>NC_139720.1:203138501-204338501 GCF_964211835.1 Anser anser | reverse complement strand
CCTCTGAGCCTGTCTGGGCTATAGGAGTAAGCAGAAAGCAGAACAGCAGGAGAAAGCTGCCTGCAGGGAAAAACAAATGGTAAAAGAGGATAGCTATGGGGGTCTCAAGGTCAAAAATGCAGAGACAGGGAAACAGAGGGGACCCGAAGCTGTGCTCACTGCTCCCTAGAAAACTGGTGATGGAAGGGGAGAAGCACCAGCTGGTGGGGGTCTATGGTGGAGCACAGGCGGATATGGGAAAGGATGAAAGGGATGTGGAAGGGAACAGAAGGCATTGCAAATGAGAAGTGTAAAGGGACAGTGGACAGTGATTGGGAGGAATTCTGGATTCCTTGGCTGTGCTAGTTAGGAAACAGCCTGAAGAATAGATAGCCCTCTTTTCCTCTCCATGGGGACAATGGTGGAGAAAGACCACCATAGTGTAACTACTGATATTGGTCATTACACAGCAATGTAAAAACGCAGAGGGGTGGCATTAGGTCCCCAACCAATCTTTGCTACTCATAGTCTAGGACTAAGGGAGGAGGTGAACAAATTCACATTGCTTCTGGCTTGTCACAAGTTGCGTGTTCCTACTGGATTCTCAGGACAAAAGGGTTAACCAGAGAACTGTCATGGCATAATTCAACAGTTAAATCCTGTTTGTATTTCAAAACTTCAGAAAACGATTCCTTCCATGCCATTTTCAGCAGTGGTGTTTCAACAGTGGTGTCTAGGAGGAGCTCTGAGAAGGGCTATGTAAGGATTCAGCCCCTGGAGCCAAGGGCAGGGTTGGAGCCAAGCAGGCCTGCGGCGTGGGGGCTGATTCTCGCTGACCCTCAGCACCCAGAGCTCCCTTTTTGCTCATGAATCCAGGACATTCATAACTACTCTGCCACCTACACATAAATTTACAGATGCACATGGGTAAAGACCAGGCTTTGAGGTGAGGCATAAGATAACACCACCCTAGGATCCTACTAACCAGCAAGAGTAGGCACTTCTGAAATTCAGCATCCTTTGCTCTATTTAAGCTCATCATGCTCAAGCAGCTTGAAGCCCCCAGCTGAAGAACAACTTCAAGCACAGGAAAAGCTGGCTAACCCCTGATTTTTTTTTGCCTTTTGGAGGCTGAGTCCTAGAGCAGCCTGTGTGTTGGACCCTGGCAGTATCTCAGCAATTGGAAGATTACAGGATTACAAAGAGAAAGGTGTTGAGATGGGCAATCAGTGCTATTGCCCACGGATGTTGACCAAGGAGCCCTTATCTGTTGTAATTGCTAAGCACATAATGTATTCTATTTTACTTCATAGTAGAGGTTAAGGTGGGATCAAAACCCTCTGGGAAGCTAAATTAAATCCTACCCTGATTATATTTCCTTCCTGTGCTGAGAAATTTCTTCCAAGACCCACACCTTTGCTTTTAAAGTACACTGCAGGGAACCCCGAGACTGAACACAAAATCAGGATAAAGTTTGACCAAAAAAAAAAAAAAGTATTATATTGACAATAGCAGAGCAATCAACTTTCAAATAAGTTAAATCTAACCTGGCATGTTCTGCCTTAGTGAATCCACCTAATAATTTGTTTTATTCTTATATTTTATTTCACATAAATTGTAGCAAGTACTGAGCATATCAGCAGCTTTTACAGTAAGTCTTCCACAGTCATATACTGAAAATGTGTGTGACTTGCTCATTGTCCAAGTGTTTGAATTGTGTATTTGCACACAGAGTTTTCCCTTTGGTGTAAGTGAAAAGGCACTTCTGAAAATACAGAGGAAAACAAGGAGGTAAGAATTGCCTTATCAAAACACAGAACCCTGCACTCCATGTAGACTGTAGACCTGTTGGGAAAGTCTTTGGCAATTGCAAAACTCCTCTTTATGTTGCCTGTTGATTTCTCTTCTCTTTCAGACATGGATGCCCTGCTACTAGAGGATGAGAGTGCTCTGGCACAGCTATTATACAGCAACATAACAGAGCATCTCACAGTTGCCTTGCAGTAAAGCAAAAAATAAAAAAATAAATTTAAAAATTTATAATAAGAATGCATCTTTTAAAAATATAAATATATAAATGACCAGCTAAAAAAAAAGATTGTTCCTTTTTAAAATTGTGCCCAAGTCACAATGCATAGTCTATGGGAGACTGTTATACAGCCCAATGGATATTGCTATCAAAGGTTTTCATGATAGCTGGTGTTATTTCCCCTCCAATTTACATCCTGGTATTCATTATTCTAAATATTTCTCCTCCCTCCTCCCTGCCTGTGACATTTTTTGTTTAAGGTGGGGTTGTTCCTTGTGACAGCAGCACAGATTTATGCCAGATTAAATGTGAACACATCCTCTTGAATTTCCTTCTCCAGGTCAACCGCTTCTTTTGGCCAGCTCCACCTCTTCCTTTGAGCTTCTCCTGGTAAACCAGGGAATTTCAACAAGATCCAAATCACCTCTGGCAGCAGGAGAATGCCTGACCCTCACAAGTTAATTTCAGACTTTGCTGCTAACTACAGCAGGCCCGAAGCTTTATCTCATGTCCATAGAACATGTCTCTTCAGCGTTAGAGCTTTTTCATGTACATATTTCTTAGGAAAAGTAAGGGAGAAAGAGAGTAGAGTGGAGATATGGAAGGAAGAGCACTGACAAGTTTTCTAATGAAGAAACAGACTTGAATCCTTCTTCTCCCCCATCCCAATGTAACAACCCTGGCAGAACCTCATAACCCCAACAATATCCATCCCATGCCTCCAGTCTTCACAGTACCTGAGGTCACAGCTGATGCAAAAGCCTTTCTGTCCTTACGCCCAGTGGCTCCTTTATTACCTCCTCTCCCCATTTAGTGAGTCACTTTACTGAAGGGGGAAGAGAGCTGGGGCAAGGATGGGGGTACAGCATGCTGAAACAACCTGCCTGGCCAAAGCAGGGTCAGCACACAGGGAGCAGTGGGAGCCCACGAGCCACCCTGCCATCTCTCAGCAGGGGTTTCGAGACAGGCTGAGCGTTCACAGCAGCCCTGGGCTCCCTCTGTGCTAGCTGTTTCCTCCTCACCTCCTCCAGCCACGCTCTGCTTGTTGCTCCATAAGCTGGTCCCAAACTTAGGACCATCTCCCAGCTTAACCCCTGCCAGCCTCTCAGGGCTTCCTGACTGCACACCACGGTCCTTTCCACAGATTTTCCCTTCAACCTGTTACAAGACCCATCTGCTCACGGTGGTGTTACTTAAACACCGCTCATAAAACACACCCAGCTCCTCCTACACCGATTTCAGCTGCTTCTGGAAGAAGTCTGAACCTTGCTGGTGGCAACAAGAGACATTATGACAGCCAGTGTTTTTGCAAGAATTACGGACCACCTAAAAGGATTTCAAAACATCAGTTTCAGGCCAACAACTCAAAATCCATCCTTCCCGCTCGCTTTTGGTCTTCACGGTTTTATAGAAGAGGGATCGCAGACAATTCACTGGTTAGTGACAAACCTATGAGGGTTACGCCTTTGTTCTAACATCCGTTTGGTTTGGGGTTAACGTGTCTAGAAATGGCAGGTAACTTTGTTTCCTGCTGCTTTGATTGAACAACACAATTGAAAAAAAGCCCTCAGCAGAGCCAGATCCGTTGACAAGACAATTCTGTAGATTGACTGATGTTTCACTTGCTCGTTTTTCATCAGGGACAAAGATCATTATTCTGTCAGACTTAATTTTAGCACATCTGCATCCTGTTAGCTTTCATTCTCTGAGTTCAACTTCATCCCAGCATGTTTTACATTGTTCTGCAACCAGTCCTCGAGGACATTTACATCTCCAGAAAAGGACAGTGAACCCAGGCAAGTTTTGTCTGTCCCTCTAGCTTTCCTCTGGTGGTGATGCACCAACCTGTTCCAGTCCTGCTCTCAGGGGATGCCAAAAGCTTTTGCAGAGCAACTGACAGCTCTATATTTTTGAATACCAACATGCTTATGAATTATCCACTGTCTCAACAGGCTGTGGGCTTATGTCACTACAATAAACTGTTTCTTACTGTTACACAAGAACTAAAACCCTGATTCCATGCCCTGAAATAAGTTCGCTTCTCTGCTTTCTCCTTGTGAAAAAATATGGAGTCTCTCTTTTCAAAGATTCTGTCACTATTTTTTAATCGTGAAACTGATCCTCCAGCTTAAAAAATTCCTTTAAAACTGCATTGCACATGTTCAGTCCTGTGCTGTATAAGGAACTCCACAATATTCAGTAAGGACATTTTACACTGAAAAAGAATGAAAAAGCAAAAGAGGAAAAAGTCATAATACTATGCACTTACGCATTACTATGCTTAATTTTTCTTTGTAGAGGACTTTGCTTCTTCAGTCTAAAGCAAAAAGGACTCCTAGCCACAGTCCCAAGGCTTTCAGGGCTAGTGGAAGCATTTAATAGGATAACAGTGACTCTACTAATGGGATCAGTGCACTAAGATTCCTCCTCCCTTTCCTTGTTTAGCGTCTCAGAAAGCTGCAAACCCTGCTCTGTTATATTTAATTCCCTCCCCCACCAAATTTCTGATGAGGAAAAAGAATCCCCAGGCTTTGAAAAGCAAACACTCCCAAGGCCCATGTTCCTTAGTACCTAAGGTAACATCTCCCTTGCATCCAGCTACATTAAGGCATCACCACGAGCAAAGCTGCCTCCCCCAAGCCTTCAGCAGCTTGTTTTCCTGCTTCTGCACATCCCTTTCCCCTTGTCAGCACTACTCTCCGTGCAGCTGACGATGAACTGGCTATCCAGTTTACTGCTAGCCTGGCCCAAAAAAGGCTTGGATCTACTCCGATTTACTCCTGAACCAGATCATCGCACAGCTGCACGGACATCTGCGCAGGCACGAGGGCAGTGGAAGGCAGGAGTGAATAAACAGGGATGGATCGGGGGGGCTGCTTCCTTCAGGGCCCGTGACCAGAGCAGCCCTGTGCTGGGGACCCGGGCACTGCCGGCAGGCGAGGCTGCCAGGTGCACGACGCCAGGGAGGACCGCAGAGCTCCTTCTCCAAGGAGGGACAGCATCTGAAGCTGTGCAACTCCACAAAAAAACCTCCCCCAGGGCTGGGTCACCCTGAGCATCTACACCTCATACACATCTTGTCACCTCGGGACACTACTTCCAGAACTTCTGAAGACAAACATGGCAGCAGGTTTTCCTAAGAAAACTGCAACCCCAAGACCCCGTAACACCGACTGCAGAGGAGCATAATCTGAGCAGCCCCCAAGATCTGCCTACCCTACATTTACACTCCTCTTGTACCTGTTACTGGCCTCTGCTGCAGACAGGATCCACAGCTAGGAAGCTCTTTGGACACAGTCACTCTTTTCTTTTGCTTGCTTAATGGTCTGCTTTAGCACTGAGGAGAGATTTTGACAGTGTCCTTATCGTAAGTGTGATAAAGGTGCTATAGTTTGGTATTTCAGCTTGTACTCAACTTGTACTTTCAGATTACAAGATTTCTATTTTTTTAATTTAAAAATAAAGAATAAATTGTTATAAAATAAAACTGTACTTTGGCTTGAAGACTTTAATGCTTATGGCATGACTGAATAAATGAATATTGGTAGCTCAGCAGGGAGCTGTCTGGGAATCAAGATAGGAAAAAAGTGATTCAACAGAGACACCTTCCAGCAAAAATTTCAGCATTCTTAGGGGACAGTGCCAGAAAGTTGTTCTTAATATTTTGATGGTTCCACGTCTCTTCCAGCCATTCTAAAAACTTGAGTTTCCATCACACAGGAAGCCACAGAAGATGAAAAGCCCGCTCGGAGAATTTAAAGGGACTCCTGAAGAGAAAGGCAAACTCCTACATATGGAGAAGGCAAAGACAGGAACCTGCTGGGGCACCTGAAGGCAGGGCCTCTGCCTGACCCATGCAGGGAGACTACAGGCATCACAGATAGGGACGTAAAGAATTGGATGTTTGCAAGTGTTTTTTTCCTAGTAGCTCTTTTCCACTGCTAAACAGAGCAAACCTGTGTTTCTGGACTGCTGGCTGCCTGGCTTTAAAAAAGGAAAGGACAGCAGGCGCCAAATCCCACTGGGAGCAGGTAAGTCTGCTTACCTGCACAGGATGCTGGAGCCCTGACCTGGGAGGAGAACTCCGAACACCAGCTGTATAGAAGTGCAGGTAAAAAAGCTTGCCGTTAAGAGATCGTACACAGAGAAAGGTAAAAGAGGCCTGTGATTATGACAGCAGTAGATGGCAGACAAAATCTGCAGCCATGCCAACACTGATAAATGTATTCTGATGAGAGAAGCCCTGCTGGACCTCTTGGGGATAATTTCAGATGCTCTTGTACGAGACTTGCTTTGTAAGCAAGTTACTTGTGCTTTAATCTTACCAGGTTCAGCCTTCAAATATAAAGCAAAGCACTAATGGGGCTAACAGAGATCTCAGCACAGGAAGAGGCTTATTGCATTCACAGGTCACTAATTTCTGCTGCTGAGGCTGCAGAAAGACTGCATAATATTCTGGAGACCTCCCTCCTCATCATAAGTTGTGTTGTATACAAGTCAATCCATGTTGGAGCACCATGGGATATTTTCAAACTGAGACATCTTTCATCTCCCCTGCCTGCTCAAGAGCATTAAACGTGCCAGTTTGGATGAAAAGGTAATTGCTTCAGCATTCAAACTTTCCTGTTGCTCAAAGAGTTGAGCTGGGAGGTTTAGAGAGATTTTGATTCATGGGAGAGATAATCCAAAACCAACAAGACAAAGTTCACAGCAGAGCATATAGCGAGGAGAAATGATGAACACAATTATAAATTTGCACGTATCTGGAGGTGTAATCACATCAAAGAAAGGATTCATAGGGAGAAGACAAGAAAGCAACCAGCCACTGTGTATGACTCTGCGGTATGATGAGGGCACGATGAGATGTGTTAGCAAAAGCAAGAAGATAACTGCTCTGCTCCCCCCAGCACTCCCTAGTGAAGTGGTGCTCACCCTTCCGTGATGCAAATTTAGCCAAAAGGGAGACTCCAGAGTGGGACAACCTGCATTTGGCAGCAACAGCTACAGGCAAAAAAACCACCAGGCTGAACATGATCCCAGCTTTCCATCCTGAAAAGGCTATTGTAGAGAGGATTACATCTGCAGAGAACATTTAGGTTATATGTTAGTGGAAAAATACTTTCTGCTCATATGAGAGTTAAGTACTGGAACGGGTCATGTAGGACAGCTTTATTGAAGATTTAAAACAAAATGCAATCGGCTAATGAAAAGGATTATGATAAGGCTTCCTGTGACAGCGGAACAAAACTGAGTGGCTTGGAAATCCTCTTCAGCTCAAGGCACTATGTTCTTCCTAAAACAATAGTGGAATATATCAGGGTGTAAGATTTATGTGGTCATCATTTTGTTTTAAAAACCTTCTGGTACCAAAAGAAAAAAAAAAAGGTTAGAAGAATTACCTTCTCTGATCATTAGTGCAGCTTAGGGCAGCTAATATGCGAAGAGCTAACAATTCAAACTTTAATCTTAATTCCTGAGCTCTCCAGACCTGCAGATCCCAACAATTTTAGCAGAAAATGTTGGCATCCTACCCTGAGCTAACTGTCTTGCAGGCAAGCTCCTGATGTACATTATATGGTCCAGGAGAGAAAGTATTTATTGTAGGACAATAAGACACAGATCTACAAAATAAGCATGTATGAATGCTTCTCATTTTAATCTCATCACTTTGCACGATAGCTCTTTTCTTTTTGGAACAATACTACTAGTTTGCTAAAATGACTTTGATTAAAACCAAATCTGAGACTAGACTGAAATTCACTCTGCATCATCAGAGAAACAAACTCCCTGCCACGGAAATTCAGTGTACTAAGGGCATGATAGTTTGCCCTTTTCTGTGGAAGCCCTGGGCTGCAATCCAGAGCAGCTCCAAGCCCAAGTACAGCAGCAAAACTGCCCGGCAAGGGGAACAGATGTTCTTACCACAGCGGTAAAATAATGTGGATTTAAAATATAAGAAAAAAGGGGAATTCTTGAACAGTCACAAATTCAGAAAAAATCCAGCATCCAGAAAGACACCTTTGCTTTCCCCAGGATAAGAGCAGGGCTGGAAACAAAAAAGAAGTAAAATTCCCAAATGTCGTTTGAACTTTTTGCAAGGTAAAGGCACGCTGAAGGCAGAGCTGTAATGGCTGTGTATGGGGCTGTGGGTCAGGAACTGGCTGCTGTGAACCTTGGTAAGTTGAGAAGCGGTGGCGTGCTCTTCCCTGCCTTACAGAACTCAGAACTCGACGTGTGGGGACAGAGCCTGGGCTCTGTTCTCTCTGCTACCCTTTTCCCCAGCCCAGAGGAAGCAAGTGTCCTCCCTCTGTAAAAAAGGCAACTCCCTCTTTGTTTTCTTCATATGCACTGAGGAAGAGGAGGAGAGGACATGTATAAGGCTTGACTAGATGACTCACTTCACCACAGCCCAGCAGATCCAGAATTTGGGGGCAGGGCACAATTATCTGGGACAGATGGAGGCCAAAAAGCAGCCCTGAGGACCAGCTCTGTGAGAGAAGCAATGCAGCAATGAGGATGAAAACAGATTTACTAGAAATTGTGATGACAAGCAGGACGCAAATGTGTTTGCCAAGGCAATTTTATCTATAATATGCTATTCATTATCTCTCTACACAGCCCTCACACCTTTGACGTCTGCCTCATGGTCCCCACTGTGACCTTCAGTCAGTTAGTAGAACTTGCCTCAGTTTCCCCACCCATCACACTACTCTCAGCTGAAACTGCAGTTAAACCTCATGCATGTGAAAACTTTTAGCAAAAGCTAAAGTGTTTATCTGCCTACCGGTACATTTCAAGGACAAAAAAATAAAAAGCTTGCAAAGAAAACTAAAACTTACTGTTGAATCTTCAGGATAGACCTAAAATGTATTTCAGAATGTTAATGAGAAGTTTATCCAAACATTAATCATTAAAAGCAATTATGCAGAACAGGGCCTTCCAACATGGTACACGGTGTTTAATGTTGCATGAATTTTCTCTTTTCTCTCTGCTCTGCTTGGAGCAGAGAGGAAGGCACTGATGCAGAGCATCATCTCCTATGAAAATGATTTTTTGTGAGGTGGTTTGTGGAGGTGCATACTAAAGTTCAAAATCAGCACAATGTATCCAAAATCCAACAATTACTCAAAAGCCAGCACTGCAGAAAGAGCTCAGTGCTCCCAAGACAGCAGACAGGGAGTGGTGCAACCATAAGTTCAGAGAGACATTTGGAGCTGAGCTATACAGACTGTACAGTACTGTTTGAGAACAAAACCACTCTGTTCACTGTTTATAGGAAGAAGGCAGAGCTATTCTCAACTCCCCAGCTCATCATCAGATGTACACACATGAAGCTGCTAGATAGCCCATCTTTTGATTAGGGATGAAGTTTTAGATGTTTCAGGCCACCCACAAAAAGGTGGACGGTCAATACAAAAGAAACGTTCACAGGAATATAAAAAAAGGGGCTAGCCCAGCCTTTTCACTCACCGTGGTCTCCTGAAAGCCAAACCATACTGCTGGCAAGCCAGGCCAACTGTTGGGGTATAAACGATGGGCATGAATCTCTCGATGTCGGAGGTCAGCACTCGGTAAAAAAGCTTCTCGTTCCTGTCTTGTAATGTCATAAGAACAATATACCTTAAAAAAATAAATTATATATATATTTATATAAACCACAAGCAAAACAAAATAGATATATATCAGTATTTCTAGATGCTGGCAGTTTCATAAAGAGCAATAGTCTACTCATTCTGTATGCACTCAGTTCTGCAAAGCCCTGACCCATCTAAGTACTACATTACAGAGACTTTGAGCAAAATTTCTGGATTTGCATTAGACACAAATGCAATGGAAACAGAGCAGGACATAATCTTCACTATCAAAATCTGCTATGCAATCTGTAAGACTGTATATACACATATGCACATATTAACACGTACATTTCAAAGCACTGTCTTTCCTAAAACATTTCCACAAAACCTCTTTCTCCATTATCCTGCATCCTCAACTACTAAATCACTAAACACAGGACAGCTAAATTCCATATTTGAAAAAAAGAAGACAAAAATATCAATATACAACACGGTTATTGTATTATACTTTTTTCCTACCAGTTGGCAGGTTCTTTCTGCTCTTCTGTTCAGTATTTTAGTGAATATGTTGAGAGCACACAGACAGGTGCATAAACTACATGAGACCACTCCAGTGCTTTGGGGCATGGGCTGCCTTTCTGTTGTGCTTTTGTACACTAAGGACAGTGAACCCCCAGGTTAACATCAGAGCTCTCCAGTAATACGGTAGTAGAATAGCAAATACCAGTGCTATTGTGGGACCACGACAGCATGTAACTGAGGTGACAGCAGACAGGCCAGAATAAACACTCCTGGTATTGACAGGTGGAAAAAAAGTGACTCTGAAGGAAATCTACGTGCTTTGAAACAGGACCCTCAAGTCTTCCTGAGGTCTTTAAAGAACTGTAAATTAAGGCGGAAAGAAAGGAGGAAATAAGATGTTTTTGCCATACTTGT
This sequence comes from Anser anser, assembly GCF_964211835.1. Classification (NCBI taxonomy): domain Eukaryota; kingdom Metazoa; phylum Chordata; class Aves; order Anseriformes; family Anatidae; genus Anser; species Anser anser. The sequence continues at coordinate 204,327,983 of NC_139720.1, read as the reverse complement.
CCAGATCGTTTGATTTGTTCTCGTAGTTTTTCATGACACGGAGAACCTGAACGTCTTGGCTCAAGAAGCAGGGAGGCAGGAGGCCGTGAATTCCCAGCTGCAGCCTCTCTTGAAGTGTAAAAGCCATTCCCTGGGGAGAAAAGGAGAAGGCACATTCAGCCGGCAAAATACACCCTACCACGTGCACCCCAATGAAAAATGAGGCAAGGATCTGCAGAGCGTGCCCTCATCCTGCAAAAATGCCCGCTCGCAGATCGCGGGCATCCTGCCATTCACACGTGTGTGATGGCAGTGAGTGGGGCAGGCGGGGGGCTGTGGGGGCATGGTGCTTGCCAGCAGCTCCCATCTGCGTGGGCACCCCTGCTTCCAGCCGCCCCTGTGCCCCCAGGCACGCTGCCTTAGATTTGTCCCTGCTGAAGGAGCCACGTGCCGTTTTTTTTATCACCCTCATGCAGTTGCTCTCCATGTCAGAGCAGCTAAAAACAGATCTTACAAACATAGACCAGTAACACCTTGATTGTAAAGCCAGAAACAGGGTGTCCGAGAGGAAAGCAAGCACTGACACAAAGCCACGGAGGCCCCAGGACAGTGCTGGGGTGCAGGGAGCGTTGGGCTGTGCCCCCCAGACCCTGTAGGTATGTCCCCCAGAACACCACAGCTCCTGGGCCAGCAGGGCTCTGGTGATTCACGCTCTTCTGCCAGTTGAATTTGGTTGCTCTCTGTACCTGTACAGCGTATGTATAAAACCTACAGCGTATACAACCTCAGGGTTTCTCCCAGCTTGCATTCTTGCTATATTAATTAATTAGCCCATGCCTACTAGATCCAGTGGCCTGAAAACTCCACTGCCACTGTTTATCCTTTATAAACCACATACCCGGTTTAGATTAAGATACTAAATACTCTTATCAAACTCATCAGCTTCGCGTAGTTTCTGTTTCCACCAGGCATGTCATCCCATATTATTCCACTAGGCACACATTTCTCTTTCCATCAGACAACAAATATTAATGGCATATTGACAGCACAGAAGACAGGCTTGATGTGTAGGATGCTTTCTCGGTGCCAACCTCTCTGCCCACAGCCCATCTTTTCAAGGAGCACATGAAGCTCCCATAAAGCTCAACATGAAGCTCAACATCCTAGACTGCATGGGAAATCCCTGCTTTTAAAGGACAATTTGGTCCTTCCCAGGCAGAAACCTGAGCGTGTCCTGCGGGGACATGTGTGCGGGGGCTGATGTTCAGAGGAGCAGCACCATCCTGCGCCGGACACAGCTGTGACGAACAGCACCAGTAAACGCATTCTGCAGTCGGGGAAGATTATGAAAGGTCTTAGACCTTAATTAATAGGATTTCTGCTATCCTGATGCCAGATTAGACAGCAGGATAGAAGGAAACATTTTCAGAAGTGTCTAAAGAGCTTAAATCCTAATGAAAACTTCACCCATAACTAACCAACCGATTTGTATCTCGACGAAGAGCTGGCAGTAAAATATTCAAGACTGGTAATTACTGAACTACATCTACTCAAGCAAACAGAGAAATGCTTGAAAAAATCCTAATGAGCAGCTTTATGAGTACATAGCTGTTAAACTGCTGTTTTCTTCCATGGCTCGAGCGCTAATCTATGACAAATAGCTGTTATTAATGCCGCACAAGGAAAACCGAGGACATATCTGGATGAACTTGTTTTTGGCAGCCTTCCATCGCCTCCCGTTGCTTGTTCCTGTCCCTGTGCCACCCCAACACTTGTGCCAGCACAAGCATTTGTGCGGTCACATGGTTAACGAGGGAGAGGAAGTACCTGGATTAAAAATAACCAGGTCATTTGAGCTCAGAGCAGCTCCCCTGGCTGCTACACACCGCTTTATGGCTCTGCACACCCCCAGGAGACATCCAGCCATGGGAATGGGCTGCTGGAAGAGCCATTTGCTTGTACGTGGGGTGGCTGCTGCTGAAAATGTTTGGCACACCATCAGCAGAGATAAAGCGATGTCAAGTAACCTGGAAAAGAGCACGCAGTGATGGAGGCAAGGACTAGAACTGATTCTCCTGCTTGCCAGACCCATGCCTTGTACATAACGTGACACTTCTTCTATTACTAAATAGTGTAGTAGCACCAATTAGGAAAAGTCTTCATATATTTCAGAAAAGACATCCATCCTCCAGGTAATCTAAGAAAAAAAGTTCTTTATCCCACAAGCATTTTCTTACTTTTTTTTTTTTTTTTCCATATCAGGACAGAACCACGTACTTTCCAAACCTTTGATGCAAGAACACGGGAGACAGAACTCGCTCCTCCTGTAGTCAGCAGACTGCTGGGAGGCAGGAGGTCAGGAGTTTTCTGTCAAACCCAGGAATGGCACCGTGATCTCTGTCATTGATGGATTTTGTACCAGGACATGGCTGGTTCCGTTGAAGTGCCTGACATTTTTGACCCAAATTTCCTTCCTGGACCTGAGAAGCCTTTCCCCAAAAGAGTTTCCCAGCAGAATTGCTGCATTCCCACAAGATAAAGCTGGAGGTTTTGTGAGTCATCATTTTTTCAACTTAAAGAAAAACATTCTCATCAGAAAACTTGCAACCATCTGTATTCTCCAGAACAGGGACTGCTGAAATACTAGGCTAAGATCAACACTGGACATCAGCTCTAAGGCACTGTTTGGCTACGAACTGACGCTACTGTATCACAGCAGGGAAAACAGAGCTACTGTGAATGTCAAAGTTTATCTGCAATGAAAGGCAAAAAAAGATACAACCACAGTTTTGAGCCATTTACTTCCTGCAACCTTTGAACAGGGAGGATAGATAAGGGGAGACAAATATTTGGCACTGAATACTCCACTTGCTTGTCTAGAGAGTTACATCACAGGCTGGCTGATCCGGGTCACAGCCTGGCCCTCGCTCATCCCCTGCAACAGAAACAAAGCTCGGCAAACACGCAAACACGTGGTGGTCACTAAAAGAGAAAGGGATAGGAAAGGCAGAAAGATGACATCCTAAGTATTTCTGCCCCCAACCACTAAAAACCATCTTGAAGTATTTTTTTCAATAGGCAAAAAAGGCCTTTCAGTTGTTTTCCACCAATTAAAATAGTGGTTTTAGTATTTCATGAAATGATCCCACACCTAATACAGTTCTTTTTCTGATTAAGCCCAGCACATTTCTATGCACAATATTGCTGTGATGCCTTACAGAAGCAGCAGTCTGCACACCCACCAGTGCCTTTTTTTTTTTTTTTTGAATTCTTTTGCAATTTCTTGTGCCCTGCCCAAATGTCTCCTACATCATCATCATCACCATCAGCGTAGCCAGGAGCATCCAGCTACTCTTTACCCAGGAGCAGCATGAAGTTGTAACCAATTTACAACTGCTGTGAAGGTGAAGCACTTGTGTTTGGGCACTTGGCACTCCAATCCTGTTGCGGCTTTTTTATCTTTTTTGGGGGAACTCACAAGGACGCTGCTCCAGTTCCAGGTTTGGCTGCTGTGATCCACCACCTCCCTGATTTGTTGCTTTTCTGAAAAGTGAAAGGGCTGAAAAGCAGCATGTTGGGTCACCTCTTGAAATCATATTGGGAATTAATATAATAACTAATATTAAACAGGTTCAAAAGGGAGTGTGGGGTTCTAGAATGGTTTGTCTCCGTAAGTTGGACTGGGATGGATGTTCATGAATGTCACAGACAAGACTCTGCTGACTGCTTAAATTCTGGCAAGTTTTTATGTTTGCACAGTGCCAGGACTCTGGTCTTCAATGCCAATGCATAAATTTCAAGACAAGGAAACTCATAGAATCATAGAATAGAATCATAGAATCACTAAGGTTGGAAAAGGCCTCCAAGATCATCCAGTCCAACCATCCCCCTACCACCAATGTCACCCACTAAACCATGTCCCTAAGCATCAGGTCCAACTTTTCTCTGAACACCCGCAGGGACGGTGACACCACCACCTCCCTGGGCAACCCGTTCCAATGCCTGGCTGCTCTTTCAGTGAAGAAATGTCTCCTCATTTCCAACCTGAACCTCCCCTGGCATGACTTCAGGCCATTCCCTCTAGTCCTATCACTGGTTATGTGAAAGAAGAGGCCAACCCCCAACTCCCCACACCTTCCTTTCATGCACTGAGCTTGAACGTTAGGCATTCTGGGGACCTACGTGCATGGATGTAAATTTTCGGATTGTGAGAGCAGATTAAACTGTTCATTTAAACAGCCACAGCTGAGCTGTTGATAGCCCAAGGGTAAGCACAGTCACTAATGCCTGACATCTCCAGCTCACTGCACTTTCGCACTTACCGCATCCAAATGAGCTATACCACTATAAGCAGTTTCATACTGGAGCAGTTGCAATCATGTGTGATGAGAAGCTGCTGCCTCCACAATCACTTAAATTTCCAAAATGCTTCTAAGTGCAGAGCTGGTCCACCGCAGAGTGGCTCCGTGGCCAGGGAGCAGAGCAGAAATTGCCTGCCCTGCCTCTGAAGGCTGCTTTCTGAAGGTCCAGGAGAGGGACCCCTGGGTGAAGCGGTTACATTCACCGAAACAGCACAGCGTGAAATGAATTTGGAAACACATTCTGCCTCAGATCAAAAGCTGGAATTCACAGAGGTATTGCTATGTTTAAGATTAAAGCTTCTGGGGCTGGATTTCTTTTTTTTAAGACTGCCTGAAAGCCATATTGTACCACTCTTTTTCTGGTCTTAAAAGGTCTAATGATTAGATGGCGAGCCACAGCCCTGCGGAGCTGAAGCCAGGTGCTCCAATTCATTTTAAAATGTGTGGGAAATGAGTTGTCATGGAGAGGGCAGATGCTATGTCACTAACCAAAAACAAAGGCAAAAATATCAGCTGCCCACAAGGCTTCGCGCTGCATGGAGGCTAAGTGAGGGGCTTTGTGCTGAAAAAGGACCTCTTGGTTCCCTGGGCTTGGAAAGGGATGCTACTGCAGGCAGCAAGGTGCAAGAACAGGCACAGCTAATCTGCATCTCCTTTATAAATAGGAAACCAACAGCCACGTTGGGGAAGTCCTAATAGTCAGGGAGCTTAACAAACTTGCTATTCTCTACCGATTTTTCTTGCAATGTGTTTTCCACAGATATTTGCACCTTGCGGGTTTATAGCAGGGACACACCTTGACTATCTGCAAGCAGAATTTCCTCCCAGCAGGGTCCATGCCAGAGGTTAAACGAAGACTTGGTGGGACTGCAGGCAGTGGCCGGGGAGCAGAGAACAGCAGCAACAAACATGCAGTTTTTGCACTGTGCAGGACTTTTCTACAAAGGTCAGGTGCTGCTATTGCCTCTTTGGCACCAGCTGACTGGAGAACCCCTTTTGATGAGGAGGAACAGTGCATATCCAAACGCTCCTCATGCTTCCGAGCCGTGCTGGCACGGAGAGCCAGCCCCAGACCCTGTCCTGCAAAGCATTTCCACTCTAGAAAAGCTGTATTGAAATTATTATTTGCATAAAAAAGAGGGAAGGAGGCACATTGGAGGGGTCACCCTTTATTTTCTCATTTTGAATATCTTGTAGCTTCTTATTACCTTTAATTTGTATGTGTGTGCGCTCTTAAGCTTGGAAAAGAATCAAACCCAGGATGTTTCGGGGTACTTGGAAACCATCGTTCAGCAAGTCTTCTCTGAAACCTGGAGAGGTTCCCCACTGTGCCTTCTCAGCAGTTATTCCTGAGCAAATCCTTTGTTGACCGTGATTTACAAAGTCTTCCTACAGTGCCTATGCCTCTTTCTGGGTTCAAAGCCACAAGTTAAAAAATCCCACACTCTTGGCCATCCCCTTTGTTACAAAGCGATATAATCATGGATTTCTAATCCTTTCATATCGTTGTTCCTTCCTCTCCCATGGAGCCTGGGAATTCTGAAAAAAACCCTCCAAGACAAAGATAATTAAGCAATTCAATTCAATATTTGTTTCGGTTCCTGGGGAACTACCTTGAGTGAGGTCCACTAATTCAGTTACAACATAAATTGTCCCTACTGTTAATGAGGTTTTGCTGGTAACTGTTTTGCTTTGTGTGAGTAGCATTGTTTTGCTGGATTAGAGAGAGATATTTCCATTACTGTTCTCATTTCTACCTTGTCTTACAGCAGTGACTTTTGATTTACACCAATGTAAGAGTGACCAGAAATGGACCATAACAAAGCCCTTGTGCCAAAACACTTACTGACTTGATCATCCCCAATGTACATGTGACAAGGTCACAGGCAAGAAGCAGAGCCATGGCGTTCCCACGTTACTGGAGGTTTACCTCAATAAATGAAACTCATAAGACAAATGTCTTCAGGGTTTTATTCATTAATCCATAGGACCAACTTCAGCTCTAAGCTCCTCAAGCCCCGCACTGTGTTTTTGAACTGCAGGGGTACGGCTCTATACTGAATTTAGCAGAGAACTCGTTACTATTCCCACAGCTTGCCAGCCTCCAGGACACCAATTTTTGCTCCATAGAAAACAAAAGAAATCCATATGCTAGAAATTTTGTGTGTTTTGTCTGCAAACAAGATTCTGTGTCATTAAGAAAAAGATTTTAAAAACTGCCCTAGACGAACTTCCCCAAGGAGCAGCTGTTTTGGCAGACTGGTTTTGTGAAGGCTCTACAAACTTTACAGATAAGACAAAAAGGAGGCTATTTTTAACCATCAGGAAAGGTGGAGATAACCAGTTAATGCCAAGTAAGAGGCGATGAGATACAGTTGTTTTTTTTAAGAAACTCAAATCTAGGGCTAAATTCAACGCTTTGTTTTCCTTCCACAAAAGCAATACTAAGATGCACGCAGACTTCTATCCAAGTTAATGGGAATACTTCTTGGGCTTTAGTGAGAAATAGATTCGGCTGTTTTTTTTCTTTCCCCTTACAAGCATTACACAAGCCACAATGTCTTTCAGTAAAGAAGAGCAGAATCACTGCATGGAGGATAGGACCACCATGCTACAGAAAAACACTTGGTGAAAGTGAAAAAAAAATTTCAAAGAAATTATTAAGAGAAATATAGCAGCAAAGAATTCTGAAAGAGAGTGGGACACATGGTAGCTGCACACACATAAACAGCAGAGGAAAAGACAGTTTCTGTCTGGATGAGCGTAAAACCTGAAGTGCTCGCTGGTTGCCCCTTCCTTTATAACAAAATTATTGATAGAGAAAGGAGGACTGATGGAGCATGTAGCAATGATAACAGGTTTTGTGCTACTGCTAAACACATAGGTGGATGTGCCCCCTATCAAAAATCCCACATGGTCTTGGCACCCAGATCCCAGTGGATTGGCTTTCCCAGCTCCGAAGAAAATGAAATCACCTTGGTACTATCTACATGATTCCCTGCCTCCCTGTGTAATTCCACTTTTTACACATAATACTGTCACATCTTTTTATGCCAATTAGTGAGAAAAGCCAGCTGGTCCAGGACAGTTTTGTGCTTACGAGCTTCTCTTTTCTATCTCAGCTATGGAGGATGCTGTTCTTTCACTGCCTGCAGAGAGGGAGCAGGGTGCAATCAGTTTCCGTAAGAGATTCACCAAGCACAAACCCCAATATTTCTGTCAGAGCATGGCAGCTTCTATGATGTTGCAGACACACACTTCTCCCAAATATGATGTTTTCCCTAGACAGGAAGAATTCTGAATAAAAAAAAAAAAACAAACTTGCATTCCTGAGTCTATGAGAAACAGCCCTGATCCTCAATTCGAACAACCAAATATGTCTGAGAACAAAGATCAAGGCGATTTTAAGGTTTAAATGTGATCCAAAACATTGAGAGAATACAGTTTTAAAAGCCAGTTTTACAATGTCTGGAAACTTCTCTCATTGTACACACAGCTGGTCATGTGAATTGTGGTTGCATATAATTTGGGTTCAGTGCTACAGCGAGCACTGACTTCCTTTTGAGGTTCCAGCAAATTACATAAAATGAGACTTGTGCACTTACTGCTCACACGCAAACTGCATCAGGCTGTGGTTTTGGAGGATGGGAATCTCTCTGCAATTTATGTCTCATTTGCTGGAAACCTTGGAGGTTGCTCCAAAGGTAGGTTGGAGCTAGATGACAGTGCATGGTTGACCGCTGATGGCTGTACTTGGTCACTGATGTGCACTGCCTAAGCTAGCTGCTTCGCAAGATCTCTTGGATGGAAGTTTAACCTGAATGAAGCCAACAGTGGTTTTGTTACTGATTTTATCAGAGCTGATTTCTCCACTGTTCCTATGTGCATGCTTCTTCTGACAAAGGCTTGTGGACAGGAACCATCAGGAGTGGCTTCTTGAGCAGTACCGGCTGCTCTCTGCTCATTCCCATCCAATCCAGGACCAGCAGGCTTGGCTCCTGAACCACAATTTTGATAGCTGTTTAATGAGATGTTATATATGCCTGCCTCAGGGCCCAGTGGGTCATTTGAGATGCTTGCAAAACATTCAGATACTCCCTCACATGAAAGATCCTTGAGAAAGGCAGTGTTTTCCTGTAAAAATTAGGAATATGAGAAATAAGAAGGCCCTAAGTAAGAAATCTGTCATCTCAGTAAAACAAATGGAAAAAAAAGCCACCAGCAAACTCTCCTCCAATTATAAAACCACCACTTGAAAAACTAAACGTAGAGGTAAACACAGAGCATCCCGCAGGACATCCGTGTGAGCCTCCACTTCCCATGGGAGGACTTCACGCCACTGCAGCTTTTCCCTCGCCACTTGTGCAGCTCATGCTGGGGCTCAGCAGAGAAATCACAGCAACCGTGATGTCTGTGGGGCCAAGGCACTTTTTCCTCCAGCATTTCTGTAACAGCATTTCCCAACCCCTCTTTTTAATGCTGGCAGGGAGCTGAAGCTGTGTGCACACATAAATATACGCGTGGAGCCTCCAGGCAGCCCTGCGATGATCTCTGGGCTGACCTCAGGAGCTGCTGTTTCGCCAAGCACATGTTTTGCTTCAGTGCTGAGATCAGTCATCCCACTGTCCAAACTACTTCTGGCATCACTAAGGAGAGCAGCTAGCCTACCGTGACTACCCTCTGACCTGGCCCCTCATCCTCCTCCTTCCCCGAATATTTTACTTCTTTTTTTTTTTTTTTCCTTCCTCTTTAATACAGAGAGGAAAAGGGAAGATGCGTGAAGTGCTCACATACGTGTGATCTGACCTTTCGGGTCTACAGCTCTCATCACTTTTGCGTGCACTCTCCCTGCTATCTTGGTCTATTGTCAACCTGCTCTGAGCCGTCCCTAAATCACACACAGTCGAATGCCGAGCACTCGGCACATCTGGCCCTGATACTAGAGCATCTGGACTGCAATTTGTACAATAACACAAATACAAAACGATACATCCTTTCTATCAAACTTCCCCCCCCAGGACCTCTAAATATTCTTCCAGTGATATAGTCCTTCTATTTCCCATTTTGTTTGCTCCTCAGAAATTTAGCTCTATTTCTTCCACATGGTGTGAGCAGAATTATGTCCAAATAGTCCAGGTGACAAAATACTGCTAATTTCATACAAGTGCTTTAATTTTTTTTTTTCACGTTCTTGAGATTAAGCTTAACCACTTCCAGTTTCAAAAGCACCCAATGCACTAGAGGGATATTTACACTAGACTATAAATCAAATAACTAATAAAGTTCCTGAGATTTTTCCAAAGAGGTTCAAAAATGAAAACTCCATCCTCCTCTTCCAACTGTTTTTAATCGAGGGCAGTACGAAAGAAGTTATCCAAGTTCAAAATGAAAAAAAAAAAAAGTACAATTACTTTGAGATGAAATTTAAAGATTAAAAACCTTTTGATTCCATGAGCTGTTTGACAAACATTTCTGTGGAACAGGAACTGCAGCGACATGTTATAAAATATTTATGTCAGTTTGCAACACGCATGACCACATGTTGGTCAAGGCAGCTGAAGTGTTCATTATTACTAGGAAGTCGTAAATCGCCCCTTTGGCAAACCTTCAAATGAGTTTAGAAAAAAACCTGGTTCAGTTCTTGATTCCATTAGATGCTATAACTTAAAATGCAAATAATATTGTTCTTGGCACGGCCGCTGCCTGTCCACCTCAGCACAATTACTCCAGCCTCTCCTAGCTCAGATGAAGATTGGCCGAGGCCAACACGGCAGCTTCCTTCCTCCAGCAGAACATCTATTCTTCTGTAACCGAAACAATCTGGCTAAATGACGCGTGACTGCAGGAAGGCTAACAAACACAGTCCAGACTCCTTGAATACCCAACTGTTAGCCCAAAATAATTTGCCCGCTATCTGGGTGATTGGGAAAAGGCACTGGCTAAAGCATGGATTTCAGTCATGCACCTGCACTTTCAGGAGACACCAGCTGGTGCTTCAAAACTTCAAACCTGCCATTCAAAGCTGGATTTCAACTAATTCCTGCCTTCCTGAAAGACCATGGTGCACAGGCGGCGAAGCCCACCAGAGTCTGCAAAGACTGGGAAGGTCGCGGTGGTTTTCACTTATGACCTGCTGTGAAAGACCTGCATTTAGGACAAAGGGATGGCCACCGATTTTGTTCTCTTCAAAGAACGAAAAGCCCCTGAGGTTCAGGCTTCAGTCCAGGGTTCTGATTGTCCTCTGTCTGGCACCACAGTCACATAGTGACAACAGAGTAAAGCAAATGTAAAATGATTTTGAACTTTATTAGCGTTTGAAATAATTTAACTGAAGAATTAGGTCCTGGATATTCAGAACTGAAGAGCTAGGTGTAAATCATGGGAAAAACAAAGCTATACTTCGATATCGGTGTTATTTTGTCAGTTCTCAATGGCTTCATGTATTACAACAGCCTTTCTCCTGGGGTTCAAACCCAGATATAAGAAGTTATCACAATATCCATAAAATCTGGGTAAGGGAGCACTCGCTCCTGAAGTTGTTGGGTTACCATTATACTTAGTATTGAACAAAAGCTAGAAATTAACACCCTGCTTTATTATCCTTCACAATAAAAGCATGTTTGTCAGAATATACATCTGTGTGGCACGTCTTCTGTTTCATCAGAAGTTCTGACTTTGCCCGGCCAGTCGTTAACCAACTCCATTTACTTTCTGGCCATGCTTCTTGCTGCCACAGACAGCATCCTTTTCCAACGCAGGAGAAGAGGTCAGCAGTTTTAACTGACTGATCCATTATTCATGGTGGTGAACTAAAGAATGGTCTCATGGGGAAGGCGTGAAGCTGAACGGCACCCTAGGGAGTTATTTAGCAGTTAGTTAAGGATGCACATACAACTGCATCAACAGCCTCTTCAATAAAAAGAGTGCCCTGGACAAAGGTCTGCAATCCCTAGAGATGGGATTCTAGTTATAGTATCTGTGTAAGCAACCTGAAAGCCCTTTTTAGTGGTTGGAAGAGAGCCTAACAGCAATTAGAGAAGGGCAGCATACTTTTTTTGCTTTTGCCTACAAGCCTCTGTGTAATTGTTTCAGCAATACACGAACGATACTAAATCCTTGTGTCTGAGAACTTGCCTGAGCGTAACAGAGCAGGTGGCAAAGCCCAAGTGGTCCATGCCCGAGGAAGTGGCAGCCCCTCCACGAGGGTGCTGGCCCTGTTCCTCTGGACCCACAACTCCGGTGCAGGACGAAGGGTTGGTGAGAGGCAGCAGGCTTCTCCTCCCCTGAGCTGCAAACGGTGGTGCGCCAGCTGGTAATGCTGGAGTCTGTTTCAGGAAGATGTTTTCTGCTGGAAAGCCCTAATCAGGGCAACAAGAGGAATACCTAAGCTTAGGGTCTCTTGCAGATTTTAAAGCCATTGTGTCTTATGGTCAGTAATTGCACAGGGTCACACCCTGCACTCTGTAGGCTGTAATGAGAGCAGAAGTAGCACACAAACCCAGTGAGTCTGGCCAGCAGGTTAAGAACCAAGCCTGACAGACACCCTAGACCTTTTTGCCAAAAACAACCTAATGAAAAAAAGCAGAATGGGCTGGGTATGGAGAAAATGAGCAGTAAATGGGTTTTGAACTGTGCAGCACTCCAACATCACATGATGGTGGCCAGGAGGAAGCCAAAGGGATGTCCCAGCCCCAGGCATGGCCATGAAAATGCCAAGACGTTAAATGGCAGAGCTGATAATTAATTATCACTATTATAGCATTAAAGTTGCTATTTCCAGGATTTAACATTTGGAGCTTCCACGAATGACAGTGAATATTTTATATGGACTCAGCAGTCACATACTGTTATTGTATTTCCTTTGATGATTCCCTGAAGCAAAGTTTTTTCTTGTTTTTTCTTTTTTTTTTTTTTTTCCTATCTGGTGTTAGATGTGTGCGTGTCAGAACCTAAGGAAATGAATGCTCCTAGTGCCAAATCTGTAGGACAAACCTTACTACCACTTCCTCAATAAATAAAGAAAACTTGCCACTAAAATGTGTTTATTTTCGGTTATTAGTGACTTGGCTACTTCCATGAAGATGTTCTGTGTACTGATAACACTAGTGATAAGCACACAGAGGGCTCCTGCAAATGCCCACCTCGTGACAGTTCCCATCCATTTGTTGCTCTAGGCTGGGTCAGGCAACTCTTGGCCCACAGCACCAATTCGAGGATCATGAAATAACTCCAGTTAGCACAGAGGGGCTCTCTGGTTTTGTTGGGATAGCTGTGAGTCCATCAACCTTATGTTTGAGTGTATACACTGCTTTCCAGACAGCTTCTACTACTATGTTAATTCTTGAGTCTTGCTTTTTTAAAGAAATCAGTGGACTGAGACCTCGGTTACACAGACTGAATTCTGACTTAGATCTTGAGCTCCGAACCACTGCAGTGCCTGGTCTTCAGAGAAACAGCAGATACCACAACCCAGGGCAAGACAGTCAAGTAGACCCTGAGTCTAACCTTCTGGGAATGACCAAAAGCCCTTCCCTTCAACAGCTACGCCCCTCACAATTCAGAACAACCTTTTATTCCTAAAACTCTGGCAACTCAACCCTTCAAAAACACAGAGCACAAAGAAGCAGAGCCTAACCACAAATCTAGTGAAGACTCCCCGAAGGAAGGAGGGCAGCGTCTCCATGGCTCAATCCCAGGGAGAGAGTCAGGATAAAAGGCCTAAAGATGAGCACGCAGGAGGGTCTGCAGTCATAAGGGCCGAGTTACTCCTCCAAGAATAAATTTCAAACATGAACACTTTAAAGACAACTTTATATTTGTCTGACAACCACCTCTTCTGCCCAAGACTTGCAGTTTTATTCTGAGCCTGATGCAGGCCTTTGTTCAGCAGTGGGCTAGGGTGGAAATTATGAAGATGGCATTTAGGCCATGAAAAACCCATACCCTGCATGTACTGAAAGGGAAAGCAAAGTGGACTAAGCTTTCTTTGTTCCTTAGCCGGAGGGTTTGGCGTAGCACTCAGTCTAGCCCGTCTTTCCAGCTCAAGACAATTTGGATTCCAGTGGTAAAACCCTGGCTCCAGCAAATTAAATGGCAAAACTCCTGTTGATTTCAAAGCAGACGAGATATTGTAAGTCTTTGGGATTTGTTTGCTAGACAAAAACATAAGTACAAATTATGACAATTATCTCATTATTATTTAAAAACAAAACCTCCTTTAAAAGATATTTGAAGTAATGGCAAGGCAGAGCAAGGCTTAATCACATTATAGACTTAAGGTTTTAAAAATAAACAAGAAGTTAGATTATTAAGCTACACTTCTTGGAAGGAAAACTGGGGCTTTGTAATATACATACAACCAACAAAGTCCAGTATCAGATACTATATGTAACAAATGCAAATAAAGCACATTCTTCCAAACATAAATTCTTTAATTTCTGCTACTATGAGATGTCTCACCTTATTGTACTTTAGCTAGCAGGTATAGATTTTTTTTCTCCATTTGGGCTAACCATGCCAAGTTGGAAAACCAACTTGTATTTGATAAAGGAGAACTTCCTTTCCTTTTCCAATCTCTTACCAAAACCAGAATCAAGAATCAAATCTACCCATTCAAAATGAAAATGAAATTTTCATTTAATGAAAACGGAGCCATATATTCTGGGGGCTACTAATAGATTCATACTAATACTAATAGATACCTACTGCAATTATCAAAGATGTATTCATAGGATGGGTCTCTAATACACACTCTGTTCAGAGAATTCATTTTGCACTGGCTAAATACCTTCACATCTCTGATCAGAAAGGTAACAAGAAACTACAGATTATCTAGTGCCTGTTCATATGTAATTTATTTTATACATTTGCTTTTCTGTGTAAAATACATACCCTAAAAGGGCCTGGCTACAAGGTTAAAAGAGCCATTTAAAATTGTTTTCAAAGAGAGGTCTAATTTCTAGCCAAATAGCCCTAATATAAAGTCAAACTAAAAGCATCTGGAAAAGGAAAAAAGAATGTGTACGAATGGATCCAGACAGGCTATGGGGTTTGCTTAAGTGAAAACAAAGTTGCGGGGCTCCCTCCTGATAACAACTTGCTTACAGACAAACACATGCATAAGGACTGCCAGACAAAGGGAAAAAACCTTTAGGAAAACAAGGAAAAAATTCAAAATCAGCTTTCTTGCTTGTTAATGGAGGTCAGCTCATCTCACCTCAGTGAACCAGCTCCTCCCTCCAGATAATTTAGTCCAGCTGGAAGCTGTTTCTGCATCACTGAATTGTACCCAGCGAGTTGCTTCCACTACAGGGTTTCACCTCATTCAGAGGGCTAGGTGAATTTTGTAGACAGACAGTCTGTTAGATAACCAAGTTCCTCACCCTCACATTTTATGAGCTCCTCTGAAATCTCCAAGGCTTAAAGCATCCCAGCAGATGATGTGCTTGTACTTGGCATTTATTGTTTTGTTAATGAGAGTCCAGAATCACTAATTAGGATGTTAGTGTCCCTAGCAGAAGCACATGAGACGAAATGGCATTTTTCTGGAAAGCCTCTAGTAGTTTTCTTCTATTTAATGATGAACAGCAAAAAGCAAAAAATTAGAAGCAAATACATAACACCTTTCGCATGGAGCCATGTACATGTACTTTCGCTGTCAGCTACTTATTTGGTTTAGAGGAAGAGGAAATAACGATACGCAGGTATTAAACTGGATGGTGGAGACAGAGAAATTCTGTGAGCGTGGTTTGTGTCAGCAACTGTTTGATTACTTGGAGCTGTCTTAGAGCCTGGAGCAGAGCCCAGTGGTGCCTATTAATGGCACTGAAAGAAGAGAAATGTGGTGGAGGTCAGTCACCAGAAGAGACCTTTCTGCTTCCACACTGCCAAGTTGCTTGACGAGGTGGCTGATGGAAACAGCTTCTTTTCATCAGTTACAATGCGATTCTTTCAAGCTCTTTCTCATCCCAGCCTTATTGTCAGCACTGCACACAGGCTGGGGCCGAGCTCTGTAACGAAGTCACCATAGAAATCCCACGACGAGCATTTACTGACCTCCCAACTGCATTTCCTTGTCCTGAAATAAATTTGAGCTCAGTTATTATGGTGCCTCTGATTTAATAATTGGCACTTGGGAGACACTCAAATGCTTTAAATGGAATCTTTTCTTAGGGTTAAACCCTGTCCCTTTTGTAGCCTACGGGAATTTTGCCATCAGACTTTTATGAGACAATTTGGCCATTAATCCATGAAAATTTGCTACTGTAGTTCACATTGCACTCCCATTTAGGAGCCTGTTGTTCAGTTTACTCTGGACTTGCTTGTGTTCACTTTAAAGAGCATTGCATAGACTACAGAGAAATTCAAACACCAAATTCTGCAATAGCGGGCATTAACTGCATTAACTGTATGACTGCCGGACGGACACTGCCAAACCAACTGCAGAACATTCCCCAAACTGCTAACAGTCACTGAGCTGATGAAAACACTGGAGAAGTGTCTTCCCACTCACTTCAAAAAAAAGAAAACAAAAGCTCCATAAAGGAGGAGGTCCTGTGGTGCACAGTCTGGGACCACAAAGGCCTTTCACTTCCAAGGGCAGGAGCTGGAACTGGATGATCTTTAAGGTCCCTTCCAACCCAAACCATTCCGCGATTCGTTAGCTCTGGGAATGCTAAGGACCGACTTCTGTTCTAGATGGAAGTCAGGGATCACATTAATGGCAGAGCACCTTAGGGCAGGCCTTCCAAGTCACCACTTCTGCACTGCAGCTGACTTTTATAAGCTTATCTATCACAACGCATTGCATTTTTGCAGTACTGTTTGATCTGTAGGTCGCTGAACATCTTCTAGCAAGAGGCAAAAATTTTTTTTTTTTTAGAAATGCCAAGCACATCACTTGCTGTTTAGCATATAGTCACTTGGGTCCCTAACCACCCTTCACGGGCACACGTAGAAGCAATTCACAGACTCCCCGGGTTCACCGGGCGAACACTAGCAGTGCAGACAATGCAGCAGCAGTTCAGAGGCAAGCAAGGCCAGGGTAACTCCCACTAATTTTGTCTGTTAACTGACTTTTCCTACCTTGGCAGTTGCCCCTTGCTCTCATTGACAGCTAATTCCAAGTTACACTCCTGCACTTTGTTCCTACAACATTTTGCAGCACCTGGAGAAATAACTTTAGGAATACAATGGCAGATTTTTCTAAGTGGAAGGGGATTAAATAAGATGATACACAGGTTTCTGTCTCTCTTGTTAATAAAACATAAAATTTCTCTCCTTTTGCCTCGCAACAAACTTGTTTAAGTGATCTGGCACACTCTGGAAATGTACAACAAGGGCTCTATTATGTACACGCACTAGGTGCAACAGGTTTCACTGGACTGTAACTGATTTGTTTCAGATGAAGGGATGCTGTTAACCACCACTGTGAATATAATTGCTTAGTTGATTTCCACATTCTTGTCATTGTTGGCCTGGCTACTGCAAGAACAAGCTGGTAAGGAATTCCCTAATGCTGGTTAAAAAAAAAAAAAAGGAAGTCTTCAGGTCAAACCAGGAGTTCATCCAGACATGCCCGTACCAGAGGAAGAAATGACAGTGTGAATACCCCTTTTCACCTCTTCTCACACTCCTCCTTTATAGCAGAACCAACTCCAGGAGGAGAAACTTGCCAGGTGAAGAGGGAGAGGGAACTTCACAGATGGTCACAACACCGAGCTGCCACCTCTGAGCAAGCCCTGGGGTGCAAAACATCTGATTCCTTTTGCCGCACGTGGCAGGGGGCTCGGAGGGTGTTAGCAGAAATCACTACGGGCTGTTGCTCGCAGCCCTGCTTTGCTCTGCTCCTGACACGTGGCCTCTGCAGCACGTAAGGACGTGCTAGTCCCTCGGTGGGGAAGTGCCCAAATTCCAAGTGAGGCAAGAGCTGCACGCTCCAGCCACAACGGAAAGAAAAGCTGCAGTTAATTCACTACACCAGGACTTGCCAGTTCTGGACTCCGTCCCCTCCTCTGGCACAGGCTCGGAGCAGAGCGCTTCCAGTTTGGATGCTGGTAGCACTTGGGGCCTCCAACAAAGACTGATGCCTGCCCACACGAGACACTATATATACACGGTATATACCCTGTATATACGGTATATATATACATATACCCTGATTTAAAGCTTGTTGAGCGCTGTCGGGTGGGAATGTTGTAGGGAAAGCTTTTACAAAGGCATAATTGGAGGAGTCTGATAGTCCATGGGAACTGAGTATGAAAGTAACCTTAGCATCTCTCTACTGCTGTTTCAACCTATATTTCTAATCCAAGTTCTTTGGTTGGTTGTTTTATAAATCTTGAGTGCAGAGAATGATTTTTTTCCATCGTTCTCACCACTGAAAGTCTCAGTCCTCTTCATGGTCATTTTCTGTCTTGCACGTGGAAAACTCCCCTTCTCTGACTTCAATCTTTTCCAAACAGCAGAAATGAAGGCCTCCTGACCTTACAAAGACTTTTTTTCATTTGACACACTGTCAAGCGTACACATAATTCTCTAGAGAATGAGAGTCCTGTGCTTGTTTTCTTACTTTGTAACTTATCTCCCTCCCTTTGTCATTTATTATCTAAATCTGGGGTGTACCGTGTTATTCATTTCTCAGTAAAATTCCCCTTTGAAAATCAGGAAGAAACACTATGGTTTATAGCATTTTGAAAATTTACTTGTTTTAAGTAATTAATCAACGTAAATTCTCCTTATGAAAATCATCAACAGTGAGACACAGTCCTATATAGAAACAGCTTGGCAGCATTTAGTTCAGAATACTACACTTAGGAGTATTGCTTAGCAGCACGGAGAAATGAGCTCAATACACACCAGGTACTAGGACAAGATTGTCAGCTGTGGACACAATGAAAGAGTGGGAGCATGTTGTTTTTCAATAAATTTGAACAAAGTTTTCTTCTGTACTACGAACAAACCCTCAAAAATATTCGTATTAGAATAGCTCCTGTCGTGCATCACATCCCTAGGGCCCAAAGCACGCTGTAAAAAGAGATCAAAACAAACCAAGAAAACAAAGATAGGCTCTGTCCCAAAGAGACAACTGGTAAAGAGAGGCAGGAGACAACTCAGGAGCAATACTGATGAGCACGATGAGTTTCATCCTTTACACAAGTCTTGCAGTACTCTCAGCACGCCAGCAGCCAAGTCGGTAAGTCAGCTCAAAAATATTTGTTATGTTAAAGTAACACTTCTGTGCAAGTAGTTTTCCTCTAGGATGACATTCGTCTCAGAGGTAAAACACAGAGAATCTTTGGCTGAATTCTTATTGTGAGTGACATGGATTAAAACCCCTCACCATAGGACACTGATTTATTGCCTATGGCTCCATTGAAATGTCTGCACAGAAAATCAGGCTACTCCCAACGGGCTGCATAACACCCAGCTGAGCATGCGGTGCGAATTAGAGAACCTCACAGCGCCAGCTCTGGCAATAGCTGGGCCTGTTGGGGAAAGATGTGGCTAAGCAGGAAAATCAAGCTATAGCATAACAGACAGCCAAGGAATGCCTCCTCAGAGGAACGGCAGATCTCTCAAACAGACACTATGGATCTGTGGAGTAGGGAGGAAAAGACAGCTTGATGTTCTTTGTAAAAGCAAGAAACAGTCCATTTTTTTTGCCTTGCTTCACATAATTGGGATGCATTACCAGCAACAGGATGTATGTAATCAGCATAAATTACTTGTTCATTAGCTACCTAATATGCAACAGTTGCCCCCAGAATTAATTGGGTGAACCCGTAAGGGCAGAATAAAAGTAGAGCTGACAAGAACGCTATATGAGGTTTTTCCTATTCTTACCACTTACCTCATAGATGCAGCAGACAGACCAGCCTTAACTGCACCTCCAAACGTTTTCTTAGAGACGTTCAAAAAGACAAAGGCTAGAAAAGTGTAATGGTGTGATGCCAACAATGATGTACATGGTTCTCCACACTAAGACCCTCAAAATTAGAATTACAGAATTGGTATAAGCAGGGGAAGATCCTAAAGGGGAAATTGTGGGGCTAGAAAGAGCTTGTATTTCTTTGGTGGAAACATCATCGTATGCCTGGAATATAATTTCATGGCATTTACCTGTAACAGGCATATTTCCGCTGAACACTTGTATATATATATTTTGGCTGACCAGACTTAGCTTGTAACGACGCTACATATGTTATAGATCATCTATCTATTTATACTAGCAGGCAACAGAAATTCAGACAGACATTGAAAACCAGCAGTCTCAACAACTGTTAAAAGATAGTTGCTGTTCCAAGCAGGGTATATTTGCATGCTCAGAAATCAAATATTTGAATCCCTGAGGACATTATTCTTATCACTTATTCATTTCTAAAGTAAAAAAAAAAAAGGCAACATAAGGACCCTTCTTAGATCTCAAAGAAACCCAAACTCTTCCACACAGCACCCTGTGTGTCAGTGGGAGACCAGGGTAACGCAGGTCACAAGGCTGTAAGATGTTTGGGATGGCACTGCACTGAAGGGTACAGGAGGCTCATGGTAAAACTCCATCTCCACGGAGGTTGTACGTCAGTCCTACTACACTCATTCACAAATTTTGGGAATGCACCATGATCCTCTGAATATGACATGCAGTAAATAATAAGTTCAATATGATCTCAATTCCCCCAATAGCTCTCTTTCCATATACATTTTATTGCGAGCACAAAGATACTTCAGCTTTCCAACGCTGCTGCCATGCAAAGTTCACAAGTTGAATTTCATGGTCTGTGGCTGAAGCGTGCAAAATGAGCTTTCAGTTTTACTGCACCAAAGGGAAGTTTTTTTTTCCAGACTGCGGAATAACTACAGCCAAACAGGGATGTTTAGTTTCTGCCTTGCAGGAAGGACTGAGAAGCACGCACAAAGCATGCTCCTGCCAGCACAGCTCTTCAGGGAGGTCACAGGCTAAAGGTTTACAGAATTTTCCCTAAAATGAGAAAGGAATTAATTCATTGTTTCCATACAGGACAAAAGGTTAAAGAAAGACTCTCAAAGGCCAGGGCTCTGAGGTAAGCTAATGGAGCCTACCAAATATTCGGCAAACTTCCTTCTCTTCTTGAATTATGATAGCACCTTAGGGTGTCTGAGCCAGGGAGGCAAGGGAGGTTGTTCTGGTGGTGGTACTGGCAGAGCAAATACCTGCCCCAAATAGCTTATAAAGCATAAAAAGTGCTAAGTGGTAGAGGCATGCAGGAAAGCATAAATACGTACCTGCAAGACAAGCAACGATTTTGATATATCAGTAAGCTAACTTGGTAAGGTTGGTTTTGAAAGCTTGTTAGTGTAACAGCTTTGGTGATACTCAGAGGAAGTTCCTTCTAATGTGGGGGGAATGAGGGGAGAAAACAGAAAATATAACAAGGGAACTACCGAGGCTCATGTTGCAGGCTGGTTTGAATGGGGAATCAATATCTTGACAATAAATAAAAAGAGCCATGCAACGATAATCACCTGTGAATGACTCATACAGCAATGACTGCTTTGATTCACTACAGAAAAGTGGACAAAGAATAGCAGCACGTAGAAAGGCAACGAACAACGCTTAAATGCTTTCGGTTAATTCAGATACAGAATGATAAAAAGCCTGTATGAAATTATAGCTGCGTGAAATTTTCATGTAAGAAAGACCACACAGCAGAGATGCTAAGCAAAAAGCAGTTGCCAACATGCAGACACACTGAGTGCGTCTAAACCTTTAGAGCGACCCAAGGTACAGGCCAAGCATCAGGAAGGAGGATGCTGCTGCTTACGGGGATCCAGCAAGAAAGTAGGGGACAAAATATCAACTTCTCTACCTTAGGTACACAGGAGCAAGCTAATGGCTAGACACCCCTTAGGATATCCCAGATAAGACTGTATCTGAATTAGGCTAAAACTGTAGTTTGGAGATAAAGGGGAAAAGTTTGGAAAGAAATTTGGGTATGGAGAAATATAAGAGAGACACATAGTGACAGTAGTTGCATTTGTAGTTATGGTTAAGATCTCTCAAAGATCAAACAAAAAAGAACAGAGAAAGGAGCAAATGACAGAAGATCCTCCACCAAGAAGCCAACCAGTGAAAAGAAATTAAAAATGTGAAGAGAGAAGTATGAGCGGAAGCAACTAGTCACAGGAGGCAAAGGACTTAAGAAAAAAAGATGCCATGGACTTGTTTAAGGTGGTTGACAATAAGATAGTGGTAAGTAGAACAGATAAAATCCTTACTTTGAACAGCTCCTAAGGAGAGGTCATCAGAAACATTGCTTCCAGCAGCAGAACACTGCATGTATCGGATGGTTATTTAGAGCACAGAGAAATGATGCATTCGAACTTTTATTAAAAATGGAGAAACTCCCACATCACCAGGATCTGGTCCACTAACTTTCAATTCCTAATGTTACAGCCATGCTGTCTGAAAACAAAAACAAAAAACTGGGGGATTTATGCCTTTCCTAAGGGCACAGCTTAGCTGCAACTTGGAGATGGGGAGAAACATGGATGAAAAACACAAGAAAAGCACAGAAAGGGTGCAGTAGAGCCAATGGAATAAAAATACCCCAGGAGTGAGCAACTCCTGTCCCACGCAAACAGGTCAAACGTGAATGCAAAAACCTTGTGTCAGCCTTGAAACAGCCACAAGGTACGGGGTCTGGCTTAGTCTCTTTTTCTCTGAAGTTCTTCTAGTCCTTATAAGTAAATTCTTAGCTTTCAAAAGCCTTGCTGAGGAATCTGCCCTGTCCAAAAGCTACACGTCTCTGCGCTGGGCTTTACGTGAAGCCTGCAAATGAGGCAAGAACACCATGCAGGGGTGCGTCTGGTAGGAACTGGGACAAGGTCACAAGTGGAGCCAAACCCTCACGCAGCTAATGTCACAGCAGAAGGCAGCCATCAAGAGAGGAGATCCTCTGCAGTTCAGGGTCCCTGCCTCTTTCTTTCTTGCTCTTTTGATTCCTTCTGAATCCTGCACAGCTCATCACTGCGATTCTTAGATCCAGGGCCAAAGCAATTTGAATGCTCGTAACACGCAAGTTATTGAACACTTCTCCCAATAGCACGCATCCTTCTTTATAGTCCCCTTGACTAACATAGGCCCTTCCCAATTCACAACCTATAGGACTGCATATTTTAAAAGGATATTCATCCTGTATTAAAAAAGCATGCCTTAACTGTAGCCAGATGTCAGCTGAACTCTGCAAAAAGCTTTTTCTACCGCTGCCACTTGGTTTACTCTTACATCTGTTGCGTAGCTCAGGAATTAGTAGAATGTAAAATGTTTTATGAATTCCCTCCACTCTCATTCAGTGTTAATATATACAACATGTTTTTCTAAAACCACATGCACACTTTTTCCCATTTCTTTTAATTTATTTGCATAGCTTAACTCCCAAAGCTAACTTGGAAAATTCACAGAAATTGGAGACAAATTCCATCCACCTATATAAAAGTTCAGCCTATTTCTAGTTCTAGGGAAGATCAGCTCCAAAGGGTGAAATCTGACCTTACTGAAGTTAATGGCAAAGCTTTGAGGGGCTTCATTAAAAGCAAGTTTGACCCCAAACTACCCCCAGGACTCTTCCTTCATACCTTTTATTTGTGGTTGAGGCATACTATCCACTTTATATGAACGTGTTTGAATTAATATTCAGGATGTTAAAGCTCCTTGGACCGTACTTAAGTCTATACATACCGTGATGGCAACACGTTGGAATTATTAGCATCATTTTTTTTTCCCCTTGATGGTTCTTTTTTGCCTGAGACTGAACTTTCCAATTTGTTTTCTCTCTTCCAATCCCAAGAAGTAAGCACAGGTGTCAAATCTACCAAAATAAATACCAAATTATCTTGGTCTTTTATTTTGTGGAAATGAGCAAGAGAAAAATGACAAAGTGCAATTACCATCTTATTCCCTACTGTGCAAAGCCCCAATTGCTTCATATTCTGCACAAATAGTAATTTTTTATATTTATTTTTTGCTAAAGTGATTTGCTAAGTGATCTGACCTGATTCCAATTTTTTCCTTGGTTAGAAAGGTGGTTGTTTGATGCATTGAAGGACAGAAAAAGCAAGTGCTCAGAGCTGTTTATAGAGCCCAGACTTAACAAGAAGGGTTATGAAAATCACAGAACAGGAATTTGCTCTTCTGGGTGCTGCATTTCCATCATTCAGATCTCCGACTGTGCTTGCAGCGTGAGCATAAATATACCTCATGTCACCCTCACTCCTTTATTGAGTGGCCACCTCTGGCCAGGAGGGCCGCATCTTTTCTGCAAACACAGTGCCCCAGTTAAGACACAGCACCCGCTCAACGCAACAGGACAAAGAGGTTTACTAAACGTGTCTTGCGAATGACACCACAGTGTACACATCCTAGTATGACTGTTTTTTTTCACAACAGTATGACATTGTTGTCTTGTGTTTGGTTTGAGATCCATCACACCACCCCCTCTAGTTTCCTGCAGAACTGCTCTCTGGCTGGGTTTCTTCCCTCATTCTGAGCTTGCGGTGTTAATCATTGCAAAACAACTTTGCATGTATGCTTTTTTCACATAATTTCTCCCGTTTGTGCAAATTATTTTGAATTCTAGTTCTGCCCTCTGATGTGCTCACAGACCCTCCAGAGCTCATTACCATCAGCAAGTGTAATGAGCAAATGCAATGTTCAATTGCTTAACATCAGAAATCACTGTTAACTCTGAGCCTAAAATATGCAGAAAGCAGTAAAGCCCAGAGAAAAAGAGACCTCTTTTATATCACTGCTAGCATCTGAATTTCTAACAACCTACTCAGAGGAATAATTTCTCAACTTCTGTCTTCTAGCACAGCAAAGTGCGTGGGAGCGTGATGGGAGGTTCCTTTAGTTTCAGTATATTCAGGAAAGGGAAGCATTGCTTTCAGTACCAACAGAATTCACATGTTCTCGAGCACTAGCCACCATCAGCATCTGATAAATGCACGTTGCTTAACCTTCCCCAGAGCATGAAGAGCTGGAGAGAGGGGTGGGTAGAGTCAACACACCTATGGATTCATTTTACTCTATCATTTCTAGGTATTGCATCCAAAATATGCAGAGCAAAAGTTGTTCAGGCAAACAAAAAATAAGTGTTGGAACTGCCACTACCAGAAACACTGACTACACCTCACATTTCAGGAGCCCTGAAACTCAACTGCATGTTTCAAATAGCAGCAGGTCCCCATTAGAAGGAGAGTTAGCTCAAAGGCTATCACCACAGTACCTCCGCACTGCACTCTTCAGGGGGAACAACGAAGAATTGGAAAAGGCAACATGGAAACTGTAGTTTGCTTTACTTCGCGGGTCAAGATCATTATAAAAGTATAAAAATGAGGTGTTTTTATACTTTTGTAAAAGTATAAAAAACACTGCGCACTTCAGTGCTTTTTTCCACTTCTCCCTCCGTCTCAGGGCTGCCACTGCCGCCTCGTCAGTGCCTGGCTCTAGAAGCACAGCACAGACACATCAGCCCTGGCCTCACCTCCTCAGCCCCACTCCTCCAACCTGTAAGCAAAGCTCTGTGCTACACTCTGATTCAAGCAGAGACTGTTATGGACTGTACTTCTTCCCGGAGTCAAGGTTTACAACCCTATAACCTTCCAAACCCATCTCGTGTGACCCCGAATACTTTTTTGACCATCGTATTAAGTTTTAGCTTCAACAATGTCCAGAGTTTCATGGGTTTTATAAACAAATACCAGGTTTTGCAGCTCCACTTCTGAAACTGCCTCACACTGGTGTGCGTGTGTGTGAAAGGGCAGCAACAAATATGTTTAGAAGCCTCACTTCATGATGAGTCACAGCAGGATTTTTACTGCACCGAAGTGAGAGACATAGCTAAAACATCTGAATACTTCAGATTTCTGTATGCCGTGGCGTAGGAAGAAATTTGCAAACAAATCAGGTACCTTACCAAACAAAGGACAGAGCTGGGTCAGGGCAGGTCAAATAGCTAAACCTCGCTTTTCAAGCCAAACTGATCTGAATTCAAACCAATGATGTCCAATTCTGTAATTTACAGCTTAGTAGCATCTCCCACTGGAATGTCAAAACAGCAAGTCAATGCCTAGTCCAGTGTTTTCACATTTCCCTAATGGAGCTATTCACACGCTGAACAAAGCCTGAAAGGAAGCAGGGTAGGGGAAAAAAGTATGAATCTCACTAAATATTCAGTATTTAAAATGCAGGTCAGAGAACACAATTGAGTTTAATTAGAAAAATAAAATGGGATCCTGCATGTTAATGCACTTGCTCACTGCTTGGGTTCATTTCAAAGTGTTTCTATTTCTTTGTCCTTGGAGACATTTGTGTTTGTATGTAACAAAGAAGATAAAAAATGACAGGAAATGTTTGTTCTGGGTGTATCTGTGTAAATCTGCTTGCAGCAAAGATGTTATTGCAGCCCTCCATTACAGCACTGAGTTCATGAAACAGGAATGGTTGGACACCCAGTGCCGCACGAACCCTCTTTCCTGGAAAGCCCTTACCAAGTTGCATCTGTAGAAAAAATTAAGTTTCCAGTGCACTGGCTTTTGGCTTCTACAATTTCAGAAAATGGTGTGAGAATTAGAGCAGTAATACAGACCTGTGCCACAACATGCCTGGAAATAATTTTTCCTTCGAAAAAAATAAAAATTAAGGAAAACACCACCAAACCAAAACTGAAAAAAGGTTTTTCAGTGCTTGTGGGCCAATTCCCAGCTGTAGTATATAGCAAGTCTGCTGAAATGCACACAAGCAGTCATGGCAGACTTAAAAAATAAAACTACATGTTTTTTATCATTATAATAATATCATTTCCGGAAATCATTCAGTGAAATACTGAAGGGAGAAAGTCCTACGAATGTGAAGCATATCTACATGAAGCTGATCAACTCCTGTTGATGCTGAGTATGACTATAGCGAAATATATTGAGTAGCTTTCTTATAAAGAATTTTCCCAACCCTCTAGTGCTCTTCACTATCTTCTTTACAAAAGTTATCATATGACATAAGCCGGCAATTTTTATAGCTTGATTTAATAAATTTTCTATAATCAATAAATAAGGATCTGTTATGCTTCTATTTCCTTCAATTTCTGACTTCTTTGGAAAAAGACAGGGAGCAGAAATCACAGCTGCATTTAAACACTATGAAATGTAGTCAAGAAATAGTTCAGGCTATTTCAAGCCAGGACTGACCTGAAGGGAAAATATGAGAGGCTGATTCTTAGTATCTGTATGAAAGATTGCCCTCTTTCCTTGACTGAAGACACATTATAAAAAATACACATATGAGTACAAGGAAAAGAAATGAAATAATGACTTGTGGCAAACAGTATCTGTCTAGGTTTGCAACTGATCTGGAAAATAGACCAACAGGAATGGCCTGAAAAAACTGACTGTTTACAGAGTACTCCTGTTTTCCTGTTGCCTGTGTAATTAAAAAGTTTCAATGCTAAACCAATGCATTACTTCTCAAACTTTCCACACGGAGATCTCTGTGTCCTCACCAAGACCTCTCCTGGTTGTCTTCTGCCTTCCTGGCTAGAAAATACCTCTTCTATTTGCACAGTGCAGGAAGGGATGGAGAGTTGGAATCCCAGCGCTCGTGCACACAAAGAATTCAACTGGAATCAAAACAGATTATGAACAGAAGATTGACCATGGAGATACTTGTTATTTCAGCTGAGTGAAATGCAAATATACCAAGAGGCAGCAAACATACTCACATGGACAATAAGCTCATTAGCAGCAAATGTAAATCAGATTTCAGAAGAAACCTTCAAATCCATTTTAAGGAATTACCCACAGATCATAGAATATCCTGAGCTGGAAGGGACCCACAAGGATCATTGAGTCCAACTACTGGCTCCACACAGGACCACCCAAAATCAGACCCTTTGTCTCAGAGCATTGTCCAAACATTTCTTGAACTCGGGCAGCTCGGTGCCGTGACCACTGCCCTGGGGAGCCTGTCCCAGTGCCCGACCACCCTCTGGGTGCAGAACCTTTCCCTAACCCCCAGCCTGACCCTCCCCTGTCCCAGCTCCATGCCGTTCCCTCGGGTCCTGTCGCTGTCCCCAGAGAGCAGAGCTCAGCGCCTGCCCCTCCGCTCCCCTCGTGAGGGAGCTGCAGGCCGCCATGAGGCCTCCCCTCAGCCTGCTCTTCTCCTCTAGACATAGACATAAAAATTAAATACACATATCAGAGAAACATATTGTGGTGAACATCAAGAAGAACATGATCTTCACTTCTTCATGACTGCCTCAACCTCAAGAGCAAATGTGAGGCTGGGATATGGACAAGGGATTGTCCTGTTTTGTGTAACAGCCACTTGTATCACGGTCAGCATACAGTCCATGAAAGTCCTAGCTTGTGTTGCTTCATCCTGGAAAAAGCTAGAAACAAGTGCCTGTTTATTGAAATAACTGAAGCCCCAGTTCAATGCATTTGGTCAGCAGTTGCGGTTGGCTCATTCCCCTTGGTATGACCCAACACCTTGGGAGGGTCCATTGCTTGCTGGTGTCCTACCCATGATGAGTACATTGCGGAACCAGCTACAGCGACCTTTCTGAGCGTTACTTTAGAGGACGACTCATCCTAGACAGGACCAGCTGCAGCTAAAGGCTTTCCCATGAAGGTCATTCCTTTCCCACACAGACTGCGCACACTTGAGATGTCTCAGAAAGGACTCGACCAAGGCTTACCACTCTGCTTCCCATCTTCACAGAATCACAGAATTGAAGGGGTTGGAAGGGACCTCGAAAGATCATCGGGTCCAACCCCCCTGACAAAGCAGGTTCCTTAGAGCAAGATCTTCTTCCCCTCATTCTCTCCTGTGGTCACCAACAAATCCCATGCCATTGGAGGAGTCAGCTTGGACACCACAAGGGAAATTCCAAGTGGATTTGCCTAGCTGCTTCCCAGGATGGACTCACAGAGCTGAGGCTCTCTCCAGGCACCCTCATCAGCACACACTGGTCTTCAGAGACGCAAACTGAAACCTGAGAGAGATGTTAACCACCTCGTTTGGGTCAAGCCTTACCAAAGGGTACTGGCCCAAGCAAAACCAGAATCTGCTTCTACATCCCTCCCCTCCTCATTTATGACTGAGGATTTTATTTGGCTTCCAGATGCCTGTCTGCTTGTACTATCTCTGTATAAGAGAAGTTCCCCTGCCTGCCCATACTGATGTACAGCTGTGGTTCAGGACAGATTTCACTCACCAGCAGCACAGCAGGAATTTGATGACTGCATTTTTCTTTCCCAAATGGAAGACAAAAGCTACCAAGTGTTTCTGATGCTTTGAACCTTGCAGACAAACTTAGGAAAAAAGAATCTCATTACTTGGGACATATTTTACCTCCTGCAAAGGGTGAAACAGGCCAAGTGCAGAGAGAGCTTAAAAAAAAAAAAGGCACAAAAAAAAACAGAAAAAAAAAGAAAAAACGGAAAAAAAAATCTACCCCACCCCTGTAAACTCACTCAAGCCTAAAGCATTACCCAGCATTTCCAGAGATCTCCCACTGTGGGGAGCTACAGACCACAGTGCCTTCAACTGACCCAGACAGAGAGAAAACGAGGAGGCTTTAATAGAGCAGGTAAGAGCTGGATGTTAGGGTTTCCTCCTGGAGAATGTATAACAAATGCTGTGGTGAACAGGGAGTCAAAAGAGATGCAAACCCACATGCCAGAGCCAAACGGGTCCCCTGAGCAAGCTGCTGGCACATCCAGTATTGCATATCCCCCAGACAGCCTCAGGTAGCTGATGCCCTGGAAGAATGTCAGCTCTTTCCTTCTTCATAAATGCTCCTGGCTCTTTGTGTGCTGCTCCTGATAGCTGAATTCCCTTCCCGACCCCCAGCAGGCGATCGGTTTAGGCATGTGCCCTGAATGGCAGCGTGCTATTCCAGCCAAAACAGGCTTTTTAAAATCATTCACATTGACACCAGGTCGTGAGCAATCGCTAAGAAAAAATGTGCTTGTTTTAAGCTACTGCCTTGGTAGAAAAGCTCATAGCTATAAACAGATGACCCTTTTACACCTAGTAGAGAGCAATGAGAAAGAATAAATAACTGCCAGAGGTACACTTGAATGAAGTGAGATGAAGTAGCACAAGGATTTCAGCATGAGCTGAATGCATAACAGACAGCTGAACGCAGACACGGCATTTAGGGGTCCCAGCAAAAAGCCTTTACAGAAATAAGGGATGGTGAACACAGAAAGCCACAGCGGAGTGGCAGCAAGTCAGCCACAAGCAGAAGTGAAGACGTTGCTCCTTACGATACCTCCAGGGCTGACAGGCATTTGAAGGTTTAGCTGGAATATCCACTCACCTACAAGACTCTACAGTGCACGACGACACTGACCTCTCAAAAGGTCAAATTCTTAATAAGCAGCAGAGTGAAGAAAGCACAAGAAACAGCCTGTTTCTCAAATTCCAAGCAGGCCAAATTCATCCCTGTCAGCAGCAGAGCTGTGTCCGCTGGTACCAGCCTCGGCCCTGCCTGGAGTTGGTGTTGGCTGAATTGGATCCAACAGTTCCAAGAAGGTTTTGTTGGTTCTTACACTCTACCCCCAAACTGCTATTATTTTTCCACCTTTTGGTTTAACAATAACAAAATAAAGACACAGTGCAAAGAACAAAGGCCAAATAAACGAAAGTTGTTCCATCTGATATGGATACTGATGGAGATGATACATACGGAGACCTCATTTTCTGGCAGGAAAGGCTGTTTAAGTTGGTTTGTTTAAATTCAGAATACAGGCCACAGGTATACAAAAAGCATTCACAGATACAGTTGCAAAGGCATTATGATCCCCATAGCTTACCAGGTTGAACAGGTAAGTACTTCAGAAGGTTATACAAGTATAACCTGCAGAAGGTTATACAAGTATAAAATCCTTTTTTCCAGTATGTTCACTGTGTCTGCTGTATTTTCACAGCCAGTGTATATTTGTTGAAAATATGAGACCCTATGATTCAGCAGAAGCACTAATGCTATGCAACACGCATAAAATGAGGCTGAATTTATATCAGTTCCTCCCTTCCATCTGCCATACTGCCTCTCATGTCTATCGCCTGCTCCTACTTCGAAACCTCTCCTCTCCCTCTCTCTGCAGCTGATTTAGGTAGATCAGCTGGTGGCATCAACTTTCTGTACTTTTAGGTGGTTCAGTCTATACAAGTCACAGAAACATGACCTAACGACAAAGCTGCATTTAATTGTTTGCGCATTACTTCAGAGAGAGTAAGCACCTTGAAGCAAAGAGGTTTTTTTCTAAACACCTGCAGAGCGTGGTGGACCACAGCACTGCAGCACCAAAACACTAGCCCTAAGCCTCTCTCAACCACTGTGGGAATGGCTTAGAGCTTTACTGAGTACATATAGCCTAAAATAGGATAACTGCATTCCTGGCAATAGCTGAAGAGCTCTTAAGTAAACAGTTTCAGGGGAAAGTTGGTGAAAGGAGACAACAAACACACATTTCAAATCTCTGGACACTGCTGTCCGTGTTTATGATAAGCTGCAGCAATTTTTTTTGCTCTCCTCCTACCACTTCTACAGCCCCGTGTTCAGTTTCCTTGGCTACATTAGCATCGCAGAAGATGCAGTAGGTATTTATCTGTAGGATTGCCCCAAAGTCAGGAAATATTAGCATAAAAGCATGCACAAACTTCTCATTAATTTCAGTAGAATTGAAATCATGCTGACATGAGGCCACAGTTTACGTCTTGGTCTGGTTCTAACTAGTGCAAGTGGTTTTTCTTCCATAATTGTATACAGGCACATACACAGCTGTGGAAGTGGATGTGGATAGGAAATATGCTAACTGTAAAACTCTTTAAGAGAAAAAATGGTTGGTTAATAATCGTTTATCTCTCAATAGCAATAGGTATTTTAGCCTAGGCTTTAGAAGAAAATCAAGAGTATGAAGATATTAGAGATTTATTACCTTTTGCTGTTAAAGGAGTTAAACTTTCTGTGTCCTATACATTAAAACGAAAACAAAACAAACAAACCGCTACATTTTCATATAAAATGTGCATGGCCAGAATGGATGGCAAATACAGTGGCAACTCACAGACAAGACAGAGTCCAGACACCAGAGTGACACTGTGAATCTTCTAGATTTTAAAGTCCCTGTAGGAACTGCCTTCCTGGAGATTCCGAGTGCTACTCTAATATAAATGTAGCATTCACAGTGCATATCGAGCTTCTGTATTTTCATCTGCAAAAGGAAACAAACTGTGGAATTGGCAGAACATAATCTTCTTATGCCTTTAGGAGAACACACTCAAATGCAACAAAACAATCCATGGTTGCTGTAACAGCAAAATCCCCAAAGGAATACAAAGGGAGGGTGGGCAGATGGGGGGAGTAATTTAGGATGGGACTCAATGCCAAATCTGTCAGATATGTTACTATACTGCGTGTGAAGTATGAAATGTTTGCAGCAAGCTCCACAGGATAAATCCAAAGACATTTGAGCGCATTTAAACATCCTGGGTCTTCTGAAGGCTGTAAACAGGAAAAATCAGCTTAAAGCCAGAAAAGATATGGTAACAGAGGAACACAGTGCAGAGGATGTTACACAAGGTCAGCAAGGCTTGGAGGCTTGGAGAAGCCCAGCCTAGAAGCAGCATGGAGGAATGGTACCCTCCCAGAGCCCGGATGCAAAGGGAAGAAAGATATACATTTTCAACACATATTTAATGCAAGTCCTAAAGCAGAATTCCTTTTGGAAAATACTCAAAGAAGAAGCCTAAAATAACAGACAAAGGAGGAAATATCATCCCATCTACAGAAGGCGAAGTCTCACCCCAAGCGACTTCATGGTCCTGCAGTTATCTCAGGTAACAGAGAAGACAGACAGCTCTTTAGCAAACCTGCAAGGTCAGCTGCTTTGCACCAAGACACAGGCACTGAAAAGGAAGGATGTTTGCTGAATACTCTCTACAAGTACATTTTTTTATGGTTTTCTTTTGTAGCTATTCATAGTACATTGCAATCACAATTTATGATTATTCTATCTAACCTGATCTAGCGAAAAATGTCCCTGCCCATGGCAGGGGGATTGGACTAGGTAATCTTGGGAGGTTCTGTCCAACCCAAACCATTCTATGATTCTATGAAGAATCTCATCTGGCCAATCTAATTCTTACCATTTATTTTCATCTGGTAAAAAAGCTATCTCCCAGTGACTTGACAGTCACAGGGCACCTTTGGAAGTAGCAGTTCATTAAACAGAGTGAAATGTCAAATACTCTCAGACATAAATTAACTAGTTCTTTAAAGCTGGAGATAAGCTTTGTACCTTCCTGCAAACAGCTGCTTTAGGGGCTGGTGAGACAACAAACTTCTTCAGGTCTCCTCAGTGAGTGACAAACCATGGCCTAAAGGCAAAGAGCAGGAGTCTGAAATCAGCTACTGACCCTGAAAACAGTCTCATTCCATCATTCAGAAATTAATATGTTTAAACTAAATGTCCTGGGAAGAAAAAGTCATTTGAAGGACAGTTTTAAAAGTGTGTTTTTTCAGAACTTTGGGCTGGTTTTTAAATTACTTGCTAGGCATCTTATAAAATTACCCACAGAAGTAGTGCACTATGGAGTCTAAAAGTTGGTGTGTGCTTCAGAGACCTAAGTCTACTCAAGAGCCTCTACTAGTATTTTAATGACAAGCACATTGCCCTGAGACAAGACAAACATTTCTTTGCCAAGTGCAACCAACCTTCACATTCTGACTGCAAAATTTCATTTTTTAGCATTTTTCATGGTTTTCAAACACAAGCGTTTGTAATTATTTTATTATCTACATCAACACTTTAGTATATAAATTAAAATTAATTAGTTAAGCTCAGGATCTTGCCTAGCAGCATTTCCTGTTCAGTGATTCACATCAGCTGGGCTGATCCTTATTGGAATGCCCGAAATCTTTAATTGTGTTGCACGTGAACACAACAGGATCTTATGTTCATGGCAGTGATTTAACGTCCACTCCCCTTTAATGAAGTAAGTCTTTGAAGTGATCCACGTTGAAAAAGATAACAGTCCTAATACTTTGGACAATACGGCTTAAGGGAGTCCCTTTACTGATCAGCATAAGCCCCGATACTTCTGCAACAACTCTCATAGCAAATAAATGTCAGCAACAGTTGGGCTTGTTTGGAAATGAGTTCTGCTCTCCTTCTGGCAACAAACAGCTTAGGGACCAGTTTTTTTCTTGAAATAGTGAGCTTGCTTCTCAACAGATTTTGATACCACTTACCAGCAACACCTGGAGCAACTCCACTAACATTAATAGCATAAAAACAGGGTAAAATCAGGCTAAGTGAAAATATATACTCAGGACCACAGACATTAAAAGTTTTGTGTCTATTTATAGGAGATCCAAGCTTGGCCTGGTTGATCTAACTCTCATGTGTATTCATAAAAAGCAAGTAGGTACAATGCAGGAGATGAACAATGTGAACTTGAAAGAGAATGTGCACTGAAATATTTTTGGCTGCTTCTAATCTCATCATCTCTTATTTACCCAGTGAATGCAAATTGCTTTAATATTATTTTTCCCTCAATACCAATAAACTTGAAAATGCCTTTACTCACTTAAGCACGTCCTTCTTCTCTGCCAGGTTTATAACACCCTTTAGAAGAATACAAATGATCTGCAGGCTGTACCGTATACCTGCATGAAAGAGCACAACTTTACTGTTCTCGCATTCCAATCTAAATGAACCCAAATCTGCTGCAGTCTGGAAACTAAGAGGGGCCATTTAATCAGTAACGAATACAGCCACAGGCTCCTGAACTGGAACTACACTATTTCTGGCCGGTACCTAAGCAGGTAAACTCAAGGCTCTCTAGACACATTTGTTTAGATACAATGTGTGTCTACCAAATAAAAAAAAGAAAAAGAAAAAAAAGAAAAAGAAAAAAAAAGAAGAAGAACAGTCAGATATTCAGTTGGTGAAAAAATTCAACTGGAAACCTGGAAACTCCTGAAAGCAAAGTCTTCTTGAACATTATTAATAGCAGGAACAAGGTAATTTCCATCAGCACCTTAACTCTCCTGATCCACTCCAGTTTGCCATCTCGTTGTAAGAGCAGTAATCTGGTGTGCAGCAGATCCGAGTTCAGTTTGCTAGGTACGACAACAAATTCCCTGATGAGGCACTTAGACCATTTTCAAAATTGTCAGTAATTTTGAGTGCCTATTTTGAAACATTCTGTGTCTGAATTTTAGATACTTTTCAGGAAGCTCAAGACATGGCAAGGACTTCAAAAGCAAACTGAAAACAGAAAGACCAAAACCAAACAAATAAACCCACACCATGTCAATTTAGGGGCATGGAAAACTTGTGACTTTTCATCTCCCTGTTTTAATTCCGGGGGAGGGGGGGAGTGGTTCTTCCAAGAAGTAATCCATGAAAATTGTATTCTACATTTCACAGATGCTGGGAAAACAAAAATTATCTTTGCCCATCCTTTCCATGTCACTCACAATTCTGTCAACGGAATAGTCCCAGTTGGGTCAATTGCTCCTTATGTGGAAGCCATTCTTCCCCCTGATCGTCCTTACTGCCCTTCTCTGGACCTCTGCCAGGCATCCCTTTGTGCAGGGCATTTATGAGCAAGCAGAACAGGGCAGATCTCAGCACAGATCCCTCCGTAACTTCACTGGCAACTTCTCTTCATTCACTCCAAGACTTTGTTTCTTATTTCGTTAATTACTGACATAGAGACACATGGATATTTCCTGCTCTATCACTGCTGCTTTGTCTCCTAAAAAATCTTTGTGGAGGGCAGCATCAAAAATCTATCAAAATCCAATTAGACTGTATCAACCAAACCACATTTCCCTTCTTATTTGTGATCCCTTCAGTGATTTACAAACCATGCGGTTTTCTAAATATGCCTTTAGAGATGCCATACAGACTCTTCCCCAGCAGATTTTATTTGTCCAAGCATCTACTCATTCCATCCTTTATTAGACAGTCCCTGCTAATTTGCTGATGCAGGTGTTGCAGGCCTGTAGCTCCCCATGTTTCCGTGGAATCTTTTTACAATGGGCATCTGTTGTCTTCAGATACTGTGAAAGATTTAAGCGACAATAAGTATTAATGTAAGCAATGCAGCTACTTAATCCGAAATTTCCCTACAGCTCACAGTTGAACACCATCAAAATTGCAGGACCTAGTGTATCATAACTTCTTCCATAGTAACTTCAATGTTGGACATTTTTTCTCCTGAATTTACCCCAGAAAACTCTACAGCACCTGTTTCTCCCCTGTTTCTTCTATAATGAATAGCAGTAAAAATAATTCAATTGGCTTCCCTGCAGTTGGGTGCCTATCATCTTCAACAGCTTCTTTTTAAACTGAGGTCGTCAACTGACCCTAAAGACTCTCGGGCTGGCTTTTGCTCTTGATATGTTTGAATAATTTTGTACTAGTTTTGAATCCTTTAGCTAATTGTTCCTTTTTTTTTTTTTTTTTTTTTTTTTTGCTTTACATTTATGTATCTCTTCTGCAAGATATTACGATTTATTCCATTTTTATTCTTTGGATACAATTTCAGCTTTTCAAAGACTGCCTTCCCATCTTTTCATAACCTAAGTTACTTTGCTGTTCAGCCATACCTGCTGCCTTTGACCATTTTCCAAGCATTTCTTAAGAGGTGATTTATACCAGTGATTCTGGTGTGGCAGTGTTCAGCATCCCCATACCTCCTGTAAGGATTTAATTCTCTTAAACGCCCTTTTGGACATCCTTTTATCAATTTTCCTCACACACATAGTTAACCTTATAAAAGCTGAGCACAACTGTGACATGCTCAACTGTGGGTTTTATCTTTGTAATGACGCTGGATCTAAAATACCTCATAGTCACTGATACTGAGCAGCACTTCAAAATGCAAAATTTTCAGCCTGACCTGGCACATTACTTAATGCCAAGCAAAGGACTGTATTTTTTTTTTTTTGTAAAGTACCTTGATCTGCATGAAAGAATCACTGGTAGCATCTCTACATTTCATCTCTGGACAAATGTTAGACAATACATGAAATAACTGATGTGGTGGTAACTGGAATCTCCATGTGCACATAGTATTTTCTGCCCCTGTGATCTCAGTGTGTGCAGACGCTGTCCCAGTCCTAGCAGAAGAGCAAATTACACGGACCATATATTCTATTTTTCCAACTTAAACATGAAATTTCAATTCACATTGTCTAGAATCTCTGACAACTCGTGCTACCTAGCCTGATCTTTAAAATATTTTGTGGGGTTAGCCTTTATTATTTTTTTTGGGAATGAGGTCAAACACCACAAATTCATGTCCAGACTTGACTTTACCATGAATTAAGCCTTTCCAGGTGGCAGGTGATATCTAAGTACTGGAAGTACAGTTCTTCTGCTCTCTCCTATGTCTAAAATAAGCTACTGACAGGTCTTCCTGATGACCTTGTAAGGAAACAAGTCCCCTATTTACAAATCATTTTAGAGTAAAAACAAGAAAAAAGAGTCTGAAAAATTGCTGGAAAATATAGATTCGGTTTGGTCTAAAAATGCTATTTGTAAGCATTTTAACTGGAATAGAAATGGAGAAATGAAACAATTCTCCTTGGCAGAGATTTAAACAAAATATGCCTTCTGCCAAAAGTTGTAGTTTAGTTCTGGTCTCATTTGAAAAACAAACATCACAGAGCATTAAAATCCTCCATTTTATATCCCTTAAGCAGCAACAAAGCATCAATGTCAAGCTAAATAAAAAGGAATGAAACTTTTAATAGTTGGAGTTCAATGGCTAGAAATAAGTGTCTTCAAGCCCCTGAGCTCACAGCCTCAAGCACAAGGACATACCTGCTCTTCCAGATGTGGTTTTTGATACCTATGGCAAACCAAGTTTTGTTGTTGTTTTCTTTTTTTTGTTGTTTGTTTAAATAAGAAAAATGCCTAACACCACACAAAACCCAAGTTTTTATTGTTGCCCAGATGCGGCAGGCTTTGTAAGGTGACCTGAACCACGCACACCAGCCTTCCCCATCCTGCACTGACGCTCACTGACCATGGCTCTGCGTTGTTCCTCTTCATAGCCAGGTACCTCCTGATCCTGCATCGCTCCCTCTCCCACCTCCTGCTGTGGAACAGTGTCTCTCGCTATCTGAATTAACCATAATTATCACAACAGGACCCAAGGTCACATATGCTGTACAACTCTAGACAATATAATTATGGAACACATTTATTTTAAGATTTTTTTCCATGTGCATGTTCACCTTCTGCCTCATTTTTTCCTCAGACAGATTACTAAAAATCTCAATTGGCTGGGTTCAGTGAGTTTATCTTTACCTGCAGGGCCCTTGGAGGAAGCTGAATTTTTTGTTTAAAAAATTTATTCCCTCCTCTCTTTTCTGTCTTTCTAAAAAGATGTATAAGTTCCTTCCTCCTTCCACATTTTAAACTCCCTTTTAATTATTCTAGCTTCTTAAGTTTGAGCTATTAAAATAAAAAACTCTGCAATGTGGTAACAGGAAGGAGAGAAAAGAAGAGCAAAGAACAGCAGGTAGCTCAGGTAGCTGGGTTTTTATTGTACTTAGTGAGAAAAAGTATAACTTTCTAAAAAAGATGAGTAAATGAAATAAAAACTAGAGCGCTTGAAAGTCTCATTTTAACTGAAAACTGGAAATCTTCGAAGAAAAGTTTATCACTGAAAAAATTTTGAAAGAGATTTTTTTTTAAAGGGAAAAAGTTTTAAACAGGGAAAATAAATAAGGAAACGAACCCCCAAAATTCAGCTCTCACCTTAGAACCGATGGGGTATTTCCAGCAGTTTCTGTTCCCAAAGATCTGGGGCTGACTGCTTGCCCAGCTCTACTAGTCCTACTGGAAAAGATGATGAACAATTCTCAGTGGGCTTCAGGACAAATTCCTGTTCTTGTGCTCTGCCGCAAATCAACAGAGAGCCACAGAAAGAATTCCAGGTTGAATTCCCTGGCTGCAAGTGGGATAAATTATGGCAACCACAAGACAGGCACCAACTACAGCCTGAAAGACAACAAAACAAAACAAAAACCAGAAAACCCAACCACGGTGACAAACAGCCAAGACAGATGAAACCACTTCTTGGAGGTTCTTGGACAAAGAAGCTTGAAAGCACGCAAGGAGGGCTGCTTAGTCATCTGGGATGTAAAACCTGACAGATTAATGTAACAAAGGATGCAGTCAGGAAAAAAAATGTATTTTAGAGGCAAAGTTGGAGAGTGCTTTACCGCAGCAGCATCTCTCCAGGCAGCAGCTGGGTACTGCTGGTTGTTCTGGTCCATGCAGGTGTTTTTATGGACACTGTTACTGTGAGGAAGATGCTGAAGGCCATCAGCACAGTCAGCCCAACTCCACTCCAGCCCGCAGATCACCCTCGTATGCCATCTCCAGCATTTAAGTGTCATAAACCTCCCCACAATATTGAACGAAAGGACAGGGCTTTCCTTCCCATTTTTTTCCCCATGGTTCTAGCTTTCCATTTTATTTTCTTTCACATTCTCTGCACAACCAAAGCCAGTATGAGAGGGCTCAGGGACACCCCTCAGAGAAGCCAGCAAAGGAGTGCCCAGGAAGATCAAGTGCATGGACTGGGAGCACACACAAGCTTTTGGGTTGGCCCCCATAGCTCCACATCGGTGTGTGTCACGTCACAGGGAGCCCCTAAGGCTCATCTGTACAGTTTTGCCATCATGGTATTGCTTCCTCTTTGAAAGAGCTATTTGCATTGAAATTCTAACATATCAGTTTATTAAATATGTTCTGAAGCTGTGGAATATGTGCTTATGTGATCCACTTGAAGTTACAGCTTCGGTTTATGGAAGTAATTTCCATTGCAGAGTTGTTTACCTTAGAATTCTTATTTTCTTATGAAGTGAGAAAATTGACTTCATATAACTGCACATTTCAAATTCATTTTCTAGCTATACTCCAACGCACCCGGGCTTTCCACTATCAATTCTCCATTCTCTCTATTCACAAAGTTTCTACTCATTTCCCATACGAATTTAAGCAACTGGATAAGAATAAATTACTTTTAAAAAATCGTTGATTTCAGATGCACTAATTTTTGGTGATCATCTTGCGTGGATATAGGAGGGGGATGGTTTTTGTTGTTTTTTTGTTTTGTTTTTTTTAACCTCAATGTGACTCAAAATTAATCTGCTTCAAAGGGAATCCACATCTCCTGATTCTTAGCGTTGTTCTCCCCCCACACACACTGGAGAAAATGGTTTGGACATTCTGGACGTGATGAACATCTGGACATAATTAACGTACTAGATAAAGTAGAAAACTTGATAATAAAGAAGAGATATCCACCCTACCTAGCTAGCTCTAGTAAGTGGTCCTTAAATCTGAGAAACCACTTTAGGTTAGTACATGCTGTCCTACTGCACAGCCTTTATCCCAGGACCACGAGGCCTTCATCAATACTGCCTCCATCCCATCATCATCGCAGGCTCTGAGATTCTCTAGAAATGTCTCTTAAGAAGTTGCTGGGAATTGTGTTTTTTTCTTCTGGAGTGATGCAGAAATCTGCAGTTATACAGTCTCTTCTAATAGAAGAACAACGAAACAATACCACTAAAGGGCAGGTTCAAAGTAAAATGAGACATTTCTTTCTACACCACACAGTCACCTTAAGGAATGCCTTGCCTTCCATGATACTTCTTTTAATATGGAGTTTAAAAACATTTAACAAATTTACAGAAAAAAAAAGAAATAAATCTGTCACAAGCTATTAAACACAATGGTATTACCTTTAAGCTAGGAGGTCCATGAGCTACAAACTGCTGGAGACAGCAAGCAATGGCTACAAGTATTACTGCTCTCTTGCCTGTCCCCGTTATTCACTGAGCACCTGCTGTAGGCCGCTGTAAGAACAGGGTGCTAGAATTAATGGCCTAGTGTAATTCAAGCCACGTAGACATATCCAAGCAGCAAAATTATCCAACTACCTGAGACACAAGAGCAGGCAGGATACAAAGAGCCCATCCTTTCCATGTCACTCACAATTCTGTCAACGGAATAGTCCCAGTTGGGTCAATAATTCACCTTTATGTTGCCAGTCCAGGTCCACCTGAGCCACTTCAATCTTAGCAGCCTGATCCACCTGCTGGTTGTTTTGGTGTTCTTCAGTAGCCCGATTCTTGGGCACATGAGCATCTACATGGCGTACCTTTACAACCAGGTTCTCTACCCGGGCAGCAATATCTTGCCACAATGCCGCAGCCCAGATGGGCTTGCCCCTGCGCTGCCAGTTGTTCTGCTTCCATTGCTGTAACCACCCCCACAGGGCATTTGCTACCATCCATGAATCAGTATAGAGATAGAGAACTGGCCACTTTTCTCGTTCAGCAATATCTAAAGCCAGCTGAATGGCTTTTACTTCTGCAAACTGACTCGATTCACCTTCTCCCTCAGCAGCTTCTGCAACTCGTCGTGTAGGACTCCATACAGCAGCTTTCCATCTCCGATGCTTTCCCACAATACGACAGGACCCGTCAGTGAACAAGGCATATTTCTTTTCATTTTCCGGTAGCTTGTTGTACAGGGGGGCTTCTTCAGCACGAACCACCTCCTCCTCTGGTGATATCCCAAAGTATTTGCCTTCTGGCCAGTCCATAATCACCTCCAAGATTCCTGGGCGACTGGGGTTTCCTATTCGAGCCCGCTGAGTAATCAGTGCAACCCACTTGCTCCATGTAGCATCAGTTGCATGATGCGTAGAGGGGACCCTTCCTTTGAACATCCAGCCTAGTACCGGCAGTCGGGGTGCCAGGAGGAGCTGCGCTTCAGTACCGACCACTTCCGAAGCAGATCGAACTCCTTCATATGCTGCCAATATCTCCTTTTCAGTTGGAGTATAGCGGGCTTCAGATCCTCTGTATCCCCGACTCCAAAACCCCAGGGGTCGACCTCGAGTTTCCCCAGGTTCTTTCTGCCAGAGGCTCCAGGTGGGACCATTCTCTCCGGCTGCGGTGTAGAGCACATTCTTTACATCTGGTCCTGTTCGGACTGGCCCGAGGGCTACTGCATGAACTATTTCCTGCTTAATTTGTTCAAAGGCTTGTCGTTGCTCAGGGCCCCATTCAAAAGCATTCTTCTTACGGGTTACTTGGTAGAGCGGGTTTACAATCAGACTGTAATTTGGAATATGCATTCTCCAAAACCCCACGACACCTAGGAAAGTTTGTGTTTCTTTTTTGCTAGTTGGTGGAGACATAGCTGTTATTTTGTTGATCACATCCATTGGGATTTGACGGCGTCCATCTTGCCATTTTATTCCTAAAAACTGGATCTCTCGTGCAGGTCCTTTAACTTTATTCTGTTTTATGGCAAAACCGGCCTTCAGAAGGATTTGGACTATTTTCTTCCCTTTCTCGAAAACTTCTTCTGCAGTGTCACCCCACACAATGATGTCATCGATGTACTGCAGGTGTTCAGGAGCTTCCCCCTGCTCCAGCGCAGACTGGATCAGTCCATGGCAAATGGTAGGGCTGTGTTTCCACCCCTGGGGCAGCCGATTCCAAGTATATTGGACTCCCCTCCAAGTGAAAGCAAACTGTGGCCTGCACTGTGCTGCTAGAGGGATGGAGAAAAATGCATT
Organism: Anser anser; assembly: GCF_964211835.1. Classification (NCBI taxonomy): domain Eukaryota; kingdom Metazoa; phylum Chordata; class Aves; order Anseriformes; family Anatidae; genus Anser; species Anser anser. Next base: position 204,285,974 of record NC_139720.1, on the reverse strand, counting down.
AGCGATATCAATTGTGGCATACCACTTGGCTGCCTTTGATTCCAGTTCATACTGGAGTTCTAGCATGTCCGGCACTGCAGCACTCAGTGGTGGCGTGACTTCGTTCAGGCCACGATAGTCCACTGTTAGTCTCCACTCACCATTAGACTTTCGCACTGGCCATATGGGACTATTAAAAGGTGAATGAGTCTTGCTGATCACTCCTTGGCTCTCCAGTTGACGAATTAGCTTATGGATGGGACTCAGGGAGTCTCGGTTGGTGCGATATTGCCGCCGGTGCACAGTTGTGGTAGCGATCGGCACTTGCTGTTCTTCAACCCTCAGCAACCCCACAACAGAAGGGTCCTCTGAGAGACCAGGCAAGGTAGACAACTGTTTAATGTCCTCTGTCTCCAAAGCAGCTATGCCAAAAGCCCAGCGGAACCCTTTTGGGTCCTTGAAATATCCTCTTCTAAGATAGTCTATGCCAAGGATGCACGGAGCATCTGGGCCAGTCACAATACGGTGCTTTTGCCACTCATTACCGGTTAGACTCACTTCAGCCTCCAATACAGTTAACTGCTGGGATCCCCCCGTCACACCATAAATACAGATGGGCTCTGGCCCTTTATAGCTTGATGGCATTAGAGTACATTGTGCACCGGTGTCTACCAAAGCCTTATACTTCTGTGCGTCTGACGTGCCAGGCCATCGAATCCACACAGTCCAATAAACTCGATTGTCCCTTTCCTCCCCCTGGCTGGAGGCAGGGCCCCTCTAGTCCTGGTCAGAATCTTCATTTCTGTGTTTAAAGGACTGCCTGCTGGAAGTTGGAGCAGCAAACCTTTCAGAGAACTCCTTTTTCCCAATTGTTTTCCTTTGCAATTCACGTACCCGTGCCTCTAGGGTCGCAGTAGATTTTCCATCCCATTTTCTCATGTCCTCTCCATGGTCACGTAGGTAAAACCACAGGGTGGCGCGGTGTGTGTGCCCACCATATTGTCTTCCTTGCATAGATGAACGTTTACCCCTAATAGCTGAGACACTGGTTTGTACAGGTGGGGAGAAAAATAAACTCTCTTTAAGTTGGTGGATCTCTTCAGAAAGTTTCTCCAAGGTATTCTCTTTTAGCTGGTGGACACTAGTTCGTTCAGGTGAAGGGGAAGATAATCTTTCTTCAAGTTGGTGGATCTTTTCAGAAAGTTTCTCCAAAGCATTCTCTTTTAGCTGGTGGACACTGGTTCGTTCAGGTGAAGGGGAAGATAATCTTTCTTCAAGTTGGTGGATCTTTTCAGAGAGTTTCTCCACAGCTGAGACACAGGCCTTTAGGGAAGAGGAGAGATTTCCTTCGTACTGCCGGAGTATTTTAGTCACTTCATTCACTGTGGGATTCTCCTCCGTTTTCCAGGCTAGTATTGCCAATGAGCTGGCATATGATGATGGGGCACTCCGTACAAACTTCCGCCACATGGGTGGTGTACACTGGACTGCATCTGGATCTGTGGATGTTTGTGCGTCATCTAGGTCCTTATAAATTACTTCCCGTACGGCCAATTCCCTCAGGTACTGAATTCCCTTCTCCATGGTGGTCCATTTGCTTGGTAAACATACAAGTTCTTCCTTGAAGAGATACCTTTCCTTCACAGCTGACAGGAGACGCCTCCAGAGGCTGCGAGATTGTGCTCCATCTCCAATTGCTTTGTCAATGCATGCGTCCCTAGCAAGGGATCCCAGCCGCCTGGCTTCCTTGCCCTCCAATTCCACATAATTGGCTCCCGTGTCCCAGCACCGGAGCAGCCAGGTGACAAGCTGCTCGCCTATACAGCGACCAAAATCTTTTCGCACATCTCGTAGCTCACGCTGGTATAGAGTCCGGGTAATTACTGTTGATTTTCCGACATCCTCATCCTCATCTTCAGTCTCCTGCACCTTTGATGGCTGGTATGGAGTCCGGGTAGTTACTGTTGATTTTTCGCCATCCTCATCCTCATCTTCAGTCTCCTGCACCTTTGATGGCCCAGCCTCGTCTTCACTTCGCCCAGACTTAGCAGAAGACTGTCTGCGTTTTAAACGACCTGAGCCTCTATACCATTTTTTCACCTTGTCTACAGGGGCAACTTGCACTGCTACAGCTCGTTTCTCTGACCCAGCCACAGGGTCTGCCACAGGGGTTGGAATACCCTCTGCGGGGTCAACTTGCACTGCTACAGCTCGTTTCTCTGACCCAGACACAGGGTCTGCCACAGGGCTTGGAATACACTCTGCGGGGTCAACTTGCACTGCTACAGCTCGTTTCTCTGACCCAGACACAGGGTCTGCCACAGGGGTTGGGATACCCTCTGCGGGGTCAACTTGCACTGCTACAGCTCGTTTCTCTGACCCAGCCGCAGGAGTGGGAGCAGCTGCAGGAGCTGGGGCAGCTGCAGGAGCTGGGGCAGCTGCAGGAGCTGGAGCGGCTGCAGGGGCTGGAGCTGGAGCGGCTGCAGGAGCTGGAGCTGGAGCGGCTGCAGGAGCCGGAACGGCTGCAGGAGCTGGAGCTGAAGCAGCTGCAGGAGCTGGAGCGGCTGCAGGAGCTGGAGCTGGAGTAGCTGCAGGAGCTGGAGCTGGAGCGGCTGCAGGAGCTGGAGCGGCTGCAGGAGCTGGAGCTGGAGTAGCTGCAGGAGCTGGAACTGGAGCGGCTGCAGGAGCTGGAGCTGGAGCTGGAGCGGCTGCAGGAGCTGGAGCTGGAGTAGCTGCAGGAGCTGGAACTGGAGCGGCTGCAGGAGCTGGAGCTGGAGTAGCTGCAGGAGCTGGAACTGGAGCGGCTGCAGGAGCTAGGTTGCTAATAACATCAATTGCAGCTCGATAGGCACAAGCCAGACCCCAGCACGCTACAGTGATTTGTGTCACTTTGGAACTGCCAGAGTCATGACACCTTTTTTTCAAGCATTCTGCCAGCTTTTTAGGATTTTGCAGTTGTTCAGGGGTGAATGTCCAAAACACTGGAGGTGACCACTGCTCTAGAAACCTGCCCATATCCTCCCACACTCCCTGCCACTCGCAACTATCCCGCCTCAAGACAGATCTCCGGATGAGATTCCTAAGTAGTTGTTTAACCCTCCACAAAATCTGAAGCGCATTCAGGAGACATAACAACAAGAGCAGGCTGGTCTGAGTATCCCAAGGATATTCAACATCTCGGAGAACCACCGTAACTAACTCGGGGGATAAGAGGGTGGTGGTGAAGGAGAAAGGGAGAGTGAACAGGTAGGGAAACATGTCTTCCCCTGTCCCCTTCACAGATTGGCTCCCTAACGAAAACAGGCAATAGGTGTAATTGCTAATAGTTTCCGAGATATGGGTTCCAAAGTATAGAGTCGACGTCAGTGCTGAGTACAAATACCAGGTTAAAGTCGTGACCAGATATTTCATCATTTCATAAGCCATTGTTACACCGCACAGTACCATAACAATCTTAAACCAGGGCCCGGAAAGGATAAACAGTGCAACAGGGAGCACATACAGAAAGTAACGCACCATAAAACTCAATTTGGAATACAGGTACAGCAGACTGGAGATTAAGGCAATCAACATCGTGACTAGCAACTATTAAGCAGGTCCAATACTTATACCAATTTTAGTTTAACACACTCTGGTCAGATTTGTCGATATCTCAACCCTTCGGGCCCCACGTTGGGCGCCAAAAAGACTGTTGTGGTTTAACCCGGCTGGCAGCTAAACACCACACAGCCGTTCGCTCACCCTCCCCCCTCCCTCTCTGGGATGGGGGGAGAGAAACGGGAAAGTGAAGCCTGTGAGTTGAGATAAAGACGGTTTATTAAGACAGGAAAATAATAATAACAATAATAATAATAATAGTGATAATGGTAATAGTATTAACAATAATAATGTGTAAGAAAACAAGTGATGCACAATGCAATTGCTCACCACCCGCTGACCGATGCCCAGCCTATTCCCGAGCAGCCGGCCCCCCCACCCCGGCCAGCCACCCCTATATATTGTTTAGCATGACGTCAGATGGTATGGAATACCCCTTTGGCCAGTTTGGGTCAGCTGTCCTGGGTCTGTCCCCTCCCAGCTCCTGCTGCACCCCCAGCCTGCTCGCTGGCAGGACAGAGCAAGAAGCCGAAAAGTCCTTGGCCTGGTGTAAACACTGCTCTGCAACAATTAAAACATCAGCATGTTATCAGCGCTCTTCTCATCCTAATCCAAAACATAGCACCCTACCAGCTACTATGAGCTACTTAACTCTGTCCTAACTGGAACCAGGACAGACCAAAACCAAACAAATAAACCCACACCATGTCAATTTAGGGGCATGGAAAACTTGTGACTTTTCATCTCCCTGTTTTAATTCCGGGGGAGGGGGGGAGTGGTTCTTCCAAGAAGTAATCCATGAAAATTGTATTCTACATTTCACAGATGCTGGGAAAACAAAAATTATCTTTGCCCATCCTTTCCATGTCACTCACAATTCTGTCAACGGAATAGTCCCAGTTGGGTCAATAATTCACCTTTATGTTGCCAGTCCAGGTCCACCTGAGCCACTTCAATCTTAGCAGCCTGATCCACCTGCTGGTTGTTTTGGTGTTCTTCAGTAGCCCGATTCTTGGGCACATGAGCATCTACATGGCGTACCTTTACAACCAGGTTCTCTACCCGGGCAGCAATATCTTGCCACAATGCCGCAGCCCAGATGGGCTTGCCCCTGCGCTGCCAGTTGTTCTGCTTCCATTGCTGTAACCACCCCCACAGGGCATTTGCTACCATCCATGAATCAGTATAGAGATAGAGAACTGGCCACTTTTCTCGTTCAGCAATATCTAAAGCCAGCTGAATGGCTTTTACTTCTGCAAACTGACTCGATTCACCTTCTCCCTCAGCAGCTTCTGCAACTCGTCGTGTAGGACTCCATACAGCAGCTTTCCATCTCCGATGCTTTCCCACAATACGACAGGACCCGTCAGTGAACAAGGCATATTTCTTTTCATTTTCCGGTAGCTTGTTGTACAGGGGGGCTTCTTCAGCACGAACCACCTCCTCCTCTGGTGATATCCCAAAGTATTTGCCTTCTGGCCAGTCCATAATCACCTCCAAGATTCCTGGGCGACTGGGGTTTCCTATTCGAGCCCGCTGAGTAATCAGTGCAACCCACTTGCTCCATGTAGCATCAGTTGCATGATGCGTAGAGGGGACCCTTCCTTTGAACATCCAGCCTAGTACCGGCAGTCGGGGTGCCAGGAGGAGCTGCGCTTCAGTACCGACCACTTCCGAAGCAGATCGAACTCCTTCATATGCTGCCAATATCTCCTTTTCAGTTGGAGTATAGCGGGCTTCAGATCCTCTGTATCCCCGACTCCAAAACCCCAGGGGTCGACCTCGAGTTTCCCCAGGTTCTTTCTGCCAGAGGCTCCAGGTGGGACCATTCTCTCCGGCTGCGGTGTAGAGCACATTCTTTACATCTGGTCCTGTTCGGACTGGCCCGAGGGCTACTGCATGAACTATTTCCTGCTTAATTTGTTCAAAGGCTTGTCGTTGCTCAGGGCCCCATTCAAAAGCATTCTTCTTACGGGTTACTTGGTAGAGCGGGTTTACAATCAGACTGTAATTTGGAATATGCATTCTCCAAAACCCCACGACACCTAGGAAAGTTTGTGTTTCTTTTTTGCTAGTTGGTGGAGACATAGCTGTTATTTTGTTGATCACATCCATTGGGATTTGACGGCGTCCATCTTGCCATTTTATTCCTAAAAACTGGATCTCTCGTGCAGGTCCTTTAACTTTATTCTGTTTTATGGCAAAACCGGCCTTCAGAAGGATTTGGACTATTTTCTTCCCTTTCTCGAAAACTTCTTCTGCAGTGTCACCCCACACAATGATGTCATCGATGTACTGCAGGTGTTCAGGAGCTTCCCCCTGCTCCAGCGCAGACTGGATCAGTCCATGGCAAATGGTAGGGCTGTGTTTCCACCCCTGGGGCAGCCGATTCCAAGTATATTGGACTCCCCTCCAAGTGAAAGCAAACTGTGGCCTGCACTGTGCTGCTAGAGGGATGGAGAAAAATGCATTAGCGATATCAATTGTGGCATACCACTTGGCTGCCTTTGATTCCAGTTCATACTGGAGTTCTAGCATGTCCGGCACTGCAGCACTCAGTGGTGGCGTGACTTCGTTCAGGCCACGATAGTCCACTGTTAGTCTCCACTCACCATTAGACTTTCGCACTGGCCATATGGGACTATTAAAAGGTGAATGAGTCTTGCTGATCACTCCTTGGCTCTCCAGTTGACGAATTAGCTTATGGATGGGACTCAGGGAGTCTCGGTTGGTGCGATATTGCCGCCGGTGCACAGTTGTGGTAGCGATCGGCACTTGCTGTTCTTCAACCCTCAGCAACCCCACAACAGAAGGGTCCTCTGAGAGACCAGGCAAGGTAGACAACTGTTTAATGTCCTCTGTCTCCAAAGCAGCTATGCCAAAAGCCCAGCGGAACCCTTTTGGGTCCTTGAAATATCCTCTTCTAAGATAGTCTATGCCAAGGATGCACGGAGCATCTGGGCCAGTCACAATACGGTGCTTTTGCCACTCATTACCGGTTAGACTCACTTCAGCCTCCAATACAGTTAACTGCTGGGATCCCCCCGTCACACCATAAATACAGATGGGCTCTGGCCCTTTATAGCTTGATGGCATTAGAGTACATTGTGCACCGGTGTCTACCAAAGCCTTATACTTCTGTGCGTCTGACGTGCCAGGCCATCGAATCCACACAGTCCAATAAACTCGATTGTCCCTTTCCTCCCCCTGGCTGGAGGCAGGGCCCCTCTAGTCCTGGTCAGAATCTTCATTTCTGTGTTTAAAGGACTGCCTGCTGGAAGTTGGAGCAGCAAACCTTTCAGAGAACTCCTTTTTCCCAATTGTTTTCCTTTGCAATTCACGTACCCGTGCCTCTAGGGTCGCAGTAGATTTTCCATCCCATTTTCTCATGTCCTCTCCATGGTCACGTAGGTAAAACCACAGGGTGGCGCGGTGTGTGTGCCCACCATATTGTCTTCCTTGCATAGATGAACGTTTACCCCTAATAGCTGAGACACTGGTTTGTACAGGTGGGGAGAAAAATAAACTCTCTTTAAGTTGGTGGATCTCTTCAGAAAGTTTCTCCAAGGTATTCTCTTTTAGCTGGTGGACACTAGTTCGTTCAGGTGAAGGGGAAGATAATCTTTCTTCAAGTTGGTGGATCTTTTCAGAAAGTTTCTCCAAAGCATTCTCTTTTAGCTGGTGGACACTGGTTCGTTCAGGTGAAGGGGAAGATAATCTTTCTTCAAGTTGGTGGATCTTTTCAGAGAGTTTCTCCACAGCTGAGACACAGGCCTTTAGGGAAGAGGAGAGATTTCCTTCGTACTGCCGGAGTATTTTAGTCACTTCATTCACTGTGGGATTCTCCTCCGTTTTCCAGGCTAGTATTGCCAATGAGCTGGCATATGATGATGGGGCACTCCGTACAAACTTCCGCCACATGGGTGGTGTACACTGGACTGCATCTGGATCTGTGGATGTTTGTGCGTCATCTAGGTCCTTATAAATTACTTCCCGTACGGCCAATTCCCTCAGGTACTGAATTCCCTTCTCCATGGTGGTCCATTTGCTTGGTAAACATACAAGTTCTTCCTTGAAGAGATACCTTTCCTTCACAGCTGACAGGAGACGCCTCCAGAGGCTGCGAGATTGTGCTCCATCTCCAATTGCTTTGTCAATGCATGCGTCCCTAGCAAGGGATCCCAGCCGCCTGGCTTCCTTGCCCTCCAATTCCACATAATTGGCTCCCGTGTCCCAGCACCGGAGCAGCCAGGTGACAAGCTGCTCGCCTATACAGCGACCAAAATCTTTTCGCACATCTCGTAGCTCACGCTGGTATAGAGTCCGGGTAATTACTGTTGATTTTCCGACATCCTCATCCTCATCTTCAGTCTCCTGCACCTTTGATGGCTGGTATGGAGTCCGGGTAGTTACTGTTGATTTTTCGCCATCCTCATCCTCATCTTCAGTCTCCTGCACCTTTGATGGCCCAGCCTCGTCTTCACTTCGCCCAGACTTAGCAGAAGACTGTCTGCGTTTTAAACGACCTGAGCCTCTATACCATTTTTTCACCTTGTCTACAGGGGCAACTTGCACTGCTACAGCTCGTTTCTCTGACCCAGCCACAGGGTCTGCCACAGGGGTTGGAATACCCTCTGCGGGGTCAACTTGCACTGCTACAGCTCGTTTCTCTGACCCAGACACAGGGTCTGCCACAGGGCTTGGAATACACTCTGCGGGGTCAACTTGCACTGCTACAGCTCGTTTCTCTGACCCAGACACAGGGTCTGCCACAGGGGTTGGGATACCCTCTGCGGGGTCAACTTGCACTGCTACAGCTCGTTTCTCTGACCCAGCCGCAGGAGTGGGAGCAGCTGCAGGAGCTGGGGCAGCTGCAGGAGCTGGGGCAGCTGCAGGAGCTGGAGCGGCTGCAGGGGCTGGAGCTGGAGCGGCTGCAGGAGCTGGAGCTGGAGCGGCTGCAGGAGCCGGAACGGCTGCAGGAGCTGGAGCTGAAGCAGCTGCAGGAGCTGGAGCGGCTGCAGGAGCTGGAGCTGGAGTAGCTGCAGGAGCTGGAGCTGGAGCGGCTGCAGGAGCTGGAGCGGCTGCAGGAGCTGGAGCTGGAGTAGCTGCAGGAGCTGGAACTGGAGCGGCTGCAGGAGCTGGAGCTGGAGCTGGAGCGGCTGCAGGAGCTGGAGCTGGAGTAGCTGCAGGAGCTGGAACTGGAGCGGCTGCAGGAGCTGGAGCTGGAGTAGCTGCAGGAGCTGGAACTGGAGCGGCTGCAGGAGCTAGGTTGCTAATAACATCAATTGCAGCTCGATAGGCACAAGCCAGACCCCAGCACGCTACAGTGATTTGTGTCACTTTGGAACTGCCAGAGTCATGACACCTTTTTTTCAAGCATTCTGCCAGCTTTTTAGGATTTTGCAGTTGTTCAGGGGTGAATGTCCAAAACACTGGAGGTGACCACTGCTCTAGAAACCTGCCCATATCCTCCCACACTCCCTGCCACTCGCAACTATCCCGCCTCAAGACAGATCTCCGGATGAGATTCCTAAGTAGTTGTTTAACCCTCCACAAAATCTGAAGCGCATTCAGGAGACATAACAACAAGAGCAGGCTGGTCTGAGTATCCCAAGGATATTCAACATCTCGGAGAACCACCGTAACTAACTCGGGGGATAAGAGGGTGGTGGTGAAGGAGAAAGGGAGAGTGAACAGGTAGGGAAACATGTCTTCCCCTGTCCCCTTCACAGATTGGCTCCCTAACGAAAACAGGCAATAGGTGTAATTGCTAATAGTTTCCGAGATATGGGTTCCAAAGTATAGAGTCGACGTCAGTGCTGAGTACAAATACCAGGTTAAAGTCGTGACCAGATATTTCATCATTTCATAAGCCATTGTTACACCGCACAGTACCATAACAATCTTAAACCAGGGCCCGGAAAGGATAAACAGTGCAACAGGGAGCACATACAGAAAGTAACGCACCATAAAACTCAATTTGGAATACAGGTACAGCAGACTGGAGATTAAGGCAATCAACATCGTGACTAGCAACTATTAAGCAGGTCCAATACTTATACCAATTTTAGTTTAACACACTCTGGTCAGATTTGTCGATATCTCAACCCTTCGGGCCCCACGTTGGGCGCCAAAAAGACTGTTGTGGTTTAACCCGGCTGGCAGCTAAACACCACACAGCCGTTCGCTCACCCTCCCCCCTCCCTCTCTGGGATGGGGGGAGAGAAACGGGAAAGTGAAGCCTGTGAGTTGAGATAAAGACGGTTTATTAAGACAGGAAAATAATAATAACAATAATAATAATAATAGTGATAATGGTAATAGTATTAACAATAATAATGTGTAAGAAAACAAGTGATGCACAATGCAATTGCTCACCACCCGCTGACCGATGCCCAGCCTATTCCCGAGCAGCCGGCCCCCCCACCCCGGCCAGCCACCCCTATATATTGTTTAGCATGACGTCAGGTGGTATGGAATACCCCTTTGGCCAGTTTGGGTCAGCTGTCCTGGGTCTGTCCCCTCCCAGCTCCTGCTGCACCCCCAGCCTGCTCGCTGGCAGGACAGAGCAAGAAGCCGAAAAGTCCTTGGCCTGGTGTAAACACTGCTCTGCAACAATTAAAACATCAGCATGTTATCAGCGCTCTTCTCATCCTAATCCAAAACATAGCACCCTACCAGCTACTATGAGCTACTTAACTCTGTCCTAACTGGAACCAGGACAGACCAAAACCAAACAAATAAACCCACACCATGTCAATTTAGGGGCATGGAAAACTTGTGACTTTTCATCTCCCTGTTTTAATTCCGGGGGAGGGGGGGAGTGGTTCTTCCAAGAAGTAATCCATGAAAATTGTATTCTACATTTCACAGATGCTGGGAAAACAAAAATTATCTTTGCCCATCCTTTCCATGTCACTCACAATTCTGTCAACGGAATAGTCCCAGTTGGGTCAATTGCTCCTTATGTGGAAGCCATTCTTCCCCCTGATCGTCCTTACTGCCCTTCTCTGGACCTCTGCCAGGCATCCCTTTGTGCAGGGCATTTATGAGCAAGCAGAACAGGGCAGATCTCAGCACAGATCCCTCCGTAACTTCACTGGCAACTTCTCTTCATTCACTCCAAGACTTTGTTTCTTATTTCGTTAATTACTGACATAGAGACACATGGATATTTCCTGCTCTATCACTGCTGCTTTGTCTCCTAAAAAATCTTTGTGGAGGGCAGCATCAAAAATCTATCAAAATCCAATTAGACTGTATCAACCAAACCACATTTCCCTTCTTATTTGTGATCCCTTCAGTGATTTACAAACCATGCGGTTTTCTAAATATGCCTTTAGAGATGCCATACAGACTCTTCCCCAGCAGATTTTATTTGTCCAAGCATCTACTCATTCCATCCTTTATTAGACAGTCCCTGCTAATTTGCTGATGCAGGTGTTGCAGGCCTGTAGCTCCCCATGTTTCCGTGGAATCTTTTTACAATGGGCATCTGTTGTCTTCAGATACTGTGAAAGATTTAAGCGACAATAAGTATTAATGTAAGCAATGCAGCTACTTAATCCGAAATTTCCCTACAGCTCACAGTTGAACACCATCAAAATTGCAGGACCTAGTGTATCATAACTTCTTCCATAGTAACTTCAATGTTGGACATTTTTTCTCCTGAATTTACCCCAGAAAACTCTACAGCACCTGTTTCTCCCCTGTTTCTTCTATAATGAATAGCAGTAAAAATAATTCAATTGGCTTCCCTGCAGTTGGGTGCCTATCATCTTCAACAGCTTCTTTTTAAACTGAGGTCGTCAACTGACCCTAAAGACTCTCGGGCTGGCTTTTGCTCTTGATATGTTTGAATAATTTTGTACTAGTTTTGAATCCTTTAGCTAATTGTTCCTTTTTTTTTTTTTTTTTTTTTTTTTGCTTTACATTTATGTATCTCTTCTGCAAGATATTACGATTTATTCCATTTTTATTCTTTGGATACAATTTCAGCTTTTCAAAGACTGCCTTCCCATCTTTTCATAACCTAAGTTACTTTGCTGTTCAGCCATACCTGCTGCCTTTGACCATTTTCCAAGCATTTCTTAAGAGGTGATTTATACCAGTGATTCTGGTGTGGCAGTGTTCAGCATCCCCATACCTCCTGTAAGGATTTAATTCTCTTAAACGCCCTTTTGGACATCCTTTTATCAATTTTCCTCACACACATAGTTAACCTTATAAAAGCTGAGCACAACTGTGACATGCTCAACTGTGGGTTTTATCTTTGTAATGACGCTGGATCTAAAATACCTCATAGTCACTGATACTGAGCAGCACTTCAAAATGCAAAATTTTCAGCCTGACCTGGCACATTACTTAATGCCAAGCAAAGGACTGTATTTTTTTTTTTTTGTAAAGTACCTTGATCTGCATGAAAGAATCACTGGTAGCATCTCTACATTTCATCTCTGGACAAATGTTAGACAATACATGAAATAACTGATGTGGTGGTAACTGGAATCTCCATGTGCAAATAGTATTTTCTGCCCCTGTGATCTCAGTGTGTGCAGACGCTGTCCCAGTCCTAGCAGAAGAGCAAATTACACGGACCATATATTCTATTTTTCCAACTTAAACATGAAATTTCAATTCACATTGTCTAGAATCTCTGACAACTCGTGCTACCTAGCCTGATCTTTAAAATATTTTGTGGGGTTAGCCTTTATTATTTTTTTTGGGAATGAGGTCAAACACCACAAATTCATGTCCAGACTTGACTTTACCATGAATTAAGCCTTTCCAGGTGGCAGGTGATATCTAAGTACTGGAAGTACAGTTCTTCTGCTCTCTCCTATGTCTAAAATAAGCTACTGACAGGTCTTCCTGATGACCTTGTAAGGAAACAAGTCCCCTATTTACAAATCATTTTAGAGTAAAAACAAGAAAAAAGAGTCTGAAAAATTGCTGGAAAATATAGATTCGGTTTGGTCTAAAAATGCTATTTGTAAGCATTTTAACTGGAATAGAAATGGAGAAATGAAACAATTCTCCTTGGCAGAGATTTAAACAAAATATGCCTTCTGCCAAAAGTTGTAGTTTAGTTCTGGTCTCATTTGAAAAACAAACATCACAGAGCATTAAAATCCTCCATTTTATATCCCTTAAGCAGCAACAAAGCATCAATGTCAAGCTAAATAAAAAGGAATGAAACTTTTAATAGTTGGAGTTCAATGGCTAGAAATAAGTGTCTTCAAGCCCCTGAGCTCACAGCCTCAAGCACAAGGACATACCTGCTCTTCCAGATGTGGTTTTTGATACCTATGGCAAACCAAGTTTTGTTGTTGTTTTCTTTTTTTTGTTGTTTGTTTAAATAAGAAAAATGCCTAACACCACACAAAACCCAAGTTTTTATTGTTGCCCAGATGCGGCAGGCTTTGTAAGGTGACCTGAACCACGCACACCAGCCTTCCCCATCCTGCACTGACGCTCACTGACCATGGCTCTGCGTTGTTCCTCTTCATAGCCAGGTACCTCCTGATCCTGCATCGCTCCCTCTCCCACCTCCTGCTGTGGAACAGTGTCTCTCGCTATCTGAATTAACCATAATTATCACAACAGGACCCAAGGTCACATATGCTGTACAACTCTAGACAATATAATTATGGAACACATTTATTTTAAGATTTTTTTCCATGTGCATGTTCACCTTCTGCCTCATTTTTTCCTCAGACAGATTACTAAAAATCTCAATTGGCTGGGTTCAGTGAGTTTATCTTTACCTGCAGGGCCCTTGGAGGAAGCTGAATTTTTTGTTTAAAAAATTTATTCCCTCCTCTCTTTTCTGTCTTTCTAAAAAGATGTATAAGTTCCTTCCTCCTTCCACATTTTAAACTCCCTTTTAATTATTCTAGCTTCTTAAGTTTGAGCTATTAAAATAAAAAACTCTGCAATGTGGTAACAGGAAGGAGAGAAAAGAAGAGCAAAGAACAGCAGGTAGCTCAGGTAGCTGGGTTTTTATTGTACTTAGTGAGAAAAAGTATAACTTTCTAAAAAAGATGAGTAAATGAAATAAAAACTAGAGCGCTTGAAAGTCTCATTTTAACTGAAAACTGGAAATCTTCGAAGAAAAGTTTATCACTGAAAAAATTTTGAAAGAGATTTTTTTTTAAAGGGAAAAAGTTTTAAACAGGGAAAATAAATAAGGAAACGAACCCCCAAAATTCAGCTCTCACCTTAGAACCGATGGGGTATTTCCAGCAGTTTCTGTTCCCAAAGATCTGGGGCTGACTGCTTGCCCAGCTCTACTAGTCCTACTGGAAAAGATGATGAACAATTCTCAGTGGGCTTCAGGACAAATTCCTGTTCTTGTGCTCTGCCGCAAATCAACAGAGAGCCACAGAAAGAATTCCAGGTTGAATTCCCTGGCTGCAAGTGGGATAAATTATGGCAACCACAAGACAGGCACCAACTACAGCCTGAAAGACAACAAAACAAAACAAAAACCAGAAAACCCAACCACGGTGACAAACAGCCAAGACAGATGAAACCACTTCTTGGAGGTTCTTGGACAAAGAAGCTTGAAAGCACGCAAGGAGGGCTGCTTAGTCATCTGGGATGTAAAACCTGACAGATTAATGTAACAAAGGATGCAGTCAGGAAAAAAAATGTATTTTAGAGGCAAAGTTGGAGAGTGCTTTACCGCAGCAGCATCTCTCCAGGCAGCAGCTGGGTACTGCTGGTTGTTCTGGTCCATGCAGGTGTTTTTATGGACACTGTTACTGTGAGGAAGATGCTGAAGGCCATCAGCACAGTCAGCCCAACTCCACTCCAGCCCGCAGATCACCCTCGTATGCCATCTCCAGCATTTAAGTGTCATAAACCTCCCCACAATATTGAACGAAAGGACAGGGCTTTCCTTCCCATTTTTTTCCCCATGGTTCTAGCTTTCCATTTTATTTTCTTTCACATTCTCTGCACAACCAAAGCCAGTATGAGAGGGCTCAGGGACACCCCTCAGAGAAGCCAGCAAAGGAGTGCCCAGGAAGATCAAGTGCATGGACTGGGAGCACACACAAGCTTTTGGGTTGGCCCCCATAGCTCCACATCGGTGTGTGTCACGTCACAGGGAGCCCCTAAGGCTCATCTGTACAGTTTTGCCATCATGGTATTGCTTCCTCTTTGAAAGAGCTATTTGCATTGAAATTCTAACATATCAGTTTATTAAATATGTTCTGAAGCTGTGGAATATGTGCTTATGTGATCCACTTGAAGTTACAGCTTCGGTTTATGGAAGTAATTTCCATTGCAGAGTTGTTTACCTTAGAATTCTTATTTTCTTATGAAGTGAGAAAATTGACTTCATATAACTGCACATTTCAAATTCATTTTCTAGCTATACTCCAACGCACCCGGGCTTTCCACTATCAATTCTCCATTCTCTCTATTCACAAAGTTTCTACTCATTTCCCATACGAATTTAAGCAACTGGATAAGAATAAATTACTTTTAAAAAATCGTTGATTTCAGATGCACTAATTTTTGGTGATCATCTTGCGTGGATATAGGAGGGGGATGGTTTTTGTTGTTTTTTTGTTTTGTTTTTTTTAACCTCAATGTGACTCAAAATTAATCTGCTTCAAAGGGAATCCACATCTCCTGATTCTTAGCGTTGTTCTCCCCCCACACACACTGGAGAAAATGGTTTGGACATTCTGGACGTGATGAACATCTGGACATAATTAACGTACTAGATAAAGTAGAAAACTTGATAATAAAGAAGAGATATCCACCCTACCTAGCTAGCTCTAGTAAGTGGTCCTTAAATCTGAGAAACCACTTTAGGTTAGTACATGCTGTCCTACTGCACAGCCTTTATCCCAGGACCACGAGGCCTTCATCAATACTGCCTCCATCCCATCATCATCGCAGGCTCTGAGATTCTCTAGAAATGTCTCTTAAGAAGTTGCTGGGAATTGTGTTTTTTTCTTCTGGAGTGATGCAGAAATCTGCAGTTATACAGTCTCTTCTAATAGAAGAACAACGAAACAATACCACTAAAGGGCAGGTTCAAAGTAAAATGAGACATTTCTTTCTACACCACACAGTCACCTTAAGGAATGCCTTGCCTTCCATGATACTTCTTTTAATATGGAGTTTAAAAACATTTAACAAATTTACAGAAAAAAAAAGAAATAAATCTGTCACAAGCTATTAAACACAATGGTATTACCTTTAAGCTAGGAGGTCCATGAGCTACAAACTGCTGGAGACAGCAAGCAATGGCTACAAGTATTACTGCTCTCTTGCCTGTCCCCGTTATTCACTGAGCACCTGCTGTAGGCCGCTGTAAGAACAGGGTGCTAGAATTAATGGCCTAGTGTAATTCAAGCCACGTAGACATATCCAAGCAGCAAAATTATCCAACTACCTGAGACACAAGAGCAGGCAGGATACAAAGAGCCATTTCGCTGGTAGAATAGAAAGAAACCCCAAGCCCGTTCAGATTTGTCATGTTTTTTTCATACTGTTTCTTGCTGTGGGGCTCTCTGCAGGCATCTTTAGCATTGATGCTCCCAGGCCAATTCATTGCAGCTCTGAGGCATGTGCCAGGAGATCTTACCGCGGTTTGTGCAGAAACTGGAATTCTGTAACTACTAAATAGTGGTTTGTAACAAGATCCCCTAAAAAGGCGAAAGTATGTTCTAGTAGTTTATAAAGCACTGAAACAGCATTGGGAATGACTAAGGCAGCTGCACATCACGGAATTGGTTCTTAACACCAACACACGGTTGCACTTTCTCTACAGTAAACTTTGCACTGTTTACACTGAGGTGCTTATGATTCAGGGGGAACTGGATTTCCTAATGGCAGAGGACTGGGAATGAAGTAGTGGAATCTCTGAGATTTCTTCACTTTCACATTTTTCCTTTCCAAGCTGTGGAACAGGGGAAAACAAATCAGAGGGTGGGTGGAAGGAGGACATAATAGAGTCAGCTTGACCAGCCAAACCCTGCTGACAGAGCCAAGTATCATCTAGCATCAGTTATTGGCCAAAAATCCCCACTCTGACTTGAGTCTGTTCTGTAATTGAAATGCACATAGTTCCAGCCACAGCACCTAGGCAAAAATGCTGAAACCAGCCTAAGTGTGGTACAGGTAGGGCTATGGAGACAGCACCCTGAGCACAGCACCTCGAGTATGATGGCTTTGGATGAACAGGCTGTGAAGTAATAGATGAGAGGGTGTGTGCAATTTGAAACTGGATGTAACACCACTGTTAATGCAAGGCTATCCAGAAAGAAATTTTACTTTATAGAAAGCAGGGTAAAAAAGCAGCTCCATTGTCCAGAGATTTTTGTGTGGTTTTTTGTTTGTTATTTTTTCTATGTACACACAAGGAGAACACCTAAAAAGATCAGTATGTCTCCAACTTCTGCTGGGGGGAACTCTCTGCCCACAGGAGGTTTTCGAACAGGCCGAGAAGCCTAGCAAGGCACAAGCATCCTTTGGAAAAACAGCATAAAACCAATCCCCACCGCACTACTAACATGTTTACATGTAGGCCACTAACAGCACTTACAGGATTTATGCACGTTTCCCTCTGATAAACAAGTACGACAAAACTCGTGTCTTGCAAACCCAGGAAGCTAGGAACTAAAATGCAATGCCTCTTGAAAAATGCTTAATCCATCTAAACTGAATGCCTTTCTCAAGTGCTGAAGTGTAACACAGCAAGCGTGTGTCGTTCATGCCCACGCCAGATCTGTCCGAACCCCCCCACAGACACCTCACAGTGCCTCTGAAGTGAGTCGCGCTGAGCGTGAGACAGCTGGCTTTTTGTGGTGATTTAACCAACGAGATGGCTCCAAAACATATCCCCAAACACCCTTTTCTCTTGTAATACAGAAACATATTCTTTATTTGTAAAAAGGAGACGCGTTGGCTCTACAAATTAGCAGAGCCCTGTCAGGGCTCGCAGATGCAAGACATTCTTTCAAAACATGAACGCCCACAATAGAAAGGGTTGTGCCATGACGCAGATAGGGGCCTGTGAACTGATACAATTGCAGAGGTTTATGCTCATGAATGAGCGTATCATATTCTGCTTTTAGGGCAGAGTATGAGCAGCAAGGCCGGCAGATAGGCGCTGGTGAGCACAACTCCAGCCCCTCCAGCCCCTGAAGGCCCAGCCTGCCGGCCCAGCTTTGCTGAAGCCGATTCCCTCTGCAGCGTCCACAGAGAGCACGAACCAACCACCTCGTAACGCTGAAAAGGGGACAAACTGGAAGCAAGGTAGACCTAATTTTCAAATTCCCTCTGGACTTGGCTCATTAATTCATGATATTCCCAATTACTGAACATCATCCAAGATACTTCCCTTGACAAGTATATTTTCTGGAAGGAAGATGAACTACTATTTGAAACAGAAGTCATCACTTATTGTGGGGCTTGTGAAGTACCACGTTTTGGAAGTCCATCAGACCACTTGCCTGGTATTTGGGTCCTCTTCCACCCAGGTTTCTCTAATGAAAGTCAGAAATGCAGTCAGGAAAAAAAAAAAAAAAAAAGCTTTTGGGGTCACAATACTTCTTCAAATACTGGAAGTTTTTGTTGATTCTAGACCACTTAACCGAGCTATAATTTGTGGTTTTAATTCCTCATGATTCACCACCGTTGAGGTAACCCACAAGAAATATAATTTTTGAAGAATTCCTTCCAAATATGTGAGTGGGAAATCCCTGTTTGTTGTGCATGGGCTTTTCAACTCTTTGACTCTGCTTTAGACCAGTGTAAAAATCAGCAAGCAGCTGCCACACAGACCACACAGGATTCACACTGAAAAGGTGCAGACAGAGGTTTGTGGAAGCACAGTTGTGCTGACACCAAAGGGGTCAATGAACTTTTCCCTATTCTAAGCTTTTACCCACCATTTTGCAAGCCTTATTAAAGCACGACACTGTAACACACACACGCACAAAAGGAACAAAGCAATTTTTACTTTAATTTGTACACCCTATTTCAAAGAACAGAAACAGACATAACAGCACAACCAAGGTACATGACCAGGGACAGTAAGGTAATGTGAAGTGCATTTGCATTTTTGGATTTTAAAAATAGAATTTGATACAGGTTCTAAAATCACAAAGAAATTCTGCTTCTATCCTGAAGTGATTCACGCTTGAATTCATACATACTTTCTAGTTAGGGACTGGTGTAACAGAATAAGTGAGCATCTGGGGTCATTGCTTCCAAAAAATAATAATTAAAAAAAAACATTGTATGAAAAGTATCCTAGCTGAAAAATGGAAATAGTAAGGTGAAATGAAAGACAATAAAGCAGTCTCAGAAAACCCTTGTCTGTATTTTGAGACTTAAACCTCACTAATGAGAGCTAAATTGTGTTTATTAATATTGAAAGTAGAACTGCACTTTTCATAAACAATATTAAAGACAACTGTAGGGGAATAGTTAAAAAACATGCACAACAGCTGCTGATTATCAAAAGTAGTAATTACCAATACCACATTTTAACTGAAAATCCATGATGTCTCCCACTAACAGTTAGAATCAAAACTTTTGCAGCAGTCATTTATTGTACTGCTGATTCCCGGATGGCCATCTGGGAGCTATGATGTGTCATGGACCATACCCAGGGTCAGCAGACATGCTGTGTTGGAGGGTAAGAATTCAGCAGTACGTACACTGGCCTCAGCAGCAAGGAATGGTCTTGGGTAGATTTTATTTGTTATCACAGATACTGCCTACTTGTCTGCTGCATTTTATTTGGGGTTTCTTGAGTTCTTAGGCAGGAATGCAGTACAACACAACATTCAAAGTAGCCCCATTCACAGGAAGTGTTGACTGAAGTATTACCATGAGACAGGAATGAACTCGTGCTGTAAAGCCTGTATTAAGGGATCGCAAGCAGATTATACATGCAAACATTTAATTATGTCATTGAGACTAGCTCTCACAGCAAGGCATGTCATCAGCTGTGGTTTTAAATGAATGTCAGGATGTGTTTGTCAATTAATATTCTAAGGAAGGCTGCCAGTGATCACAACACAGTTGAAATCTGGCAGATTACCTGTACGTTGAGATAAGTAATCATCATATGTTGATTGTAGAGGTCAAGCTACATCCTTCCTGGGTATCACACACCCAAACCTCTGACCACTTTCAAATAGCTTATGGCTCCCACTTGCCCAGCATAGTATAAAACTTGAATTTTTATGCTATTATTTACAGTGCCTACCCTTTACAACTGTCAAAAGGTTTCAAATGCCTCTTCTGACACCATCATATCACCAAAACTCAATGTCTGATGAAGAATGGTGAAGATAAATATTTCCAAGGTAAAATTGTCAATTCACAGAATCACAGAACCATCTAGGTTGGAAGAGACCTCCAAGATCACCCAGTCCAACCTCTGACCTAACACTAACAAGTCCTTCACTAAACCATATCACTAAGCTCTACATCTAAACGTCTCTTAAAGACCTCCAGGGATGGTGACTCAACCACTTCCCTGGGAAGCCCATTCCAATGCCTAACAACCCTTTCAGTAAAGAAGGTCTTCCTAATATCCAACCTAAACCTCCCCTGGCGCAACTTTAGCCCATTCCCCCTCGTCCTGTCACCAGGCACGTGGGAGAAGAGACCAACCCCCACCTCTCTACAGCCTCCTTTAAGGTAACTGTAGAGAGCGATGAGGTCGCCCCTGAGCCTCCTCTTCTCCAGGCTGAACAACCCCAGCTCCCTCAGCCGCTCCTCGTAAGACTTGTTCTCCAGACCCCTCAGCAGCTTCGTTGCCCTCCTCTGGACTCTCTCGAGCACCTCCATGTCCTTCTTGTAGCAAGGGGCCAAAAACTGAACACAGTACTCGAGGTGCGGCCTCACCAGAGCCGAGTACAGGGGGAAAAAAATCGGGCATTTTCCTTGTGTGTTTCTAGATGTACCAGAAAGCTCAGTAAATATTAACAATTAAAGCACTGTTATGTTTGGGTCCAGTGAATGAGCTGCTTTGTGGCAAAAATTGTCTGGATTAAGAAAAGGTTTCTCTCTTCTTCCCTTGTTAGCTGAAATGGTTGCCAGATGAATAGGAAATCCCTAAAATCCTAAACTCGACTGTAAATTCCCACCACATTTTAAGTTCTCAAAGGGCAAGAACAGGGAGTCTGATTAGAGCCAGTACTGCTGTATCTGAGAGATGAAGCTCTCCTTTGTGGTTTCAGTTCTTAATGCCAGTTCGCCACTCCAGCTACTGCAGTGTGGCCCGACCAAATCTCCTGTGCGAGGGAGACTCTGGAACAACAGACGCAGGTACTGTTAAGTGATTCTTTAGCACTTGCTAATCCAAGATAAATTAATCTTAACCAGGAGGATAGAAACCAGAGCACTGTTAGCATTAGCAGACAATCTCCTTTTTAATGTTGAATTGAAAGAAATAGCTGTACTAAATCCATCAGATACCGCACATCAATGTGTCGACCAAATATTTAATCCTATGATTAGTCTCAAATCCAGTCTTTTCAGAAATGTCAAGGGGCAGCACTCAGCAATTATGAATTTGCCCATGGAACTGCTGGACTCCAGAATATTATCTAAAGATTAGAAAAGTTGTGCCCAGCTAACAGGAAATTTACATTTTGATATTTTTATATACCTGGAGAATATTCCAGTTCTGTTTTCAAGGGCTGTGGTTCTGCCCAGCAACTTGCTCCGACTGCATAGCCTTATTGAACCCATAGTGAAGATGGCTCATTTCTAATGGTGATAATGATCAAGAGATTTGGAGGGAAAGCGAGAAATAAACCTAAGAAATGATTAAAATGACATGCAGTTTTGCAAGCATTTATTCACATCATTATATTCTTAATGATTCAGCATAGCCGTACTCATAAAGACTAATTTATAACAAAACAATTACTTCAATGCTAGAGCCCCAAACAAGTCTATATGTATTCATCCTACCTTTGCTCTCCTGAGATATATGAATAAAGCATAAAAGAATGATCCTGTCCTTGATTTCAGGATGGCACAAGACACCTGTAACCGTACCAATTTGCTGCGAAGGGCTCTTGGCACAGAATGAAGTGACCTAAACGGATCATCTTTGAATAAACAAAGCGCACTGTGCTGCAGCTATAGGGTATTTTGCATTTGAAAACCAGCCAGACTTCAATCCCTTCCCTCCTGTACAGCATCAGTTTTGCTTTTCCACATTCTGAGGCTTACTTTTACTTAAAGATGTATAGCAGTAAACTCACTGGAAACAAAAATACTGTATATAAGATTTCAGAAACAGAAATCCACCTAATTCTACGATGTTTTCTAAGTGCTGCTATAAAGCCAGGTTCAAGGCTTGTTTTACTGACTGTCCATCCTGTTTACCCCTCAAAGTCCTCTAGGGAACATTTCCAGGGTGACCAGGCTGCTATGACTGGGGAAAGGTCCCAGGTACAGTCTGCTCAGGGATGTTTGAATTTCGCAAATAATCTGAAGTTGGGTAGCTTACCAGAATAAATGGACAGACAAAACCAGGACTTGGGAGTGCTCCAAGTCAGCTCAAGTACAGTACAGATAAAGGCATTACACCAAATTGCTTTTGGCATCACTCTATTTTACTGTAAGAGATTTTTACTTCCCATCTTCTTATCTTACCTTCATATCTTATCTTCTTATTGTAAAAAACAGTAATAATTCCTACTGTTACCTTCAAATGCCTTTCTGTTTCTCAGTGTATCTTGTTTTGAATAAGATCATATAAATAACATGAAATGTTTCAGACTTCTCCCAGAAGTGTGACAGACTACCCACAGAAGGTATATTCAGCCTTGAAGCCGTGAATGCACTTCCCTAAGCATTTCCATTCAAGATCTATATTCAACATTCATAGGAGAGCTCTACAAAAGATGGCTTGTGCAAATATATCTGGAACGTAAATCTAACGTAGATCTAAAGTCAGCATTTGAAAGCTCATATTGCTTCACAGAGATGTTTTTAATTGTAAAATATAGAAAAGCACAAAATAATGGGTTAATACAAAGTATACAGAGTAGACATTTCCAACAGCAGGATACAAGAACCAGAACATGGCTTAATGGCTGATAAGAAACACCATAAACTGATGCCCACTGAATGAATTGCTAATATGAGAAGACATATTCAATCTCTTAACCTCACTGTTTAATGGAAGATAAGGATATGCCCTTGAATATTCTTTAAAAGTCATCAGTGCTAAGAGGTCAGAGTGATTTTAGCATGATGTAGAAGACGCTGATGCTTTGCAGATGGCAGTAGCAATGCCTCTTCCTGCAAGAGGATCAGAAGGTTTTAATTTCAGAGAACAGCAGGGGTGAATTAGGACTACGCAAAATAAAGAGGCCAGATTCTGCCAAAAAACATGGTCTAGGCATATCCATGTGCTTGCTTATGAAAAAAGCAGTATCAGACAAATTTTGCGCAAAGTTCTACTTTGATGAGTATCCAAATTATATTAAAGTTGCCCAAATCCTATGCTGTTGGAGAACTATATTTTGTATCTATCAAAATCTTACTGCAGATTAAAAGGTTTTGATAAGTACAGAGGAACGTCACTGCAATTATACATTTTACATTAGCTTTCCAGTACACACGAGAGTACAGAATCAGTTACCCCCCCCTTTTCCATTATGCTGCCCTCTATAAAAATTTCTACATAAATGCTGCCCTGATGCTTCTCCAGGTTCCCCCTCTCCCCCCATTAGAAGAAAGCAGCTCTGCAAAGCTCAAGGTTACTTGAATAACTTAAAGACATGAAAAACTACTTTTTTCCGAAACCCACCAACTTCTAAACCACATTTTTCTTGGAACAGCATTGTTAAGACTCAGCATGAAGCAAACATTCTTTTTTTTTTTCCCTCCTCACAGAAAATCCATGCCTTTGAGTATTTTTACACAGACCAGGTCATCCATGTTCATATCATTTGTAAATCCCTCCACCACTGAATTTTCCCACCAGATATCAGAAGAATCTGAGAGCTTTGCGTGTCATTCTGAACATGCTGTCAGGAATAAACCTTCCTGTACCCCACTTCCTGACTGTAAGCACTGCATCTAAGGTCCTACAGGAACAAAAACCCCAAATATTTACACAATGTGCTTATCTCAGCTTTCTTTTCAAGCAATACACAGCCTTCTTGGTTGTGAATGGCCTGCTATCCAGAAAAGAGAGAAAGTTTGCCATGGTTTTAATTCCTTGTGTCATGTTTTATGGGCAATCCTCACCATGTTCTTTCTTTCTTCTACTTTTGCTTTGTTCCCCCAACTTGCCAAACCAAGGGAACTGGGACAAATTAATGGTGAACCAGAAGGGCAAACATATCAAAATATTAACTTTAGCACCAAGACAAGATGAAACAGAATTTAACATCTAACTACTTGTGGGTTATTGCACTTCTACAGAGGAAGAAAGGTTTGTACTCCATGGCTTAGGGGCAGACCACAGCTCCAAACACCCTCCATGTGTCTTTTTCTTCAGTCGTACCTTAGTCAAACTGCTCAGTTACTGCATGGTGCATGAGAAGGACAGCTCAAACTCCTATGCTAGCATGAGAGAATGCAAGATAAGACAAATATTAAAATTAGGATCTGTCATACTGCTTCGGGCCTAAATTTCCTCATTTCTTTCCTCCATTACTCTTCTGAATTAGAGGAAAAAAGTGAATCAATGAAAAGAAATTCACGTCACTTCAACAGTGCAAAGCTGAGAGTAAATTTATAGCACTCAGACATTTTAATACCTGAAGTGACTGTCCCTTTGTACAGTATTTGTTACTTGTTTTTATTTAATAAAGCAAACACCAACTGAAGATGTTATAAGCTGTCTGAACCTCATTCTATAAGTTTAGTTTGCTTTAGCAGTTGTTTTCTTCTGTCTGGGACTCACTAACAGAGATATTATTGTTTATTTTTCTTCTCTCCCCTCTGAATGCAGAGCAGGAGTGCATCGTCCTTTGTTCCCAGCCCAGCTGTGCTCCCGTAGCGCCACTCCTCAGACAGACTTTGGCCAGAAGACACTCAAGTATAGAGTCTTACAGCAGTGGGATACTAAATCAAAAATATATGCTCTATTTCAGCAAAGCACTTTCTTAAACAGTATGAAGCCAACAAGACAACAACTCTGAATACTTTACTGCAAAGGGCTGCAATTACTCATTTGTTTCCCATCAAATTCAATCTGCTTTGGATCTAGTCCTAGACGTTTGCTGGAAGGTGTCATTAAATAAAATAAGAGGCAAATCAGGCCAATAATCTCTTGATTTCTAAGAAATCACTGGCTGCAGGCTGCCCAGTAAGATGCTCAAGCAGCAGCAAGAGGCAGACCACACATCACACCCAGATCTCTGTCCCACTAGCTCTAAGTATAAGCACTCACCTTATTTTTTTTTTCTCCTTGAATTATTACTTTAATTATGTAGACAAGGTGATTACCCCAACTTTACAGGTGTTGGTGCCTGTAATACACAGCGTGACTGCAGGTTCTGAACTGTCACAGTATACAGACAAATTTTAAGTGATTAACTAAGCATATTAACAGGAAAAAAATGAAGCAAATTCTGGTAAACAGAATTAGAAAATCTTCCTAAAACAGCTGCTTACATGTGCAAAGAAAGCAAGCACTCAACTTTTCGGAAATATTTCACAAATTCCTTACAAAATATTTCACAAAATGTTTTACATTTTATGAAATGATGCCTATTTGGTGGCAGGGATGGGACATGCCAGTTGATACGTCACCTGTGCTTCTAACATGCTGGGGTTGAGATCATCGCTGGTAGAGATGAAGCGTGCTCTGACAGGGCAGCTGAGCAAACGGGTATGCTGGCTGTGTGGTTAAGGAATTAATTTTGAGAGACTTGTGCTCACTTACTTGGTCTGCCACTAACACCCCACGTTACCTTGGGCAAGCTGAACTCGGTTCCCCACTTAATGAATGAATAAATGCATTTCCCTCAGAGAGAGGGATAAATGCATTTCCCTCAGCAAAGTCCTGCAAAACTAAATGCAACTGTAGAAATATACGGCTCCACCATGACGCCCCCGACTCCTCTATCCTTTCTCATACATATATCAGACTGATTCACAGACTGCCTTCGATAACTATTTGATAGCAAATGCAACAGAGCTCAAAATTGGCAAAATTTACTGCAGCAAATGTGTTAGGACTCCGATAACTTAAACGTCAATGCCCCAATGAATCTCATTAAGGAAAAGTAGAAGCTGAATGACACATAGCTTGAAAGTCATGTCATGTACTGAATGCCTCCAAAAATGAGGAAAAAGAAAAAAATAAACCATGAGTACTTCTTCACATTCATTTCATTTCCCCCCACACACATCTTGATGGTCAAATCTAGTAGTTCCTATGTTTTACCACAATCTGGCAACTGCAGCCAAGGATGATACATCTAACCACAGTCTCACTGGAGTGAAAAAGCACTCTGTTTCCACTTCATGCTCAAGTTGCAGAAAATTCTAAATTTAAGTCGTTCATCCTGGATAATGAAACTTTCTTAATTTGTAGAGCAATAAATAAGTATCTTTACAACTTCTTGTATGTTGTTCCTTCATCTAATATTTGTGAATTATCCAACACTTATATAGATCTCCTCTCTGAAGAATGGAATTTCAAGTCTACTCTCTCACATACCAGTATTCCCACTATTTCCACCTAGGTCTTTTACTGAGAGAAAAAATGTAAAGACTTTGCCCATTGTCCCAAGCTTTCTGAAAGGCCAGAAGCTGGCTCAGAGCTACAGTCTTACCCGCAGAGTTAATGTGCAAGTGGACAGTACATCCAATGCATCCAAAAGACAATCTGCATCTCTGCATATGTACAGATTACATCCAAAGCAATGATGCGGGATGTCTGAAAATCCCAAATACACAGCTATAGAGCATGTGTAAATCAGCTCTGTAATTCCAAGATTCAAGTTATTCTCATGATCTAACACATCAGACCTCTGTAAATGCACTGCCCAGAAGCAGCCTAAGTGTGTTGCAGAACCATGCAAGGGCACTGTAAAGCCAGCACATGCTTGGCACATTGCTCTCACCATGGAGGTACTTCGTATTTATCTCAGGGAAATCCTGCATGCAAACGTAAGAACCTTGGAAATAACCACAAACTCTTGATAGAAGAATGTAAGCTTTTGGTATACAAAATATTTTACCTATTGTTTTCCAGCTGATACCTTTAAATTTTAAATTATACATTTATCAGTAAAGTTAAAGGTGTCCTAGAAAGGTGTCTGATTCCCTCCCTTTTGTGCTTGCACAGTATCTATTACCACAGCGTGCACACAGCACTGAGAATTTAATGGCATGCAATTAGGAGATACTTTCAATCCACTCTGAATGTGAAGCCAGGTACACTGCTAGGTACTAATGTCTGCATTAAGCTGGTGTCACTAAGTTGGTGACAATCTTTGAATAAGGTTCAGCCTAAGAAGCTCAGTTGCCTCAGGAAAAGGCTATACAAAAAAAAAAGGAGGCATGAATAGCTTTTCTACAGATCAATCTCAGATTTTCAGCCCTTTTGGAGCACTGGTTTGCACTAAGGATCCAGAGTCCTGTCCACTCCTCTCAGTCACTGTGATAAAGCTCTCGATATGCAGCCTGCATAAATGAAAGAAGAGAGATTTAAACATTATTCTCAGCCACAAACTTTTAGCACTATGGTACTAAAATAAGAAAGTTATTGTACAGAAAAACTGCTGCTGATCATGGATGGAGCCTAAGTGACTCTGGGTCTTAAGCTCCACAGCTCCGATGCAACAGCGAGAAGTAGGAAAAAAAATTTATGAAGACAGTTTGTTCTAGTACAAACCAAACTGCAGCTGATGAAGAACGTGGGGCATGGGGAACACAGGAGTGGATGTACGTAGTCAATTTATGAAAGGTGCATCAGTACCCATCACGTCAAGGGGGTGACATTCATACATGGGAGTATACATCTCTTTATATCCTACATTCCAAGCTTGGAGAAGACAAAGATTCTAGAAGGTGCCATTTGTCCTACTCATCTCCCCAAAATAGTATAAACCAAATCTGAAACAGCGTCAGATTTATAACCCTTAGTTTCAGAAAATATCCTTGTTGCAGTCAAGACCCACATAGGGCCCAGGTTAGTTCCCTGATCCTCCACCCCGTCCCCTCCAGTTACCCAACCACTGCAATACAGCAGCGAGCTATCAAATGTTTGCTATGGCAAAGTAGGTTCTTTGGGACAGTGCAAAATCAGTGCAATCAAACACAGTGGTGGCAACCAACACCAGTGATCATTTAACATCAAACTAAACCACAAGTTTTCATTTACCTGAAACCGACACCAAATTCTCAATCTGCAGAAGGCTGAAAAATGTGGAGACTTTGGCAAACATTCGATAAGGCAGTACACACACAACCCATACAAGTTAAGCAGTTCAAGTATGTACGTGTAAACAACAGCTTCAAGACCAGTTTTAACAGCAATAATTTGTCTATAAACAGTATCAAACATATTTATACTTGACAGGAAGCAGAGCTGCAACAGGCTTTCGGGATTTTAGAGCACGCCAATCGAGAGAGGGTTTTGTGGTAACCTTGGACAATAGCAGGCTCAGTCTTACAAACAGCTCAGATTAAACATTTTCCATCCACTGAGCCAAACCTCTGGAAATAACGGGCACTGGTAACAGCAACTGTGAAGTCAGTACCTGAACGAGGATCTTCTGCACAGTTACCAACTGCCAGGCTGCTCAGCACACTCAAGCTCTGTGTAGAAATAGCAACCCTTAATAATATTAATATTGTCTACTGATAACAGACTAAAGAAGCGAGAATTAAAAGCAAAATAAAAACACCTTCCCCCCATCCACCCTCTTCCACCTCCTCCCCCTGCGTGGTGCAGGGGAATGGGGGCTGCGGTCAGTCCCTGACGCTTCGTCTCTGCCGCTCCTTCACGGTCCCTCTCTGCCCCTGCTCCCCGTGGGGTCCCTCCCACGGGATGCCGTCCTTCCCGAACTGAGCCTGGGGGGCTGCCCACAGGCTGCAGCTCTTCAAGAACTGCTCCCACACGGCTCCGTACCACGGGGTCCATCCCCCAGGAGCAAACTGCTCCAGCACGGGTCCCCCACGGGCGGCAGCTCCCCCCAGACCCCCTGCTCCTGCGTGGGCTCCTCTCCACGGGCTGCAGCTCCGGCCCGGGGCCTGCTCCTGCGGGGGCTCTCCATGGGCCGCAGCCTCCTCCAGGCCATATCTTACCGGCTCTTATCTAGCATGGGACAGTTTCTGGACTCCTCACAGAGATCACCCCTGCAGCACCCCTACTACCAAAACCTTGCCACATAATCCTGACATAAGCCTCCTCCTCCTCCTCTCACAGAAGAGAGCTCCTGTACTTCCCCTTCTGTTCCCTGTTTTGCTCTTTCCCCTCTGTCCCTCTCTCCACCTCTTTTGAGGTAAGGCCAGGACCAAAACAGGCAACCCAACGAAACCAGTTCAAACAGACCAACTGCTCATTTTGTTGCACCGTTTCTTTGTCCCTTGGTATCCTGTTGCCCACAAGGTCCTGCAAACAGGCGGATGAAGCCAGCCTTCCTCATACAGCCACACAAAGCAGGTCTGCGCAGCAATGCTCTGGGCAGGAGATGGGCGCACTGAAGCATAGAGGTGAAATTATTTGCCAGGGTACCTCAGATATTGGTGACAGAGTAGCAGCTCTGCCACAAAGCTCCATTACTTTATCCAATATGTGCATGTTCACAGCTTGAATTCATCTCGGCTACCTCAGGATACCCACAGTGCAGGTGTCTGTGCTGAACCGATCACCTCAGGTTCTCCTTAGTCAAGGGACAGGAGCGTGAGGCACCTCACCCAGAACACGCACTGCAGAGTCCCCATCCCCCAAGTACCACTCATCCCGATGATCCCACCGCTGCATGCACACCACAGCCCTGGAAGCACACATGCATGGCTCTTCAGACCACCCTGGATAGGAAAAAGCTATGCCGTCTCAAAATTAAGTTTTAAGCTTCGCTTTAAGAGCCATAAAGGATTTCCCATTGCCTGAAATTATTAAAAAAATGAAATTACTAAGAACCTGAAAGGGAAGAGGCTCCCAGGACTTCAAGCAGATCTGGTTTGGGCCCCATAGCAGGGTTCCCTGCAAGCAGCCCAGACCTTCAGTGCAATTTCCTAACGCTAGAAAAATCAAAACCAGCACTGAAGTGACCAAGTGACTATTTTATCAACAAGACTGAGGTTTATGCCTCCCCAAGCACACTTGATCCAGCGCCACAGTTCAGAGATTAAATAATGATGATGCCAAACAACAATGCTGAGGAAGGTTTCAGCTGTTCACTGCTTCCTATCTGTAACCCCATTCACTGCTCTTCCCTGCTCCAGCACTGTGGAACACTTAAGGTCCTGTGAACTGCTTTATTTATTCTCTGACAAAAATAAAAAGTTAAAAGCATCCACTTCACTGAATTTGCTGTTCCTCAGGAAATACTAATTGAAAACTTTTTGCCCTGCGTTACAAATTGCAGTGCAAATATTATGATTCTGTTAAGTCAAACAACATTAATATCCCCTTTTCCCTGCTGGAAATCCTAATAAATGCTACAGGGGTTTTCAGCTTTGCAGGAAGTGAAACTGCTGGATTCTCGTATACTTGTGTATTTGGCTGCAGTGGGAAACTCATTTTGCAACTCCACCAAATATCAGTTACATTCCTACAAGCAAAGCAGTTCAGCTGCCAGTCAATAGGACATTTGACCTTGCACAGAAACCTGAAAGGCACTTGTACAAAACAACAAGATCTGATTACAGTTGCACTCTCACTGCCAAATCCATTAAAGCTTATCTTTAAAATGCAATTAGCTTTTAATAAGTGCCCAATGCCAGAGGTATTTTCCAGCAGCAGCCAGAGTCTTGCTGCTGCTTTCCAGCACCTTTGCATCACTTCTTTTCTATTTATATGACAAACGATTTAGTTAACTCTATTTGAAGATATAACATGCTAACCCAAAACACCTACTTGCCTTTAGGGAGTGTGGCCCAGTTTCAGCACCAGTCATGCATTCATTTGGGTTTCATAATCCCAGTTACCCCTGAGCAGTGACCACTTGGAAGGTCATAATTCAAAGGCACTTTTGTGCGTTTTATGAAGCAGCTGCAAGAGCTGTGCAGGGCAGCTTCAAGCTCTCCACGGGATCTCACATAGTGCACGTCTTTCATCCAGCAGCTCTTAAGAAGAAATCCAGCTCTTGCCTGCATGCCAGAGAACAGATTTTGGCATTGGAAAGGCAACACTTCCAGTTGGTTGTCCCAAAGCTCAGAAGGAAGATGCAGCTTGGACAGATGAGGCTAAGATAAGGAGCACCACAAAGTACTTTTGAGTTTTTGGGGCACATAACTATGGAATCAGCTGAAGCCTTCATGTGATTCTGTATCAGCAGAAATTGATTATATTGGCAAATTCTATTTTTTCTTTCAGATTTTGACTTAAGCAATTAGTAAGCACATTTTTTTTATGTTTCCATTTTAGTTACTATCTATTAACAGAGCAAGATGGTGAAATTTCACTGTACACTATCTTTAATCTTATCCTTCTGTGAAGAAACAGTCTCACATCTTGAAAGGTACAGTTGGTTGTTCCTAAATTTAAGCAAGGCTCAGTGCAAAGTTGATGAAATCAGTGGAAATTCTCCCAATGGCTTAAGCCTATGTTGCCTTTTAAAAACCTAACAGCAGCGTTCAGGGATACCTCTGTGCTGCAGCAGGCATTCTTTTCCCCAGATATAAGCCAGTAAAAGCTGCTGGCATCAGCACATGAAGTGAAAGGCATGTCACACATGTCTCCTTCTAATAAATACTGCTGCACATCACAGCCTAGGCAATCTACCAAGCCTAAGAAGAATCTATTGCATGTGTGAAATGAGAAACAAGTCCCAGTGGTATGTGCACTGAAAATCCTCCAAACTTAAGGGGGGGAAAAAAAAACAACTTTTATTATTCTTTGAGCAACTGAATTTATGTTTGAACATGGTGTACTTGAGAAGCTTACAAGACGCCAATGTAAGCAAATTCCCTAGCGAGTATAAAGTAGCAGATACTGCAGAACGCAAGCCATCTGCATTGGGATCAGCATTAACTTATGCTTGGGAAGTTTTCTGTGGATGCACCTACCTGGAGCACACGGTTGGATTTAATCATTGCTTTCTGGCACCTTCACCCAGCCTGCCAAGCCCTCTGCCTGGCACTGGGGGAAGAGAGATGACTTTTCAATTCCTCTTTTCAACATCCTGCTCACTTCGCACATTTTCAGGTCCCCTTGTACAAACTCTGTCTCTCACCCAGAAACCACCTGAACAATTCTGGCAGAAGGATGAGTGGTTTTTATGATCCTACAACTGTTGTACAGCTCTTTTCTCTTCCCTACAGGAGTCTCTGCTGGAATTCAGCCTTTGTGCACATGACACTAGTCAAATTGTTCACCCTCTCAGCCGTGGTATGTTTTTTTTTTGCATTGAAAGAACATCTGTTTAAAACAAACAAAAAAAATCTAAACAAATGTACCAATGATACCTTTTTAGATTATATTTATATACCTTCATATAACATCAGGGAAGAGAATGTCCTTGTCCCTCCAGTAACTGTGATCTGGGGATCTGATTTACAGAAGAGGTTGTTTTACGCCAGCAATTAGCTCTAGACACAAATGGCAAGATGAACTCATCTAATTACCTGAAAGGTAGGAAATGGCTCACTGGGGGAAGTTTAGGTGGTTTTTGCTTGCTTGTTTTTTTTTTTTTTTTTAAATTGGATCAACTGATGTAGCTGGGGATAAGAAAAAACTGAGTTCCTAGAAGAAAGGCTGTGAACATGAAAATCCCTGGTTTTACCTTTTTCTCCCCCATGTTAACCAGTTATAGTATACATTATCTGTCCCTCCAGCCCCTGCCCTGCCTACGCGCTTAGACCAGCCTAACAACAGAAACTAATAATCTGGACACTTCCAGAAATGACAGGATTTGGCATGTATAATGCATGCGTTCATTGCTAAAATTACCCATAGGTTTAACATCAAACCCTTCAAATGAAGATTAAACAGAGTTTAATAGTTTCCACAATGAACTTAACCACATGGGGAAGTGACAAATCCATTAGCCAGGCCAAAGTGTTAAAGTTCAAGATGTCCTGCCCAGGAGAACATAACACTGCTGTATTTGAAATAACTAATTCCTTCCTCTGTTGAGAAACACAGTTAAGCCTAACTACATGTTTTATGAGGCTGAACAGAGTTAATCCATATGGACATATTACAAAACAGACTTATCACTTTATAAGCTGGACACGGAGAAAAATTTTTCTCTGAGATGTGGAGCTAATCTTCTTTACAGAATACTGTAATAATAATCTGTAATAATAAATCTGTTTTGGTTCCATAGCACATGTTAAAAAAGGATCAATGTACAAACAAGAACTGCAAAGGGAAGCGAAGCAGAAAATTTTGATATGCAGAAAACTTCTGTGTTGGTGTTTTCTTTGTCAGAACCATAGTCTGCAAAGTTTATGTCTGCGTTTTGTGCTTGGCAGCTGCAGAACTATAAAAAGCTTTGCTATTTAATAATGAAAAATAAAAGAAAGATATTGTATTAGGCTGACAATACAAGTCATTTATCAAAATGTCACGTTGTTTGGGGAGACAGATAGCAAGCGGGCCTCAAAGAGGAGGTTAAAAATTAAAAGCATGCTCATCATCTCTGCTGGAGCACATCATGAGCTGGAAGTAGTGAAGTTTGCTGTTGTGCTAAGTCCTCTATTGAAAGGGACAGAATTCCAGAACAGTGTTTATTCTTCCCCAAGAATCAAGGCACGTCTGACCCACGCACAATGGCTCTAAAGCTAAGTCTGTCCCAGAATAATTTATTTGAGTAAAAACTACAACAGGCTGCCCAATGTTTGATAGCAGGTCTGATAAGTTAGTGAGAAAAAGTCAGAAAAATAAGTAGCAGTCAGAAGGAAAACAAAAGACAAAGCAAACACTTCAATTTTTCAACCTGACTTGTCTCCTAGGTTTTGCCTCTGGATCTCTGGATCCAGAACCCCTGGGATAGTTAAAATAACCATTTGCCTCTTAGCTCCCTGCACCCTTGATTAAAACCAAATGAACAAAACAACACAGAACAGGATAACCTGTACTCCTGCACAGCATTCGCTTGGTGCTCGAGATGCTTGGATGCTGTCTGCACAGGGCATATGTTGGCAGTGGCACTCTTGGAACTGAAGACCAAGTAAAACCCTGAAAGCACAGGAGAGCTGCCAAAAGCAGAGGTTTGCACAGCACTTCCCAACAGCTAGGCAAGTCTGAGTGCACGTGGGGAGGTTCGGGAAGGCAAACCAGCATCACCGATAGGAAGTCAAGGAAAGAAAACCACCCCTAAATAACAGGGGAGCCGAAATACTACAAGCAGCCATAACTTGCCCATGCAGCTACAGGTATTAATAAGCACAATTGCTTGTTGCAAGCTCACAGACTGAAGGTTCTCCTGCAGCCATCGCTCACAGTGGGACCAAACTGGGCTCTCAGGCACGTTTATGGAGCCCAAGTCTTTCTCTGCAAACATAAGGCACATCTACGGTCACCTTAACCATACCACGACAACAGCACTGCAGCACAAGCCCCTCAGCAGAGCATGTCTAGTGAATAGAAAGACAACTCGTGCTCCAGTTCATTTTCTTATTAAAGAGAAAAAAATGGTTAATCAACTTCAGGGTTCTCCAGCTGCCATGAAAACTAAGAATTATTTATGGAGGGAAGCGCAAGGGGATAAATAGGCTATGGCAAGAAGATTACTACTGTGCATTAATCTGAAAAAAAATACTTTTTATTGTGGTGAATTCCATTTATTGTGCTCTGCGTTTCAAAATATACAGTACCATTTGTAATTATTATGCCCTGTTACGTGCCACATAAAAGCTATGGAATTTCCTGCTGATTTAAAGAAACTGCAGACCGCACTTGATTGTGCCAGCAGATGAAGCACAGAAACAAGGTGTAATATGGTGATTAGACAGAGAAGACAGGTCAAACTACCCAGCTGAGGTCATCCGGTAAATTTATAAAATGAACTGGCGTATCTAAGCCCACCGTAAGCCTAACAAAACCCGTTTTTGACACTCACCAATCACCAGTATAATTCATACGGTAAAACTGGGGCAAAGCAGCACTTTTTAGATCAAACACTCTCAGTATAATACCTTGTAATAAAGGAATTGAAATCCACGTGCTGCTCCTGCTAAAGTAAAACTGTAAGAAAGCTGGCATTAGTGAAAAGGACTTTCAGAACACAAGGTCCCATCAGCTAGGGGACATTTCTCCCTAGCAGAAGGGACCTTGTGGACTGAGACCCAAGCCTCTGAATCCCAACCACCCAGTTTATCACACCACCAGGTTTGCAATCAGACCAGAGAAATCACTGACCAGTTTCCACCTCTAAATCTTGCAAAATTGCTGGGTTGGTTTGTTTCTTCTGTAAAGACTTCACCTTTCCTTTCTCAGCTCCGAGCTCATGCTAGTAACAGCAGGTTGAGTGTTCCTCTGCACATAGTTACTATAGAAGCTAAAGGTTAATTCAGTTTATGGGCTTTTTATTCAAAACCAAATCAAGTTGAATTTGCCCTAGGTGCATTTTTTTGTTAAGCCAGATCTAAGACTCACAATAAATAAACACATAAAAAATAACCACTCAGAGGTCAAACTCTGCCATGAAACACTACAAAACTGCTGAGACCCATCTCTGTTAGTGACCAACTGCATGGCAAATCCATCTCAAATCAAAACCAGCTCACAAAATTTTGCTCTTTGCTTCATCTTGCAAGTTAGCACTGCCTTTCAGCAGCTTCAGCCAGATCACCACCCATTCTAACCAGCACCAACGACTCATCTCTAGCACAGCAGCACCCAATTGCTAACGTCAAGGTCATATAACATCTTGCTACTTAATGTGGGGAAAGGTTTGAAGCCTGCTGAGGTCAGCGGAGTGAAATGTTTACAGGACCCACATATAATATGCTCAGTCTTACCTTCAATATCCACAGGGTTTCCAAAGTAATCAACTGGTTGGTTGCCACACATTCCACTAGATGCAATAAACAGGAATGCTGAACAAGCTGTACCATTCAGCCCCGGATCTCTTTTAACTGCAACAATATCGATTTTCATAGTATTGATCAAACAGCTTGTGTTGCTTCAAGGCAATTCTTACTCAAGCGCCAAAAAAGCCTAGCGTGCCCTATCAAACAAGAACTATGCTCAAACTTGGCTCTGCCCCTACACCAAGCCATGGCTGGTGTAAGGATTAAGGCTTCTCTTAGGGAAAGGATATGATAAAGGGAAACCAATACAGGCAGCTGCCAAACTCATGAAATTCCACAGCTTAAAGGCAATTTTAAAGGCATTTTTATGATAGAAACTGCTCAGAAGACAGAAACAAGTATTTTGGTCCGAGTCCCATTTTCTCTCTGTTAATACCTTATGGTGGCTACGAGCATAGGCCCAGCACCTATAAAAGCTGCCTGACCGATAGGTCCAAGACCCCTCACAACATTTACAAGTGCTGAAGGCAAAGCAAGCCCTGAAGTGCTACGGGGCAGCTACAGCACAGACAGGGTCAGGGGCTGCACCAGGACCCGTCTTAGCAGCATCTTGGCAGCAGCAGCCTTCCTCAGCACTTCCCACATGAGCTCTGCTCCCGAAGCATTCCTGGGCTGCCAAAGCTGAGGGCGACTCTTGGCAAGGGATTAGGCAGGGGAACAGGAAGGCAGATGGCCTCCTGGTTTGGGAACGATCAGGGAAAGGGAATGGACTCCAAGCCGGGCAAGCAAAGGGACTGTTGTAGGCTGCTGCCAACACCAGAAGCACCAACAACAGATTTAGTTTGGGTGTAGTTTGCTGACCAGGCCGAGTTGTCTTTATATGAAGTGTCATTGCCAAAAGATACTTCCAAAGAAATATTGCTTGACAGTAACAACCAACCAATGAAACTCCTCACACCAGGAGGAAGGCCAGAAATCTAAGCTGTCACATTTCCAGAGCAACACATATGCCAAAATAGGGGAGCAAAGCTCATCTCTTCAGAGTCCACTTCCCTTGAAGTCGATGGAGATGTACCTGATGAACTAAAGAGCAAGAGCAAACATGAGAACAGCCTCTCTGCCCGGGACGTGACTGAAGGTGCACACTGCGGGCTGCTCCAGCTCACTCCTATTGCAGCTCCAGAGCAGAGCAGGGTTGGAGCAGCGTTTGCCACAGAGCTGTTTCTCAGCTGGGGCTTAGCTTGGGTTTGGAGTGACCCCTGTGCTGCAGGGTTCAGCCATGAACGTATCTTGTTTGCTGTTGCTAGAAACTAGAGAGCCCTATCCAGCTCACCTGCATGAGCATCCTCTCCCCAGCAGTACACAAAAACCTTACCACAAGGAAACAGCGCAGGCAAATCGGACACTTTTCCCCTGCACATTCCCATCCCTCTGTTATTTTCCATTTGGAGACTCTCTAAGCCAGGTGTGGTTTCAATGTATTTAAGAACCGTCAGTGGGCTTTTTTTTTTTTTTTAATTAGCTTGTCCAGTGTCCTCTAAGTAGCTGTAGATTCCTGACAAGCTAAGAGGGCAGCCTCCAGACTCTGCTCATCTCATACTCTTACACTGCAAAACACAAGCAGGGTAAGTTAACAAGCGCTGGGAGTCACACAACCACCAAAAACCCCTGTGCCCTTCCCAGCGGTTAAATGTCTATTGAGACCCACAGCCAGCCAACAGGAAACTCTAGTTGTAAGAATACAACCAACCATGTGGGCTTACATAAGAGATTTAATCATTTGAAAGTGGAATCCTGCCTCGATTTAATCTTGCCAACTCCCATTTCAGAGGCACTGCTCTCGCGCTCATTACTAAGTTTGTTTAAATGCAATCACTCGACTAATCCAGCTACTTTTAGGCTGGTTTCACCACAGTTGCTGGGTACAGCCATGTGCAAGACTATCGTTTTGTCTCAGCTGCAACGGCAAATCACTGACACCGTGTTCAAAGAACCCTCTATTAGCTTAATTCTGATCCCCACAAAGCTGAAGGACAAACAAACCTTCTGCATTGTAATGCCGTGTGCAGCAGTAAATTCCAAAGCTGCTGCAGAAACCTACAGCAATTAGTTGAAAAGTTTCACTCTTACGGATGCGGACTGGTATTTTTGTTTTGATAATTCATTATCAAACATTTCATGAAATCAAGCGTGTAGGTGCACCGAAGAAGTACAGGGTGTTATCCAGATGCATACAGAAGGCCCCAAATTCTAATCTCTGCACTGCAGCTTGCAGAAAAATGTAGTGTGTTATCTGTTAAACATCTCAGCCCTTGAAATGCAGCAATATCCTGCCACTTTGAGAACTAACTGACCTCCAGATTGGCATCTGTTTGTGATGGCAGCTCTCCCAAGAGGCATGACTCACCCCAAAGCTAGGACTTCTAGGAAAACACGTGAAGTGCCATCAACCTTCCAAGCGAACAGTGCAGAACCCGTGGCAGTCTGAGGTCATGAACAAAGTAATAGATGATTTTGCACAAGGTAAGATTTTTTTGAGTCCCTACAGGTCTGTAGTCAAACTGGGAATTGTTCAGCTGGTGAGTTTAAACCTCAGCTCAGTCCGTGTTTGTTAAAACACGGAGAGGACACGTGGATGTGACAGAATTTCAGGCAGAAGTGGGGGGTCACGAACAGCACGGCCAAGATGAACAGAACTGTACAGATGCTAAGAACTAATGGCAGACAGTGTCAGAGAGAGGAGACAGCATGGCCATGGCTGTACCAACCACAAGGCAACTTGGAGAAAGACAGCCATGGGTAGGACGTGCCTCATCTTTCCTTCCAGGATCCAAGTGTTGAAATAACATCTCACAAGGCTGAGGACAGGCTCGTCCCTCAGCAAGCCCAATACTGCTGCTGCCGTGTCAGCAGGGCACTTCCTTCAACTCATCCAGGCTTCCAATAAATCTTCTTGGAGCTCAGTTTACACTCGAATCTCCACAAAACAGTCTCGCCGGCTCTCTGGGGTTCTGTGACCTTTTTTTTTTTTTCTTAAGGATTTCCAATTTTGCAGCATTCAAAGGCAGGAAAGGAGGAACTGCTTTATGAAGTGCTTCATAGAAACATGTGACAAGCTCTTCCTTCTTTTATTTCTGTGACTCTTTTGCCAGAACAACTGCTAACTGCTATTGCCTTTCAGGTCCACAAACACCCTCTGAGAAGAACACCAACAATTCCTGAGTCCTGTCTTTGAATCAGACAGGGGTTGGAATGCTTCAAAACACAAGGAAGGGCAGTGTTTGAATTGTACAGGAACATGCAGAACGCTCACGCGCAGCATAGATGAAGTTCTGTCTTCAAAGTTTTTCCTACTGCCAGAGGATTTAAGCTACAAGATTCCCTTGCTCGTGACTTCCCCAGCGTCACAGGAAGTCGGAGACATAACTGATAACCGAGCAAGTCTCAGAGATGGAACCCAGTCTCGCCTTAACTGCAAATCAGTTTTTCCTCTAAATTTTCTCTAAAATGTCATAGTTAAGCAAGCTCTTATACACAATGCAATACATAGACCGGCCAAATAATTGAAGACCTGGAGACAACTCATTCACAATCCATGCTTACTATGGTGCTGGCACCCCTTACATCACAAAATCCAGCTAACTCCACAGAGTAAACAATGACTAAAGAAAAGAAACAAGTGCAAATTTCTTATGTCCGTCACCAGTTTTTCCTATTTTTTTTCCTTCTCAGGCAGATTTGGAAAACAGATGAGCATCTCAGAAGACAGCTTTTTTTTTAGTGAGACTTAGGGTATTAGACAGGACCTGGCAGCAGTAACTTCTAAGTTTGAAAGGCTTGCACAAAGCAGTTCCGACCTAGTAATCAAGCAAAGACTTGAATCAATAACATCAGACTGGAAATCTGTATGTGATTCTGCTGGAGGGACACAGTCAGCTTCATTCAATAAATCAACACATACCTCATTGCTTTAGACTGACTCTTTAAACTTCACCCAGAAGCTATAAAATAGCCAGTGCATTGAATAAAGCAGCAAAGCACTTGCTGCCCAATGCCTTACTTAATAAAACAAAACACAACTATTTCAGAGGTTCTTGGAGAGATGTGAGGACTATGCCCCACACAAAAGCCTTCAATCAGATAAAAACAAGATCCACTTGAGAAAAATGGCAATGACCCCCTGTTACTAGAGATGTAAACAGTAACTGCTATGTGATGAGATTACAACAGCTGAAAACCTATCAAGATCGCTAATTCTGATTTACAGTACTGCGGCAAGGCAGAATGAAGGGCCATCAATCACACCTTGACCGCATATGAGCTGCCTGAAATATCCCATTTCAGCTGAACAAAGTTAATCCCTTAGCTACTACAACAAACTGTGAAGAACAACAAATTGAAACCCGTTCACAGCTCTGGGAACACGCTGAACATTTACCACCAACTAGTTACCTAGGTGCATAAACTGGCAGTCCTTATCTCTTACCAGTGATGTTAGACATTTCTTTCCTCACGTGGATGTTCTCAAGATGACATACTGATGATTGTAAGGCCTGTACTGACAAAGGAACATAACATAAACAGCAAACATCCAGGCTGGAGACCAGCTGGGAGATTTATCACGGCCAATTAAGCATAGCACACTAGAATATATTTTACCTCCAACAAAAGCAGTTTTCTTCTCCACATAGGCCAAAATTTGAGTTAAAGAGAAATTCTTTCACTGATAGGGGAAAAAGCTTCAGAAAAGCACCAAATGCAACATTCAAAATCTCTTTTTGTGGAAGTCAGTTTAAAAAACGTGATAGATTCAACCAGTTATGCATTATTACTGCATGACACTGAGCAAAGGTCAAAGTATTAATTTTTCAGTTCATGTTGTTGTATGTAATGCTACTAGAAACATTAGCAATGTTATCCCATAACTATCACTGAACACCCGAGAGAACAAGCCAGATGCTGAAGAAAAACCTCTCTAAACCACATAAACAATAGTAATTCATCCGCATTAAGATGATAGTTGACAATTCCTCTTCTCTTCGGTCTTACAGACATTCGCTGTATGATTCAGAGCAGATTGGCTGCGAAGCTGTTCCATATTCAATAACATCCTGCAACACTGCCCTTAGGGGTGCACCTCGATGAATGCTGCAATGGCACTAGGAGATAGGAGCTCAGCGTATCCCATCCTACATAAAGTTGTGATCCGAACAGCCTACAGTCCAGAAGATGACGCAGGAGGATCAGTAGTCACAGCCCCATCAACTATCAACACCGTCTTTAATATGTGCATATTTTTAAGATACCTGACATATTTGAATTTATTTCTAGCAACATTAACACAAGAAGCTGGAAATCCAACATTCTTGAATTACGTATTTCTGTAATTCCAAA
Source organism: Anser anser (assembly GCF_964211835.1). Classification (NCBI taxonomy): domain Eukaryota; kingdom Metazoa; phylum Chordata; class Aves; order Anseriformes; family Anatidae; genus Anser; species Anser anser. Next base: position 204,244,889 of record NC_139720.1, on the reverse strand, counting down.
ATTCACATCCAGATTTTTTGGGTGGCTCAAGCTATGGAAAGGGATAGAAAAGTAGCATGAGGCTAAATTATAGGATCTCATTTTGTACAGCCTACAGACTTTGTTGAACACTCTTCTCCTAAAATTTTTATTTTTATTAAAAATGAACAAACAAAACCCGACGTATAGGTTCAGCAGTTCTGAGGATGATTCCCCCTGAAATTTACTGCTGTGGATATGCAATGAAAGGGAAGCTTTACCAGAACAACCAAATAAGCTTGTCTTCAGACGAAGATGTAGAAGATCAATTCCACTACTAACCACACGGTATATCAAAATATCCTAGGTTGGTATTGGAGAGGACATGGTTTCTCCTGCTCCATTAGCTCACCGTCAGCTGGAAATAAGCAGCTTTTGGTCCTGGCCGATGGCACTTCTGACCTACCCGGGCTCTTCCAGCGCTACCACGGCTGGATGCAGCAGCAGGTGAAGAGAAGCAAGGTGAGCAGCTATGAAGGACAAAGTCAATGCCAACCCAGAAGGCGACCACTTACAAAACCGTCTCCGTTCTCTGTTGAGTTGAACCCAGTGGGAGAGGTCCCCGCACCTCCACCCGGCATTTCCCCCCAGTTCGGATCAAGGTTGCTCCTCGGGGATGGACGGCCACAGACAGAAGCACCTTTTCATCAAGGCACCTGCCACCAAATCCAAGCACCTTCCCCACCACCCACCCACCCCAGAAACCGCTTCCAGCCCCTGTGCCCGAGCCCTTTATCCCTCTGCACCCCAGCCGCCATCCCCCGAGCTCACAACCCTTAGAGCCTTCCTCCAGCCCCCACCTCGCCCCCCACCACCAGCACCCGGCCGGCCGGGACGGGGGGTGGGGAGCGGAGGGGAGGCAAACAGCATCTACCTTATTGAGGTGGGGGTTCCTGGTGATGTCGTAGCCTCGCTTTTTGACAGCCAGGGCCTTGCCGCGGGTGTAGGCGCTTCCCCCCGCCTGGCTGCCGCTGCCCCGGGCGGCGTTGAGGAGAAGCAGCCTCCGGCCGGCCCCCGCCATCCGCAGCAGGCGGGCTCCGGCCCCGCCGCCGCACAGCGGCACCATGGCGACCTGCGGCACGGGGACAGCGGGCACCCGGCGGAGCCCGGGGCGGGCAGGGCGAGGCTACGGGGCGGGCTCCGCCGCCCGACCCAGCCCGGCCCGGCCCAGGTGCGCCTCACGGCTCCCCGCAGACGCCCCCCCCCCCCACCCCGGCGAAGCGAAAGGAAACCCAGGAAGGAGATGTCGCCTCGACCCCGCGGCGGCCGCCTCCTCCCCCGGCTACCTGGGAAGGCTCGGCCGCCGCCGGCGGGAGGAGGAACGGGGGGTGCCCGCCTGGGCCCCGCCTCTGCCGGGGAGAGCGGGGCTGCCCGCCCCTCGGCTGCATGGGGAGCGGGGGTGGCTCGGCCCCGCTTCGCTTTTCCTCTGGTTAGGGGCCTGGGGGAGCCCCCAGCCCCTCACGGCTCCCATCCCAAAGCTGGGAGCGCCTTCGTGTCCCTGGGCTGCGGGGGAGTTCAGGCCGGGCCCGGCTCCCCACCAAAACCACCCCCACAACCAGTGGAAAAATGACCATGCTTTGCTAAGGATAAAGTACTTAATCTCCCAGCCGTTAATTTTTCTGAATTTACTCTCAGGTGCAGTAACTGGAGGTGCTCCTGTCATGGAGCTGGGGGCATCTGCTGCAGGGAGATGGCTGGAGCCATGAAGACAGGCGTTGGGAAGGGTCGCGGACTGCTTGCCCTTGGCGAACTGAACAGTGATGTTATCTCTCCCTCTGGATTTGTATTTTCTCCATTAGACTTAACAAAGTGCATAATAAGAAAAAAACGAGACCCATAATGTGAAGAGTGCAAAGGCACTGCAACCTTGTTCCCTCTTAGCATTCATCTTGTTTCTGAAGCTGAGATACCCAAACCTGTTTGAGATACAAGAACCTCCTTTTGATTTGGGGTATGTTACAGGCACTTATGAAACCCCCAGACATCATTGTGCTGGCAGAGGCATCAAAAACATATATGAAAAAGTGAAACTTAGTTTCTAAAAGCATATCTTTTTATCTAGCTGAGTCACAAGTGAGGCAGAGTGACTTTCTGATTTTACCTATGATCACATACACCCATAGCAACAGGGTCTGCAGACTTAAAATCTTTTTGCAGTTATCCTTTCCCAGCATCCTGAGGATGTACCCAGGTGCTGCTAGATCCTCCCAGCACACAGGGAGTTTGCTGCAGGGGCCCTGACAAGGTAGGTGCTGCGGTGCCTAGTTTTCGTGCTGTGGTCCCTGGGCAATGTGCAGGACTTTCTGCATGGTATGGATGGAGAGTAAAGCTTCTTGGAGGAGTTGCACTTAGTCACTAGAAAGCAATTCATGAGGACTTTTATGTCCTGCCTCTTCCTGAACTGTGAGCAGCTGTGGGTAGCTAGGCATTTCAACCTACTTGTTATCTATATAGTCTCTCTATACACTATACCGTAGTTATGTTGTGTATATATATGCATCCAGTATACATTATATATATTACATAAATATTATAAATGCGTGTAAATAACACGGGAAGTTATTAAAAGCATAAAATATTAAGTATGAATATGATCTATTGAAAACAACTTTTTTTTACAATAATGGTGTTTTATTGAGGAAAGCGTTAGCACACAATGTTTCCATTCCCTCAGAAGCGTTCCAGTTTTTCAGTGAAGCTAAAATCCAAACTAACTGATTTTGATTAAAAAAAAAATCGAGTGTAAGAAAGTAATTTACTCAGAACAGATTTGATAAGAATCTTTTACTGTGTGAATTTACTTTTGAGTTTGATTTACTGCATCTAGTGCATTGAAAAAAAAAAAAAAAAGTTCCAAAGCTTCATCTGAAATAAATTAGAATCTTTAGATCAACACAAACAAAAACAACTTTTACTGTGTCTTTTGGAGAACTGATTGCTGAAATTTATTTATCTGTAGCACATAGTGAAGATATAACACCTCTCTGTTTGGGAATGGCTTCTTTATCTACAGAGCATATTGCCTGCAGTTTTCTGATCCTTAAAAATAAAAATCCTATTAAAGACAAGACATGAAAGCACAGACATCAGCACAGTACCACAGAAGGCAGACACCAAGATTGAAAAATAAATTAATGGTCCATGCTTGCTTGATAAAAGACAGGGAAACTGTCGGAGAAGAAAACAAAACGTTGAAAGGTCTTTCCCACGCCATGGGACTGCTGGCCAGTCTGACAGCTTTGGTCTGTTCCAGGATGGTGTAGGGAATTGTCATTTCATGAATTTGGATCTCAGTAAAGGAAGGTAATTGTGACACCTCGTCAGGTTGGGCTCCAATTTTCTGATCACCACAGGAATTTTAGTCTGCTTCTTGATGTTCCGTAATGTGCCTTCTCAGAACTAGTGAATCTCAGCTTCTTTTTGTATGAACATGGGCAGAACACCTTTTCTGCTAGAAGCGCCCATAAGCTAGCACACAGTGAGCTAAATGAATGAACTGATTATGACTGAAAGGATTTCACATTATTTTCCCAGAAATAAATCATCTTTGCCTGCCTAATACTGTTCCAAAATACATTAAGATAAAGAGGTTTCATAGCTTGTTTGGAAGATTGTCAGACAACATCTTCCCAAAGCAGCAATCTGAAATTAAGAAACCTCCCCAAGAAGTTTGTTCATCGTCTGGCTGAGGGCTCATTTTATCCCTGGGATGGAGCTGCCATGTAAATCTGGACTTTGTACATATTTCTTCTTCCCATCAGTGCTGGATTAACAGTCATGACAAAACCAGAAAGCTGCGTGTGAACTGTCAGAAGAGAAGCCCGGTTTCTTTTCTCAATTCTGGATTGGTAGAATTATTGTCTCAACTTGAAGGGTGCCTGGGGATATCTCAGGGGCCTTGCACAGTACCTCCTCAGTAAAAGCTTATGGTCTATTGTGCAAGAGGGATAAATGTGGGCGGGAGAATGGAGACATCACTTGTCCTGGGCTATACAATAGGTCAAATGGCAAAGGTGGGAATTCCCACACTCCCCTTCCACAACTGGCTATTAAAAAAGTATGAGATGGGATGTGCGGGAAGGGCTGTACCTTAGTATCTCCATTCTAAATGAGCTACAGAAATGGCTTCATGTAAGGTCTCCAACTGTTGATCACTGAGGATATAAGACAGGGTTTTTAGAAAGGTTATTTTTCAGCAAACTCACAGCATTTTGTGTGTATTTAGCCATGTACACACACACACACTGCCACACAAGAAAAGCAGATGTATATATGCATGTATGTGCTTTTACCTGTTGCTGCTGTATGGACTCTTTCACATACATCTTTATTTTCTTCATTTTAAAATTCTGTCTTCTGTTCCTCTCGGAGCAGGGATGTATTGTGTATTTCTAAAAGTAAAAATAAGATTTTCTCTGCAGCCATTAATTGTCTCCCTGCTGCTGGACAAACACTGAGCATTGCCTTGCCAAGGGACTTCTCATTTTTACCTCCTATTGGTTGACAGTAGCCTTCAAACGTTTTTTTGCATCTCAGTGAGAAACAATTACAAATGCTGGGTTTCCAAAATTTGCCTGGCACTGCAAAATAAAGAGTCTGATTGCGATTCTTTATATTCACAGATGCAGAGTGCTTACTGTCAGATGCACATGAATGCACTTTGTATAACATGCAAGCTTTTCATGAATGCAAATTTGATCGAAGCAAAGGTTAAATTCTTGATTAAAAAACTAGAAAGAATGTTACAAAAAAAAGCTATAAAAGCAATGAAATGCACACTTATATTCCACATTGAACTCTTAGGATCTTATTTAAGCTATTTTTCACCAGCAGGAAGGAAACAATGGTTTGCTAGAATGGGATTCTATATACACTTGGGGATTTGCCGGTTGTTGCAGAATACACTTGAAGTTTCAAAGCATGTTATAAGAGCTAATTTCTTCCTCCAGTAATTTACGAAACCTCTTTGTGCTGTGGCCTTGCATTTAGCAGTTTGGCATCTAAGAGAACACCAATGAAATAAACTTACTAGCAAATGAATCCCTGCCATATAAAGAGGGAAATTATAGTGTCTATTCTCCTGCAGCATTATCTTTCCTCTCAGGAAATGAGTTGAGCTGCAGTGATAAACTTCCATTGTAGTGTTTTTCAAATTACATACCTTGACAATTCTGGGCATTGTGCAGCTGTGTGTCTCCTGGTTTATTAAATTTTGCAGATATGCTACCCATTCGTGCCGACTGTTCATTTAAATTCAACACGACACAAGAAAGCTTGCTGCAATAGGGGCCATGAATTTTGATTGGGACCCTTCTGTACAACAAACAGAGACAAGAAGAACTGAAAGTGCAATGGAAGAATCTGGAGTCAGACGAACTACAGTTATGGTGAGTTCCCCATATATAAGGCAACATCATCTTCATCTGCTATAGCATTTGGCCTGTTCTTCTTTTTCACACTGCTAAATAGAATGTATATGTATGCATACATAGAGAGAGTATCTGTAGTGTAATGCTTATATAGTAAAATACATGTGCTTTAGTCCGGTTAGAAGTTATGGGCTCAGTTTACATGGCTTACACGGGGTGTCAGACTGTGTCAGACCACGGGGTTTGAAGTCACCACAGGGATCATCATGCTAGCCTTTCCCAACTACAAGCAATTGTATACTTGATGCTTAATCCACAAGGATTCACAAGTCTGCTCCATGTGCAGCAGCCCTGGAACCCTCCTGCTCACCTCTAGCAAATACAAGATGACAGGTTACTGACCAAAAGCCACAGATGATCCCATGACACCATAAAGTAGCAGGTCCCTGCAATGGGATAACAATCCTCTCTCGTCTTAAAAATCTCTGTTACTGCAGCTTGTCCCATGCAGCAAATTTCAGTCTTTTTTTTTTCTTGGAATATAAACATGGTACACGCTCTTGTGCTAACTCGATATTGTTTTATGGACATTACAGATGGAGGGACACGCAGAGGGTTCTTGTTCACGGCCACTTACTCAGACAGTGATGGAGCTGGGAACTGGATCCATATGTCTTGGCTGTCAGTCTCACATTCACTTGGTCATCTATCACTGGTCTCCCTTTGTCATAGTTTATTTCCCTAACATATGCTTCTCATGATGTTATTCTTCAGCACTGAGAGACTTCTCTAACATCAAGACAAAAACCATCTGTAGCTGTGCAATTGAAGCCTTAATCAGACCTTTGGACATCTTTCCTGGCTTTGGCTAGTTTTAAATGATAATGATGATGGTTTACACTTATACCTCTTAAAATGAAAAATGAGCATGAAATGAAATAACACACTTCAGTCAATAAATTCTGTTCTGTCTAATATAAATGCTGGGTTGTTTTTTCCCCTTTTCCTGCCATCTTATTACGGATGTCCTAAGCATTACATTAACTCTATAGTGTACATGCATGATCCTCAATATCTAAATACTTGAAGAGAAATGAGCAGTACAGCAAAGAAAACACGGTATGTGGCATCTTGATTTCTATTAAACAGAATCAATTTATAGTAAAACATAAGCATATATATTTTGATTTATTTCAAAAGTAAACTGTTGTTTATAGGCTTAGGCTTGGAGCTTTCTCCCCTATGAAGGTTTCTCAATTAGCTTCAATGGGAGAATAGAATTCAATTGCATAGAATACTATCCAGCTACAAATTGCAGTCATTTTTTAACGCAAAAATAGTTCTCAATACAGTACAAGAGTACATTTTTACTTTTACCATGATGGTACTGCTTTTGAGAGTAGGTGCATAATCTTTTTCTTTAGAAGTCAGTCTTCCATCTGAAGAAGCCCAGCTGAGCTTCCATCTAGTAACATGCCACAAGTCTGATCTGAACCCTTATTTTTGCAAGAAAACTCTGTGCCATTGAAAGATTGCATTAACAATATGGATTAATTAAAAAGATGCTGAGTGAGACTTTGCAGCCCGCAGAAATGATGAGATGTCCTGATAACACCTTGTGATATAAAAGAAGTCAAGAAGGCGATCAAAGACTCAGACACAAGAACAAAAGCTGTTATACAAGTTACTGAGGGGTAAAATTACTATGCCAGCTGATCCACCCATGCACATCCTCACTCGCTGCTGATGTGAAGGCAGTTTGAGGCAGCTTAATTACAAGTGAAAATATGCTACAGCAATCCTAATTACCTTGAGCCTGACTGAGGCGAGCATACAGACCCTTGGGTTAACCCACTTCTGAGCACCTCACATCTGCCATGGCATGGGAACACATCACGTACAGCTGATGTGCAGCAAGTTCATGATAACAAGAGTTTTAACCTTCCCCTCTGGCTTTAAGCCCATAAAATATTTACCACCGTAACAGTATATGCAGAAGAGTTTGGCAAAAGAGGGTTCAGCAATGAATGACTTGCTGCCACAAATGTAAGCATAATGCGTTCCTGAGCAGTCTTTTTTGATTGTGCAGGACTGCAATTAGCACTTGACTTTATCAGTTGAATTATTTTAGGTCAAGTTCTGACATTTCTGCATCTTTTCGGGCAGCACAAGTCTATATGATGAAGGGACAAAACAGGGTGACAAGTTTTTCACAAAGGATGATAATTTATGCTTCATAAACGTATTCATTGCCTTCTTAGCCAAAGTAATTTTTACGGTTTTACTTATATGTTTGAAAAGGTGAGTTTTAAAGATTGCTATTTTTGAATACCGCAGAATGAGATTAAAAAAATCCAGGTTCTATATAAATGAACACTATGAAAATACCTGCAAAGCCAAGTAAACCTGTATTCCCCAAAAGAGAAAACACCCTGAAGAAAGCTGCATGCCTCTGCACAGAGCATATCTTCACCCTTCTCTCCATGAGCGGGCAGTTGTCATCCGTTTTGAATCTCATTCCTAGAAGACAAGCTGTATGAATGTCAGGTGGAGCGCTTTCCAAGTGCTATATTTATGTATGACTCTATACTCACCCTGGTCCCAGAGAGCGTCTTCCTTAACAGACGAGCCTCCAATGTGAGCTGTAGTAAGAGTAAGGAGTGGAAAATTCATCTGTTTGAGATTTCTCAGGCTCTCAGTAACCGGTGTCTGTACGGCACAAGGCGCTTTTAGAAATTCACTCTAACTCAGCTGGCTGCAGTATAATTATATTAGCTCTGCAATTAACAATCAGTAGCTATAAAGGGAATTGCAACCACCACCTCCTAGTAAAGTTATCTGTATCGGAAAGTATGCTTTCTTTAAGCTCTGTGGCAAGGGGAAAGTGACTGCACTGACTTTCCGGCAGATAACCAGGTCACAGAGGGCACCAACCTCTTCCTGCACTTCTGTGCATCCCGTTTCACGCTACAGACCTCGCTTAGAGCTGTACTGGCAGGGTTCAGGGCTGATAAAGAGAGCAAACAAACTGAGAGCGAGAAGTGGCTCAAAAGGTCAGCGGCAGCGCCGATAAGCACAGCTGGAGCTGGCCACCGGCACGCTGCTGCACCTGGAGCAGCTCTCTCAGTCTGCGCTGTCTTCCTGCCATTTGACAAAACTGTGCATAATGTCCTCAGACATGTTTTGCAGTGTCCTATGAAGTGATGAAAGTTAAAAGCATCAGCTTTTATAAATCATGGACCATGAAAGCATGCTATTTATATAGCTAAAGCAGAAAATGTTGCTGGTTTTCTCATTAAACACCTTTTTTTGGCAACACAAAGGTTTGCAAAAATTTTATCTTTCCATCAAGTCTTCAGTCGGTTCTGTAACCTCCGAGATAATCCTCAAAAAAGCCTTTGGGTCTGATTTTAGGAGACTTTGAGTCTCTTATGCCTATTAAAATAAATGAGGACAAACATTTTTGAAGTCAGCAGGACTATATTTTTGACTGATATAAATCACTTTGCTCTTTTGAGATCAGTGTTCCTCTTGTTTACGCTAGCAGAAGTTTAACAGACTTATATCACTGACTTGATTATTTCGTTCCAGACACAAAGCATTTTTCTGGAGTGCTTGCACTTAGAAATGCATATTTACTACAGAGACAAGAAAGGCCAAAAATCGGAAATTAACACTTAAAAAGGCCATTTAACAGGCGAGCAGGAGATCTTAGAGTGGTAAAAGCCAACTAATTTAGATAGTCTGCTGAGAAATAATATTCTGCTGAGAGGAAGGGGATAAGAGTTTACACAACATACTTTATGTCATACAGTCTGCATGCGTGATCCAGCCGTAGGACTCGAGTGAAGGAATTTTAATGGATGTGATCATTTTCTAATCAGACCTGTTGCCTATCATTAAAAAATCGTGGTCAGACAAGTTCCAGCTGAAGCTGGGCTTTGCGCTGAAGCTGCTGGGGACTGGGCGTGTGTTCGCTTCTGCTGACTCTGCTCTGGGAAATTAATTTTTGGCAAAGGGGGCGGACAGCTGGCTCTGGAACATCTGCAGTACCCGCTGCCAGAGCTGGTGTGTCAGATCACAGAGAGGATTTTTTTTTTATTATTATTATTTTTTTCTAAAGTAGGGAGAGAAAACAGCAGTCGTAACACTGTACCAAACAGAGACGAGGGCATTTTTTGGAAAACAGACCTTTTTTAGGCCACAGTGGGGAATTTTGACATTGCAAAGAGGGTGTACAAATGAGTAGGCAAAATAAGAACAGCCATCATTTCTAGCTGTAATGTGCAAAGGCTGCCAGCATGTTAGCACAGGCTAGAGCCATGCAGAAGTGTAGGAAGCTTGCAAAGGCATTTTCAACCCATGGAAAATGCCGCATGGGAGAGATAATGCTTTATCAATTGCCATCTACTGCTTGGGAAAAGCATAGTTCATTGTAATGGTGCCTTGTGTGAAATGGCTGATTGATGCTATAACGAACCTTCAAAAATGAACTAATTTGTGTTGGTTATAGAATAGGAGGGAAGGATGCAGCGAGCCAAAACTCTGTCCTGAGGGAGCTCAGACTACCACCGTTATCACCTCGTGGCACATGTAATGCTGATGAACAAGCTCATGCTCCAGGGCTGAGCGGAGGCAATTCATCACAGCGCAGAGAGATCTGCAAGCAGCAAGGACTGCAGCGAGGAGACACTCCCTTGGAATCTCACAAAGCAACCAGATATGAAAGTCATTTAATGTCCAAAGCTCATATCTAAATAGATGTGTAACTATGTCTGTATCCCAGCGTCACTACAGACAACAGTATAGGGAGTAGCAGGAGAAAAAATAGGCACACCAAGTTCAAAGTGCATGCACAAATTACAGATCATCTCTAAAATCTGAAGACCTGCTAAAACCAAAATATTTCCATGGGATATATCATGAATCTAGAAACAGTGTGTGGGTGGGGTGTTTGTTCATATTGTGCAGTAGTGGATATTTCACTAAAACTGAGCTGTGAGCGCGAGCACAGCCACGAACAGCTATTAGATACCCTCCTCTCCTTTGGCACTTGATTAGCAGAGTTCATAAGGGTTCAGAGCAGTGAGTATCCAAGCGTTATGGGAACAAACCTGGAACAAACAAGAGGAAAGTGATATCATCTCTTTATCCCAAGACAGACTATCACCGGTTCAAGTGTCAAATTGCCAATGCAATGTAATAACATTTTGTGTAATGGAAGACAATGAATGAATGATCTTTTGAAACCCAAAAGAAAAATGCTTCTCAGACCATTAGCTGCTGCCAAGAAGTGGTGGCTTAGCAAGAAGCTAGCAAGGTGGCTTAGCAAGAAGCTAGTCCAAGCCAGGTAGCCACCTCTTGAGCCAACAGAGAAAGATGTCTCTGGAGCGCACTTTCTCCCCTGCTGTGGTTCACCTGATAGAGGTGCCTGACTGATCCTAAAGCATATCTCAGAGCTGGTGTCTCGTATTCAGACAAGCAAAACTGATTAGGATTAATCCTGCCCGTAGAGACTTCTTGTGACAAGCCCGGTGTGAGTGCCTTGCTCATTACTGTTCAGAAACGGAGTTACAACAGAGATTAGTTACCGCTTGTGGAAGGTGTCTGCCTCCTTCAGTACGTGTTTAAATCAGTACTCATTGTGAGAAGCTAAGCTTCTCATGCAGCCAGAGAAGGGCTTCTGCTGACAGCTAACTCCTCTTGAGATGTTACATCTCAAGCAGCGAAATCTTCTCAAGAATTAAATCGGGGAAAGAGCGAGGTGCACACGCGCGGGCTGCAAGGAGAGTGGAAAAGAAGACAAAATACATAAGCGAAATGCCTTCGGAGCACTGAACATGCTGTAACCTCCAGTAGAAGAGGCTGCAGACCAGCAGCTGTAACTGGAGCACACGGGTACCCTCCAGCCGCCCGCCTCGCCCACGCGCAGCCAGCCACACACACACACATTGCCTTCCCCTTCCCACTCAGATTTTCTAAAACCTGGACGCTCAGCGGCATTTCGGGGCCCTGCGTGAGTCACCGCTGAGCCTGAGCTTCTGACTCACTGCTGAGCAATAGCCGAGGAATTAGGAGCTGCGGGGCTTCGGTGTCGGTGGTATGAGCTGTATGTGCTGTGTTAAATACAGCCTGTTTTCCTGGGAACCCTCCGAGCCACCCCTCTTTTCCTATTTATTTATTTATTTATTTATTTATTCATATTTATTTATTTGCTTTTCAGCAGGGTTCATAGACAGGGTGTTGCTGCTGTCTGCGTTATTTTGTTACCCTTGGGTGAAAAAGCAGACAAACAGCGCAGGAGAATGGATTTTGTTCATTGTGGGAAAGTGAGCGTGTACAGGAGAAAAAAATGTGTTCCACATTCCCTCCACATGATGAATTTAAGATTCATGTGGAGATAAACCAAAAATACCCATGAAAGGGCTTTGTTTTTTTTTTTGCGTTTCATTTCCACAGGAGATTCCCAGAGTTGTTTGTTTGAAATAAACAACATGAAAGGAGACCCTCTGCCCACTCTCTGATGTGGAGTAATTAATGGCTGGATCAGCATTTCCACTCTTAATTCAGCTTTTCATATGGTTTGTTTTAAAAATTTGCTCCAGACATGAACTTAACATGTAGTAATACTTCGCATTTAGGGAAGTCTTTCATCTGAGCAACTAAAAGTGCTTTGAAAGTATTAATCAATTAAGATTCCCAACATCACTGGAGATGCAGGCATTCTTTCAAAGAGAAACTGAGGCATTCAGGGTCAAACACCATGGTGACATTTTGCCTAGCAATATGACAGAGGGAACAGCAGAAACGCAGATTTTGTTCATTAGTTCTGTTAATCATTTGAATCCATCACTGTTTCCATGTCCTAATTAAAGATGGCTTTCTTATTTTTCACACTGTGAACAAATCTGAAGCAATTACATAACTAAAGATTCATGTAGCTAGATACAGCTTAACGATATGAGATAATCATTAACAGATAATAATAAAACAGATCTCGTGGTTTGTAGAATCATCCTGAAGGATTGTAACAGACCTCATTAACAAAACAGTGGGAGTCAGCCACTGCTGATTTGCAGCCATCTTATGGGTGTCGAGCATCAAATATTAACGGCACAGTACAGCTGCACTGCAGCAGAGTTTAAAGCAGCTAATGCGGATGGGAAGAGGGACTGTAAAGTGTCCTTACCTGTGGCAGAACTGGCCCTCAGTCTTGGGACTATTGAGGGTCTGGATGAGGTTTAGTCAGGGTAATTTGGGCAACTAAATTACACCACGGATTTCCAAAACCTAGTGCAATTCTTCCCCATTCTAGGCTGGGTTTCCTGTAGCGGGAGCTACGTGCTGGTGGAGGTCTCTGGTGGAAAAACCTGACTAAGTTTAGGCACCCAGTTTAGGTGGAAAGGGTCTTCCTCTGGAGCTTCCCAAAGACACTTACCTCTTTCTGTTGACCAAGCAGAGCATGTGGATTCTGACCTTTTAAAGACTGCTTCAGAGGTGGATAAAATTCAGAGTACAGCTAGATGTTTCCTTTAGACAGAATGGGTGCATGTCTCCTTCTGATGCTCTACAAAAACTGCAGTGGAGTGAGTCTTCAATGCTCAGGTGCCACCCTCAATCCCCAGCATCATTTCAGTACTTGCTACAACATTTAGGGCTTACTTGAGGCTGTTTTTTTACTCCATTTGCTGGACCTGGCCTCTTCCATGAGAACATGTAAGGTCACGACACAATATGACAATATGACACAATATTCACGACACAGGAGAAAGTCTTATCTTTACGGGACAAAGAAATGAGTGTAAAAGTCTCAATATTTTTATTTCTTGCTCATTCTGCTTCTGCTCAGGCAGAACAGCTGCTAAAATGCTCTGCGCCATGGCAGGGAAGATTACTCAACCCAACTTTGCATGACGGGACACTGGGACTAAGCCTGTGGGTGCTCTGTGTATTATGGAAATGGTCTAAAAAGGATCAAATCAGAAATGATCACTCTCCCCTTCTAACCTTGCTATCTGATTTATGGAAAATTGTAGAAGGTGGATGTAACAAGCAATCAGAAGGAACTGAAGAAGGAAAATCGAAGTTATAGGAAACCACCAGATTACATAGCCCTAACAAATGCACAATCAAGAGGTTTCAAGTCACATAATTACAAAAGAATAAATGACATGAAGTAAGTGCAAAATCAATGAAAGGGAGATGAGGTGCCTCTCCCGTCCAGCTGCAGTTGACATTTCTCTGTACGCATCATGGAACAACCTGGCACAAAAAGTTAGCAGCAGGCGTGGGAAGAGCTAACAGACACAGCGTAGGAGCTGAAGCTGGGCTGGTAACGTCCTAGTCATCTCCTGAGTCCCAGAATTCATAAAATCAGAACAATCTGGATAGCAGTGCTCTGATATTTTTGTCTGAATATCAAGGTTTGTGACTTTCAGTTGGCCACTGATACCTGGGTAGACAAATGGTCTGGAGAGACGCAGGCGTTGTCAGCGCCACAGCAGAGGTGCGAGCAGTGCCAGGTGCGCTCTCTGTGCTTTACCTCAAGGAGCTGATCTGGCCTGAAGGCCTGCTGAGCTGACTGGTCCTGGTGAGGACCAGGCTGTGGCAGGTAAAAATTTCATGCTGTCAGAAACCATTCTGGGAGAAGGCAATCCAGCACCTTAGGTGAGAAGTATGAGCCCTAGAAAGTAGGCTCTGTTTGTGGTACCGCAGATTGACGGGTGGGGGGTAAGACCTCGTTAGTCTTGTTGGTTTCTCTTTCTGCACATTTACTCCATCAATTAATAGAAACATGAGGGTTAAGTCTTCATTAGTTCTGTTCATCTCCATTTCTCTTTCTGCTTTCTCGAGCAATTTCAACAATCGATCACATTTCAGTAAGCCAAGGACCATCCCATACACAACCACATCTGCTCCTCTCATGGTCTGATCTCCAACGCAGGGATTAACCACCAGTGTTTTCCAGTTATGACATAACTGGGACCAAAGAGTATTGGTATTTCATTCAGCTTCCCTCCAACCAAATTAATTCAAACTTCTTACTGCATTCTGTTGAAATCCCCCAAAAGACTACAATGCCGAACTTTGCATACAGGACAGCAGGCCTTTATCAGGAGGACATGTACTTCAACTGTTACTCTGGAGAAGCAAGGGGAAGGAATATACTCAATTGCTGATGATTACAGAGCGCATGACACACTGGAAATATTGCAGAGTCATGCATTACTCAATGGCTTCAAGGGCAGTGACAACCCAGCTGTACAGCATACATTGATCACCAAGGCAGCTGCCAAAAAATAGCAGTGAAATAATAAATGTATATTGGACTTGGCCCTTTTTCACAGTATCTCCTTCCAGAGTTTGTAATTGAACAACTTGATGCATGAAATGATCCTTTTTGTGTTATCAGTGTATTCCTACCAAGGAGCTCCCCGTAACCCAGTCTTTAACCTGGAAATTCTTGCTGCAGTCTCCTCTGATTCCCATGTTTCTGCATGGGATCTCCACCATAACTACACAGTGGCTTTGTTAGGATTACATGGGAAGTCTGGGTCAAAACAGAGGAGTTTCCTCTGTGCAGCCTAGTACCCTAAATATGTTCAGATTTTTTACGGGGTCTTGGGTGTAATCGTCTTTTCTGTTGCAACACTGAGTGCAATAGGGCTTCTGACTGCAAGTGCGGTACATACAGACAGAAATAGTCCTCACGGCGCTGTGCAAGAAGCAGGAGATGCTGCAAACAGTGAGAGGAGGTGGCTCTAAGCCAACGTATGGCACAGACAGCAAGAGCAGCACTGTAGCATGAGGTATCTCTCGAGCTGCGTAAGGGGTGTAGACTTTGGTTTACGTCAGAGCATGCAAGGTTGCATCTTTTTTTCATTGGTTTCTGTTCTGTCTGGATTCACCCAGGGCCACTGCTGGTGGTATAAACACCCTTTTAATAGGTTGCTTGGGGCATGGCCCACTGTGATCAAGGGCAGCACATTCAGTCCCTGTCATTAAATAGCGCTCCCTTTAATCCCTGGAGGTGGATGACGTTCTGCAATTTACAATGTGGCAAATGCATCTGGCAGTGTTGAGATATGGGTTATGAGAAAGGCACATATGCAAACACAGAAAACTGTTCCAAGCGAGGTCAGAACAATTCACAATACGCACTTTGGCTCGGCTTGCTGATCATCTTCAAAACCTATGTACAGAAAATTGCAGGCGAGACTAATAAAAACGTAATGAGTCCTGACCAGCGAGAATAGTTTATTATGATTCGCTTTAATAGTCTTCTCACTGCTCTTCCCTCATGCCAGCAAATATCTGCCGTTGCCTGCAGATGAACCTTTTTCAGACTGCCATGAATCACGCCGCAGGAGAGGCACCACATGGGAGGTGTGTTTGGGTAGGCACTCTGTGGGCTGGAAGGACCAAAGCCAGATTTGGCATTTTACCTCCACACCCAGGGCAGTTGCCTCAATGTCATTTCTCTGTATAAAAAGCTGCTTTCAAAACACAGCCTGGTTTATAATGGACTATTCCTTTTTAAGGCCAATGCCAGAAAATTAGATGCCTTTGGATTGTTTTACCTATTATTGGAAGTTATTTAGTTTGTCTGCTGAAAGTCCCGCTTGAACACTTAGGATTTATACTGGGGAGCACAGTAAGAGGATACGGTCTCCCCAGCAGCCAGATGGGAGCTCTGCTGGTTGTGAACCCGTAACACTCCAGCTCTCTCGGGGCAGCAGCCCTAAGCATGCTTCATCCCCTGGTGCTGGGGAAGGAGCTCGCTGCAGTTGGGTTGTGCTTCCCACAGAGGATGAGCGGGCACCGCCACTGTTCCCAGGACTGATACTCTGTGAAACAGCATCCCAAACAAGCCCCAGGAACTTGTTCATGGGCTGAAGCCCCGGACGTTTACAGCAGCATCAGAGGATAACAGGGGCCCTTTGGCACTGGAGGAAGAATGCTTTCAACAGGCAAAAGATTTGGGATGTTAACCGTGGGTGGGAGCGACAGCCTTACCAGTGTGTGGGTTTTCAGAAGAGCTTTGAAGGAAGGAGAGGATTCTTGGAGTGCAGAATGCCTGAAGTACTAGTATGGCTTTCTTTTTTTTCCCCTCCAAATAACAAAGCTGTGACCACAGGATCTGCCCAGCCCGAGTCCCTGAGACACTGGAGGGAGATGATGAATGATTAGAAACAGCTGAAATATTGCTTTAAATCCCCATTAATTAATCCTGTAGCAATTCCGCTGTCTTCCTTGCTTCCGTTAGCAGGAAATTTTCCTTCCACTGTCTGAATGCTGGAGACATTTCTTTTTTTCTTGTTATTACACGTCAAAAACTTGTTTTGAAATGGATTTCTCAGCTTGCCCTGAATGACGCGGCACCTACCGAATAACCTGCAAACGCAAAGAGCAGCCACGAAGCGTTAAACAAATCACTCCACCTATAGGAAACAGCTTGTAGTGCATAAGCATCCCCTTGGGCACGGCCGCGTCTGGTTCCCGGTGCCAGGCATGGCACCTGGCTGGGCACCGTGCTCGGGTGCTGAGGCTGAGCTGGGAGCCCAGCAGATGGTGGCACGGGGGCTGTCCCCACGGCCAGCTTTAGCAAGTCTTCCACAGGTGAAGCTAAGAAGCAGCCTTCGAAGAGGTGCTAGCAAGATTTTTCCTAATCCTAATGTTTGGGCTAGTCTGCAGCAGTGAAGGTGTGGGTACTTACGTGCTGCGCAGGTAGGGCACTGCCTAGGACACCCAGCAGGACACGTGCTGAAAACCCCCAACAATTCAATCAGGAGGCAGGAACGCACATGAAATAAGTGTTAATCGTGCTCTCGGTCTGCACACCACTGACTCATTCCTTCCATTTTGACAGGCTACATCTGGAAAAACAGTGCTGGATGGTGGCTGCACGTTGCCCACAGCCCTGGCAGAGGCACAGCAAGGTAGATCACGCTTCTTTTTGTTGACGTAAAAAGGCCGACAGTGGGAAACAACCACGGCACAAGAAGGCGTTTTTGGTTGCTGCACGGGGCTGTTGGAGAAGCAGCTATGTCCTGGCCTGTCCTCCCCACCCTTTCATCTGGTTTACATAGGCAGTGGGGCAGATCCTCATCTCACCTACCTGGAGGCAGAAGTGTGGCGTGGGTGAAGGTCACCTGGCTTTGCGTCTGGGCTAGCTTTGCTCCTGAGCGTGTTAGGTAAATGTCTGTCATCTGGAAGAACCAGAGGGTTTCTTTGACACAAAATTCACAAGGGAGTAATTCCTTAAATCACAGCCACATCCTCTTAATGGAGCACTGAGCAGAGGGGGGAGGAGTTCAGGGAGGGTTTAGAAGTGCTCTGGATCAGGCTCGACACCTGAAGGATGTGCCAGCAGGAGGAGGTCCCAATTATCTTGAAAGAGCTCACGTGAACCTCAGCTGCCAAAAAGTCTTGTGCTGAACTGTTTTGAGGATAACCTGCCTCAAATGCATGAGCCTAAGACTGGCACTTAGGCTTCTAAAAATATGCAAGTGGCTGCAAGGCCCTCCAGAAGCTTATGGGTATAGAGTGAGAGGGGCAACACACAGGAGAAGGCAGGATGCCATGCCTTCCCCAGTTCCCCCATGGTTGTGTAGGAAGCTAGGGTGGAGTTGGACTGTGCTCATCAGTTTCTGGAGCCCTGGTACCTCTCTAACCCCCACTCAGCCTTTCTTGCTGATGGCAGGTGTTATGCTTTTCTTATTTACTGGGCAAAGCCTGAATTGCACACATCTATACGTGCCTTGGTACACTACAGTGTTATTTCTTCAAGTAATGAAACAGAGAAGAGCACAGGCACCTCTCATCCAAATCCACAGGGTTATGAACGCTTACAAGCAAACAAAGCTAACCTCAAAACCTGACCACATTCAGTCCCAGCTCCCCCTGGAGCGTGCTGCAGTGTGTTTGCTCTTACCCATAGGGAAAGGGTGGGAGAACAAATACCAAGTGCCAGACGTTGTATACATTGTGTAATGTATTACTGGAAAATAGCGTAGGGATGAATTAACAGATTAGTAGTGAATAATACAAAATAAATAATAATGTAATATATGAATACAAAGCAGAACAAAGAACTCTCAGGCAAGAAGGACTGCTAGGCTGGGAAATTGTTACCCAAAAGGACCAGAGGAAACTCCATCCCCTGTCGGAGTTTCAACCAGACTGGACAGACCACTACCACACACCCATTGGGAGTACTCCTCGGAGACCGATGAATCATATTATCTGGATCACTTTCCTGTTTTTGGATAATTATCAGATGATAGAAGTCTTTTATAGTGCATTCAATTCACATACAAATGCGCTATTTTTTTAATTTATTTTATTTAGTAAGATAACTTGTCAGAAGGAGACTTCCTTATTTATTTCCTTGAAGATTTTGCTCATGCTACATAAGAAAGAATTAAGAATGGATCTTTTTATATCTTACTGAAGGAAAAAAAAATCATTCTAATAATGATTGCTCCACTGCTTTCAAACACTGGAACTCATTGTAAAATACGCTTGCAGTGAATCTCTTGGTGAATAACTATACATGTTTGTCCGGGCCATCAAACCCATCTCTGAGCCCCACGCTCGAGCAGATATCAGCGCTTTTTCTTTAGCTCAAGTGCTGTGGCTGCCCTCTCTCTCAGGAGCAGGGCTCCGAGCTACATCTTCATGGCTTGCAGTGTTACTTACAGCTCGAGGACAGCATCTGCTCTAAGAGGTGAACTTCTGGGAGACTTCAGGGTAAAGGAACCGGCAGGTGCTGAGACTGCATTTGGACAGCTGGCTCCCTGGGTTAGTTTGCCACCCATAAGGAGCAAGGTCGACCGCATGGTTTAAATCCTGAGATGGGATTTGCACAAAGAGCCTCGTGCTGTATCTTTTGGCAGCACCATTGAAATCCATCGGTTGTTTTCCTTGCGTCTCTAGTTTTCTTCATGCCTTGCTCCTTCCTACTGTTTCCTGGCTCCCACGCGACTATTTGAATACGCTGTGGAACTACTTGCACACCGAACCTGAGCCCATTTCCCAGAGAGATGCCTGTGAGATCCCCGGAGGAAGGGCACAGCAGCAAGAGGAAGGTGACAGATGGCAGGAGGAAGGCATGGAGAGGGAAGGGTAAAGGCACAGGAGATGATTTTCTGTGCCTTGCCCAGATGAATCCAACAGAAACATCTAAAAGGGGATAGGGCATGGAAAGAGCTGATACAAAGAACCAGTGGAAGTGAGTACACAAAGGCCTATCAGTTGAGATACACCAAGTAGCTTCATCCTGACACTAGGGAAAAAGCAGGGAAAGGAAAAGATACATGATGATAATGGTATCTCTAAGGCCTCTTTCATGTGGGCATCCTTGCAGAGAGGCCAGAGGATGTGGTTTCAGGTTGTAGAAGGGACCTGAGGCTTTGGGGGTCCAGGGGGAACAAGAGGGCTGCCACTTCAGGCATCCTACCGAGAGTGCCAGCGTATGACGATTTCACCTGCCACACCTGCAGGACAAGATGTGTTAGCTGACACAGGAGTGGATCCCTTACAAGGCTCTATGAGGGGAGTTTCAGCAAATACATGTTGCTAAGCTATTTGGATGGGCTTAAACCAACCCCAGGATAATTACTGCATCTTGTCTGACAGATGGCAAAGTCACGGTAGTCATTTTGCTTTTATTCATGTAGCCTTGTAAACCATTGTGGTTTTGTTTTTGGACAGTCTATGGACAATATGCTTATGGACAGTTACTTCCCTATATATCCCATGGGCTGACCGCTTTCCTTGTAATACACCCCAAGCCAATTCCCGGAGTCATATTTCCTCCCTTCTTCTTTGGAACATGTATTAATAAGAAATATGAATATTATGAAACTGCCCGACGAACAAAAGAGAGAAGACTGAGATGCATACCCATAGCTATGCTTTTTTGTCTAATCCAAGCCCAGATCGCAAGGTATCCCTCGTGCATTATACAACACACAAATGAATCATAAATCCCTTAAGCAGAGGTGGAGTTAAGGATTGTTAAACCAGGTTGCACAGGACCATGTTCAGGTGATTTTTGAAGATCTCTGAGGAGACTCCACAGCCTCTCTGAGCAGCCTGTGCTTTTGCTCCATCACCTGCACAGTACAGAAGTGCTTCTTGGTGTTCAGAACCTCCTGTGTTCCAGTTTGTGCCCACTGCCCCACACATTCACTGTGTTAGTGAGGGACCAGGTGAAGTGGGGGGGACCCTACAGAGCCAGAAAACCCTAGGTGGGTTGGACCAGATGACCTCCAGGGGTTCCTTCCAGTTTCAACCATTCTTGGATTCTGTGAAAGTCGTTGATGACCTGTGTCTGAAAGGTTCTCCAAAATGTACCCCTTTGCCTCTCAGCTAGTGAGGGAGATATTGACTACGAGCACAAGTTTCAAACCCTTGTCATCACTCTCTTGGAAAAAAAAACAAACTGCCTTCTATCTCATGCAACAATTTCCTGCCATATTCCCCCACTGCTATTGCACTGGAGAATCATAGAGCCTATTTTTGACACCAGCTGTCCAGAGGTCACACATTTTTTATAAAACCATTTCAACACAGAGTCTTTCCCAAAGAAAAAACAGCTCAGTGCCACTGAGCCTTTTAAGATACGATTGCTCAGTTTATGATGAAGTAATTTTTTCAAATAATCATCGCATTGCCCCTGAATTTAGGGAGGTACCAAAGGTGCAGGATACCCAGTTGCCCAGTACTTATCCTTCTTATGGCAGAATCAAGCCTTGTGTTTACACAGCATCACCTGGTATGAAAAAGGTTCCGTCATTCTGTTTTCCAGAAGTTTGGTCCTTGCCTATGCAAAAAACAATTCTGATTGGGCTGTCAGATACAAGAGAAAATGTGGCCAAGTGTAAGAGAAGATATGTGAACTTTACACACACACACACACAATGTGTAATACGTACCTGTAAAGCGTGCATTTGAGGCATATCTCTGCTTAAATAGTGTTTCTGTGTGCTCTGAATAGTGTACCCTGGAATGAACTTTCCCTCAGAGCAAAACTGTAGGGTTTTTTTTTTTTTTGTACTCATAAGTTTTTTGTTTTTGTTTTTGTTTTCTCCTAAAAATATTTTAATGATTTAAGTCCCATAAGCCCAAGAGCTCAGATGCATTTTTTCAGTTGTTTGTCATAAGGACTACCCAACATAAAAAAATCACAATCCTTTCAATCAGAATGAGCTTGCACAATGCTTAATATTAAAGTGAAGTAGATTTTTTTTGCTCGTTGTAGTGAAATAAGTCTTTATAAAAGTGTCATTTGTGCAGTTTTAAAAGCAGCAGTGATAAATTAAGATTTTTGCCATATGAAATGCTTTAACTGGTCTCCGGTAGGTTAAGCCTAGTTCCTATCAAAGACAGCAATAATCTCCCAGTTGATTTCAGCAGTTCTTTACGCAGATGCAGCTTTCAGCTTTCTCACCTTTTGACCTGCTGGAGTCTTGAATTATTTCCATCCTACCAGTATCTCTTTTACCTATCATACATTAACCAAGCTCTCCTACAAGGTAAGTTAATAAAATACATGTTTTTCGTAAGTCCTAATAGGTTAATAAAACTAATCACTAATTTTTCGAGAGGTCCACACAACTCTGCACACCTGACTTGTTTCTAGATTGGCAAGGCGTGGACCTACATGCCCAGCTTCCTATTTCTTCTCCTGGGAGCATCCAACTACTTTGATAAGGCCTGGATGTGTACACAACAGAGGAACCCAATGGAATCGCATGTATGTATGAAAATATACGCACGTATTTAAGTCCAAACCAGAATTGCACTGATTTCAGGAGGCAAAATTTACTGTAATGTTACTAGATACAGAAATTGGATTCATCTCATATGGCCCTTTCTTCCAAACATACCTATCTCCTTGCGGAGACTGCTTGCAGAGGGATCTGCCAGACTCTTTCAGGTCAGACGTGACTAACAGAACATCCGTCTTTCCTCTCTCTATAAGACATTGTCATCAGTTATCTAACTCTTTTTCAGAGTGCTTATCTTTCATTCTTTGTTAATTATTTTCCCATAAGCAACACTGTTTTTTTCTGGAATTACTCGAGTGATACCCACTTAACTGTCTTTTGTCCGTTTCACCTTGGGATGAACTCAGATAGGAATAGTGTTTTACCTAAAAGGAAAAGTACTTTCAGTCTTCAGTTAAATATTTACTTATGCCTTTTTTGGCTTGCCTTGGTGACTTATTCCCATGCCCTTTGAGACATCACTATCAATCCCCACTGACTTTATAGACACTTCTCTGCTCATGCAGGGTTACTCAATATTGTTTGGACTCATTTTCTACTGCTTGACTGCAAATATTTTCGTATTTATGTTACAAAGGCCAACAGAGACTTTGTGAACAGATTCCTTCTGTTCCTTGAAAAGTACTTGCACAAGTGGTTAGTATTTAGACATTTCAAACTAGGTTCAGATTGGGCTGTAGTACTAGGACAATATTAACCTATAACTCAGGGTGATTAAGAAATTACAGAATGAAGGACCCAGGTCACCCTTACATCATCAAAGTATATTTACTGAGTATCAGCAAAAGGAAGACCAGTGCTGAGGCGCCTTGAAACCACTTGGCTTTTCATAAGAGGAAGAAGCAGAAGAAAGAGAAACTAGGGCAGCAACACAGGCCCCAAATTTGAGCAAACTGAGATTAGATTCAAGGTAGTATGTAGATGTGGCACGACACT
Organism: Anser anser; assembly: GCF_964211835.1. Taxonomy (NCBI): domain Eukaryota; kingdom Metazoa; phylum Chordata; class Aves; order Anseriformes; family Anatidae; genus Anser; species Anser anser. Next base: position 204,221,770 of record NC_139720.1, on the reverse strand, counting down.
GAAGAACCTACACCCCGTACTCCCTGTAGCACCATATTAGTTATCTAGACTGCCCATTTACTGAGCAGAGAGCATTTGGAGGCTGTAAAAATGAAGAAAGTAGTTTGCTGAATGGGGAATTTCACAGCACTGTGGTTAGGGGACTCCCTTGGCACACACGATGCCCATACTCAAAGATCTTCTCACGCCAGGGACTTGGTCTCCAGCTGCTGTTACCTTTGGTGACTGCTCCAAGCATCATCTTATTTGTTCTTATAAAACTTCTCTTTCTTCCACTCTCTAAGTTCCTACTATACTAAATAAATAAAGATTTTTAGGTCAGGCAAAAGTGTCCACTCTGACATACTCTGAATAGGTTGTACAGAGTGGAGTGGTTACAGAATGTTGGAGTGACAGAAAGCAGACCCTGGTGAGGATACCTCTCACCTGGCATTTGGATGAATTCAGACAGAGCAAGAGATTGAACAAGGGTTTCTCTCCTGCCCCAGGTGAGTTCTGCTGAGTTGTTAGATGGTGGGGGAACGTGTGAAACAGGGGCACTTCCCAGTTGTCCTGCCCTGGTAGGTTTTTGTACCAGACCAGGTGGGTTGATATGGTTTGGACACTGAATAGAAATGAGAAAAGCCCACCCTGAAGGTCCCACCAGAACTTCAGCTTTAATAAAGACCCCTAGTGATGAGGCAGTGGTAGGATGTGGAGGCTTGCTCCAAGGCTTCCAGTGGCACTCCAGTATGGAACTTCTGTACCTAAGTAAGGATTTTGATGCTTGAAGTCCACTATGAACCTTGATTTTAATGTCTGTACTCCAGAAAACCATTTTTGTATACTCCTAAAACCACTGTATACTCCTAGCCTGTTGTAGCTGAACAGAGAAGCTTTTCTGTGTTTTCCACTCTTTCCCAATGAGCATCCCCCCATCTCCATTCAGTTTTAGCTTAAGACTTTGCATATAGGCATGGGCAGGAGTTCAATAGAGGTTAATGGCTCGGTCAGCTTTCTGCCAGTCTCCACCTCCCTGAGTGATTTAGCATTGCCAGAACTGCTCATTGCAAATGCTTGGCCTTTCTGAAATGCTAAGTGTATTATTTTTGCTTGTCCTTTGTCTATAACTGACATTTATATGGCAAATATATAATACTGAAAAAAGCAGAATTCCTCTAAAATGTTCATAAGCTTTATTCTGTGTCTTAAATATAGCATTTATACCAAGCCAAGCCACGCGTGTTTTTATCTCAACATTTGATTTTCCAAACCACAGTGATGTTGCTTTGCCTTTTTGCCTTTTACTGTAAGTACCCTGACCTCTAGGTATCTGCATGCCCAGCCTACACCCCCAGATTTCTGGGTTCAGTAGCCTTCAACAGGTGAAATGAGGGAATAAAGAGTGCTGGCAAGAAGCAGAGTCCTCAAGCTGATCCTTTCCAGCATCCAAACTCTTTATACAAATGGCTGAGAGGGACAAAAAGGTATTCTCCGTCTCTGTGAAAATACCTGTGTACTGTCAATCTAAAGACCTACCTAGGGTGGTGGCTGGCCTAGGCAATCCAAACCCTCCCACTTGGTTACTCACACAAGAGTGCCTCAGGTTAGGAGATATTTGTGTTTACTTTGAAGATAACAAGCTGTCTTGAACAAGCCTTGAACATGCCCACAGGCATGGAAAGGTATTTGGGAGGGACAGTGCTAAGTCTTCGTCGTGCAAGTTTAATCTTAGGTTGCTGATAAAGTTTGGGAAGTGTGAGGAAAACCTCATGACACAACCTGTGCTTCAACACAGCACCAAGCCCTCTGTGGAAGCGTTCTATTCTTCCACTGAAGGGGATCAAGCCAGTATCCACATGATTACGGGCTTTTTTCAAAAGGTACCCAGTGATGCTTTTCACAGATTGCTTAACTGGTCCTTGGAGCTTGTTATTAAAAAGTCCCACTGGCTCCATCTATCATACTAAATGCAACGGAGCAGTGACTGCTGCCTGGCATGAAGCCAAAGGGCACGTTCTGACTCACATCCACACGACTAAACTCTTTTCCCCTCTAAAAACAGAGTGGCCACACCCTGGCTGCCTATTGGGAATGGTCCCAGGAATGTGCTGTTCCCTGTGCTGGGCTCAGGTATTGTCTGCTAGTCGATGCTAGTTCGTGTCAAGAGACCATTAAACAATACAGATGGTCACGAGCCAGTGTTAGAGCTAGTGTCATAGCCTTGTTTAACTTACTGGTCTAGACATAGCCATTAACATCAAGAGTTTAGCAAGATTCTTGAAAGGGACAATGTATTTATATAGCTAATAAGAACATCCAGAGGAACAGGAAAAAATACGTCAAAAGGAAAAAACAAAACTAGAATAGCTTTTTTGGAAGTGATAAAGTGTGAAGTTCCTCTGGGAACATATTACACAGAAATGCTCCTTACAGGGCTTATGGTGTCCTTCCCAGCAACATCTGGTGCTGCAGGCTCTTGGCAAGAGGATGCTGGAGGTGGTGGCCCTCTGCCCACGCTGTTATAGCAGTTGTATAACTGCCATGAAATATTAAAACCTTTAGCAAAAGGTACGTAGAGATTGTGAAAATAATTCTAAGAACCTCCAATTTTCTTGACTTGCCCTACGATCTGTCTAGGGTAAAGCCTGGAGCTGGAAGCTGACAGCTGGCTTTTGCCCAGAGCTGCACGTTCACGGGACATAGCCACTGAATGAAGCTGTGCTGCTTCATGCCTGGGCTGGCACATCGACACGGTGCTGCACTGCACGCTGAAGACCTACTGCCTCATCCAGACCTGTCGTAGGGGTGTTTGCCTCATGCTGCAGTATGCTGCGTGCATCTCCCCAGCTGCCCACATGGCACCGACCTGCCTGACACCCGCCCATCTACACTGGGTGATGAGATTGAAGATCCATGGTCCAAGTTCCCAGCCAAAGCTGTTCTCATTGGATTAATTCATTAATTATTTTGCTTCTGATACAACAACTGAAAGCTTTGGTTCTCACCTGCACAGCCCAAAGAGGCCCAGGACCTTTTTATATAAGCAACTTCCTCCTTCTTAGTGCCACACAGATATTGAAACAATAGTGAAGAACCACAGAAACATGGAGTAATTTAGGTGGGAAGGGTCCTCTGGAGATCACCGAGTCCTACCTGCTGCTCAAAGCCAGCCCTGACTGGCCAGGTTGCTCAGGAACACACCTGGTTGGGTTTTGAGTATCTCCAAGGACAGATTCCACCTCCTCTGTGGGCAACCTGCTCCAGTGCTTCCCTACCCTCACAGCACAAAAGGCTTTCCTAGTATTTAGCTGGAATTCCCGTGTGGCAACTTTCAAGCTCAAATGCCAAAAAAAGCTATTAGGACCACTGGGAATCCACTGCCCTCCTCGATCTGAGCTACCTCAAATGGGCAGTAAAGCTGTGCTTTTGCATGTCCCTTTGGGAAGGTCTGGTGTGGCTGGGACTGAGTCCTTGGGGGAAGCTGAGGGACAGGGAAAATGTCGATTTGGTTTGTAATGCACTTTTACTGCCTGACATTTTTATACTTGTGGGAAGTATACAGCTAAGTTGTCTGTCATGGGTTTTGAGCTGAATTCTTTAACTGATCTCCAGCTTAAACTTTTCCCTATGTTTTCTTATTTAAATACAAATAAACAAAGACATTTTATCTCTAGCATGCACACATACCATGGCTTGCCTCTTGGGTCCCTTCTCTTACCTCCAGGAACTCCTGCAACTCAGGAAACTGTTCCAAACATGCCTGTGGTGTGATGGGTTGGGGACTTTTAACAGCTTCCCCTTGAGTTTTCTTTTGTGAAAGTCCATGTCAGGCAGCAGCCAAAGAAGAAAGGGTCAAAGCAGCTGTGTAGCAATGGCAGCATGGGCAGGCTGAGCCAGCCAAGGCACCGATTCTTCATAGCAGCCAACCCACATGATTCCCCTGGCTGGAAATGGCAATGGATTACAGGAAGTTTGGAGTAGTCACAAACATCTGCACCCCCTTTCCGGAGGGCAGAGTCCGGAGCACAAATGTAGCCATTATATGAAAAAAAATACAGGGATGCCTAAGTGAAGAATCAATCTTAGGAAACAAGCTGCACAGGAAGCCTTGTTCCTGCATGGAGCTCCAGCGATGCCTGCCGCAGGATCCCGGGGGACCGTGTGCGTGGGTCTGTCTGCATGGTGAGCCCCAGCTTGCACCGCGGTATGGACACAACACAACGCCTTGTAGTGTGGGAATGAAGACCCGGATTGCTAAATCTCTATGGGAGACCCTGAGCCAAAATGACTCATGTCACACCGTTGCCTTCAGATGAGTGGCACTACCTTTGCTGGGTGGTAATTAGTCTGTGGCTATTTTATTTGCAGTATCCATTTACGCTGAAGAAATATTACTGTGGATAATATATCCATATGCCCCTTTCATCACAAAGGTGGGTTTCATGTACGAAGCAAAAAGGGAAGCCACATCCTATATCTCCTGCTGACTCCAAATTCCCATGAAAAAAGGGCTGTGGAAATACAGAATCAGGCCCAGGCAAAATCCAAACGCGGTTTGTTCATGTTCTTTCTTGTGAGTGACATTCAAGCCGTTACTGAGGCTTAGCACAAAGCCTAGCCAACACTTAAGCCCCTCGGCAGGATGTTTAAGTGGCACCTAGGCTTTGTGCTGGTCTCATGCACTAGCATGAATTTTTACCAGCAGGGAGAAGGGTTGCTTTGTCCACATTGAAAATTACACAGCCAGCCTTCTCTGTAGTACGTCTCTTAATTTCTTTTTGATTTAATCCTTTGCACTGAGGGGATGCAGGTTGCCCTAAAGGAATGAAAGCTTCCTCTCTGAAGCATGTGTCTTTTACTATCCATGCAATCCAAATAGTTATATTCAAATCAAATCAAAGCACTTCAAGAGCCAAATCTAGAGCAGCTTTCTTAATTGGCATATAAAGACTTAGTTCCTTTCCTTAATATTTTAAGACAAGTTAAAAGCAGTATTTTAGGTGCTAAGGATTAAGCCCAGTAGGCTTAGACATGCAAATATTCCCACTCCTTCTTTATAGGGTCTACCTGAGCTCTGACTAATTGTAACTGCAAGCCTTTGAAGATAGCACCTAATCCTTAAAACCTGCAATAGCTGTATTAGATATGGTTCATCACAGAAATATTAATATATGCAAACAGATGTCCACTCACAATGCTAAATATATCTTCACTTTGGACAGTATATGCAGGTTTCCCTTTGCTTCTATTCAGCTGCTACTAGCTGTTGCTCTTTGGATGTCAGGACAACAAGAAAGCCAAGAGCATCCTGACTTGTATAAGAAGCAGTGTGGCCAGCAGGGCTAGTGAAGTGATTGTCCCCCTGTACTCGGCTCTGGTGAGGCCGCACCTCGAGTACTGTGTTCAGTTTTGGGCCCCTCGCTACAGGAAGGACATGGACGTGCTCGAGCGAGTCCAGAGACGGGCGACCAAGCTGGTGAGGGGTCTGGAGAACAAGTCTTACGAGGAGCGGCTGAGGGAGCTGGGCTTGTTCAGCCTGGAGAAGAGGAGGCTCAGGGGCGACCTTATTGCTCTCTACAGTTACCTTAAAGGAGGCTGTAGCGAGGTGGGGGTTGGTCTATTCTCCCACGTGCCTGGTGACAGGACGAGGGGGAATGGGCTAAAGCTGCGCCAGGGGAGGTTTAGGTTGGATATTAGGAGGAACTTCTTTACTTAAAGGGTTGTTAGGCATTGGAATGGGCTGCCCAGGAAGTGGTTGAGTCACCATCCCTGGAGGTCTTTAAGAGACGTTTAGATGTAGAGCTTAGTGATATGGTTCAGTGGAGGACTTGTTAGTGTTAGGTGAGAGGTTGGACTGGGTGATCTTGGAGGTCTCTTCCAACCTAGATGATTCTGTGATTCTGTGATTCTGTGATATTTGCCTTGTTGCCTTTGCACGGTGTGTTTCTAGTGACAGTCTCAAGGATTTGGGCTGTAAAATGGCTGTCATGTAAAAAGAGGAGCTGAAAAGCTCTGAAAAACAGTCAGCTGGGCTATAAAAACAAAGCTTTGTTTCAGTGGCTTGATAAATATTCCAGGAACTACTCTTCTCTCTACGGCATTAGGGGGGGCAGTCCTCCCCCATTTTCCCTGTCTCCTTGTGGAGGTGGACGTGTCTGGTACTCATTAGGGGCTGGTTAAAGCCGTGGGACCACAAAAGCTCAGATTATAGCTGTGAGCTACTGTGATCTCCTGGTTCAGACAGAGTCCTGTGACTCAGACATCCTGGCTTGCACTGCCGCGTCTGTCACACTGACCCATGGCCGGGAGAAGGGCATGTGCCCAGGGCACCCACACCTGCATTTTGGTATGCACGGTGTACCTCAGAAGAGGGCCTGGGGGCTCTGGTGAGCACCAGGCTAAGAGTGAGCCAGCAATGGGCCCTTGCTGCTAAGAAAGCCAATGGTGTTCTGGGCTGCACAAGGCAAAATATCACCGGCAGGCCGAGGGAGGTGATCCTGCCCCTCTGCTCAGCACTGGTGAGGCCCCATCTGCAGTGCTGGGTCCAGTGCTGGGCCCCCAGTACCAGAGAGACCTGGGCCTACTGGAGAAGGCCCAGCAGAGGGCCACCAAGGTGACCAAGGGCCTGGAGCATCTCTGCTGTGAGGCTGAGAGAGCTGGGGCTGTTCAGCCTGGAGAAGAGGAGGCTCAGGGGGATCTCATCCATGTCTATAAACACCTGAAGGGAGGGTGCAGTGAAGATGGAGCCAGGCTCTGTTCAGTGGTGCCCAGTGCCAGGACGAGAGGCAATGGGCATAAACTGGAGCACAGGAGGTTCCAGCTGAGCATCAGGAAGCACTTCTCTGCTGTGCAGGCCCAGAGAGGCTGTAGAGTCTCCTTGGAGATCTCCAAAAGCCACCTGGACGTGGTGCTGGGCAGTCCACTCTGGGTGTCCCTGCTTGAGCAGGGGTTGGATCAGATGGACCCAGAGGTGCCTTCTGACCTCAGCTCCATCCCTTCTGTGATTCTACGATTCTGTGCTGACCTGGGAGCATACCTGGGCTGGGATGGCTCCCAGCTGTGGTCCCTGCACAGACACCTGGATTTGGGGAGCAGTGGTATTTACCCGCCTGGATGGCGGCTGCATTGTGCCATCTGGCCTCAGGGCTGCAGCTTGGACTCATTTATTTGCTAATAGAGACAAAGCCTAAGATCTGGAAAGATAAAGAGACTTCCAGAGACTGAGTCAGCCCACCCAGGATCTGAATCACTCCTGGAGGTGTCTGTCTGTCTATCTGCACTGGGAAACGAAGGTGTTATCTTCCTTTGTGGCTGCCTCAGCTGCAGGCATGGTCAGATCAGCTCAGATAGCCAGGGGTAGCCAAGGCATATAGCATTAGACTGGAGGAATGTCTCTTCCCTTATACTCCACTGGATGAGAAATTAATTAAATGATTGTTATTGTTTTTAGTACTCCTATCCTGTGTCTTCAGTCACTGGAATAAAAACATTTAATGCTCTGACAGCTACTCTGGATGTTTTTGGAATAAGAAATTAATACTTTGCATTCACCCAAGATCACAGAATGCTTTATAAATTGTAATTCATTTCCATAATGTTCTTAAGAGGACTCTTGAGAACTAGTGCCCCTACTTGATGAATGTGTAAACTGAGGCACAGAGAGCTGAGAGGAGTTTTTGTCCTTTTTCCCATGCAGCTAGTCGGAGATGAAGCTGGAAGAGCAACCCCTGGGGCCTGATTCTTCGTCTCCCAAACCTGCCAGCTGAGATAGTGTCTTACTTTATTTTAATGAAGCTCTGTTTGCCGTTTCATTTTACAGGCTGTTAGCCCAGAATAATGAAATGTGGGTACCCTGATGGATGACAGGAAGCCTTTGCAATCTGTTGAAGTACAATTAATAGCTGGCAAGCTGAAGATCAACACAGTTTGGGCCAAACAGAGTCACTTCAAGGTTTCTGTCCTTGTGTCTCGGTCAGCTGCAGCTCAGCCTGGAGGTTGAACCCCCAAGTGCAGAAGCAATCCTGATCCTGCAGCCTGCTTGTAAAAGGTATCCCAGGCCTGTAAGACCACAAGTCTTCTACATCTGGTCAGAATAAAGTCAGAGAGAAAGGCAACAAGGGGCGAGGTTTGATTTGTATTTTGTACTGCACTTTTGCTGTCCTCAAGCTCTTCTCTGAGGTGAGTTTCCTTGCCAGACGTTATCAGCTTCAGTGGTTTGGCTCAGATTTTTCCTCCAGACTCTTTTGTTCTGTTGACTTTTGGATCAACCCTGCACTGGCTCTGTTTTAGAAGTTGCTTTACCCATATTAATGTTTAACTTAAACAAGTATTAAATCATAAGTCTAACATGGAAATGTTTTAGTCTCTGGACAGTTCCTTTCGTTGGTGCTTTCGAGCTGTACATGAGTACAGCTTCACTTGCCAGGATTTCTTCTGCTTGGTTACTGTTATTACTGCTGTTATAATGCAGTAGAAAACAAAAACAAAACAAAATAAATCAAAACCAAACCCACTATGGTTTTGTAGGCAGTACTATGGGCTCCTGTGAGTCAGAGTGGCCCAAGGGTAAGAAGGGATGGAAACCTGAAACTCATTTATTTTGCATTGTATCCATTCTGCCTCCACAGGGAGTGTTTTGGGGTTAGGGACTTGGTGGTGGATCTTGAGGTTCTGTGAGGAAGGAAAATGTCTCTTACTGTTGTCATATATGTCTTCTGATTGTGCTCTGGGCATTAGAAACCACTACCCACAGGAATGGCAGAGAAAAACAGATATAGGTGTATCAGAACAGTTATCCCAACAAAGAGTAATTTAACTTTCCATGTTGGTACCTGCTTTGTGCAGACTTTCCAGGAAACATGCTCATAGAGCTGCTGCGGGTCCCACTGCACTTGGTTGCCTCTCAGATCTCAAAGAGAGACTTAATACAATCAATAGCATGCATCCCCTTCTGATGCTACTTTGTTCCATATCTTCTCTGCGACTGTGCCACCCCACACAAAATATTAATGTATATTGGAGGAGGAGACACTGTTAAAAGGCAAGGTCCTGGTGGCTCTTCCTAATCAGTGAGAAGAGAAAAACGATCTTTGGCCTTCTCCTTGTCTCATGCTCCTTAGGCAGTTCTAGAGCCTTGGCAGAACAGTAGAAATAGGAGCTAAGGGCCCTCCAAATGGCTACAGACCTGCTTTCATCCATATTCACCTGTGGAGAAGGCTTTTAGAGAAAGAATGACTTATTTAATCTTTATTAAAAGCACATTACAAACAACCCCTGATTTCAAGCAAATGAAATGTAATGATGATGGTCATCTTCTGCCTGGTAGTTCTCTGCCCCATGTTAAAATTCTCTTCCTCATACCACGTATAAAGCCCCTGCAGAAGGACTAAGAAGACGGAGCAGTTGCTGAGCCTGGCTGTCCCCTGTTTTTGCTCGTGCAGGTGACAGTGCCATCAGCTCACATTGCTTCAGCTCCCTCTCCTGCTGTGTCTCCACTGGGGCTCATTTTGAAGGAAATGCTGTCATTGCACTCTGCGAAAGAAAGGCAAAGCAGCCACGGAGTGAGGAGAGGAGCTCCACACCGTCTTAAGGTATTATCTTGTGGTTTTTTTTTGTCTTCCTCTACAGCCCTAGCAGAAAGGTCCACCTCGCCCTATACAGCCTGCTGTACCTGCCCACCCGCATCCATGGTGTAGCCTTAGATACTGGACATAAAGCACATCCAGTCCCTTACATCATTACCGCCGTTACCAAGCTGCTGACCACCTCTTGGGGCAGAAAAGCAGTGGAGGTGCTGAATGTCCACCTTGTCCTGATCAACTGGGGCACAGTCAAAGGGCCCAGAGCTGCAGGACAGTGAGCATGCTGGTCCCATGATGCTGGGGCTGTCTGGGTGCACCAAGCGTTTTTCCTCAGCTTCCACATTCTGGGTGGTTCTGCTCATGGTCTGCAATAAGCTTGCAATTTATAGTGTGACATTCCCAAGGCATTTTATAAAATCTAATGATTAAAGCACACTCTGCTTAATGCTGAGACACTCTCATCTAGGTTGGTGCACAGGAGAGCAACTATTCAAACAGCACTGAAGAGCTGATAAGGTCGTAGAGTGATGCATGTGTGTCCAGCTGCTACTGTCAAAGCGGTGCAGATAAGCACATTGTGTTTACGTTGGAATTTGTCTAAGACTCGGAACTTTACAGCTCTGTCTTAAAAAAAGATTGCAGGGTCTTTGGAGAGCATGGGTGGTTTGGTCCTCAGATCTGTATCTCCTCTTCCAGCAGTATATGAGCCATAACGTACAAGGGGATGCTTGCCTGCTGTTTAGTGAAACAGAAGTCACTTTCTGTGATGACTGGGAGGGTTTTCTGGAGCCTCTCTACTCCCTCCTGACTTCTTCTGTTGCTGCTGACTGGAGCAGATCATAGGTTGAGGGTAACTCTGGCATCTCTGCCCAGTGTCATAAAACAGAGCCAAAAGCCAGCGGTATGAGTAAGGCAGGATCCCACGTGACAGCGCAACCACTGCTTTCCATGGGAAGATATTTCTCATATTAGAAAGTCCAGCGAGTGGGAGGGGGAAATCTATAGCAGTGGTTTGGCTTGGGACTGTGGAAAAGATATGTGATGCAAGCTTAATCCCGGCCTCTCTCACCTTCGTTTGGCATGGAAAAACCGTCTCCTCTTTCCACTGGCAAAGCCTGTGCAAATGGTTATCTGTTAAAAGGTGCTGTATCTGTGTTCCTTGCTGTGATTTGCATTTTATTAGATGTAAAAACTTAAAAACTTTGGCTTTCTCAATGCCTGTAAATAAAATGACTGGGCAGAATCCTTCCTCTAACACACACACCCCACACCCCCCCAAAAAGTAAGGAGGGAGGTCACTCAGTGAAGCAAAGGGGTGGTAAATGGAGCTGTGCACATCACTCCTGGCTCCATCTGCCTTATTGAGATAGCTTGCCAGCCTCGCTCATCAAAAATAATGTATTTCATTTTCCCCCCTGTGACATGTGAAGTTTAAATTAATCAGAGCAGCAAACAGAGACAGAATCCCTATTGACTGATTTTGGCTGGGAGCACATTTTCTGATTTCTAACTACATTTTTCATGGAAGTTAAGATCATTTTATGACACAAGCATGCCTCCCTGCTTTTATGAGGAGACAGCTGTATTTTACAAAACAGGTGTGAGTCCATGCCCCTAAAGTTTTAGTATATATTAAAATAATATAGGGAATAGATATAAAGGACACTTTTCTCCCTTTCTGTGAAATTGATGCTATTAGATCTAGCCGAAACCTCATTCCACAAGAAATGCCAACATTTTAATGTCAGTTCTATTATGGTAAAAACAAAGAATGCTATTCTAACCTAAGCTTTATGGAGTATTAATATAATGTAATATAGAACGAAATATGTCTGGGGACAAAAAGTCATTGTGAAGTGAAAAATCAGTTAAAGGGCTCAGCCCAAAATATAATCAAAGTCAGCATTGTAACAGAGGAAGTTTTCAATGTAGATGAAGCAGAAAGAAAAAAATATGTTGTCAGAATACTTTCAGGCAGACAGAGATGCAAGTGATGCTTTAATTATAGTTGCCTTATTTTATAGGTAAACAAAGCTGAAATAAATGTGTGGCTCTTTTTCTCTCATAAAATCCAGATTCTAAGTCAAAATGTCCTTTGGTATCCTTTCACACAGTGTTGGCAGAGTTTAGTGAGAGCTGCAGTGAACTTACACCAGAGGGGCTTGGTACAATACAGCAAATAGGTGGATAAAAGCTATTCATGGTGTTACATTTCCGAGATTGGAGTAAGAAGACTTTCAGCAAGAAAATCTCCAGCTTTGAGGAGAAGACATCAGCATTACTATGTATGAGGGAAGAATAAGCCGTTCCTTGGCAGTGAGGATTTTCCTAGAGGTAACCGCAGAAGAAGCTGCTCTCCTCATTAGCACTGCCCAGAGCTCATCCTCTTCTCTGGACAAGACAAGCCGTGTATCAGTTTCCCCACTTGCTATTAGTCCTACAGACACCTGCACCCTTGCCTCGTGTTGTAGCAGGTTCACAGGGGTATACACAAAGGGCATGCAACCAGCTGAGCTGCCAGGCTTTGAATCACCTGTTTCCACCAGAGGGATATTTTCGGGCTGCCTGACCCAGAAAAGATAATGTATCCGAGCCACGGAGCAAGATAAATGCTGACATTTCAGAGCAGTTGGCACAACCCCCTGCCTGGCCACCGGCTCCTTGTCCTTGAGACAACACTTCAAGTTCACCTAGGACTTGGATTTGATTGCTCTATCTCCGCAATTCCTTTTTGCCTTGCAGAGTCCTGGCTGCTCCCTGCACGAACTGCATCTCTCAGCTGCAGGTAACCTGGTCCCTTACGGTCACGGGGCTTCTTTTCTCCATACGATGGTCTGGATCCTATGGTGGGAAGACCAGAGATGGCAGAGCTAAAGGATCAAAAGAATAACCTACTCATATCTCATTTAATTACGTGCTTGCTGCCATTCCCTTCCTTCTGGTAGCAGTCAGGAGCAGTGCCTGACTCTGTAACTCCACCGAGTATTTGAAGTTGGCTGCAGTCAGCTTTGGGGAAAAATCTCTTCTGTTTTGGGGAAAAAAAGTGCTATGCTCTTGTCCACAGTGGGACCCCCAAGTGAAAAAACTTTACCAGTCTACAGTCTCTCCCAGGTAAATGCCAAAGCACCTCTTCCTTAGGAATCACTGGAAAACACGATTACAGGACTAAGGTGGCATCTACCTCTCCCCCCAGGCTATTTCTGACCAGGTCTAGCAGGGCTGGATCCCAAATAATAAGGAGGCCAGAAGAACTACCAAAAGCAGTAAAGCATGGTACTACATACATTTAAAACACAGGCTAATAAAATTATTAACCGTTTCCAACACTGAACATTAACTTTTCATCTGCTGTAAGTTAATACAACCAAATAGGCAAAGTGATTGGTCAGAATCACTACTTACAAACCTTAAGAAAGTTTAAATATAAGCTTTCTAAATTTCATCTGTTGTTTCTTTACGTTAGGGCTCTGACAGTAATAACCCTTCAAACAATGGTTTGCAAAGCAGCTTTCAAAGTTAATTCTTATTCCATTCTTATTCCACATCCATCGTGCTGTGATGATGGAGAACGACACTGCCCGCAGCTGGACATGAAGGCAAAAGCTCCCTCTTCTGATGGCTCTTGGTTTGAGGGGGAAAGGCCAAAAGGAGACCTGGAGGGTTGGTGGAGACACAGTATCATGAGGTGCTTTAGGGAAGGTGCAGTTAAGGGTAAAGCAGCTGGTCAGTGTAGGTTTAATTCCCTCCACAGATCCCATCCCTCTGTTTCAGGGTAGAGGTATCCAAGCCCATCTCTTCATGAAATCCACAGCTTTAAATTATTGTTCCTTAAAAGGCTTTTCAGCTTCTCATACTTGGCAGTAGTAAAATGCCTACTTGGACTGTACCTGTCCTGCTTCTCCTCTATCAACTAACCAATTGCACTTTCCTACGCAGCCCTGGTTTCCTCTGCAGCTGCAAGACTTGCAAGAAGCAGCTGAATGTGAGTCTACCAAAACACAAACTAATTACTGCCTGACATTCCCAAACACAAGCGATTTTTTCAGCAGAGGATGTCAGGAACTTGTCTTCTTGGCAGTGCCTTTGCAATTTAAGTTTTATCACTGATTTTGGCAAGTGACCCGGAGGAAAAAAGTTATCTAGGAGAACGCAGGGGGAATGAACTGTGACAAGGGGCAATGGAAAATGTAGGCTGCCTTCCTGATGAGAGGTCTGTGAGGCTGAAGAATAATCCTCCTTGGGAAAGGCGGTGTGGGGAATTGTGGAGAAATTCAATTTGTAAGGGACCTCTGGAGGTTTCTAGTCCCACGTCCTGCATGTTGAAGATATCCTCTGCACTGAGTACAGCCTTCTTCCCACCTTCCCTGTCTTTCTTAAAAAGTGAGTACGCGCCTACTTCAAAGTCTTCCTCAGTAGGTTAGAAATGACAGCCCGAGAAGCTTTTTGACAGCAGCAGCAACCAGAGCTGGCACTTTGGAGACGTGGGCTTGTAATCTAAATCCAGCCTTCCAGCAGCACCGCTTTCTGACATATTTATCAGCTGTCTGAGCAGAAAGGCTGGGGGCTGAGGGAGCAAGGAAGACCACAGCATCCCCTCAGGCTGGAACAGAGACTGCCACATACGGATGGAGCCGGCTGCCGGAGCATCCTCCAGTTCTGCAGCACCACCGCTCCCAGAGGGAAATCACACTGGTCGTTGTCACCTAAAGCGAGTCTCCTTTTAATTCCCATGCCGGATGATCTCTGTCAAACTACAAAATGAATTGGCCACTTTGAGGAAGCAAACAGCTCCTGAGATAATTTTCGAAAAGAGAATCAGTTTAATCTCAGAAGCTGTTTTCCAGCTCTGCATTTCTTCTGCTTTCGGTCCCTCAAACGTTTCCTGGAAGAAAGAAAATCAGCCCCACAAATTCATTTCTATCTCCTCATACACGTTAGAGACAAATCAGAATTTCTGTCCTTCTTCACTGGATGTCACATGGGGTTTTATTATGGGATCTCTGTTGGTCTCCTGAAACTACCAATAAAAATATGGACTAGGAAAGAATATGAAATTTGAAAGTGAATTAAGTACTAAGGTTAGGGGAATAGCTGAGAACACAAATTAAATGAAAGTAATATTGCATACTGACTGGGGTTCAGGGGACCTCAGCTTTATTGCAGGTTGCACCAGTAATACAGTGTGCAAACACAGGCAAATAAACTTTCTTCTACTTTGATTGCAAAATAGGGCAAGAAAGCATCTTTTCTCTCTCTCTCTCTTTTTTTCTTTTCTTTTTTTTTTTTTAAATATATAATGCATGCCCTTAGTGCAGCTCCAAACTGAATTAGGATTTGTGGATTCTGGGGACATACAAATAATATACGTGGCAATATAATACAATACTGTCCTTAATCGGACAGAGCTCCCATTTATTTCGGTGAGAATACTGCTCATGGGATCAGGTCGTCAGGTCCTAATTAAGGCTGACTCAGCTGTCAGCTTTCCCTGCCGAGTTCAGTACAGGGGACTCAACTTCATCTCACCCTCCTTGTCCTGCATGCCACCCTCACAACAGAAACTCCATATTCACATTCAGAACGAGAGCATTCACGACACACTGATTTAATTCTGACCAGGCCTGGCATTCCCTTGGCTTTGTTCACATCTGCGCTTGCTTCGGTGCCGTCCTTTATTGTAAGCCTAATAAGTACATAAAGGCCAAGGAATGGGGATCCGGGCAGGCTCACAGCAATGAGCTTTGAGGAGCTTGTTTGCCCGGGCAGACAGACTGGGTAAACAATTAGCTCCAGCTCAAACGTGCAGACCCTGCGGAAGAATTGGATGCTTGGCACCGGCCACTCTCCATGACATTCAAAATTTGGCTTTTCTCCAATCCAGTATTTAAACATTTCTGATCGTTTGTCCAGCCGCGCAGGCTGAGCTAGGAATTTCTAGTGCATTCTGTTTCTGTAAATGGGGATCTGGCTGTTATTTACCAAGAACTTTCAAAAAATGGGCTTATCTTTACAGCAAGGGTGAAAGAGAGTTTGTCTGAAAGTCATATAATGGAACAGGTCAGCAGCTACCGGCATAATACTATAAGCAATGTACACTTAGACAAAGTGTAACCTGGAGCACTGCTGTCACAGACCCTTCTGTGTTCACTGCCGGTAGCAAACAGCTGGCTTTTAATGAAACATCATAGAGAAATTGTTATTTTAAAACTGCCTTTCCATTTATCATCATGCCTGTTGCAGTATAATGGAGAATTGTGTCCTTATTCTTTCATGCTGGCAATCAAGGAAATATGTAACAAGTGCTTGGTAAGTATTTGTTTAAAAATATGTTAACAGTGTGTCTCCAAATCTGTGAAGTTAGTGCACTGTGAGTCATGCACATATGTTGTAACTTTTGAATCAGGACATCACGTTTATTATAATCCATAACTTCCATAATTCAGATTGAAATAGTAAAGATGTAGAGGATAATCCAAGTTGCTTTCTTGTAAAACACAACATTTCACTCCATTTCATTTTATCAAGCCCAATTCTTAAGAGTAGGTAACTTGATTAAGCCCTTGGGAAATTGGTCTGCTGTATGCCACAGGTCTGCCAGCCCAGCTTCGACACAGTCAGTAAATAAGTAATAATATCTTGTAAACAATTTATGAAAAATGGCGCAACAATAATTTTGTTAAAAGATATTTGAAAAAAAAAAGTGGGAAAAAAGTGTTGCTTGTTTTCATTGTTTTTGACTTGTCTTTGAGAACAGGAGCAAGCCCTTCTTGTATGCAACCACTAAACTTACCTTGTGTTGTTTTATTCAGCCACATATGCAAAAGCGATTTAGAAAAAAACAGAGGGGTCTGCATGATGCAGATGAGTGTGGATGTCTCAGTCTGTGAGTCTGGACACATTTCCACAAAGAAATACCAACCTGCTCAAAGGCACTGGATCTTCTTTGCTGGATATCCTGCAAGAGAGGAACTTTATTGGGCTGAGGAAGTGAATCTGAAGCTGAGGTTTGGACTTGGTCCTCCCTTGAGCAGGAGGTTGGACTGGATGCCATCCAGAGGAAGCCTAAATTATACTACAGTTCTCTAAATTGATTTCATGACTAATGACGGTCTACATGAATACTACTGAGAGAGCATCTCATGTACTGCTGAGAGCAGAGATCTCAGCAGGAAGCAGCTAAGAATAACATTCATGTGCTCTGGAAGACCTGGTAAGTGCTGGGCAGAAGCTAGGTATATAGCTCAAATTAGAAGCTTTGAGAAATGTTGGCCTATTTTTCCTACGGAAAGGGAGCAGTTTAGATGGCCTCTAGGAACAGCATATAGACTTCTCTGGGACCAGGCTGTGGCATTAAGCTGATAGGAAAACAGCAGAATGAAAAGGCAAAACAAAAATGTGCTCACAAGCACAAAATTAAAACATCATAAATTAAATGAAGACAGCAAACAAGAGACTTACAAAAAAGAAAATATCTCATTTCCTTTAGGCTAATACTCAGAGTCTAGATAATAAGCAAGAGGAATTTGACTGTTCATTAATAAGCATAAATTCGACCTAGCTGATATTACTGAATTTAGTGGCAGGATTTCTGTGATCAGACAGTTAAAATCACTTGTTATAACTGAGCCAGCAAGTAATGACCTCAAAATAGCAAAACTGCAATTGTGTGTCAGAAATGGCTTCGCCCCTTTCTGTCACTGATAAGGGAAACCACTGATCTCAAATGTTTCTGAGCCACAGGATAAACATCTACTTAAAGCCCCTCTCTACCATATGTAGAGCAAGTGACCTAGTCAGAATGATATATTCTGGATTTCCCACAGTGACTGTGGGACTTTCTAAAAATTACATATGACAGTTTCCTATACTGAAAATCAACACTGAAAGTATATATTAGCCTGGCCAGCTAAGGGAGGTATCATTTCAAGAGTTAAATATCATTGCTTACAGCAGTTACTAAAATTAGACATTTTAGAAGGAGTTTTAAAGAGCTTGTCTAGAAGTTCTCTTGACCATTACTGCCAATTTTCAGTTAGTCACAAAGCAGAAGGAAAACTATAAAGGTCTGGAAGAAAGTTAAAGTGATACAAGTACTTGAATAGGATGTATGGAACTACCCAGATGACTGTGTGCTTCTTCACTTGATTCCAATCTCAGATTAAATAATCTGATGGATGATGTATTTCATAAAGGATTAAATGAATATAGGGAAGATTCGTGGAAACAGTTCTTATCAATGAACAATACTGCTTTTGATGCAATTACAGGTTTTAGAATAACAGGAATTGTACTAATACACTATACTTAGACATTCAAGGCCTTTCACCATAATACATCTTGATAAACAGCTGAGGTAAAAATAGAAATAACTCATCCTTAGCCAATGATGAACCAAATGCTGAAACTTATATCTACACTGTGATAATTATTAGCTCCAAATTGACTGTTCTTTGAAATGTGTTTCTAGCTCAAAAAAGACTAGTGACCAGGACAGAGAAGTCCACCAGGGAGTGCAGGATGTCAGGGTAGATCTCAGTGGTTTCTTCCTGTTACAAAGCCCTCTTTGTGCAAATAATTGGACTTCATAGTCAAGTTATCGGCACTTGACTTGACTTCATAGTCAAGTTATCAGACAAAGACAGACCAAGATGTTTTGTGGCAATGAAGGTACAACAAAAGCTGGTACTTCTGGGGTCTGTCCTCATGGCCTAGGTCCACTACTCCAAATATAAATAATGTGTATATATATATATATAATGTATAAATACAAAAATAAATACAGGATCCTGTTACTCACCCACCAGGATGAGGGCAGTGTCACGATCTTTATTTCTCCTGAGTGTGGCTGAACTGCCAGAGAGAGAGTATCTGTGAGGACGTCTGTGTCGGATGCACTGCTCATTCTTTTTCTGCCGTGGGACGTCCTCTGGCCAAGGTGGCCATGGAACCATGCCTCTCTGAGTTACTGCCTTAGGCTGTTGCTAAATGTAGGCAGATATCTCTACTCTGCTTGTCTTAATTCATGTTTTTGATGAGGATGAGAAAGTTGTGTTAAATTCTAAATGGCATATACAGGTTTAATGCATCACTCAGCTCTTGGTTTTGAGGCCCTGGACTCAGGTCTGCAGTCCCCATGTATTTATCTGATTTGGTTTCTGCGAAGCTACATATTCATCATTAGGAATTAAATTTGTCCACTTAAATCTTTCTTCTTGGTTTAGAGGGAAACTCAGGTTAACTGAAAGAATGCAGACCAACTGTGCAGATTGGGCACTTAGAAAACAGACTGTTTTGCTGAGTGCATTTGAGAGAGAAAATATTTACAGATCACCAGTATGTACCTGGTACATAGTATGGAGTGGCACAAAGCTATTTTTAGACACTCATCTCTGAGTTCTGAAATTCACTTGTAAGCACACTGTGTAGGAAATACGTTATAAGAAATACAGACTTGCTATAAATATTCCTTATGGGATGTGTCTCTTCAAGACATATCATCAAATGACTTTACTATTCCTATTCCTGGTCTAGTGAAAGGTGTCCCTGCCCATGGCAAGGGGGTTGGAATTAAATGACCTTTAAGGTCTCTTCCAACCCAAACCATTCTGTGATTCTACAATTCTATCTGCTAAGCTTTGATTTGGGAATCGTAGTAATTAGTGCTAGGAAAGACCTATTAAATCACCTAAACTGCTATGTGATATTCAGGATCGTTCCCTTTCCCAATGTTATTCCTCACACAAATTTATATATTCTTCAAAAAAAGAAAAAAATCCCTTGGGACAGTATTTCACAACCAGTTTGCAGAGTCACATTTTTTTCTGGTGACACTTAGCTCGAATACGACTTTTCTTATCTCATTGCTTTATACTCTTGTCATTGCACTCTTCAATGCTATGTGAAATAATTCCTCCTTAGGGTCCTATATACTCTACACTCCAAGTGTAGATGGTTAGATTCCTCCCTTGCTAAACTACACAAGTTTTCTTTATTTACCTTCAATTCTTTTTCTTTTTTTCTTTTTTTTTTTTTTTTCTTAACTACCTCCATTTGTCTATGTCTCACATGGAACTAGGAAGCCAGAACTGCATATGGTACTGCAGCTGCAGTCACAGCTGAGATGCATAAAACAGCAATTATTACCTTGCAAATGTAAGATGTCATCTGCCACAAGGGAAGGGAAGGGATCATAGGTTAGTGAAACAGGTTGCCTATTTGGAAGAAAAATCTCCTTCACTGTTTTCATAGCTGGATACGCAAGATTTGGAAAACAAACTAAGCTCATCTTAACAACATGTGAAGAAGAGCTTCCCAAAAGCATTCTCTGGTGAGGAGCGCTTAACTCTGAGCAGCGAATTGTCATCTAATTTTAAAACTCAAATGTCCTCTCCACACTAGCTGTCTAGGCTGCCTCTATGGACAACCAAGAGAAAATGATTCCAGAGTGCACTTCACCCCATAATAACTGCAGCATCAAATCTGGGTGGGATGGATTCCCCTCCAGAGATGCCTCCTCTCTTCTGATTTAAAGACGGCCTTGCTGAGACTACTGGCATAATTTTTAGGTGGCTAAAATTAGCTGAGGTTAATCTTGTTTACTTGTTCCCAAGCTAATCACAACTGACCTCTCCTGCTTCTAAGATGCCTCCTCTTCATGTTTCAGACCAGAGGCCCCTATCGCACTGTCCCAAGTGCCACGACGGCTATACAGCCTCCTTTAGCTCCACGCCCCTGTGTTCATCCCCCTTGGGAGCTGATTCATGGCTGTTACGTGGACTCACTGAATTTCTACTAGCAAAGGCTTATTTGACCGAGAAATGAAGGCAAAAGAACTCATTAAAATAGTCCCGCTCCTTCTGTTTGTCGTCCAGTGAAAGTCAGGGAGATGTACCTGCTTCAGGCACCCGCACAGCCCTGCATCCATCCCAGGACGATCTTGCCAACAGCAGCACCTTCAGTCCTTCCTCCCTCCAAGGGAAGTTTAAGCTACACAGGCTCTGTCTGCGCTGCCCGGCCCAGTGTAGCTAGAACATAGCTGAAATATGATGTGGTCCCTCACTTATGAGTCACACTGCTAACTTCAGGGTGTCTCCGTGTTGGGTGCAATGTGACCAGGCATCAGGCTAAGTCTGGGCTCAGGCATCGTACAAATCCCACCAGTTCTTGCTGTACAAGAGGACGAGGAAAGGCCCTTCCCAGCATTAGCCACACGACGTCAGTGCAAAGGTTGATGGGCAGGTGGCGAAAGGTTTGGGCCAAGCACTGCCAAAACTTGTGGGCTCTCTCTAAGGGGTGACACAAGCCCTAACCTTCTCCTTTGCTGTGTTCATTGAACACGGGCTTCTCTTTAAAGAAGCAGGGCACAAGGTGAGTATGATCCCAGTGAGGAGCTGAAAAGCAGTCTATTAATACCCTCAATGACCTTATAACTGTACAGTAACCTCATGGGCACATACAGCACTTATAAAATGTTATAGCTCACTATTCTTAGACGAGTACGCTACGGATTCAAAGCTGCCAGAGAGAGAGATGAAACCTAGAGAAGAATCTAAACAGATTCTGCAGAAAGACACAGCCTAGCATGAAAATAAAAACAGTAGTGATGAATGTGACCCAGCTTTGCACAACACTGAAGATTCCCTTTTTCAGGAAATTCTTGAGGGTCTCAGTGAGTGCAGTTGCAGTGGATGTTTTATTTTTAAGGTGTTATTTTGCAGTTACTTCACTGTATTGATATGTTGTTTATCCAAATGGTGAAGATGCAGTGTCTTACAAGAATCTCAGCCTTGTTGGAGTAAATCCAGGTGCCTGTTTTATTTCAACGTGTTTTCACTATCATGAAATTAAAGGGGCACTGTTAGTTTAAATATCACTTGTCAGAAATGTTTTCAGCAATATGATTACCAGCAACTCCTAAGATCTGTAAAGTTTAGAACATATGTGTTATATATAGCCGTGAACTTTGAACCAAGCTGAACAAAAAATGTTATTCTTTCCTTGTTTTCTTCACTGAGTTTATGTATCTCACAGTTTGATCAAGACTTTCTACATAATAGACTCTATTCCAAGCAGGTATTTAGAGAAACCCTGTCAGACAGATGTAGGCTCCCAATGAGCCTTTCAAATGAGAATTCTGGGAAAAGAAACTGCAAGATTATTCCTAAATGTATGTGTAAATGTAAAAGGCCAGTGATTGGCCTTCACTGTATAGTCAGTCCAATGTCACCTCCTGGGTTTCCCATGTAGTAGTACTTTAGTTTCCCAATAATTTTAGAAATTGCAAAATCTTAGAAAATGCAAGAAAACCAAGCTTGGTTTGTCTCAGGCAAGGGTATTTATTGCACAGTTACGTCTGCAGATGGAATTGTGCAATTGAAACCTTCCCCTATTAGTGCAATTAGATGCTCAAATTATTCCCATTAACCCAGAAAAAAAGATGACACATGGAGTGGGGTTGACCTCATGTAACTGTAAGCATCTAAAAATTTGATTTAACCCTTTCAAATAGACAACGGAAGGAAATGAGCATTTTTAAAAGGTGATTGTCTGTCCTACCTTAAATGCTCTTTCTGAATGTAAGGATATAATAAATCACTCTCTGAGGCAGCCCATCAAGGCCTGCAAAGGGAACCCAGAGTGGTCATGTCTAGTTTGCAGTTGCTTTTATTTGGGCAGAGGAATCCTCTCCAAGGGTACAGAGACCTCTGCCACGATCTGCTCCATCGTGCTGTTGACGAGATTTCTGCCAAGACAGGAAGCACATTGCATACATTCAGCTGCCAGTTCTCCTGCTTGGCAATCCTTTTCATAACACAAACATCTGAGTCTGGGTCCTCATATGCTGCCAGTAAAAGCATATTGCTTCTGAGAACCAGGACTAAATGCTTCCCCCCATACCCTTCTGTCCACAGTCTTTGAAAACTACAAAGGGAACTCATTTTTTCTGGGTGGTATCATCTTATGGTGTGACATATCTGAGGTAAACGCACGGCCTTCCCCTTCCTGCTATCACAGCACCCAGTCATGGGACACGGACCACTGTGTTATCATCACGACACTACAGAGAGATAGAACGTGCTCCCGCACACGCTGCACCAACTGGGAACTGAGATGGCAAAGAGCCTTCCAGAAGTCCTGCAATGAAGGAGCCGAGATGGGGATAGGACTTGCTTCTCCAAAGTCATTACTCATGCCCTCATTACTCCATCATTCTTGCCTTCCAAATAGCTTGTCTTCAAGGGCATAGAGTCTTCACACTGAACTTCTTCCTCACAGGTTTAGAAAGACCTTTGAGAAACAGGGCACCTGTGTGCAGGGGTCTCCATCCCACGCAAGAAAAAGGCAGCCTGCTGAATAGATGCCATTACAGTGGGGAGCTGCAGCCCTTTTCTGCTGCATTACATCAGCAGTGAGCAATGGGAGGACTCATTTGAGCCAATTGTGGGTTGTCATTCTTCCTTCCAGACTCAGTGGCCTCTGAAATCACTCCATTGTCTGTGTCGGAATCTGGCACAGGCCCATAATGCCAGGTTACTTCACTTCCCTGCAGAATAAAAGATTTCTTCAACCATGAGAAATTATCTCCTGACAGTGCCATTCATTAGGGCTCCCACCTGTAGACTGTTTCATTTTCAGCTTACTCGCAAGGTGCTGAAAAGTCAGCATGTGTGTTATCACTTGACAATATAGTAGAGCTAATACCTCTTCACCTTTATGTATGTTGTCACTTTCTGCTCTTTGCCTCAACAATGGCTCGCAGTAATGCTGAGATCTCGGACTTCACTCTTTCTCAAAAAAAGCTCATGCAGCCCAATTCCACCAGAATTCTTGGTTCTTAGGATATGTACACTTAGAAAAAAAAGTACCTATAATAATTCATATTTTTTTCCTCTTTTGAATTGGAAAGCTAAAGCATTGCATTTTGTTCAAAGCTGCTGCAGAGAGCTGTGCAGTAGTTCATTTCTTTCTTAAGGCAAGCATTGAGATAGGCTAGGTTAACAGTCCTTTCTGCATTTATGCATTTATGCTCTAAGAATAATTGAAATCTAAAAGTTTTTTGTTTGTTTGTTTTTGGTGGTGGTAACTAATTGTCTTGTAATTCAATTTCAAACTAAAGGTTCTTCCCCACGGCTTTGTGGCATGAAAAAAGTTTTGCCCAACACCTTCTTTAAGGTTTCCTTCTCAGGAAAAGTCCTGTACACACCAAGCCTTGTGGCTACCATTCATTGACGTGTTGTACACAGAGGGGCATTATACCTAATAATTTCTGTAACCGAAATACTGTGGTCTGTTAGCTTCAGAATCAGAAAATCACAGAATGGTTGAGGTTGGAAGGGATGTCCAGAGTCCAATCCCTCCACTCAAGCAGGGACCCATGGAGCACATTACCCAACACTGTGTCCAGATAGCTTTTGAATATCTCCAGGGAAGGAAACTCCACAGCCTCTCTGGGCAGCCTGTGCCAGTGCTCGGTCACCCCCACCATAAAGTTTTTCTCACATTCAGCTGGAACTTTCTGTGGTGCAGTTTGTGCCCATTGCCTCTTGCCTTATTGCTGGGCACCACTGAGAAGAGTCTGGCTCCATCCTCTTGACACTCTCCCTTCAGATAACTATAAGCATTGCTCAGTTCCTCCGAGCCTTCTCTTCTTCAGGCTGAAGAGGCCCAGCTCCCTCAGCCCTTCCTCACATGAGAGATGCTCCAGTCCCTTGCTCATCTTGGTGGCCCTTCACTAGACACTCTCTCCATTATATCCATGTCTCTCTTGTACTGGGACACAGCACTCCAGGTGTGGATCACCTCCCTTGGCCTGCTGGCAATGCTCTTCCTAATGCAGCCTTCTTGGCCACGCAGGCACATTGCTTGCTCATGGTTAACTTGGTGTCCACCAGGACTCCCAGGTCCTTCTCTGCAGAGCTGTTTTCCAGCAGGTCAGCCCCCAGCCTGTGCTGGTGCCTGGGGTTATTCCTCCCAGATGCAGGACCCTGTTCTTGCTGCTGCTGAATTTCAAGAGGTTCTTCTTTGCCCATCTCTCATGTGTGTTCAGTATTCCTCCTGAATAGCAGCACAGCACTCTGGGGTATCAGCCACTCCTCCCAATTTTGTCTCATCAGCAAACATGCCAAGGAAGTACTCTATCGCTACATGAATAAGTTAAACAATATTGGACCCAGTATTGACGGTTTGGGGACACTGCTAGCTACAGACCTCCAACCAAACTCTGTGCCACTGATCACAGCCCTCTGAGACCTGCCATTCAGCCAGTCCTCAGTCCACCTCACCGTCCACTCATCCAGCTCACACTTCCTGAGCTTGTCTGTAGCATAGGAGACGGTGTCAAAAGCCTTGCTGAAGTCCAGGACGACAACATCCACTGCTCTCCCTTCACCTACCCAGCCTGTTTTCCAATCCTGGAATGCAATCAGGATGCTAAAGCATGATTTCCCTTTGGTGAATCCATGCTGACTACTCCTGATCACCTTCTTGCCTTCCACGTGCTACAGACCAGCTCCTCATGGTGAGAGGTGCTACACAAACAAAACACAAAAAAGATGTTTTTTTCTCCCAGTCAGACGTAGAAAGATGGCTGCCAGTCACAGGATGATAAAGACACACAGGGAAACCATGGGAAGTGTGGTGGGATTTCTCTGACTAATTGCAGACACTTACGTAGACACTTTGTTTTGGAGGGGGTCCTCCATTTCCTGTGTCCTAAGTGTTCAAAAGAGGCCACACAAATTAAACCCTGACAGTGCCTCTTTCTCTTCATTGACAATTAGGGCACACAGAGTGAACACCTCAGATGTAGACCTCTACATGCAGATGTTTATGGTTCAAATGAATCGCCTAAACCCAGGCTTCCAGTCCCATTTGAGATGCCTTAAGGCACCCCACCTGACTTTCAGCTGTTGCTCCAGATGGGGTAGATCTGTAGGCATATATTGTATCATGGATATGCCAGGACACCCCAAACTCTTACAGTTATGTGAGGTGAATCTCATCACAGTTATCTCAGCAGTGTCTTGTGTCTCTGCCTCCTTATCTGCTGCAAACATTTCAATCTATGTCGTGCATTCTAGGACAGTGTCTATTTAAATTTGTGTCTGGAGGTCAAGCAGTCCTACAGTCAGTCAGAACTTATTCACAGTCACTGTAAAAAAAAATGTGGAAACCATACACAGAAGGAGTAATTATGCTAATATTTATTCGTTCTTCCCACTGATATTCTTGAAAACTGGTGTGACGTAGAAAGGCTGATATAACTAACTAAGCTGAAACAAGGAAGGGACACACAGAGAGTTTATTCAGTGGTAGATTTGGGATTATCCAGAAACGACTGCTGGGCAATCCGTACTTTATCAGAAGAGTCTGAGTTGTCAAGAGGCCCCATTTGGTGTGGTGACCTGCTATAGCCAGGAAGACTTGTGGGAGGAAAGCTGGGAAGTGCTCTGGAACAAACCTGGCAGTTGTGACAAAAGAAGCTGTGTGCCCATGGAACGCAAGAGCCCACCTGGATCATGGCTGCAGCACTGATTCCTACTACATAACCAAACCTCACAACACTTTCACCCCCTGCAAGACACGGACTTGCTCCTCCATCCATGCAAAACAGCAGAAGTGTACAGGACAAAGTCTCCTGAGCACTGGGGCTGTGTATCTACTCAGGAGGCATGGAGACGCAGAATCCAGATATGGAAGGGATCTGATCGGTGTGGTATCACTGAGGGAGTCTTCCTTGTTAGCTGCCTACTGATATTAAAGACATCTTCCTTACTGTTACACGGTCATCTCCTGCTGGCCTAATAGCGGCTGAATTAGTACCACAAGCCCTGCTTGCCTCTGGCACCTGTTGCATTCACTGTCTGGGTTTCTGCTGGAGGTGTTTGGCTCCTACCCCTCGGGACCTCTGCCTCATGTTACAATTGTCCTCTCATCATTTATAGCTGAGAATGATTAGTCTAAGTACTAATGATTTTTGTACCGCTTACATTTTCCAGGCATCTGTTAAAACCTTCTTTGCAGACCCAAATGGGGTTAGTGGTAGGCCATAGTAAATGCAAATTTAAACATTCATGCTTAAGAATTTAAGGTCCCGTAACACCCCAGCTCCTCACACCGGGTCTGTGCATGGGGCAGGGCTTTCGCTGTGCTTCAAGCTTCACTGGCCCTTTGTTAGAGTAGCAGCAGGGAGAGGAGGTCAGTAGAAGGCAGCAAA
This sequence comes from Anser anser, assembly GCF_964211835.1. Classification (NCBI taxonomy): domain Eukaryota; kingdom Metazoa; phylum Chordata; class Aves; order Anseriformes; family Anatidae; genus Anser; species Anser anser. The sequence goes on along the minus strand of NC_139720.1, from coordinate 204,194,992 downwards.
TAAACTGATTCTTGTGAAATTTATATTTCCTTTCTGGGGCAGTGGTGATCAGCTGGGAATTTTGGCAAAACCTTTGTGGATTATTCTCTCGGAGTTAAAACACATTGCAGGATTTTTGCCTCCTTGGCTCCAGCTTCCCCTTTTCTTGCCAGGTATCATTATAAGGATTCAAGAAGGATGAGTAATTAAAACCCATAAAATGAATGTGTCTGACAAAGTCAAATATCTGATGAAGCAGCGGAGGTGACAGACTGCAGAGCTGCCGGACCATCCGCCTCTGGGTCCTGTGACGGCAGGAGGGACCCCGGGCCAGGGGCTTATGGAGAAGGGACCCGTCACATCGGGGACCCTGAACACCCAGCTCCGCAAACACCCTAGCGCCCTTGGTGGGGATCCCACAGAACCACCCCAAAACCTCCCACCACAGGCCCGGGGCAGCCCGGCCACCCCGGGGCTGAGGTGGCGGCCGCACAGCGTCGGGGCTAAAAAGAGTGAGGGGCAAAAAAAGGCGTTTTCCCTCACGAAACTAATAAAAACAACAGTATAAGGACTTTAAAAAGAAAAGAAAAAAAAGCGGGGCGGCGGCCTGAGTGGGGGAGGCCTGCGTGGACAGAGGGAGGGGCCGGGCCCCGACCTCGGCTTCTCCCGCCCGGCCGGCCGGGGAGAGGGCGCCTGCGCCGGGGGCAGCGGGGCCGGGGGTCGGGGCTCGGAGCTCGGGACGTGGGGCTGAGGGCTCGGGGCTGGGGGCTCGGGGCTCGGCGGCGGCGGGAGCCACCTGCGGGAGGCTCCGCTCCGCCCCGCTCCGCCCCGCTCGGAGCAGGCGGCCGGGGGAAGGCGCCCCCGAGCCCCTCGCAGGCGGCGGCAGGGATGGGACCGGCCCCGCCGCCACCTGCCTGAGCCGCTCCCGCAGACGCCGCCGCCTCCTCAGCGGGGGAGCCCCGGTAGGTCCCGCCGGGGTGTGGGGGGACACGGGGGCGGTGAGGGCTGCGGGAGGGAGAATGAATTTGGAAGCCCTAAACGGGAGCGCAACCCGGCGCCGCAGACAAAAGGGATAAAAGGCTGACGTGCGGCTAACCGGCTCCGGAGGGGGAGGACAGCCCTTCCCCGGGTGCCCGCTGCGAGTTAGAGACCCAAAAGGGGGCTGCCGGGGCATCGAAGGGCGTCGTGGAGCATCTTGTGCGAAAGGCGCTGGTGGCGGGGCGACTTGGTGGTGTTGCACGCGTCGGGATGCACAGGAGGAGTTAGAAGTAGCCCTGCGAGCCCTGCGCTTGGGCTTCGCATCCCTAGCTTGTTCTTAGGGGAACGTGTGCGAGGGTCTCCTCCTTGAAGCTGTAGCTGGGACGCCTCTGACGAGCGAGGTCCGTGGAGCACCGCAGCAGCAGCAGCCACCCCATCGCAGCCACCCCATCGCAGCCACCCCACAGCAGCAGCAGCCACCCCACAGCAGCAGCAGCCACCCCACAGCAGCAGCAGCCACCCCACAGCAGCAGCAGCCATCCCACCCCATCGCAGCCACCCCATAGCAGCCACCCCACAGCAGCAGCAGCCACCCCATCGCAGCCACCCCATCGCAGCCACCCCACAGCAGCAGCAGCCACCCCACAGCAGCAGCAGCCACCCCACAGCAGCAGCAGCCACCCCACAGCAGCAGCAGCCATCCCACCCCATCGCAGCCACCCCATAGCAGCCACCCCACAGCAGCAGCAGCCACCCCATAGCAGCCACCCCATCGCAGCCACCCCACAGCAGCTCCACAGCACATCGCCCAGGTGGCCAGATGGCCCCCGGCACGCGTGTCCCTGCCTGCGGTGTGCTTTGTTCAGATGTGCCGTAACCCCTCCCGCAGCGCGGGTTGCGAGGAAGCGGGGAGAGAGAAAAAGGAAAGAAGGGAGGGTAGAAGGGAGGCAGTGAAAAACATTTGACAGAAATTGGACCGAGAGGTAAGCAGGCAGAACACGAGCCCTCTGTGTGTGTGTGCGCGCGTGTTGCCGATGCGCGTGTCAGTGCCCACTGTTGTATGTGCTGGCAGACGCCGCCGTTGGCCTGCCGGTATCAAAGTTTGTTTCAGGGTTTCTGAGACGTCTCTGCTTACAGCCCTCCGACTGGCGGTGAGGCTCTGTAACTCTTGCACCGCCTCAGCATCGCGGGCAGGCGGACGGAGGTTGCACGGTAATGGCAGTAACGCTCCCGCAGTTGTTGCAGCGCGACTCGATTACTTCTGCTGTGCTTTAACAAGTTCTGCGACTGAGAAAAGCAGCTGAGGTATTTTGACATGTCAGTAACGGTAGTTTGGTTCACCTCTATAGTTTGGTTTGAGGCAGGTTTTTCTCTCTCGTGCTCTCTTCCTTTTTCTTTCTCTTTTGCAGGGTTAATCATTCTGGCTTCCAGTGCTGTGGAAAAACTTTGTTCATTTCAAAATGTAACAGAGACTGTTCCGTTCATGGGCTTTCATACTGTACATCCCAGGATTTATTGCTATTTAACCATCTATTACAAGAACCACCCTCGAAGCAGTGAACTCTTCCAGAAAAATTACTTGCTTATAAGAAAATGATTCATGTCCATTCTGAACAAGGCAGCTCTCTTTCACCAACATCTATCTCAAGGCATGAATGCCCATAGCAGGCAGGGAAATGTGTCTGCAAAGTGTTTCAGTGGTGTGGGGAGCCCCAGGGTAGCTGTCAGTGTTTCCATTCTCCAAACAATTTTAATTCCATTAGCAAGTGTGATTATGTACAAACCGCTTTCTAGGGGGTTCCTATGCTGGATATCAGAGCAGGGCTTTGTACTGAGTCAAAGGGTGGACTGAGTTTATGACACAGTTTAAATAGAAACAGAAGAGCAGTACTACAGTAGAACAGTGCGTCGTAATTCATTCACTATCGTTTTGTGATAGCCGTTCAGGGAAGTGCTTGCTCCTTACCAGTTTGCTCTGTCTGAGAACATCTTTCAGGGTCACCCACAAGTAAGTAGCTGAGCAGAGTGTGTTTGTTAATGTTGTTGCAGTTGCATTGTTATTTTTTTGTTTGTTTGTTTTTGCTTTATTCTAAAGAAAAAGGAAAAAAAAAAGAAAAGAAGAGGCTATCTGGTAGGTCTCTCTTTAAGTTTGCACTATTTTTTTAATTCCTTCATTTTTTTACTTAACCACTTATTTTTGAAGGGGGAGGATCTACACAGCAAGAGGTAGTGTGCACTAATTTGGCATCTTGTTAAAAAAAAAAAAAAGACTTTTTCTCTATTTATTGCAACCGACAGCTGATTTATTACCAGTTATGTCTCCAGATGAGACATAATTACAAAGACGTCTGCAAATACCTTGGTTTGTGAGCATCTGTGGTCAGGTATAAACTCATGACTGTGTTTTATTGCAGTTAGTTTTAATAACCTTTGAAATAATAGCGAAGTTCTGTAGCAGATGAAAAGGCTGTTTTATCCCGTGTACCTGCGATGCGATTACCGCACAGAAGCTGCGGGGAGGGTGTGGGAAGGCTTGCCTAGGGATATGAAGTGGAATAAGTACCGCTTTAACGGAGCACGGTGTAGATATGGATACCGTCTTTCTGAAGCCTTTTTTCAGGACAGACTGTAGTCGCAGCTCCTGTCGTGTTCTCTTCACTGGGCGGCTGCCCTCTGCTGTCTAAAACTGCCTTTCCAGCGTTGGTGCTGCTGTAGTGGGGAGGGTAGGGAGATGAGGGAGGGCAGGTTGCAGGGAGAGGCAATTTCCCAGCTCCGCTGATGCTCTCGTTGGAAGCAGAGGAGCTGTTGGGCATGCTGTCCCTTCATCGGGTCGCTGTGCAGACAGGCACTGGGGATTCTTGCTGCTTGTGCAAATAACAACTGACAAGATGCTTCCAGTTTTCCCCTGACAGCTAAATAAATCAGCCAAAGGCCGGCATCGACTCAGTTAGCACAAATGGTTTTTACATCCAAGAGGTGGGACGAGCGGTGCAATATAAATAGAGATTCCATCTATCAAAAAAGCTTCAGATGTCATTTATGGGAATTACTTTGGTGTGAAGCAGACGACAGCAGACTGCATATAAATACGCGCTCTTAATAGTGAGATCTGCTACCTGATGCACTGCGTAAGCGTGACTTAGTTTTTCTCAGCGACAGTAAACGCTCCTGTGTCACTCGTCATTGTCACCAAGGAGGACAGTTAAGAGTTGACTGATGCTAGTGTGTATCGCCTTTGTGGGGATACGGCATTTCTCACTGCTACCTTCTTTTTGTGTATTTTCCTAATCACTCCTTTTCAACAGATACATCTGATATACAGCAAGTGTTTCTTGTTACATGAATCGGAGACGGTCTGATCTGATAGCTTGCAAAACCCAGCCAACACCCAGTATTAATCTCTGCCATAGAGAGAGACAGAGGAGCTGCTGGTTTTCCTTGAATAAATAAGCAAGTATTTTCCAATTTTGTGGCATTTGAGATTATGCACTTCTGCTTTGTGTTTAAAATGGCCTGAATTTTCTGGCATGATTTGCCTGTTAGGTATAAAATAACATTCTATAGAATCATAGGATGGCTTGGGTTGGAAGGGACCTTAAAGATCATCTAGTTCCGTGTGTAGAGCTTAGAGCTTAGTTGTTCCAGAAGAAAATACATCCCTTTAAAGACATCCTATTTGTTATTTAAAAAATTATCAGCAGAATGTCTGGTCACTTCTGGCAGTGTCAGTACCTTCCTCAGTGGGCATCAGTAGCATCAGCTCTGTTCATCTACGTCTGGTTTTTGGAATCAAAATGTTTTGATTTCCTTGCATGAGTCAATTGATATCTTGAACATTGTGTGCTTTAATTATAGCCTCCATCCCCAAAGAGGACGCTACCAACAAAGAAGGGATCCAGGCCTAATATTTGAGTTGGACACCTTCGGACTTCAGCAGTTTGCGGTGTCCGAAGTCTTTTTCAGCGAGGCTTAGGAATGCCGTGTGAGCAGCATCGGAGAGAAGGATTTTTCTTTTTTATTCTTAGATAGCTGTGGTCATCTCCTGCATGGTTTGCTTTGATTTGCTTGGTTGAGGTATTTCAGGAATGATCTTGCAGTTGTGATCAGCGTAACCTCAGCAGGGTTTAAATATGTGTAAGCTCAACATAATTGTGAAGTTTTGTTTGAATAATCCTTGTATGAGGGAGATCCTGCCTGCCTTCTTGCCCAGGGCACAGTGCCTCCTGCAGCGATTCAGCTGTATGGCTAATTTTCAAGTAAACTAAAGTTACACATTTTCTTGACACAATACTAGTGCACGCTGTTCTCTGCAGTCTGAGGCACTCTGCCTGGGGTTCATAAACACATTTACAGTCCCATTTGCCTCCCTGTGCTCAGAGGGGGTTGGTTTGCATTTCTAATTAATTAAGTTTATGGAGGAATAAGTCAGTATGTTAACTGAAAATTCCCTCAGGAGCTGTAAGCTTGCTTCATTAGCTGACTTTGTGTAATCACTATTGCCCTCTCTCATGTAAGCTTAGGGGAGAGCAAATGCTATGTGGAGCAGAAACCTTCCTCTGGTGTGAGTTGCAAGGAGAAGCAAGTCTCCTGTGCGGTAACGTTGTGCCAGGCTGTTCTGTTCGGGTTATCTTCTCTTTCCACCTGCCTTTTCCTTCCATTCGCATGATGTCTCTGGCTAGGACAGCAAACTGAGGTGTTTGAAGGGACCCCTCTCAGTGGTGTCAGAGAGTAGGCGGGAGCTTTCAGAGAATTTCAGAGAATGCTGTAATCCAGCTGCGGTAAAGGCATTTATTTATTCTTTGCAGAAGTTACGGTATCTGGATGCAGGAGTTTATGCGTAGTGTGAACTTCCTAGACACTGCATAAAGACGAATACCGTAACTTCTCACTGATGTTAATTGGGACTTTGTGGCTCAGCACACCTGGAGGTTAAATGTCCTGGGTTCCATGTGTTAACCTGGGACTCTTGCTTCAAGATACAGGTTGAGACATTAGTTTAATGCTAAGAAGCCTGAAGAACTTAATGCTATGTTGCTCAAATTGCTTGATTTTGACCAAGTATCATACTTGTTTAGCAAAGCATTGCTTAGCAAGGCAAATTGATCTTGCAACAAGTTTGGGTGAGTAACTGGACTTTCTTTTGCTTTCCACAGACCGGCATTCAGAATGGCAGGCTTGTCCACGCTAATCCTCCTTTTGTGCGCTGCTAAAGATGTGATGCCCTCCAGTCCTCACTGGAAGCCAACGTGGCCTTCTTACAGAGTTCCAGTCATCCTGCCACAGTCTACCCTCAACTTGGACAAACCACAGTTTGATGCTGAAGCCAGACTGGACGTGGTTTCTCCCTGTGGCCCAGCCTGCCACAAAAGTTCTCCGCTGCCAACTTATGAAGAAGTGAAGAACTACCTGTCCTATGAAACCTTGTACGCTAACGGTAGCCTCACTGAAACCGAAGTGGGCATATACATTCTGAGCAGCAGTGGTGATGGGTCTCAAGGCAAATCTCGAACTAAGAGGCAGATCTATGGCTATGACAGCAGGTTTAGCATTTTTGGGAAGGACTTCTTGTTGAACTACCCGTTCTCCACGTCAGTGAAGCTATCTACAGGTTGCACGGGGACACTAGTGGCTGAGAAGCATGTTCTCACTGCCGCTCATTGTATCCATGATGGCAAGAGTTACGTCAAAGGAGCTCAGAAACTGCGGGTGGGCTTCCTGAAGCCCAAACTGAAAGATGGCAGCAAAGGGGCCAATATCACCAACTCAGCAATGCCTGAAAAAATGAAATTCCAGTGGATCCGAGTGAAACGGACACACGTCCCCAAAGGATGGATCAAAGGCAACGCCAATGATATTGGCATGGATTATGACTACGCCCTGCTGGAGCTCAAGAAGCCTCATAAAAGAAAGTTTATGAAGATAGGTGTGAGCCCACCAGCAAGACACTTGCCTGGAGGGAGGATTCACTTCTCTGGCTACGACAACGATCGTCCAGGAAACCTGGTGTACCGTTTCTGTGATGTCAAAGACGAAACGTATGACCTGTTGTACCAGCAGTGTGATGCCCAGCCGGGTGCGAGTGGATCTGGGGTGTACGTGAGGATGTGGAAGAGGCAGAATCACAAATGGGAACGTAAAATTATTGGAATATTTTCAGGCCATCAGTGGGTGGACATGAATGGCACACCACAGGATTTCAATGTAGCTGTTCGCATCACACCCCTCAAATACGCACAGATCTGTTACTGGATCAAAGGCAACTACCTTGACTGCAGGGAAGGATAAAGACAATGAAACTCCAAGAAAGCACTTAATGACTGGTTTTAATTACTACTCATTTGAGGAGAGGCTAGACTTCCGCTGCAAATGTGTGTGATACGTTTTTATAACATCGGGATGTGATATATAGCTTTTTGAGCAAGCCACCTTGTTCTCAGGACTGGGGTTATGTGGTGCTGTCATTACAACTAGAAACTGGGGTTAAAGGAACATCATCTGGGAGGGGAAGGAGCAGGTGGACTTGCTGAATTTGCAGCTGAGCAACTGAAGATTAATGAGGGGCGGATCAGTAAACAGTACAAAATCAGAACCGTCTCCAAAGAATCCTATAAAAGGGACGCTGTTGACTATCTCATGCCTATGATGTTTGTTTTAATAAATCCTAGGATTAGTAGAAGTGCTTTGATCTGAACTTTTAAAAGAAAATATTTCTATGCTGTTGGGGGCTGGAGAGGGGCATTTAATGGTGTTTGCAACCCAAACATTACAGCTTTGTGTTCCTGCATGAGAAAGGGAGTGTGAAAAGGGCAAGGCATGCGCTGTGGGAGATGAATGCCACACAAATAGCGTGAAGGGTAAATAACTGCATAACACTTCTAACCTTCTTTCAGCCTGAGTGATTTGAGACTTTATTAGTAACATAGTTAAGAAAAATGCTTTTTAAGCAAACAGACCTTGATGTTGCAAGGACTTAACTGTGAAGATGATGTTGGTCATATGAGCAGTGCCATTGCATCCTGCTTTGGGAAACAGATCACACGTGGGTTTAAATCTTTTTAGCAGCTGGGGCACAGCCTTATACCTAGCAGGATCCCTATGAATATTCTATTATAGAAAGTATATGGGAACGGAGGCTTGTCTTCTGTTATGTCCTGCGTAGATTTTTTTTTTTAAAGGAAAATCTCATGTCAGCAACTGAGACATTTCAGAGGGAAGCCTGTCTTGCTCTTGCTGACAATCTGAATTGCTGACTGTAAAGCTGGCAAAGGGTAGAGCAGGATAAGGGTTCTACTGAATTTTCCACACTCTTTGTTGGCAATCCATGCTGTTCTACCTAAACATAAAAAAGGTAGAGGAACCCTAGATTTATAAGGGTCTCTCTATCATATCCCTTTCACAGCATAATTTGTACAGCACTTTGACTTCCTTTTCTTGTGTTGTTTGAGTCAGGGACCCACTTCCCCATCAAATTTTTCAGTTACAAATAGTTCTTGGCAAGTGCACAGTTCAGTAATTCTGCTGAAACAGAGCCAAATTGCAGGATGTAATCTGAGTTACTAGGAATTGATGCTCTGCTGTCTTTTATAGACATCAACGACTTATATTTTTACTGTAGCAGAATTGTAGTTTAAAATAAGAAGTGCCTCGTATAAGTAACATCAGTCTGGCCAAATACTTGTAGCTTAGCAAACAGCATTGGGAAGTCAACGTGGTCTGTACAAACGGTGTTCTCAGGTGGATCATGCCACTGTATTACAGTAACATAGTTAAGTACATGCTGCCATGACAATATTATTTTCTTAAATAGGAGGACAGACACTGGCTCCAGTTCCAGTTCCTCTTCCATCCGTCTCTCACTGTCTCCTGAAGCTTACCAAGTTACCCCTGGCGCTTGGTGTTATGGGGCAAAGGCAAGGCCCTGGCATGAAATGGCAGAGCTGGAAGGAGTGAGTCTGAGCAGGGTTTCCCCTATGCTATACAAGGAAAATGTTAATTCAGCTAAGCCTTTCTTTCACTCTACTAATTACTGTGGCATTTGTAAACATATGCCTGATGGTGCTTTATCTTTGTGATGGCTTTGGCTCTAGTTCTGAAAGACATTTTTTGCTAGAGCTGCCTATGATTATTCTGTTTATAGGTGCAGCATATGAAAACATGGACCCTCACGGGTTTTTGGTGCACTCAGATACAAGCAGCTACTAATGCTTTGACATATGAATAATCACCACATGTATCTGATGGTCTTTTTCTGCCTTTTTATTTTATTTTCCTTTACTCTATGACTGTTGTCTGGAGCACTTTTGTTTGAATGTATCACAGTGAATAAAGAAAGTTATGGAATTTCCATGCAGATATTCTTGTATTTGTACTATACTTGGGTTACACTTTCAATCTTATTGCACAGTTACTTATTTGTAAAGGCATTCAAACACAGAAAAGATACATTAACATACTAAATGCTGCTTGTTTTCCTTCATTTTCTTTTCTTTCCACCTGTTTTATATATATATACATATTAGTGGGCTTAATTACTGTTTTTTTGGACAGTAGAAATCAATCTTAGCTTTTGTATGATTGTCGTAGTTCGAAAGCCAGTCATGAGTGCAGATTAATAGGTTATTTTCAGCTTTAACTAGACTAAAGTGTCACATTGCTATTATTAAATTTAGGGCCAATAAACTGTGGACAAATTTGAACCAGTCAGTATAAAGACATAAATCAGGTCCTCTTTCGGTTGATGGAGTAAGAAAAAAGTTCCTCTGAAGCCAACAATGAGACTAACAGTTTTTAGGGGAGCACTGGAGTGCAGAAATGATCTACTGGATTTGGGAATTTCTGCCCATACAATTTCCTGATACCTGGATATGGGCTTGAGAAAATAAAACCTGGTTTAGTGAAGGTATTTCCCATCCACTAGGCCTATGTTCTCAAATGCTTTCTCAGACTATAGGCTGAGATCTTTTATTCTCTCAAGATGATGGGCAGAGTGGAGTTGTGCTTTAAACTGTAAGGAAGATAGTCATGCAGCCAAAATAATTCATCAAGGAAACACATGTAAATAAATTATATACAAGCATGACACTAGAAATTTCATTGTCCAGCTGATCATGACTGCTGATAATCTGCAGAACTGAATTAAATGCCTCATTATTCTTGTATTTTAAGGCCGAGCACTAAATGGGGATAGAGAGGCTGTTCTGGTTGTGAATGGCAATGGTTATTAATCTTCTGTTCCTGCATCTTGAAGGGGCTGACATAACATAAATTCCGGTTAATACGGTATAACTCCCTCAGAGAGCACTGCTGGAGCTGGAAGCTAAAGTCTCGAGACAGCACAGAACATGCTGCTCTTCCAGAGCACACAGTGAACTCGGTTTACTGAAGACTGCAGAATATCATCAAGTTTCTTTCTCAGAGGAAAGGTATTTTCCTTGCATCTGTAATTGTTTTGCAACCGAATTCCCAGGCCTGCCTGTTTAGAGGGCAGCCCTCGTCTTAAAGTTGCACGCTGAACTCCAGGCAAGTATAATACATGCTTGAAATTCTTTTCCGTGTTTCCACTTAATCTGCCATTTGTTAGCCGGTTTTTGGTAGAGTGCCAACGCAATATGCGCAGGCCTTTAGAAGGGAAGCTTTCAAAGAGTGGATAAAGTATGATGGGTGGGTAAAATCTTTTCTGCTTTCTTGGAGTAAAAAAGGAAGCACGGCCAGAGCAGAGCAGCAGAGGAGAGCGAGACGGCGATATTTTCTATACCTCAAGGGCAAGAAATTTAGTGAATTGTTTGCTATGTATATATGTGCACACGTATGGCTGCGCATGAATAGTACATATAATACTGTTCATCCATTCCCTGTTCCACTAGGTGTAGAATAAAAACTTACACGCTGAGTTACATCAAGCCTCTTAAAATAAATGTGTAAATGCTAAATCTGAGGCCAGTGTATAACACCCACATGTGAGAAATTTAGACTGTGATTTGTCTGTAGGTACACAGGAAAAGCGTAAATGTCAGTGACAGGAGAATTAGGAACCTGGTCTCTTCCACCCAGAAGATGTTTTTTCCTGTTAGTATGTGCTTTGTGCCTGCTGTTAAAGCTAGTCTGGGTTTTTACACGTCAATGTTTAAACAACTCTGGAACAGAAACATCTTAGCGTGCTCCAAACACAATTACCAACACTGGTTATACCTAGTACAAAATTATCAGTGACGCTTTGGGTTTCTGTTTAGATAAACTAAGTGGGAAAAGGCTGAGTCGCAGAGCAGGCTCATGCTGCTCTTTATCCAAAGATCTCTCACACAGTAATTAAGTGATTGTGGCTCAAGGGGAGACAATGAATGTTCTGCAAACATTTTGTGGACATTGTTCGTGTTGTTTATTTTTGTTGCTGTTTTTGTTGCTGTTTTGTTTTACAATAAATTGCACTTAAGAGATAAGTATGCATCAGTAGAAGAAGTTAAATGCTTCTAATACTTCACGCAAATGATCGTGATATAAAATAGTCCACTTAAGTGACAAATATAATGAAAATATCTGATGCATGTGACCTGATATTTGCTTATTTATGCTCATTCCAGTTTTGAAAATCACTTTTCATGTTGATATGGTGAAGGAAGAGTATTTTCTTGGGAAGCCTGGCCAACTCCAAGTCCAACTCTCTAACAAAGAGTGTTTATGAAATATTGTCATGTGATGGACATATGAACGTTTTTAGCTCTTCATTGGAATGACAGATGTAATAATGTATAATACAACTGTATTATAAAAATTACTATACAATTCCTATAACACAGCATAAAATATGTATAGGAAACTATTTAGATTTGGTGATTTTTTTTTATAAAAAAATAATTTAATGATGATTTAGATATTTTTTTCTGCATCCCCTCCCCTGTGAAGCCAGGTGTATTTCCTACCATGGGCTGCTAAGAAGAGGACAAAAATGTTCACATCAGGAAAAGTTCATTAAAGGCTTGTCCAACGTAAAGTTCCACTTCTGAGCAGAGGTTGAACTATATTTGCCATCATATAGAACGGGATAGGTTTAAATGTGGTATTTTAGATGGTTTTAAACCTCAGCTAGCTAGAAAAACGTTCCTTTAGGTATTTTCCCACTGTCTTCATCTTTCTCCTTCTGTTCTTGCCCATCCTTGAAAATAAAATTTCCCTTGATGGCAAAGAATGGGGAAAAACAAGGGATAAAGGTTCACATCAGGAATCAGGTTAAATTTTACATTTGTGCTTCCCTGCTGCAAGTGGGTGCCTACTCAGTGGCCTGGCTGTTCTGGGGCGGGCAGTTGGTATTCACTCTGGTTTTGACTGGAAATTTCTGCCTGGATGAAAGAAACCTTTCTTGTAAAAAGTTGTTTGAAATCAGGATGTTTCAACAGTGTTTCAGTTTCTGTGAATTGCTACAAAAGGCTATTTTTTAATGAATTCCCAATCATACCCTACTTCACCTAACATTGCCTGTGGTGGTGTTGTGGTCCCCACGCTGGGGAAGATGGTGTCCCTGCTTGGAGGATGATACCATGGCTTGTCAACAGCACCCACCAAATTTCTCTTGTCCGAAGTTCAAAGAATTTTTCGTTCTGGATGGGGCATGTGGGGGCCTCGTTTCATCGCTGGTAGGGAAACGAGCGCGCAAGGGGGTGGGCACTGCCTCAGGGTGAACCGAGCGTGGGACCAGGGCCTGCAGAAGCAGGTGGGACCACAGGGGCTTTCTGGCCTCCGCGGTCTCACAAAAGTTTCAGTCAGCAAAGAGGCGTGGGGAGGAAGAAAATGTCACGCTGGGCTCAGTCCTGCACCCAGCAAAGCCTGCTATTGTGTTCGGTGGGAGCAGGAGTGGTGCGCAGCAGGACCCGCCACATGGCTTAAATGTCACCAGTCGTGTGGGAGCTCTTGTATCCAGCCAGCCCTTCTGAGGGATCATTGTGGGCAATGAAAGGGCAGGGAAGACTTTCCCAGAGCGTGTGGGTGGGGGAAAAGCAATCCTTCGTGCTGGTGCGAAGGTTCCAGATGTGCTGATCCCTCTGAAAGACGTTTTGCCTGAAATAACGGGTTAGGCTCAGAGAGCTGTGCAGGTGGAAGGATTGCTGCTGTTCTCAGCGGGGCCTACTCCCTGGGCTCGAGATGTCTCTGCATACAGCTGCGTGGGGGTTCGGCCACACTCCTGCCTTTATTGATGAACCCCTCAACACTTGCCTCCCATGGGAGGGCATTCTTTAATAGGAGAAAGACCAAAAAGACGTCCTGTGGCTGGACATGAAGTTGTAGGTGCTTTGAAGACCCTTGGAGGCCTGTGCAGATACCTGCATCAGAAATTCACACTTCCCCGTCCTCATCATGAAAACAGACTTTCTGTCTCCTTGTTTCCAGCAGAGTTCATCCAGGAAACACAATCTCCTTTTAAGTATATGATCTTAGGCTTTGTATAATGGAATATCTTTAGGGTATTTTTCAGTAATCGGCTCCCTGAGTTCTTCCTGTGAGATATTCTGCTGCTCCTCCCAGCTTCCTGTCATCACCAAATTTCATCGATGTGCTCCTTCATGTACGAATGCTGCTGGTGAATATATTTAGTTAAGTCTGGCTCAGAATGATGCTTGGGAACCTGCTTGCACCTTCCTTCTACTGTGATGGTTCCCCTTTCAGCACCTTTTGTCTCTGCTCCAGCCAGACCCTTTTACCAGTAATTCCCCATATGGCACCATTTCAATTGCTTTGCTGAAATCCAGTTACACGTGGTCCACCAAAAACAATTATTACAAATTAAGTCGTTGCTTGAGTAATGCTAGGAATCTGCGGTAAGTTATGTACAAAATAGACAGCATATTTCAGCATGCTTACTCTAATTTTTATTTTAATTTTCACCAGAAATAAATACTTAAATTAAGATTGCGGTATAGCATAGCTTTTGGTGTAATATTACCAAAATAGGTTTGGGGTCTTATGGGACAAAACCTCAAAATTGTCTAGAGTTCAAGCTTAGAAAAAGTTACACATTTGTTTAGCAATAATGCAGAATATAAATGCTTTATTGGTTCTCTTTCATCATATAGCTGATTGTTTAGAAGCTGGTAAACCACAGATAAAGCCTAAGGACAAAACTTTTTTTTTTTTATTTCCCATTCTCTATAGCTGCCTTATTTGCACTGTTACTAATCCGACCAGAAGAAAACATTGTCATGATGATAAAACAGCTCATTCTTTTGATGTCAGATAAAACACAATTTTGATGTAATTCTGAAGCCAAGAATCATAAAATCTGCTGTCACCCTATCTTCCTCTGTACTTGAAAGGGCTGTGAGACATCTGGAAATAGAATATTTTCTTTTGCCCCATAAAAAAATAGTGTTGCCATCTTTTTACTCTCAGTTTTGGCTCTTGCAATCTGGAAAGATTAAAAAACAGTCTGTGAAGTCACTTTATGGAAGACTTTAGTAGCAATCCTCTGTTTGTCATAGGAAGTATTTTGCATAGTTGGATGCAAGAGTTAAACCAGGAATCACCGTTATGAATGTCACTGGCACAAGTTTGCACAATCCCATTTTTTCAGTGCTGCTGTCAGTGCAAGGAGCATGGTTCCCCACATCCCCACCTTGCTTTGGCTGCAGCCCCAGGGGGGTCTCCAGCATGTTGGAGTGACCTGGCATGAGCTGGGGGATGCCAGCACCCCAATTTCCTCTACCACAGGGCAGCAGGAGCAACCCAGAGAGTCCTGGCTGCTTGGCACCAAGCTGGGCTTTGTGGTTTCCATCACCATCGTGGTACAACAGCCAAAGTCACATACCCACCTCACCTGAGCAAATCCTGTTCCCTCAGTATTAGTTTTGACTAAGGAAATTCCACCATTCCTTGTTGGGTTATTTGGGTTTCAGTTTGTGTTTTGCTTTGCTCATCTCTGTTAGCTGCTCCCAGATTTCCATAAAGACGTCTTGCAGTACAGGAAAAACAGCAATCTCTGAACTGATGCTCAAGGAGACTTTTAGTTATGGTTGTACCAAACTCTGGCCCCATCACCATTATGTACATTATTTTTCCAAAAACCCTGTTGCTGACTCTGGAGGGAAAAGCCACATGAAAAAAGGGAACCATATGCCCAGCAGTGCAGGCTTGCTTTTGTGAAAGATCTGTAGGCTGAAGCTGAAATGGGAAGAGACTGAAGGGTTTAATGAACTATTAGACATGATGTCTCTGAATTTCATACATATTGAGGCTGTAGGTTTCACAACACCTCACAAGAGACCAACTACCCCTGCTACTATGTCCTTGAATAAACATGGCAATGAAGGTCTGCAGCTTCTGAGTTCTGCGCACAGTTTTGTTGCAAGTCTGGTTTGTGTATGCTAAGTGTCTGCTAAATGTTCTTACCAAGGCAGAACATGCTACATTTAAAAGCATGTAAAAGAGAAAACATGGCTTCCTTTAATCTTGGGGATTCTTCTCCTACTTGCCACTGAAGGTTTACATTTGCTCTTTCTTCATATGCTGTATGCAATTTGTTCGGCTTTCAATAAAATTGACAGGCAGGATTAATAACAGCCCTGATATTTCATCAGGAGAGGCATTCCAAAAATATGTCTATCTGCACAGCGCGTGCATGAAAGTCTGTACAGGATCCTTGTCAATGAAATTTTTCTTTCCACAAAGACATTTAATTAGTTTGGAAAACTGCTTTCCTCATTACTATGGTTCACTTTCATGCATCTAGAAATTTATTGAGGGTACCTGATCATTTCTAAAGAATAAACCTTCCATACTAATACTGCCTCTTCCTTCCTTCCTTCCTTCCTTCCTTCCTTCCTTCCTTCCTTTTTTCTTTCTTTCTTTCTTTCTTTCTTTCTTTCTTTCTTTCTTTCTTTCTTTCTTTCTTTCTTTCTTTCTTTCTTTCTTTCTTTCTTTCTTTCTTTCTTTCTTTCTTTCTTTCTTTCTTTCTTTCTTTCTTTCTTTCTCTCTTTCTCTCTTTCTCTCTTTCTCTCTTTCTCTCTTTCTCTCTTTCTCTCTTTCTCTCTTTCTCTCTTTCTCTCTTTCTTTCTCTTTCTTTCTCTTTCTTTCTTTCTCTTTCTTTCTTTCTTTCTTTCTTTCTTTCTTTCTTTCTTTCTTTCTTTCTTTCTCTTTCTTTCTTTTTCTTTCTTTCTTTCTTTCTTTCTTTCTTTCTTTCTTTCTTTCTTTCTTTCTTTCTTTCTTTCTTTCTTTCTTTCTTTCTTTCTTTCTTTCTTTCTTTCTTTCTTTCTTTCTTTCTTTCTTTCTTTCTTTCTTTCTTTCTTTCTTTCTTTCTTTCTTTCTTTCTTTCTTTCTTTCTTTCTTTCTTTCTTTCTTTCTTTCTCTTTCTTTCTTTCTTTCTTTCTTTCTTTCTTTCTTTCTTTCTTTCTTTCTTTCTTTTAATATATATATTAAAATAATGTTCTTTGTGGCAAAGGATGAGGATACTTGGTAATGCTCTGGGACACATTGAATAAAGTACATGATACTCTGCAGTTAAGGGGATATCAATGAGCATCAACCTTGAATTAAAGCCATGTGGACCAAGAGGATGCTCACATTTCTGAACTTTGGAATAGGTTGGAAATTGCAAACTGTTCTACAGGGATCCAGCTGGTACCCACACTGGTCAGTGGCACACGTGGAGCATGGCTTTATACCACAGATGATCCATCACATAAACTAAATCAGAAAATTTGTCACTAGTTAGTTGGGTGATTTTTTGAGGATGGGCCAACAATCTCAGCCGGGATGGAAGTTATCTTTGTCCGTAAGCTTCTCAGACACTTCCTGACAACAAAGGAATGGTTAAATTTAGCACTTTCAGATTCCAATCTCTGTCCTAATGAACAGAAATTCCTCTATATTTTCCTGCCAAGTTTTATCTTGTCTGCTCCACTCTTCTTTCTTCCTCATCACTACCATCTGGTGCTGGAGACATTCCACTTTGTGTTGTCTAAACTGATTTTCTAAGAGTTAATGAGTACCTGGGTAATACGGGATGGAGTCATGTTCTATCCTTCCCACACATCCTGTTTAGTCAGTGGGATTTCCCCCTCTTCACAGCTTTATTTGTGATGCAGTAAAAATAGATCAGCAAAGTTCCATGTAGTGTTGTGAGTGGAGTTTATTTTTAATCCAACTATATGGTCTTTTCACAAAATCAGTGATAAAGTTCCTAACCTTTGAAGTTCTTCGTACCCTTCAACCTCAAATGGTCTAGCTGAACAGATCCATTAAAGCTTTTAACTAAGAGATAAAGAAGAGGGGTAATAGGAGCTTGGAAACAAAGCTGGCTCTATTTCTTTTGGAGTGTTGAACAACTCTTCGAAGGCCGATAGGCATGAGCAAGCACAGCCTTGCAAGGGAAAGAAGATAAGGACATATCTGGATACAATCCATTCTCAAGAAGAAGGAAATGATGGGGGAGCAACCTTCTCAGAAACAAAATCATAGCTTTGTATCAAACACAGTGTCAAGCCCAAGGACTATCTTTATACAAAAAATGGAAATATCCACCAGCTGCTGTGAGGTCTCAATACTAGCAGGTTGAAAACAGGTCTCTTAAATTGTATGGGATTTACGTCTAGTGGGGTCCAACTGCGAGATCATGTTCCACAAAGGTAATACATGACATTCAGTATTTCCTTTGACTGATTGTGCAAACACCAAGAGCTTTTTCTAGTAAGGTCAAAGTTGCGAGATGTCTATAAAAGTGCTGGGCCAGGAGGCTGGGAAGAGTGGACCTCTGCCAGGAGGGGGACCACATGGAGGAGCTGATCTATAAACAAGTGAAAAGCCCATCCAGTCATAAAATAGACTTCATTAGAGATTAAAATAATGAGGTTAAGGTACACAGGTTTGCTGTGAATGAGCCAACCAGAACCCTTCTCCATCCCCGCACCATTTCAATGTGAAATATTCCTCCCCTGCCTGAGTGAAACAATTAACCAAGGCTGCAAGTTCCCTGAGCACAGTCAATACAAAAACTTCTTGCTCCCATGCTTACTCACCAGGCTTCTCAGTCCAGTGCCATTCTCCTTCCCCAGCTGATCACCATTTTAACGGCTTTTTTCCCTCTTTTTAACCTTGCTGCTTCACCTGGGCTGGTTTCTTTCACCAGTGGTCTGAGATGTCTCCTCATCTCCCCACAGACACTGAAGAAAATACTGTGCTTGCCATGCATTCCCTTCTTCAGCTTGTATGTCACCTCTGCATTGATTCCAATGATTCTGTATCTTTGGCTACCTGTCCTGATACATATCCCCCATGTCATGGAGCCACACGAAAATTTAGATTCTTCTCAACTTCCTTGTCACATCTGCTAATCCTTCATAATCCTAAATTTTGAGCTCTCTGTTAATCCGTTCCCTTTTCCCACTCCTATTTTAATCATTTCCATGACAAAATCAAACACTTTCCTGGTGCTCCGGGAGGGCATCTGCCAGAAGCAGTCATTCAGAGCAGAACAGATACCGACTTACAACCCTTGGTTCCAGCACCAATGGCAGCTTCCCGTTGTTGGGAAAACCCACATTTGTCCCTGTTGTCTTCAACTGGAACAATCTTAGAGGTCTGGTGGATTTGCTGCCCTTGCAGGCAGGTTAGTGCCGGGCCCTGGTTAGCACCACACTCTCATGAGTGTGAATGGTTTGAGCACATGTGGAAAAAGAAGTGAAAAGTTAGAGCATGTGCAGTAAGGATGGGCTCTTCAAAGACTGTAGCTATTTGTACAGAAGAAACATCTGTAGAGCATATTTACATTTTTTTCTGAGAGCCTAGAGATTGATCAGATCTTGGGCAGACTACAGAAAACAAGAAGCGACATATAACTGCTGCACATCCCTGATCTGCTAAAATATAAGCTCCCCTTCCAAAATCATCAGCACTAGAGCAGGCTCTTTTATCCAAAATGTAACTAGCGTTTTTGTTCTATGCAACAATCTCTTTCAAACCGTTATTTCAACCCAGAAAAGGGTGAAGTCTCCAGAAATGTGTCAACAGAAAGCTGAACATCAGGAGCATCACTACCTTACAGCTTGAGTTTGCCAACTACAAGTTGGGTAAAAGTGGGTAGAAGCTCCTTCTATTCCCCACATGAAGGGGAAAAGTTGCTCTACTAAAAGTGGGGAAAAAATGACATGAAGTGAAAGAGATATATATAAAGGGAAGAGAAATGCAAAATAACATTTTCCCTGGGAAATATAGTATTTTAGTTGAGAAAGAAGGAAAAAGAAAAAGAAAAAACATGAAAAAAAAGAGAGAAAAAAAAATTACTGCAAACCTATTACCTGAGTGGTGTCACCACAAAGAAATCCTATAAATTGTTTTCACCCTTCAACTATCCAACAGCAGAGCATGACACCTCAAACAGCTATACAGCTCCCGACCAGATTCAAATGTAAATACTCGGAAGCAAAGTAATCTGGGCACAGGTCATTTTAGAGAGATTTGGTGTGGTTCAAATTTGATACAAATTAGAGTTACGATTAAGCTTTCCATGATGGGACAAGTAATACAAGTCTGAGCAAGAATTCTAACGTAGAAGAATTACTGAGATTTGGCCTACTGGTAATATTTATGCTCTGTTGAACAGAAGAACTCCAACCATACTGGGCTGTCTGGAAAATTTAGTTGTAACTGAAAGAGAAGCTGAAAACAAACCATTTCTGATTTTGTATCAGGCTGTAAGAATAATCTAGCGATCATCGGTTAGCCTGGAATTCAGACCTAGATTTACTTCTCCTCTCTGTGTTCCCATGCACAGATTTGGAAGAAGATTAAATGTCATGTGCCAATGAAACAAAAGAAAATTAGGTCTCGGCTTTAGTTTCTCTGGTTGCAATTTGGGCTGAGTAAATGCAGATGTCTACAAAGTGATAAACACTTCGCCGTCAATGGAGAGAAGAAGCCATCTTGTAGGCCATGATTCAAGTTTCCCGAAAGCTGATGTATAAAGTAGGTCAGATGAATCACTGAATAAAATTGTTTCTCTCTATTGTCTCTCAGAGGACCTGAAGGCTCCTAGTTTAGTTACAGGAGAGCAGAACTTTCCTGTTTTGGAAAGGTAGCTGACAGCTAAAAGTGTTAAATTTGGAAGGTACTCAGAATCTGGTCTAGCGACATCAAAGTACTATAGATAGGTTTAATGGGTCAGCCTGGAACATTCTACATTTCCTCTTAAAATTCAAAGGGCTTTGAGTTAAATGTGTACTCTACAGCACATCTTTGGGGATTCTGCCCATCTTTGAGAATTGTTCTTATTTTCTGGGATTCAGTGAAAGTCATTGATACAAGGGAAGGCCTCAAAGGAAGACACAAGCCAGTTCTTCCCTCACCACACTCCATAGTCACCAGAAAGACATGGGATAGGCCCCAGCACAGCCTTTCTTTTCTTTTGCCACTTGACTTAGCTTGCCATGGGCTCAATAAATTAAGGAAACTATAAATTCCGTACTGAAAAAAAATAAAATTCAAGTCATCCCTGATGAGTTTAGTTCTTAGCTCTGCATAATTCACAGGGCTTTGCATCATTTCATTGTACTTTGTAAGTGTACTTTCCATTCCCACTTTCAATGCCTTCTTCCATTCCTTTCTTTCCAAGGTATGCTTGTTTTGTGCTGGTTATGTCACTCTGGATACGTGGCCCAGCGTCAAGGCACACGCTCTGGAAACCACCCTGAAGTCAGGAAAGCCATGCTTCATATCTAATTCCACATTTGGTGTTGTTCTGATCTGAACACATCAAACCTAAGCAGAAACAACCTTATTCACCAAAAAGGCATGCCTACTTCCATCATATCCCCTCTGTATTGGTTCAGGAACAGGAAAATTGCTTTGACCTTCAGACAGGTTTTCCTGCTTTTGTGGCACCATTTTTAGGTGGCTGACTCTCTTGTGAATCCATGGGATTTTTACAAGAAAGGCTCCATCTCTTCCTGTCTTGTTTCCTCCCAGCTGCTTTCTGCAGCATTTAGCCCCTAACCATTTTCTCCCTCCCTCTCAGGTTCATATGTGACCTCTCCAAAGCCATGCCACATATTACAGCACAAATCTCCAAGCCACAGTATGTTCCGCTTTGTCCAGACAGCTCACAGCACCTTTTTTTTCCCTCCTTTGTTTCTTTTCTTATCTTCTCCTTTCGAAGTTGCTGCATGTGCTGTCATACAGGCTTCTCCAGAGCTGATGCTATGCGCTATTTTAATATGTTGTGAAACCCAAACATTATGGACGTATTGCAGGGTAGCGCTGTATCACTGAGCATGATTTAATGCTGTGTTAGTGGTGGAGAAATTTACCCCCCAACTTAGAAAAAAAAAAAAGGAGACATAGAAGGTTGTTTGTGATGTTCTTCATAGGATTGCAAGACTATTTGGGGAGGAAGTATGGGGCCTTTTTTTTTTTTGCAGGTAGTTTGCCTCTTCTTACCCATGAAACACTGAGACATCTCACCTTGCTTATCATAAGAAAGGAAGGTGACACCAAGATGCTCTGGTACATCCTGAGCAGGGATCCTAAGGCAGCCAGAGCTAGAACATAGGACTTCAAAGCTGTTCCAAATTTTCCTATAATAAGCTCAAGAAAAGGGCATTTGAATACAAGTTTTATTAGAGCACGAACAGCAGACAATGAAACAAGACTTATACATGTCTGCTGGGTCCTCATGACATGTCTGGAAGCAAGGTTTTGGCTAACTCTGAGATGTTTTGAGCTGCAGAAAACCACACAGAGTCCTTGATCAATGCTTTCCCTTTCCATCCCTCTTTTCTTTGTGCCTACCCCTCTCAGCTCCCTCACAGCCTCCCCACAGAGCTGCAAGACCCCAGTGCCGAGCTGTGACCCCAGCTCTCCCTGCCCATGCCATCTGGAGACATTCGGCTGCCTCCAGAGAACGGGTGGTTTTCCATCCCTTTGAAGGGATTACCTGCTCTGGCCACTGCAAATATGACATGACCTGGAGCAAGCAGACCTGAGAGGTCCTGCCCTTCACAAGCACGCTGGGTGGTTTTGTCCTCTAGGCAGGAGATGGTTTTCCACCACCTCTGTTGCTCCTGGTTTCTATTTCAACATTCTCTCCAGTAGCTCCTAAGCCTTTTTTTTTTTTTTTTTCCTAGCAGTTTTGGGGAATTCTAAAAATTCACAGAATTACAATTTTGCCTGGGCTGCACAGTGTATCGGCAGGCCTGGCAGTTCCTCTGGCTTTTACAGCTGCACTTTTCTTCTTTTTTTTTTTTTTTTTTTTTCCATCGCAAGTCTTACGAGAGTCTTAAAAGTCTCTTCTGCTATCATGTCCTTAGCAGCACTTTAATAAGTTTAGCATCACAGACAGTAATGGCAAAAAAGATTTATTTCATTATCTAGTTCATCCCTCTGCTGTTGCACAATTATTCCCCGGGGAGCACTTCAGGCTTCCATCCAAGAAGTTTTTATGCTTAGCTTCAATCTCAAAAGCAGCTCTGCAAGCATGATAGTGCAAGGCTCATTGTCTGCCTTTCAGCCATTTCAAAAATTAATTTGCCCAAAGTACAAATAAAAGGTTATTTTTTTCCCCTCCCAACAGTCAGGCCCATAAACTGTTTAAAACATCAAAGCCAAACTGGATTTCTTCCGGCTCTAACTTCATTAACCAGAAAGAATCCTCAACTGGAAATGAATCTGCAGCTGTGTTGATGGTTTGCAACCCAGAATTACAAAGAACCTCACTTTCTTATAGCTCCGTTAGCACTTTAGAGCAATCAGGAGGGGAAGATAAGGAAATCATACTGCAATTAATAAAGTCAGTAATTTTAGAAGAGCGCTCTTTATTGAGTGATATTTGTATATACCAGTATTTCAAGGAACTCCATTTTTTTTATAGGGTGCTTATCTCTGGCTGTCACTTCAGGTAAGAAATGCATCATAATTCATTCAGGTCAGGCTTGATTAGACATGCTGACTTTGTTACTGGTAAGCGGGAGCAGGGACAGGTGATTAACACGGCGCTGTAAGGCAGGAGACAGGCCTCTTGTCTCCAGTTCCCATAGGAGAAGCTACTTTATTGTGTCTTCATAAAGGGATATGAGGAGCCGCAAGGACACAGGTAACCTCTAAAACCTCTTTTGGTTGAATATGCAGAAAATGAACGGTACAGCCACTCACCCCTGGGGGACACCTACCCTCAAAGAGCTCGTGAGCTGTTTTATGGGATTCTCCCCCACACCCACTGTCGGGCCAGTGTGAGGATTAGCTCATGGGTGCTGAGTGCCGGACATCAGCAGCAGCAAAACTCACACAGCCAGAAATGGTAAAAACTACTGCAGAGGCAAGATAAGTTTGAGACCTTTAAGATAGATTAATCTAGAGATAAATAAAAACTGTGTGGAGGCTTTCCTGTTGCTTTGATCGAAGTACAGTTTCCTTATTGCTTAATTTAAGCCCACAGGACTGTTACCCACCCATCACCCACAGTTCAGCTGAAAATGTGCCGAGCCTGGAAGGTCACCAGATATCCCACTTTCCTTCTGTTCACCCCCCAGGGCATCTCACTGTGGCTGTTGCTTTGCTCAGAGGGTTTTATTCTGGGAAAGCCCCTCGTTATGGCTTGGCTTTGGGAGCAAGGCTGGCACGGTGAAGGGCTGGCAGGGCTGGGCATCTGTACCAAGGCTGGGAGGACTAGCTGGTGAGCCCTTGGTCACAGCCCTGTGATGGAGTTGCACAGACAGGTCCTTAATGCCATGGTCCCTTTTGTTGTTAGAGGTGTGGTGTGGTCAGCCTGGGAGTCCTCTCTTGGGAGACCCACACTGAATTTGCTGATGATGGCTCGAGTTTCACGGGGTGGAAGACGTCTTGGATGGCATCTCTGACTGCTCCATCAAGAGCTACGCTCGAGCAGCTGTGCCCAGGGCTCCAACATGTTGTTATGGAGCCCTTTGTTGTGCTAGGAACTGGCAAACTACCTGTGCTGAGGGCTGGATTTGTCCTGCAAGCTATAAACCCCCTTTGTAAACGCTGTGCTGAGTGCTGCTCCAGTCCTGACGGTGCAGAAGGTGGGAACCTGAGGCTTAAAATACAATTTTCTCTTTAAACAGACTGTGCCCTTTGGAATGTACTCTCTCCTTCTGGACTGAGTGTTTGCAAAATGTTACTTAATAGAGACATAATGTAAAATCCCAGCTCCAGACGCACCCTCTGCTTGGTCCAAATATAATCAAAATCTGAGGCTGGAACCACATGCCAGTTTTGCAACTGGCTGCTTGACAGCAGTTGAACTAAAAGCACAGAATCAATCAACCAAGCACTTTGGGAGGTTGAAATCCAGGCCAGATTTTGAAATCTGGGACCTCTCTTTAGTAATTTACAGCATACAAAAAAGAAATTCAATAATAAGCCTGGTTTAGCTTCCATAAAACCTTTGGGTCAACAGAGAAGCACTTCCACATGTTCAGATCTGTCGGGTCCCAACGCTTTCTCTGCTTTCTCTCCTTGCACAGCATGAACTCAGATGAGTTAGTATTTTCAAAGATTTTTTTGCTTGGATTTTGAGCTATTTCCGCTCCCCAAAGTTGGAGGGCATTGCTGAGCAAGGGGGCAGCTCTAAACAGGGACTGTATGTGCCACAATCGAGCAAAGGACATTTCTTTGCTGAGCTGGTCGATGAGTTGTTTGGTTCTGCATTTGCACTTGCAGCAGTGGCTCTTTCTTTTCTCCTGGGACTTCTGGGACCTTTGTCCTGCAAATATTTCAGAATAGTAAAATGCTTCAAAAACAAGAGTTACTACAGGATATTAAATGCTTGTTGCTTTTAAATGAGCAGATGGTACTTTTACCGAGTGCTATCCTTTTGGCCATATCTTTATTGTGCTGTCATTTTTCATAGCTTATTTTTAGTGCAGAAAAGGCCTGTGAAGCAGCTGCCAGCAACGTCTGTACACCTGAATATCTCCTTAAATGATATGTAACGTAAATCTATTAAAAAACATTTGTCTGGAGTTCAGAGGGTATTTCATGGAGGATTTATTCTGCTGGAGCCTACATCTGCTTTCTTTATTAAAAGACAAAACTAAATTATTGTTAAAAAGAATACTTAAGAAGTTATTGGAACAAATGATCACCAGCTATCCTGAGTGATGTGGTAATTGTGCGGAGACCTGCATGTGCTGCCCACCTCCACCTGTAAAGAATGGGTTGCTTTGAAGCTGGGAGTCCTCTCACGTACACGTGTCCGCTAATGAAATGAAGTTGTGACGAACTTTTATATCTGCATGGGATAAAAACAACGAGAAGGAATAGCTTTTGGAGGTCAAAAGAGGCTCCATGTGGAAACACAAAGGATGACATATGGAATATTTCATTTCAGATATCCTCAGCAGCAACCACTTCTCGGTGCAATGTCTCAGGGCATTGTCTGGAGGCAAGAGCTAGGATGTTCCTCTGCAGCTTCTATGAGAGGTTGTAAATCTTTCAGATTTGTTTCAGCAAAGAACAGCTACTGTGAGTTTTCCACCTTTATTATTATTATTATTATTATTATTATTATTATTATTATTACCACTAGCTCCTTCTCATATTTTTTTTTCACCCTCATCAAAGCACAGGTGATCATTGCATCATGCTCTGCTGCTCACATATGCTTTTCAGATGGCAATCTAAGTGCACGTCATACGAAGAGAGCACCCATCTGTGTTGCACATGTTCTTTGTAAACAGTAATGTGTTAAGACTGAGAGCAATTCTGTGAAATGATAAGGGACGTTACAACCTTATCTTACTGCTGGGTAAATTAGGCTATAAATAGCATTGCCAAAGTTCCCAAATCGGATTTTGTGACTACGTGATAAGAATGTCTGGGTCCTTTTTTCCAAGCTGAGCTAGAAGAAGCCATGAATGTGCATGGATGTGTGTATATGAAGGTTTTTTTTGTTTGTTTTTTCTTAGTTTGGATATAACATACAGCTTACCAGAACATAACTTCGTACCTTTAACCTGTATGTTCAAATCCAAGCTTTCACTTAACCCCTTTCTTCAGAGTCTAAAATTGGATGGAGAATTGTGTTGGCTGGCCTGCAACAGGCCGTGGGTGCTGTCACATAAATCTCTGCCTGACCTTCACACCTGCTCTGCTTTTATGCCATCTAGCCCTGTCATCTTGGCCTGAAGTCTCAAAAGCCCTGAGCCAGCATCCTCGAAAGTATTTTGGATTCTTTCCACTGGCTCTGGTTTTGTCCAAGCCAGCCAGTTCATGGGCTCTTCCGAGTCTTCCAGCACTGCTGCCGAGCATTTTCCATCCACCAAGAAGGCCATCATCAGGGAGAGGTCCATGTCGGGTGACAGCCACGGACGTCTGCTCACAAACAACTGTGAGGAGCTCAATTATTAGAAATTAAAACCACACCAGGGAGAGATGCAAACAGTTCTTGCTGTAAGTGCAATGGGGTCTGGTAGCCAGAAGGCACTGATCTGCTTTCAGCCAATTCTTGCTCTTCGTTTAATCCTTTCAATTTATTATCCTTCTTGGAACACTTCTGGAATGACAAAATGATGAATCTGGCCAATGGACCAATGTTTTCTTAGGGCTGAACCTGCATCTGATTGTGTTTGCCTTTTCCTGGCTCCAGGGAGGGCAGGAGCAGCAGTGTCCCCACGTCCCTTTAGCTGCCAGGGATCACTTTGTGCAGTTCTTTGGCTGAGGAAACTCCCCTCCCTGTCCTTGACCTAGATAAGGACAGGGCCTTTTATTTTAACAGGAAAAAGCCACTTGGCTCTATTTGTCATTCTTCATTAACCTTATCTCGGTCCTTCTTTATCCTCCTTTCTCCCATGTTGCCTGGTCACTGTAGCCCTTATTACTTCCTCTCTTGATAAAGATGTCCTGTTCAAAGTGTATTTATATCATTAGTTTCGACTGCCTTACTTGGCATTGTGATCCTTTGTGATCGGCTTGTTTGTTGTTTTCTTAATCTCAGTCTGAGGAGCAGGGTTATAAAAATATACTGGATATTTGGTGAGGCCCACCCCTTCCAAGGAGGCTTTTTCAGGCTTTCATCTGTGTGTTCTCCTATCACCCCCGTGGGATCACATGAGGTCTGCGTGGCTGGGCTGCACGATGGGGCACTCACCACTTAGTGCTCAACACTTCTTCAGCCCTGGCCCTTCAAGAAGCTTAACCCCAGGAGAAAAGCAAAGCACTCGTCGTTTTATACACTTCTGAGCTCCATGATGCCTTTCCCAGTGAGCGCGAAGCTGAGTGCTGTGGATGTTTCTGATTACCAGCCCTGCTCCAGCGCAGTTGCAGCATCTCAGCTGGCTGGGCTGCACGCACACGCCTCCCCCCGCGGCGGCATTCCTCACCCTCTCGGACATTTAACTCTGAGGACCTCGGGGCTGATTTTCTGTCCCTTCCTGTCCTTTGTTATATAGATTAGATATTGCTGGGGGAGCTTTATGAAGACCTTAATTTCCAGCGTCACCCTGCAGAAACGTGTAGGTCCATGTAGCAGGAGCCAGCAGATTATAATTTCCCTATGGAAAAATGGATAAAACAAGGGAAGAAAAAAAGAAAAGGAAAAGAAAAATCCCTGAAGATTTCTTAAAATATTTGGAAGCTTGGGCCAGTTCTCAGATGTGCCAGGGGAGTTTGCAAGGGCTGGTAGTACACTGTTTGTATATGTTTGGTTTCTAAGACTGACTTTCATGGAAACAGCATGATAGAAAGTGGGTTTGGTCAGAAATCTCAATATCTTTCATGACAGCACAGTCCAAAGTAGATAGTCCAGGCTGTCAGGGCTAGTGCTGACTCCATTCAAGGTTACAGGCTTGGGGTAGAGTGGCTGGAAAGCTGTGCAGCAGAAAAGGATCTAGGGGTGCTGGTTGATGCTAGCCTGAACATGAGCAGGCAGTGTGCCCAGGTGGCCAAGAAGGCCAACGGCATCCTGGCTTGGATCAGGAATGGTGTAGCCAGCAGGACCAAGGAGGTGATCGTCCCCCTGTACTCGGCTCTGGTGAGGCCGCACCTCGAGTACTGTGTTCAGTTTTGGGCCCCTCACTACCAGAAGGACATCGAGACCCTGGAGCGTGTCCAGAGAAGAGCTACGAAGCTGGTGAAAGGCCTGGGACACAAGTCCTGTGAGGAGCGGCTGAGGGAACTGGGGGTGTTTAGTCTGGAGAAGAGGAGGCTCAGGGGAGACCTTATGGCTCTCTACAAATACCTGAAAGGAAGCTGTGGGGAGCTGGGGGTTGGTCTCTCCTCGCAGGTAACTAGCGATAGGACTAGAGGGAATGGCCTCAAGTTATGCCAGGGGAAGTTTAGGTTGGAAATTAGGAGACATTTATCCTCAGAAAGAGTAGTTAGGCATTGGAACGGGTTGCCCAGGGAGGTGGTGGAGTCACTGTCCCTGGGGATGTTGAAGAAAAGCTTGGACCTAGCGCTTAGGGACATGGTTTAATGGGTGATATTGGTGGTAGGGGGATGGTTGGACTAGATGATCTTGGAGGCGTTTTCCAACCTCAGTGATTCTAGGATTCTATGATTCCCTCATGGTCAGAATCCAAACTTCAGGCTCACATTATAAGTGAGGAGATCCTGTTACCTGTAGGTACAGAGCATGGTGTAGCATTTCTTGCAGTTTGAGACTGGGTTGTATTTTTCATAAGGACAAAGCTAGAAACCCTTCTGTCACTTTCCTTTGAGATACGGTGTTCGCCTCTGGGGTTTGGTTCAGGGGTGCTTTGAGAACTGCAGTTTCCTTGCTGTGAAGAAATAAATGTACTGGGGGAAAAAAGCAGTGTGTACAAAGGAGCAACCTCTATACAGAGTGGGTGCACCTGGGATATGCTGCTGGTTAGACATAGCTTGAGACACGTCAACTACAGTTACACAAATGGTTCATATTTTAGCGTTTGGTGTGGGATTTAGACAATAAAACACGTAAGTGTAGGTGGAGGACATGAGGACCCTCTATGTTCCCATTACAGTCAGTGGAGATCCAACCAACACAGACCATGGAGCCCCCAGCACAAATCAGTTCACCCTGAAGGAGTCACCTGGCAGTTACCCAATTGACTCATTTCCAAACTCCATGGACTACGAAGTTATTGGAGACTACATCCTTCTTCAATATAATGAGAGCTTAGTCCCTAGTTCACATGCAGACACCTACAAGTACATTCCCAAATCCCACCCCAGTTTCCTTTGTGGTACAAACCTTGCCTATTCATATATATTCATATATATATGCATGCCTCTGCCTGTTCATATATTTTATAGGAGTCAAAAGACATTAGCTTTTATTGTAATCCCACCACATGGATTTATCTCTTATGCACCTGAGTTTGAAAATCTTGACCGCTGTTGTTATTCTTGGATTTCACCCTTTGGACCGGTCAGTTTGTCTGGTTCTGGATATGGAACAGAAATCTAACACCAAAATATTTCTCCAACATCTGCTGGCTTCTCTGTGAATACCATCATGTGTGACTCACACTCTTTGGCATGGTTAAGAAGCTAGATTTAAAATATGGTTTTGTACTTTTGATTCCCAAATAAAGTCTAGTGGAAAAATATTATTTATCCCTGCATTTTATGTATTAAAAATACACTGACTTTGTTGCAATAACAAAACTGTTTAATACCCTACATTAAAAAATGAAAAAAAAGGGGGGGGGGAGTGCCAACCATTTTTAAGTCAAAACAAATCTGCGTAATTTTCCCATTAGTGCAACCTTTTCCCGTTAATCCCAGCCAGTGGAAGACTTCCCTGCTGTCCCAATGTCCTACAGCTAGTCTTGTGCTACCTGAGAGGCTGTTTGGGAAGCATCTCAGTGGAGATTAGGAGGAGCTGTAAAGCTTCTGACCTTTTAAACACTAAAGCAAAATCTGAAATCTCCTCTTGCAAGTATTCACAACATTAATCTCAAACCATGTTTAACCTTGTCTTTAATTGGACACTCGGGTAATATCATGGCAGAAATAACCCAGCGTGTCAGCACCAATGTAGCCTTCAGCAGCAGATGCAGACTCTGTCCAGCAGCCCGGCTTCCTCCAACACTTGAATTCCTTCTGTGTGCACTCAACTTCCCCACTGCTATCTAACACTTCACCCTGGGCTCCTGTGGTGGAATAGAGAAAGTCAGAGAGAAATTAGTGAAGAAAAATTTGAGCTTGATAAAGTTGCAGCCAGCACAGTAAGAAAGAGAAGAGGAATGCCTTGTCTGCACTGTGTCAGGCTGGTCATTGCTGCTCTTCGCCAGTGTGCCCTGCTGCAACCCCAGCCATGGCCTCACAAGCTCCGGGTGACCTTAGGCAAGCCCTTTACGTGCTTTCTTCTTCAACTCTTGCTATCTGTTGAGTCATCCTTTCCCCTGCTCTTTGCTCTCTCCCTCAGCTACGTCAGCAAGGCAGAGGAACGCAACCTCAGCACCATGCCAAGGCTGTTGCTCAGCCTTCAGATCAAAGCTGGCTTCCATCCCACCTGCTCTGAGTTCTTGTCTGCCCGACGTCTCCCATGCAGATTTAGCCAAAGTGACCTAGCCTGGGTACTGGAAGTCATTAGTGAACCGTGCAGGTTAATTTATCCTCCTTCATTAAAGGCAAATGGTGTGTGAAAAGAAGGCTTATTATCCAGCTTCACTGACAGGACATTCAGCTATGAAATGCTTCAATCTCTTTAACATTAATCTCCTTGCAATTACAGGGATTGCCTCTTACTATAAGTACTTCACACAATGCTTATCTCAGGGGGGTTCTTATCTGAATTGCTTTATGTAGATGCTATTGTAAGACTAACTATAATAAGACAAAGCTTTGGAAAAAATAATAAATGTCCTTCTTTTCCATGTGTAATGGCATTTCCCTCATTTCCTAGTGTTTAGAGAAATTCATTTTGTTCCTAGTAGCTGGTTTTAGCTTTATTTAGGAAGTTCAGCTTCATGTAAGTGACATTGGCCTGGAGGAAGGGATGGTTAGATCTGTGTAAATGACAGTGTTTTGGAGGAAAATGAAATGCCTTCGTCATTTGCCTTCAGACGGTGAATATTCATCAAAAGTAAGTATTTTCAGAGATGACCTTGCAGCTGAGACAGAAACAATAATTGCTTGCAGTCACAGAGACTGAGTCACATCTTGACAGAGCTGATCTGGGCAGGAAGGGTTTACCTAATTTCCTAAAGATTCTCGGGGACTGAATTCGTCTGATCTCCTCTAATAGCGAGGGGAAAAAAAAAAAAAATCTCTTTGTTTCATCTTGAGCTTTATCCTAGCTTTTCATTATTCCTGGGATAGCACCATGGTTCCAAAACCAAAATGGGCTTGGTTACCAGTACCAGGAGCTGCCCGGCAGCCAGTGGAGAGACTTGTGCTTGGAAGGTGGAACCAGAGTGAATGTTTCCCTGACACACCACCCAGGCAGAGGCCAAACGACCGCTCTGCTGGGCACCCCCTGCAGCACCGCTGCTGCAGTGCCGGGCGCTGGGGCATCCCAGAGTGGCAGAGGAGCCCCTCAGAAAGGAAATGCACCTCTTAGCAGAAGCCACAGCTATAAAAAATGTCATTTTTCATGCTATTAGGACAGTACTTTATTTCCTTGTGAAGTGTTTTCATTAGTTTTGCTACTCTCAAAAGTCAATGACTTCCAAACATAGCAGAGGAATTAATAAAACTAGAAACTATATCTACCTGTTAAGTTTCTGAAGATGTTTTAAGAGGCTTTTTGGTTTCCTGGAAGAGATGCTGTGGTCCCAGCTGCAGAGAGAAAGGAAATATCAGCAAAAAGGCCCATAGCAGCTTGTAAACAGGAATTAGCCATGCTCCTTAGAGCAAGGAAGGGCAAAGAGGAGCAAATCACTTTAAAAATGTGGACAGGCTATCTTACAATGTTTATGAGAATTAGAGGTACAGATAGAAACAGCCAGCCAAACAAGTAGCCAGAACTGAGCAAAAATTTATTATTTCACATCCGGGCAAAGCGTAGACAACCATTTTGCTGAGCCCCAAAATATCAGCTAAAGCTAGGGAAGGCTTAATGGGAACAGGATGGAGTCTAAGATCCAGGTACAATTTTGTTCATCTGAAAGCATGCAGAACGTGGGGATTCTGTATATGGTGGTGGCTATGAAGTGACTATGGAAAAACGTAAACACGTCTGACCCTGGCTTATACAGCAGACTGAACTGCTGCATACAGACAGAACCTTACCAACTGACTTGGTTGGCTAAAATAAACTTGCACTGCTGCTTCTCCTTGCGAGCTCTGTAGAGACAACAAAGTTCACAACATTAAAGTGGGTTTCTGGTTTGTGGATTATAAACATTATGGATTATAAACATTAATGTTTACAAAATTCCAAACAGATTATTGCTGATGGAAAAGTAGGAAAGAGCCAAACCTGACTTCAGATTTGGATTCAGGTTCAGTTTACAGACTGCAGGAAGAACGTTTGGGGTGAAATTTTGAACCCACCATTGCAAATGAAGATACGTTGTTGGGTTCAATGGATCCATTTTTGATTTTCTCATAAACTTGGCTTTCTTGCTTCAGAGATAACCAAGGCACAAATAGCCCTGACTTCTATTCCCTGCCAGTAGCAGTGCACAGCACAGCTGACTTTTCAGGCTGAAATTTGTGACTTAAACAAGTTTGAAACAAACAAAATTAATCAGGAAGAAAAAAAAAGTTTTCCATGGTCTCACCTGGTGAAATGTATGGAGACCAAACTGTAACAGAAATGTGGAGAATCAAGGAAAGAGGACCTTTTATTATTATTATTATTATTATTATTATTATTATTATTATTCCTATTATTATTATTATTTTGTATCATGTATATGAATAACCTTTTCCATATTCAGAGCATCTGTTTTATGCCAATACCTCAATCTGCGAGATGGTCCAAAAGGGGTGTTTATTTTCTTCAAGATGTTGGCTTTGATTTCTCTGAAACTTACTGTTATGAAGCCATCTGGAACTAATAAATTCCTCCTTTATTTACAGCAATCTCATTTTGGACTGCATTTGGACTTTGATTATATTAAGACTGATTCTTTGCAAAGACTCATCTCCATGTGACGCCTGGCCCTGCTTCCATCACAGGCTTCAGCAGCATTGCGGCTGCCCTAGGATGCTCCTACACAAACATCTCTGACTTTTCCCCGGTTTATGTGGCTTCAGTTCTGTGCTGTTTTGCACTGGTTTCACTGCAACAATTAAATGTTCCTTGTGCCACTTGTGTCTCCATCAGGAATGCCTTCCCTGTTCCAGAGAAAAAGGGGACAAGGGAGCAGAAGGGAACAAAGGGAGGGGAGTACTTACCGACAGATGAACGTCTTCCTGGCTTCAGCTTGGCTCTTCCTCACACATGCTTTGATTTTGTCAGTGTTCTTCCTCCAGAAACATGATGCTTTTTGGAACCTGATCTGCCTGTATAGAGCAAAACAGACCTCCAACAGGATGACTGGGGAGCTGGGAGATGTCTCTCCTTTGGGATGATTGCTTCACGCTCTTTTGGAGGTCAGGGTGTGTAGAATAGCAAGGACTACCACAAGAACATATATTTATTGTCAGAGTTCCATGGAATTAAATGAATAATGCTTCAGACAAGGTTTGTTGGCATTTTCCCCAAGTATGATAGAGTCTCAGTCTTGGCATTTCACTTTGTGCTTTTCTAGTGTTGCAAAGGGGACAAAAGCTTGCCGTAAGAAGTTGGGTGCATGTGTTGGGAGCAGGACGGAAGAGGCATAAATGCAGCAGAGCTGAAGCACTGTGTCACTACAAGAGCAGGCCCTGTTTTCACCACTGCAGCTTGAGCATCCTTTTAAGTGTCATATTTTATGCACAGCGGAAGGAAAGCAGAGAGGTGACTTGGATCCACGTTGACTCCCCACCTCCTTGTGACCCAGCCTCCTGGCAAGCACAGCATGGCTGGTATTGGGGCTTTAACCTGCCTGGCTGCTAACAGAGAAGCTAGTGTCTTGTGTGAGACTCATGGAGACACAGAGAGGCAGTGCAAATATTTAGATTTCTAATAATATCAGTGGTGCTTCAAAGGACTCGCCTTTTCCCTCGACGACAAGTGACAGCAGACGAAAGGTGACTGGCAAACAGTATTGAGAACCCACTTGGCATTCTCTATTTCACTCTTAATGTTGCCTCTCTATCACAAAAATATTTTTAAAACAAATATGTTAGATTTGCAAAGGACATTCTTACTAAGGTCCAAACAAGCCTCAGGTACTTGACCTACTCATCTCCTGTTGCAGGACCCAGGTTACCTGCCAGACATTTTCTCCAGTGCAGCAGAGAAGGCTGGACCCTGTGGACCAGTGTAGTGTGGTGCCTGGTGGCTGCCAGAAATTTCACCAGAAATTGCACTGATGTGGATGTCCTGCTTTGCTGAACGAGTATTGTGTGCTGCTCTGCACCCCACTGATGTGTGGGCTCAGTGAGACTTAAATTATGGTCTTTTTGCAGTATTTCATTGTACCAAAACCTGCAGCCTCAGCTAGGACATCCCAGACTCCACAGCGAGGGAAACCTCGTTGAAAATGGCCTGTCAGCAGATACCTTTCAGTTATGCTTCAAAAAAAAAATATGAAAAGAGGAAAACGAGGAAAGAAACATTAGTTTAAATATGAACAAATTGTTAACACCCCATAAAAGAGACTGGGGATACTTACACTCAGAGATCATAGATGTTTAAGCCAACATTACCAACCCAGAAGGTCGGGGCGGCGAAGCAAAGGCCAGCTGAAGGTAACCGTCTGGTGGTGCAATGCGCAGCCACCTCCTGCAGCAGCTGAGGGGATGGTGACGGATAACCTGGGGGGGGCATTTCACACCCATCTAATCTGCCAGCGAGGGACATCAGACACGGACACCCCCGTTTGCCAAATTCAGGCTGACTGATGCTTCCCTGGCCTTGTCTCCTGTTACCATACGAATCCTCCCAGCACAGGAGAACTGGCAGCGTGACAGCCACACAGGCACTTCATCTTCAAGGCATTTCGTTCAGCATTCCTGTGAAAAGTGGGGGTACTGAGAGGCTGGGTTCACAGAGGAGGAGAGGTGACAAAGGGCTGTGCTCCGGGTCAGCTGCTTCTGGGGCTGGAATTTGGGCTCAGGAATGTCCTAACCCGCCAAGCCTCTCCTGTTCCTCTGACGGCTCCTGCACAGAAACAACCTGCTTCTTTTCTAATATTGTGGTGCCTTTTTTTTTTCTTATTAGAAAATAATCTCATCAGGGCAGGAATACCACCTTCATTTAATAACTTCTCCCAGCCTCTGCTAGCTTTGAGCTAGGAGTTGTGTCGATGTACATAAATGGGATTAACTCCTTGTGCTCCTTTATTCTAATATAAATCAGAATTTGGACTGAGACGTCCAGAAGGGTGGAGTAAGAACATTTCTGCTTTTTATCTTTATTATTATTATTAAGGTTCATTATTGTTTTGTTATGGTTATTATTCTTATTTAAAGATTGCATTCTTCTTATTTAAAGATTGTATTCTTCTTATTATTGCTATTATTATTATTATCATTTAAAGCTTGTTCAAGACCCAGGAGATGCACTAAACAAAAGCTCTAGGTATTTTTAATCTGGGACATTTCCATGATGCATTTCCATCCTTTGCCTGCTTTTTGGTGGCGGGGGGCACAGGAAGGGTTGGCAGCTTTTGTGGTAAAGGGATGTGAAGTGCCGTCCCTCTGGGAATAGCATTAAGGAGAAGTGGACAAAAAGGGTGCTTTGGCTGAAGGTGGGTGGGTCCCAGAGGCGAGCTTCGTGCCAAACAAGGGATTTCTCCTGCGCTGGAGGGCGGCTGCGATCATCTCAGCCTTTTCTCTAGGGCAGAGCCGCAGGCCTCAGCCCCTGTCGGAAGCAGCCTGGAAAAAACCTCTGTCGGGTTTGGCCTCCAAACCTTCCCCAGGGCTCTCCCCAGCCCCAGCCCCGGCCCTGCGGCCCTCGGCGCCCCAAACCCCGCCGTGTGCCCGCGTCT
The DNA here is from genome assembly GCF_964211835.1 of Anser anser. Lineage (NCBI taxonomy): Eukaryota > Metazoa > Chordata > Aves > Anseriformes > Anatidae > Anser > Anser anser. The sequence continues at coordinate 204,159,092 of NC_139720.1, read as the reverse complement.
CCCCCTGCTGGCTGCCGCCGCTGCTGGGAGGGGAGGGCTTCTGAGAGGAAAAATGCAGAGTTCTGCAAAACGGGCTTTAAAAGTCAGGATTAAGGGGCAAGATGCCCCTGTGCGACACTGGTTCCTTTCCTTCCAGCCCTTGTGATGCCCGGTGCTGCTGCCTGTCACAGACGCCCAGAAAGCCAGCTGTACCCTGGGCTGCACCAAAAGCAGCGTGGCCAGCAGGGCGAGGGAGGGGATTGTCCCCCTCTGCTCTGCTCTCGTGAGACCCCACCTGGAGCCCTGCGTTCAGCTCTGGGGCCCCCAGCACAAGAAGATCATGGAATTATTAGAGCGAGTCCAGAGGAGGGGCACACAAGGATGGTCAGAGAGCACCTCTCCTGTGAAGACAGGCTGAGGGAGTTGGGGTTGTTCAGCCTGGAGAAGAGAAGGCTCCAGGGAGACCTCACAGCGGCCTGCCAGTACCTACAGGGGCCTACAGGAAGGCTGGGGAGGGACTCTTTGTCAGGGGGTGCAGTGATAGGACAAGGGGGGTGGCTTTAAACTAGAAGAGGAGAGACTTAGATTAGATATTTGGAAGAAATTCTTTACTCAGAGGGTGGTGAGGCCCTGGCACAGGCTGCCCAGAGAAGCTGTGGATGCCCCATCCCTGGAGGTGTTCAAGGCCAGGCTGGATGGGGCTTTGAGCAACCTGGGCTGGTGGGAGGTGTTCCTGCCCATGGCAGGGGGTTGGGACTGGGTGGGCTTTAAGGTCCCTTCCAGCCCAAACCATTCTGGGATGCTATGAATCAATGAGACCCACACCTCTCCAGCTCACGTGGTGGCTGACCTGGGAAAGCAGCGCTTGCTGGTCTGCTCCCAGCACCAGTTTTGTGCTCTTTTCCAAAAGTTAATGGCAAATACAGGAACAAGTCCTGGGGAAAGGGAGCACTGCCTGTGCCTCCTGGGGCAGAACCCCACCCACCGAGCTGTTTCTGTTTCTTCTTTGGTGAACTTAATTAAGTTATTTGCCCAACGGAACAGGTCCCGGTGGAGGAAAGGAAGGAAACTGCAGCCAAGTGGGTGGGCGTTGGGTGGGAAACGTTGGTGCAGGTCCTCCCAAGCTGCAGAGATGCTGAGCTGACACACAGCACTCCCTGGGAGGTGTTAGACCTGCTCTGAGGTGTTCCCCTAGAAGATCCATGGAAGAGTAAGAAATCCAGGTGCAGCTGACGCAGGGGGACATCTTTGTTCATGGCCAGCTGTGCCCCAGCAACAGGGTGACTGTGTGTCAGAATGAACTGGGGAAGAACAACCCCTCCATGTTTCCTGAACAGGAACATAGAATGGAAGCAACCAACCCAAACACATCAGTAATCAAAACTGTTTGGGGTTTTGCATTTGTTTAGAAGTATTAGTCAGAAATGCTCAAGATGTGAGAGAAGGTTTTAATGAAAACAGTCCAATCAAAGCACTAAGTACTGTGTTGTCAATATAGTTGTCAAAATACTGACAACTACCAGCATATATTCATAGCTGCCAGCAGAGCTCATGAGCTTTTCTTGGACTTCTGAGGCTTGCTGGATGATATTCGCAAATAGCTATCTGGTATGGAATGAAGCGCCATGGAAACTTTTACAGATAAAAATACAGTGGTCATTTTATACAAAGAAAGAGAAATCAAGATTTATTTTGTTTTCTTCACCAATATGCACAGCTGTGAAGTAGATTTCTCGAGGCTGGTCTTCATCTGACACAAAACCATTCTTACTTATTATTGACACAGCTACATATTGCTAATGAGATACTTGGAGATTTAAGAGGCAAAACACAATATAGGGTGTTGACTTGGCATGGTAAACATTTTAGTTTTGAGCATAAACGCTACTGATCAATTGCAGGTGAAATCTGAATAAAAATAACAAATTTTATCCACACAATGATATCCAGATCTGAATGCAGATCTGCATTGCTTTTTGTTGGCCCTCTCCCACAATAACATTGGTTCTGGTTCTTGTATTTCATCTCCGCAGCTGGGATTAGGAGCTCTGGATGCCCAGGGGACACAGACCAGGCCCAAACCTGCCTGGCATCCAGTGTTGGCAACTCAGCTCTTCCAAAAATGTGAATTGGCTCAGCCTGCACATGCAGATTTGTAAAAATAAGAGCTAGTTTCTTTTTCAAATTTTCCTCTTGGGCGTTTCATATTTCCCATTTTCAAGCTTTTTACTGTAAAAACAAAGACCAGAAGTGTTTAGGTTTTGTTTTAAAGGGGAGGGGGAAGGGGAGAGGCTAACATTAAGCAGTGTCTCCTGGAGACATACCATTGAAAGAGAGCAAATATAGCTGTAGTTTGCCTCAATGAACATATTAGTGATAAACAACACACATTTTGAAGGCGTGATGCAGTAGGTCTCAAACAGGGCATCTCTGGATATTTAAATTTATTTATCTGTACTTCTTTTGCTTTAGGAGCTGCATGGCAAATACCACAGTTTTGTTTTTCTTCCAAAACATCTTTTCAGTACTTTCCTGCTCAACTGAAGCTGAAGTGCCCCAAGAAGAGCATCTTTATTTATTTATTTTAATTTTATTTTTTTCCCCACAGCTAACGTGATTCAAACATGTTTCACTCACTGGATAGGACATGTAATTGGAGGAATAGCACTTGCATGGCCAGAATGCTATCCACTGAGAATTTTATAAAAAGGCCAATATAGTTGTAGTGCTGGCAGATGCCCATTAACAGCTTGGTTACATGGCAAATCAGGGATGTTTAAACAGCACAAAAGAAGCAACATATGGACTTTTAAAGATCTGCTAGTAACAGAAATGTATTTGTTCACATAGATTTAAGGTCAGAAGATCATTAGATCATCTATTTTGCCCTCTGACATAATGCAAGCTGTAGTGTATCTGTTACCTGATCAGATACCTGTTTATGGAGACCAAAGCCTCATCTCTGGAGCTCCAGAAATTTGCCCAGTTTGTCTTTACAGTTTCAAAAGATAGCAAATTCAGATACTTCCCAAGGTGTCCAATCCTGCTCTCTCCTCCTCTCTCTCCCCCAGCTTAAGAAAGAATAAGAGAATATTTGGTAGCAATGGCAGATCTCTGGAACCGAGTCCATTATCGAGTATGAAGGCAGAGGGGTATCAAGAAAAATGCATTAAACCAGGTGTTATCCAGATTGAAAGACATTTTCAAAGAGAGACGAATAGTACTGGAAGGTGTATCCTATATTAGCAACTCATGAGAAAACTTCTGAAGATTAGCTATACGTGGGAAGAATCAATCACAGATACAAAGCAAATGGTGTGGCAAATCCCTGATATTAAGTAGGGATCTGTTAGTTGTTATTCACTGAACAGCATGCCTCCTCTGCTCTCTGATATTTCTTTTTAGTTCTAGGTATGCTTCACAGATATGCTCAATAAATCACCTGAGAAAATGCTGAGGTGGGATTAGACTTGTTCTTCAGACCTGCCAGGATCATGCCTTCTGGCTGGTACCACTTGGGTAGCTTTCAGCATCCGGAGCAGACGTATTTCAGGAAACATAAGTAGATATGATATGATGATTGTGACAATGATAATGACTGTGGCACTAAGATCTGGTGACAGCGTATTCTCCAGGACTGAGTGGTATCCTTCTGCTGCAGAGAAGGGAGGCAACTCCATGTTCTCACCTGCTAATAATAGAGCAGTCACACATCAGAAATCACATGAATTGAGCAAAAAACCATAACCTTTCACAAAGGTTGCTTAAACAAAGTTACTACTTCACAGAGGTACTTAAAGAAAGAAAGAAAAAAAAATAGGGCACATTGGCATTCATCTCAGTTAAGTTCAGATGTTTTCAGTGTACATGTGAACATCTGAGCTGGTTTCTCTTAGCTTCCTTGCGATGAAAACCAAGAAATGTGCTCTTTGGAGACACAGTTAATGTGCCTAATTCTAGCTGTCTCTAGCATGAGACAAATTTCTCCCTCAAAGTGCTTTTTCTCTGCAATGATACTAAAGGAAGTCAGAGGCTGACTAGCTTGGAAACAGATGGCTATATTTGGTCAAATGAATCCCACACATGATGTTTTTCATTCTTGGAAAAAGAAAATATAAAACAGCTATTAAACCTGGCTCTGTGGAAACATCCTTATGGGTGGCATGGGAATTAAAAACAAAATCAGTGCAGTGACTACAAGGATAGGCTGCTATAGTACCTGGAAATGTTGTTGGAGTCATTCCTGTTATTGAAAGGTAAGATGCTGTCTGATACCCTTTGACCTTGATTTAGCTTAATCAATCCATTTGGACTGTCCTTGGCACTGACACTTACCCGGGGGTTAGATGCTCTCTGCATGCAAGCAGTGACCTCTAGAACCACGAACACCCAGGATCTGTCACTTGGCTGATGCTCTGTTGACCAGCAGTAATATTTGGCTGTGTTTTTTTTTTTATTTTTTTTTGCCAGTCAATATACCAGTTTCTCCTCAGAATCCTGCTTAAAAAAAAAAAAAAGATGCACTTGTCCAGCAGCACAGACCACATCATTCTTGTCCACAGAGTTGCTGTTCAATGTCCAAACCAATGCCAATGCCCCCTGGTCCAAATCAGAGCTCTGCAATCCTGTCCCTGTATGGTCCTCGGTCAAGAGTGTGGGGAGTGTATGTGCTTACCATAAAATACCGTGCTTGGGTTAAGAATGTGATAAGATTGGTCAAAAATCTGTGTCTAAGCATACTTTCTGTTTTCCTTTCCAGTTCCTGGCTCATCAACATTCCTGTATAATTCTGTACTTTATAGCATAGACATTCCTGCCTGTACTTTATAGAGAATATCTTATACTGGTGTTATTTTTAAAGCTATTTGTTCACTGTCACAAAGAGTGACAGCCTATTTATCCCTCTGCATAGACAGGGATAGGTCTGATTTCTGCACAGAGACTCACTTTCTCATAGCACATGTAGGACAATTTTGCAGGACCTGGCTGCAGAATCTTGCTTTCAAAGTCAGAGCAGAAACAAAACTCACTATTTTTGGTCATCTCCTTTAACCCTGAGCTTGTTTTCTTTCTTTTGGCCCAAATGATTTATTTTTCTATATATTTGTTGTGCATTCAGCATACCTATATTTCTCTGCCGACTGTTAGTGAAAAGAGGACCAAGCTGTTAGATTTTCCATCTGCAATTTCATCTAAGTTCAAAGGACAGCATGCTGTGTTTTCTAAAGGAGTTATCCTTATGTACATTTCCCAGGGGAATCTATCAAAATGAGGAAACAGGAGCTTTAAATAGGATTTTCCTTTGAAAGCTGCACTAAAATCACCATTTTAATCAAGAGCTTTTTTTTAATAGGGGCCAGATTTTTCCATCCTTCATCTTGTGAGCAGAACAGTGATTCTGGTTAAAGTTTCAGAAGTCTGAAATAAACTGTGGCTTATGTTTATGTTTCTCATCTATGACTTCTCTCTCCAGCACTTCAGCTACTTTAAATGGGAGGTCTCGAAGTGCAGCCACTGCTCCTACTGTGCTGATATCCCACTGATTTCAGGATCATACTAATTAAACACTCACCTCTGTTAGGATGCCAGACAAAACACTCCCCAGCAGAGTCAGGCTGTGGGAATGCCAGGCTTGATTCTGGCTACATCCAGTATGGTTTTAACTAGCTAAATATATAATTTCACTCTTACTTTCTCCTTTTCACCTTTATGTTTTCCCCTGTCCTTTGTCTTGCCCTGCGTACAGACCGTAAGCTGTGTTGTGCAGGGACTCATTAAATGGGTGCCCAGTGCTTGCTAATGAGGAAGGTGGGTCTGTGAGCAGGGCGACTTCTTGCTCCTGTCATACAAACATACAAGAGCAGCCCTTGCGTGCCATCAGCAGAAAAGCAAAGTCAGTGCAAAACGTGCAGCACTGCCAAAGAATTCAGATCGTGACTCAAGGACGCCTGGCATCTGTGAATGCCACAGACAGGTCTCCTTTTTCCTTTGCACTGTTCTCAGCTGCTCCAAGTATGGGTTCATTTTTCATCCCATCTCTTTGCTTCTGCATCTGAGCAACTGTAGAAACGGATGCATGGCAACGCCGCAGAAAGAGGGAATGCAGCTGGCCCAGGATCATGTCCATCGGAGCTGCTGCTGGCATACAAGCCCTCTCTTTCAGCGAATAAATGATATGCTAATTGCATGCACAGATACAAGAAGTGGCTGGGCCATTCCCCCTGCTCAGGGAGAACACAGAGGGCTGTTCAGGCTTGTTCTTTCTCTGCAGTGTTGACTTTTCCTACGAAGTTTCTCTGCCCCCTGATTTAATGATGGAGCGATTGCCAGCTTGGCTACCCACAGGGCAGACCTTGCAGTTCTTTGTCAGCAGGCTGCTCCACCGAGGAAGGGAAAATAACAAGTCTCACCCTTACAGACTAGGATGGGGAGCAAGGCTGCGTGGGAGAGAGGAAGAGGTTGACCTCAGATTTCACTTCTCTGTTGCATCAACTACAAGTTACATGTCCTCACACCCAAGGACCCACATAGCTCTGTTGGACAGCTTTTGTCCTCTTCAAGTTGCTCCCAATAAAGCCAATTTTATACCATGTTCATAGAATCACAGCTTAATTTAGGTTGGAAAAGGCCCCTTAGATCATCAAGCCCAACCACCAACCTATCACTACCAAGTGCACCACTAAGCCGCGTCCCTAAGCTCTACACCCACACGTCTCTCACATACCTCCAGGGACAGGGACTCCACCACTTCCCTGGGCAGCCTGTTCCTTTGCTTGACCACCCTTTCCATGAAGAAATTTTTCCTGATGTCTAATCTAAACCTTCCCTGATGCAACTTGACACCTTTTAGTCACATCCTATCACTTGGCACCTGAGGAAAGAGACCGACACCCTCCTCACTGCAGCCTCCTTTCAGGCAGCTGTACAGAGCAATGAGGCCTCCCCTGAGCCTCCTCTTCTCCAGACTAAACAACCCCAGTTCCCTCAGCCGCTCCTCATAACTCGTGTTTCCAGTCTTTTCACGAGTTTCGTTGAACTTCCCTGCACACGGATGATCAGCTCCACATCCTTCTTGTGGTGAGGGGCCCAAAACCGAACACGGTACTTGAGGTGTGGCCTCACCAGTGCCGTGTACAAGGGGACAATCACCTCCCTGGTCCTGCTGATTCAAGCCAGGATGCCATTGGCCTTCTTACACACCTGGGCACACCACTGGCTGTTGACCAGCACCCCCAGGTCCTTTTCTGCCAGGCAGCTTTCCAGCCTCTCTTCCCCAAGCCCACACCACTGCACGGGGTTGTTGTGCCCCAGGTGCAGGACCCAGCACTTACCTTGTTGGGTGTCACACACCTGGCCCATCGGTCCATGTATCCAAATCCCTCTGCAGAGCCTTCCTACCCTCCAGAAGATCAACACTCCTGCCCAACATGAAATCATCTGCAAGCTAACTGAGGGTGCGCTCGATCCCCTCATCAAGATCGTTGACAAAAATATTAAACAAAACTAGCCTCACGCCGAGACCTGGAGAACACCACTTATACATTTGTTTATACTTTCCCATGTTCCTATTTACATTTTAAATCTCTCTCTGAGCTCATCTTGAAGGTTACAATCTTTCTCTCTTTGAAATTCCTCTTGAAGACCTAATTCTCTCTTCTTGTGACAGAAATCAGCCAGCATATCCTGGGTGGAGTGGAGAACAGTCCTGCTCTGCTTGCACCATTTAAAACTGAAGAGTCCATAAGTGTCCTGATTTACCAATATTTTCCTATAGCTGAATAAAACCAGACAGCTCTTAGACTGTTGAAAAAAACAGGCTATTCACATAAGTAGAATTGTGTGTGCTTTGACTGTCTCTTCACCTATTCAGATTCTTCTGTGCGCCTTCTAATGCTGGAAAAATTTCCAGGACAAGACTGCCTTAATATATTTAATGTGTTACTGACTAAGATAAAGGCTTTGGTCATAGAAGGACACATCTACAGAATTGCAGGAATCTTGCTTTTTTATTTTATTTTATTTTTTTATATAAACCAATGCACTAAAACTGACCTCATCTATGCGTATGTTAAGTGATTTGGAAAGAATTTGAGATCAGCTTTTTAAGCTTTTTTTTTACAACTCCTTCCTTCACTGTGAGTACTGTCTACAATGAGTGGGATCAAAAAGTCTGAGTGCAGCAGAGTTGAACTCAGGCTAAGATTAAGCAATCATCCTCTTAAGGGATGTCCCTTCTCTTGGGACAAATTTTCTCGAAAGACCCGAGTTCTGTACTTAGCTCTTGGCAAAGTGGAAAAGACCAACACTGCAATCACCCTGCAGAGGCGTGCTGGTGGAGCAAAGCTAGCAAGTATGCAACCACTCTGCGCTCCTAAGGATTTGTCTCTTCTCTAGTGGCTTTCAGCACCAGTCACACCTAATATTTAGATCTTCCTGAATGCAAACCTCTCGTGAAGTCAAAGCCTGCACGTCGGCTTTGTGAGAACTGGCTCTTAGCATCAGGACTTTGTTGAAATATCCACGTGGTAACAAACACAGAGTTCATAGCCCAGCACTCGGGGAAAGTCTCTGGGATGTTGTCTTGAAAATAAACTAGTGGTGAATCACTACTTCAGTTCTGAGTCACTGGTTCTATTAACATATGCTTTCACTTGGATCCTGTTCATATTGGTATGACCCATGAAACAAAATTCAGTAATCATGAAGGGAATCATCAAATTTTGGGCATGGTCAGAATTCATTAGTCCAGCTAATTCCACTCCCTGCAGGGACCAGCCGGCGGGAAGAGGAGGTGGAGGCCAGGAAAAGATAGTGCAAATTCATCCTGAAATGTAAAAGACAGTATCAGCCCTACACCACAGAAATGCAAGCTGCTCCTTATTTATTACATCAAATGAGCCTAACTTTGTGAACTTTTATAAGAGTTTGTCAGACAATTCAGTCATTTTCACACTTAGAGTTTCACTGATTTGGCAGTTTTCATAGTTCTTTACCTTGTTCTGTGATTCTTTGATTCTATGATACTGTGTGTGCAAGGTCTCGCAGTCGTACTGCACTGAACCTGTAGTGCAGGGCTTACATGCCCAAAGGAATGAGATGTGTGTCAAGTGAAGCCTGACAACCACATTTTACCACACAATTAATTTAACTTTTTAGGATAATTTTTTTTAGGATAATTTTAGGATAATGATACCTACCTTCAGGAGACTTTTAAAGATTCACAAAGTCCTTTCAAGATTCCTCAAGTGATAAGGGGAAAGACACGTTTTTTGCTCAAATGTGATGATATGAAGAGGAGGAATTATTTCCCCCTTGAATGGACAAAAGGTATATGGCCCTGGGGAGTGCTCACTGAGTTCATGCGGTTCCTTGCAAAGAATTCCCCCTAAACCTCTTCCCATGCAGAGGGCCAGCCATTTTCCCATCTCCTTGCACAAGGTGGATTTGATGCTCAGGTATTTCTGGCCAGCAGTCAGACACTGTAATTCCTTCTGTCACAAAGCTCGATGCCAGGAACACCTCACTAGAGATGCGATTAGCAGTAAAGTCTCCAGCTGTTCTCCAAGGTCCCTGCCTGCCATTTTCTCTCTCCAGCCCCACAATTCACCCTGCAGCTTGCCAGAGCCAAAGTCAGCCACCTGTTCATCAAATCCTGAATAACAGCGTGAGGCCACTTCTGGTCCTGTGGAGATGACTGTCCTCAGCAAGTCACTTGCTGTCTGCCACCTCCAGTCTATAGCAGTGATTTCACAATGCCTGTGATGTGTAAGGATGTACTAGGGGAGCAAAACACAGTAACTTTAGGTAGTCGATTGCTCAAAAATCATGCTATCCGGCTACCTGAAGAATGCTCTCCATGTATCTCCTTTACCTGTGACATGTTCTGCAAGCATAAAGACACACACACAAAAAGATTTCAGTCCTATCTGTAAATCAGCTGGACCTGGGAGAATTAACCTAAACGGTCAGAAGGCAGGAGATATGATCAGGTGAGAATGGAAACAAAACAGGGGAAGAAAATTCTGGAGATACTTGAGGTAGAAGTATCAAGAACATTTTGTGGAACACATATAAGCTTAGGACCCATGTACCATCAGGCTGGTGGCACTAATAATAAGGAAATACAAAGGGATTTTGGGGTACTATGCTGTCATTAGTGATTGGTATCTAAGCAAATTACTGCAGAAATAGAACACGGATTCATAACTCCACTTAGCACTGAAATACAAAGGATTCTCACCCTGGCCTGTCTACAAATCTTTTGCCTTTTACTCAAGAGAGTGAAATCCAAAGCATTTGTGAAAAACATTAAATTGTATCCTAATTTCTTATTTCTCTCAGTGTTGCTATTGTGCTAGAAAATCTGTGAAGCATCTTATGGTGGAGCCTGATAATGTTGTTTTGCAAACGGTATTGTATAAGAATGAGACTCTGCAGCTGCTAAAGAAATAACAGGAAAAATAGAAGTCCCCTCCTTGTATTTATCCAAAGCGGAATTTAACCACAGCATGAAACAAGTTGCCACAGCTTTATACTCATGAAAAGCATTATTGCATTTCAATGACTGGTAGGCAAACAGCAAAGATGCCAGGACAAACAGTGGGCAGCAATAGTGATTTTCCTGCCCTTCCTCTTCTGCCTTCTGTGATACAATAGCTTTCATTCCTGTGGAGTCAGTCCACAGTATTCAAAAACCCAGAAATACGGCTTAATGCTTTATTTTTCAAATCTGAACCAAGTAAAATGTGAAAACTCTCAGGAAGTGACTATGCTTTTGAATAAAGCTCCATAGATTTCCTGCCATTTGTGACCGTCTTCAACAATTGAAGAAAATAACAAGTTTTTTTCAAAGCAACACTAATTTCCATGAAAAATCCCTTGAAACTCACTATTACTAACTGGAGGAATGAATCCGCCTTCTTTTAAGAAAAAAAAATATCTTTCTGATGGAGGACTGGATACAAAAGAAATGAAAAATAGGATTCTTGTGTTGGAATATCCATTATCTTATTTACTAAAAATGTTAGTCTAAGAATTAAAGAAAGAACAAGGGTTTCTGTAAATTGAGTAAGAATTTGATGTTGGAGCAGAGCAGTTGTCTTTGAAGGGTATTATAAGGCTGCTTTTTGCCTTTTAAGTTTCCTCTTCAGTTTTAAGGTAACATTTTACTTGTGATAAAATTATGTAGGCTCAGATAGCCTGCAACTGTAGAATCAACTTTTGGAGATATAAGCATCAGGTAGAATTACCAAGTGCAAACGACCATGGAGCATTGGAAAAGTGTAAGCTCTGCAGATCCACTCATGGGCCGGTGAGTGAGCAAGAACTTGCAAAAATGAGGAAATCAGGAGCACTTTTCCAGCTTGTGTGCCCCCAGGCTCCTACTAACAGTACTGAAGAGTGGAAGAGGAAGCCCACCAAGCCTCCAACAGTAGCTTACTTCACCCTGGTATAAGAGAACTGTAAAAGGCATGGCTACATAGATGAGAAATGATAGCCAGTTGTTCATTTTTTTGTAGTCTTCTCCTGGTGCAGCTTAATTAGTAAGTATCATAAGATAATTGTGCAGCCATCTGGATTCAGGCTTTATTAAAACACCACTAACTACAAACGTTTGAGGTCTATGACACCAGTCCAAAATACTATGATGTTTTAACAGTATACATTTAAAATTTTTTAAATTATTATTATTTTGCTTTACAGGCTATTTTTGCTTGTCCATGAAACTGAAGGTCCAGTGTATTCGAGTTTCTCTTTGCAAACCCAAGGACACAGATATGAACAGGAAAGGTCAGGCTGTCACGTAAACATATTGCTCCAGCACTTGGGACTTCAGAAAGGCACCATATTTCGCAAGACACTTAGAGCAAAGCTGACTGCTGTCCTTCTTGACTCTTGCCTTACATTTTTGGTTTGCTACCAAAGCAAACAGTAAGTGCCTGGAAAAGTCTTATTTCTCATTTCTAGTAACAATGTTTTTGTTTATTTGTCCTCAGTGCTTAGTTGAAACCCTATAATTCAACATATTAATATGATGGCTGATGAATCAACTATATCCATTTTTTCCAAAGGATGTGTAAAGTAATAGTTTCAGGGTCTTATCCACGGGGCATTTGTCGCTGGAGTTAGCCACACTGGCAGCAAAAAGGCACACAGTGTTCTACAGGTGACGTGAGGCCGACCTGGCTCACTCCTTCACTCACCGTGTCAAGTGCTACAGTCTACAGATGCACAGAAGTACCAGGCTGATGTCTTGCACTGTGCTGGAGGGCTCACCGAATGAGGACGATAACCAGAAGGCATGTTATAACCACCAGATTTGACATTATTCTACCCTTAACACAGAGATGTTCATATCTCTAGGAATGTAGAGTTGCCTCAGGAAGAAAGCCACTTAGAGACACAGCCATAGAGCACGCGTCCATTACGTCCTGTACTTGGGACTTCTTTCAGCTGTTCAGTCTAGTTACCAAACATTTTTGATAATCCAGTCCAAAAAATATTCACTGTGCTTAGCCTAGCATGACAAGTAGTTCACTAATAGAGTTCCTTTTTCTTTGTCTACCATTCAGAGCACCTAAATTTTTGCCCCAAAGCATCCAATACTAGCAATGAAGAAACTCTCTTTGTGTTGCATTTGTTCCTCTTCCTGACAGTGGTACAGACCAAGAGTGCCCCTTTTTTGTTCAGTGCCAGACAAGCCAGACCCAGTTTGTGATTTCAGATGCAGATTGAAGAGCATATGGCACATGAGCAGGTGGCAGTGTCCCAACATTTCTCCTGGCCCTGTGGACCTCCCTGCTCCATGCCCATGAAAGATGTAGCCATGAGCAGCTAAGTCCTTGTGGCTTTTGTCTTGATCCTAAGGTTGATGTTAATGAGTGGAGGAATAGGCAACAGTCCAAACTCACCACTTGAAGAAGATATAGGCCAAAGCTCGTTCAATCCCTCTGTTGGGCTGCTAAGGTTTTATTTTTTTTATTTTGTTCATAATAATTAATGTGCTCAGCACAAAGGAAATAAAGAAAGAACTCAGGCATATTTCTTGGTCACTATAGCAGTTTGCCCCTGGTTCATTGTGTCCTGTACCTTTTTCTAGACTCCCTACCCTGGGAGTTTCTCCTAGAATTTAAGGAACTTGTTAATATGGAGACGTGTTTCCTAACCTGAGACTATGGTCTCCTGAGAAACCACATTTACTGACTCTGCCCTAGTACAGACATCATATCCAATACATGCTCCAGCCTGGAGCAGGGCAGGTATTTTGCTGCCTTCTGCACAGCCTCCCTGTATTTTAGATATGAGTAGTCACTGCTGAAGTGACTGACTAAGCTGTTGAGCTGGCCATCAAATTCGCTTTCATTTTTTAAGTCTGTCTTATCTCAGATACTCCCGACTTGACTTGGAGTGCACCAGGGTGTGAATTTAACACTGGCTTGGCTTCTCATCCTGCGTAAGGACTTGCCTCTGTCTTCGTCTTGCCCATGTTATGAAGTTTGGATCCAAAGCGAAATCTTTTTTTAGGTAAGGTTTCAGACCTCCCCTAGAGCTTTGGGTCTGGGTCAGATACAAAATGGCCAGAGACTGTGCTCTGGATCTGGTTTATTTGTCCCAGAAAACTGTAGAAATTATCATGGATAATCTAATTTAGCAGGATGAGTGCAATTGAAAATGACTGACATCCTGCAGAAAACTTTATGAAATCATGAAATCTATGAATGGATTTTATTGTTTTGACTATCAACTTCCAAAAGAAGTTTGGTTCTTTACATTTGTTTGAGTTGCAGTAACCCAAGTTACTGGGTTAAAGGACAAAAATAAGAAGACATTTTAGAAAGGTAACTTTCATCTTGGGGATGTCCCCTGTGATTACAGTTCTCTGTAAATTTACTCTGCTTATTTTTTATGATTAAGAAGCTTTGTAGTACACTGGAATGGAAAGTATTTGATAAAAAATAAAGTAAAACAAAACAAAACAAAAGTAAAATTAAATTAAATTAAATTAAAAATATACAATAAAGTAAAATAAAATAAAATAAAATAAATAAATGCATGTAGTGGAATTTCTAATGGCTCTAATGGCTTCTAATGGAATAATTCCCCTTGATTTATCATCTCCATCGCTATCCCTTCTTGTAAAACAAGTTGCATTAGTCTTTCCTTCAAGTCACTGGTGAAGAATTCATCCTGAATCAAAAGGCAACACAGTAGATGGAGGATTTAGTCAGAACACTTAGCTGCATTCAAAATGGTATGAGTCCCAAGACACATCTCTGCTTGCACATTTTTGGACAGCCACTGCAAATGTCCCAAGAGCTAACAGTTAACAGTCCTCCAGAGAGTAGGAAACAGAGGCTTTTGTTCCTCTTACTGTAAAGTTAACAAAATAAGTGGCTTAGTTGATAAACACTGCCTTCGTCTCTTAACAAAGTTTACAGTCCTGAGATTGATACCACCAAAATCTGCAGAGCACGTTTCCTGGCTGCTCTGCTGAGGGAGGCTCTAGGGCTGTTCTCTGCATGCTGATGTTGGCGGTGCTGGACATGCAATTGTCACAGCCTGGGTTGTAAATGAACCTTCCTCTGCAAAAAGACTTGGAAATGCAAAGTGACCGGAGACAAAGGTGCAGAAAACAGCTGGGAAATATAAAAATGCAATGGTTTATCTTTAATAAAAGTTCTCATGATGGTGATGGGGTAGCTTTGTCCTGCAGGGAAATACCTCCGCAGCAGCTCTCCTCCTTGCACATACACTGGTGCCACACTGAGCGAGTGGCGCAAGTTGGTTCACTTGTCTGTGATCCCTGCAGAGAGTCTTGAATCCTACTGAAGGAAGAGCTGCAGCAGTGGCTTCCATCTCCTGCCATTACAGAAGTGTCACCTGCTGAGCATGATTTTGGAGTTGAGGTGAGGGGGAAGGAAAGGCTGTGCTTTAGCTTCGGGACTTTAATGGCTTAGAAAGAGCTCCAGAGGTAGGTGAGTTAGCCCTGCTGTATGGTACTGAAAGTGCCAATCACATGAAAAATAAACTTGTAAAGTTCTTCACACGTCAAATGTAGCTCTCCTGCTGTCCCCCTGGGTCCCACCTGCAGAACCTCTCAGGGCACTTTTTTTTCCTGGGTATTATCTCCTCTGCCCTCTTCATTGAAAAAAGATGTTCTGTTCTCTGTGTGTCCCTCAATACCAAATGTAGAGACTTCTAAAGACAGATAGATGGCTTCTGCCATTTTTATAAAAACCTGCAGACTTTCTTACTCTCAGTGAAGATTCCCCTTCTATTTCACATTTTATACAGTTACAAAGGAAAGAAATGCCATGGAAAAAAAAAAAAAAAAAGGTAATGCCCTCATGCTAGAAGATTAAGGCAAATGGAGTGTAGGAAGGGGAATGTGTCGACTAGCCCCTTTTAAACACTATATCAGACCACCTACATGGTGTTTTTTTTTTTGTTGGTTTGTTTAGAATTGTGTGGATTTATATCACAGCTTGGTTGCAATACTGACTTAGCAGTCCAGGTTAATACACTGTTCAGATGGGTGCCAATAGAGAAACAGAAAGACATTAATAAACTTGATTTCATTTGGAGCTCTTTCTTATCTTCTCTTATCAGATATTTGCAATACTTCAGCAATTAATTGCATATTAGTGACACAATAATGTTTATGTAAAAAAAAAAAGATTTTCAAAATTTAGCCACATATATCATAATTTAATGGCACTTCTAGGGAACATAGAAAGTTGCTATCATACAGGCACATATAAGTTTAAATTTCAGAGGGACGGTAGGCCATGAGGTAAGACTATGAGTAATAGGATGAAGTTATGCAAAGGAAACTTTAGGATGAATTACAGGAAAAAATGATTAGTTTCACTGAGGTAGTTCAGACTCATAGATTCCCAAAGGAAGCAGGAAAATCCCGACATTTGTCACCTGAAAACAATCCCTTAGCTATTCTAGCTAGAAGATGTTTGAGACCAGTCCCCTAGCAGCCTCTGGGGGTGACAGTAGATATGTAGTAGCACGTTTTAATCAACTAAAGTTTCCATGAGCCTATTTTTCTAAAGGCTCAACTCAGATTTTCTAATGTATCTGCATGCCTAAAGAAACATGGAGTTGCCTAGCAGGATTTTTAAAAGCACCTTGGAAGAAAGATTTTATGCCCTTCCTATCTGCCTTTTAAGTTCCTAAATATCTTTGGAGTGTAATCCCTAGTGCAAAGATAAAAAGTAATTGTGAGTAACATTAAATCAAACTTGCAGGGGAGAAATTTACAATGGTAAAGGTAAAAGAACTGTTAGAGAGCAGATGAACAAAACACTACAGTTCAAAAATAACTTTGGAATTTCTGGTAATTTCTGGTATGACCCGTCATTGCTGTCCTATGCAAGAGTAAACAGAGCGTTTTAAATTGAAAAAGGTTTTCCAATTTATCTCCTCAAGTATGTAAGATTAAGAAGTGGCCAATTATTGCTTTGGAGATATTTCCAGGCATCACCTGTTTTGTGGTCTGTGAATGATGAAAAAGACAGAATTTTCCACGGAACGGGATGAGGAAATCTGCTTGGCATCAGAAATCAGAAAGCCATTTTTTCAGAACCAGTAGAAAAATCATGTTGAGTCTAAAATGATCAGCAAAAAAACACCTCCAGCAGCTGCCAGTACATTACATTCTTCCCTTAACAGTTCTCAGAAACCACGTCCAAATTGCAGCTTATGATGAGGGCACTGAGAGATGTGAAATTACTACTGAGGGAGCCCTTCCTTTCCCACCCCAGCGCCAGGAAAGAAAGAGCAGCTGACTTCCAACACCAGGGACATTTAAAGAGTCTCTTCTTATTTCCATTTGTGTTGGCATCTATTTCTTCTGTGGTGCCTTCGCCCTTTGGCATGGCTTGGAGAGTTTTTCTGCTGGGAGCTCAGACACCATCGATGATTCTATGACCTCGGGGGCTGCAAGGCTGGTTCACACCCCTCTCTCCCAGCTGCTGTTGCACAGCAGTTCTTTTCCCTTTCTTAAATCTGCTCTCCCAGAGGCACAAACAACACTTATTGGCTCAGCTCTGGCCAGCAGCGGGTCCCTTTTGGAGCCAGCTGGTTCTGGCTCTGATCTGACATGGGGCAGCTGCTGGGCTCTGCTCACAGAGGCCACCCCTGAAGCCCCCCTGCTACCAAGCCCTTGCCACGTAAACCCAGTACACCGTGGAACTCAGTGTATGGTCACACAGTCATAACTACCCAAGCTATTCTGCCTTTGGTTTTTTATGGCAACGTGTTCTTCGTGGGTTGGTCAAGTGCAGGGGGGCTTTCTGGGCTCAGCTCAGATGCTGTAAGGTGTGCAGCACCAGAAACTCTGCTACTTTCTGTCTGTTTTACGCTCCTAAGAGCATGAACTTTTGAGAATGTAATTTGGAAGATGAAGTCAGTCAAGTGCTTTGAAAAGCTTTCTTTTTCTCTGTATATTTCTGGGGAGCTTTGAAAGTTTCAAATGCCTATAAAATTACTCTTTAAATTCTTTGCAGGTCACATGAGTTTACAAGATCACTGGGGTACATTGTAAAAATGTAAAGGGAATGGATTTGATTTAGAGACTTATAATTATTTGTAGGTTCTAACAATTTAATTTTTCCAAGACCCACAGGAGGTTATTATCATCTTGATCCTACCAAACCTACTCCAAGCTGTATCCTGGTTTATATTGATTGAGAGCCCTTTGGGCTGTTAATAATTGATTTTAATTCCTAAATGACTGAGAATAAAAATTGCAAACTGATCAAGAATAATTTCTCCTCCCCTCATATTCTGTGTTCAGCTACATTCTGTAACTTTCAATGTCGGAAATCAAGGTTATGTTATTTTGTACTACTGTCAATTAAAATAAGGGAATAAGTAATGCTGAACACGCATTATGTTCTGATATCAGTTTTAATTAGGAAAACAAATTACATATAGGGGTAGGTGTGATATCTTTAGCTGGTATAGATCAGCATAATTGCACCGAGTCCAGTGGAATTACATCTATGACATCAGTTCGTGTCAGCTGAGGATCTGACCCAAGCTTGTAGGGTGATTAATCTTTCCAAAGTTTATGGAAATTATATTTTTGTGTATATATCTCCCTTCAGCACCTGCCAGAAAGGTTAGCAAATACATTCACTGTGCTATAACCTTAAACCTTCCTTTTCCTTACATATATAAAACATCTGCTGTAATATGTCATTCTTAACATCTGTCACCCGTATTTACTAAATCCTAACCAAAGATACACTTTTCCAGTAATCTGTGTTTCCAAATATTTCCTTTCACATGCTTCTTCTAAACTACTCTTTCCAGGTACAGCACCAGATATGACAGTAAAATTAGCCAAACAGGATTAAAGCTGTGGCATGTCCAGCATAACCCCAAAGGCACCCATGCTAATGAGGAAAATAAAACTGAGGCAAAGGGTCCCTTTGCTCCTACAGGGAATTTGTGGAAGCAAAATATCTGAAGAGTGTTATTATCACAGCTTGTACTTCTACATCAACTGCTTTATTGCTCTTTTTATGATCTTTGTGAGTGTGGTTCCCCACTGCCTGGAGTTTGTAGAAGCCTACGTGTCTAACCACCTCACCTCTTTGCATACGGATAAGGGCTCACCTCTGGCAGGATGAATAGTAAAGAATCCACACTGCAGGAAAAGCTTGGAACAGAACTCATGTTCATGGTTGCAGAGTCATCCAAACAGGAGATGAAAGGTCACAGGAGAGCAGCTGCCATCACTTCTCCCGCTCGTTGAATTACTTGTTTATGTCTAATTTCCAGGTGAGGCAGGAAACATTGAGATATCATCCCCAAACGGATTCTTCCTTTGGCATTTCAAAGCAGAAGTGGGAAACGAAGTAGCTGGCATCCTCCATCCCAGTTTCACACATCCCACAGGGATGTATCCAATGTGCAGCACTGGGAAAGGAAATGGGGAGAGATGGAACCACCATGGAGGTTCTGTGGTGACTCTAGTCCCTTAACCTTGCTCACACAACCTGAGATGTTTCTGCACTCTCAGGCCTTCAGTTTAACACTTAGATTTCAGTCTGCTCCAGTGCAGGGAAATTGCCTCCTTTGTTAAGGCTGAGTGCAGCCAGATTGCTTCTTCTGCTTGTTCATTTGATTTCCATGCAGCTCCTCAAAGAGAAGTGCAGGGCCCTGCCCAGGGGTGGGGGGGGTAGGAAGAGCCCCAGGCCCCAGGACATGCTGGGGGCCACCCGGCTGGGCAGCAGCGCTCAGAAAAGGACCTGGGGGTCCTGGTGGGCTCCAGGCTGAACGTGAGCCAGCAATGGGCCCTGCTGCTAAGAAGACCGATGGTGTTCTGGGCTACATGAGGCAAAGCGTGGCGAGCAGGCCGAGGGAGGTGATCCTGCCCCTCTGCTCAGCACTGGTGAGTCTGCAGCTGCAGTGCTGGGTCCAGTGCTGGGCCTCCAGTACCAGAGAGACCTGGGCATACTGGAGAGAGCCCAGCAGAGGGTCATCAAGGTGATCAAGGGCCTGGAGCATCTCTGCTGTGAGGCTGAGAGAGCTGGGGTTATTCAGCCTGGAGAAGAAGAGGCTCGGGGGGTCTCATCCTCATCTGTAAACACTTGAAGGGAGGATGCAATGAGGACAGACCCAGGCTCTGTTCAGTGGTGCCCAGTGCCAGGACAAGAGGCAGTGGGCACAAACTGTAACACAGGAGGTTCCCTCTGGACATCAGAAAGCACTTCTGTGCCGTGTGGGTGATGGAACACAGGCACAGGTTGCCCAGAGAGGCTCTGGAGTCTCCTCTTTGGAGATCTCCAAAAGCCACCTGGACGTGGTGCTGGGCAGCCTGCTCTGGGTGTCCCTGCTTGAGCAGGGGTTGGATCAGATGGACCCAGAGGTGCCTTCCGACCTCAGCCATTCTGTGATTCCGTAATTTTGTGATTTGGTTGGTACAAGAGTCAGGCAGGTCCCTGCTCCTCACAAACTGGAGAAATATTATTTACAAAAGAGTAGTGTGGACCTGCAGAATTCTCATATGCAGAGATGTCTGGTTCATCTGACGATTCTGATGGAGCAGAGATTAGTAGTGTTTGCTTCTCTGAGACTGGAAGCTGTGAATAAATGGTAAAGTAAGCCGAGGATGATCAGAGGCTTTGCAGTTTTCTCAAGGTAATTTGTGCAGTCCGACTGTGCAAATTTGTTCCACAGAAGTCTCTGGTGTCATCTAGTTAGATTTCTTCCCAGCCAATTAAATCATCTGCTACTACTTGCTTTTTTTTTTTTTAATTTATTTACTCAGCCTTTTTGTTTAATTTTAGCCTAGCCCAGTATTTAGTTTATTTGATAGCTTCTTCATCTAAAATCAGATTTTTCCTACCTCCTCTGCAAACAAACTCAAGAAAAGAGTAAGTCTATGGCTGAGTCTGAATGTTTGTGTTTGTTTGTTTTTTTCGTACAAGATATGTGGAACATAACAGATAATTCTACTTAATTAATCTCCAATACTATATGAAACTTTAATCTATGCTTTCATTATTTTTTAAAAATATTGAATTTATTCCTGAATCTACAGTGGTCATCCAAATATATATATCACACACGTCTTTATGATGAAAGCAAGCTATGCTGCTGCAATTCTTTCTGTGGGAGACAGTCTTGAAAAGCAAAGATAAGGTTGTTAGGGGAACGTTGCACTTATTAACAGACAACTAGTCCTCCACACATTAAGCAAGTAATTCAGATTGCAAAAGCTTATTAGGTATGAGGAAATATAATGTGTTATCTTGAATTTGTTACCTTGGTAGACTGGTGGTACAAGGGGAGCAGATGTTTTAGACACATAAGACAGAAAATAAGCTTGGATGTTAAATATTTATCATTAGAAATGAGACACTGTGGAGTGAACACCTACACACGCAGTTTTAAGCAGCTAACAATGTTAAGATGTGTTTTTAGTAATAAAAATTAAGACATGAAACCATATCCCTGTGCATTAGTGTTTTGCCAGTGTGCAGGATCACAGTGCTTATAGTGATAACTCTGAGAGTATTTGTGGCACTGTTCAGAAGAGAAAACTTTTCAGATCTACAAAATTCTAAAAATAAATCCATGTAAATGAAGGAGGGACAGCTTATGGCTTTGCCACTAGCTTAGGACTTGGGAGAGCTGACACTGAGCCTCAAAAGCTAACAAATGAAGTGCCAGGGACAGAGCCACAGCCCTAGGACCAAACGAACATTTGGGCTCCTATGCATGCTGTTAGGACAGGCTGCCTATATCCTAAAGGTGTGTGTCCCTGATGGACGCGGGCCACAGGGTCCAAAGGATGTTTCTCCATTGACCAGACTCCGATAGCACTTTTTCCATGGCAGCTGATTTCTTCCTGCCCAAATCACAATGCTCTGACAGACCTGTTGATATAAAAAACACACAAAGTGCTTTTTACAATAGGCAGCAGAAGGAACAGTAAAGAGCTAAACCAACACTGTTACACTCGGTTTATTAGGTGAATTGCACTGAGTTGTTATGGTGTCCAGAGGACCTATGATCTGTTCTACTGCGACTTGACAGGCTGATAACGATGCATAGCAGATACTGCTTGTGTGTGTACGATGCTTATAGCAGCTGTCAATGGTGTATTTATTTCATTCAAATTCTTGGCAGCGAAACATTAATTCAGGATATGATCAACAGAAATAAGTCCACAAGCATTCTCAAAACTGGGTTGTTACTTTAAAGCACGAAAGATCTCCATGGCAATGTGTTTCATGCAAAAATATTTCTTTTTTTCTCTCTCTCTCTTTTATATTTATTCTTTTTTTCTATCCTGTTTCTGCTATATTCTAGTATGTCACTGTTGGTGGTCTTGTCCTGGATTCTCATGGTGTTACTCCAGCTATTTCATTTAGCAGAAATGCTTCTAATCCACAGCCGTGGCTTAACAGGCAGCAGGATGGACCAAAACTTGTTCTTTTTTCATATTAGTTCTCTTATTTCCGTCAGCATTAACACTTCTGGTAGGCTTCAGTGCTATTTCTTGTAACAGTGTATATTGTGTATATTTTATGCCCTTTTCCAGTTGGAATGGTAGCTATAATTACTTGCCCTGAGAGTCCGCAATTAAACCTACTAGGGAGACATTTCACTTTCAGGCTACTGAAATCTTAATCCTGGAAATAAGTATATGGCTCTTATCTGTCTGTATGCTTCCTAAATTATGAGTAAGAATGTCTCCAACCACCACAGCTATATTTTACAATAATTATGCTATTTTATTCCCATCTCTTTCTAGGCATACAAGGACCATAAAGACATTTCAGCTGTGCTTTCCTCACCAAAGATCACATAACATTTCTTGCTTCCTTAAAAGAAGAAAACCAAACTGATTGGAGAGAGAGATTGAACTCTAAACTAGCACAGATGCCTGTTTGTGAGGTCCTGACAGTTTGAGTACCTGCAGCTGAGGGGGATCAGAAGGAGAAAGGATTGGGACTGTGGAGATCCATGACACTGCTCCCCTACCCTCAAAGCAGAACCTATGTGGCCGGGAGAGAAATGCATGGCTATAGCAATGCTTCCATCTTTTGCAAGTGGCTTATGGGGACAGAAGAGGAGATGAGGATGGAGAAGTTAATGCTGAATGAGGGAGGAAAAAACTAGACACCCCAGGCCTCTTGCTAAAGGCATCTCTCTAGATAAAACTATAACAGCAGTGCTGTAATTAAGCAGCTGAGGAGGGGGGTGGTGATGGAGATCAAGGCTGCTGGATGGGGGGTTCAGGCAGGTTCAGAGGAGTCAGGGCAGGTTCACCCACTCTGGTGATTTTCTCATCAGCTTTTACCTCAGCAGTTGCCCATGCTCTTTGTGGGGTAATGTTAGGAAGAATTTCTTCACAAGAGGGTGGCCGAGCATTGCAAAGGGCTGCCCAGGTAAGTGGTGGAGTCTCCATCCCTGGAGGTATTTATGAGACATGTGGACGTGGCTCTAAGGGACACGGCTTAGTGATGGGACTCGGGAGGGCAGGCTGATGGTTGGACTTGGTGATCTTGAAGGTCTTTTCCAAGTTAAATGATTCTGTGATTCTGTGGATGCACGGGGAGAGGGCAGCAGAGGCAGCCGAGGGCGCCTGCTCTTATCCTCTTGCACTAATGCAGCACTCAGTGAATATGTAAGTAAGCCAAGGCCCAACGATGAAAAAAGGGAAAATGAATATGAGGCATCTAGCTCTTGCCAAAGGACGTGCTAGCATTTCCCAACAACAAGCAAATCAAAACCAATTTGCTCCCATCCAAATTTCTGTCTCAAGCAGATTTTTTTACAAAAATACAGAAAAGGCTTTGATTTAAAAAAAGAAAAGAAAAGAAAAGAAACACCCAAAAGGAATAAATAATTAATTATTCTGTTGATTGTTATTTTTTAATCTCTTTTAATCTTCTAATTGCTGCCTTGGACACACCGCACAGGCAGGGGTGTCCACCTCAGCCCCCACCAGGTCAGGACTGGGGCTAGGACTTCACCCGGGGCTTTTCCCCAGCTCCGTGACCCCGGGACGTCCCCCAGCAGCAGCAGCAGGGGCAGTGTCTCAGCCCTGGCCTGCTCCATGGGACCGTGTCCCATCCTGTGTACCTGCCTGGCACTACATCCCCTCCCTGCCACCAGCACTGAGGGGGCCGTGTCCTCACAGCCACCCCACAGGTCTGGGGGTGCATTCAGTGCCACTGCCCCACAGGTGTGACAGAGGGGGGTGGCTGGGGTGTTCGTTCCAGCTGCCTGCCACACAGATGGAGGTCCTCACCTCCGTCCTGTCCTCAGGACAGCGTCCCATGGGAGGGACCCCACGGGGAGCAGGGGCAGAGAGTGACCGTGAAGGAGCGGCGGAGACGAAGCGTCAGGGACTGACCGCAGCCCCCATTCCTCATTCCCCTGCACCACTCAGGGGTAGGAGGTGGAAGAGGGTGGATGGAGGGAAGGTGTTTTTAGTTTGCATTTAGTTCTCATTACTCTAGTCTTATCAGTAGGCAATAAATTGCATTAATCTCCCTACGTTTAGTCTGTTTTACCCATGATGGTAATTGGTGACTGATCTCCCTGTCTTTATCTCAACCAATGAGTCTTTTTTTCATTATATTTTCTCCCCCTGTTTTTTTGGGGAGGGGAGCAAGAGAGTGGCATGGTGGAGTTCAGCTGCCCATTGGTGTGAAACCACCACATCCCACAGTCGCTGCGGAGGACTGATTATAGTCTCATCCCTCTTCTCCTGCCCCAGGCTCCCCAGTGCTTTAGGGTCTCCTAGGCCTACTGTAGGTGGCACTGCTTGAGCAGGGAGGTTGGCCTAGATGACTTCCAGGGATCCTTTCCAACCCCAACCACTCTGTGACATCTCCCATGCTCCAGACCTTTCTTTCATCCTCACCCATCTAATTGCATGTAATGGGTTGGAAAGTCATGAATTCCTGACATCTATTTACAATCTCATTCTAAGAAATTCACTGTGGTTTTGCTTTTGGATATTTTTTTTTCTCTTGAAAAGCACTGCGAACAATAATAAGCCACTGTTAGCTGAAGGGAGGAAAGAAAAAGTCTGAAATGTCACAGGAAAGTAACTTGACATTTCCTAAGAGATTTGTGAGCACTTTTAACACAAGCCAAGAAATGACTGAGGCTAGTGACACATAAACAACTCTCTTTGCAGCGAGGTCAAGACTCACTGTTCAAAAACCTGAGCAACATTTCCTCCCCAGCACGAAAAGCATAGCCCAGACCCACAAACAGGTGCGTCTAAATCCTCTTCCACCCTTCACCTAGAGGCCAGGGCTTCTGCAGATTTTGTGGAAGAGACCAAAGAAGTGTTTGCCTCATGTTGAGGGCTGTGTACTCTTGTTCCTTTCTGCAAAGCCGGCAGACGAGGTGTGTTTGCAGCCCCTGGCAGCACCGTGCCCGGCAGAGCCCCACGGCAGCCACGCGTGGTACGGCCGCTGGTCGCCCACGGCCGGGTGCTGGCCAGGGTGCTGAAGCACAACAGCCCTCGGACGGCCATGGGATCACAGAGTGGTCGAGGTTGGAAGGGACCTCTGGAGATCATCTCGTCCAACCCCCTGCCAAGCAGGATCACCTAGAGCACGTTGCGCAGGATGGCATCCAGGTGGGTTTTGAGTATCTCCAGAGACGGAGACTCCACAACCTCTCTGGGTGTGCTCCTGCCCTGCCACCAGCTCGCTGGTTAATCACAAGTTTTCTGTTTCAATGGTTTCTGTCAACCCAGAGCATGGCCAGTTCAATCAGCCCTCCTTTCTGTTAATGAGGGTCTAGTTCTGCTGAGGACCCCAGAGCAAAAGGGAGAAGGAGAATCTTGAGTAAAGGTCTTTTCGAGTCAGCAGCATATCCATATTTAGAAGGTCCTGCCCCAGTCCTCTCTAGTTCACTCCCACCTTGCCCTAGGCTAGAAGTTTCAGCTCATTTAGGACATTTACTGCTTGTGAAGCTGTGCTCCAACTGAAGCACCAAAAACCTCCTATGGTGTATAGGATAGAAAGACAGGAATAGTTAGAGTTTTGTGTATAGGACAGAAAGGAAGGGTTGATAATAAAGTTGTGGGGTTTTGTGTTTGATTTTGTTCTGTGTTTTGTTTGTTTTGTTTTCCCAAGTTAGACACCAGCGCTTGCAATGTCAAATTAACTACTGTTGGTTTTGTCATGGTGAGGTCTTCTCGAGGGAAAATGTACGAGTGACAGGGAGATGTGTCAGACATCAGTGGAGTTCTCAGTATTTACATTCAGTCTGACTATGCAGAAGTTATGTTAGAAAACCAGCAAGCAAAAAAAGTGGTGCTCTCTTTCTCTCTGGAAACATAAAGAAATAACCACTGATTTGCCTCATTTTGTAAAATTATGAGGCATGATTCCTTGTAAAATGATTCCAGTTTTCACCCACTGAGCTTACATTTGTCTTTATTTTCAAGAGGAAACAATGGTTTACTGTCTCACTTCACACAATGTCAGGCATATTGAAGAGCAGCTCTGATGAGATAAAAACATTCAGCTAAAGAGACTGTGGCCATGCTTAAGAGTCCCGAGGGTGGTCTAAGTGAGATAAAATGCCTCACTTCCACCAAAGTCTGACATTGTGTCACTTCTTCCTTTGTTTATCAAGTCAATAGCAAGAAAAAATTGAAATTAGCATATTGTAATAGTACTTTGTTGATCTAAGTGTGGGACTTCGCATTTACTTGGAGTAAGATAGTAGAGTAAGGTCACATATATTTTATAGCTAATGTAGGTTTGCCAAGGGTAAACCATTTCTAACTTCTAAGATGACACTCCTACGTCTGTGGATGAAGGAGGAGTGATAGATGTTGTCTGCCTTAGCCTTAGCAAGGCCTAGGCACAATCTGCTACAGCATCCTTGTTTCCAAGCCGGGTTATTAAGCTCTGACTGGGTGGATTTTTATGGTGGGTTGAAAAGCTAGCTGGGCTGTCAATCTCAAAGGGTTCTGATTAAGGATTTGTACCCTTCCTGGAAGCTGATTACAAGTGGAGTTAGTCAGATATTTGTACTGTCCTTTTTAATATCGCTATCAATGACCTGGAAGAGGAGATAAAACACACCTCATCAAACTTACAAGTGGCACTAAACTGAGGGACAGTGAGGGGAAGAACAGCTGGTACACTTGTGGGCTGGGCGGCTGTTAAAAAAGGACGTGGACAGGCTGGAGGAATGGGTCGACCAGAGCCTTACAAAATTCAGCAAACACAAATGCAAAGTCCTCTGCTTGGAAATGAAGAAAAGAAATATATTACTGCAAGAAAAATGTTTTTATATGAGTTTTGACAATTTGGGCAATCATAGAAGTATCTAATTGTCTTTGTCTTCTGCAACAAGGTAATTTGAAAAGTTCTAGTTTACAGGGCCGGATGTTCAGTGAAAAACTGCAGACACAGTCTCACAGTGTTAGCTACACCAAACAGTCTGCCTCATGCATTGGATTTCATCCTGCTGATTGTTTTCTGCTCAGCAATCAAATTAATTTTCCAGGAGTATAGAAATGCACAAATTCTCAGAACACAGTTGGAACTTCTGGAGACTGATGTTATTTTTCTTTACTGTACAAATGGTCCTGAGATATGGCTGTGCGAAGCAGTCAGCATTCTGGCCCCAGTCCAGCAAAGCATGCAAGTAAATGCTTAACTTCAACCTTAGATTTCAGTGCTTTGCTGGATCAGGGCCAGGGAGACTACTATGATGAAAATTCCTGCCAAAGGTATGCTTTTTTGCTAAACAAAAGAGACAGACATTTCAATGGCTCTCCTTGCCTCCCTTTTCAACTGCATTTTTAAAAATAAATAGATAGATAGATAGACAGACAGACAGACAGGCAGATAGATAGATTATAGATAGATAATAAAATAAGTTGTTTATTTTTCTGATACACCCCAGCATTATACTGTTGTAAGTAAAGGCTGTAAGTGATCATGTTCACACATAAGCTTAGCTCATAGCTGCATTAAATACAAGCTTGCAGTAGATTTCCTCCATCTCTATATGGGTATATAAATTATAACTACGTTTCTAGACTGTGTGCATGAAGAACTCATCTTTGTGCAATGCAGCTATATATTGTTGAGTTGCAAAGAGCAGGGATTCAAGTGCTTTCTGAAGGCACACAGCTGCTCCCGCAGCAATTGAACACGACGGCCTTACTCTGGGAGCCAGCATTGCCAAAGAAATACTGCACAAACGGATACTCCTATTTGTTCTTGCAATTTACAGCCAAACACCGCTAGATGTCCTCTGCTGCCAACCCAGCTCTTTCATATGCAGCTAATGGATTGCTCCCATACCCTCTCTTTACAACGATGCTCCTTGCATTGAAAAGCACATTACTACCAGGTTATTTTTGTTAGAATAAGTGTGATTGCAGTATGTCCTGAACACTTGTCCAGAAGAAGTGGAGGTTTTCTGCTTTCCTTTCCTTCTTCTCCTTCACCTTCCTATCCACAGTCACCATCCCCCTTTTGGGGACATGGGAAATAGCTGGAAGGTCTGAGCTTTGGCTCCGCACCAGCAGATGACTGAACAAGATCCAACCATCAGAGAGCTCTTCCTTTTCTTCCCAAACTCAAGCTCTCCATGCTGATCATCACATCTCAGCTTTATACCTACAAAATCATTTGGTATTTTTGGGTTTGTGCTGGAGCTTGGAACAGAGATGAACCACGCCTGTTATGAACCAAGCCTTTCCACATGTTTACAGCATGTGAAAAAAGGGACAGGACATTTGGGAGGAATATAGGGACACTGTTAGAGTATTCAGGGATGCGACAAGGAAGGCCAAGGCCCATTTTGAATTAAATCTGGCAAGGATTGTCAAGGACAAGAAGGGCTTCTTCAAATATATCAGTAGAAAAAGGATGACTGGGAAAAATGTCGGCCCACTGCTGAATGGGGTGGGTGCCCTGGTAACAAAAGATATGGAAAAGGCAGAGTTGCTGAATGCCTTTTTCGCTTCAGTCTTTACAGCTAAGATCAGCCCTCAGGAATCTCAGACCCTGGAGACAAGAGATGAAGTCCAGAGAAAGGAGGACTTTCCCTTGGTCAGAGGATAGGGTCAGAGATCACCTAAGCACACAGTGATCCTGCTCGGCAGGGGGGTTGGACTAGATGATCTTCAGAGGTCCCTTCCAACCTCGGCCATTCTGCGATCCTGTGGTTCTTGTAATGGTTCTAAGATGACAACAAAAGCTGTGACGTGAGCTCGCGGTCTGTACGATAATGAAATCCATGCATGTGGAATCCATACTTACGGTGGGTGAGGAGGGGACAGGCATATTTTACAAAATAGTTTCTTAGGTACACCTCAGCAGAGAGGCCTAGAAAGCTGTACGTGCACAGGGAGAGTGTTTGTGTTTATACAGAATAATGTATCACTAATGGAAGTAAAAAGATTTTCCCAAGTGACAAGCAGGTTTTTTTGTCTACAAACTTCTAGGAATGCACATTGCGGGTGACAGTCTGGGGACAGCTTGTGTCTCATACCACCTGCTGGGTGCATTGGTTGAGGCTTTCACTGGAGAGGGGGATTACATCTCATGATTGTTTTCATTGAAAGTGCTGTGGGCTCAAAGCACCATCACAGAAAAGTTTCTCTGTGTTAATGTTTGGAAAAATTCTGTTATTTCAGGTGAGAGAAGGGAAAAGATTTTCCCAAAAGGAAAACATCTCTCACTCAAACATTCAGGCATTGAATTATTTTTACATAAACTGGTGAAAGACTTTTCATTATCTGATTTTTAAGTAAAGGGTCTTTACTTAGTTCAGGATTAATGATGAATTATTTGTGCCTTCAGTTTGGCAAGCCTAGTTTTGCTTGATGAAGCAAGTGATGTCTTACTCTATAAAATCTTTTCCCTGTCCACGTATTTTTACTATCTTAGTAAATCAGTTGGAAAATGGAACTCAGAAATTACTTTCTACCATTTTGTGACTTGAGTGCTTATTTATTCTTTACAACATTATACTTATTGTTTGTACTGTGCTTGTGCCTACATAATCTTAATTTATTGTGCCAGGCATTACGGAATACCTAGCTAAAAGATACTGTTTCTAGTCCAAATAGTTTGCTACCTGGCCAAGAAGTCATAAGCATTAGGAGGTTGCCATTAACTTGTCTCAGAACAAGACATCTTAAAAAGCCTTCCACAAGCCAAAATAAAAGCAGCTTTACTCCAAAGTAGATAGTTTACTACTCGAAAATTGAGGGACCATTTTCTCATGCTTTGTAGTAACTCCTTGAGTGTCTCCTTAGCTTCTACTAGTGTCATATACACCAGCTAAATGCCTTAAGCTCCAATGCTTGTTCATAATATAGCTTGTTCAATGTATGTTCATGGCCACGGCTGAGGGACAGCAGGTAATTACAGCAAATAGTGGGGAGTTTGAGTTGACCAGGAAGCAGACACAGTCTGAGAGATCAACCTGAATTATCAAAATGGTATGTTGTTATCATCTGCATTTGCAGGTGTAAATGAGCTACCATGATGCACTGGAAAGTGGAGTACAGGCTGGAATTTTACAATCCTCCGTTCCACATCATATCTAGCGCTGGTAGATTCCCAAGATACTGTACTGTTTTCTTTGGTTTGTTTGTGGTTTGTTGTTGTTGTTGTTGTTGTTGTTGTTGCTGTTGTTTTGTTTTTCTCTCTCTTATTCTGTCATTGACAGCATCATTTTGATATTGGCAATGATTTCTCTGACTTTTTGTTTGTTTTGTTTTGTTTTTCTTGATGCCTTTCTTTATATCTAATCACGCTGTCTCACTTTACATCTAGCCTTCTCAAGTCATGCAAGAACTCATTTAATCTCACTAAAATCAGTGATGTTGCATCCCCTCTCGACATTACTTCAGTCTCTGTCACCTCCTGTTAAATCAGGCGTAGAAGCACCTGGCTCACTACAGGCACATTCCTGCAGCCATGGGATGGATGCACAAACTGCCATGGCTAGTTATGCACATGGTTTTGGCACCTGGCCTCAGTCACCTCGCGTTTAGTACTTCTCTCCATGAAGCTGCCTAACCTTTCAGACACAGTCCAATTTGTATGCTTGCACTTACATCAGCAACTATTAAAATCAGATGAACTGATAGATTTTCTCTAGCTCAAAAAGCAATGCAGAAAGAAAAGAGGTTGCTGCCTGCAGCAACACTGGGACTAGTCCATTGAAGCAATGGTTTCTGCTTTGTCTTGTTGACTGTTTGAGAAAGGAAAACATTACTGTATCACTACCAGCCCCTTGGTGGCCACATGGAGACCAGAGCTGAGGATTTCTTTCCTACTGTTCCTCATCATATAGGTTAAATGTTGTTTTGTAAACATCAGGCTTAAGAAATATCAATCTAATGCCAAGAAATAACAAAGATCGTTCTAAGTGGATGGATTGTAAATATTGACTGAAAGTCTTAAGAAAGGAAGCACTGAGGGTTCTTTAATGACTCACACAGACTTGCAACCAGCTATATCACCTTTCTAATGTCCTCTGTGTGGATAAGGGCAGAACCTCAATAAAGGCATAATAAGAAAACAAGATGTGTCCTGGCAGCACCCTTTCTTTCAGGGTATTCTTTTGGACTTAAACAGGGCTTCTAAGACACCCCTTCAAATGGTGAACATTACACATGAATAGAATAGAATAGAATAGAATAGAATAGAATAGAATAGAATAGAATAGAATAGAATAGTTCAGTTGGAAAAGACTTTCAAAAATCATAGGGTCTGCTTTATTCAGGAAGCCAAGTGTGAGATTCTCCTAAGAAAAATCCTGAAAAATCTAGTGGCCTAAATTCTTACCATAGGAGCTGTCAGTGAGGATCCTGAGCCATTTCTACTTGTGGTTAAATCTGGGATCATAAATGAGTTGTGACTAGGTTCATTGTGCGGTCTTTGTGCAAACACTCTACAAAACTACAGACCTGGAAATGGTCTTTTTAAACCCAACTTTTCCCCCTCAAAACATCAAGATAAAGGATGTGATCAGCTTGCTAGCAGATCTCTAACTCTGTTGCTTCTTGTGTATCCATCTAAGGAAGGCTAAGTGTTCAGTCCAGATCTCCTTTTCTGAAAGAGCTCAACATAGTCAGGTGAGTTAAGAGGCAATCCCCCTCCGCAAGTCACATTAGCTCCTTTGCCTCTTTACTGAGTATGGCTGGAAAATGTAATGGGGCAGGAGATTCAGACTGACAGTATGGCATAACCATTGGCTTTAAAGTTCCTCTCTTTATCCTTTATTGCCTCATAACTGAAAACTCAGTGGTGAAGACAGAACTTGTAGTCTGGATCCATCTCATACTGAATTCAGCTTCATTCTTTCTGTAGATTTTAATGAAGGTCATATCAGGCCCTGACCATATAAATATTCAACCTCCCAGGCTGTTTCATGCTCTCAAGATTTTTATTTTTTTTTTCTTGCTTACCATGGAAAAACTAATCTGCTGAAGTACGTATGAAATACAAAATGCTGCCAAGTAGAAGAGGAATATTGAATGTTAGCTGATAACTGCTCCGAGGGCACTAGTCTGAATGAGATACAAATTGCAGTTATCATATTCTCTTGCCACATGACTTCATACCTTAAAAACTGAGCTAGGAAAAAAAATCCTTATAGTTTGTCTAATTATCACTTACATACCCTTCTTCTCTAATCAGTGATTGTATATTAGGTAGACAAATTGCTTGTCACCATGCCAACCCACTTAGAAAGCCCTTGGACAGGAAATACAGCCAGTGAGGGACAGAAGTTCATGAGAAAGGGTTTCCAACATTTTTCCAGCTGACAGGAAACTACAGTTACCGCAAAGGATTTCTTGACGTTTTCACTCCAAAACATAGGTCAACAGTCAGTCACTCGGCTCATGACTCAGGCAAGAAAAATGTCAAACATCTGGCCCAAATCTATGCTATGAACATGCTGTAAGGAGTTTCATGACCTTAACCTAAAGGTTCATCGGATCTACTTCTAAGGATGACAACTTTTGTTTGAAGAACAACCATGTAGGAGCTTTCTGTGGTATTCTAGTTGCTGGGACTGAAGCAGTAATTCTGCTATCAACAGCAAACGGAGGAGGAATAGAATATATTTTTGTTTTTGCATTACTTGAAAATAGAAAAATAGTCTTTATTTTTCCATTCATTCCATTGCATTAGGGCTTATTTTCTTCATTTTCTTGAAGTTTCGAATAAATAATGACAATCAAATAGTAGCAACAACAACAACTGCATAGAAGCTGAAGCTAGTAGGAGGACTTTTCATTTACATGGTGGGTGTTCACTTTCCTCGCAATCACTGTAATAGTAATCTAGTTCACAAACATATTTCACATGACATTTTTTTTTTTATAAACCCTGCTTCAGGTGATGAAATATTCATTGTTGATTTGCAAATAGAAGAATAAAAGGCATACCTGAAAACAGAAGCAATATTTGCTGTGTCAGAGAGCAGACCCAAAGCTCTTCTGAGAACGTCTGAATAAGAACAGGGCCCAGCACTGAGGCAGGATCCCTTAACATGCCCTCAGTCCGGAAACATCGTTTAAGGAGAAGATATTCTGAAATGCACACAGGATCACTCAGTCACAGACAAATCAGTGTCAGCATCAGAACTAGATCTTGGAAGATAATCGTGGAAGTCCATACAAATGGATATAGACCTGACACAGTGAAACCACATTAGCATACGGCTGTTAAAATAGCTTTGTAACTATTCAGCCTGTTGATATTTGTCTATCTGAAACACAGAAACGCAAGCTCACATCTGCCTGTGTGTGTCTGTGTGACATATCTATAAATCCCAGTCTCATGTCTAACTGTTTAACTCACGCTGCTTCATCTGTAATGACGCAGAAACAAGTTATTGTATCATTCCTCACCATCCCTCACGCACCAAGACAAAGGAATGCAGAGGAGCAATTTCGGTTTGCTCCCTACGTTCAGGGCTGATTTTCATGTACAGAACTATGATTATGAGGCATCTGGAGGAACAGCACTGCCACTTCAAAAAGGGCCTGACCATGGTCAGTGCCTCACTCTGTTTCTTTTTGTGGCCATGCAGGACAGGACGAGACAGTTGTAGCGGGCACTGGGAGCCAGGGGCTGGGTGATATTTAACTTCTGATGCATTCTTTTATGCATAATCAACTAGTGTTTTGATAATGGATTCTTAATTACTGGAAGAAATACTTGTAGAATATCTCTAGGTAGTGCATTTCAGGCTATTACGGTAGTCACCCCATGAGCCTTTCTTTATGCAACGTGGCTTTGTTTTGATTTTTGTGAGTTTTAGCCATATCTCTTCAAGCAAATTCATTTCTTTCCCCTTGTTTCTGCTTCTCAGCGAAACCCCTTCCATGGGGGGGCTTGTCAATGGTTTTCCCTGTCTTGGTGATAGAAATGCCTTTCTTACATTAGTTACCCTTAATTTCCTTCACAAATCAGAGCAGAGCTGAAGTCTGGGGGGCAGTGTTCATTCAGCAGCAGGCTTTGTGCTGGTTAGAATATAGCATTTAATGCAAACATAAATGTAAATAGGGCAGACTCAGGAATGTGTTTTGTATGCGTATATTGTTCAAGATGAAAATATTCCCATGGGAACCAGTGCATCAGCTGTTTCCAGCCTGACACGGAAATGCAATTTGGATGAGGACAGGTGGAATTCTTCCCAGCGTGAGTCATTTTTTCTTTGGCTCCCCTTACTGACATTGGTACAGATCCGAATGCAACACACACTATTCCTTTTAGTTCTTTGTTTTGCTCTGAACCCAGTCAACTGGGCAACATGCAGGATGACTAAGCTGGCAGACGGGACTGTATTTTTCAAGGCTGTTGATTTTGGCTGAAAATGAACTAAGTTTTGTGTCTTTGCTCTAATAAAATACAGATGGGTAACTTGGGCTGCAGATAATGCTTTTTTTTTTTTTTTTCTCAAGAAAAGAAGAAAAACTCCACACATCTATCCGTTATGAGTGCTGTTCCTACAGATTAGAAGAAGGAAAACAAAAATATAAAGTAGAAACAATATTATTCAGTCTTTCCTAAATTGTCAAAATCTGATAAAAACTTGAAAGTCATATTAAGATCTGGCTTCACTAAACATCAGGACTGTCTGCATGTGATTTTTCATTTCAGGTGAATTCCAGGTCCTGGAGAGGCTGACAAATCCTGCATGGAGAAACAGATTAAAGAAATTAAGCATATCATGCTCCTTTGTTGTCTTCTTTGCTGTTCCCTTAATACTTTCTGCCAAAAAAGCTGGGAATAGTACAGATGTTATAGCACAGTACAAATGAGATTTAATGAGAAATATCTAACACAGCAAGACAGCCCAACCACTAGGGCCAGCAGTGTCTCTTCAGTTGACTAGCTTGAGTTTAGCCCTGAAAGAAGCTTGTTTCTTTATTGATTTTTCAAGCATGGAGATTCATCCCAGGAGAGAGAAGCAAGGAATATCATATGTTGAAGTACTTGTGAGGCAAACATAAGGAGGAAAGCTGCAGCATGAAGCTCCCTGTGCTTGTGGTTTCTGCATCTGACTCCTGCTGGCCCCCTCCCTTCCCTACTCCCTCCCCCGAGGTGTCTGAAACATGACAAAGCAAAGGCCCAGAGTCTTCTTATGAAAAAAAAATTCTCCAGATTTTGAAGGGAAGTAGCATGTGAATGGTGAAAGCTCAGAATGCTTATAAAGTGAAGGTCCTTTGTTTTTTTTTTATTCCTGGTGCAGAGTAGCAGGAAGCATTGGTAAATAGCACATCTTTTACTAGATGCTCCAAGAGCAGAGCAAGTGCTTTTAAGGAATCTTCCCTGACAGCAGCTTTTTTACAGAAATGATCTTCCCATTAAGGAGTTTCCGTCTGTTCTGTGTGATCTGCAGTGCAGAGCCTTGAGGCTGTTGTTGCAGTCAAGGTTCTCCTCTGCTTTGAAAGGTGTTTGTTTTGCCTGGATGAAAGATTGGAAACATTTGTGAACTGTGAGTATTTTCACAGGGCAAGATAAACATTTCCTGGCCAGCCTTAAATATACCCCACAGTTAGAGGTGAACTTTGACTCAAGAAAATCCCCTGGTCTGCAAGCACTGAGAGTGGAGAAAACAAGTTCTTTTGTCCCAGTTCTATAGGTGGCAGACAGGTGCAGACTTTGAAAAACTCACCCAAAATTACACATCTATGCAACAACTTGTAGGCTGCCAGGGGCTTTTGTAGGCTGCCTCAGATTCAAGTACTGTACACCTGTGGCATGCTCCAGCCTATCTGAGAGGTTATATGTCAACAAACCCATGTCAGTCACTCACCCCATATGGGCAGCAGATGGG
Source organism: Anser anser (assembly GCF_964211835.1). Lineage (NCBI taxonomy): Eukaryota > Metazoa > Chordata > Aves > Anseriformes > Anatidae > Anser > Anser anser. Next base: position 204,123,269 of record NC_139720.1, on the reverse strand, counting down.
GAAATTGCTGGGTGTGCTGTGCTTAGAACCGGCATCATACCTGCTTATGAACTGTTGCACAGACGTGCCTGTGACAGAACTTGAACCTAATTCCCACCGCAGAGCATCCCTATATAAGCGTCCTTCGTATTCTTTTAGATAGCATGAGTAGGTGTGTAGGTCATGACCTGTATTTAAAGTCTGGCGAAAAGAAGTTTTATCCAACTACAGAAATGTTCAGAGTTTCAGCAAAGTTCCAATTTCTCATCAGGATGAAACCAACACCTTCAAAGCTGGAACAGAAATAAATAAAAGCAGCTGCCGTGGAAAGCCTTGAACTCTCTGGGTCTGTTACTGTGTATGTGGGAAATCTACATTTCAAAAATAAATGGGGAAAATATGTATTTATGTGTATACACTTGTATATATTAACACAAATCTTCCAAACACAGTTGAACTTACAGATGCAGGGATGCTGATATCTAAACCCAAAGTTGTTTTAACAGAGAATGACATCTCTGGATACAAATGTTCTCTCTGAACTTTTTCCCTCTTTCCAGAATAAGTACACAGGCATATAAACCTCTGGTGAAACTCTGTGAAATTTGTTGTGGTTTAACCCGGCCGGCAGCTAAGCACCACACAGCCGTTCGCTCACCCTCCCCCACAGTGGGATGGAGAGAGAATCAGAAAAAATTAAAAGCTTGTGGGTTGAGATAAAGACAGTTTATTAGGACAGGAACGAAAGAAAAAAAATCATAATAATGATAATAGTACTGCTAATAATAATGTGTACAAAACAAGTGATGCACAACGCAATTGCTCACCACCCGCTGACCGATGTCCATCCCATCCCCAAGCAGCAATCCCTCCACACCCTGATAATCTACGCCATATTAATTGCTCAGCAGGACATCAGATGGTATGGAATATCCCTTTGGCCAGTCTGGGTCAGCTGTCCTGGGTCTGTCCCCTCCCAGCTCCTGCTGCACCCCCAGCCTGCTCGCTGGCAGGACAGAGCGAGAAGCTGAGAAGTCCTTGGCTTGGTGTAAGCACTGCTCTGCAACAATTAAAACATCAGTGTGTTATCAACATCATTCTCATCCTAAATCCAAAACACAGCACCATACCAGCTACTAGCAGGAAAATTAACTCTGTCTAGCCAAAACCAGGATAATTTTTTGTCCCGTTCTCTTCCATGTTAACAGCTTTCTTCCAACAGTATTGGTTTCTTCTGAAAGCTGAAACACCTGTTACAGTGAGCACTCCACGTGCTGCTGTACTGCAATGAATTTCTAAAGGCTGCCATTAGGGGGACTTGCCCTGAGTACAATGCATCTCGAACTGAGTTTGACAGTCCTTGCAACTTTTGTGTGAGCATTGTGGAAAATCCAACAGTAAGCTGGAAATACAACAAAACTAATAAAAACCCATACTTATAATGGAAGAGAGCTACAAATTCTGTCGAAAGTTCTGATTTCACATTTCTACTGCAGCCAGCTGTCTAGCACCACCGCCAGAACTGCCTGGAAAGAAGGCTTCTGTCCAGCCTCATCTGTGGTCATGGTTGCCATGGGGCACCTGAGACCTTTGGGAAATGAAAAGCCTACCCATTAGTGTTGGGGTGTGGTTTAAAACCTCTGCTCCTGCCTTTCTTCTCTGTCACCCAGCCCTGTCCCTCATCTCTGACCTCGGCTATTTCATTAAATGGGTCTTCTCTCTTGTGAAGAAAAATTTTGTTAGCAAAATTTTTGAAAGGTTTTCTGAATTTGGTCACACAAACACACACAAATGTTCATACAAGCAGCTTCGTCCAGTCCTCAGATTAAAAGCCACTGGGTAATTGTTGACAAGTTTGAGTTCTGTCCTTGGCTACTGACTAAAGAAATCTTTGTTTTTCTCACTTTATGTCCTCAGCTTGGGAAATGGAATCCAATTTTCTAAACCATCTGTTAAACAAGCTAAATGTTAGCAACAGAAACATACATCTGATTTCCAGGAAGAATATAAGCTGTTATGTGATTGTATTTTCTGTGTTGAATCAGAGGGGTCCTGCACCTTCAAACAAGTGGCCCTCCTCGTCCTTAGTGATATTTGGCACTGAATCTTGACACATTTTTGCAGTCTGCAAATAGCACAGGGACTCAAGACTGAAAATGATAAAAATCCATGAGAGGACTGGCTGCCCACACACATGTACAATACCCTGTGGAGTGTGAGAACATTACTTATACGCTGTACTTTCCATTGTGTTTGCTTAGTGTTAGGATCTGCTGCCTTCTAAATTTTGTGATTCATTTCTGGGGATGTAAGGTTATGCTGTTTAAGTTATATTGTCATAAAAGGAGCAAACACAGTCCACATGTAAAAATCGTTCCTTCCCAAACATCTTTCTGAGTTTTCCTGTAGACAGGTGTGTTTAACATCATCAGTGGCCACAAGTCTGTTTTTCAAATCTTTTCTTAAAGCTTCATCTAACATAAATGAGTAAAATTGACTATTATGATTCATATGTAAAAAGAAACAGGTATATTTATGTAGCAAAGTTCAGCAGACTTCCATTTTAACTGTCAAGCACTCCGTCTAGAAAGGAACCCTTTGCAGAGGGCTTCCTGTCTGCAAGATTTAATTGTAGGCGCCTGGCAAATTATTCCCAAAGTGGAATGCAGCAAGTTCTGTTCATTTCTCACATCTCTAATGCTGACTTCCTTGTGTTTGCCATGTGAAGTCATCCAAATACATTTGCTCACTCTCTTGATTTCACACAAAGATACTGCCCTGGGATCCTGGCACCTACATGGAACAAACATCCACTGGTGCTTCTGAATCAGAGGAGCTTGCTATATTCTCTCTCAGATCACTGATGTTGATCTGAGATTGTCCTACTGTACCAGGTACTGCACAAACAGAAATGAAAAGACAGACTGTCTTATAAGATGTGGTGGAGTGATGCTCAGAGGTGCAGAGAGATTGAACAATTGGCCAACGGTCACTCTTTAACAGAAGAGTGTGTTCAGTGCTTTCTCTGTCTACCGTAACTCCTGGCAAAATGCCATTAACGAAGGCACAAATTATGGAAGCTGAATGTAGTCTGTACTTGCATCGTGAAATGACAGTCTCCTCTCTGTTTTATTCCACAGCTCCTGTTCTAGAATGCCTAATCATGGTGAACCATAACAGCTAGTCCAATTAGTGACGCTTGGAGGGAAAATGAAAATGTTTCATTTCATGAAGTTGTCATCAGAAATGATGTATGCAGTTAGAATAGCTATTAGGATGCCCAAAGGCTTATGCTGGGAGGCTCCCTGCTGTGTGCTCCCTGTGCTGACTGACTTCAGTTTTCTGAACATGTGTGTGATAACTGAATGGGCTCAGGAACTTCTTCTGAAACAACAGGAGGATAAGGATGAGTGATATTCAGGCCTGTCAAGCACTGCCTATGTAATGCTCATTTTCTATTGCAATCATTATTCCTGGGTGCTAATTCTGCCTGATGATAGACAATGGAAGTTAAATTCACCCATGATGTAACTTTGCCAAAGGCCAGCAAGCTCTGCCACCCGAGGATTAGTCCCTCCTAAATCTTTTTCAGAGTGTTGGCTGTGCTGCAGCTGATGTGTTAACAACCCTTGACATACACCGCAGGAGCATCTTTGCAAAGCAAGTTACAGGGAATCTGTCGCATAGCTCAATTACTATTAATTTACATTACTGGGATGTGTTGTGCATCTCCCACATGCCAGCTTGAAAACGGATGCCCAAAAGCTTTAATAATGATGTAGATCATAATGGGGAATGACTGATAATCCCGGCTCCAGTGATGGAAAAGGAAATTTGGAAATTTTGGGCTGGAGGCAGGCAAGTGAATGATGCTGGAGAGAACAGGAGACATGTGGGGGGCTTGACAGCACGGCATCGACTGCTTCAGACGCAGAGTAAAGGATTGAGCTGGCTCCTCCTCACAGACACAGTCTGGATGAATAAAGTCTCCAGCATAAGCCTGTTTGAACAATTAGTGATGAAAACCATCATAAAAAGGACTGAATAAACCTCATAGCATAACACGTTTAAGGACTGGGAAGAAAGTCCATTCTCTGTACAACACCTCATTTATGTTTGGGGGGGGGGGGGGTACTGGGATTTACAGAAAGTATTTGACACTTTTCACTTAGTTAAAAAGTGGAACTAAAAAAAGGGACTGGGGAAATTAATTCTGACAAAGTCTACACAGAAAGGGAAAGCATTTGAGATTCTGTATTAAGAATATTTATACACCATTGTAGAAGGCACACATGAAATTTAAACTGAAATATGGGGTACAACTCTGGTTGCTTGCGCTAAGGCAACACTAAATTTTCCTGGAGGATGTGCAGAGATTGTAAATGGAGACACCTGCGGAATATAAAAACACAGTTTTCTGACAGATTTTGTCTTATGAATCCACTTCTGCGGGCCGAACTACACCTCCAACTGCCGGCTCCTGGTGCGCTGCCAGGACAGCCCATGGGCCTAGTGGCACCCCCCTCGGAGGCCGGGTACAGCCGGGCATAATTTACACCTCCCTCCTCTGGTTTTGTCAGGACTGTGTGATTTCTGCATGCTGACAAGAGAGGGACGATCTCAGAGCGCTGGGACAAAATGGCTTCTGTGGGCCAGCCGTGACACCTAGCGGCCACACACTCGAGGGCCTGGGCAGCAAGGAGCTGCGGCCCTTGGATACCGCCAAGCCGACCTTCGGCTCCTGTCAGGCGTGGCAAAGGGCACAGGGTTTCTGTGGGAGCATCGGAAGATATTTCCAAAGTATCTTCATGTATTTATGGAAGATTTTGCTCTGCTCAGCTTCCTGTGGGATTTCCTTCTGAGGGATTCCATCTCCCCACCTTAGCCACGTGTTGAAAGCCACTCTTGTCTTTGTGCACACAAGGCCCCATGGCCTTCATCTCACCTCTAAAAGGGCAAAAATTTTGTGCTCAGACTGTCTAAGCAAGCAGGCTTCCTTGGGGCATCCTGCCTGGCTCCTAGCTCCTGTGTTAGGGTGCCTCAAGTCCCTGCGGTCCACCTGCTGCTTTGCTTGGCAATGACTGCTGTGCTAGCCCTTCTGACGCAAATAAATCCAAGGTTTAGCAGATATGGTCAATAAATGCATCAGTGTTTGCTAGGTTTGCATCAGGCAAACAGTTCGTTTGTTTATCCTGGTGGATGGTTTGTTTTCTAGAGGCTTACCTCTATTATATTCATTTTACCAGCAACAAGATGGGCTGCTGGTCTTGCTTAGCATTCTAAAACACAATTTTTTTATATTCAAAACTTCTCTGGAGGGGGCAGTAGTAGAAATTCCTGCCGCTAACCTCATCCAAGCATTCAAAAACTAGGAAAAAAATAAGAAGAGACTGAGATGCAGCAGTGCTGAAAGGTGTAGCATCTAACTTTTAGTTCACAGGTGTCCAGACTGGGGTCTAAGCACCAGCTTTAGGTGCAGGTGTTGTGGAGAGCCTGCCCATGTCCCAGTGATGGTGGCTGTGAGAGCAGTGTTTAGAGAAAGGATGTACATCCCAAGAAATCAACACCGGTAGTCTATGCTCCTCCATCCACATGATCTACCACCCACTTTCCACTTCCGTGCAGCATAGTTCATGTCCAGAGCCTTCCTAATTCAGCCAAGAACCTGCCGTACTGAGATGAGGAGCAAGTGCTGATGTAACAGAGGACAAGGAGATCTGAATGAGACACCAGAAAATCTGGGGAGTCCAAAACAGAGCAGGACTGCAAGTGAGCTGTGCAGGATACAGTCAGTGCTCTGTGAGCCCTAGGTAAATCATTTGCAGGCAATGGCAGTGTGATGAAGGAGCTGCAGGGGGAAAAGGACAAATTAGACCACAGGGAATGATTGACTACAGCTGAAGGTCACAAACCTTTGTAAATATGTGGCAGAATTTGAGTTAATGTGGTGAAACATTTACAAAGCCTGAGTAGGCATAGAAAGGAGGAGGGTGGCAAAATTGGGAGCAGTATAAAAGTTGAGAGTCATGCCTTAGCTGGAGATGAGCAGCCCCAGCAGATCCTCGACATCAAAGAGCAAAACCTAAGTTTCCGCCTTCAGAAGTGACTGATGGCTTTGGAAGTCCCAGTTGTGATGGTTTGTGGAAGTCTTCATGTCCCAGACTGTCACAGTCTTAACAATCTGTAAAGCACCTCCCTTCAGCTCTCCATGTAAGAGACCCTGCTAAGGAGGTGCATCAGAACTGTCTCCCCAGAGGCCCAGAAACTGTGTAAAGGAACAGCTGAAAAAAATGAATGAGCAAGAAATACAATCCCAACAGAGCATGAGGACAAGAGGAAGGAAAAGCAGCTTGCCTGGACTGGGCTACAAACTGTCAAAGAGGCACACTGAAAAGGCAAGCAAAAGAAAGAAGCAGTGTCTTGGGATCAGCCCAAACCTCCCTGCAGCCCTGTAGGTCTCCATCTGGGGGGAAGGAGCTGGAGAAGCTCCTCAGAAGGTGTGAGAGAGCAGCACTGAGGCATAATTCACACCACTGCACCACTGAGAGCAAAATGCAAATAAAGTAAGTTGGTTGTGAGCAGCTTGCTGAAATACACCACGTGCAGTTGACATGACAGACCCCTTAACAAAGCTGCTTTATTTGCCTGGAGCTAGACAAAGTCTGCATTTATGCCACTGCAATGGAACAGTAGACAAACAGTTGTCAGCTATCATTGGTCCCAGTGTATTCTGGTTTTAGAGTTGAGCATGCGTTGTGCTTTGTCTGACGAGGTGACCTTTGGTGGGCCTGGGCAGTGTGTTAGCAGCACTGGTCTCCAACGGGTTCAGTCCTTAGACTTGCACTAGGAGGAAACCATTCCTTAGCACCATATCTGCCCTGGATCAAGAGATGCCAGAAATTCCTGTTCTTCAAATACCATTTTCTTTTAGCTGTGTATGGAGGAATAAAACCTTCCCTTGAAGATTTTTGTGATCACTTTTAAGACTTGAAAAGTATACTTTACATACTAGAACTTACATTAATATATTTTTACTTCTAATTAGTGTGTTGTATTTGTCACTTCAAAGTGGCAAGAGAACAAGGTCCCAAAGGGTGTGGAGCTGAATGCCATCAAACAGAATGGAGAAAGCAAAGAGGCAGACAGGGTGACATCTCAGAGTAGCTGCTCTCTGCTTGCAGACTCCACTCACATGCCCTGAAACCATGAGCATGAGCTGAAATCAGGTGAAATTCCAGGCATTCATACTTTGCTTTGACAAATTCTTTCCTCCTTATGAATGGCCAGACTTGTGCCGTGGGATAATGCTGTCCTTTCACTCCTGAGGGACAACCTCTTCAGTTTTTTCAACAGAGAGTAGTGCTAATGCAGAAAAGAGATCTCCTCTCCAATGACTTCTGAGACACCAGCTTTCTGCACAGTCCATCAAACTGAATGTTTCTTTCTGCATGGTTTCTGCTGGCAACAGGTGATTTTCCTCAGCTTGCTCCAAGGGCGCAGTGGAGGGTACAGGTGGGACTGTGCCAGCCTGTGGCCACCAAGAGAAAGCTGCTGCTCAGAAGCGAGCAGCTCCTCTTGATTTTATACCTATTGAACTTTGATTTGGCGAGCACACTCCCCGTCAACAGGGTGGAAAGAAGATTGACTTGAGGATAGGAAAGAATTTTGGTGTTCACCACCAGGAAATTTAATTTCCAAGTCATAGCTGGGAGGTCTCTCCCCCTGTCAGACCTGAAGACCTGACTTTGGCAGGAGACCCACCTGGTGTGGTGGTGGTGGCTTGGGCAGCCTTGATTCTGCTGCCCAATGGTGAATGTAGATTCAGAGGGAGTGTTTTCTCCAAACTGGCATTGCCAGGAGGGAAAACCCCACTCCCTTCCCTCTCACTGCCGCTGCCTGGATGAATGAGCAGCGGGTTAGTGGGCAGTGTGGTCTGCCGAGCACACATGCTGGGTTCTCACATTTCGGTCGTGTGTTTTCTCCTTTCTGCCAAGTAAAAATAACGTGTTTCTAAGGGACTTTGAGTTTTGTGATGTGGGAAGAACCACCTGCTAAAGAACACCAGGGAAGTTTCCTATTCATTTGTCAAAGGCAGGATTTTAATTTATCTTCCTAGAAAAAAGACCCCTGAAATCATCGAGCCAGCCCCTTGCTGAGGGGCTTAACATGTGGCAAAAGTTACTGGGGCTGTCAGGAATGTGTGGTGCTTTATTCTTGTGTGCTTGTGGCAGTCCACAGAGGTGTCGAGGACAGAGACATTTTTTTGCCTCTCACTGGAAGGGCCTGACATTTGTAGCTTACAGAGGAAAAAAGCTTTCCCTGGCTCTGAGAAGTTAGGTGGGAAGCCCCATCCCAGACTGGGCAGAATGGTTATTTAGCAGTGTAGGGTACTGAAGCTGGACAATGCAGGCTGGAAAGCTTTTCTTTTGGCTTTTGCTGCCTTGGGACACCCTTCTCCATCCACGGGTAGGTGGCTCAGCAGGCAGAAACCCTGGGCGATACACCCATGTATGGGCTGTGCTTGGCATGACCACATGGGAGCGTGGACAGAGAGCAACGCTCCTGCAGCAGGAATATCCTTGGCTCCCAGACACCTTCTCAGCATCACGTGGGACTGACCAGCCCGTTCCCATTGCACAGCAGAGCTCCATGTCTGGTCTCTATAACATCTAAAGTGGATGACACACCTGAGTCTGGGAAAAGCTCATCTGGCCTTCAAGATCTGAAAGTGAGTTTTCAGGACCCACTGTTAGAAAAAACTTTCTGTTTAGAAAAAAAAAAAAAAAAAGCATCTAGAGCCCAGCTTTGGGCTGTACCTGAGATCAGCAGGACATTGGTAGGATTTTAGGTCTCAGCCAGTCCATTGTGGTGTTGATATGATGTCCCCACATGCTGCCAGATCTCGTGGCTGCTCAGCTGAGCAGCCACGTCTCCCAGTAGTACAGATGCAAGCAGATCTCTGCCTTGGCAAACTAACGTTCTTCTAGAGGTTTTACACTCAGAGATTTTGCTGAAGCTGTTTTTGAAGAGATTATGGCCACCTTACACAAGGTTATGATCAGGAGAACTTTTTAATTAAAAACACAAATGTGTGTGTGTATATGTAATCTGTGCATACTGCTTACCAGCTTACTGTGTCTGTCCTCAGAAACAGAGGTTTCCACATCTAGCCATTTCTTATGGTAGATCAAGAAGGTCTGACATATACCACCGGAATCGTATCAGTTAGTTGCTATCGTAAACAATAATTGTAGGGAAAAATTCATAACACAGATAGAGATTACACTAAAAACAATACATACAGAAAAGTACAGTTGACATATTCTGGACACTTAGAATATTTGGAAAATTCTGCTTATTTGCAAAAATAAAATGCTATTTTGTTTCTTAATTCAGTGCATGCTTTCTTTCTTTTCTTTTCTTTTTTTTTCTTTTTCTTCTGAAAACCAAAAATCTGTTACTAAAGTGTTGTGTGTATTTGCTAATTACAAGCTAATGGTTGTTGGAATAAAGGAAGCGCATTTTACTTCTTCCATGCCTGTCCCATTGACTTTGCCTGGAAATGCCTACGAGGAACTTTTGTTTGCAAAACTAGTCACAGGGAGATAACAGTGTGAATTCTGTTCTGCAATGTTTGCACGAGCACTGGCAGCGGAACTAACACAAACATTCATGGGAATTTGTTTCTGCAAGGTTAATGTCACAAATGATTTACTGAAGCCTTCCTCCTGCTCACCAGCCTGACATCCATCAAGGGAGTAAACAATATCCCCATGAATTCAGAGTGCTCTGACGCTGGTCACTGAGTAAACACTCCAGATCAGAGTCAATATTTGGGCAGTAATCAATCAGCTGGTATTTATTCCCACAAAGTTTAGGTAGAAATACCTTGAATCGAGAGTCAGAAATCAATGTTTTTGAAGATAAATCCATTTGTTCCTATTGATTCATTAAAGTTGTTCAATGAAATTGTTGAGATAGTTGATCTAACTAAAGTTATGCTTACATTATGTAGAATGATTAAAAAAAAAAAAAAATCAGCTTTTTAATGACAGAAAAGAATGTGCCTGTCCTCACATGTTATCATTTCAAGAAGAAGGATGTGGATTGTCTTGCCACACATTTTTGCTATTGTCCCTTCTAATTGTTTCTCCATTAGTCTTGGTTTCTGAGAGTTTAATACTTCTTAAAAAGGTCTTTTGGTTTTCTCCTTTTTTCTTTCTTTCTTTCTCTTTCTTTCTTTCTTTCTTTCTTTCTTTCTTTCTTTCTTTCTTTCTTTCTTTCTTTCTTTCTTTCTTTCTTTCTTTCTTTCTTTCTCCCTTCCTTCCTTCCTTCCTTCCTTCCTTCCTTCCTTCCTTCCTTCCTTCCTTCCTTCCTTCCTTCCTTCCTTCCTCCCTCCCTCCCTCCCTCCCTCCCTCCCTCCCTCCTTTCCTCCCTTCCTTCTTTATTCTCCACTATTTTTATGAAATGCCCGCTGAATTGAATTCTTTCTATTCCAGCACAAACAATAACTGGATGACAGAGCCCTGGCACATTGCAGGTAGAGTTTCCAGAACCAAGCCCAGCCCTCATGGAATTTAATTTATAAGGTGACCAGATCATAACCAATCCTTTTGGCCAAGTCAGTGGTTACCGAATCCAGCCATGATGGATAGTAATTATTTTTTCTGTTTATTCACCAGACGAATGGTCGTTACCTCCATGGATATAACATGTTACATTCTAGTCACAGCCAAAACCACTTTCCCTCACCCCCAGCAGATGTTAGGCAGTTTTAAATATCAAGCAGGAACCTGGGTCAGTGTCTTAAAGATGATAAATTCCTCCAAACCAACATCAGGTTGAGTTGAAATGCTGAATTTGTCCTGTTAAATGTAAAATTATAATGTTCCTTTTAGTCTCAGGACATGCTTAGAGCATATTAAAGCCATGAGAAAAAGAGAGCTACAAGTATCAGTTGTGGACAAACATGAATTGTGCAAATGGCTGTTGTTATTGAAAATCTTTTGCATTTTGAATAAGGCAGATTCCTCCCATTTCCCCATGGAGGAAATCACTTGCCTTCCTTAAATGAGTGGTGATGAGCCAATGCACACAGAGGGGAATGAGATGAGAAGTGACAGGTTTTTGTTTTGCTCTGAATCTCTTCGCATGGAGAATTGTCTCCCAATCAGCCCATGCTGTGGGCCTCTTTGGGCCTAAGACCTCTTGGTCTTTCTTTTGCCATTGGGATGTTACTTGGATGGTTTTGGGATTGTAGGGAAGGCTCTCAAACCTGTGCTACTCCACCAACATTTCAAAACCTTCTGCTTCTTCTTCTTCAGTTGCTTTAGCAGAGATGGGAGGTGTGGGTGTCCTCACATACCCACACGCCACCTTCCCCTGTACACCCTAGTACCAAAGTCACCACCCCGATCCCAACAGCCCTGACGGATCTTGGATCCTGCTCTCTGCCAGTCCACCTCAGCCAGGCCTTCCTTTGTGACAGGTGACAGCAGCTTGGTAGTAGGTTTGGGGCAGGGACCACAGACCCCTGATGGGAGCGGGCTACAGGAGGGAGCTGCGGGGTGAGCAGCTCCTGGGAAGGCCACGCATTGAGGAGGACTGGGCTGGTGGCCACGTCTGTCAGACCTGACTTTTCACAGCCAGAAAGGAAAAAGTGTCCGATGTCCTGAGGGCAGAGGAGGGATGAAGATGTGTTCTGCATCCTGGAGATGGCAGACGCGCAGGCTCCAGCAGACACAAAGTCTGCTCCCAGGCATTACGTGAAAGACCTCAAGGTCTTGCAGCAGCAAGCCCCAGAACATCATATGCCACACTGAGGGCTGTCTTTGTCAATGCTGACAGGATGAATTACTGGCATGTCAGGATGAAACCTGCCCCTTCCCCTGTTCCACTTATAAAACTGTTCTCCAGGGAAGGCTCTTTACTTCTTTTGGCTTTGCTCAGGCCACAGCTGTAGAAACGTAATTGTTCTGTGAGCGGAATGGTATTTTATTTGCCATCCTTTCACACACTGGGGCCTCTGTAGCTGATTTTTAGCATTATATATATATTCCCGCCTCCTCTGAGATTCACTCTTTCCATTTCCAGGCCTCTCCCACACCCCCTACCTTTGAAAAAGATGCTACGGTTTTACTGTGGTTCTCTAGCGCGTGACTCTGCAAATGCTTTCTGCTGTCTGCCTGAGGCCCGACACTTCCTCCCACCACTGCAAAATGGCAGCCAAAAGACTAAAGGCTACCTCAGGCTGGAGGCCTTCCTTGCCACTGCGCTTCCCTGGGCCCTTTCCTTTATAACATGACTAGCGTGAGGTCCAGGAGGAGACCGTGTTAAGTCTTTCAGGTGAACTTTTCAGATCTATGTGATGCTGGCTTCTTTTACCAGCACCTTCCCTTGCTGCAGCCAGGGGAAAGATGTCCCTTTGGCCTTCATGTCATTTTTTTTTTTTCCCTCTGTGAGCGACATCAGCAGCCTGCTGGGGGTTGCCCTGAGCCCAGAGCTAAGCAAGAAGAGGTCGATAGCAAAAGGCCCTCGGCAGGGCAGCAGAGCTGGGGCTGGGTCGAGGGGCAGCTGCCACTAGGTGTCACCGGCTGCTTGCTGCAAGCACAAGGCGCCCGAGTGCATGTATAAATAGATAAATAAATAAAATCCAGCCCTGAAAGTCCTGCGTTTCCGCGGAACTGCAGTTATAATCCCTTCTGAAGTGCTTGACTAAAAGCATCTCTGGGTGAATTGCTTCAGTTATGGGAGAAAATACTTCTGCTGTTACCACAGTCTCACAGTATGGTTGGGGTTGGAAAGGACCTTAAAGATCATCCAGTTCCAACCCCCTTGTCCTATCACTGCACCCCCTGACAGAGTCCCTCCCCAGCCTTCCTGTAGCCCCCTTTAGGTACTGGCAGGCCGCTGTAGGGTCTCCCCGGAGCCTTCTCTTCTCCAGGCTGAACAACCCCAACTCCCTCAGCCTGTCTTCACAGGAGAGGTGCTCCAGCCCTCTGACCATCCTTGTGGCCCTCCCTGCCCTAATACTTCCATGTCCTTCTTGTGCTGTGGGCCCCAGAGCTGAATGCGGGGCTCCAGGTGGGGCCTCACAGAGCAGAGCAGAGGGGTGCAAGGTTACGGTTGGCTTTCCGGGCTGCAAGTGCACGTTGCCAGCTCACGTTCATTTTTTCATCCAGCTCTACCCTCAAGTCCTACCCATCGGTCTAAAATGCTTAACGTCAGGCTGGTTCTCCATCTAACACTTTTTAAAAGCTTAACACTTCAGAAGTAGATTCTCAAATTATTTGCATTTTTTTTTTTTCAGGAAGGATGTTTTTGCCTTCCTCAGAATAAGCTCAGGAAATGAGAGAAACGGTCAGGAAGCCAGCTAAGTGCTGATGGAAATAAAAAATGAAGAGCTGTATTGACAAGTCTTGGGTAATTTTCTTTAAATATTTTAAACCATTGATTAAAAAATGACAAAACTAAAGTTAAGCCTTCCTCTGAAGCATAACTCATTAATCTGCTCTTTTGCTTTTGGAAAGCATTTGCAGCAAGGAGCACAATCAAAAGTTAAAAATTACGGTAAAATTTGTGGTGCAGCAGTGTTTGTGTTTGGGATTTAACCTGTTTTCTCTGATGTTGTACTCAATATCTGGCAGATGGAAGGTCCCCACTCTCCAAAAACACCTAGGAAAACAGAACAGTTTATCCATGATCCCTTATCGTGTGAGCCCTCGACTGCTGCCCCTAACCTCTGAGCCACCTCTGTGCTCTTCCAGCCTTGTGGTGCCTGCTCGGTGGGCTGCTGGCAGCACAGAAAACAAAACATCTGGCTGCCAACAGCACGAAGCTGTTAAACCAGCTGGAGTTTGCCAGGGTGCCAGAAATCCTCTCCCAGCCACAGGAAGCTGTGGGGACCCAGGATCTGTGGCACAACATCAGCCGGATTGGCAAGGAGCCTCCTGCCTGATTTTATCGGAGAGGTGCAATGGGAGCACGGCATGACACAGTGCCAGCCTTGTCACTCTCCCAGCCAGCACTGGCTTTGCAAGCAGGAAAAGATGCCCTGCTTTTTATTCAACCTACACAGATATTCGATTGAGCCCTTTGAAGTTGAGACAGGGAATGCAAAATCCTGGTGTATATTATGAGCCCAATTAGCCCAAACATACCAGAATATGTGCTGCAAAGCATGAGAGCCGCAGCTGCTGTGGGGCTGTGCAGTGGGGCTCTCACCTATGGGCACGCTGTTCGAATCTGGACTCAATCCCCAGCCGAAGCACCAAACTTTGGGAGTTACCAGCAGCCTCACTGAAGGGTTTGCAGCTCTGGCCTCACGGGGAAGACGGGGAGGGCTCAGGGAGCAGTTCTGCGGGATGCTGCCTGCAGGAGCCAAGACAACGCAAGCCAGGCAGTTCATCCTGCCTCGTTTTTGTCAGTTCGGCCCTTTGTGGGGCTGCCCCACGAACCAGGTCACCGACATGATCCGAGTTAAAAATAACCTTCTGCATAAAACAAACAGAAAACCCTGGTGGTTATTTTTAACCCAGGTCTTTTTCGCTGATGTTCTCTGCAGCTCAGCCCTACGAGTAGTTGTATGGCAAAATTAAGGAGGAGATGAAATGAGATGCAGTTACGGGAACTTGATGCTCTTAAAGGCCTTTCCCAGCCTTGATGATTCTGATTCTATGAATGAGTGGCTGAGGAAGGATGGGGTGTGGTGGAGACCTCCCTGCTGAAGCCAGCTTCTCATGATGCATTTCACATTACCGCATTACCACATTTTTATATTAACAGAGCTTCTGATTTCTGGCTGCAGAACTCCGGTCTCCTTCGCTATGAATTCAACATTTACTCTTTAAAGAGAGCTGTAGCAAAACAAGACAAAATCAAACATTAAAAACACGCAAACCCAAATAATAAAACAACCACAAAATTTCCTGATAAAGGCTACTCTTTTGTGAGGTTTGCAGACAGCCAAAACCCCCCCTCTGTAGGCAAACCTGGGCTGATTTCATCTTCATGGTGGTTCGTGGAGGCTGTCCCCAGGTTGGAGCAACTACAGCACTGCCATCTGACTGGTGACACTCTGAGATGCCTGGTTTGGGATGACGTGTGGGGCAAGAGGCCATCAGAGGGACCTGGAGCAGCCAACACCACCTTGAACATTGTATCTGAGGTTCTTTGTTGGTGCTAACAGCTCCAACAAGAGGCAGATTCCTCTCCCTTCCCCAGAAACTTCTATGTTTGTTATGTTTAACTGTAGCTATATTAAAGTCTCCTAATTATAAGTTTCAAGTCAGAGATCTCATTAATCACCAGCTAAGAACATAACAGCGATGAGCTGCCAAAGGCATGAGGAAATCACTCTAATTATCAGTTTTAGATGCTGCTCTTCAAAACTTGATTAGTTATAGATACACAGGTGATAATTCCTACTGTCTTCTTTATAGCACATCCTCACTATTATCCACTGTAGTCTGATTTAGTTTCTTATTAGAATAGCATTATGCTAATTAAGTAATCCTGCATACAGAACATTTTGTGATGTAGATGATTAAGTGGGTTAAGATGGTGACTAATATTACAAGCTGTATAATTGGCGTCAAAGAAAGTGGTGAAGGACATACACAAAAACAAGGAACTCTCACCTAACTGGTGAACAGAAGTGATAAAAGAGGAATAAAAAATAAGCAGAGCATTAAAAAAGCTTATTTAAAAAAAAAAATTGGAAAAAAATGTAGATAACAGGTTGAATCTGTTCTCTGAAGGGCTAAAAATACCCTTTTTGAGTGAGCACATTTTGAGCATGTGCCTTTTCCCAAACCACTAACAGATGTTGTACCCTCAACAGGCACGTGGCTGTGCTACCCTTCCCACCACACACCCAGCATCTGGATGCTCCGTGCTTCTCTGGATGCCCTTACTCCATAATACATGGAGTAGAGGAACCTTACATAGAGCCCTGCTTTCCCCAGAAGCACTGCTACAGCAGCAGTGGACAGTTGTGTTTTTGCTTCCGTTTGGTTCTGGTGGCACACGGAGACAAGCACAAGCCCACCAGAGAACAGCCACAGCCCGCAACTGCCTCCACGTGCCCGGGGACCTGCACGCTGCCTTTGAAAGGGTTTCTTTCCACCCCATGTGCAAGCACTGAAACACGTACATACTTTCACTCTTGCCCAGTGATGTTTTGTTCTCAGCTATTTCCAGTTGGCAGAGGTGCTTTTGCAACCCACACGAGATCCAAACTGTGCTGTTTTAACCCATTCGGACCACGTGTCCTTCTGTCAGGGGAAAAAAGAGCATGCAACAGCGGTATAGCCAATTCAGGAAACAAACTCACCAAAAACATGAGGGCTGCCAGGAATACCTTCGTTATCCACAGAGGTTAAAATTTTATTTTGATATAAAAATTAAATAGCAAGTTTTTTTTTTTTTACAGTGATAAATTAGAAATTTACAGTACATACATCAGAGCAGATATATTTTCTGTACACCCCAAAATAATCAGTGTCTGTTTCCTTAGAAGCTCAGAGAAAGGAGCTAACCTGCCTGTTCAACGCAGGAGCCAGGCTTGTACCTCTCCGGCAGATGCTTCAGAAACGTGCGGTCAGAAGAGCACGCACTGGGGTGGGAGAGACGGGCAGACGGAGCTGGAGGGAGCAGGGCCTGTGCCAGGAAGGTAACCGCCGAAAGGTTTCTCGTTGTACAACCACAGCAACTGCACTTCCGAGAGAGGATTAGTCACACATTTTTTGGCTTTAAATTCATAACAACGCTGAAACGAGAGAACGGACGAGTTGCAGATACCCGCTCTCCGTGACTGCTGGGTTTTGGGCTGTCTGCTGTGACTTCCCCTTCAGGCATCCCCGGAGCAGAGCAAGGTGAATGCAGATGGATGGGTACATTCGTGGAATGGTTTTGTCACTGCAAGAGCTGGCACAGCGCCCCCTGAGAGCTTGCGAAAGATGTTCCTCCAGGGACAGCCGCTGGTGTCTCTCCCCTCCCCTATCCACAAAATCTGAGTGCCTCACACTTTAAAGTTGCTCAGCTCCCACGGGGCTACGCAGCGCTGTCCTCAACCAACTCATTTCCAGTGTCTCAAATCACCAGGGACACCCATCTGTCACAGTCCACAGTGCCTCAGTCAGAGATGGAGGGATCTGGTAACAGGAGCGCTACTTAACATTCGCTTCTGTGTACATAACACAGTTAAAAATGCTGTTTGTTGAATCAGTCAGGTCAAGCAGGAGTCGTATCAGCCAGGAGAGTATCCAGGGCGCTTCAGACTGAAGGACACTTGAGTGAACGTGACACCTTGGCACAGGCCACGGCTAGGTTACAGGACGGGGCTCATACTGTGTCCTCACCCCTTGAAAGTCAAAATACAGCTGCTGCTTGTACATCCCTTGCTGTGTCAGCCGACAGATCGCATCATGGAGAGTCTGAGCCATCTGAAGATTTCGTATTGCAGAACTCCTTGTCCACAGAGGAATAACCAGATCCAAGCACAACACTGATGGCGAGAGACTTTATAGAGAGGATCAAAAGGCTCAGCTGGTATGCAGCGCTGGCCAAGACAATGGTTGTACATCGAGCAGAATGTGTCAAGTTGTCACTTGTTCTGCTAGAGAGGGAGCCCGACCACAAAGACTGCAATTAGGGTTTGTTTGGTTGATTGTTTGTTTTTTAAAATATGCTCTAGCACATGTTTCAACATTGACATTGAAACAATTCACGCTTCTGGGACAGATTAGCGCTCACGGCCAGAGCTGGAATGAATTGTGGTTTGGGAAGCACATGGGGCACCTGTAGGAAAAGTGAGGACTGTACTAAAGCAGCGCATGTTCTCAGTTGCCCTCGAAAGTCGTGGGAGTCTGGGCACTGGGGCGACGCTCAGCAGCTGAGCAGGTTCCACACAAACAAATGAAGCAAAAGTTTAGGGTACACAGATAAAACTGAAGGTCCTTCAAAGGGACAGAGCATCGAACCAGTGTTCTCTTAAGTGCTTGTGGGCTACCACTGTTTGCATCACCTTTCTTAATAGCCAAACCAGCCCCAGACACAAGGTTCAAGCTTCCCACAAGCACGAGCCAATACCTCCACAATTAAAAGGATAAGGCAACTTGAAAGCTGCTGTGAAACATTATTCAATCAAGAAGTTGGATCTCTTCTCTTTGGATCCCTTTAGAAAGCTGACAGTGTTTCTGTCATTCCTGAGGAGTGAACGCCTGCTCGCATTCTGTATGCATCGATAACGTTAAAAAAAATATCTCCATAGCTGTCAGTGAGCAACTGGAGCCTCGTTCTGAGGCAGTCAGCTGTACTGCGATGTCATGGACTGAGAATGTTCTTTTAATTGTAACTGACACACATAATTATACAACTGATCTGTGTGAACATGAGGTTGCCAAGGAACTCAACATTTCGCTTCTCCCAGACTGGCGTCTGCAGAGATACCATCGCACCGAATGAAATATATTAAGACTTAATTGCTTCATGCAATGGGTCTCCAGAGAGCCAGATAAGTTTACTTGGAGAAAACTGACATTGTTCTGAAGAGACCCTCAACTCATTTTTCTCTTTCCTGTAGGAAGGAGCACTGTAACGTAAGACTTCATTTAAAGCTATTAAACGCAGCAGAATAAAGTAGTCAGCTGGAAATAGCAGGAGCACCTGAAGGAGTGGGAGCAGAGGCAGGGAACAATGATAAGTGATGCATAACAGCACGCACAGTTTCCAAGCTCCCACATATTCCTCTACTTCTGACAATGACCTTGAGTAAAGCTTCTTTTAAGAAAATATGAAATATTGACAGAATCATACAATACTTCAGGTTGGAAGGAACCTAGGGAGGTCCAAATTCCTGATCAAAACACTCAGTTCAGACTAGGTTACAGACAGTAAAAAGGAGACAAAATTTGTATTAGACCATCAGATGACTTAAGAGTCATCCTCACTAATACCTCACTAAATCCTTCTTAGTTTGGGTAATTCCCAAGTTTGGAAAGTCCACTTAATTATTTGTTGGAGGATCTAATCCTTGGCTGACTCGTGCAGCATACGGGAGCAACAGAATTCCCCAGGGTGTAGAGACAAAACCCTCAGCGAAGGTCTGAACTCAGAAAGAAGACAACTAATTGTGGTTCTGGGTGCTCCATCTCTGGTAACTGGACCCTAAATCAGCACCGAACTTGGACCCAGACTGCCTTTCCTCCATCAGCTGTAAGACGATGAACACAAGACAATATCCCACAGCTGTGGGCTACAGTCCCACTGCTTCTAAAGACTTCAGTATATTGCATCCTACTTTATAAAAAAAAAGGAAGATAATGTGTTTGGATATTTCACAGCTTTTAAAGCCTCCCTGGGCTTTCCTATTTTGGGCAGCATGGTTTATGGCTATTGTATTTGCAGCATGATTTTTTTGTTTGTTTGCTTATTCTTCAAGGCTTTTTTTTTCCTTCCTCAAGAGACAAGTTTTGCTACTGTCTCCCCACTCTGCTCCCAGCATTTACACTGCAATGCTTATACACAATCAGTCCTTCAGGTAAGAGCAGTCAGACCATCGGGGTGTCGTCCTTTTCTCATACCACAGTCTCGTTCCCTTTCCCAGGTTTCACCCAACCATCTGCTCTCTTCTCCCGTTTCACTTTCCCTGAGTTCACCAGTCTGTTCGAGCACTTCTGCCACGTGTGCAGAGTTTTGGCTGACCAGATCCACATACCTGAAGTGATACCCACCAGGAGGGACATGAAGATTTTGAGCATCTCCACTGCCATATTGGAATCATCGGCCGAATAGCGGAAAATGGCCCAGTTGGAGATTTCGTAGAAATAACAGGCAATGACACACGTTGCTGGGACGGTGTACAGCACTGAGAAGACACCGATTTTAACCATCAGTCTTTCCAGTTTGTCAGTTTTAGTTCCATCTTTCTGAAGATTAGACCTGATTTTAAATAAGGCCACTAACCCAGCTGCAATGAATAAAGTTCCAATAACCAGGTAGGTAAAAAGCGGAGCAACAACAAAGCCCGTCAGCGCATCCAGGTTCTGGTTCCCAACGTAGCACAGGCCAGTGAGCTCGTCTGCATCTACCAGTCTCATAATCAAAATGACAATGGTCTTCACTGCAGGGATAGCCCACGCTGCAATGTGGAAATACGAACTGTGCATTTCTATAGCTTCATGGCCCCACTTGAGTCCTGCGGCCAGAAACCACGTCAATGTCAGAATAACCCACCAGATGGAGCTAGCCATCCCGAAAAAGTACATCAGCAAGAAAATTATAGCACATCCTGTGTTCTTAAGACCTTCTTGGATAAGAACAGGTTCTGCTGCCTCTTCAAAATCACAGGATATCCTTTCCCGGCCCACAGTTAGCCTCACAATATAAGCAATGCTATAAATATTGTAGCACATGCTCAAAAATATGATTGGGCGCTCCGGGTAGGAAAATCTGGATGAATCAATCAGGAAGGTCAGGACTGTGAACGCAGTTGATATGAAGCAAAGACTAGCCCACACGGCCATCCAGATATCTGTGAATTCCTTCGCTGACCTGCTGTAGAGCCCAGCATCATAGCCACATTTGAGGACACAGTTCAGGCTCCTCTTGACCCAGATGTACTGATCGGAATTGGATCCCATGCTGTGGCACTCTTCTCCAGGCTGCAAGGATGTCTTGCTATGAAGGGGAACCTCTTCATCTCCCGGGCCCTCCATGCACATGTGGTTGTGATCGTTCTGGGGTGGGAATTTGCTGCAGTTCAGGCTGTCCGGCCAGGCAAATCCAAATTCTTTTAAAACAGGTTCACATCTTCTTTTGACAGAGAGGCACATGCCACCACAGGGACCTATGGGGATGTTAATCTTCTCTGTGCACATCGGGACGTAGACTGAACAAAGGAAGAACTGGAAGAGAGAAACAGAAATCGCAAATGCGTTAGGAGAAAATTCAACAGGTCAAAACATAACAAGTTTTCTTTTTTGCCTTTTTAGCAGTAATTTTTGGTCCTTTGCCTTAAAAAACAGGAAGCAGCATAAAACAAATAAACCAAGAACAATAAAAACTTGGGAGAAAAAACCCTAAAAATGCTGCCTTCTTTCAGTTCAAGTGTGGTCCGAAGCCAAAGCCTGAACATTTCACTCCCCAGATTAGCTCCATGCAAATTTAGCCCATCACTTTCAATAAAGCGAGTGGGATTTAGCCAGATGTAAACCTCAAGGGTGCAATTTAGGAAAAAAAAAAAAAAAAGAAAAAAAAAGTATATTTTAAAGCGGTTTAAACAAATACATATTTTTGTTCAAGGCACTGCCTGGATATGACGGCTAGCAAACAAACAGAAGAAAAGGCATTTACTGAATCACTTCGGTTTGTGATCCTCCTGGAAGAACGCGCCTCTCTTTCACCATCGGGCCACCGACGGGCTCGCACCGGCCATAAAACGCTGCCGCTCGCTCAGCTTTGGAAACACGGCGATTTTGGGGGCCTGTGGCCACACCGGGGGGGCTTCAGGGATTTGGGGACGCGGGGGTCCAAGCTGGCGGCTGCCGTGGGGGTGTCCCTGCGGGCCGGGCATGGCAGGACCCCCTTTTTTCCCCCCATGGGAAGCCCACACAGCGCTGCCTTGTGCTGCAGCCCGCTCCCTCCAGGCTTTGCAGCGGGGGAGATGGGGGAAATGTCAGCACAACGCCCAGCTCCCGGTTCTGGAGAAGGGGGTTTGGGGGGGGGATTTGGGGGGTTTGGGGAGGGTTGGGGGGGGGGGGTTTGGGACCCACCTGGAGCTGGCTGGAGCAGCCGTACTGGATGAGGGGGGTGAAGGTGGTGAGCTGCAGCTCGGCGTCCGCCTGCAGCTCGTGGCCCACCAGGTTGGGCATCTTGGTGACATTGTAGCCCAGGTTCTGGCACATGGCGATGCGGATGGCGTCGCAGCGCCGCTCCTCCTCGTCGCCGAAGCCCCGCGTCCCGCCGAGCAGCAGGGCCAGCAGCAGGGCCAGCAGCCGCCCGGCCGCCCCCCTGCCACCACCGCCACCACAGCCACCACGGCACCGTGCCATGGCCGAGACCCCCCGGCCCCCCACCTGCCCCCGGCCCCGGCTCCGGCCCCGGCCGCGCCGTGCCGCCCGGGCCGGCTCCAACGGGGAGGGGCCGGGGGCGGCTCTGCTCTTAAACCGCCGCGCCGAGAAACTGCCCAGGGGAGGGGACGGCGCCTCCCCGAGCCCCGGCCTCCTCCCAGCCTCCCGGGGCGGGCACAGCTACGGCCCCGGCCCGGGGGGAAAGTCCCGCTGGGTGCCCCCCGGAGCCCCCCGGAGCCCCTCGGCCCTGCGGAGCCTCAGAAGCGTCCCCCCCACTTCAGGCACGGCGACCCCGCTGTGAGCAGCGAGCGGCCCTGCCCTGCCTCCCCCCGGGCTTGGTGACCCGGGGCTGGGTCCCCGATGTCCCCACAGCGGTGAAGGGCGGCGACAGGGCCTGAGAGGGGCACCCCGAGGTGCCCAGGCCCAGGCTTGGTTCCCCAGGGGCAGGCTGAGCTGAGCCGTCAGCCTCCTCCCTCCTCTCCCTCCTCTCCCTCCTCTCCTTCCTCTCCCTCGCCAGGCCACAGGGCAGGTCTCTAAGCTGCCACCTTTTCTCCCAACACATCCCTCACTTGTACGTCTGGCATCTCGGACACATCTGGGTGGTGGTGGTCCTTCACGGGGAG
This sequence comes from Anser anser, assembly GCF_964211835.1. NCBI lineage: Eukaryota > Metazoa > Chordata > Aves > Anseriformes > Anatidae > Anser > Anser anser. Next base: position 204,100,597 of record NC_139720.1, on the reverse strand, counting down.
AGAGAAACCTAGGGTGCTGCTCCAAGCACCTCCTGGTGTTGGTGTACCTCCCCTAAACACGTTCGGGTGTAGGGTTTGTGTACTTCTCCTAAACACGTACGGATGTAGGGTTTGTTTACCTCTCCTAAATACGCACAGGTGTAGGGTTTGTGTACTTCTCCTATGCACGTACGGATGTAGGGTTTATATACCTCTCCTAAACACGTGCGGATGTAGGGTTTGTGTACCTCTCCTAAGTACAGACGTAGGGTTCATGAATTTTGAGGGGAAATTGAGCAGACCTGTAGGGTGTCCCCAGGATTAAGAGCGGACACATGAGGCTCACACTTAAACACACTCAGCGTTATTTACACCTGTAATAAAATCTGGTTGGGCTGGTTGTGCCTTTAGCAAAAATATGTCATCTATTAATGAACTGTTTGTAAAGCGCTTTGAAAATGTTTGTAAAGCCCCGGTTAAACAACCTCTGGCTGGGTGCGTGTGTGTGCACAGTGTGTGACATGTGCGGGTGTCCTGAGCACGGCCATCGCCAAGAGCCGTGCATCCGTATGTGTGTGGCCATGCTGCAACGACTGGTTTTCCTCTAGCACGAGGTGTTTTAACCAAGGTTTCATGAGCACAGGTATTTACAAAGCTCTCATCACCGTGATAGTTTATAACCAGCTCCAATAAACAGCGACTGCAGTCTTACAAAATCCTTGCGAGGCAGACAAGTCGTATTATCTTAACTTTTTAAACACAGAGGCAGACAGCGCTGCAGTCCCAAGGTCGTGCAAGGAGGCTACGATGCAGTCAGCAACGCAGCCCGTATCTGGTGAGGTCCATATTTACTCATAAGCGTTGCCTTCTGTGACTAGCAGTGCTCCGCTGCTAATCTCGGTCGGCGATAATGCTGTGAATGCACACACTGTGCTGCAAACGTCCGCCAAGCTGTTCCCAGCCCCACCAAGTTTATGATCTGAATCAGATGGGGAACGGGTGCTGGGCATTCTGCAGTTCGTACAGGCAAACAATTAAAAAAAAAATAAAATAAAACTCCTATAGGAAGCTCTGCCTCCTGCTTTTTTGTTTTGGTTTGGTTTGTTCTGTTTTGGTCCAGATTATGTAGGAAAGACAACTGGAGGGAGGAGGATCACAGTGACCTTAAAACTATGAATCTTCGTCGTAGTACATGAAAAACCTTTCCATTTGCAGTCTTCTGCAGCAGTTAGGCACTGAAGCAGTGTTGACTGCTACCAGCGTAGACCTTTGCCTAATTCCCATGAAACAATTTGCCTGCTACCTTTTCGGCAAAGCCCTCTGCCAATGGACCCGGTCCTTTGACTCAGTAGAGGGACAGGGAGACATTTTAAAGCTGCAGCGGGAGACAAGTATCGTTTTAGAAAAAGAACCACCATGTGCCCCCTCCAAAAAGAAATAACTACCACTATTGCTTTTTCTTTGGGAACACAAAATAAATATTAGAAAGTGCTACGCTGCTATGTTTGCTTTGGAAAGTCTTTTAGATAATGGGAATTAGTTTTCAAAACAAGAGCACTGGCAAATCATACCAGCGGTCTGAGTTGGAAAAAATGGTAATTACCCTGCTTTGAACCTTATGCATATATTAACAGTGTTTAAATGTCACCATGATAAGCATGTACATAATAGTTTCTTTAAACAGATCAAAGTAAGAAACCTGCTGCATAGTGGGTTTATAGATTCTTAGATTTCCAGACAGTTGTGAGATCCTGGCCTGAATCCTGCACAGCACAAGCCTTGTTAGTTCCTTGTTTATTGTTTGAATTACAGTATATCTTTTTTCTTAATAAATCTGATTTTGAGGTTGCCTTCATTAAAGCATCAGCAACTACCTTTCTAAAAAGCTCTAAGCATTATTTAATGTGGCCACCAATAATTATATTGGGTTTCTAGTCTGAGTTATCTTCGGCTCTGACTTTTGTTGTATCTTTACCGGCCGGGTTGAGAAGTCATTACCAAGATTAGCCCTGTAGGTATTGTCAGACTGTGGTTAAGTCACCCCTTGGCCTTTTTGCAGTAAGCAAAATAGATCGAACTTCCCGAGTTTCTTACTGCAAGGCATCTTTTCCAATGCCTTGACCGTTCTTTTGATTTTAAAGGAACGAGATTCGACCCTGCTGTTTGGAAAGTACATTCAGCTCAAACCATCCTGCCTACCTTTAAAAGGAATCTTGAAGGAATTATCTGACTTAGGAGCCTAAGCACCCTCGGTCCCTTTAGAGATATCTAGGATAGGCAGACACTTGCAGAGGGCAACTCACGTAATAGGGATTACATGAGTATAAAATCTTACTTATAATCTATTATCATCTTGCTGCTATTACAATTTTCCTCTTAAGTTTGTATGTGTTTTTTGCATATTTGTAAAAGTTGCAAACACATTTCTACATTACAGAAATAATAGTCCCATTATCTCTCAGACTCATAGCATCTCGCAGGAAATTTGAGAAGGTTTATAACTCTATTTTGAACATTTTCAAAGCATCAGTGTTTTCCTGAACTGGTATTAGAACATGGTTTGGCTTTCCAGTAGGAATGACACTAATGTCAAACATGCAGGTGAAATAACCCCTCCATTCCTACACAAGACCATCCTGCTTATACATCCAAGGATGCTATCTACCCTTTTGACCACAGCCTTACGCTCAGAGCCACAACGGATGCCTTGTGGGCAGACCTGAGAAACCTCAGGCACCCTGTTGATTTTTTAATATGTGGATGGCATATTAGGATGTGATTTGCATAACCAAATTCACATGTCTACTTATGGTCAGATGAATTTCATTCAATAAACACCTCTGTCTGTCAATTGACGGTGAAGAGAACATAGGGTGACTAGCCCCGAAGGGAAAGGTGACTGAGAGGTGTCTAATGCTGGATGAGAGCAGGTCTCTGCCTTTCTGTCAGTCTCCTGGGTCCCTGACAGAGGGAATTGATATTGCCATCCCACAGATTTCTTATGAAGTTCTTGGATAAGAGTTACCTAAACATGTAGGTTTTTTAAAATGTGCAACTTTTAGAGCTGTTTTGGGACATCATCTTTATATTACCATTGAAATGGTAAGATCACATTAATTACATTAATTAATGTCAGTTCTGTCTAACATGCCATGTAACTTATTCCATATATGTTTGCTGAAATGCAACAAAAATATCTGTTGGACATGTCTGTCACCTGCATCGCTTATTGCCAATTCTGCAAATTCCATTTAATAACCTATTGGTACCATTAGTGACGTTTTCTTTGTCTCGGTTTATATAAAACTCAGTTGTCTTTGACCATCTGTCCATTAATTGTCTCGTTTTGCTTATTTTATCACATTCTTGTAATTCCTTTTGAATTTGTATTCATTCAAATCAATGTCTTCTTTCTCCTGTTTGTCATCGATACTTTTCTTAACTTTATATATTATTTAATTTATTAGAGATGTTTTCTTTATTTTTTCCATCTATAAAATCAGCTGATTTTCTTAATCAAGGGGCATCGCTTTCTTTGGTCAGTGAAGGCTTTTCAGTCATCCAGTAACATACTTAAAATTGATTTCTAGTTACTATTCACATGCTTAATACAAATTCTCTCCTCTACTTCTGTACTTTGTGAGGTTGACCCTTTTAAAGCAGGAAGTATGTCTATTTCCTGATTTACATTTATTCTGCTGTATTTATTCATTGTAATCAGCGTTTAAATTGTCCAGTAACAACGCAAAAGAAATGATTTTTTTTGTCATGACACTTCAAGTGCACACAGCTCTATGTGACCTCTGGAAAAAAACACTGCAGTAAGCTGTGTATGATTTTGTGTGTCTTTACATGTATATGCAAATGCACACACATATCTATTTTTATATAACAACATATTTATCAGTGTGAGTGCCAGAGAATGGGTGCAAGCCTAGCTGTGTACACAAAGTCGTGCACAGAGTGGCACTTGATTCAATGACGATGAATCAATCAACATCGATCTCAATGGGGCAGAAGAATGTATCCCAGACCTTGAAATGAATAACATAGGATGTACAGATTTATCTGCCACAGAGCACTGCAGCGCCCTGATCCAGCTCCTGTCTGAGTTAGCAGTTGGGTTTGCTGAGAGATGGCCTGGGTCCTAATCATATAGGGTGGAGTTTGCTCTCGATGAGAGGTGCTTCATTTAGGTTTCTGCCTCTTGGTCCTTGCATGTGAGTCAGGGGGTTCATTTCTCTCTGTGGTCAAGGAAGATCCAGACAGTGCAACGCAGGGCAGGTCTCCTATCACACTGCTAGTCTCTGTTTTCATGCAGAAAACGTTCAGCCTGTAGTCTCCTTTACGGTACTTCCATGCAGCTAAACTCTGACACATCCGTACCATATCTGGATTCACATGTGTAATTCCTCGCATGCCAGCGCGGGTCACCAATTGCTCCATGACCCCTGAAAGTCAATAATATTAACTCGGTCTGCACAGAGAATTCAGGCTTTGTTTTTGTAGCGTTGTAAACAGGAAATTTCAGTGCTATTTGATATACACCACTTCAAATAATCATTTGCATTTAGCTATCATCAAAATGTGTGCCAGTGCAAGAGGATTTCTGAGGTTACTCGTGCAGTTAGAAATCTAAAAGGCACAGCTGTATCACCCACAACATGTAATGGAGCACCTGAGAGCAAAGGTGGCTGTAACTTTCATAGATGAAAGATGCTCATATACGGGCCACTTTATCTTCGTGCTAGTGTTTTTCACACATGTATTTCTCTTTCTTGGCTTAAGAATACCTTCAACTCATTTTTTTGTTGGTTTTAACAATATTCCCAATGCCAATTTCCCCAAATAATTAAGGGAATCATGTATGTCCTCAACCAGATTAGCAGAACAGACAAGAAGTTACTTGGCAAAGACATTTTCATGATCTGGAATGACAAAAAACATTTTGACAATGATTTTTTCAGAGTGTAGCTACATATATAAAACACTGTGCTAAAACACAGAAACAAAACAACCAGCCTCCTTCCTTGCATGATTTTACCAAACTTCCCAGGAAAGCTGTGCTGCAGAGATACAGTATGCCAAATTTCAAGAAAATCTGTTCAGTCTGGGAAAATCAGTGGACTGTGGTTTGAACATCAGACCCACGGTGGAGGCAGAATTCAGCCTGCACTTTGGAACCAGTGCTGCTGCCTCCCGAAATGGCTTTCAGTTTGAACCACTGCTCGTATTTGCTTCCATAGTGCTCAGAGATTTGCATTTTGGCTTGAAATTTCCCATACTTGATCTTGGTCCAAGGGATTTTTTTTTTTTTTCTGGAAAATGATAAACAGTTTTCTTCTCAGAAAATTGGTCAGAGGCCTTTTTTTATACTCAGATAACTTCAAAACAGCTTGGTTTTATAACTTCAGATTTGGCATGTGCAGAGTGCAATCCTGAAGGAGGAATGCACTTTTTGCCTTGTTTGAAGAAATTTCATTTCGCAATAGCAAATTAGTCCAAAACTTTGGAAATAATAGCCTGATCGTTCACAAGGCGTTATTTAACCATGGTGGAAAATGACAGACTGAGCTCTATTTCTCCGAGAGGTCACGAGTCTTGCTTTATAAATACAGCTTAGTTTCCTTTTTGCAGAGTCATCTTTCCTACTAAATCTTTCTGTGTCCTGTTTTGCTTTAACTCTGTTGCAGCATCAGAGGTTATTTCCGCTATATTTGCTCTCCACGAGCTACACTGTACTTGGCTCTCCGTGGCATTTTGTGCGTCCTGTAAGGTAAGCTGAGCTGGACAGGATTTCAGAAGCACTCTTTCTGCCTCCCCCTGATGCCTAGCATGCCATGCTGAGCTTCATTACTGCTCTCCATGCACCCAGCTTGCACCCGGTCCTGGTTCAGCAAGCCAGTTGTCACTCACATCACACAAAACTTCCTTTTGGACATAGGTGCTACAGATTTTTTGGAAGCATCATAGCGCGCTTTCACCTCAGATATATTACCCAAGAAGTAACTACTAACCCTTTACATGTAAGTAGACTTTGGAAGTTAAGTTAGGCTGAGATATAAATCCCTCAAAATAGGAGCTCAGAAGGCAGATTTGCTGATACGCTTCAGCTGTTTTGCACTGCTCCAGTGATAGAGCAACAAGCTGGTTGAATCAATCGGTTATTGCAGGCTTAAGGTTGTTCTGTGTCACTGGAGCAGCACAGAGCTGTGAAGCGTGCTGATGGATCTGGCCACAAATCTTAAAATGCGCTATTTTTCCCATTAAAAAGTCCGTGTGAGCTGATATGCTGTGTTTAATTACATAGCAGCAAGTATTGACTTGCAGGGGCATGGCTGAAAAAAAAACACCTTCTTTGTATTATGTTAGGCAGGCAGTGGGTCATCCTCCTGGGAAAGAAATTTAACATCTGCCAGGAGTCGAAGTTGGTTAGATTCATGCTGCTTTTGTGGAGTTGGTGAATACACAAAGGGCGACCGGGTACAACATTGAAATCTGTCCCCTTGCTGATAGCGGCTGTTGGCACGACTCTCACAAAGAGCACTTTGCACGCCAGCAAAGTGGCACTAAGTTGTACACACAGCTACATGCGGGTCCTGTTAAAATCACAGAGAAGTTTAAACAGGCAGCAATATGCAACTCCTCCAACTCTAGCAGGACTGCCCAGTTTACAGTGGCACCAGTCTTTATTTTGTGGGCCATTTAAAATATAGCTGTTGAGTGCTAATTATTTCCAAATTCCAGTCTCCCCAGCAATTCTTCTAATTCTTGGATTGTGTAGAATCCCAGAATGGTTTGGGCTGGAAGGGACCTTAAAGCCCACCCAGTTCCAGCCCCCTGCCATGGGCAGGGACACCTCCCACCAGCCCAGGTTGCCCAAAGCCCCATCCAGCCTGGCCTTGAACACCTCCAGGGATGGGGCATCCACAGCTTCTCTGGGCAGCCTGTGCCAGGGCCTCACCACCCTCTGAGTGAAGGATTTCTCCATATTTCTAATATAAACCAACCCTCTTTTAGTTTAAAGCCATTCCCCCTTGTCCTGTCACTGCACCCCCTGACAAAGAGTCCCTCCCCAGCTTTCCTGTAGCCCCCTTTAGGTACTGGCAGGCTGCTGTGAGGTGGCCTTGGGGCCTTCTCCAGGCTGAACAACCCCAACTCCCTCAGCCTGTCTTCACAGGAGAGGTGCTCCAGCCCTCTGATCATCTTTGTGGCTTCCTCTGGACTTGTTCTAATACTACCTTGTCCTTCTTGTGCTGTGGGCCCCAGAGCTGAACGCAGGGCTCCAGGTGGGGTCTCACGAGAGCAGAGCACAGGGGGACAATCCCCTCCCTCGCCCTGCTGGCCTTGTTGTTTTTGGTGCAGCCCAGGATACAGCTGGCTTTCTGGGCTGCAAGCACACATTGCCAGCTCATGTCGAGCTTCTCATCCACCAGCACCCCCAGGTCCTTCTCCTCAGGGCTGCTCTCAATCCATTCCCTGCCCAGCCTGTATTTGTGCTTGGGATTGCCCCGGCCCAGGTGCAGGACCTTGCCTTTGGCCTTGATCTCTTTTTAAACAGTCACAGTATACACTCAGTTTGAGTTGGTATAGTTATTTTATTTAAGCATGTGATTTTTTTTTCTTTTGCTGATGTATTTATACAGATAGTCTTTAGCATGGACGTAGTTGCAGAAGTTATCTGCTTTATTCTGTTCCCTTTTCCAGTACAGTTTATCCCCCTTCCTCACACAAACAGAGCTGCTGTTCTATAAACCATTTGTAAATGACGTTTGGTTTTCACTACCTATTCCTATATAGGTGAAGGCAAATACATAAAGTTCATTCCTGACCGTGAGAAGGACTGGTTTGGCAAGTCTTTGGCAAACAGACGTCTTAATTTCTATCTGAGTTGGCAAATTAATCATATGGATTGCTGTTACACGCAATTGAGGACCTTCAAAATTAGACTGAGCGCAAGTAATAGCCTTCACTATTGTCCAGAAGCTTTGCTGCCTTTTTGTATTTACCTTGTATTCCTTGCCTGTGTACAGGTGACTACACCGGGTGCAAAGCAATTCAGAAATGGACCTACAAATCATATCTGTCTCTGCAAGCAGTCCTTCATCTGTCCGAAGCACCAATTCCATGACCATTTTCTGACCTGAAACGTCATTCCTGCGGACCCACCCTGCTCCATGTGCATTTCTGCTGCTCCTCTGACTCCTTGGCAGGGAAGGTGAAGGTACTAACTGTCAAAAAACTAACCGAACAAAATAAAATAAATAACCTTGTGGTGACGAGGAGGGGTGGTGTGACCACAAAGGAAAACAGATCAGCTTAGATTGGCTTCAACTGTCAAGGAGCCGCACCCTTATTCTTTTCTACTGGTGCTGATCACTAAGGCATTTTAGCACAGTACGGAGGTTTTGTTATCAATGGAACAAATACAGAATTTTATTTTTTATTATTACTGGACGAAGCGTTTGAGGATGTAGTGATCTTTCATTCTTGGGCAGTGTAATTTATATTTGGACTCTGACAATTCGTCTCGTTCCCAATAGACATATAGATGAAGTTAGAAAATAACAAGAGTCTATGTGAATTCCGTTTTTCTCAGGCATTTGTTATTCCTCAGAGAGACTTCCATGGGGCCAAATTACCATAAAAACTAGAATACCATGATATTTCAGTTCCGTATGGTAAAAGTTCATGTCATTCATTATTGTTGACACTGTACAGATATCCTTGGGGAGCTATGAAAAATATAAAAAGAAAACTCCCCAAAAACATGCATTAAAAAATCTAGGGGAGCTGCCATTTAACTCAAATATTCCCTGAGCAAACTGAAGCCAATTATCTCCCAAATAGAAAAAAAGGCTCTGTGCTGCCCCACAGCCTGCCTCTTCTTCCTGTGCATCTGATGTGGCTGTTGTGAAGCCAAGGGTGAGTTCATCTGTTATTAAGTTTTTCGGTAGGTTAGTTTGCCACTGAATCCTGTGGAGTCAAGGCAGAAAGAGAGAGGCCAGTTCAGATCTACTGAGGCCTCACTGGAAGTGCTCCACTCTCCCTCGACTGTCGGAGATGCTTAGGATGTCTGTCTCACTCCTTAGCTTCTCAGGTCATTGAGTAAAGTTAAGAGGAATTAACATGGGCTGAAGTGTAATAAGAAAGTGGAGATCTGAGGGTTTTTTTAATGCAAGAATCCTTGGGCAACAATGCGACACTGCAGGATAAAAAAAAAAAAAAAAACCTTAATTTCAGCCCAGTTAGAGGGTCATTTTAATGTCTTTGACATAAGACTTGCACATAAACTGTAATGCCATGCTGCTGCAGCCTCAGAATTACGAAGGATGAATTGGGTCCCAAGTCCGTGATTTCAGTGAGTAAACAGCCAGCATTTCAAGCGATCATTTTTTAAGCAGACTCATGGGAAAAAAAGAACTTTCAAAAGTCCTCCTAGAAAGTGGTACTGGTAAGAGATGGCCTTGGGGCAGAATTTGTTTTTCTTCAGCTAGAACAAACTGAGATGCTGTGTGTTAAAGGAAGTTTGTCCTGAGACCACGAGCTTCTGGTGAGCTGTACTATAAACCTCTATTTCTCTCTCTCTCTCTTTTTTTTTTTTAATTAAATGATTAATAATTATAGCTCCTTTACACAATAGTAAAAACCGTATACTCTTTCAAAGTGTGCTGTTTTGTTTACTTAAAATTTCCCATCATCTAAAAATGTGATTTTCTTCACTGTCTATTGCTAAGTGCAATTGTTCTCCCAGAACAGAGATGGATGCAGTTCAGTGGAAGTGGGAATGCTAGGAGGAGGGATAATTTCTTGGATAATGATGATTTCTTAGGTAGTATTTTGTATAATTGAGGTAATATTTCTTGGATAATGATGATTACCCATGTAAAGTTTGCTGAAGTTCTGGTATGAGGGAACTTTGTTGAAATATATCATTTGGGTTAATGCTGCTTCATGGTGGTCTCAGCAAAGTGCTCATCCATGGACATAGGTCATTTACCGTCCGTAGTGCTTTATTATTAGGTGCAGTAATATTATGGCAGCCAGGACTGTATCCGTTCCCTCCCTGGCTTTTTGATGGAAGTGAGATTTGTATAAAATTGCATTGCATCTCTTCTCCCCAAAATACCAAGAAAAAAAATCTTTTATATTCCATAAGTAGGATGTAAAAGGAAGGTGCTTTCCTCGTGTGGGTGGGGAATGTAAAACAATACCATGTCTGACCAGCCACCTCATCTCTATGCACATGCATACTGAACTCTGGCCAACACAGTAGGTTTTCTGCTCCCTATCTTCAAAGTCTTCCAGTGCTAAAAAACACCATAAAAATATCAAGAGAAGCTTTCTTGCAGTGACATACGTCAGACCGTAAAAGGAACTCACCCGGTGAGTGGTGAAATCCCTATCATTTATGTTATAAACAATAGTAATTCTTAACATGATGTGCACAAAGCTGGACAAATATTTGATATTCAAATATTTAAATGATCTACAGAACATGGCTTTGAGATATTACTGCTACACAGAGGCATGGGTGGGTTTCTGAGCTTAGCCAACCCCAAAGAGCAAAACCAATCCCAAGAAAGAATTTACACTCAAGCTCACGTCTTCTAGCTAGGTACTCAGGTACGAAGACGACACCAAGAGCCTCTATTTACAACTAGACAAAACACGGAAAACTATTCTCTGGAAGATAATACTGGGAGGGACAGAGAAATAACCTGTTTAAAATGTCCTTTAAGAAGGGGATTTTTTAAAATAGGCACCAAGTTAGGTGTCCAGCCTGCACTGAAATCCAATGGGATTTGAGCAACTCTCACGGGTTTCTCTGAAAATCCTAATTTTCAAATGCTAGATTTTTATCTCGGCTATGCCAGAGTTACAATGAGGGAAGTCTCAGCGGGAGACCTCTGTAAATGAGATCAGAACTCAACCATAAAATGCTGACAAAGTCGTCTGGAGCATAGAGCTGTGCTCAGTGACGAGTCTACCATTTCATTACTTTTGCGCTCATTGCATTTTTCCATGTGTTGCTTTTGTTTTATCTGCACTTTGTATTTTGATTTGTATTTAATTATAATTTACTTTCATTTGATAGTTCTCAGTCTATTTACAGAGAACAAAAGAATGCACAGTGCAGAACAGTAGAATAATAGTGTTTATTTTCACAAGTTTGGAACGATCAAATAACTCACAAGTCACAAAGTGGAACCATGCCTGAGGTAGGTTAGGTCATCTCGAGTGTGTGGAAACAAGCAGAAATATCCCATTCTTCACTATTGTTTATTATATTTATGCCACTTGGGAGTTTTAACAATACCACATATACAAAACATTTGTTCTCGCTTTCTGCGCTGTTCAGAGTTTTCTCAAGGATCTTTGGTGCTTTTTTCATAGGAGCACAGCGACGTTGCTATGCTTTAGTGACTTTCTCAACTGATTTAGCAGAAATGTAAGAAACGGCCCCTAGGAAAGAGCCAGGAGTGCTGAAAAGGAGGTTTTGTTCTCTGAATGCTTCTGTGTTTAAAAACGGTTCTTTTGAGAGTTTTAACTGGCTTATTTCAACTTCTCCATTCTTTTTCATGTGCGTTCAAAGCTCAGCCCAGCAGAGAGAAACCAAAAGCAGAGTCTGCCGGTGTGATCAGCAGCTTTGCAGTCCCAACAAATCCACGACCGATTTTGATAATTTTCATACTGTTTTTGCTTTTGACAGGAGGTCCAAACACGGATGTCTAAAGCCACATCTACCGGTCTAAACCCAGTATTCGAAAAACTAATAGTAATCATGGGAGCACTGCATCTTTCATTTGCAATTGCAAGAACTGTCAAGAAGCCTCACAGCAAAGGGTGACTGAAAATAAAGGCAAAGGGGGCAGCTTGCCTAGAAGAGCCTCCTCCAAGCCACTCCCCTGGCTCACCCTTTTGGATGCCCAGAGTCCTGCTGAAGGCCAATGCAGTTTGATCAACCCAGCCTTGCAGGATAACCTAAAATCACAGCCAGTTTTCTTGGAAATACAAACCTGCAACATGCGGTGATTCAGCAGCTGCTACTTAGGCAGTTGAGTTTTACTGCTGGGATGTCTGAGAGCTGGCAGCAGGAGTGATCGGAGTCCTAAGGCTATTTCAACATGAGCATTTGAAAATTAAGTCACTGAAATTTACTGTTCATTATTCCTCCGGAAAACTCAGGATTAAATTGAAAGACTTTTCAAAAGTGCTGGGTTCCTAGAAACTATCACTACTTTTCAAAGGAGCTGTTGGCTGCTCAGTTGCTTTAGAATAACTACATTTCATCTGTGGTCTTAGCAGCCCAACTTTATGGACTGACAGTTTTATTACAGAAACTTTAAGTGTGCTAGGACTTCAAACAGAGAAAAAACGGCTCCTTCTGAGTCTTTTCTTAAGTTCATGAAGCTATTCATGACTTTGAAAAAATTCCTGTGTTAGAAGCATAAATAATGTTGCAGTAATAACCTCAAATAAGATGGGAATGGGTGCAGAGGCAGAGCAAACAAAATGTTTTACTTAAGGATTTCATCATTCATTCCTGCCTCCTTTTTCTCTCCCACTTTGGGAAAGATGCTCTGCATCTACGCAGCTGAAGAGCACGGCCAGCAACTGGCTGCTGCTCCCGAGGGCAGATGGTGATGACTGGCTTGTATCTGCCCTACTTAGGGCCGGACCTCTCCATAGCATATTTGTCTCAGAACTCATTCAAGAGGCTCCAAAAGGAGCTGGGCAGTAAATTAGCAATCGGGAAGCTTTGATGATAGAGGTCCAGAGCTCTAGTTCACTGCTTGGACTTCAGGAGTGGAGACCCAACTGATGCTGCCTCTGAGGTCGATGTGTACAGCAGCGTGAGCCCTGCCCGTTCTCCTCCTTCCCACTCACGTTCATAGAAAGGTGAGCACCACCTGCATGTTTGAAGGCTGCTGCCCCCACCTGGCACGCAGAAATGGAGGACGTGGAAGCTATGCAGGACAGGTCTTTCCTGACTGCTGAATTTGATAAACATCGAGAAGGGAGGATGATCGAGAAAGGAGAAGAGTTGCAGAGACAGCACTGTGACTGCAGAGAGCATGCGCAGACATTTGTTTTGATAGCACGTGATTTTTCCACCATAAAAGATTTTTTTCCATCCAGGTGGGGTAAAAATGGGTTGTAGAGGTTACAGCCAAAGGAAGGCAGAGACCCAGCCTTTATTATCCAGGTGAGGGAGTTTCAAGCAGGCTGAGGCACCCGGAGGATGCGAGATGTGATCTTGCATTCCTTCCAGACCTACAGAAAGCACTTTCTTGGAAAGCAGGAAGGAGAGAAGCAGCTGCTTCTTTGGGTCCCAGCTCCCGTTCCAGGCTGCTCCTGGAACAGCCTCCACGTGCACTGCCTTTCAGCAATCCCAGTGGCACAATTTAGCCTTTAATGACTCAATTTAGCCAATTCTGTCACCTGATTTAGAAAGAATAAATCACTGTCTCCAGGAACAGACGGAGAAATACAGTCGAAGCACAATTCTACCGAAGCCAGTAACATGAATATATCCCAGGATGTCATCTCTTGGGTCAGCCTGCAGGATCAGCGTGGTGAACGTTATGGGTTTGTTTTCTTGATGTCATCCTTGGTACCCCTGTAAGAAAGACTGCAACATTTATGCCTGGAAACAGCCCAGCTTTGTATCAACTGGAGGACATTATTGTCTGTATGAAAATGTTCACATGGTATTATCCCACAACCCATCCCATATTTATTTTGGAAATCGTTGCATCTGGAAAATGGGAAAACTTCCAGTTAATTCTTTTACCTTGAAGTATCAGCAAACACAAGGGTATTTTGAGATTATTCCCTGCTAAAAAAAAAAAATAAAAATGAACAAGTAGCATTCATGACTGTAAGCCAAAAGAGAATCCCTCTTCAAATAACGCAAAATGGTTTAAGTTTACAGTTTTGGGGACAAGGGTGAAAAGGGCTTCTTAAAGGCTCCTTCTGTCCTGTCCTTGGAGGAAAGTAAAACCAGCCCAATTAATGGCCACTCGCTGCTGTCCTAGACAGGCATCTCAAGCATTAGGGAAATTATTTGTGTTGTAAGCTTGGGGTTTATGTCTACGAAGCTAATTATAGAGTGTACCTATCGCTTGTCCCAGATCTCGAGAAGAAATAGAGATGGGTGAAGCTGACTGTCCCTAGACATGACTGATGGCGTGAGACTGCAGGCCTTCAGCTCCCTCCACAAATTTGCTCCTTTTTGCAAATGTCCTGGCGATATTCTGACAGCGCCCTGGAGAAAACACAGCGCAGCCACATCTCCCAGCTCTGGCACAGCGTCCTGAGAGAAGCAGATGTCCCCGTCTACACATTACCTCTGCTGACCTGAGCTGAAGGATGAATCTAAGCCCTAACTTTTGTAGCAGCATGATAATTTTTCAAGTAAGGATTTCATGCAACTTTATAATGGAGGCATGAGACAATCACACAGATGGCAGGAGAGCAAGCAGGAGGAGAAAAACAATGAGAGTGGAAGACTGAGAAAAGGAGAAGTGACTGCAAAAAACCATCCTGCTAGATAGAGCTGGTCTTAGTGGATAAGAAGAGCTACTGGCAGAAGTGGGGTCAGGCACTGAGAACTGCACAAGTAGCAGGGGAAAGCTGGATCACCTGTCCCGAGGGAGAAAACAAATACATGGCAAAAAAAAAGCACACAAGTTGGAAAGCAGTATGAGAGCGGAGAGGGCAAAGCACTGCATTGCTTCCAAGTTAAAATGCTTCCAGATTGCTCTGATACTCAGAAATGTTTAGCAGGAAGAATTCCCAGATCCCAATGCACTTGGAACACAAACCCTCCTGCAATGTGAAGTTCCTTGTTTGGTTTTATTTCTCCTTCCTTCCTTCCTTCCTTCCTTCCTTCCTTCCTTCCTTTCCTTCCTCTCTCTTTTTCTCAGATTTGTTCCCAACCAGTTAAACGCTCTGCCTTGGATCCCCACCTCGCCTACCTTGTAACGCCGATGCGTTCCCACCGCAAAGGCAGGTGAAATTCTTCACCCGTCCAGCTCCCGCCGTGGGCTGAGCTGTGTGATTTCACTTGCAGACGTCAGATTAGGCAGACACTGAAGATGATAGCGAAGAATATTCTTAGACCACGAGGCCCGCTGACGGCTGGACAGGCGGGCACTGCTGTTCTTCACGCAGCAGTGGCCACCCAAGCCCCCCAGTACCGATGCCACCCAAGCCACCTGTACTGCTGCTGCTAACCAGTTACCAGTTAGCGAACCAGTTAGCACCAGCACAGGTAAACCGGAGGACCGCAGTGCTGTCCAGCGGCTGAGGGCTCTTGCTAAAGACTGGGAGGAGCGAGCGGCGCCCGAGGGCAGCTTTCTGCCAGCCCGGCTGCAGGCGGGTACGTGGCCATCTGGAGGAAAGAGTCACAGTGGGACTCTGCCACATTGCTCCCGTGCGTGGCGCAAGGCACGGAAACCGGCGACAGCTTCTTTACCCGGCCGCGCTGGTACGTCTGACACTGCTGCACTAAGGAGGAGCAGGGAGTAAGCTGAGCACTCACCCCCCCGCCATTCATGCTGGCGGCGATCAGCTCACGCTCCGCCGCTCGTTTTGGGACCGGGAGAAGCGCTCTCGAGGACACCCGGACGTTACAGGGCAAGGCCTGGACACTCCGTGCCACATCACTCAGCCTCGTGCCAAGGGACGGATCCCTGGCGTTCGTTTTCGCAGCGCTACAGCCAGCCTGCTATTCCCACTACGCAGCCAGGACAGCTCCCGAAACCCCCGGGTACTTAGGGAGGTAAAACTAAAGGTCCTCAACGCTTTTTTTAACCCCAGTGACTCTTCTTTTCCAAAACGATGTGGTCCCAGTTCCAACCGAGGGTAAGCTTTCTCCCAGGGCAGAGTGACCCGGCACGGGCCGTCAGGCGATTCCCATGCTGCTTTTACCCCAGGGCTCCTTCCCAGCATACGGCATTGCAACCCCATGGAAAAGGGCCCGGAACAAGGTCAGTTCTGTGCCTCCCGCATTAGTGCGGAGCCAGAGTCATCCTTGGCTGGCAGACATCTGAAAGCCTCCTGCTCCGGGCTGGCGGCGACTCGGTCCCACCAGGGCACGAGGACGGGGCTGGGTCCTCCTCCATCAGGAGGTGTTTTCCCAAACCAAGTCCTCCAGCGCCGGGACCGGCTGCAGAACCGTGTGTCAGACGCGAAATCGTCGGCTTGGGCGATTATCGCTCCGGTGCGTGCCTCAATTCCCTGCCCACAAACGCAAGGCAGCAAGCGAGCCTCGAGCCCGGAGCGGTACCGGAGCCAAAACACGCAAGCAAGAGAGCCAGAACCCGTATCTTAGGCAATCGTTGCCTTTTCTGCCCGCAAACGGGTCTCGAACAGAGCACTGCAGAAGCAAAAAGCCGAACTCGGGGCTGTGCCCGGGGTCTTCCCCCAGGTTTTGGGCACCGAGGCCCCCGGCAGTGCCCTGCTGGCGGCCGAGCTCCCTCGACCGACCCGGCATAACCGAGCCGCTTTGCCAGGCCGCTAGATTTGAGACGCGAGCACAGCCTCGCACCCTCCTTGGAGGGAAGGAGGAAAGGTTTGGGGGAAATTAAGGGCAAATTTGGTGCCGCTGCCCCCGGGGAGGAGGGGGGGGGGGTGATGCTGGAAAGCTGCATGGCCCCCCCCGCAAACCGAGGAGAACCTGGCCGTCCGGGGCACCGACACGCTTGGGGAAGCACACTGCAGGGAGCGACTCCCCCGGTTTGCACCCCCCATGCTTTGCAACCCCCCCCCCCCCTCAATACACAACCCCCGGTGTTTGCAAACCAACCCCCGGAGGTTTGCAACACCCCCCCCTTTCCTCCCGTTTTCAGCCTCCCCCCCAAAGGTTGCAACCCCCCCCAAAAGGGTTTGCAACACCCCCCTCCTCCCCTTGCTCCCAACCCCTCCCAAGGGTTTGCAACCCCCCCCAGAAGACCCGCCCCAACACCCTCCCTCCCCCCCAATTGCAGCTCCCCTCCGGGTTTGCAACCCCCCCCCACATTTGCAGCCCCCCCGGGGTTGACATCCCCCCTCCCCCAGTTTGCAGCCCCCCCTCCATTTACAGCCCCCCCCATGGTTTACAACCCCCCCCTCTCAGTTGGCAACCCTCAAGCCTTGCAGCCCCCCCTGTCCCCCCCCCCCCAGGATTTAGCAACACCCCCCCCTATTTGCAGCCTCCAGGCTTTACACCCCCCCCCATAGATTTGCAACCCCCCCCTCCATTTGCAGCCCCCCCCGGGTTTACAACCCCTCCGCCCCCCCACTTTGCAACCCCCAGGCCTTGCAGCCCCCCCAGGGTTTGCAACACCACCCCCCCCCCCCTTTCCCCTATCTGCAGCCCCCAGGCTTTACACCCCCCATACATTTACACCCCCCCTTCCATTTACACCCCCCCATACATTTACACCCCCCCACACATTTACACCCCCCCACACATTTACACCCCCCCCAATACATTTACACCCCCCCCAATACATTTACACCCCCCCATACATTTACACCCCCCCATACATTTACACCCCCCCACACATTTACACCCCCCCCAATACATTTACACCCCCCCTTCCATTTACAGCCGCCCCCCCAGCTTTTACAACCTCCCCCCTCCCAGTTTGCAACCCCCAGGCCTTGCAGCCCCCCCCAAGGACTTGCAACGCCCCCCCCCCCTCCTCAATTTGCAGCCCCCAGGCTTTACACCCCTCCCATACATTTACACCCCCCCCATAGCTTTGCAACCCCCCCCCCCCTCCATTTGCAGCCCCCCCCCCCCGGGTTTACAACCCCTCCGCCCCCCCACTTTGCAACCCCCGGGCCTTGCAGCCCCCCCAGGGTTTGCAACGCCCCCCCCCTTCCCAATTTGCAGCCCCCAGGCTTTACACCCCCCCCATACATTTACACCCCCCATACATTTACACCCCCCCATACATTTACACCCCCCCGTACATTCCCCCCCCCCCAGCCCCCCCCAGGCTCTGCCCCCCCCCCGCTCCCCTCCCGCGCCCCGCCCCCCCCTCCCCGGAGGCCGCCGATTGGCTGCGGGCCTCACGCGAGCCCGGCGGGGGGGCGGGGCGTGGAGGGGAGCTGGGGGGGGGGGGGGGGGGGGGGAGCGAGAGCCGCGGCTGCCCGCGAGTAACCCCGGCGGCGGGCAGCGGCCGTGACGCGCTCCCCCCCCCCCCCCCCCCTCCCCTCCGCGGCGTCCCCAAGATGGCGGCGCTGAGCAAATCCATCCCCCACGGCTGCTACGAGATCGGGCACACCTGGCAGCCCCGCTGCTCCCTCGCCGTCCTGCACGTCACGCAGGGGGCGCTGACCGAGTCCCTCCGCATCTACGGCACCCTCTACCTGGTGGGTGACGGCCCCCCCGGGGCTGGGGGGGGGGGAAGAGGGGGTGTAGGGGGGGTGCTGGGATGGGGTTTGGGTGGTCTGCAGGGGGAAGGGAAGGGGGAAGGGAAGGGTAAAGGGAAGGGGAAGTGGTAAAGGGAAGGGAAAGGGGGTAAGGGAAGGGGTAAAGGGGGGAATGGAAGGGTTAAAGGGAAGGGGGGGTAAGGGGAGGGGGTAAAGGAAGAGGTGTAAGGGAAGAGAAGTGGGGTAAGGGAAAGGGGTAAAGGGGTGTTTGGGGAATGTATAGGGATTAAAAGAGTGGGGGGAGTGTGCTTTGGGGGTGTGGGGCGTGTGAGGAGGAGCAGGGAGGGGGGTCTGTGGGATGCTGGAGGAGGTAAGGTAGGGCAGGTGTCGGGGGCAGCAATCAGCTGGGATGAAAAGGGTAAAGAAGGCTGTTTTGGAGGGTCTGGGGGGTGCAGGGTGTAAAGGGGGGGTGTAAAAAGGCTGGTTTGGGGGTCTGGGGGTGCAAAAAAGGCTGTTTTGGGGGTCTGGGGGAGCAGGGTGTAAGGGGGATATAAAAGGCTGTTTTGGGGGCCGGGGATGCAAAGTGTAAAGGGGGGGGTGTAAAAAAGGCTGTTTTGGGGGTCCGAGGATGCAGGCTGTAAATGGGGTGTAAAAAATTGTTTTGGGAGGGGTCTGTGGTGCAGGGTGGAAAAGGTGGTGTAAAAAGGCTGTTTTATGGGGTCTGGGGGTGCAGCTTGCTTCCAGGGTGTAAAGGGGGGGGGTTTGGGGCTGGTGGCAGCAAATGCTGGGGGGGGTGAACCTGGTGTGGTAGGAGCGTGCTGGGTGTCTTCATTGCTTCTCTGTGCTTAGGAGGCCAAGAGCAAAGCCTGCGTGTGGTTCTGTCGGTGCCACCTTGGAAATAGAGTCTGGATAATCAGTGCCTTAGGATCGAGCGAGGTTCCACTGCGTAATAAAGAGGCAAGGCTAAAAACACATACTAAGGCTGGAGGAGTTAGAGAGTACCCCGCAGGTGAGGTGTTTTAGTCTGTGCGCGCAGTTAGACTCGGTTATATCACCTCAGTCGTGGCTGGCTTGCTTCCAGCAAGTTAGGGTGTAGGTAGGGGACTGGGATCTGTTTGCATCCATCTGTGTAAACGTATCCTGAAAGCTCATCTCAGCTGGGATTGCTGCAGGTAAGCACTTCCTGCTGTCCCCACCTTTGTGTTTCTCCTGTAACGGTGCTCAGGGGGTTGAGCAGGGAGCTGGCTGCAAACGAAGCCTAAAATACAGAAAAACAGGTCAGTGAGTCTGTACTTTCCACTCTGTACCAGTGCTGGTGCAATAAAACGATCAAGACGTGAAATACACGGGAAAGAATGGGATTGCAGCAGTCCTGGCGTAATGAGTTTAAGCGTACCTTTGACTGAAAATTGTGGCA
Source organism: Anser anser (assembly GCF_964211835.1). Lineage (NCBI taxonomy): Eukaryota > Metazoa > Chordata > Aves > Anseriformes > Anatidae > Anser > Anser anser. The sequence goes on along the minus strand of NC_139720.1, from coordinate 204,080,829 downwards.
ATATCGAATGCCACGCGAAGAAAAGTGAACGATTGTTTGGTAGCAGTGTGGACCTGTGCAGTTGCCCTGTCTGGCAGTGAAGGTTTGCACACCGAGCTGGCACAAACAGAAGTGGCAGCTGTTTGTGTGAGGGCACGGTGGGCTGGCTCAGGATACGAATACAGAGAAGGATGTTCCCTCTTCTCCACCTCCCTGCTGTGACCCAGTAATTTTTCCCTTGGATCTGCTTTCTAATCCAGTTTGCCGTGCAGAAACGTGAACACTTGTTGTACCTGTAGAGAGTGGGCCTGATGTGAGGCGTGAGGTGTGGTGATCTGTCAGGTCTGGCTAAGGAAAAAGCAGCTTAAACAGCTCCCTGGTTAAATCAGAGTTCTTCAACCTTGTAAGTAAGTCCTGCTCGTAGCTATGTCACAGCTCCTGCAGTTGTAGGTTTGGTGGAAAGCTCCCCCTTTTTTCTTTGAAAAGGAAAACAAACCCCCAAATCCCCATTTTTTTCCCATTCTGTATGACTTTGTGGACCCACAAACGTCTTGTCACAAATCCAAGGTAGGGTGGGAACCTTTCCAACCGGTGTCATGCAAGATGCAAAATGACTGCACCAGCTTTTTACGCTCCCTTATTGACAGTGTTTAATTTTCTGAAGTCTTTGTTAATGATGTTTAACCTACCAGAGTAATCTAAACCTGAGCTGCTCTGAAATCTCAGTTACCTAAAGAGGGAGGAAGCCCTCACCTTCCTGTGCTCCCAGGCACGTAATTGTATTCCCTCCTTCGTGTGGTCTCGGACTTGATCATCGCCCTCCGTGAGCAGGTTTGTTCACTAACCCAGGAGGAGGTTACTGCCCTGCTTTTAGCTGAATTTTCAACTACATTAATGAATTGAATCGACTCTTTATGAAGTTTTATAGAGCACCAGAGCCAGCAGAAGGTGAAGAGTGAAAGGGTGCAGTAGGGGCTGCAGAGGGTGAAGGGGAGGCCTTGCACACTAAGTAGCTTGGCAGGGAAGGAGCTCTCCTGAGTTATGAACCATCACTAAGTAATTCTTTGTCAGACTTAAAGCTGTATTTGAAATCCTTGTATTTGCAAATGAAACGTCACAGTCGCACAGCACAAACATTCAGTCCTACATTCTTAGAGTCATGTTATGGGATGAATTTAAGTTATTTTATTTCTCTAGTCATATCCGTGGATGTTCAGAATGTTGCTAGTTCTACTTAGTCTCCATCTGACAGCACAGCATCAAAAATTGCACTTTTTTTTTTCTGTCGAGCCTGTAAAATAGCTTCTGCTTGTTTGTTCCTCCTGTTGCCACATGCTAATAACAAAGAAAGGTAGATGAAAGAGTTGGTGTGGAAAGGAAGTAGGTTGAGTAGAGGAGAAGTTGCCAGAGGTCACTCTGGGAGAGAAGTGCGTGTGGTTAGGGACGGTTATAATCCAGAGCCCAAACTCGTAACATCTGCACCCTGTGTCTCTGGCGTTTTGCTGCTCTTCAGTCATTGGGACACCAATGGAGCCATGCTTAAGCGGTGCTAGTGCTTGGTGTGTAACACGATGGCTTTCAGTAAATAGCTAGAAAGAGTCTTTGCTATGAAATAGTGCTGCGTGGTGGTGGTTTTTTAATAACAGTATTTAAGTATTTTTTTTGGTTGCAAAAATAAATCTTCAGATAATCATACTTTCACTGTCTATATTTTGCTCCAGTACTGGTTGATTGGTTTAGCAAATGTAGCTTTTATATCTAAATTGAAATGTCACTCCCCAAAAGTATACTTAGCAGTCAGATAGTAATTAGTAGATGCAGTGAGCGACCCTTTGTTATTTTTTCCAGATGCTTAGGTCTGTTTGAGAAACTTCAGTAATATGTTTGGTGTTGGAGGGAAAGACAATAAAATAAATTTCCCTCCCTGGAAGGGTTGATATAAGGGGCAGAGGTGGCAACTGAGGTGGAAGAAAGCGGTGAGAAATGCTCCATGTGAAATATTTCCATATGGTACTTAGCACTAGAGAAGTTATAGAGTAGTGTTTGAAATACTCGCAGTGCCGTATTCAATTTTAATAAACGCTTTCAGTGTTACAGTGAGGGTTTCATAATGTACTCAAGTAATACGTAATTAATGACAAACGGTGTCTTCTATGCTGTGTTGTTAATTGCATTATAATTAAAATAAATAGGGATTGATTTCTATGAGGATTTTGTTTTTAGAGAGAATTCTGTAGGGAAAAAGTACAAGGGCTTCTGTTGCGTGTTACACTTCTTTACATTCTAGGCTAGAAAACTATAATGCAATTTTCTTTTGAACTGACAGTTTATGCTTTCAATTTTCAGCACTTCAACTCCCTTTTCTGTTTTAGGGATGTTTCTGTGTGAGAAAAGTTATGCTAAGGTAGCTTCCCATGCAGTGCATCTCCCTTGGTGGCTCTCGTAACCTCTTGTCCTGACAAAGTATTTATGAGAATAAAGTTCTTGTAATTGCGGTGACGTTTTTTGGGACCGAGTAGTTGTATTAATTCTGTCCCTTTCGTTTTCAGAGCATCTTAAGGAGTACTCCTTCCCCTAGTACCATGGATTTGGCCACTCTCCAAAGAGATCAGAAGACAGCGTGTGTTTATGTTGTGTTTAGGGTGTGTAGGCTGTGTGTATAAACACCGCTGTACCTCTACCCACCCTATCTGTCCATCAGTAACACACACCTGTGGAAACATCCGTGTCTCCATTATTCCTTAATACGCGAGGGCTTATCTATTAGCTATACCAGTACTTCGTTAAATGCCATCCTTTGGGGAAAAGGATCTTCCTAGTGTTTATACGCTGGGTAATGTGGGTTTTATTGGGGTGGAGTTGTACATCCGGCTGGTGGCTCTGCTCGGTTTGAAGCACCCCAGGTAACTCGTAAAATCTTTTAGATCCAGAGATACCTGGATGCTTGAGCAACCTGAAATGGCTTCCTGAAAAATGACAGTGGTGTCCCACTGCTCCTCAGATCCCTGGACTTTGGCTCAAGTGGAGCAGTGCCTGGATAAGGGTCATTTTTGAAAACGTCAATCCACTAAGGTGTTGAGCTGTGGATTCCTTTGGAATAGGTTTCTGCTCCTTGCTTATGCCTTTTGCATGTTGTGTCAGTGCAAAAAAATCAAGTCCTGGGTTTATAGGTAATATTCTGACATCTTATTGTGCGTTTGGAGAAAAAGTTGTTATATTTTTTTTTTGAGTCATTAAACTTCTGAAGTGTCTTGAAAATAACCTGAAAGCTTTTAGGTTTATAGACCACTTGAGTAAAGCTGCAGATGGAATGAGAGGGTAAGAAGCTGGTAGCTGAAGAATTTGGAGATTGCGATGGGTATGCGGCCTCACTAACATTTTGGCCATGTTTCCTGATGTGGAGTGGCTGGCAGGAATGCGTCTTTCATAACCAAGGCTGCTTGCATTTCCCAAACCAAGCGTCCCTGTGCGTGGGTCTTCTGAGAGGCCTGCTTTTGTATGTATTTACAGTTATGAAATCCACCAAATCGATTACTGCAGCCGCTTTCAGTCATGATCTTGTGTCTTAGCTGCTCGTGCCTTCTCACACCCAAAGGCGAGAGATGCCTTTTGTACGTTGGCTAAATAACTGGACATCCAGGTGAACTCGTGGGAGAGCAGAGTTCTGAGTCTTCCTCAGCCCATACAATGCAAACTCCCATCTTCTGTAGGATTGTTGTGACCAGCAGGTCGGGGACAAATGTGTGGTGTTTCTCTTCAGTCCTTATTTTGGAGCTGTGCTATACAGTAGAAGAGAACACAAACTTTGAGGGCTCAAAGAGAGTAAGATGCCACAGGTGCTGCATATTGATACACTACTCACCAGAAAGGTTCTGAAGCTTTGTCCTTAGTAGTTATAGTATTTATTGAGGCTCCCAGGTGAAAACACTACGAGGGGGAAAAGAAAAAGTTAAAAATTGCTGTCTCAAAAAATAAAAGACAAACAACCACCAATAAATATAATTATGCTTATTTAAAACTGCCTGCCTTAATGTCTTTAAAAAATGTTGCTGTAAAAGGCCTTCATCGAAAGTTGATGTATTCTCTCTTTGTGTCCATTTTAGATTAGACAATGCTAAAAAAAAAAAAAAAAAAAAACCAACAAAACACCGATTTGGAGGTGTGATCTTATATTATCAGAGTTGAAGAATTTGGGCTTTCCTAGGAATTCTGAGTGTAGAGTATGACTTCACGGTTAGGTTGTATAAAGCTGGGGGATGAAGGGCCCAGAAATGAGTGGCTGAAATACCAGGTCTGAAGCGTTGGCTTCTGTTGCCTTTGATTTCCATTGACCTCACATGGGAAATCTGCCATTCGTGACACGCGTTAGGGCAAAGTCCTCTGTTTCCTGAGGGTTTGAATGGTTTTGGCACTTGTTTGATGGTGGTACATGTTTTCTAGTGGATGAAAGTGCTTGGTCAGTGATAGGAAGTCTTTGTTGTGTATCTGAGGTAATCAGATATGATGGTGATGCTTCCTCTACTACAGTAAAAATTGTCTGATTGCTGCTTTGCTGTAAAGCTCATTCTTCTGACTTCTTGCCAAGTCATGTGTGTCCTTCACCTCTTCGTTTTCCTGCTCTGGTCATCTGTCCCTGCTTAATTTAAGGCAGGATCCTTCCCCCCCTTTTCTGACCTGACCTCCCCGGTGTCCTGCCCAGCACCAGCTCCCTCTGCCTTACATCTCCTGCCCTTCCTCTGCCCAAAACAAATTGCTGGGGAACGGCTCCAGCTGTGGCCCTGCAGTGGTCCACCCTCACGATCAGTGCAGCTCTGGCTCCAAATACCTGTCTCTGAGACAGATCTACTGGCGCAGGAGGGAGGAGCACTGGACCCAGAGCAGGGTGGATGCCAGTGGGTCCATTTGCCTTGTCCTCTGGGCTGGGGGCTTGCTCAGCCATTATTTAGCAGAATAGGTATATCCTGAGCCTGCCGTTCCACTGTATTTTTAATGGTCCTTGGGGCTTGCTGTATTTTATTGATTTCTTTCAATTCATTTTGTCTTGTACATTCTTCATAATTATTTTGGTCTTGCTTTTCATACTCATTTCACATTGATTTTGGTCTAATTTTTGGTATTTTTCATGCTCATGCCATGGCTGTTTCCTATTGTACTTGTAATAGCCTTCATAGCATCACAGAATGGTTTGGGCTGGAAGGGACCTTAAAGCCCACCCAGCTCCACCTCCCTGCCATGGGCAGGGACACCTCCCACCAGCCCAGGTTGCCCAAAGCCCCATCCAGCCTGGCCTTGAGCACCTCCAGGGATGGGGCATCCACAGCTTCTCTGGGCAGCCTGTGCCAGGGCCTCACCACCCTCTGAGTAAAGAATTTCTCCATATTTCTAATCTAAACCTACCCTCTTTTAGTTTAAAGCCATTCCCCCTTGTCCTATCACTGCACCCCCTGACAAAGAGTCCCTCCCCAGCCTTCCTGTAGCCCCCTTTAGGTACTGGCAGGCCGCTGTAGGGTCTCCCCGGAGCCTTCTCTTCTCCAGGCTGAAAAACCCCAACTCCCTCAGCCTGTCTTCACAGGAGAGGTGCTCCAGCCCTCTGATCATCTTTGTGGCCCTCCTCAGGGCTTGTTCTAATACTTCCACATCCTCCTTATTCTGGGGGCCCCAGGGCTGAATACAGCACTCTTACCTCAGTTTCTTAAATGCCAATTGATTTTTTTGTCTTACCATTTCAAATTTGTTCTCCTACTTACCATTCCAGTGCTGATAGCTTCCTTTGTCTCTGTTTGACCCCTGTGTATCGCTATTCTTTTTCTTAGGCTTATTTATTTTATCTATCTTATTTATTCTGTAAACTCCCTAGGGCAGTGTTTTATACAATAGCATTAAATATACGTGTTATCAGCAAGCATACGAGAATAAATCGTTTTCCTTTCTATGTAAACACGGGAGGGCTCTTTGTACTGCTAAGAGCATGGGCCAGGTAGTCTTGCACGTGGACGCTGGCAGGTCTCTTCACTGATTAGTCACCGGTCAACATCAGGCCACGACAAGAATGAACCTATTTAGCTAATGAATGATTTTCAAAACTGCTGGATGGAAGACAGCATCACCAGCCAAAGATCAAGGTGAGACCGAATCAAGTGGGAGTGGAGTCACGGCGCTTTCCTGGCCGTGTTTACATCCCTGTGGGTTAAGGCCAGAGAGCAACCCCAAGGCCGGACGGTGCCCGTGGTGCTTCAGCCTTGCTTCCCTTGTGGTGTCTCGGAGGGAGAGCTCCTTGGGTTCATCTCGAGCCCAGTCTGGGAGTTAGCATGCACCAAACAGCCATGTCTTACCTGGCTCTGTAGGCACAGTCACCGTGTGGCATCTTCCTGAGGTGTGTGAGAGGGCTGCTGGCCAGATGGTGTTCTAAATTAGTGCAGAATTCCTGCATATGTTAAAATGCAATTAGTTTGTTGTTATTATTTGTGCTGTGAACCATTGCACGCTTGGAAGGCGCGCTCCTTCTCTGGAGATATTCAAGGCCTGTCTGGACGCCTACCTGGGCAACCTGCCCTAGGGAACCTGCTTTGGCAGGGGGGTTGGACCCGATGATCTCCTGAGGTCCCTTCCAACCCCTACAATTCTGTGATTCTGTGAGATTCTGTGAAGTAAGGTGGGGAGGCTGAGAAGGATGTTAGCATTACCTGTGATTGTGCTTCTGTATGCCAGCTTGGGTCTCTGGGGTGGGCCATTAGGAAACGTGACGTGTTTCTGTCAGGGAGGGTTGTGGAGTCGCTGTGGTTGCGTTGTGCTGGGACATCTGGTCGTCTTAGGGCTGTGCTGTCTCCCATACCTCCGGGCTGTGCTCTGAATGACCTACAGGTCAGCGTGTTCCTGCCTTTAGCTTCTTCTGCACGCCAGTTTAATGAGGACTAAAGTTGGCTTAAGTGTTACTAAAGAAAGAACCCGGTTGCAACATCTTCATTCCTGGCTGCGCCCGTTCTGGCCTGTTGGGGTGGCTTTCAGGACAGACCAGTAACATCGTCTCATAAAGAGAAAATAAAGAAAACCAGTCCTTTGGTGAGATGTTTATGTTTCAAAGGGGCAGAGTTTGAGAATTTCAAAAGAATCAGTTAAGTTCTTCAGTGCAGCTGAATTCATTATGCTGAAAGGTGCGAGGAGCAGCCTGGAGCCTGCATCTCAGTAGTGGTGAAAACCAGGGAAAGCCCAGCCTCGACTGACCGAACAGATCTCAGCAAAGGCAGTGCGAGCACTGGGAGCCAGCAAACGTGCTTAAAGGGCTGCTTATAAAGCAAACGTAAGTCTGTTCTCTAAAGCTGGTACAGCTGAGTGCAGGAATTCAAGGTAAGAAGTAAGTTACTGAAAATTGTACCGAGTCAGGCATTTCAAAGAGAATGAAGGATCAGCCCTTACTTTTTATTTTTTTAAAGTATAAGGGAAACAAGTGGCAAAGACAGGCCTCCGTGGAATGAGAATGATGCCAGGACTGAAGGTAATTTAGATGTCATTCAAAGAGTACATGAGTGTTCCTATCTGTTTCTTTTTTTAGTTGGGTGGATGGCACGGAAAGTTTAAAAAACAAAACAAAAAGCAAACAACCAAAACCAAACACGAGAAAACAACCCAACCCCCTAATGGTAATCCTCATATAACATCTCTCAAGGGACAGAGGACATCAGAGGAGAGAGCAGCAGAGCGCAGTCTTTCTCGGAGTATTGCAGGAGCTGACTTAGGAAATAAAAACATCTGGAAGTGAGGTTTTGTAATCTGTGAAATCAGGGCGGGACCAGCTAATTGAAGAACGGCAAATTTGAATGTTTAGGAGGAGGCATGTGAAACAAGTTGCTGATTTGGACAACAGTGTCTTTCAAAACGCAAATGTTACCTGAGGGTGTTTTGAGTTTGTTAATTCAAAAATTAATTAAAAATCATTTTTAATGCAAGGGATTAATGTCCTTGTAAAATTAAGAAAAAATAACAAAAACATATAAGAGAACATATAATTAACATACATTTAAATGTTAGGTGTACAAATATTTGAATATAATTTAGAAAGATATCTGATGGTCTGTAGTTCTGCCTGTCACTTGAGTGATAGAAGGGATTTTCTTCACTAGTTTAAATACTGAGGATAGCTTTGCTTTTAGTTTTTTCCCTGCAGCTCCCTGAGGAGGGAAGCGCCGAGGGAGGTGCTGCTCTCTCCTCCCTGGGACCGATGGCTGGATGCATGGGGACGGCACAGAGCTGCACCAGGGGAGGGTCAGCCTGGGCATGAGAGAAAATTCCTGTGCTGTGGGGGTGGTCAGACGCTGGGACAGGCTTCCTAGCAAGGTGGTTGGTGCCCCGTGTCTGTCAGTGTTCAGGAGGCATTTGGACAGTGCCCTCAGGAACGTGCCTTAGCTTTTGGTTAGCCCTGAAGTCAGGCAGGTGGGCGAGATGTTGGACAGCATTATTGGTCATCTCTAAATTTGCATTTTAAATGTGCCCAAACCTCATAGATAGCCACTTCATGAAAGTCATTGAGTTTTGGAGTCTTGGAGATTTGGCTAGGTGTCAGAATACTTCTGTAGCTCATATTTTATTTTTTTATTTTTAAACATTTGTTATAATCTACTTGATTTTAGTTGCTGTTCTGAAAGAACGAGAGAAATGATGATGCTTTTTCAGTTTCCATCAGTCAGTGTTGTTTGTGTGGGCTAATTTCACTTTGAAGGGGTACCGTTCTTAAAGTTTGTACAAGCTTAGAAAATGGGGGCATGATGGAGGAAGGAGAAAAAAAAATTGTGCTCAGTACAGCAGAGTTGGTGCAAGTTGTGTGTTTTATTGGCCTGCTGCATAACCCATCAGCTTGGGTATATTGGTCAGCCTGTTAGCAGGTGCATTACGCCAAGGCAATGCCTCTTGGAGAGTCTGTAGCTAAAGGACATAGGTGAAAACTGAGGATACCAGAGGGGTATGTTCATGACTTTTTGTGTTCTAGTAGAGGGGTGGCCCCTTCTTCTAAATCCATTGTCACATAGTATATTGTACATAAAGGTACAAAAAAAAAGTTGTTTCTTTCTACCCTCATTTCCCTTCACACAAAAACCGTCATAGAGATACAGTAGCTTGTATCCCCTGCTTTTTCCACCAGTGCTAAAATTACAGAATCACAGAATCATCTAGGTTGGAAGAAACCTCCAAGATCACCTAGTCTAACCTCTTACCTAACACTAATGAATTAATTCATTTAAAAAAAAATGCTACAAAAGTTTTTCATCTATATGAAAGTTTTCTATCTAGCTACATATTTCAAGATTGCAGTGGCCGAAGTGGCGTAGTGAGAGCTAAATCAGAGCTTGTTTTAAACTTTAGGGAAACTGGGGTGATTAGTGTTGAAGAGTAACTGTGTTTGGTTTACAGAATGAGGAAGGAGGAATCTTGCAGTCTGGGCTAGGTGCATAAAACATAATCAGCTGTTTAGGGAATCCTTACGGTGCTTGTGTATTCAAGGATTTTGGAGGACAGGTAATTGTGTCTTGCTGTGATCTATTACTCCTGCTGTTCCCTTCATTTATAGGTAGTGTAGGTATGGGATTACCTTCAAAAGTCTTCTAATATTGCTAAAGACCTGCATTGCAATATCTGAATTTTGCGTTTCAAGTTTTGACTAATTGTGTGCAGAAACGAGGAAAGGAGTTGTTTTTCTTACAAACAAGCTTTCTGTTTTCAGTGTTTCCACAGGTGGGTACTGGGACACTGCAAAGTACTGGATCAGTCTTGCAGGTAGAAAGAAAACATTTCCCACATGCCTGACTTAACTTACTCAAGAGGCTCTACCTGATGATATTCACAGCATCAAACTAATTGTTTTGGCTGGGGCCAGAAATATTTACTCTGGAGGTAAGGCTGGCAGGTCTGGCTCCCTTTGCCTTCTTTCCAGTGTGTGTGTAGGGCACAGAGGGCACAGGAGTCATGCAACGAGAAGCGGGGCATATTTCATCAAGGCATTTCTTAATGCTGTGCAGGTCTTAGTCATCTTGTCTGACTGTGAAAGCAACAGTTCAGTTGTCTGAGGACTGAAGCATTGTGATCGATCTGGATTTCACCCAGATTCACGTGTGCATACCCTTATACTTGTAGTATCCAGTGATACACATACTAGGTAGCGTAATAGGCTCTGCCGGGGTTCAGTTGCCAAGTTAAACTTATGCAGAGATGCAACAAATGCAGCAACATAATGATAATTAATCTATACGCACTTATGCTTCTAATTCTTTACTTTTGTTGCCGTGAGGTTTTTTACTTCCTTCAAATTTCAGCTTACGGTTCTATATGAGTTACTCAGCTGTCATTTAAATAACAAATGTCTACCCGTGTATGCAGGACAGGCTTGAATTTTTGTCTTTAGGGTTTGCAATTCACTGGAAAAGTAACAGTAGATGTTTAAAACGGTATGTTGTGATATTTGAATTCTTCTGATTTCTTAATATTTGAATATATCTGATTTTTTTCTTTAGAATTCAGTCTGTTACTTTCAGTTTTTTTCCCTCGAACTTTCTCTCTGTTATATTGTACTTCCAGCCCTGCTGTTCTGTGTTTTTAATCATGAAATATCAGGGCTTCTTTTTGCTTCATCCTTCTTCAGCAGCATGTCTGTATTTTCTGCAGTCTGTGTTGCTATGAAGGGAGATCAAGAGCTGTAACTTGTGGATGCAAATAGAAGGAAACTGCGAAGTCCTGAAATCTTTGGACATTCTTAGGCCATCTGCCTTGTGGCAGTACGTGATTAGTTTTAAATTCCCTTTTGCTCTTAGTCGTTGTGCACTTGTGCATCTAGAAGAGTATTTCTTATATACTCTATATACTTATATACAGTGGAAAAGCTGGGATTTATTGGTTAACCCTTAGGAAGCTGAGAGTACAAAAACATTAGGAAATCTGGGCTCCTTCTATCTATAGAGCCTCCCCTGCTTTGGAGAGAAGAAAGGGGAGTGAAACTGCAGGAAGGGCGATAAAGCAGGCAATGAAGACTGCATCTGCAAACCGTGATACTACTTAAAATTTCTTTAGTGCCTAAAAATTAATAGTGTAAAAAAATCCGTAAGTTGTGGTGAGAGGATGTCAGTTCTAGTTTCTGAAATCTGGGTTTTCTTTATTGATTTTCAGAATTCTGGCAAATTAGGTGACAAGAAGTGGTTATGTTCTGCTATGACACAAATGCTTAATGCCTACTAGGGTTGAATTTTTTTGATGAATAAATGAATCTTTAGTGTTAGGCATTTCAAGCCTGAATATTCTTTACCTGCAGAGAGCAAATCTGCCTAAAATGTTAGTAACAAGCATACTGGTTTATGTGGTGGGGTTTTAATGGCATATCAGATATATATCATGGCATTGGTTTTATTAGGTCTTCTGTTTCCTTTTTTATTTTTTTTTAATGGTTGATATGCTATATACATGGAAATAAGAAGTACAAGCCACATTGTGCCTTTTATTTGGAATGGAAAGCAGCACAGCGATGTCTGTTAGCATCTGTGGAACTCTTCCATGGCCTTACTGATACGTGTATTTTTTTAAAAAAGGAAAAGTGATTCAGTACAGAGAAGGGTTATCTTGGTCAAATGTAAGTTCCATTGAAGGGTGGAGCTAATAACAGGTTTTATCCTAGGCAGTTGAATAGTTCTTTTAAATATCCTAGGGCCAGGTCATTGGGTACATTGAAAATAAGACATTTTAAGAGTAGCTCGGTGTTTTGTGGAAAGCCTGAGTAGGAGGTTGCAGCAGATCTGATGTATTCCTGGCAGCTGGTGTTACTCAAAGGAGATGCTGGAACATCTCTTTTCTGAGAGCATCATTCTTCCCTCTGATTTTGGTAAGGCTGCATTGCTTTGGAGAAGTCAGGAGTAAGTGAAACCTGGGTGATAATCCACTGGAATTTGATGGAGTCTCCTCCTCCCGGCTGCAGATGTGATTTCGGGCTTGTTGGTGCCTTCTCATAGGCAGGAGAAACACAGTGGCCTCAGAAGGAAAGCAGAGGGAGAGCCAGCGCCGACCGTGGGTTGTACTTCGTGCAAGACTCTCCCATGGTGTGAGGGGTGTGTTGGTTCTGTGCCCTGCATTGCAGCGAGACCTCGGGGTTAGGAGGAGAGGTGAAGCAGCACAGGCTGCTCGAGGCGGAGGGGCAGCGGGGTGGTGTCGGGGTTTCATGCAGTGGCAGACACTCGTGGCATTATCTAGCACAGCGTTGCTCCACTAATGTTGCAGACATACCATGCTGTCTTACTAAAGCTGGAAATCTACAGTATTTTGTAAGTGCTGAAGAATGTTATTTTGTAAAGGTCTTGTTATTCCGTCTCCAAAAGGCGATAGTGAAACTGAGAAACTGTGGAGAGGGGTGAGAAGAGCAGCGGGGAGGTACGGAGCTGCTTTTGGCCTCCTGGATTGCCTGGTAGTGCAGTATTTGGGACAGCACGTTGACTCCAATTGCAGTCCTTCGTTCTTGGAGTGAATAACTCCCCAAACCAACTTTTACATCTGTCAGCACTCGGGTCCTGATACAGACCACCCTTAGGTGCCTAAATGAAGGAGTCTGAGGATTCACGTGCTCCCTTTATGTAGAATCACAGGGTGGTTTGGGCTGGGAGGAACCTCACAGATCCCCTAGTTCCAATCTCCTGCCGTGGGCAGAGATGCCAGCCACTAGATCAGGTTGCCCAGGGCCTCATCCAACCAGGTCTTGAACACCTCCAGGGATGGGGCATCCACAGCTTCTCTGGGCAGCCTGTCCCAGCGCCTCACCACCCTCTGAGTAAAGGATTTCTTCATTATATCTAATCTAAATTGAACCTCTTTTAGTTTAAAGGCTCATTAGTTTAAAGTCCCTTGTCCTGTTGCTGTCCTGTGCCCTTGTAAAGAATCTCTCTCCATCTTTCTTATAAGTTACCTTTTAGTACTGAAAGGCTGGAGTGAGGTCTCCCCGAACGGTGCTGGAGCTCTGAGACCATGCTTTCCATGAGATGTGCATTTCCACATGTCCGACTCTACGGGGAGCCTCACGTAGCACAGGTCGCTGGACAGCCTTGTGCTACGTCTGTTAGTGCGCTCTGTGTGGAAATTAATGCCAGGGAGATGGCTACGGGATGTTTTGTGCCCTCTCCTTTGCTGCTGGTATCTGCTTCTGCCATCTGCTGCTGCGCCTTGAGCAGTGGGTTTGTTGTTAAGGATTTGGCCCGCATCACAGTAACCTCCCAGCTCACCTGAGTGGTGCCTCCAGTGTTTGCTCCCTCTCAAGCTGCATTGCTTTCATGTGGATAGCTCTTTTAGTTGTTACGTACAGTGCTTCCTCAGACCTGTTTGTGTCGTTATTTCTGGTTCCTTTCTTTCACTTGGGAGTAGAATAGTAAAGAGAAGGGAAAGCAGCAACTTAAAATAGTATAAAGCTCACTGGGGGAGCTACAGAAATAAACGTTAACTTTGACATTTATTTATAAGATACCAATCTTTTCTTTCCTCACAGTACCAGGAGTATAAAAAAAGACTTTACACTTCAGCTGTAAGAGCTATGTTCTTAAAAAAAACAACGTTCTTCTGTTCCAAGTGTTCACGACCTTTGTACAGTAGGCTAGAAATAACAGAGGAGGGAGCAACTAGTAATCTGCTGTTTAGACTGCATTAAGACTTTGCTTCAACAGAAAGATTATCTGGATTGCATTATTGCCTAATCCATTATGGTTTAAGCAGTTGTGACACTAGATTAAGTATTGTGCAGATCTGTTTTCAGAAGTGTGCTCATGCATATATTGCTCCACAATTCTTAGTTCAAGCTTCATTTTGGATATGAATTTTGGTGGCACTCTCCTGCGGTTTGTTCTAGCAGAATCCTCATCCCGTTTCTGTATCTAAAACACGTTGCTCATCAGTGCAAGTGGACAGATTTTGAGAAGAGCTCACTCCATGTTTTTAACTCGAGGAATTGAGCCTTTGAGAGGTGTTGCTGAGCCAACAGGTTGCCTGTCGTCGTGTTCATCAGCTCTTCAGAGAGAAGCGCTCTCTGTCTACAACTTCTGTACTTCTAAGAATTGCCTGAAAATTCCTGCTAGTTTTGAGAGTCCCTGGGAAACCAATGCAGATGAAGAAGATATCGCTATTTAAAAATAAAAATCTACTTCACAGTGCACCCAAATTATAATCTAATGGCAGCATGGGAACATGGGGGTTGGAGGTGCCCATGGAGGCCGTGTGGTCCCAACCTCCTGCTCAAAGCAGGGCCGGCTGGATGCGCTTCCTAGGGGCGTCTTCCAGCTTCAGCTTCAAGGACTTCCAGTGATGGAGAGTCTACAGCTGGCAGCCCGTTCAGATATTCAGCCATCCTCAAATGAAATTTTATTTCTTACGCCTAACATGAGTTTTCCGTATTTCAGGTTGTCTGTTATCTCTTGTCCTAGCCCCACGTGCCTCTGAGAGAAGCCTTGCTCCTTGTTCTTGCAGTTGCACAATTTCGGTGGACAAGAAAGATTTGAGGGCCTGTTGTGTTTGAGTCACTAACAGCTCTTTAAAAAACATGGAACATGAATAAAACTGACCAGGAAGAGCCTTTATTTTTTAGATCCAACCTGTTTTCTACAACAGGCAGTTTTCAGAGATAACATACTGTTTCTATAAAATTTGTCAGGAATATGTTCTTCTGGCACATGGTGAAATCTTTTTGGCAGGACTTGCAGTTGGTTAATTGGAGTATAAAACCTTTAGTAATGCCTAGTCACCTCACAGACACTGTGTAGGGCCTGTATTTGGGTAACTTAGTGATGTTCTGACCTTTGTTAGGAGATGGTTTAATTGCCTTAAAGACAAAACTCCGTGAATTTATTGCATCTTAAAGTTCTGATATCTGGCAGACAGCATTTCTGACTATTATGGCCAACGGTAACAAGGTAATAAAATTCCTCCTATACTTTGCATTAAGGCTTGTTTGGTGTATTTCCTGATATAAATATTGTAACATTTGGAACAAGTTCAAAGGAAGTGGTATTGTTCATAAAACCGGCAAATTTAATAGGCTTTGATTTATTGCTTAAGTGGGCATATCTCATTTTCCTTTCTTGATTTTTTTTTTTTTTTAAACGATGCAAGAAAGTCTCTGAATTAAAGTTTGTCCCCTTTTTTTTTCTTCCCTCCTCCCTCAGATTGCAGCTATTCTCAGGAAAAGAAAACTTGACTATTATTTGCACAAGCTGCTACCTGAGATCTTGCAGTCAACCTCCTTTCTGACAGCAAATGGGACCTTGTATATTGCTTGCTTTTGCATTCTAAGGTTGGTATACTGTCCTAAAAATTCAATGTAATATGAAAGCCATTTTTATGAAGCTTTTTAAATTTATATAAAAACTTGTCTTTTTTTTAATACACATTTGTAGCGGTTAGGAGTAAGACAAGCGATAGCTGTGCTTTCTGGTTTTACCACTTGAATATGAAGGTTCTTTTTTTTTCCTCCTCCATTTGTAAAGTCTTTTAAATCAGTAAACGAGACAATGTATTCACTTGGTTCCTTTTTTCCTTGTTACTGATTTCAAATACGTAGTTGCATGAAATCCAAATATATCCTAGAGAGTATGTGAGAAGGCCTGATCTTTCTCTCCTAGAAAGATTTGTTCCAAATGGACATTTCAAACAAACAGTGGATAACGTGATTATCAGAGAAGTTATACCTTCCAAATTAATTCGTTTTTTTTGAAGGATAAATACGTATCTAAAGATGCGCTGGTTGATGCATGATATATGAATTCCCAAACGGCAAGATTACCAAGATTGCTTGCTAGGACTCTTTAAGAAGAAAGATTCCCTGCCTTCCAGGAGTTAGGAAATCATTAACAAGCAGTTAAAATGTGTGAAACAAAAGAAGGAATAAATAATCGGTTTGCATAATAGGAAGAGGTTGCCAGTAATGTGCCTGCTATGTTCTTTGTCCTGCATACACCTAACCAGTCTCGAAAAAGGGATGAAGAATTGTGTGAGATTATTTGAGGCTATTTAGGATATGGAAGTCTAAAATTGACTGTCAGCTATTTCAGAAAGATCTGTTGATTAAAATGGCTTATGAAATTTGATAGAGGGAAAGCGCAAAGCAATCCACTGGAAGGAAAAGAGCCGTCCTATCCTGGTCACGCAGTGATGAACTTTAAATTAGCTACTGTGTTAATCAGGAAGATGTTTGAGTGTCATCAAGGGTAGGTTCTTTGAACAAGTCACTTTAGTACTCGAATAGGGTCAGAGACAAGTGCTATGAAGAGAAACTGAGAACGAGCCAGGAAGCAGCATAAATACACGATATCTTTAAAAGCTGTGTACAGTATGCCTTTATTTATTTTTTAAGATCTAATTCTGAGCTCAGAATGTTGATAAGTCCCTCACTTGGAGTGTACTGAATATAAACATTGTCTGGCAGCTTGAGCCATGTGAGCTTCCTTCTCTAATCTGCTCTTGGGTGGGTGACAGGATAGAGATGTGCATGTGAGACTTCTCTGCTTTTTTTTAACCACTTGGTGTGCAGCTGTTTTTTGTGTGCGCTTGTATGATTCGTTGAATTAATTACTATACAATACGGGAGATTTTTTGACTTTCAGTAGCCCCTGAGAGCAAAAATAACGGTGTCGTTTTCCAGCCCAGAATGCCATTTGGTATTGTATATTTTAATCCATCCAAGGAATGGCAGAGCACCATAAATATATTGCTTAACTGCATCCTAAATATTTCTGAAGTCAAGTTTTGACCATGCAAAGAGATTGTCTGAGACTGGAGATCTAGATCCTCTAGATCTGATTCTAGATAGTGGTAAGAGATTAAGTGTGATAGATTTGTGTAATCGGATGTGTGCTGCAATTTTTGTGTCCTTTTCGGTGGGAAAGCTTATTAAACCATTTTTTGGATAAGATCGTCTCAGTCCAAGTCCTGGTTTTTGTTCTATGAATGTCTATCCTGGCCAGAGCTTTGGTTTCATCCAGGATTTCCTGCAGACTTTATCCTCTGAGTGGGAGAGCTTCCAGAAAGCAGGAGGGGCAGTAACTCAGAAGCAAAGCCGTCCAGCAGCTGGCTCCTGGAATTCTAGAGCAAAGCAACAGATTGAAGGGTTTGTAGCTGGACACGTTAACTCGTATTTACCTGCACAACTCTTGGTTTGAGAAAGAGTTGTCTTGTTTCCTTCTTCGTAACACCAAGGAGGAGGTGTGTTGGCAGGTGTGTAGGGTCTCCTGGATAATGTGCCCACTTCATCTGTTCATACTTTTACCTAAGTCCCAGTGAATCTTCAGTCACTGTCTAACGCTGCATTATGTAGAAAATACTTCTTTAGTCTTCCGGTAGCAATTAGAAGACCTAAATATGAAATGTAATTGTTGGTGAGAAGTCTGACTTGTGCTAATGTGTGTTTTTGATGTCTTTGTAATACTTCCTTGCTTTCCATCAGGGAAAACCACCAAAATGGGAACAACTACAATTACTTTCAAGGGTGTAATATTTTAAACAAGAAAATTCAAAATAAATGATTTCCAGAACTGTTTAATATTCTCTCTATTTCATAAGTGGCTAAAATTTCCAAAGCATCTAAGCCCCATTTCAGCAATGGCTTAGGCTCTAGATAGATGTTCTTATTCCAGAAGGCATTACCAAGCTAAGTTAGCTGACTTTTCTTTTTTTTTTTTTTTTTCCTGGAAATAAATTGGGGAATGTGGGCAGCCTGCTGTGTTGGCAGAGCAGAGGAGGTGGTGATCTGTGTTATGGGCGTGTGACAGACCAGCTGGGGGTTGTAATCCCTTCTGCTGACGAGCTCCAGAAGCCTGCATCTGTCTAGGCTTCAGACGGAAGTGCTGGGCTCTTCTGTTGGCTAGCATTAAGTTGGTTAAAAGATAGGTGTGATTTTTAGGTTTTCAGTTTTATTAAATTAATGCAAAAACTCGTGAAGACACGATCCTGTTAGTCTAGCGACTAGAGTAATTGAGTTTTCCCACATACAGCTTTACTTTAGCTTGCTTAAGTCAATTCAACCTTACGTGTCAACCAGCTTTTCAGCTTTGGATACGGTTGTACGGTGAGGAATTAGAGGTGTAACTTAAAAGACAACCCATTTCTCATTCCAGTATCTACCTGTAGACCATGTAAAATAACCAAGTAAATAATAACGAAAACTTGTTTTCATTTATTCCAGCAGAAGTTTAAATGTTTCACTTACTGGTCAGGTGCTTTAATTTTCACTGACTTTTACTGTGCAAAATATATACTGTTGTTTCCTAAATCTTATCAAATTGAACATGTACCATTCATAGAGGGGGCGTAAACCGTGCAGAAAGAACAAATTGCCGTTTCTTTCCCACAGAAAAGACATTTGTTCTCTTACTTAACAGGTGTGTCTGATAGGATGTGTTCATACTTAAGTTGTTTAAAATGGCCTCTCTGAAACCTCATACAGTAATTGCTTTCCAAGAGAGTCCTAATAATGAACTTTAGCTCCTGTGGCATTTGGCATTGTCATCCTGAGAAATTATCCTTTTGCAGCCGTGGGAATGAACTGTGTGTGTAATTGCCATTACATCACTTGTTGCTGATACACTGGCTCTCTTTTCACTTACGAATGTAAGCTGGCATTGCTCACTGGTAATGTTACTTTTGCAGCGGAAGTGTGAAGTGAGGCTAATCATGCCTTTTACAGCAAAAGTGCTCTAATCCACGTGGTACCAATAATAGTAATTCTTGCTTTCGTGTTACCAATATGAAATTTCATCTAAGATGTTTTTTTTCCTACGCTTTGTTTGGCATTTTGTTTGTTGTATTTTATTCGCTTTATTTTTAGAAGGGGGAGATTCCACCATAATGCTATATTTTCCTTAAGTGATGGTGCTTATCAGTTTAGCAGCACCATTTTAATTGAAATGTGTTTATTAATGCTGCCAGATTTCATGACTGCCTGACTATTGCTTGCTTCTGTGGTCATCCTGAGTTAGTTTGAAGGTGCAGGTGTTCTCGGCAGATCCAGTGTGGTTCAGGCCATCGTCCCCCAAAGGCGTTTTGGTCTTTGTATTCTCACAGTGACCAAATGTTTGCTTAGATGTCAGCATTTGTGTAACTTTTTTTTTCCCCCAACTCTTCAAGTTGGAAGAATTTTGATGCTTGACATCGTGTGGACTCTCAGAGAAACACAGATCTAGTTGCAAAACGTGAGAGCTTTCCCACTGGCCCTAACACAACTGGGATTTTGCTGCTGGTTCTAGTTGTAATGTGCAGATTAATTCCCTGGCTTACTGTGAGTGAGTGATTTACTGTTTTTAGCAATAGTTTCTCTGTCTTCAGAGCACGATGTATGCTGGAATAATTTGATTTGATTCGTGGCTCGCTGGATTACATTCCTACATTCCACAAGGCACATCTTCCTGAAGATGTATTCAAACAAGTACCAGAGAAAAGAGCAACTATTACTTATTCATTGATAGTTTTTTTTTTTTTCCTATAATGAGTGTCTGCAACTTTTCAGAAACATCTATTGAAAGCACCACTTTCTTTAAAGTAATCCTTTAAATGAAATGGAAATGCTAATAAAGTAGTTCAGGTGTTAATGTTTATGTACCCCCCTCTGAGAAGAACTATCCAACTGTAAAAGTGAAATGATTAGTGTTTATTTGTAAATATTGATTAATATAAAGGGACAAAATTCATTTTAATGGAACATGCATAATTTTATGATAAAAGTAGAATACAGTGTTGGATGTCAATATTTTGTTTGCTCTGCATGTAATACGTGTACAAATTACATTTTCAGGAAACTACTTGGAAAATTCTACTTTTGGTCTCCTGGTTTTGGTGCTGCTTTACCAGCTTCTTACATGGCTATTCTCATTGAAAGGAAAAGCAGGTACAGCTTATCTTTATGGATCTTCTGTTTCATATAATAATATTTCTTGGTTTTGTCATTTGACAATTCAGTCATTTTGTTTCCAAGTGCTGGAAGACTACTTTGCTTGAAATAGTGTCTTTTGCAACTTTAGATTTAAGTATAGGAAGCTAAAGTGAAAACGCACATTACCAGTGATCAGTTTCTTTTTTTGTGTTTCATTTTCCTTGTTTGATATGTAATTGGGTTGTTTAGGACTGCCTAATGAAGCTGGGTGGTTAGGATTGCCTAATTATTTTGTTTGTTTTGTTTTTAATCTTTTAGGACATTAAAAGATTAAACATTATTTATAAGATATTATTTATAATGTTTGCAAAATCACTGCAAATGAAATTATTAATGGAAATTGCTGATGACACAAGCTAACAATGTGACTCTAGTGAATGTAAAGGAATAATAGGATGTCATGGGAAAAAACTAACTTGAAGAGCTGACATAATCCAAGTTGGACGAAATGCAACGATGCAGAAGGCAAAGCTTTTCGCTTACAAAATGGTGCTGAAGCTTAGCTATCAAGGTTGTTACAAAAAGCATGAAGCAGTGGGGTGGAAGCTCTGGGAGATCCACGGGTAGCTGAAAGCTGCCATTTATGATGCGGCCATGAAGAATGGCAGATGAAATCCGGGGTTGTAAGGTTTTAATGGTTTTGAAATGCAGCTTACATTGATAGCTTGTATCAATAATGAAAACTATAATGCTTAATTATTTTAATAAGGAATGAGATGTTTTAGTTATCTAGTTAGTGTGCTTTATTTGAAGCATAGCTGGAGACAAAGGTGTCAAAGAAGGGATTATTCTTTAAAAGAGAGGGGGCTTCATCCCTAGAGATGATGCAAATGCAATTCTGATTACTATGAATGTGAGAAGCTTCTGCATGCAGTCATTTCAAAAGAACTGCAAATACATACATTTTGAGTTGTCAACTGACTGTCAGGCCCCATTCCTAAACTTCAGTTAAGGAGTAGGCAAAGCCCAACCTGAGTTTTAGGTAAGACTCCCAAAGTTCTGTCCTTTGAAAATAATTCTTTTTCCGTTGTTTTTGGAATTTGAGGGATGTTCTTTTATATATAAGAATTTCTGGGAAAGAGGGAACACTTGTGAGCCATGTTATTTAATGCAACAGTAGCAAAAAACCACAAACATTATTCTGATTTATTTAGGAAGCTAAGTTATCCATTTATTTATTTACAAGTCCTTTCCAGCTGACTAGTTCTCATCTTACTGCAATTACTTCCAAAAAGGGAGGACACATTTTGGTAGAACTTCTTGTATTTCTGTAGACTCCAGCATTGTGTTGACATTAGTGTTTCATTTTGCCGTGCAAGCAAATGCATTTTACTCTTCTGATCAGGGACACTTAACTTTTCCTACAGACCTGTTACAATGTGAAGACTTCATGTGTCAGGCTTCTATTATTTCTAGATGACAATAGATAGACTGCCAGACTAATTTCTTCTCATTTATAAGTTTCCTGTAGCTTTCAGAGTGTTCCTCAGTCGAGGAGGAATCAATAAGTCACGTTTCAGTCAAGAGCTGAAATCGCTTGTAAGTGCAAACCATACTGGGTTTTTATGTAATAGTGGAACAACTCTGGAAAACTTACACAACTAAAACTTCTTAAGTGTAGCAAAAAGTTCATAACTATTATGTCAAATGCCAAATTTTGAAAGTCTTAGTGGCAATGCAAGAAAACTTCGCCACGTTAACAGGCACCTACTTAGCTTCTGAGATTTGGAAGTAATAAAATTTGAGATACGGGTGTGTACAAATGACAAAAGTAGGTACCACGTGTATGTAATGCATAATGCTAAAATAATTAATTCTTGCATGTCATGAAGAATGAAAAGTGTGTGTCCTAATGTAACTTGCCTAAAAAGTTCACTTTACATTTTATCTGATGCAATATAAAAAGAAAGCATTGGTATAGCACCATAAGGCATCAAGTTGAACTTCTCAGAGAGGCATTTTATACTGTGATGATTAAATCCTCATAAGGAGGTAAAATTGCAAATATTTATACACAGGAAAATGTGTTCTTATTCCTCCAGTGCTGATAATATTTAGAAAATGTTTATTGCATCTTTATCATCAATTTGGGAAAGAAGGATATTCATATGTAGTTCTCAAGCAAATAAGGTGATCGTGCTGTTAAGCAGGAGTATGATTTCCACAGCACGCTTAGCAGGCATATTTCCATGACTGCTGCGTTGGGAGCTTGAAAATGTGCAGTCACTGTTATTAATGAAAAAATAGATACATGAAATGAAGAGACAGTTGAAAGTTTAATTGTTTTTAAGATAAAAAGATGTTTGGAATGTTATTGGATGCTAACCATGTAAACTGCGTGAAATGCTGGTGCTGACAGATGCAGTGAAATACGACTTTCTGATTCCAGATCCATTCATTTGTTAGCTTTTGTTACAGGCGAGATCAAATTTTAATAGGCTTTTGTGGTCTCTTAGGAAACTGACTTTGGACATAGAGAGACAGCAGCGTTTTCAGTCATTTCCCGAGTAGCTTTCAACAGAGCGTATTGAAGAGTCGGGGAGGTGGGAAAAAGTCCTGATTTTAGTTCATAAACATCTCCAGCCCTTTAAATTGCAACTAGCAGCTGGCAGCACCATCAGACTTAATCACTTAATCTCTTCCCAAGTGGAGACCCTATTTTAAGTGCCTCACTGGCATGTGCTTGCACAGCACCCGTCAGCCCTCAACTTGGGAACAGCATGCTTGTAAATCACATTTTCCTGAGTGTTACTGTACATGTGTGCCAGTAAATGTGTACATTTAAAAATTCTTATGGAAGAATGGGAGAAAGAGCTGGGCAGCTAGTCTTCCAGGGACCAGCATTGCAATCGTGAGGGGGAGTGGGTTTTCTAAGGTGTCGGAGAAGTGGTTTGGTTATAGTTTGTGTCTGTGTAACGAGTAACTTAAATTTGCACGGCACTGGCAAAGGAAAAGGGAGGTGGGATTGAGCAGAAATGTCAAATGTACTCAGAAAATGATCTACGTTATATTATACCACTACTTTTCTATAAAGATATACATTGCACATTAGTATGTCCATGTGGATTCTATTTTGTGATTATAAAGCACGGTTATTCTGTGCATGAAAGGTAGTTTATTAGGATCTGTGGAAAGGCCAAGGAATAAAAACACTTGTAAATTTTCTGTATGCTTGGGATCAGCATGTATGAATGTTCTGTGGTTTTACCAGAGAAGAACATGTCATGGTATGATTAATTAATGTTTTGATAAGAATGATTTCTTAGATCGTAATTGAACGTAGATGCATAAACATGGATATTTTAGTTTGTGATGTGTTGATTCACATTCTGCCCCTTTGGTGCTCTGACCCTGCAGGAGTAACTTGGAATTTTTGCCTTTTTATGGTGCTTTGAAGCTGCGTTGCCTGATAGGGTTAGGAGGAAGCATCCTCACCGACCAACGCAGAATTTAGAAATTGAACTCTGATGTATGCTAACTGCTTACCTGGTAGACGTTTGATGTTCTGAGAAGTGCTAAGAAGGCACAGGGTTAGATGTCACCAGTACTGAAGTTATTAGCGTTAGTCCTACCGTGTTATTTCTTTTCTTTGCATTTGCAGGTGCTACTTGTATGTTATGTTTTTTCACATGGATAGAAAAGGGCCTTGTATGTAAGGAAAGTATTCTCTTTTCCTGGAGAAATGTAGAGTTCATCAGAATATACATTTTTCTAATGCCTTTTGATTATTTGGCAGTGGCTTCAACGTTTTAATTACTCTTTAGGTATATATTGTCATATTAACAATGGTTATTAGTGGTTATTAATACAACATACAATTTCTTTTTAGTATTAACAGTATTATTAATGTTAATAATGGTTGTTGTTATTAGAATAAGTAATCTCCTAACAGGTGCACTTGCACAAGTATATTTAAAATAACATGGTTTTCTTTGCAGTTTCACTTTTTTAATCTCTTGTGTGATGCGTCTGCAGTTCTTTTGTCACAATCGATTTTTATAGTATAGGATGCTAAAAGGTCTGTTAGCGACTTCATTTTGGTCACGTTCATTTCACGAGGCTTCCTTAGGAAATCCCTGCATTCATTTTATTGACCTCCGTATGGAGTTGTTTTACCAGCGCGCTCCCTGCAGGGGTTGTTTCAAGCTCTTGGTAAGAAGCAATTCGACTTGTTGGTAACTTTGAAAAATGATTATTTTGCTAGTGCCTTTTGGCTTTTGTGTGGAATTCTAAGTTACTCTCCTATAGCATCTGACAGATGAAAATGACTATGAAGAAGACTTGAGCATGTAGCAGAGGGGGCAGCGCGTGGCTCGGGCTGAGCGGCATCGCGTTGCCCTGCACTGGGAGCGCCGGGGCTGTTAGCAGGCGAGGCAGTAACTGAATATACTTGTTAAAATTGCTGTGAATGAAGCTGCTGAAATGTGATACGAGGCTTGGCTGCAGCCAGTGTATTGCTGGAAATGGGACTGGATGGGTTGTACCTTTCCGATTTCTAAGACAAAGAAGTCTGGTAGTTCAGTGAACAGCCAGGATTTAAGACGTCTGTGATTAATTATTCCCAAAGAAAGGCGTGATGCTCTCTCAAGTGTTTTGTAAACCTGTTAATGCTTCAAATCCATTTAAGTTACGTTTTCCTGATAGCTAAGTGGCAAATTTCAGTTTGTTGGACTCTTGTTTAAAAAATAAAGTACTAATGAGTTTCAATAGCTATTTATAAAGCTTTAACAAGGGACACAGCTACAATTTTAATGAAATTAATTGTCTCGCTGCCTGGCTAACATTTTTTTTTTTTCCATTTCTGCACTCGGTAAGCAATTAAGAAAGCCCCCTACAGCCCTCTGCAAGCTCTGGGGCAGCTCTGAAGGGACCCTTCTGGGGTTGCCCCCGCACCCCCTTGGCCGAATGACTGTTTACGTACTGGCTGTTAACATTATAGCGGCGCCTGTCTCGTCGCTACAGTTGAGACTGTGTCACTGATGGTATTATAAAACCTGAGATTTAGGGCTTTTATAATTTGGTTGTAAAATCTTGCTCTGGGCTACTATTGGCAGCATGTTTTAGTAGAAAACTATGGATGTTTTTTCATAAAGTTCAGTGTACTAGACTCTGAGAAAAATATTTAAAGCATCTGTGTTTAAAATGTGATACGGTACAACAGTGCACATTTACAGAGAATTCCTATGTATGTATATTAGTGTTCTTGGAAACAAATGTATTACCATATATTGCTTCGAGAAGCGTCAGAAACATTTCTAGAAGTACAACGTGGAATTCTTAGACTTGTATCTTCACCTGATAGCAAACTCAGTTGGTATTTGGGGCTGTTCCCTTGCCATGAATGCCTTTAGTCTAAATACATTGCAGAGGCAGAATGTGACGGCATAGTAATGGTAATAGGTATTGTATATGCTGTAAATAAATACAGCGCTTCTGTGGTTTGCACGGAATTCTCCATTCAAATACAAGTTTGTTGGTATATTTTTGTATAGTGGTATAGTATATTTAGACTTGAGATGACGGTTTCCTTTCTCACAATGTTTTATGGTTATCCAGTTTGATGCATTTTAAGGAAGCCTGTAAATTCCCAGTATGGGGGGAAAAGTGGGCAAAACAGGCAAACAAAATCTTTTAACACAGCAACTGTTCTTACAAGCGTTAGTCTTACTTGCTACAGGTAAGAAATCGAGACAGCAAGCTGCGCTGTGGGGATGGTGTTTCACCTGTTTTGTATGGTGAGAAAAACCTCAAGTTTGGATCGCTTGCATGAGTTCGGTGCTGTGGTCTGGTCAGCAGAGCTAGCAGGGAAACAAATTGTTTGGGAGTTTTATTCCTGTGGAAAGATTATTACTCTAAAATGCAGAAACAAGCTGTAGAAGTGAAGTTAGCAGGAAAACTTTTTTTTTTCTAAACCAAAATATGTTAAAATCCATTGCACTTCAGCAACTGCTTTGGTGAAAGCCAACAACTGAGAGATCTGCCTTTTTATAGGAACAGCTTGTAAACATTTGAATGTGCTTTGCTGTGTGCTTTAAGGACTGCTACTGCTATAGTTATCAAAGGGAGGGAAAACATGTATTTGTTTTTTTTTTTTCCAAGGCTGTCTGGGAGAGCAGAAATTGAGCTGGAAGATACTGTGGTTGTGGGAACGCTGTCAGTGGTAGGTAGGTCAGGACTGGCAGCTCCTGGTGTGTGTGTGGTGTGTTTTTTTTTTTTTTTTTTTTTGAGGAAAGTAGCATCTCTTGCTGACTTTTAATACTTTTGAAAAAGTGAGGCCGCCTCACAGCCTCCTCCGCACTGGGCACCCCAAGGCTCCTCAGCCTCTCCTCACAGCACATGCCTTCCTGCCCTTTTATCAGCTTTGTTGCCCTCCTCTGGAGGCTTTCAAGGACCTTAACATCCTTTTTGTATTGTGGAGCCCAGAGCTGCACATGATATTCTAGGTGAGGCAGCCCCAAGGCTAAACACAGCAGGAGAATGACCAGTTTGGGCAGGGTGGCTGTGGAACACCACAAGTGACCGGCCGCCAGCCAGATACAGCTCCGTTCACCATGACTCGGAGCTCTACAACTGAAATGTTGCAGTATGTGATCACCCTCACGGTTTAAAAACAAACAAAAAAAAAGCACATCAAAAAACATTTTCCTCTGTTCAAACGGAATTTCACATTTTTATGTGTTTTAATATGTACCCATGGCCTCTTGCCGTGTCACTGAGTAGCGCTGAGGAGTTTGTCTCCCTCAGCTTCATCCCTCCCGTCAGGTACTTAGGCACACTGTGAAGACCCCTCTTCATTCGGTGGAGTCCCAGCTCTCTCAGCCTTTCTTCGCAGGAGAGGTGCTCCAGGCCCTTCGTCGTCGTGCCGGCCTTGTTGGACTCCGTCCAGTATGTGCGTGTCCCTCGTCCTGGGGAGCCCAGACCTGCAGCCAGGGCTCCAGGCGCTGAGCAGCAAGGAGGGATCACCTCCCCCGGCCTGCTGGCAACGCTCTTCAGAGTTTCTGAAATGCCTCACAGAGTGCAGCTGTCATTAAAGTTAGAGCTGGATCGTGAAGCAGTCCCATATCAAAGGGAAGGATGTTCTCTGATGGTGACAGAAAGATGCTACGTTACTGGCAAGATATAAACTGTGTACTTCATTTGGAAAAAAAATCTGCTGCATTTAACGAACTGTGGGGGACCATTCTTTTCTTTAGTAGGAAAGATGGAGCGGGCTTTTTGTCAGGGGTCAGCTGTATCTGCAGAGCTTTCTGTCTCGGAGGGTGTTGTGGTTTTAACCCGGCCGGCAGCTAAACACCACACAGCCGTTCGCTCACCCTCCCCCCTCCCTCTCTGGGATGGGGGAGAGAAACGGGAAAGTGAAGCCGGTGAGTTGAGATAAAGACAGTTTATTAAGACAGGAAAATAATAATGACAATAATAATAATGATAATAGTACTACTAATAATAATGTGTACAAAACAAATGATGCACAATGCAATTGCTCACCACCCGCTGACCGATGCCCAGCCTATCCCCGAGCAGCCGGCCCCCCACCCCGGCCAGCCACCCCTATATATTGTTTAGCATGACGCCAGATGGTATGGAATACCCCTTTGGCCAGTTTGGGTCAGCTGTCCTGGGTCTGTCCCCTCCCAGCTCCTGCTGCACCCCCAGCCTGCTCGCTGGCAGGACAGAGCGAGAAGCCGAAAAGTCCTCGGCCTGGTGTAAACACTGCTCTGCAACAATTAAAACATCAGCATGTTATCAGCGCTCTTCTCATCCTAATCCAAAACACAGCACCCTACCAGCTACTAGGAGGAAAATTAACTCTGTCCTAACTGGAACCAGGACAGAGGGAAATGGGCTGTCTGGGCTCCAGTATAGCTGCCTCAGACCTGCATCTGCGACCAAAGTGCTCTGGTTTCATATCAGTAGTTTTCTTTCCCCACTCTGTTCTTTACCTTTTCATTAAATTGCAGACTCTTAGGAAAGGAGTTTGTCTTCCTGTAAACAGTTGATTATGATAAAACACACTGTAAAATCGCCCCATAGTCATAGATACCGATGTTGTGTTGATGAGTGCAATGGAACACCCTTCTCTTGATGCTGTTTCATAACTCGTCTTCTATCATGTATAGCTAATGATGTGACAAGACACGGTTTTGACCAATACATTATTCTAAACGCTTTCTTTGAAAGCCTGTCCTGCTTTTTAGGAGGTCAGTAAATGTTATGTGCAACTTACTCAGCCTTGAAAACGTTAATAGATCACTTTAATGTTTTTTGTAATGTTCTAAATTCCAGCTGTTAGTAGTCAAAACTCTTGGAATGGCTGTAAATTACTTGGTATTTGTTTAAATGCTTGGAGTTTTACAAAATCAGCTTTTACACAAGTTGTATGTTTCTCAAACATAAATTTAAGTGGCTGATCCTGATATAGGAAGACATGATAATGCCACATCATGCAGGCTAGATATGGCTATGATGAATATATTTTGATCGTTTCCTGTTCTGTTAATTTTCAGAAATAAGCTTGCAATTGCAAATTTTCATAATTTAATAAGTTAACAGCAATTTTTCAGCCTCAGCATTTTGCTTCTCAGATTTATCCACTTCTAGTTTATCAGTTCTTTGTTTCAAGCTTCATTCTTCTGAAAGCGTCTGAGTGTTATATGGGGTGACATGAGCGTTGCTGCTTTGTCTTCAGGAGGTTCAAATTCACAGTGTGCTTTCGGTGCCTAGCTGTGTAAAGTTTTCCTTAGTATTATTGTTTTGTACTTTTGCTTGTTTGTTTTAATTACTCTGTGGTTAATACATTACAAGAAAGAGTTCTGAAACAGAACTTGAAACAAATCTGTGCACTGCCTGAAACAAAACAGCTGAACTAAGAATACCACCGGGGTGTCATAAAGCCTTTGAAGAGCAAGAGGCAAGTTAGATGTATTAAAATCCAGTTGGCATCGATGGGGGCAAAAAAGTGCTCGATTGTCTCCAGGAAGTGATTCCATCTCTTTTGGAATATGAGGAATTGCCCACTTTCCAGGGACACGTGAAGCCTGTGTAATCAAATGGCTAATGTTTAGACTTCTGCAGATAGGAGAGAGAGAAATTTCTGTCCTGGGTAACCAATTCTGTCAGCGACTGGAATATTTATCGTGCTTTTTTAGAGAGGAATCTGCATGCTTCAGGCTACCCAGTTTAGAAATCAACTAGTAAATGCTGACTCTTGTGTAAGTTCTTGAGATAAGGTCATCAGTTCTCTAGAGACGATATGGAGAAGTATGCTTCTCTGCACTTTTTTGGTTTACAGTGTCTTAAGATCTTGGAACATTCTGTAAATTTCTGAAGTAGCTGGAAGCTGTGGCTAACAGGATGTTGAAGAGTTGTGAGATTGGAAAGGAGATGCTTTCTCGTTAATTGCTCATAACTATTTCTTCAGTCAGCCTAACCTGTGCCCCCTGACCTTTAGTCCTGGTGATTCTGTTTATGCATATAAAACATAGGTATGAGCCTTATAATTCTGCATACCTTTTAAAAGGGAGTGGTCACAGTCAGCACTTCAACTTAGCTGAAATGTGTGTTTCCATTGCATGGTTGTCATCTCTTCCCAATCAGCTGAGAGAATCACCATTATGGGTCTGTTACACAGTGTAGATTACTGTCGTAAACTGTATTTCATCCACTTAAAATGGCAGAAGCTTGGCAAGGTGAATCCCACAGCTGTACCAAGAGCTAGAAGGCTCCTTGGGGATCAGTGATGCCAGTCTTATGCATTTATATCTAATCAGTCCAGGCTATAAACTATTTGTGCTTCTGAGGAAGTGTAACTATGTCTGCAGAGGTGGTCAGTAACCAACTGTCCAGAATTTCCAGTGTGTGGCATTCAAATGTTGGAAAAGTTTCGTCCAGCTTGCTAAGTGGTCCTTGAAGTCTTGCACAAAGTGAAAAAGCAGGATAGCAACAGCTTTGTAGTCGAAAATCCATTTTCTGGGATAACACGGGTAGAGAAGGTAAGAATACTGGAAGAACCCATGTAATATATTTCTGTGATTCTGGAGATGCTGGAGAATGTGATGCCAAAAATCTGGGTGGGTCCATACAGACTGGATTTAGCTGATCTTTCTCTTAGTGTTACAGTCAGGGCTGAGCCGGATCACCCAGGACTGTTTGGTTGTGTTTGCTCAATGGTCTCCAGTTCCCTGAGTTTCAGGAGGACTTCCTGGCTTAGGCACAACACCAGATGTGAGGTTTCTTCATCAGTGATGATGTAAAGACATCCCAGGCAGCAGCCATCAAGCTCTGGACTATGTCTATCAAGTTCACATGGGGCTAGCCTGGATGGACAAAGGGCAGTGCTAAGGTCAGGCTACGAATTCTGATGGATCCCAGGTGACTCTGTGCAGCCAACCATTTCTGCACTATTCTGTGAGTAATTGAGATTTTCTGATAAGAAAAGTGTTTTTTATTGTTATTGTAAGGACCACTTCTGGCAAATCTGTGTTTGTTTTCACTTTGTAGGCTGAAAACTAAGGAAAAGTGATTTAGTCATCTGAGTATGAATAGAATTTTGTATTTTGTTTTTTCAAAATACATAACGACAACAAAATACATTACCAACGAGAAAAGAACTCCCCACCCCCAAATGTTAAAACTGTTTTTGAAATGCCTATTAAAAAAATGGTAGAATTCAGACTATTGTCGATCATTGGACTGTTTTGTAAGTCTGAATTAGATTCAAGCAGCGCAAGCACTGGGTTAATTACCCAGTTCTGTCTGTTCTGCGCTAGCATACAGGAGATGTTCATTAGGACTTCCTTGACTTAAGCGAGCACTTAATACATCTTCTGTGTCTGAATGCTTGTGCGTACGTGCAGCTCCCAGAGGGGAGTAACAGATACTCTGCTAGTGCAGAGTAAGCTGCAGGTGCTGCCTGGGTGAGCTGGCTGTAGTGCTGGCTGCTGTGGCAGCGCAAAGCCTGACGTTTACCTGGAGAGGTAACATCCACTCTTCCCGTGCCTCTGGTGTAGTGGCTGAAAGTCTTGGATGGAATCTCTCTGTGATAGGTTCCTCGGGCCTGCTGGCAGGCTGTTGTTTTTAGATAGACCAGCTGAGAGGAGCTTAAATCTGTATGAACTGTAGCTATAAATCCTCTGTAAATGAAGTGACTTTCTATAGCTTTATTGCTCCCAAGGAATTCATGTTGTCTGTAGCACCTGCAGCAGGGAAAGCGTGGAGGTAGAACCCTAGAAGGGTATAAATTTTCTATATATAGCCATGCAAGGTATTTCTGCAGTGAAGATTACAGAAGCATTCTGTGGTGAATGATCTTTCATCCCCTTCTTGCCCTTTCTTCTTCACACCCCAGAACAGAAAATGACTCTCTGTTTCCTTCGGTGGGTGCTGTGCATTGCATGTTGTTTCTTGAAGTCAGATGACTGCAACTCCAGATTGAAACTTTTTGATAAAGTAAGCAATACGCTGTTAAAGATGATCTGTATGACAAGCAGGAACAACAGAGCCCACGGAATTAAAGGCAAACATAAAACAGGTCTCATGAATTAAGGCCAGTACCTATCATCCTAATCCAGACTGTTCCGACTGTGGTGAAAGACTGAACCAGTTCGCAGTGTCTGGTAGTACAACATCCTTCTGTCTGCTTAAGGGAACTTGTGTTTGCACCATCTTGCTGAATCTCTGCTGCCAAATCAGTGCTTCATCAATTACGAGTTTTTTTTTCCTTCTTGAGCTCTTCTTCAGTGTCTGTTATTCATTCTTTTGAGCAAGCTGACTGAGGAACTAGAAACATGTTCTCAGCTCAGCTGTTGTTTTTTTGGATCTTTGAGCTTAAAGACAGAAAATAATTGGTTAAAACTGGACTTGGCAATAGTTTCCTTCTGTCTTTGGTAGGTGCAATGTCATATTAATATGTCTGTAGTATCTGATGCAGTTAAATACTGATACCCTGACAGACAGGGACTTCTCAGTCAGTGGGGATGTGTTGAAATGATTCAGTCAGACTTTAATATGGCTTTTCTACCTTTTTGGAGAAAGTTTGCTCTGGTTCCTTCCATCACCTTTGTGGGGACCCCTTGTGCTTCAGGCCCTTACGGATGTAGGCAAGCTCCTAGCAGCATTAGTACATATTCTGCATGGCCAACTCGTAGTTCCTAACTGGATGTGAAGCCTGGTTCTAATACAATTTAATATGCTGTCATTTGGATTCTAACGGGGGAGAAAATAAATGGCTTTGTATGTTGGCAAGTCAAGTCTAACCCCATACCCTGTTTCTGTTGGAATAGTCTGCTCCTTTGTTTCTGAAGGTAAAGGCATTCTGAAGTTAATTGCACCAGGGGAAAAGTTGCAGCTATCTTCTGTTTGGGTTGGATTGACTTGCCATGTTTGCTTTTTTGCATATTGCTTCAGGTATTTTGGGAACGGTGTTATCTGATCGCAAATATAATCGATCATTAAAGCAATGCGAGCCTTACAAGAAAATTAGCTCTAAATGTACAAAGAAAACAGTAACTACTAGTTTTACAGACTAGAAAAAGAGACTGCTCAAGTCTTCTGAAACAGATGAGAAACTGATGATTTAAGTATCTTAACAAAAACTTATTGTGGAGTGGATTTTCTCAAACGGCACAGAACATGGGCTGGGGAGGGAGAAGGGGAAGGGAAGGGCAGCCCTTTCCACAGGGCTTGTTAGGAAACCTCCGAGCTGCTGCCCAAGGAGCCGCTGGGGCTGGGTTTGGGAAATGCAGACAGGAGACGGTGAGAGGCTCTTAGCCTAAGGAGGGATGGGGGAGAGGTGGAGGAGAACAGGTCACATACTGGGTGGGTTTCCACTGGTGTTGTGGCAGCCCCAAGCTGTCTGGTAGAGACCCTCCTACCTTCCACACCCCCAAAATGTACGGAGTATAAATGCAAGGCAGCGAATGTTGCACATCTCTACAACATTTTCCATACTTCCTCCTAATTTTTGTTAACAGTCCTGTCCGTTCTGTCCTCTCTTTGCCATGATACAGTAGTGATTGCTAGTGAAATACAACAATCCCTCTGCTGCTAGGTTCCCCAAAGTGTTTTTTGCTCAAAAAGTGTGCGTTTGCTTTCTGACCTGCAGGCCTGCCTTGCAGGCCGGGCGGCCAAGCAGCACATGCTGCGTTCTGACTGAGAAGGTGCCCAGAAACAAACCAAGTGTTTTCTTTTTGATCAACTGAGCTGATTAAAAACAATTCTCTGTTACAATCCACAGTCCAAAGAGATTGTTATTTGGGGCCTTATTTAATGCTCAGTAGGCCTTCTATACCAAGAAAGTTAATGTTTTAAAAAATTGCTGGAAGTCCTTCGTTTCTTCTCCTGAGATTTGATTAATTTGTTATTCTTCTTTTATCTACGAGTCAATCTTTTATGAAACTAGTAAGCATTTTGGAATCTGATTTTTATCTCTTCATGGAATCTTGTGAGGTTAAACTGCACTCAATTTGAGGTCCCCCCCATAGGTTGGCCATTGCTTTGGCTCTGTAGACAGCATAGAGAAGCTGGGAGAGGAGGAGGAAAGGAATGATGAAAGAAAATCTGTATAAAAGAGTATAGAACGGTTCAGAAATTAAACTGTAGATGTTATCTTGGGTTGTACTAGCTGAAAACTCGGTAAGAGTTATTGGTACTAATTTAGCAGGCATGTATTACTGTAGATATATTTTCTTTTTGGCTTCTGTCCCTTTCTGGTTTTCTCATACCCTTTCTTTGGCATACATTCAAATCATAGAACATGTTGAGTTTACTTTCTTTCCTTTTAAGAACAACAAATTCTGAGTATTGGCAAGAAAAATAATAGCCATTGTACTTAACATACAACATGCTCAAAGCGGGTATTACCGACTTGCAGTTTTGAGCAACTTTAAGCTCCTCAACTATAAAGTGTCTGTTTCCTACTTGAAACAATCCAAAATTTAGAAAGAGAAAATCTCTTAAAGAGAGTAGTGGGGCTCTGGGGCCTTAAACTGTATCTTTTGACATGAAGTTATGTGCCTGAACATTATCTTCGTGTGAAAAACTTGCTACCGGTATTTATTAAGCTCGAAAAGTAATCATTTTCTTTTCTGAAAACTTATTGCTTAGGTCTGTTTTCATAATTTTCGGCATTATTTTGAAAGCTTATCTGTTCCTGCTGATTTTAAGTGAACTTTTGCACCAGGATTTCACTGCTGGCCTCCAGCTGTCAGTAGGAAATTGGTGGGTGTGAGAGATTAACGATACCCTAAACATAATCTGTAGTTCTTGTGTTATTACAGGGATGCAATCACAACTCTAGATCTGTCGTTGGTTAGCTTTTGGTGTCAAGCTGCTGTAGAGCAGAAAGAAAAACCTCTTCATTTTGACCTTTTTCTTTTTGGGGGAAGCCTGTGATTTGCGTGTTTGATTTAATTCTGCAGGTTATAAAGTGGTGTGCTTTACAGTGTGGGGGGGAGGAAAGGGGGGGGGAATTCTTCCTGTTTTTGCAGACCACAAATCCTGTCTGGGGAGCCATTACAAACTATTATGTTAGCTTCTTAGTTTATGCTCAGAAATTAAAGCCAGAGTTAACTCTTTCTTTTCTTTTTGCCTTTACATTTATTTGTTTTTATTGTGAGAAGGTACAAGGTAATGGCTTCAAATTTTAATGTAGCAAATCTGTTTGGCATAAGCTGTGTCCATTTTACATTCCACTTGGTATTTACCTTTGAATCCACTGATTCCTTTGGATGTAGTTGTGCTTGTGATTTTAGAGCATACAGAAAATGATTGTCAGCTAAAGTAAGGTGATAAAAGTCAGGATATACAGCAGAGCCAGTGAACAGCGGTATTTATGAAATTCAAAGTTGAATTTGGAAGGAATTTGTTAAAAGTACATTTTTTCATAAAGATGAAATTTGCTACTTTAAAGCCACGTATAGTCCAGACCTTTTTGAATAGGTCACAAGAAGAGAAGTTTGACTTGGTTCGTTTTAGCACCTATTGACTCGAATCAGACCCGTCACTTTGACAACGCCAGTGATTTTTGGACAAGCAAAGTATAAGATTGGAATATTAGAAAGATGACCTCTTGAACTGGGGTTTGAGTTAAAAACCTTTATAGAAAAGCTAAAACAATCCTTATCTTAGCAATGTATCGGTTATTTTTTCCCCTCAACTTTTAAAATTTACCATGTACAGGGACAAATGTAACCCATCAGTGAGGCTGCTTAAGCAAGTTAACATTGAGCACATTAACATGCGCTCTTAATTGCGTGCACGAAGATGTTTAACATGCTGCTTTATTCATCTGCAGGCTCCTTCCAGCCATCTCTGCCTGCTAACTGTTGCTGTGTGCTGGGGCAAAGGCAGCCATTGCAGGTTTTGGGGCTGGGATGTACTTGCCCCGTTGTGTACCTTGCTCCACGGTGTGATTTTACTAGCTCATAGTTACAGCTAACACCTACAGCTATTCTAACTGAAAGAGGTGCCTGTTGAGTCGATTTATGTGAGTTTTGTACGTAATGGCATTTATCATGCTGTGGTTATTTTGAGGTATTTGTGACTTGGTCACTTACTTTCACAGGAAAAAAAATGTGATTATATTAAAAAAAAAGTATTTAGTTTAAATTTGTTTGTTTAGTTGCAGTAAACATTTAGATTTAAAGGTGTCTACTTGGAAGGATTTGTAGTTTTGTTTGAACAAGGCAATACAGAAAAAATGATTTAAACTTCATGTTGCCAAAAAAAAAAGTTACTCATGAGAAAGCCGCTTGACTGGCATGCTGTGTATTAGATATATAAAGATGGAGAGAGGAAGGCAAAAAGTAAATACTCAAAGGAGGAATGAATATGGAGAGAGAAGTAGTTTTAAAAAATCACAAGTGTCTACCTCTCAGCTGTGGCTCTTCAGAGAAAAAGGTGATGTTGGCTTTGTTGGAGATCTTATCTTCTTGAGTGTGGTTGTGCTGCTGAAAGGCTGCGCTCCACACTGATGTTCTTTGAAGCATCGTAGGGTCCTTCAGCGTGAAGTGAACAAATACAATTCATTTATAGTAAAAATGACATGAGCATAAGGGTGTTTTAAGGATTCACCGCACCTTCAGGCAAAGCTATTCTTTTTTAGCTTAGCAACAACTTTTTTTTTTTTTTAAGGAAAACCATAAATATATTGAAGGAAAACCATAAACAAGAAGGGAGAATTGGCAGTAAATTTCATAGGAAAAAATGTCCTGGTTGTTTTTAAAATTGGAATTTTGTATGCCTTGCTATTATATTAAGCCAAAGCTCATATTACTTGTGAGAATAAAGTTATTTGTTGAATTTTACAATGTGTCAAGCCAAGCAGAAAAGTATTTCTTAGCAAGCTGTCACACAAACAATATGTTGGCATGCAGATTTGGACAGTTGTTGCTCCTGTTGGGTGAATAGGTTCTTTACCTCATGTGTAAGGCAATTGTGACTTTGGCCTCTATCAAATATGTTTTCCAGAGCTTAAACCTGTGTGAAAGTGTAAATATCTTGCTCACAGGAAGATGAACTCAAAGTTTGAGATTGGCACTTTGATTTCTTTAAGATACTGTTGGTTAAACAAAGAATAGGAAATCTTTAATCTGCTTTCTTTATTTCCTGTACTTTCTTTTCAAGACCTTGAAGATGACTTGAAGTTTCTGAAAAACTGGAACAGCTTCGTAAAAGGAGTGTGTTCAAAGTCTTAGGGAACATGATGCAAAAACTGAAGGAGCTCAGTTTTTTGTTTAAGAAATTGTATGTGGCTGGTTTGGTTGGGCTCTCACTAGTGTTATAGTGGAGGGACAGATGTAACTGGTTTCAGTGACTGGAGAGATTTTTGTCTAGAACTAGGAAGCAAATTGTAAAAGTAGCATTCAGATAAGCTGTTACAACCACTGATAATCTCATGGAAAAAAAATTTAAAGACAAATTTGAGTGATTTTTATTCCTATTTTTAAAGCGAGTGACTAATTCATTAATGAAAATTTATTTTACATTAGGAAGTTAGATTATTTATTGCAGTAAACTCTTCTGATTTTTAGAAACTTTGGAAGAAATGTTGTCTAATATTTTTAACTTGCTTTCTGCCTTTTTTTTTCCATAGAACAGTGGAATTACTGAGCTGGAGAGGGCTGAGGGAGGCCATCTAGCGCAGCTGCCTGCTTGGAGCAGGATCAGCACTGACTTGGGACCAGGTTGCTTTGGGATTTCTATAGTCAGGCCTTGCAGACCTCTGAGGACAGAGGTCCTGCAACCCCTCTGGGTCCCTGTTCCAGTGCTTGACAGTCTTGAGGCAGAAAATACTGTTTCCTCACTGCAAGTCAGAATCCCCCATTTTTCTGTAGCGTGCTTCAGAGAGGCTGGTTCTTGCCCTGGTAACCTTCTTGTGGTGCTGGAGGGCTGCTGTTAGGTCCCCCCTGTGACCTTCTCATCTCTGGGATGAACAAGCCCACGTTCCCCATCGGCTTCTCTCAGGGTGAGTGCTGCAGCCCCGGCCGTGCTGGTGCCCTCCCCTCGACTCGCGCCAGGCGCTGAACTCTGTCTTGGTTGGGGGACCAAAGCAGGCCTAGTGGTCTGTGTGATGTCTAACGACTGTCAAGTAAAGGGGATTAATCACTTCCCTTGACCTCCTACATACACTTCTGTTAAGACAGCCCAGTGTGCTGCTAGGCTTCCTTGCTATTTTTGTCCTATAGCTTTTCATTATTTTTTTTAACAGTTATTTTTGACTCTTTCCTCTGGGCAGTACAGTCACAAAAATATGTTGTTCTTTGAGCTTTATAGGCCATAGTTGAAGAGCTGTTGGTATTAGAAGTTGGTCTGAATGCTACTGAGTTGTCCAAAAAGCAAGTTGTATCGAGTGAAACCTTTCTTTGAGGAAGCTACAAATGAACAGAAGAGTTATCTTCTGGAAGAATGTGGTCTGTTATTTAAACATTAAGAATTGTAACAGTGAGATTGGAATTATTCAGCCCCAGATGACATAAGCTGTATTGAATAATTGCACTTGGAGACATTGCTGGCTTATTTCTCTAGCAAACATACAAGAAAATTCATGTGAATTTGGGAATGGGGAAAAAATTAGGTGAAACAAAATGAAAAGTATTCTAGACACTACTCCTCTTTGAAGCTTTAAAGGGTGATTCAAAAATGTGTTTGCTTTCATCCAATCACTCTTTTCAGGTAAAAGAAACCAGTCTTGCTAAGACTTCAAAAAAAAAAAATGTTTTTCTTAGGTTCTTTAGTTTAACAAAGCAGCCTGGCAGAATTGAATGGGACATACCGCCCCATTTTGTGTCCCACTAATGCAGCTCTATTGGATGCTGACTTTGCGTCCTTGTTCTAGTTCATCACTGGTCAACCTTGTCAACCTTTCGTTAATTATGTCCTGGTTTGTGTGTGTGTGTTTATTTCCTTTCCCCAAATTAAAGATTGTGTGTCATTGGGAAGCTGGTCAAGGGAAGGGATTGTCCTTCTCTACTCTGCACTGATGCAGTGCAGCCTCACCTTGAGCACTGTGTGCAGGCTTGGGAACCCCAGTATAAAAAGGACATAAAACTATTAGAGCGTCCAGAGGAGGGCTACAAAGTTGATGATGAGTCTAGAGGGGAAGATGTACAAGGAGCAGCTGAGGTCCCTTGGTTTGTTCAGCCCAGAGCAGAGCAGGCTGAGGGGAGGCCTCATGGCGGCCTGCAGCTCCCTCACGAGGGGAGCGGAGGGGCAGGCGCTGAGCTCTGCTCTCTGGGGACAGCGACAGGACCCGAGGGAACGGCATGGAGCTGGGACAGGGGAGGGTCAGGCTGGGGGTTAGGGAAAGGTTCTGCACCCAGAGGGTGGTCGGGCACTGGGACAGGCTCCCCAGGGTAGTGGTCATGGCACCGAGCCTGCTGGAGTTCAAGAAGCGTTTGGACAACTCTCTCAGCCATAGGGTCTGATTTTTGGGTAGTGCTGTGCGGAGCCAGGAGTTGGACTCGATGATCCTTGTGTGTCTCTTCCAGCTTGGGATATTCTGTGATTTGGAACTGTCTAGGATATGGGAGATAGTATCAGCTGAAAGATGGAATTGAAGCAGTGGGAAGCTAAAATGAAGATTTTGGTGAGATTAACTTCTAAATGGAAAATGGCAGAGATGAAGAAAGCACAGAGGAGTAAAGGGAAATAAAAATGTGTGTGTCCACGCGGGCTTTCTCTTAGTGACCCTGCCTGACCATCACTGGTGTAACTACCTGCTGATCTAGGTCCTCCAGAGATTAACCTTCAACACTGGTTCATGGACTGGGGGGGTTAAATGTTAGCCGTTTTGTAGTGTCTTTAAGCCTCCAAAGCAGGTGATTACACATGGCAGACTAATTATTTCTGTTATTTAATTATTTCCTGCTCTTGTAATACTATTTCCCAATTATATGCGTCTCTTATTTACCAGCTGCAGCTTTAATACAGTCCTTGGGTTGTATCAGCGACCCTTTTGTTTGGACCAGCTCCATCCTTCTGTCCTGTTTTCCATCAGCTGTCATTGTTACAAAATAGTGCCACATTTTCTGAGCTTCCACCCACTTTTTACCAGTTGAGTTCACAGTTGGGTTAGGTTTGCTGGATCACATTTGCACAGGGCTGGGAAGAGTTTTCTGTAAAAAAACATGGAGATATTTATTATTAAAGCAGTCACAGAATGAATTTGGGGGAAAAAAGACTTTCTGCTTGGAGTTAGCTGAGGCCTTGTTCAGCAGCAAATGCAGGCAGGCTTGCTTCAGGCACTTTCAGATGATGTCAACGAGCAGCTTTCTGTATTTTCAACTCCAGAAGTTATTTCCTTGTGTGCTTTCATTGTCTGCATGTTTTTCCTCCCTCTGACCACCTACTTCTTGTATCGGTCTCACTGCAGCTGCGCTGTAGCTTCTTATTTCTTTCCTTCCTTTTCTCTAGCCCCTTTTCCTTTCTTTGTCTTTGCGATTGGCAGGTTGCATTTAACACTTGGCCGAGAGGGACCACAATAAAAGCTACGAATTTGACAAGATCAAGCTCCTGGATTTTTAGTACTTGGAAAAAGAAAAAAAAAAAAAATAATCAGTGGGAGGCCAAAGCACCTCGCCTGCATGTCATCCCAGCCTGTGTGATACAGATACTACCAGAGAGAATCCATGAAGTAAATTGTGCAGTAGCCAAGCTGTGCAATACACACTATAATACTATTGTCAAAACACTCATTATACTCTTAAAGCAGTGAGAGCTTAAAAAGCTTAAAGATTCATTGGTTGTTCGTGGACCTGTTCAAGAGTTCAATTCATGTACTGTACAAGGTGAATTTTCATTCCTTCCTGGTTAGAAGCAGCATGCAGGATTGGGGGACTTTATTGTGAGTTATGGAAGTCTCTCTGCTTTAATGTTTCAAGATACAATTCGCTATATGTTGTCTATTTGGGTTTTTTTGTGTGCTCCATCCGCACCAAATATTTAGATTTGGGCTTTTTTTTTTTTATCCCTGAGGTTTCTATGCTGTGATCTTGTTGGTATTTTTTTTTTTGTATCTGCACATGCAGAGTGGTAGTAGGTGGGGAAGGTATTCAAAGAGGATTTTTTTTAAACAATCTGCTTTTGTTAGTTAAAGTTTTGAGCTTCAACAAAATTTGAATCTTGCATGTGAATAGAGAGCAACCTGTGGGACTCAGGATGATGTAACATTGCTTCTTCAAATTCAAAGTGATGTGGAAGCACTAGAGCTTTTAAATGGGATATATCCCTATGCCTCACATACCGGTTGTGAGAAATGTAAATCTAGATGCTTTGCTTGGCAAAGTTATAAACACCTGGACATGAGGGTTAGAAAATACTGAACAAGATTTTTTCTTTCCTTTTCATTTTTTTTTCTGCTTGCTGCCTTGGAACCATGCAATTGGAATTTATTTCCTACTGTGTGTGATTTTGTGTCCTTGTGTAACTGCACTGATTTCAAGTTGTTTTGTTAACATACAGCCCTCTTAAGCACTCTATGCTTAAAAACTTAAAATATCAAGACAAATATACAAACTTGGGTGGGTTGGACCTTCTGTCATTCATGTTTGTAGCAGCGTTAAAAAAAAATCCCAAATGGTGTGAAGACAAATGAGTTCAGCTTATAAACTCATTTTCATATTAAGTTTAACAGTTAAACATGATGGTATGATATTTGAGGCTTTCACTTTGTGTTATTCAAGGTGCCTTGCCCCTTCATGATGACTTCATGACTCGTGCAGGCCAATCACTATATATAACTCTGTACTTATAATTCTTCACTGCTTTGATACTGTGCTATGAAGGTACTATTTTTGGTTTCATATGTATTTTTCTGTAGGGTAGCAATGATCCATCCTAAATTCTGTTCTTTAATGCAGTATTCTAATGCTTAAACTTTTTTCTTCATTTTGCAAAAAGTTATTAATTTATTCACCAATTTTATAACTTCTGTTTCTAGGAGAGGACTCCTCACAATTTACATGGCCAATCAAGTAAGTAGTCCTTTATTTCAAGAGTAAAAATGTGTAATATCATTGGAAATGCATCTTGTTTAAAATGGATTAGTGCTGAGATCCATTGACTTCTTAATCCTTTGAAGACTTTTCTGTTTTTCAATTGAAGAATTACGTGCTGTTAGGTAATGAAAGTTATCTTAATAGCAAGTTGTGCTCTTAGGTGTTTCAGGAGTAGCTGTAAAGCACATGCTGAACTGTAGTTTGTTGTATTATGTTGAAATTTCTTGTATCATAAACCCAAGAAAATGGATAATTTTATGTCCCTTCCTTAGTAGAATGACGTGGTACTTTCAATGATCATTGTTTTTCAGATAAGTAATCCAACAATATATGCGTCACTTTTATTATTAATCATTCTTCAAACTGATATAAAATATTATGCAAGCAAACATTTTACCAGATGGTTGTATCAATTTAATTTTGTCGTGTTCTTTGTAATCTTTGTCAAATAACAGTA
The DNA here is from genome assembly GCF_964211835.1 of Anser anser. NCBI lineage: Eukaryota > Metazoa > Chordata > Aves > Anseriformes > Anatidae > Anser > Anser anser. Next base: position 204,038,981 of record NC_139720.1, on the reverse strand, counting down.
GTAAACTTATGTAAATACTTTATACTTTAACTTTTTCTAAATATGTACTTCTGTAACATGATTATATTTCTTGAGGAATGATTGTATTTGCTAGAAGAATTATCTAAAGATTTTTTATAGTGAGTTGTATAAAGAGTCATAGAAACAAGAAGGAAAACAAAACTAAACAAAAAACCCAACCAGACAACCTAAGAGATGTTTTAGAACACTATAACAATTTACTGGAGCCTTGAGAGAATCATATGAACTTAAGACTCTTTAAAGATTTGTAAGTAAAAGTGTTGAGACAAAGACAATTTATTGCAGTACAGATTGGAGTGATAACACCAATACTTTCTCTTCCATTCTGGTAAAGCCATTGTTGATAACTGTTGTAATTGTGACGATACTTGGAATGCTTTTGGAAAGAGATGATATTTCACGTGCTAGCAAGTAAATATCCTGTCCATAGAAATATTTCAAAATATAGCAAAACCCATTATAGAGTTCTATTTCAAATTCTAGTGTTTAATTTTTTTTTAGGCAGGAATTGTTTCTTACTTTATTCTGTATTCATACAGTGCCTGTCATTACAGACTCACTCATGAGTAGAGTTTACAGAATTCAGAAGAGAAGAAATTAATTTTCACCATTAATTATATTGATATCAACTACTTTTTACTGTTTTAACTTTTATCCACTTGACTTGGATGGCTCATACCCTGTCCATTAAGTTTCCTTTTTGTTTGTGATTTTTTTTCCTAATTTGAGAAGAAAATGAGTCGTCTCCTTGAAATTTAATTAGTTATATGTTCAGACCCTCAATAACACGTAGCAACAGCATTGGATTCCTACGGGGATAACTTCGGTTATCACTAAGGACTGAATTTGTTCTTGAATTAAAAAGAGTAGGTGTGTAAAAGTCTCTCATTCAGGAAGCATAAATTATTATAAAAGTAGTGATAATTAGTTGGACATCTCATTGTTAATTTGGATCGGGCTTTTAAAGAGAGAGGGGGAAATAGGTGTGCTTAAATAGCAAAATCTCTTGAGTATCCTAGTAATGAGAAAGCTCATTATGTCCATGACTCTTAAGTTGTGATGCCACACAGCTCACTTGATGTTGGACAGTGTTATAAGGGAAAAGTCAACCACTGTAGTCAGATTTGTAGTCAGATTTTATGGAAGCCATTTATTGCCATGAATGTTCTCTTCAACATAATGGTTTATTTTAGTAACTAGTCTTTGAACTTGGGACAGCCAACGGTTTGGTTCATAAACTGCCCTGATCATGACATACTTAGCTTGTTAGCAAGCTGTGTAGTCACTGCAAATATTTTCCTACTTGCATTGCTTATCTCTGGTTGAGAACTTTCTATGCCTTAAGTTTTACTCATAACTTCACTGTGTCCTTAAAGTATTTGTTACCTTTAGATTGCAGCATGTTCTGAGAGCTGTCATACTTTAGTTGTTAATGCTGGTATCTAGATTTCAGACCTGGAATGCAATGTGGCTTAAGCTAGTTGTCAGGCCATGAAAATGGAGAATGGATATGAAATGGGAAATTACTCTGCATTTCTTGCATTTTATAAAAACTGGTTTCAGAACCTATTCACATATTCTTTGAACTAAATGTATTACGTTGTTTTGTTTCATGTTTTGCTAAAGTATATTTTATAGTCTGAGCAATAACTACATCTTTTTTTGTGGTTCTTCGTGAGTGCCTTTGTCTAGTTGGGAGGGGGGGTAGTTGTAATTAGGGCTATTGGTTATAAGCAATTATCTTGACTATTGCTGCAGTGAATTTCTATAGTCATACTAGGGCCTTTAATATAGTAACCTTTAAAACAGGAAAATAGTTTTTATATTGGCCATGTTGGCAGTGCTTGACAGTTTGTGCGCAGAGATGAATTTACGTGGTGAAATGGGCATGATAGGTGTGAAAGTCTTCATGTATGGCTGCCGTTGAGGAGCGAAACACAGGAGAGTGTTACAGGCAGAAGGGTTAAGGACATTTGTTTTGAAAAGGCAACATCTTTTATTGATTTTTTTTAATTACTAGAAACATATGAATAAGTGTCCTGACTAATTTTAAGTAATGCAGGGACTTATATGACCCAGAACTCCCCAGTTGTATTTTCTGACTACTTACAGGATGAAATGACAGGTTAAATTGTTTATGCTGTATATGTTCTGCGGAAAAATTGAATGAAAGTGCTTTCTTAAGGTAGCTTTCTGCTAAATTGAGTTTATTAGAACAATGCATGTGAAAGGTTTTTTTTTTTTTGACTTAAGTAGAAGAAATAAATATAGGAATATATGATATGCAGTCTAAAATCAACTTCTGAGCTTTTTTTTTTTTATTAGAAATAAACTAATATGCCTGAGCCCTAACATGGTTGAAAATGTGGGTTTGGAAGTTTTTAACTAGTTACAGTCTGAGAACTGATGTTTCTGTAATACCCCCGCGGAGAGCTGCGGTAGTCAGTGCTGGGGACCACACAGGAGCACAGAGCCTTTCAAGTTCTATTTTGGATTGCACATGTTAAAGTCAAGACGTTTCTAGGATTGTAAGGGATGCATTGGTAGTGAACGTATAAGATAATCCTTTATGGTTAATTTGAGATCAAAAGGAACCCCAAGATTCCAACAAAAGGTGGAAACTGAAATGTAATATCTTCAGTTATTTTTATCTGGAAAAGAAGATGATGATAATAAATGGGCGGCCGTGAATGATACCTATAGCTCTTAAGTTTCAAAACAGTTATGGCATACTTCATTGTGAACAGCTTAACATTTGAGTTGTTGCTTTGAAGTTTAAGAAACCATGTCTTTGAATTAGTTTGGTTTTTTTTTGTGTTGAAACTAAACTGACTAAAAGAGGGTCTGACTAAAAAATAAAAAACAACCTACAAGATAGAAAAGAGACTAATCTGGACTAGGACCCTTTTTTTGTTATAAAAGTTTTTGAGAAATAAAAAATTTTGAAAATTGATACATTGTCATTCAAATGCTATCCCAAGACACTTATCCTAGTGTATGCTCAACTGTACAGTGTTTGCTCTGCTCTGGAAAAAATGGAGGTGTATTTACATTTTGTTTGAAATTCAAACTGTGCCTCGTTATATCAGACTTCATTCATTTTATACTATAATTTCTAATGGATTTGAGTAGAATCACAGAATAACTTAGGCTGGAAAAACCCTTAAGATCATCAAGTCCAACCACCAGCGTATCACTACCAAGTGCACCACTAAGCCGTGTCCCTAAGCTCTTACATCCACACGTCTCTCACGTATTTCCAGCGCTGGGGACTCTGCTACTTCCCTGGGCATTGGAATCCCATACTTGCATTGCATGACCACCCTTTCCATGAAGAAATTCTTCCTGATGTCTAATCTAAACCTTCCCTGGTGCAACTTGAGACCTTTTAGTCGTATCCTATCACTTGGCACCTGAGGAAAGAGACCGACACCCTCCTCACTGCAGCCTCCTTTCAGGTAGTTGTAGAGAGTGATGAGGTCTCCCCTCAGCATCCTTTTCTCCAGGCTAAACAGCCCCAGTTCCTTCAGCTGCTCCTCATAACTCTTGTTTTCCAGTTCCTTCACCAGCTTCGTTGAACTTCCCTGCACACGGATGATCAACTCCACGTCCTTCTTGTGGTGAGGGGCCCAAAACCAAACACAGTACTCGAGGTGTGGCCTCACCAGTGCCGTGTACAAGGGGACAATCACCTCCCTGGTCCTGCTGGCCACACAATTTCTGATGCAGACCAGGATGCCATTGGCCTTCTTACACACTTGGGCACACTGCTGGCTCCTGTTCAGCCAGCTGTCAACCAGCACCCCCAAGGCCCTTTTCTGCCAGGCAGCTTTCCAGCCTCTCTTCCCCAGGCCCATACCGCTGCACGGGGTTGTGGTGACCCAGGTGCAGCACCTGGCACTTACCCTTTCTGATTGTCATGTGTGGTGTTATACATACAAAATTGGAAATGTTAACATTAACAAGTTGTTCTTCAGGGTCACAGGTTAAACAATGTAAAGTTCAGGCATGAGATCAGACAGCTGGATGCAAAAGGCAGAGTGGGAGTGTTGGGGGCTGGCTTTTGACTGTGATAGAAGGAATTGATGTAGGAATCATTCCCAACCATAGAGAGGGCGTTAGGGAGTGGAAAAAATACAAATTTGAAAAATAGGTTGAGAAAGATCAAGAAAAGAAGGCAGCAGTACAACCCAAAAATGAGGAATTAGAACTCTTTGTAGCAAGAGACATGAAAGATTGGAGCTGAGCTGATGTAATGAGAGTTGGATTGTGGGAGTGTTGTAGGTATAACAAGTGGAAGATAGATGGGAGAACATAGAGACTGTGCTACTTAAAGCAGAAAGCAGATGATAAAGAAAACGATAGGTTTGGAGGGAAGGGAAGTAATGAATTTCGCTGCAATGAAGAAAAATTTAGCAAGAGCCCAGAGAGAGAGAGAGAGAGAGAGAGACAAAAAGGGTACTGTTGGTGTCCTGAATATGGGAGTTGGAGAAAATGTTGTCAGCAATAACATCTGGATGAATTCTACACAGAAAAATGGCTAGTCCATGTTGCACTTACATGCTGTCCTGATGTTAGGTCATCAGTGCATCTATCATTGATGAAGTATTGAATATAGGAGCTCATATACCAAGGAAGAGGTACTGTTTTAAGGTAAGAAACACACGGCCGCCAGTAGTAAGAAAAGGGAGCGTTTTCCTTTCAAACAAAATTTTGGAGGAAGAATGCATCTTCCTGGGTGTAAAGTAAAACAGTGATCACCTGTTACAGATAATATGGATTAAGAGAAATATTGAGAGAACAGCAAGGAGTGTAAGACGACTACAATAAGGGGAAGTCCTTCAAAATTTTGTACGCTTGAACTTATGACATTTTTCTGGAAAATCTGAGGGCTGCTGTGGGTGTTCAACAGCCTGTTGATGAGGCTGGGAGCCTGCTTACTGTGGTACTTACTCTTCCTTTTGGGCATACCAACTCCTTCCTTTCCCTGTGTCTGCTGTTACAGAAACACTTTTTCAGTTGTATTTCAAGTCCAGATAGGAAATCGTTAAAGCTAAAAAAAAAATACTGTTGACATTAAATACTGAATAGAACAAGTTGATCAAAAGTATTTGAGTGGGTATTGCTCTGTTTCAGTGTATGATAGAGCACAGGTAGTATAACCGAGAATGGTTTCTTTCGCTTTTGAAGAAATGCAAGCAGTATCAGAGTTGAATTGTTTTTCATTTACATAAATAGTCTAAATCTGGCTTCATTTTGGCCGTACCTTTGTTTACTCCAAGCAAGCAATGTGAAGAACAAGTATTGTGCTCCTATGGCTTGAGCTACTTGGTCTAGAAGCAAACAAGAATGCTGAAGCACAGATCCACAAAGAAGTCCCTCTGGATCTAATGGAGAAATGAGTATCCAGCGCTCTTTAGTCACAGCTTAACTCCAGGTGTTTGTATGCTTTCTTACAGGATGGAAGTCGTAGCGATTCAAAATACCGCTAAATCTTCATGCTTTGCAGTACTTAAAAAATCAAAACCAGTAGTCTAGTGTAAGATACATGGTACACTTTGGCAGCAAACAAAGCTTAACAGGAGTATAGTGGAATATAAAAAGTGGTTTGAATGTTTGAGGCCAAGGGCCCTCCAATATCACTTTCCACGTACACTAAATTTGTTGTTATTGTTTTGTGCCTTGTGGGGAAGGTATGTGGAGGGACAAAAGAAGGGGCAGAGACTTGCTACGGCAAGAGGAGCAGCAACAACAGAAATCTACTTTTAAGCTGTGCTGTTGCTGATCCTGTTCGCCTAAAGGCAAAATGGTAATATTGTAAATGAAGATAATTGCATACAAAAAGTACTCTGCCACTGAACATTCCTGAGTGATTTTACTAACCAGCTTATCAAGTGCTTTCTATACAAACTTGCAAATGAGTTGGAGTTATGAATGTTTCAGTACCTTGTGCCTGTTACAATTAAATGTATGATACTGTGAAAATACAGATTCCAGTTTTTTTCCTTGAGTAATGTGCTATATGACTATAAAGTCACATTTATGTTGTGTAACTTGCAAGTCATTTGAGAAATTATTGCCTAATAGTGTTATATACTATAAAACATTATGTACCAAAATAGAAATATCCTTAAAAATAAGGTCTTGTCATTTTTTTCAACGATAATTCTGTGAAATAATAGGTGTTTGAAATATCCCATTTTTTGGCAGGCCATTACATTTGGTTACACAGTTTATTTACTGTAACACAAAAAAATGTTTTCTGTTTAAACTTACTAAATTGACATTTTATAAACAAGGCACCAACTCCTTTTCCATTGGGAACAACACAGTTTTAATCAAAAGATGAAGACAATGCAGACTGAAGGAGGCCAGATGGATTTACATTTACCAAATAAATATTTTAGAGTTTTTAGAAGCTCTGGATTCTAGGAAAATGGATTTTCCCACTCCTCTGTTCTCTTTTTAGGTAATTAAAATTTCGTTGTGTGCTTTCATGGTATTCCTTTTTTATTAACATTATGCAAGGACTGCTGGGATGGGGAAACTCAGCTCTCTTATTTAGTTTATCAGCCAGGGTATGAATACCCAGATTTTTTTTTTAACTTCTCTAACATCTAAGAAGTGACCTCCATAACTGAAAATGCATCAAGTAAATGCTTGAAACACTTGTCTCCTTGGAGTCTAGCTGTTTTCCTGCCACCATCTCTTGGTTTGTCACGGATAACTGCGACCCTCTTCTGAGGCGAGAGTGGCTTTGGTTACAGCAGCTGGAAGGGACCACGTGTATTTATTCTCTAATGTTGCCCAGGCTAGATAGCCCTTTCATGGATAGCCCTTTCATTCCTTCCATTATTAGCTTTTGAGTTGATACTGTAGCAGTTTAAGAACCATTGCTTAGTTCTTCCTTATGGGCAAAAAGAAAGAAAAAAGTACTATGCTGACTTTTTTATTAGAGTAGTAAAATTCTTATTTTCTCAACGTTATAATGTATTGGTAGAAAAGCATGAATACTTTGATATTCTGCTTTTGACTTCCTGGTTAACTTAGAGGAAAAAATGCAGTTTGAAAGCTTGCAGGGAAGCCCTCTGCTTTTCCTCATTGGAAGCCGTGCTGAGGTAGAGGTCCGGATCCCAGTGTCATTCCTGGCTGGAGGAGGACAAACTCCTGATGTTGTGGTAGTGCTCTCAGCTGAGGTACGTGTCTGTCACTGCTGCCTGGGTGAGGGAGGAGCAGAGAGGTCAGTATTTAGTGTTGCCTGAAAAGAAGTCTCAAGGACTCATGGCATAATTTCTGCTGTTGCATGGACAAACTGCCTCAGATAATGATGTGCTGCTGGCTGTAGTTGATAAAGGCTTAACTTCTAACAGGCGTGCCAAAACTCGTTTTAGTACTAACAAGAAACCAATCTTCTCTGGTGTCAAGTTAGACATCGATATCAACTCAGCAGTGTTTTTTCTGAGCCTACAGTTTTAATACATGTCCTCTTCAACACATCTTAAGTTCGAAGCTCACTTGAGAGTCCTGAATCCCTGCTTCTAACAGTAGCATTTTGGCTACTGGGAGGATTTGTTTGCTTCCACTTGTATCAGGTCATGCGATGTTCTTTGGTAAGACCTGCCTTTTGTTGAGGAATGGTATTTTTCTGCTGTTCCATCATCTGGATTTAGTAGGAAAGCTCCTTCCTTAACTTCCATTTCTTTAATGCCTGGAGCTTACTGGAAAAAGAGGGTAGAAGAGCTTGCATCTTTTTCATTTCATAGAAGACACAATCAGATGGAGCTCATCTGACATTTATTCTGTGGCCTTCATATCACATGCTCTGTCTTAATTGTGTTATATTTCTGCTCTTGTGTCATTCTCTCAGCACCCCCAGGTTACAGTTCAAGAAGTGATGCTGTTAATACCATGTACCAATTGTAGACTGGAGTGGGAAAGTAAATGAAGTGTTAAATGTAGTAGTAGGAAAAGGATGAAATGTTTTTTATTAAGATGTTAATAGCATTACATAAAAAGGAACATAATTTTGTGAGTAGTTTGGAGGAATATGAAGTTACTCAAAAGGAATGGTTACTCTTTAATGCCTGACAGTAATGTTCAGGTCTGTTCCACAGGCACCTAAGCAGAAGAAAACTTTTACCCTTTCACAGAATGCTTGAGTTTATTTTGGTGACTGTGCAGGGAAAGTGTATTGTATGATCAACATTTCCAAGCTCCTTGCTTAGAAATTAAATGCAGATGTTTTCAAATAATCAAAGACTTAGGCGTGTTTTATTCTAGTAGATAAATGCTCAAAACACTTTCCAAAAATTTTATTTTGGAATTCAGAATTAGATGCCATAAATGGGTAAGCTATATACTTTACACATATCATGTTCTGTGGGATAGGCAGTTTGGCAACTGAAACAGGCAATATTGAAATAAATTGCTACTTTTAAATATAAACTTTACATAAAACTCGTATGAGAAGAGAAATACGCTGCAGTCTTACTCTCCTTCAAATAGAGCATAATGTGGACTAATTTGATTAACAGAATACTTCACGTAATCAAATTATGGATAACTGATGGCTCTCTAGCATGGCTTTAAAAGGTTGAAACTTAAGGTCACTGTCACTACCCCCACGTGAAGTCTTTAAGAGGCAGGTTTTAAAATTAGGAGTCATGTGAACTTAAACACTGCTGATGTCTTCACTTTTAAGTAATACAGTAATAAAGTTAGATCCTAGCAGCTGGCGCTCTTGCGGATTGACATGGCTAATTGGCTTTGGCATCTTAGCCTCAGGAAACCTCATCCATCACTTCAGAGCAGGACGTTTGGCAAGAGTCAGAGAAAACATTTAATACTTTGTCTCTTGCTTTCTATGCAAAGCTGCTTTGCATTTTTGAGCTTTCCAGTGTATCTTGTTAAACGCTCAATGCAATACTTATTTTTACGCTCCTTTAACGAGATCTTTTACAGTGAGTAGCTACTTGTTTGACTTTCTAGAATTACCAAAAATGTCAGTATTACAAATCAGTTTTGAAACTTCTCTCTCAGATAAAACTTCTGTCTTTTATAGCTTATGCAAAATTCTGGATCAGAAATACTGTGTTAAAGTTAGATGACTTTTTGCTAGTCAGTAACTGGGATTAAAGGAATGTTTAATTTCAGGTTATGAAGAACTCTCAGAAACCTATCTCTAGTGTGAAAAGCATTTCTAATTTTTAGAACTACTGTAGGTGAGAATTTGGTAGATTAAAAAAGATGGGTCAGGAGGTATTTCAAGGCTTCCCAGCAGGTGAGGTCCAAGTAGTGTTTGAGGAGAACTGACGGTTTTCCTGGTGAGAGGAAAGGGTCTCAGAGGTCTGCTGGGGGAGGCTTGTGGGAGCAGGAGTCTCTTACTCTTCCTACACCCCAACAGTCTCAGCAGTCCTCTCCCCTTCTGCCAGCTCTTCACATTGTCAGGCATTCATGTTTGCTCCTCAAACCTTGAAGAAACACAGCTTTCACCCCCCTCTCCAGGCTCATCCCAGGATGAACACAAGGCAGGAGGGGGAGGCGTTCATGAGCTGCAGACCTTGGAGTTCTGGGGAACCGTTTGTGTGACCTTTTCTTAGATATATTTACGAGAAGCACTCACCATTTAGTCAGCTTTCTCTTGTTGGGGTGCAGAGGAAATGTGGAAGGACCTTTGCCCGCTCTCAGAGATGAGCCAGCTCCGAGCATTCAGGGCCAGCAGCAGAACCGCTCACTGCATGGTAGGCCTCGTCCGTGAACCCCCTGCTTTACCTCTTTCTCTATGTCCCTCTCTTTAGCCGTTTAATAAAACTGGGAAGTTTTAACGTATAAAATTTTGGAAGCTTTAATTTTTGAGGTTTTGGCAGTTCCACTTAAAATCTCCAACTGTTGTGCGGGTGATGATAGTTGTCCCACTGCTTCTGGAACTGATCAAGTGTTAAGACAGCTTGGGAGTCGTGGCATTCGGATTTCATTTTATAAAAGAAGAAAACTTTAATTCTGCGTTCAAAATACGCAGAATGAAAGCATTTCGAAGAGGAATGCAGTTTACATAAGTGTAAGCTCATCCTGCTAGTTTATGACTTAATTAAAAAACACCATTTTTTTACACGCTGTTAATCTTAGCATGGAACTCTCTGATGGAATGGGGGTGTGTTGTTCCTGATTAGTCACATCATATTTAATTATTGCTTTCTGTGCTCCAAATGTTTTGTTCAGAATTAAATCCTTCGTGCTCTTAATTACTGATATCCCCTCCTATAGCATGACTGCCAGTTCCAGTGTGATATTGTTCCTGACGTCATTATAGGATAATGATAATTAACCAGAGCAACAGTTTCAGCCCAGAAATCGTTTTGCTCCTTTTGAATCCTTAAGCTTTCAAAATAAAAGTATGTCACACGCTTGCAGTACTTAAATACTTGTTCCACAGAACGTTTTGGAGAGAAAGAAAAGTTGTTTAGCCTAAAAATTATAAACCCCACACAAAGGCAATAATCAGTGAGTTGTTTCGGAAAACAGTACAGCCAGCTTCTGTCTTCACGGTATCGGAACTACAAAACAAAAAACACACCTTTGCACATACAACCTGACATAGCGATTGTTTTCATATTTTCACTTCCATGTTTTGAAGAAGTATTTTCTATGTTAAAAAGTATGTGGCATGGTTATGTACAAAAGTGATTCCCGAAGTCTTATTAATTCTGTAAATAAGTAAATATTTTAACCTATATTTATAATCAGCTGTAATGGATGTGCTGGTGTATAGCCATAAGCTTGTGTAAACTGGCAAATGTTAACACGTGGTGGTTTAAGTTCTTTATGTTCTGCTGTTACAGGATATGTAGATTTTAAACAGTGCCGAGACTAAGTTTTTTAATTGTGTAAACAGTCATTGGTTTGGCATTCAGGGGGAGGTGGTTCATTTGAAATCTTGTCTCAGTGATATGCTCCTTATGCCTTTAATAAGGTTAGAAAAGTGGAGGAGGACAACTTCTAGCACAGCTTGTAAATGTCAGTCTGGATGGGAGGCAATTCAGCTTGAAAACAATATTGGTGTTGGAAAAGTGAAAGGAGAAAAGATCCCTTCTGGGAACTGTTCTCCCACGAGGAAAAACTGTTTTAAAAAATGTAAAATTATGATCATTTTTGGTAACGCAGAAGGAAGTAGTTCTGAAATACCAAACTACGTCTAGTAAACGTGGGGAAAACCAAAGACAGAATAAAATTTATTTCGGCTAGGTCTAAAGCCGCCCGGTTTCCTGAAGGCAGTATTTCACCTTGGCTTGAGCCCTGTTCACACGTGAAAATTTCCAGTTAACGTCTTCTCTTTAAGACTATTCCGTCTTTGAAAGGCAAGATGACTCAAATAGAATTTTTACAGGAAAATAGAGATGATTGTGGGAGTAGGACCCGCTTTTGAATCTTCTCCCCTTTTCCAGGCTACGAGATAAAGGTCAGCAGCCGAAACCACTAGTCTCTGTGGAATTTCAAGGACGCACCAATAACCATACCTTACTACGATATTCTGTTAAATAGGGTTATTTCAGAGGAGTTGCACCATTTGATGTTGGTCTTGTATGGTCACTGCCATGTCATGTGGCAGCTGTAAATTTCAACAGGGCATTTTGTAGCTAATCTTTCATGTTCGTGTAATTTGAGTGCTGTGGTTCCCTGAGAGTTTCTTTATGGTTCAGTAACCTCTCTCCGCCTGCTCGGAAGAAATGGAGTGCTTCAGTAGCTGCTGCTCTTCTCAAGTCCGGTAATTAGTCTTGAAGATTGCAGGAGACTTTTGTGGATTTTGTTAAAATTAGTCTGGATTCCACACCCAATATTTCTAGGGAGAAGAGTGATCTGAAGTGGGAATCGGGAGAGGGGTAGAATGCTTTATATTTAACAACGTATTTTTCTTCGCTTTAGTACCTATTTTACATTGATAGAATTTTTGTCAAATTGTTTTGATTTATTTTGTTTGAATTGCTCATATCCAATTTTTGTGAATTTTATTAGGATATCCATTATAACCCTAGTTAGAAATAATGTAAGCATCAGTTTCAGTGATTGTGTCAGACTGACTTTCTGTAACTTTTACATAATTTCATAAATGTGTGGTATTTGTTTAACCCCCTTCCCCTCTCCACAAGTAAACCCTAATGAATTTGTGTCTTTGAATACTTTTTTAATTGTAAATCTTTTCACTTTGAAAACACCTGCTTTCATTTGTAGAAAGTAATTCTTGCTGGTAACCTTGGGTTACTGGTGACTTTAGTGTCTTTCATTCAAGTTTACGTGTACAACATTCTGCTTGCAGCGTTTCATGTATGTAATTTGATGTGTGGTTTTGCGGATCAGTGCGTTGATTGAAAGGTCTTTACATTGTCAGTCAGGTTGCAAACATTCCCAAAGAGCACCTGTACAGTTGTTTGGGAAATATGCACTCCACGTATGTGTGGGCTCACCTCCCCTTTGTAAACAATTTATAAACAATTCTGTGCTTAGAATATTTGGAAATTTAAAATATTTTAGATGTTCGTGTAGGGAAAAAAACATTCATTTTTTAAAACAACTGTATATCTTTCCTTGCTTCCTGGCACGCATGCTGTTTGCCTCTGTGTCTGTCTGCCTCTGTCTTTAGGGATGTTTTTATTAGCCAGCAGGAGCTTTACAAATTATGATTATTCTCCCGTATAAAAACATGTGGCTATCCTTGGTGACAGGCTTCTATTAACATACTGAAACTATCTGCCATCCAGAAAATGACTTACTGGGTAAATCGTTTCCTTTACATTTAAACCCTAATGTTCACCACATCTCTTATTCTTAGCCTAATAAAGGCTGCTGGGAACTGAATGAAGTCCTCAAGCACGTTAAGCTGTACGAAGTAGCCCCTGGAGTCCCAGGCTGTGACTGTGGCATACAGTGTAAATCATTTTGAACTGAAATGGGTGCACTGAACTTGAATATGGGCATTGTTTGATAGCGCTTGCAAATCACAGTGGGACAGTGGCCTTAGGCAAAACAAGAGGTAAAGGGAATTCGGTGCTGTAAATAACCTTGTTGGAGACCTTCATCATGCTTATAAATAACAAAGCTCTCGGGCATCTCCCTGTCATGTGTCCCGTCCCCCACCCGAAAATCCATAAGATTTTTGTTAATTTGCGTGATTGCCTGCTTATATTTCATTTATGAATTTGAAAATACCCGAGTTTGAAGGTATTTCTATTTGAATAAACTTTGGGGTGAGGCCTCTCACTGATCTGTGAGATTTGGGGTTTTACTAACGGATAAAAATCTGAAACTTTTCTCAGAGTTCTAGCCTGTTTGTAATGTAGGCTGTGTATTGTGCATGTGGAGACTCGAAGAATAGGATTATAGGATTATTTTTGGAACTTCACTGAGAGGAGTTACTGCAGTTTGAGCAAGAACTTAAGACAGTCACCCTGGTCGGTGTTATCCAGTATTCCCTCTCATACTGAAGGGGGATTGGGAGGAAGCCTCAAATACAGGTCTGGTATGGAAAACATTTAATCTCTACAGTGCAAGTTATCCAAAATTGCCGCTAACTGAAAACAGAAGTGTTAGGAGCAATACTAGGAAAATACAGCTACAGGAATTTCACCACTGCGTTAAGAAAGGCCAGCATGACAGTCTGCCCGTGAGCATCATGACCGGCTCTTCAGTTCAAGAAGCGTTTGGACAACACTGTCAGAAATACGGTTTGTTTTTTGGGTGGTCCTGTGTGGAGCCAGGAGTTGGACTTGATGATCCTTGTGGGTCCCTTCCAGCTTGGGATATTCTATGATTCTGTGATTCTTTTCCAAAAGTAGATGATGAGTTACTTGAGATGTAATGAAATCCTCTGGTCATAGAAACTGTTAGGCATGAAAAAGAAGAAAATGAGTCAGATAGCATTTTGCAATACCCTAATAAGCAAACATTTTTTTCACTTTTGCATTTTTTTAATTTTTTTCAGTTAACAGATCATCTTGTATACAAAATCATCAACAATCTGTACATGTGAGTCACATGCTAAGCGTATATCTAAATTCAGTCCTAGGGTCATGCATGTTTTGGGGCCGTTTTCGCTGTCATCAACCTACTAATTCTACTTTTTACTTGCTTCAACAAATTGCAATGATTATTTTGCAAACAGAATTATTCTGTTTTGATCTGTGGTTACTATTGTTTCGTACTCTTTTGCTTACTATGTATTTTTCAGTGTAATTCAGAACATTGCTTTCAATTTGGACTTGTTATTTTGAAATGCGGAGAATTCATTAAACTGCTACTTCACTGATATTTACCTGTTGATTAGAAAAATAGATGTTTCTGATCCTGTAGAGGAATTAGAATAGCTTTCTTCTTGTCTCCAAAATCTTCCTAAAATGGGAAATCTCGCTGAATACAGATTCATCACATTAATAGAAATGAGCTTGCAAAATGTACCTATGTTAAAGTTTAGTGGGTTAATGCCACGACAAGCAAGGAAAATGTTTGCTTATATTGCTTGCTTTTTAAAGAAAATAAGTGGAAACTAATGGAGCAAGAGTTACAGATACCTTGAACAGGTAATTCATTTAACAATATTTCATAGGTCTGACAACAGTGCTAATGCTGACTTTTGAGAACAAAAAAAAGCTATAGAGGAGCTCTTGATTTTGTTTTGATAATCATTTAGTGTCTACCAGATTGATAAAATTAGAATTTTCTGAGGTATTATGTGATGGCTGAGGAAGAAAACTGAAGGTGAGTGTAAGGAAAAAACTTTTACTTGTTCATAAACAGAACACCAAGACTGATTGAAGAGCTGAGAAAAATATTCCTATTTTGCAGTTAAAAATAGAAATATAGAGAAGATGAGAACAAAATGTCTTTATGTCAGCGTATGTCTTTATGTTGAACTTAGAAGCACAGAATCTGCATTGTTTTTCTTTGTATTGCTGTTTTCACGGAGCCACGCTCGCTAGCTCCATTTCTAGTTCTTTGAATTCAGCCACAGAATTTCAGGCTGGCACTGCAAAAATGAAGATCACAATTCTTGCAAAATACTCGGTAATGGGGAAGAGCGCTGATTGTCATTGTCGTGAATGTTCTGGAAAAGAGGAAACTGAGAAGACAAGTGCTTTGCTATTTATAATCCATGTAGGACTGTGAAAATGAAAGCTGGCTGTGGAGCTGTGCAGCAACGCATGGGCAGAAAAATCCTTTATGTACACAGTGTTGGACTGAATTGCTGCTCAGGGGGACGCGATGTTGAAATTATGATGAAAATGTCAGTTCAGCACTTAATAGCTATTAATCTCCCTCTTTCCCCCAATTTAATATTAAGGATTATTTGGAAATGAACGGAGGATAAAACAAAAATCATTATCGTGCCACTACGTAAGTCATGGGTGCGCTGACAGGTTTACTACTGTCTGCAGTTCTGGTCCTCTTTAAAGCGTAATAGAAGTAGGGAAAGTACCCCATGGAAAAATAAAGATGCAAAGGTGTTAAAGAACACGTGTAAGTGGAGGAGCTAAGCTATGCGAATTTAGCCCAGGGGAAGGGACTGAGGAGGGATGGGAGACGAGTATGTGAAGTGACGTGTGCGTGGGGAGGGTGGGTCGTGCTAGCCTATTTACTCGTAACACAGGAAGCGAGGGCTGCCAAATAAAATTGTTAGGTGTTCAAACTGATGTGCACATGGTGCAGAGCTAAACTGAGGAACTCATTGACACAGGAGGTTGTGCATGCCAAAGGCTTTCTTGGGTGCAACAAGAAAATAAATCACTTAAGTTTCCATTAGGGGCACAAAATGCGAAGATCCCGGATCTTGTTCTGGCGGCTCTGCCCTGTAGCTTGCTGAGGCTCATAGCAGGGAGGAGGGTATTTTTCAGGTGTTTGTTGCTGCTAGTTGTTAGAAGGCAGATACTGAGCTAGGTGGGCACTGGTCCTGCTCAGGCGTGGCCGCTTTTGTGCACTTGGGTGTACTGCAGGTAGCGCTGCTGCTGCTTTTGGAGCGGGAGTTCGAGGAATCCCTGCGTCTCCAGGAGAGGGGAACTTCAGCCCTTGGGCCACTTCAGCTCCAGCAGCACTAAAGCATTTTGCAGTATGCGTAACTTGAGAAATTATTCTATTCATTAGCTAATAAACCCATTAGATTTCAAACAGTCTGTGAGGAGCCTGCTGAAGCGTGCTGCTCTGCTTCCCGTTGCATCTCAGGGTGTAGCCTGTTATTTCTGTATTTGCTCCTCACAATCCTAGCCATCCAGGCAATACTTAATGGAAATCAGCAGGTTTTTCTCTGTGTTTAATAGTTTTTTCCCTGTGCAGAACGACCAGGCATCTTGTGCCAAGCAGTAAGAGAAAAGAGGCAGGGGAGCAGTGTGGAGTTCGGCGCGTGCTTGGTGGTTCCTCCAGCCACGCAGCGTGTTTGTCGTGAGCACGGGTTATGTAGAGACAGTGTGTGCCTGGGAGAGGTGTAGCTTACCTCCGTCAAGTCCTTTTGTAGGGTATTTGGATGCCGACGTGGGCATTTGCATACAGGTAATGGAAAGTTCCCTCTGCAACCAAGGTTATTTCTCTCTGGCACAATTTGAGATGCAGATGGTAGAACTTTTTAGCCCTGTGGCTAATAAGACCTTCCTAACACAGATACTGTGCTTCTTCTCTACTTTACTGTAAAGAACAAAGCAGATCATTTCCCTTTCCTTCCTCACTGGTTTAAAGTGAGCCCCCTTACTTGCCATAGGAACTACTTGCCACTTAGTCCTATTAATTGCCACAGAAACTGTAGGCAGTGATAATAAAAACTGAGAAATATAATGAAATATGGGAATGTTTTAAAGAACCATAAATGCAATTAGCTATTCTATTTTTGTTTAATCCATTATGTAGTTAGAAACAAACTTTCAGGAGGCGTATTTCTTCTTCCAGGCTGTAGGGATGGGAAGGAAGATGGCTTTGTGCTGAAGGAGGGAGGAGACAGTTTCTTTTTAGAGTGCTTTTCAGTCACAGCGTGTTTCTCAGCATACTTTAAAGTAGAAAGATGAACATACTGTATGCAGTGTCTTTGTGAATATCTGAAAGTATACAGCATTATTTAATCATAATGGGTGTGCCCTAAGTATTTATAGCAGTTAATGAAATCACTTGGGCAATTACGACTATTACATCAAAGGGTTAAATAGTACTTTTGCTGTAGACTTTTAATTAGCATCACATTAATTACGTTAACGTTTCACTGAAGTTACAGATATGTCCTTCTATTGCTCACCTGATTCTTTTGGTAGCAGTATTAAAAACTTTGCTAATTTGAGCCCGGAATAGTGAAAACGTTAGGCTTTATAAACTTTACTGTATAAGAAGTTAGAAGTAATGGAGTTCTTTTGATTTTGATGGGTTTGAGCATCTTTTCCATATGGCTTCAATTCACGTTTTAATCAGAATGTGGAAGTCATTACTCTGACATCTGAAACTGAGGTAGCAATAAAAAAAATTATCACAAACAAGACAGCAGACACAAATTATTTTGTGTTTATTACTGGGTGGGCCTTTTGAAACTTTCCCAAAGTTAATTGGTTCCAGATATTTGAGGATTGAAACTGTATTATGACAAATTTATTTCTGGTCATATTTAACTTGTGTCTCCTCAGCAAGGCTGGTTTAAACAAACAAAAAAGTTGTCAACCCACTCATGTCTGTCTCCAGTTTTTGTTGTAGTAGCTTTAATCCTAGTGATTTGGTTTAATAAAGACCACTGAGAAAACAAACATTGGTAGTTACTGCCCTGCTTTTGTAAATTATTTATCATATCTCTGAGATTTTACTGTGGCATAAGTGCTGCTGCCTTAGCTTAAATTGTTCACAAAGATGTCATGTCAGATTAAATGCCCGTGTAGGGTTTATATATGCCTGTGAGCAATGCTTCCTGCTGTATTTGATTAGAAAGTATTTGGGCACGTCTGCGTACGTGCAGACCTTGCCGAGCTGTCATGGGGAGCGACTGACCAGAGCAAGCGAAGCCACGCGGTCTGTACAAGTGATAGCTGTCTTGCTGTGATGCACAGCATGGTCCGTCTGAATTGTGCTGGGATGGAGGTCCTGGGCAGTGGTTAGTGCTGGGCTTATTCGTGCCGCTTCATGGTTGGGTGCGTGGGGAGCTTGGGGTCCTCACATGAGAGCCGGGCGAGTCCGGCGCGGGGCGTGCAGCACCTCAAGGCCTTCTTGTCGTGAGTTAGTGCAGTGCGTTTGCTCTGGAAAGTGTAGCGTAGATTCATCGATGTTGGAAAAGACCTTCGAGATCACCAAGTCCAACCATCTGCCTGGCCTCCTGAGTCCCATCCCTAAGCTGTGTCCTTCAGTGCCACGTCCACGCGTCTCCTAAATACCTCCAGGGACTCCACCGCTTCCCTGGGCAGCCCGATGCTTGAGAACCCTCTCGTGAAGAAATTCTTCCTGATATCCAAGCTAAACATCCCCTGGCACAACCTGAGGCTGTTTCATTGCATTCTGTCACTTGTCACCTGGGAAAAGAGGAGGTTAATTATGGCTACATGGCATTTTAAATGCATATCGCATGTGCATTATTATACATGTTCTTTCTATGTGCATGCTTTTGTGTAATCTATTGCTTGTTTATGGAGTATTCTTATACCACTATTGTGTATCAAACTCTTTAATAGCTGCATTTTTCCCTTTCAAAACTAAATATAGGGCCCCAAAAAGCCATTATAAGCCAAATCAGACTTACCTTTAATATGTTCCTTAACTACCTGGCAATATGTAACCCGAACCTTTTTTGTTCCTGTAAGAAAAAAAAACTTTTTTCAAAGTAGCTGAACTTTATAACGGGTGTCATTTTTTCCTTCTTAAAGACTCTTAGCATCTGGAGTTAAATAGCTAATAGTTAAATAGCTAAAGCTGTTTCTAACAAGTAACTGAAATAAGTAAATGAAAGTCTTTCAACAGCAATGTCAAAAGTGGATATGGCTGTGAGTTAATTAACTTAATTAACCTTCTCTTAATGAGGAGGTCTCATTTATAGCTGGGCAGGCCACAGCTTTAGAAAATGGTCTTTCTTCTGTCAAAGACTGCATTATCCAGGTATGGCGTGTGGGTAATAGGACAGGCAGACACAAATTACACATTTATGTGTAAACTTTGAAAACATCACTGGTGAGTGCAGAGAAAGCCTTTGCCCGTCTGCATGTTTACCAGAGTTATCAGTAAGTTAAAAATGCTAAAGGAAACATTAGATTTGTGGAGTGATGGTTTTAATTAATACAAGTCTGTGCTCTGTAAGTGTTGTGTTTGTAAAAATTATGAAAGAGCACTAAACTGCATTAGGGTAATTTATGGGCCAAATAAATGTCAGTTGCTATGGGAAGCTGGTGTAGGAAACAGTGTAACTAGGAAAAAAAAAAGGTGAAGAGCTAGAGTAAATTGTAAACATGTAAGAACAGTGATACAATTGTTTCTTTATATCCACCCAAGCAAGTGTAAGTTCATTTACAACATATTTATTAACAGTCTCAGGCCAATAAAGCAACACTTACAGAGCAGTTTTGAAAACTTTCCAGCTCTCTGTTTTGTGTAGTGACAAGTCAGACTAGTGCCTTTTTTTTCCCTCCTCTTTAATAAGGAAAACAAAAAATCTGTATTCCTGGCTCCTTTATAAGGCTGTTAACTTCGCCGGTTGGCGTTGCAGAGCAGCGTTTGCATTGTGCTCAATTAGTGCAGATGAAGCACTAGGAGCGCCAGGTTCAGAAACATACTTAATTACTATAAAACACTAAGAGATCCATTCATTCGGAGTTTCTGGCTCTGGGGGTGCCAGCCACAGAGACTCCAGCAACTTCTGAAGCCTAATCCTGCTTCATGTCTCCACGTTTCTGTGGCACTTGCATTTTGGAAGCTGTAATGCGGTCTGGCTGTTTACGATCATGTGTTGCCGTGCCTCCCATCTGTAGCATATTGTGGAAGTGAAAGCTTGGTGCATAGGAATAAACTGAGAACGACCTTCCTTGGTAGGGTTCAGAATAATTAGAAGTATAAAACGGCACCTCTTTTTCGGGGACAGGGAGGATTGAAGGGTCTTTTTCAGATAGCAGGGCTGTGTCAAAACTGATTGATTTTGGAGTAGGGTTTGCTTGCAGCTCGCAGTGGCTGTTCTAGGTTGATGGTTAGTTTGGTGACAGACCTCTCCCAGCTCGATGACAAACCTCTCCCAGCAGCCACTAGTAGAGGCTTCTGGTTGAAAACTTATTTTTGTACACAGCTACTTGGCCTCTAAACCAAGACTTTGCACAGATGAGCACCTGCCGCTTCCCGTGATAAGAGCAGTGTATGAAACAAGAAAAGCGCACCTCAGTACTCCAGCTGAAGCTGTTTTATCCAGAGGCTTTCGTAAAATGTTATTTCACCCTCCTTTTTCTACTCTGTGAAGGAGCTGGCTGCTATCAGAAAGTCTTCCCGTACAGGTACTTGTGTTAGCATTGAGCCTCTTAACACAGCTGTTTCTGGAGAGCATCTTACTGTTGACGACTTGTGCTAGCAGCTCTGTGGTTGCTGCAATTTATGCAGCTCCTTTAAATGCCAGTGCTCTCAGTCTGAGCAGCATCAGCACCAGGGTGGTTTTTTTTTCCTGTCCCTTATGTCAGCAAAAAGGTGAGACTTTTAGCATCCGATGGGTGAAATGGGAAAGCTTGTAGTGAAGACCTGGCACATGGTGGTTTAACCTGGTCTTAGCTACTCTTAGTGTTTACAAAACAGATGCATCATTTCTTCAGCTGTGCTCTGAAAGCTTTGTGTGAGTCCAGATGAAGGCATCATAATGGTCTGATTTACGAGCACTTGTGATGTTTCTGCACTTACCAGGATTAATTTGGTCATTTGGTGGGCAACAAAGCATATTTTGGGCTCAGTTGATTGTCTGCCATGGTCTCTAAATTGTTTTCAGTATTGCTACATTCCTTATACAGTTCCTTCTTCTGTGTAATTTATGTTCTTTTTCCCAAGAGGTATGAGCTATTATTTGGCTGTGCTAATGTACAGGATGTTCAAATGAGCATGCTTATCCATGCAGTCCAGTGCAGTTTATATAATAGACCGATTACATGTATTTGTTACCTTTAAATCTTGCCAGGAATAACTGTACGTTTTGTTCCTGGTCAAAACTCCTTTTCCTTGTTATTTTGTGCTTGCTGGAAGCGTGTGTTGTCAATCTCAAAATCTGTGTAGGCTTCTCAGCTTTCTTACATGCTTAACGTAAAGAGAATGGGTAAGTGTAGGGTGAATAATGTTCAAATATAAGTGGTTCTGTGGTTTGCCTGCCCCTCAAATGGGGAGCAAGAACTTAGTTTCAACTTCAGTGTAAACTCAAGCCTAACTCCTCATTGCTTTCCCTAATTTTCCCAGTACCGTGATACAACTCTACAACATTTGGAGTAACCTAGGACCATGCCAGACTTTCTGGATAGTAAATCTACCAGGAGATTTACAACCAGTGGGATCGAGTGCACCCTCAGTAAGTTTGCAGATGACACCAAGTTAGGTGTGTGTCGATCTGCTCAAGGGTAGGAAGGCTCTGCAGGAGGATCTGGATAGGCTGGACCGATGGGCTGAGGCCAACTGTATGAAGTTCAACAAGGCCAAGTGCCGGGTCCTGCACCTGGGCTGCAACAACCCCAAGCAGCGCTACAGGCTGGGAGATGAGTGGCTGGAAAGCTGCCTGGCAGAGAAGGACCTGGGAGTATTGGTTGATAGTCGGCTGAATATGAGCCAGCAGTGTGCCCAGGTGGCCAAGAAGGCCAACAGCATCCTGGCCTGTATAAGAAGCAGTGTGGCCAGCAGGTCTAGGGAAGTGATTGTGCCCCTGTACTCGGCTCTGGTGAGGCCGCACCTCGAGTACTGTGTTCAGTTTTGGGCCCCTCACTACAAGAAGGACATGGAGGTGCTCGAGCGAGTCCAGAGAAGGGCAACGAAGCTGGTGAGGGGTCTGGAGAACAAGTCTTACGAGGAGCGGCTGAGGGAGCTGGGGCTGTTCAGCCTGGAAAAGAGGAGGCTCAGGGGCGACCTCATCGCTCTCTACAGTTACCTTAAAGGAGGCTGTAGCGAGGTGGGGGTTGGTCTGTTCTCCCACGTGCCTGGTGACAGGACGAGGGGGAATGGGCTAAAGTTGCACCAGGGGAGGTTTAGGTTGGATATTAGGAAAAACTTCTTTGCTGAAAGGGTTGTTAGGCATTGGAAGGGGCTGCCCAGGGAGGTGGTTGAGTCACCATCCCTGGAGGTCTTTAAGAGACGTTTAGATGTAGAGCTTAGCGATATGGTTTAGTGGAGGACTTGTTAGTGTTAGGTCAGAGGTTGGACTGGGTGATCTTGGAGGTCTCTTCCAACCTAGATGATTCTGTGATTGTGTTCCTGTGTTACCCTAAGAAATGCATGAACTCAGCTCCAGGCTTCAAATCTCTTGCTTTGTTGTTGCTCCATGTGAACATCATATGTTGTATGTTGGGACGTGCAAATTTCCTGCTTTCATAAGTAATACATTTTACAACGAGAGCAGACTATTATGACAAAAGGTACACACATTTAATGCGCTACCAGACATTTGTTAATTCTTGTAATAATTCAATTAATACTGATCATGTGACTCGAAATTGAAATGTGAATGCGAAGAGCATGTCTTCAACTGACTGGGGTATTTTGGTGTGTTTTGTTCTTTGATTTTTTTAATTTTTGCTGGATGTTACAGAAAATTGAATATATTTTCACAGAAGGATAAGAAGGAAATTTAAGACTGAGTGTTGCCCTAGCGACCACATTTGTAGTTAAATTTAGGTCCTTGTTTAAAAGTTGGCCATAGTGGAGACCTGTGCTTAACAAACCTTTTCTATATAGTAAGTGATTTTTTTTTAAGTTTTATTGTAGTTTTTTGTTTTCTCTAGATTTCTAAAATTAGATTCAGGGATAGTTAGTAGTGTTCTTAAAAGTGTCGTGCTGTTAATTACATGATACTTCGGCCTTAAGATTACATATCTTTTATAATAAGAGAGTTGAGATTAATACAGCATGAGTAACAATACTAATACTGATTAATACAGTTCCTTCTGTCATTGTGAGAGAAATTAATCTGGGAGTGCAAAATATTTCAGTTATAAGGTTCACTTATGCACATGGGAAAGTTATTTTTAAAAGCAGGACCGAAAGAGATTGTTTTCAGTCCAAAGTGAGCATCACATTTTTTTGTGTATTTAAACCTTCCTTAAAAAAGAGATTCTCATGTCCCGTGGCCTTTTCTCTGCTCAGCTGTAGTCTGCAAATAAGTCACAGTAAAAATGTATCCTCATCAGTCAATTGTAAAGTGGTAAATGCAGTAATCATAGTTGTCTAGAACTATTTGTTCTGCTGGTGTTCAAAAATAATTTGACAACTTGTTGTGATTCAGCGTTTCCTACACAGCTGACACCCTGGTCACTTGCAGGGTTCCCCAAGGCTCTATTCTGGGGCCAGTTCTCTTCAATGTTTTTATCAAGTATCTGGATGCAGGACTCGAATGCATGCTAAGTAAACTGGTGAGTGATACTAAATTGGGAGGAGCTGTTGACTCCCTCCAGAGCAGAGAGGCCTTGCAGAGAGATCTTGACAAATGAGAGGGCTGGGCAACCACCAGTTGCAGAAGTTTAATGAGAGCAAGTGCTGGATTCTGCACCAGGGAAGGGACAACCCTGGTTGTACATGCAGATTGAGGGATGAGAGGCTGGAAAACAGTCTTGCAGATAGGGATGTGAGGGTTCTGGTTGCCAGCAAGTTTATCATGAGCTAGCAGTGTGTCCTGGCAGCCAAAAGGGACAAAATTGGGGTGCATCAGGCACAGCACTGCTAGGTGGGCAAGGGGGGGATTGTCCTGCTCTGCTCTGTGCTGGTGCGGCCTCACCTTGAATACTGTGTGCAGTTCTGGGAACCACGGTATAAAAAGGATATGAAACTACTAGAGATTATCCAAAGGAGGGCTACAAAGATGGGGAAGGATCTAGAGGGGAAGACATGTGAGGGGCGGCTGAGTTCCCGTGGTTTGTTCAGCCCAGAGCAGGGCAGGCTGAGGGGAGGCCTCATGGCGGCCTGCAGCTCCCTCACGAGGGGAGCGGAGGGGCAGGCGCTGAGCTCTGCTCTCTGGGGACAGCGACAGGACCCGAGGGAACGGCATGGAGCTGGGACAGGGGAGGGTCAGGCTGGGTGTTAGGAAAAGGTTCTTCACTGACAGGGTGGCTGGGCACTGGGACAGGCTCCCCAGGGCAGTGGTCACGGCACCGAGCCTGCTGGAGTTCAAGAAGTGTTTGGACAACTCTCTCAGCCATAGGGTCTGATTTTTGGGTAGTGCTGTGTGGAGCCAGGGTTTGGACTCGATGATCCTTGTGGGTCCCTTCCAGCTCAGGATATTCGGTGGTTCTATTTGCCCCTCGCTCTTTCTTGATCTGCTGGTGTATGTTTTTAAGCATATTGGAATTTTAGTGGTCTTCACGTTCTCAAGTCAGTGGGTGGAAAAAACCTAATTTAATATCCTTTATTACTTTAGATGGTGATAAATATCATTAGTCTATAAAAGGAGGAATTACCATGGTAGTACAATCAATAGTAGATTTTCGGACCTCTTGATTTCCCACCCTGGGAAGAGAAGACCACAGTGTGTTTGTTTACAGGGAAATCTTCTGTATTTTAGTTGTCTTGTCTGATATCTGGCAGGAGGAACAAAAGGTAAAATCCTGGTCTTTTGCATAAGCTTACCTGCTTTACCAGTAATCTCTTTGTGTTTCTTCTTGCTTTGCTTATGATTTGCCTTCTGAATTTTACAGAAAGTGAAGTAGGGTTTTTACAGACCTGGCATTGATCACCACAGCACCGTCTGTACCAACCATCCAAATTGTATCTAAGGGTAACATTCGGTGAGAGAATTGATGTGTGATAATAGGAATCAAGTCCTACAGTTTTTGTGTTACAGTAGGCAAAATTTTCTCCCTTAGATGAAAGCAAGTCTGAGTATTGTTATGGTTAGAAATCTATCTGGCAATAATTACACCTCATTTTACACTACACATGGATTTTTCATAGTGTTGAAGACAGTTCATAGCAGCAGTCTGGGCCGTTACAGTACTGTTGAACAGGCCTGACCAAAGACGTTTTGGGACCTTCTTGCATTTTAGGAAATGGAGTTTGTAGCCAACTTTATCCTTGTAGAGTTTGAATCTGGCCAATGCCTTGATTTTAAGGACATTTTACTAATTCAGCTTGCTGGAGGCAATTTCCCCCGCTTCAAAGTTGGTCTACAAGCTCCAGCCCAGTGCTCAGCAGAAGGAAATCCTGCTCCAGGTATCTTCGGTGCATGGACAGCATTCCAAGATTGGGAGAGAGAAGTATCCAGCTCTGGCATGATGGAGACAGAAAGGAAAGATTTCTAACATAGCTACTAAACATGGCTGAATTCTGCTCCTTTTTTTTTTTTTTTTTTTTAATTCAGAATTCTTTAGCCACAAAATTAGAGGTGGTGAGTTTATATTTCTCATAATTTTTGTGTGAGCACACTTGACAGACTTTACGATGTGTCACTGTTGTATGTTGGACTAAGGTTTTGAAGATTGTGGGTAGAAGTTAGGTCAAAACATTGATTATTTAAAACTGAGGCTTCTGGAGCACAAGTCCACTGCGACTTCTGTCAACTGGCTTAGCATTCAGAG
The DNA here is from genome assembly GCF_964211835.1 of Anser anser. NCBI lineage: Eukaryota > Metazoa > Chordata > Aves > Anseriformes > Anatidae > Anser > Anser anser. Next base: position 204,013,248 of record NC_139720.1, on the reverse strand, counting down.
CAGACATGGCCCTTCTGGTAGCGTATGTAAAGTGTGACTTCCTTCTGAGTTTGGTCTTCTGATCAAAATCTTCATGCCTTTCTTGAAAAAGAGAACAGTCTGCAAGTGTGGTTTGCTCTGGGCCCCACACCACTTGGAAGAGAAGCCTTAAACCCCAGAGGTAGCAGCTGCTGGTCTTCCAGTTTTGAAGATGCTTTGGAAGAAGCAATCCTGCCTGTTCACTTTCTCTGAAACAACTTCAGCTGCAAACTCATAGCAAGCTTTCTTTGAGCATTGTACAGCCCGTAAATGAAGGTTTCTACATGTGCTTCTATTGGTCAAATACTCAGTTTTCTCAAGAACAGGAAGAGGTTGACCAGCACTGCTGCCAGCACTCGAAGTATTGCTCTAAGGCCTGAAATTTGTATCTCTCCTTAAAAAATCTCCTACAAAAAAATTGTTTTAAAATAATGCAGAATACGGCATTATGCAAGTTAAGTGTTAGTTGCTGTTTCCTGTATAATACGTACTGAAATTGACTTCTGAAATTTCTTGTTGATTAATTTAATTGGTTTTAATCAGTTACAATCAGCATTTTGTTTTTATTTAATTACTGTGGACAACAGTATGTGATCAATAAAATCACACCAATTAATTTTGTGATGGGTCATCTCTGCGATACGCTTGCCCTTCATTGAAAACCATTTAGCTGCTGTCCAACACCAGTTAAACTCTTCTAGACAGGGGGGGATGCGTTTTTATGAGCTGCCCCCAAAATGAAATAGCATTAACCTATGTGTCCTGTTTCTAATTAGCTTGGAAAGATTATATGACACACACATGTTTAAACAATAAGATCGGTAAATGAGTTGAATGTCTCATCCAAAATAGATGCAGTCTGTAATACTTATTGTTTACTGCATGGTGATGATAAATCACTAGTTTGAAAATGTTTTTTGGATTAGGTTTGTATTAGTTTAACTCGTAAGTTCTTGGGTAAATTACAATACATAGAAGCAAAACAATTGAGACAAACATTTTTTTTTTTCCGTTTGCAAAAACTAAGAGCTACTACTTAAAATTGCTACCAGTTGGGAAACGTAAAAGATGAGGTAATCCCCTAAAGGAAAAAAAGGACCATGGTTGTGAAACACATTAAACATAAATCTTGTAAAGCTTGTAGAAAATGCACTGAATTGAACCCACTCAGAATTCATGCTAACAAGAAATTCTGGTCATCGAAGGCAGATAAAGGAACTGTAAATTAATGTATTTAAATGAATCTGGAATTCCAGAATATGCACTTGGAAAAAATGAAGTAACGAGCACTATATATTTAGACGACTTTAATTTAGTGGTTACTAAAAAAAGTAACTAAAAAGTAGTGAAACTTAAAAATGTCAGTGTTACAAGATCCACAGCTGCCGTAGCTCGCCTGTGTCATCGAGTGCTTAAATCCAAGCCATTTTTTCAGGAGTTAGAGCAGAGACTAGGGATCAGGAGCCTGGATTTGCTCTCAGTTGTCCCAGCAACTCAATGAGCATCTGTGGGTGGATCACAAAAGCTCGTCTCAGTCAGCTTTTACTTGTACCACGGAGGAATTTGACTTCATTTATGGCCGATTGGGAACTAATTCCACAGGAAAATCCCCGTGCTCATTTCCATGTCGTACACCCATCCTTTTCATGCATCTGCTTTATTTCATGGTGATGTTCTCCAGTGCTTTGCTGACCAGCGGGGCAGCTACGTCTGTTAGGAAGTTGCAGCGAGGAGCGAAAGCGGACTGGCAGGCAGTCGTATTGGAGTCTCCTTCTCTGGAGATATTCAAGGCCCGTCTGGACGCCTACCTGGGCAGCCTGCTCTAAGGAACCTGCTTTGGCAGGGGGGTCGGACCCGATGATCTCCTGAGGTCCCTTCCAACCCCTTCAATTCTGTGATTCTGTATTTAAGTATATGGCGTTGGAGGCAAGTACAGCTGGGGGCTGAAGGCAGTGCGTCCCCGTTCTTTGGCCATGTCTGTTGTTCCTGTGCCTTGCTGTCCCTGCTGCCTCTGGCCAGGAGACAGAAATGCCCCCCATGCATCCGTTCCCAACAGGGGGAGATGGGACATCGTCCCCCCATCCACTCGGGTGGGTGCACGTGGTGCTCCCCGGTGTTTTGGAGCTGGAGATCCGAAGAGCACGCACCCCCGGTGCCAAGGGAAGGAAGCGCTGCTGCCTGCCTACCAGTCTGCGGGCACATTGCCAGCCTGGCCGGGGTGGTCTTTCAGCTCTTATCTTTTATTCCATCTGACAGCGTTACTAGTCAAAGCCGTTTTTGACACTTGTCAGGTGCTTTCTGCAGGCCGGCTGGCAGTTATTTTCCATCCGTCTGAGCTGTGGTTGCAGAGGAGGAAGATTTTAGCTGGCTTCAGTGGTTTGTGTCTCAGATCCAGAAACCCCTGCTCTGTGCCAGTGCTGGGACTCCTTTCTCTGGCATTTGTGTCAAGGCAGAGGAGCTTAAATACCCTACTTCTCTAGTTTCCCAGACTGGCTGCTGGCCTATTTTATGGGTAATTCCAGCATTATACTGCTCTGTGTGTGTGTGTCTGTATATATATATATATATATATATGTGGTTTCCTGATACTTAATTATTTATAATTGCAGCTTTTGAGAGAGTTGAGGAGTTCACTCCTTTGTGTGGAGAACACAAGAAAAGGTAAAAGTCAGTTACAGGCTGGGACCAGGAATCCCAATTAAATACCAAGCATTGCTGCTTTCTTTGGGAGGAGGGTGGGAGGAAGGAAAGGGAGAAGAATGGGTAGAGAAGTCAGGAGAAGAAAAAATTATCTTGGAAAAAGTTGCAAATACCACAACTGCAGACTACTGGGTTCCGATTAAGATAAATAAATAAAAATGCTTTTATTTCATACTCTTGGCAGTGAGTAACGCTTGATTATTTTTGCACTTGGTTCACTCGTTCAGTGTGTGTTCTGCAGCTGGAAGCTTTACAGCTCTTCTCAGGAGAGGCTGAGGTTCGTGAGCTGGTCGGCAGCAAGGGGTGTTCTCGCAGTGAAAGCCAACTGCAAAGTGGATTTTGTAGTTTGCTTTCAGGCTTGCCATCGGCCTTTTCGGTGTGATAACAAAGAAAAATTTGCATTTTTGCTTGCAAAATGCAAATTGGTTTGAACAGTGAGCGCGGAAGGAAGAAATGAGTTTTAGTACAAGAACTCTAAAGTGGTGTCTCTTGGACACTGCCGAAATACAAGTGCTGTGCTCTCAGCTGATTGCTAACTGGCTGCAGCGTCACCATGACATATATTACTTTTGGGGTGCTATGAAGATAGGGTAGGTTAGTTAGGAAGAGTATTTGGGGTATCTTAGTACCCGAAGAGTCTTAAAGTACGGATTTAATTCAGTGAGCAAACGGAATTTGGCAATGTAATAGAAATGGTATTGAATTGATCATATATGTGTGGGTTAATTTTGAATCTCTGTTTAGACCACAGTTCTGCAAATATTCTAAGGTGCCTATGTTATTAATCTTGTTAGTTTTAGTACTGGATTATGTATGCAGTGTTATTGATGAATTTTACAAAACCCCAATCGTCTAGCAAGGGAAATAATGTTCTTTTATTATTTGAGGAGGGAGAACCATTTCTAGTTAGTACTTCGGTTGTATAAGATACATGGCCAGGTGCGTGCTGTATTTCCTTTCTGTCCTCTAATCTTCGAGGTGGGCTTCCTCCCTCCCCTGTAAATTAGAGCAGACTTGCCCCTTCTCTTGCGGTGTGTCCCACAAGCTAGTGAATGCTGTGGCTCGTGCAACTCACAGATAAGTGTCTTTGCGTCTCTTTGTGCATCTTTTCCTTTGGGGCAGGCAGTAAAATGCAGCATTAAATACTAGAATTATATTTTCCATCTTCTAAACTTGCACAAAGTCATACAAGAAAGCAAAGGAAAGATGTTGTGAAAGGATGCTGGTGCAGCACGTTCTCTGAGAGCCCACATTGTAAAAGCTGACAATGAAAAAGTTAGAGAAATTTCAGATAACTAGTGCAAGGCTCTCAAAATCTCTGTAAAATATCCTTTATCACAGAGCTTAAGTTGTGTAGTTTGGTTCATAGGGTTCATATTTTAGTTGCCTGTATAGCAGGTAAAGGTAAGAAGTGATTTGATCTGCTGATGACTAAGAGGAAAGAACTTTATTGCAGTGCTTTTCATCAAATGTCATAGCCATAAATAAGCTAATCAGTTAAGTTAAATACAAATCATCTGGGATAAGGTTTAGATCTAGAAGGTTGCCTTACAGTTGATTTCTTGGGGAAGGAATTATGAAAAAAATTGATTTCAGAAGCTTCTTGTACATTGTCCTATTCATTATTGCTTCTGCATCTTACCAAATCCCTCCTCTTTTTTGTAACACTTGTGCTTGTTTTCAAAAGCTGTGTGATGCGCAGCTAATAAGGGCTGTAACAATAGTTCATTTGCAATATGTAATCGAGTTGAAAAATGTTATTGATGATTTTGGATAGACTGTCATGAACCTTTTTTTAATGTCATTTGCTTTTTGAAAACAAACACAAATTTTAAAGGCCGGAGCTGTGAGCCAGCTATTTGCAGCCAAGATCAGCAAACTTAATAGGAGTGAAAAAAAGTCTTTTGTGTTATTCTATCCATTTTTGTATTTTTGTTCTTAAAACAAATTGCACCATTTCCATTCTAATTAAATCTGTAAATTGCTGTGAATGACTACCAAAGATCTGTGCTGTTCAGGACATATCTTTAAACATAATTCCTTTTTTATTTTATTTTTTTGAATTCAAGTGTAAAAGTAGATGCCAAAATTTGCCAGGTAATTAAAAGCACGTGAAGCATGTAGTTCTAAAATTAATTTGCTTTAGCAATCCCCTGCACTGCTGGTATTTGCAATTTTAACTTTGGTAAAAACAGTAACTATTTTGATGAAGTATTATGAGACCATTTTATTTTTGTGAATACCTAGAAAATTCAAAACATCTGCAATCTAAAATAATGCTTTTCTTTTTGTTTCTCCTACAATTTCCATCAATAATGCACAATTATTTTCCACTTCAGTTCTGATTCACACAAGCAGTTTCTCTCTTTTTTTTTTTTCTTTTTTTTTTTAACCCAACTGCAAGGAGTTTGAAGAGAAACGACTGCTTCCTTTGAGGGGGAACACATCTTTGTCAATCGATGACATTAGAAGTTACGAGACGTTACGGAGTGGCAGGATACATCAGGCTGCCATCTCACCTCACATATAATCTGACACAGTATGCATTCCTTAAAATAAAGTACAGTTTTAGGATTCGGCAACTATCAGCTTGGCAACACATTTATTTCACACTGAGATCACTAAAACCATCTGTTGATGATTTTCTTTCTTATGGACCTCTGACTCATGCCTCTGAATAGAAGTTTCTAAAGTCACTGCCTAGGCCTGTAATGATTCTTATTTAGGGCTTATTGAATTGAATGAAAATAAATATAAACTTTTTACAGCTTCATAAAAATCTGATTACTAATGGAATACTTAATGCTAACAGAGACAATTAAAAGTGATTTAAATTCCCAGTTTACTGTTTCTTTGAGAACAGTATTCATATTTCTTAGATGGACAGTTTTGTCTTTTTAATTAGTTACTTGACATGAAGATAAATCCTATCTCCAGTCAGTTGTATTTCATAGTCAGAGTTACACATCCTAACATAAAACAGAAGATTATTTTAATATTTTCAGCATAAAAAATTGACATCACGAATGCGGTATTTTCAAGTTAGGAAGGAATAAATGCAATTGTATGTAGAAACCTGGCAGGTAGTGGAAAAGCGTGTCATAAATATATGCAAGAATGCTGACATTACAACCAAGTAATTAAACTTACTCTAAATGGCGTATAACTGTGGGTGTCCCTGATCAAGGGTACTGTGAATTGTGAACCAGAAGATCCGTGAGAAGAGTTCAGTGGGGGCAGAAGGGCAGTTCTGCCCTGATGACTAAAAGCGTGCTAAATTTTTCCAGTAGAAATCTATTGCTGAAGTCGTCCAAGAAATTATTTGGTAGCCTTTGTTGAGAGGTTAATTTCTGACAGAGCAGTACTCTGCATGCTTTTTTCAGATACATGTAATCATATATGTGTTGAGTCTATTGAAATGGAAGGTCCATTTCTTTAAAGTTTGTGTTCCATTATATATGAGCTTTGTCAAAATCAAAACAAATTGTACCTGAATTTTATGCTGCATGAACATTGGCTGTTGTCATACTGATAACTTTGGTAGGTTCGAAATTAAAAACTAAGAATATACAAGACAAGATGTGTTCAATGAGCTGGGTTTTTAGCCAAAATTGAGGTAATGACTTGTAATGATCCTTTCGCTATTAGCAAGATGTTACCACGTAGGGAATTTCAGAAAGGATGCGAGGTGGGTGTGGGAGCATGTTGTTCTTTTTTTCCCTGATATTGTAGGACTCTTCCTTCTTGTAGCTGTTTTCCCTTTATTCTTTATGGAGCATTAAGCGTGATGGAATTTACCTTTTCAAAAAAAAAAAATTAAAATAGGGGGCTAAATGTAAGGTTCAAGTTTAGGTAATGGAATAATGTTCCTGTTTTTAGCACCCTACCTAGCTGATATTTCTCTAAATTATCCAGTTCTTTTGACTTCTACTTCCCAGTGTGTGTCTTGGGTTTAGGAGCTTCCTTGCCCCAGTCCCTCTTTAGTCCTCTAATCCCTTGTCCAAATCTCCTTTTCCCTTCTCCATCCCTGTGTTTATCCCTCCATGTTCAACCTGTACAGCTTGAATGGCAGCAGGGTGCTTTGCGTTTCGGGATTTAAACGTGGCTCGTCTTGTCGCAGCTGGATACCACAGGAGGAAGGCCAGCCTCCTCAGCTGCTGTGAAGCATTTCCACTCCTGAAGGAGAATTTGGGGAATTAGGCTGCGCTTCTCTGGAAAATCTCTGCGGATCAGCTGTAAATTGCAGTTTTTCTGGGACTTGCCACTGAAAAGTTTGTTGTGCAATGCTGGAACATGTTGATCAGGGAGGCAGCAGGGCCTCCATCCCTGGAGATGGCCAACGCGTGGTTGAACAAGCCCTGGGCAATGTGCTCCTGGCCAACCGATGGCCCCAGCAGTCTCTGTTTTCTGTGGTTTACCGAGGAGAAAGCTGGAAATGGAAGACGTTGCGGGAGTTTGTCCAAAATGGAAGTGTTACACATAAGTTCCCATTTTAAGACTGGCAGCCTTTTCCTAGCCTGATCAGTGTAATCATCCGTTTGTGTGATGTTCGAGTTTTGTGAAGCCTGGGTCTGATCATTATCCTTTTGAACGATGCAACTTCGCTAAGCTTTCCCTTGGATTTTTGCGTTTTTTTCCCTTGTTTCTGAATGGCTTTGACATCTGGCATGAGCTATGGGAGTACAAGAGTATTAAGAGAGATCTTTTACTAGTAGACACGAAAAGAAAGTCACACACACCAGTGGTTTTCAAAAGAAACAAAAGGAGCTTAGCTGTATTGACAGAATGCTCAGTTCGGTTGAAACATCCTTAAAAACGTTGGTGGGGAGAGCTGATGAAAGAAACCAATTTGGGGAAATACAAAAGGTTGTGTGAGGTTCACTTCACCTCTCAGAGGATAAAGGTTTGGGAAGAAGAGCCCCACTCGGGCACTGCCCCGCGCTGTTGCGGGTGTAAATGAAGCAATGCGTATTGCAGCCCGTGCCCGCAGCTCGCACGTTCATTTATCATTTACAGGTGCTGGGGGGGGAACGAGGCAATTAAAAGCTCTCTTATAAAGCTATTTTCTGCAGGTAATTATTTAGAAAGGTGAAAACCACCTCATCTGCACCTGGGAAGACCGAGCAATTAATCTCAGTAGATGTTTTTGGTACTGCATTTGTTGAGATACAGCTGTCTTGTAGGACTGCAGCATGAACCCCCAAATCTTGCAGTCACATAAGCGTTGAGCTGCTTATTTTTTAAATTGCTATTTTAAAGACAGTCAGATACTACTGCGGCTTCAACTTTTTAAACATTTTTTCAAACAGCCTGATAATTACTTTTTAACATAGATCCCTAAATGTTAGAGTAATTTTTTTCTATTAGAAACAGATATTAAAAACACGTTTCATTGCAGCTGAAATTGAAACCTGCTTCTCTACTTGCTATGGAAACAGCTCTTTGAAACAAATCTATTCTTGTGTATAGTGATGTGCCAATCCATGTTTTTATGTAACCAGTGAATTCTTTCGCTCCTTTTCCCAACCAGCTTGTAAATATAACAACATGGCAATTTGGCATACTTGTACTTAAAACCAAAGTTGAGAAATCAACAGAAATACTGGTCATTTATAGAAACCATTCTTTGCGCATTGCAGTCGTGTTGGTGGGTTGGGTTTTTTATCAGAACGAAATGTGATACAGAACCTATCATTTTGTATTACAGCCTGAATTACGAGTCAGTAGTCGATGGTTATGTCAGAAGTATGTGTTTGTTGTCCCACCAAATTAAACAAAGGATGGGACAACTAGCAGAGGAACATGTGCAACCTAATTAAAGCCTGACCTAATTACAGATTTGCTCAGTGTTGTGTTCCCTGTCTTTTACACATGAAGAACGTTGTGTTTTATGATGCCACAATTCCTGGTGTCAAGAGGGGCACAGGTACTTCAAGGAAGAGAGTTTCATCATACTCTTGTTTGTTAATTTAAGGCTATAATATTTATCAGCCATTTAAAAAAATAAATTGCTTTCATGATTTGTAAAATACCATGCAGCTGTTTTTCCCTTAGCGACCTGCTTTCGTGTGACAGCCTCTGGAAGACCATTATTTGGGGCTGAGCGTCTCTAATGTCTATGAAGAGACTTGTGTAACTACCACAGTGTCTTGGGAGGGAACACACGGTTCAGATGGCTGGTTTGTTGAGGATTTTGGTCTCTTCATCACCTCTCACTTTGTAATAAACCTTTGCCAACCTGTGCGGACTTTTGTAATTAACGTACTGAAGTGATTCAGTTGTAAAATGAATGCTGAATGTAGCTGACATTTAAAGAAAAAGTTAAATTTGAAACAAATCTTCATGAGCTGGGTTGTCTTTTTAAAAATATCTAATTTGTGTGTGTTTGTTAATGCAGGCCACAGAAACGTTGTTCCGAATGGCAGTAGCAAGAGGAGCTATTACACCTTTAAGACACGGAGAAGTAAGGCTAAATACATCCTTTCTTTCTCTTTTTTTTGCACATGTGGTATAAAGTTTTGTTAATGTAATGCTTTCAGAATTCCTGGGGGAATTATATTGCCTTCAGGTAAGTGAAGAGGGCTGGATTATATATAACTTGTATATCTATGTTAAAGTTTTTTTAAACAAGAGAAAAGGATTTAAATCCTGTCCAGTGGGAGATTAAATATTCTTCCAAAAACACTCTATTTTTCTCTCTGCCTGAATCATAAATTAGCATTATAACACAAGAGTCTCAAGTGTGTCCTTTTACCCAGGTAATTGTTCATTGGGTCTTCTATATTAAAAAAAAAAAGCAGAATCCAGAGAAATTCACATGAGGTTGAGCTTTGTTACAGGGTAGCTCTAGAGAGTTTACTTCATTCTTTGTCTGTTTCTCTTAAGAAATGAGTAACTTCAGGTACTATGTGAATTACTGTATGTATAGTAATTATTATATATAGTTATATATACAATATAATATACATTATACCTAATGTGGGTTAATGCATTAAATATTTGAACTAAGGGATATTTGAATATTATGTTGCTTATACATAGTTCTGTTGATGGCGAACATTTCTTTCTCTGTCGTGTTATCAGGTTAACATTTTTCTGAACATTGCTAATTATGTATCTCCAATACTAGGGGATGCAATTTATTCTTAGCTTGAATTTCATTAAAAAAATATATACTCCAGTTAGTCATGACACTCTGGAAATGAGAACTGATCTGGGCATTGCCACAGCTGGATGTCACAGTACAGTGATTTTAATGTAGAAACTTTTTTTTTCATGGCAATCTGATTTTCATCAAATTCTTATGTAACTCTGTGAAAAGTTTGTGCATTCAGTCTGGAACCTAGGCCAAGACTTACCTTGGGATCCCAGCTGTGCTGTAAAATGTTCCTTACACTGATGAAACTGCCTTCATTTTCCTTTTGAAACAAAATGATGTATCTTTGCATCAGTGTCTGAAGACATACCTGAGATTTCCTGCCCTGACGTTGTTCACAGCTTTAGCTTTTCTGAATTTGGATCCTTTATACTTTTATGTTCTGCTCTTCATACTTTCCTACAGGAGACTGCAATACAACTTCCAGGAGTGCTAGTTGTGGAATATGTGCAATGCTTCCACATTCTCTCTGTTTAGGTTTTTCAGTGAAGGGTACTTAATTTTCTATGTTTTAATGAACAGGTTGCTCAGAAAGTTTGTGGAATGTCTGTCCTTGTAGTTACTTGGTGAACAATGTGAATTGTGGGGAAAAAAAGAAAAAAGAAATGATTCTTTTAAGATTGTTACTAATAATATCACACATTTAAAACACAGGGACATCACGTGTAGATGTAGAACTCGGTAGCATAGCTTAGTGGTGGACATTAGGACTAGGTTAAAGGCTGGACTAGATAGTCTTAAAAGTCTTTTCCAACCTGAATGATTCTATGATTCACAGGCATAACGATCTCTGTTGTGAACAGTGTTGGTCATTTCTGTATCTGCTACATCATATGCTGTAGAAATGATGTGGTAGAAAACGTTTCAGTTGTTTCTTCAGATATTTCCTCTGATCTTTATCAATTAAACTGCCTCAGGGGCTAGAGAGAAGTGGTGAGAGGTTGTAGCCGTGATTAGGAAGGGAGGAACTGGGTGAAAGTGCATCCGTTTGGCGATGGGGAACTGATATGCTGGCATGTCGTGTCCCGTGACATAGCCCGGGTTGGGCTTCAGTGCACGTCATGTAATGTTAGAATGAGAGAAATAAAAAGGCCTTTTTTCTCTCTTATATTTTTTTCAGGCTACATGCAGGGGAAAAAATATCTCGGCTCAGGGAAGATCTCTTCCTTAAATTCCATTGTAGAATTAGAATTTATTTAGTTTGAAAACGAGGAATAACAATCAAATGAAATTAATTTTTCCAGAAGAAACATATAATTATGAAGAGTCACATTAAATTTTTTAGCTCTTCCAAGGACTTGCTAAACATTTGCACAGCGCATAAGTAGAAGGGGAGCCAGAAAAAAAACAAATTGAATGTGAACTGAAGTTCACCGCATTCTGTTTGAGAAGTGTGAACTTGGCAGCTGAAATGAAAACTGAGCAACTTGTTTATTGGCAATTCCAAACTCCGGGGGCAGCAGTCCAAATGTGCAAAAGTGCTGTTGGGCTTTCACAGCAGTATTTAGAGTGTAGTCCCGTTTCACGTTTAGGAGGGAGTAGAAGTGTTCAATACTAGAAGGAAAAAATAATGTAGATGCTTAGTTGTTTTAAATCCATTTAAAAATTACAGTATTCTGTCTGCACTGCTGAACAGATTAATGGGCAGATATTTCTTCTGTGCAGACAAAACAGTTATCCATTTTAATCCAGTTGTCATCGACAGGTGGATTTGTAATATTCATTGCTTAGGGCAAATGCCTCTTCTCCTCCTTCTGGCCGTTCCCTGTTCCTTGGGACTCATCTTCTCGAGGCTGTATGCTTATAGAATTTTTAAATCTTGTTTTAATTATCCTTGAAGGAATTGAAAAATGAGGTGATTCTAGATATTTGACTTTTGGATGTGCTTTGTAAAATTACCGTTGAGAGTTTAGAGAATCACGCTGCCAAAAGTAGTTATCAAATTTGGGCCCGTAATGTTAGTAGTTTTTGAACTGGAGGATTCAGATCGTGAAGGTTCCTGAAGAATCTTCTCAGCAGTTGCCTTGCTCCTGGTTTGACCAAGTGCGGTAGCATCCATGGGAGGGAATCAAACCCCGGAGTAGAATTCCTCTTCAGGAATCAATACGTTGTTTTTCTTGTTAATTAGTGATTTCTGTCGGTTGCTTTGTCCTGGGGGGCGGAGCGTGGGGCAGAGCCTCGCAGAGTTTACTCATTTCTGTTAGCACTTCACGCTCGTTCCAGGACGATCCGAAAGCTGTACGAGCAGATGTGATCCCACCGAATCTGCGGCTGCGCTTGCGTGCAGGAGGCTCAGGATGCGTTTCATTAACTCCACGAGCTTTCGAGTCAGGGCATAGCTGCGAGCTGTGCGCTCGGGGTACCTGACACCACCGAGGGAACTTGGCCAGCTGTTTGCGGTGCTTGTGCAGCGGGCTGGGATCTCCTGCCATCTGCTCCTCGCGCCTTCCAGCCGCTTCCAGACGGTTCCAGCTGCCGTCTTCCTGGGTGCCAGCTGATGTGGCAGCAGCGGCAGAGATGCGAGGAAACAAGAGGAACTGCAGCCTGCCTGCTGAAGAGGATGAGAAAGGGAATAGGTGCCTCAGGTTTGACAGTCCACGCTTTCTTACCAGTTTTGCTCGCCAGTTCTGCGTCTGCTGGAGCTTCTGCTGTTGTATGCTCATCCTGTCCCCAGGGGGGACTGCCAGAAGATGGTTTAAGGGTTGGTAGTGGCTGTGAGAAGTCGTTGGATGCATGGTAGGGAGACGGAATGTGTTTGACAGGCAACGTTGAAGTCTGTTGACCATACACAGAAAACTTTTCCCTAATTTTAATTGAAAGTGACCAGCTTTATTCACTCTGAGCAACAAAGAAGTGATAATTGGAAGCAGTGTGTCACAAATAACGCTTGTATGTCATGTGGAGGTGCTGAACAGGACTGGATGTGGGACTGGGCAACTCTCTTGTTGGACTGGATGCCCCCTCATAAGCAGGGCATTGGACCAGATGACCACCAGCATCCCTTCCAGCCTCAGCCCTCCGTGGTTCTGGGAAGGAGGGGTCTGATTACGACAGAGTTTGCAGGACCGGTGTTAGCAATCCCTGTGGAAGAGGCTAACAGAAATGCATGCAGCCCATCCAGAGAAGGAGCAGGCGGATAAACAGAGAGGGTGGAACGCATAATGGAAAAATACCAAGAAATAGGTAGGCTCACGTGGACAGCAGAGGTGATGGCAGAGGCAGGATTCCCAGAGAGCCAGAAGTGATAACAGCCACGTTTGAACTCTGTGGATGTTAACTCATTTCTTACAACATCTTTATGAGTCTGTAAACTGTCTGGCTCTTCTGGGTGGAAGAATTCAGGTATGCATCTTTAGAGTTCTTCAAGTCAATCAGCAAAAAAAGCATTGCTGCTGCAGAGCTGCAGAAGAGAAAGGCTGTGCCCCAGGGGTTGTGCTCTTCCATCTGAAACATTAAGGCATAAGGGGGACCTTCAGTATGATGGAAGATTCTCTTCATGTAGGGTTTTTGTGCTGGGATATACAGGAAAAATTAATCTTGCACAAGAGACAGACTTGTATAGGAGAGTCAGAGCAAAAAAATAAAAAAGAGCTTAGGCTATACGATAGGCTCCATTTTATAATTACTACAACAGCTGAGATGTTTTGAGAAGTTTCAAAGAAAGAAATGGAATCTTCAGTCTGTAGCAGTACCAAAGAATGCCATTAATTTAGGATATTTGGTGGTTTATTCCTTTTTTTTTTTCTGCTCCAGTTATACAAAAGCCTTTGTCCATGAAATGCCAATGGAAAAGTATGAAAAGGGATTTCTAGACTGTGTCTGTAAGTTTCAATGGGGTTCAGTTCACAATAACGTCTAGATTTAGCTGCAGTGTCCGAAGAGAGATCTATCCAAGTTGACATTGATTTGCCAGTACTTTGTTGTAAGAAGGCATGTCTTTGCTTTCCTTTAAAACTGTGTTTAATAAATCTCAGGATTACATTTTCATTCTGAGTATTTTCTGTAAGGAAAATAATATGAAGCACAGAGTTTTATGAACTTAGCCCAGTTACCTATAAAAGGTGATTTTGATGGATTTGTATTCATACTAAATACCTGTGATACACTTATGATTAAATTTTTACCTAGAAGTTAATCAAGGGGATTTGTAAGGATCTTTAACATGCAATTTCTTTTATGTTTTTAGAAGTAAATATATAAAGGTGGCAACAGCAATACGAAATACTTCATTATGCAACAGTTCTCTTATTAGTTCCACAGACCTTATCCTCTGCTTTACAGTTTGCACTTGGGACAGATGTAAGATGACACAGTCCAAGAGCCACAGGTCTACCTGCATCACTTGGGTTCAGTCTTTGAAAAAAGCACTGGGACAACTTTTAAGATAACATCAGTTTGTTTTGGTTTGAACAGGAAGGACCTTAGAGAAGGACCTTAGTAACAACAATGCAGTTATTTCCAAATGAGCCATCCTTATATTATTGTGATGTTTTATTTTGTCTTGTTTTGACAATCCAATACTCCAGCAGAGTATTTTTTCTTTATAACTCAAAATTACAGATTATATGAGAGGATGCATCTATATTTTAGAGTAATGCTATTAAAGTCAATAATAAATTTAAAAACATTATAAAAAGCTGAAGAAGTTGTGAAAGCATTTATTTTTTGCTATTGTGGGTTGCACTAACCGATAAGTAACTGTTAAATCACAAAATTCAGTAGTCACTGAAGTAACATTTCTAAAACAGTTTTGTATTTATATGTGTTTATACATGTGCATGCACACATATGGAGATTATACGTTCTTTTTCTTTTTCATTGTGAAATTTTCTTTTTTTTTTCTTTTCTTTCTTTTCTTTTAAGATAGAATTTCTACCTAGGAAAGTAGGGGAAAATGTTAAAATGGGAGTACTAGCTCAAAGTCCCTTGCCCTCTTTCAGCCCCATACACCGCATCAGAGCAGAATGTAGTGCAGAGTCCTGGAAACTTCAGGAGTGTAATTAAGTCAGTTAGACAACAATTTTTATTATTAGTAGCAATAACTGTAATCACTTTTTTTTCCACAAGAAGGGACTTCCTGATTTTGTTTGTCGTTAGAGCAATTTGAAAGAGATCTTAGGACACATCAATTACTTTATTTAGGTCTGTTTTGTAAAGGCGACAGGGTGTAGATTGGTCATTTAAATGATGATCTCTATTCTGCATGAAGGGATTTATTCTAGAAATTACGGAATTCTAGATATGATTTTTATATTTGGGGTTTTGTCACAGTGATGTGCCTGCTCATATTTTTAGCCAGCTTCATTTGTAATACATGAAACACAGGAAGACTTCAGGATTGTGGATTGTGAAAGGTATTGTGAATCACTTGAGATTAATTTCCATTCAAATAAAATTGCTTTGGGCACTCTGTTTCCCGTGATTTTAGCTTGAGGGCATACCAGGCCTAATCACTTACAGGCACTTTACAAACCGAACGGCAACGTGATCCTAGACATCTGATCCTCTACCCTCTTGCCTTCCTATCACAAAGATGTCATTATTGCCGGGGTTTTAAAGCTCTGCTCTCACAGACTACACTGACATCTCTGATTTCCCTTCTTTTGTCTTGAATACTTTGTTACTGTCATGTTAATATGTGAGGAAATATGTTTGTTCAGATTTACATAAATCTTACAGCATGGGAGCCACTCGAGTTATGTCCCCGATGGTGCTCTACTTTTTAAGCTTATGTTGTAGCCAAGGACACTTTTTAAAAGTGCTGTTGGTCAAAATGAGTCTTGTTTGTTCTCATTGCAAATTAAAATTCTTCCTAGCAAACTGTGTTTGACATATACAAAAGAAATCTGGTTTGGTACAACGAAACTTAAATTCTTGTGAGGCCATGTCATAACATTCATGGACTTTTCCTGCCTTCAAAATAGCGTTGTCAGTCTCTTGGATCTTATTTTGTGTTTTCTTTCCCTCCTGGTTGAGGGTTGCTAGTAGACAGAAAAATGTGTATTTTTTTAAATTTATTATGTTGCAAAACAATGTCAATTTAATTTAACCAAACTATATTTTCTGAATGCATGGTGTAAGATCTGAAGTGCCAGTATGTTTCAGTATTTGCTTCTCTTATGTTTGCACTCTTATTTTGGAAAGGTATTACTTTGCAAAATTACAAAGAAGCAGTTACTTGCAGCCGAGTCCCTTTTCCTTTAAAGGGAGGTCATTCCTTTCTCTGTCCCCAAGAGTCAGAAAAATCAGATTTCCAGCTTTAAGAAAAATTGTTTTTAAATAGTAATAATAAAGAAGTAGTAGCATAGATCAGTGTTCTGAAGCATCAATTAAAAAAAAAAAACAACTTTGAAATTAAGGACATACATAGCTCTACCTTTCTTTTTAGTGAAATCTTTTTTGATATTGAGCCTGGCTTTTATAACTTGTTGAAAAAGAGCAGCAAATTGGTAAAACATATACTTTAGAATAGAACTGTTTTGTAGTCTACTTACCTCAGGTTTCTTTTTGAGATGATTGTCAGAACTGTTGGTATCTGGAAAATCCTTCTGGTGGGTCAGAATTACTGACCAGTTCAGAAGTAGTTTAATTGCTTGTCAATAATATCTGGAAGTAATTTAAAAGTAAATAATTCTTCTGATTAAATACAGTGAAAACTGAGGCTGGAGGGAAAGAGAATGCCATAGGTCCCTAGAGAGGAAAATCACCAGATTCCCTTCACATTGTTCCATCGTTCACGGTTTGAGTGTTGTTTTCGCCACATGTTTGGTAAAGGTGGTTTGTGTCCACATCGCTAGATCTTTGGTAATAGATTGTCCTGGGTTATCCTTTTTATGTGGTTTAGAGACATTTTTAATCATGAAGAAAGTAAATTTGTCTCAAAACCTTAGCTGAATGTAAAGATCTCTGCTGCTCTTTTAATAGGTGATTTGCTTAGAGATATTCTTTTTCTTGCTAAAAATCATCATGAGGCTTGACAAATACTCATGTATTCCAGATAATTTTAAAGTGGAGTGGTGGGATTCATACATTTCAGGTATTGTGTATGCTGTAAATTTAAGGTAGAAATACGTGAAAACAGGATAATGGCTACATGTTCCAGAATATGGAGAGTTACCACTTAAGAACGATAACACTCACGTTTGGAAACAGAGAACTTTTGATTTCACTTCTGTTTTGAAAGTCATCTAAGCAAGCTATCTAAGTGATTTATGTTTTTTATGTTTTTTTTTTCCCTTTCTTTTTCTTTTAATGTATGGGCAATGTAGCCTGTCTGCTTTTCATAAACTGGAACAATGGGGTTTAGTACTTAAAATGTTTGACATATCATGCTACGCATTCTTTTTATTGTAAAGTAGATCTTTTAATACAGGCTGATAGAATATATTTATATTATTATAATCATAACTTCCCCTTTGTGAAGTAAAACATGACTCTAAAATGCATATTGGATTATGCTCTCAAATATTTGCCAGATATCATCAAGAAGGTTTTGACAAGCAGCAAGGGAAGGAGGGAGCTAGCTCTTTTAAAGATTTTGTTCTTTCTTAAAACTTTCTTTTACCTTCCCTTTATATTGCACATTTGTTATTTTTTCTCATAACACATAACAATAAAAAATAAATGGACATCAACTACTTCATTGCTTATAATATATGTAGATTCACTTTGAAGAAGGGATACTTTCAGTGGGAATGTAATTTGCATTCATTCATTCCCAGCTAATGATAATTAGTATTCCTTTAGGAGAACAATGCAAATGCAAGAATCACACTTAAATGATTGTTGGTGTTTCCTGCCTGCTCTTTAGAATTATCACTGAATTCAATTATCTGAGTAATGTCTTCCCATTTCTATGGCAGATGGAGGAGTGGCTCATGACCATTCTTCAAAACCCCATCGAGGAGACAAATCAGTTTGACAAGAAACAAAAACCAGGACAGATTGGAATGACCGAGGAGTCGAGAATAATTTTCGACTTTGCATCATAGCTTTTTCCTCTGGTCAAGTGACTGGGGATAAAAGGAAATCACTGTATTGCTTCATGTCCAGTTACATTTTTAATGCTCTCATTCTTTCTGCTACCTCAATTCCAGTTATTTTACACTCATTTGTATGTTAGGCTTCTAAAAGTATTGTTGAGCACACATGAAAACGTAGCCGTCTTTAACAGTTGTTAATTCCTCTGTGTATAAATAGGTTGCATAGATCTAAATGTTATTTGAAACGCTTTTCTTTGGCTTTCTGAAATAAGGATGAATGTGCTGCAGTCAGCAAGCAAGCTCTTTCTGCTTCCTGTTTGATGTTAAAAATTTGGGGAAAAGCATACAAATCAGAGTTTATATTTCCTTATTAATGAGTAATTTTAGATAGTAGCTGGTGAACGGATGAAAAGTGAAACTGATGACAAGTAAGATTGGGACAGATAAGAACAAAAATAGTAAGTAGCAACAATTAATACTTCTGGTTTGACGCTGTCTCCCACAAGATCCTTGCAGAGAAGCTGATGAAGCAAGGGCTGGTTGGGCAGACGACGAGGTGGATGGAAAAATGGGTGAATGGCCAGGCCCTGAGCGTGGTGGTCAGTGGCACAAGGTCTGGCCGGAGGCCCGAAGCGAGCGGAGGAGTACCCCAGAAGTCAGTACTGGTGGACAACGAGTTGGACCTGAGGCAGCGATGTGCCCTTGCTGCAAAAGAGGCTAATGATGTGCTGGGCTGCATTAGGGGGCGTGCTGCCAGCAGGCTGAAGGAGGTGATCCTGACCCTCTGCCGGTGCGCTCTGTCCAGCTCCGGGCCCCTCACTACAAGAGGGACGCGGAGATCCTGGAGCGAGGCCAGCAAAGGGCCGCAAAAGTGATGAAGGGCCTGGAGCACCTCTCCTGTGAGGGCAGGCTGAGAGAGCTGGGGCTGTTCAGCCCGGGGAAAAGGAGGCTCAGGGGGATCTCATCCATGTCTATAACACCTGAAGGGAGAGTGCGAAGAGGCCAGAGCCAGGCTCTGTTCAGTGGTGCCCAGTGCCAGGACAAGAGGTGATGGGCACAAACTGGAACACAGGAGGTTCCAGCTGGACATCAGGCAGCACTCCTCTGCTGGGCGGGTAGTGGAGCACTGGCTGGCACAGGTTGCCCAGAGAGGCTGTGGAGTCGCCTTGGAGATCTCCAAAAGCCTTGTGGTGCTGGGCAGCCTGCTCTGGGTGTCCCTGCTTGAGCAGGGCTGGGACCAGATGGACGCAGAGGTGCCTTCCAACCTCACTCATTCTGTTTGTGTACGAAGTGCTAAGTTTTGAAATCTTGCTGTGCATTTCTCTGTATGTGTAAAAATAGAATAATGGCACTTACATCACTTAAATATGCACCCAATAAATAGTGTACAAAATTTAAAATTTAAATATTCCATTTATAAACTTATTTTAAGCCTCAAAAAAAAATATCAAAGTGCAGTACCTAGCAACTCCAATTTATATGCTAGGGGTTTTAGGATGACCCCCCAGAAAAGTGAAGGTGTGTGAAAGCGCTCTTTGTTTTCACAAATCTGTAGGGAGGTTGTCTATCCCAATTGGGAAGTGATACCCCAAAGCAAGGTGCAGTATTTCTAGTGTAATACTAATTGGTTACAGGAGGGAAGAGACTCTGGAGCATCTCTGTCATATGGTGGATCGGGATCCTCATTCGGTGAGAACTTTTTTGGACGCCGCAGATCCGGTACCGCACTCCAGTGATCTGAAGTCAGTTCATACTTCAAATTTTTGTTCCTCATTTAAAAGGAGGAAGGAGAACTTTCATGAATTGGTTTTGGGAGGCCAGCCCTATGCCTGGAGAACAGTCCAGCCTCAGACAGTCAAATACCGCTACAAATGTAAAGGAAACTCTTTGTTATGGAAAAGGTCAAATGCCACTGCTCGGTGCCCAAGTGTGAGCATAGAGGGCACTTCAAGAACCAGTAATAGCGGCTGTTAATTGAACTTCTTTGTTTAAAGTTCTCTGCTAACTCAATTGTAATATTTTTACAGGGTTAAATTGCTGTCTTCTCAGAATTAAACTCTTTTTCTTGACTAGCATCTTAGCATGAGATAGGCTGGCTGCGGGTCTGGTCTGCCGGCAGGAAGAATGTCAGCATGAGCAGGCTGTTGGAGCAGTTCTCCCACTCTGAACCATGAAACCAATCTGTTCCTGTCGGTTACAATTTTATGGAAACTAATTCTTTCTTGATGGAATCAGGTGAAAAATATGTGGTTCTGATTAACAAACAGTATGCACGGTTTCTTAAGGTCACGGGGAGCATTCCCCTGGACGTGTGCATGCATTCAGGTGTGTGTGTGTATGATTGTGGATATATATCAAGATAGGCATCTTTGTGTATTAAAAATGATGGGCAGTTTTTCTTTACGTATACACTTGTTTTTAACTATTTGTAATAAAGCTGATAAACTAATATGACAGGATGTAATTAGACTGTAACCTAGATGTTTATTATAATATTTATTCAGTTCACTTGTTTCTAAGTTTCAGAAACTCATCTTTTTAAACTCTGTAACCCGCAAAAGAATATTTAGTGTAACCATGCAACATAAACCCAAATAATGAGCATTTTTTAAGCAGTACTGTTTTCTGTAGGAAATAAGTATTATACAAATGACTGCCTGAACAAAATAATGATCTTTCATTTTTAAGTACCCCGCAGAGCTGAAGAAAATAAACCACTATCTGCAGTCTGCCTAATGGACTGCTCACCACATCACCACATGCAATTAAGCATAAGTGATTTTTCTGCTCAGGACAAGCTCAAGACTGATTTAGCAATGAAACTTAATTACTTCTAGCCCTTAGAGAAAATGGCTCAACAAGGTTGAGGTTGTTGGCAGGGCAATGTGGGAAAGCAATTGCTGAAACTCCCGTCACCATTTCTGATTTTCTCTTAGCAGTACTTAGCAGTGTTAACCTTCAGTTAAACAAATATTCCCACAAAATTGTGCATTATGCCATTTGTTTCTTTGCTACAGGTAAAAGGCAAAGGGAAAGATAATGAAAGATAACTTAAACACAAGTGATGTGAGCATGTCAAAGTGCTTCAGTGTATGGGTGAAGTTCTTCTGTGCTAATAAAAAAAACTTGCAGATTAGCTCTCAGATGCCTGTATGTGTAAGGTCACCATCCTGGACAAAGAAATCTCAGGCTAAAAGCTAAAACTAAGTGTATTTGTCCTTCTTCGCAACTTAGGATGCCATAGTTAAATTAGTTTCTTTAATTTGTACTAAGGTGACAGGAAAAATGATGAAGGAACTGAATAAAAAATTAATCATATTAACGAATGACTTTATTGCTTCATCTGAGTTTTTAGGAATGTGTTATTTAAAGGAAACAGGAACTTCAATTCTCTGACTCCAAGGAATACATCTGGAATAACAATTCTGAAGGACATATGGCATCAATTGGCTTATATTTTCCTATATGGAGGTTCTGATTGCAGTAAAGGGAAGGACTGTTCATTAATTACGCAGAATTAAAAATACAAATACTGTGTTGTTGTTGATTTATATACCCTGCTGAAGTACAGTGAGTTCTGAAAGAAAATGTGGGAGTTGAGCAAAGAAAATTGCCTTTTCTGCTTGTCAGCTGGGACAATAGCTTGCTTTACTTTTGCAGTTTATTTTTCCCCTGAAAGGTTTTGACTCCCATACTCTTTATCTCTTCCTGTAGATAAATCTCTCGTACACCTCTACGAGCATTTTCATTTACAAAGAGAAGTAATATCGCAGTTGTAATTCATTCCGTATAGTCACCTTCTCAGTAGTGTTCAAAGTCTTATTCCTGCTAACAGCTATGGACATATTTATCAATGGAAATACTCATGGTAACAAAATTAACGTGTGCTTGAATATTTGCAAGAGTGTGCAGCACTAGGCACTAATTCCCCAAGGCACATTTAGCACATGCTCTACTGCTTTACTCAGTAGGGAGTCAATTTAAGTATGTGTATATGTCCCCTTAATTTCAACAGTATTTAACAAAATAGCTGACTTAAACTTTTCACTAGATAGGAAATAATAATTCAAGCGTGTTCTTCAATGCTGTTGATTTTTTCATTATTATTTTATAAATTTATTTGCATTCAGGGCTTTTAAAGACTTGGAATGAACTGTCTTAGGCTTGTATTTACCATCCCTAGAAATCAAATTGGTGTATCTGGGTATTTCTCGTTATAAAGGAGTTGGACTTTTTGGGTAGTAAACAGCTATTTTAAAAATCATGCTGAATTTTCTGCTTTAATGCGTAAATACAGCTTTCAGTAATCTATAGATTGGCGAGTAGCACTGTTAGTCCCTTCCTAAGCTGTATTTCCCTTGCATACAGTCTTTGAACTGCTTAGGCTTAAAATTTCTAAGCCAAATGAGGCTGGTGCCCCTCAAAAAGTTTGCTTTGCTATACAGTCTTGATTCACCTCCTCTCATGAATGAGGCTGAGGTCTGGCAGAAACCGCCATGTGACTGAGTAATTCGAGACACATGCGCTCAGAACCGAATTACAGTTGCACCAGCAACATGTGTCAAGAACCACATGAACTTAATAAGGGATAATTCCTGCCCCAAACAGTTAACTACCTAAATAAATTTGGGAAAAGGCTGGAGAAAATGTACTATTAATATCTCCATGTGTTACTTGAGTAGGTGTGTGTTTAACTCAGTCATACAAAAGTGAAAAGTACACTGCTGTTCTTATCTCTTCAGCTGTGAGGCCAAAATATCCCTGATTGTTTTGCAGTAGGTCACGCAATAGCTTTATTTAATTCCTATCTTAAACTCATTAATGGATCTTGATAACCCAAGTGCTCTCATGCAGTTTTAGGTTGCAGCGGACGTAGGTCCCGGTGGTGTGCTCATCTCTGGTTTCTTCAGCCATCCAGTGATAAGGTGATGCTTGGGCTGCCCTGTAGCTATCATCTTTCAAATTTTGTGACTGATAATATGGTTGGGATCATATCACTGCCTCTTTCTTGAATTTCATTGAAGTTTGGAAGCCAAGCTTCACTCCTTAGGAGAAAAGACTGGTGCAATCTGCTGTTTATTTGGAATACCACCAGTAGTACTACTGTCTGCTTTCATCTATTACCTAAATGTTTTTAACATATGTAGAGATGAATTATTTTGTTTACAAACTTCTTCTCTGTTTTTATAATTTATAAGACAGGTACTTGACTTCCATGCATCTCCTGGATTTTACTCCATTAACTTGTTTGTAAAAAGAGCTCACCAGTCATTTTTAATTTACTTCTCTGAATTTTCTTCGCTCCAGCTGAGCTGTGTCATTTTACAGCCTGTGCAGAATAGAACTGAACAGAGGCAGATGTGGAAATATTTCTTTTTCAATAAGATATTTTGTACACAATGTGCTCCTCCTGTGGAATTCATTACAGCTCGACTTTCTGTAAATTCAGGAGGAAACCCTTAGACGAATGCAAATTCCATGTCTCATCTGCCTGCCCTTGAACTCAGTTTTATTTTAGAAGGACTGAGTGTCAGAGAAACATGCACGGGTATGATTTTCCAGAAGATTTTCCAGAAGGTTTGGGACATCATGAAAAAAGTGTTTTGAATTCCAGAAATTTGGAAGTACACACATGTTTACTAAAATATTTCTTTAAAGAAAAAACTCTCTGAAGTTACTGAAACTCAGAACATTCCTCCTGCAACTTTTGCACGATCAAGTCTGACCCTGCAACTGCTTTTTAGAATTAAAGTGTCCTTTGTTTATTTTTTTATTTGAATGGTAGTGATGATGTGTAAAGGAAAGGCTGATTGATTCCTGTTTCCATGTTCTTGAGATCCACTCAAAGTCCTGAAATTCATTCTCATTTCACCTCAAATAGAAAAGAGCCAATTAAAGCAGCATCTCATAAACAAACAGTGGTTATCAAGAAATAATTTAACGTGAGACATTAAATGTCTGTTTTGCAAGCATGTCTTTCCAACAGTTAACTGTACTCACGAAAACTGTCCTAAATGAGTATTTTTTCATTTCAGTATGCTAGTAGCTTTGAATTGTATCAATACATTATATGTAATATATAAATTCTTTCAGCTCAGGTTTATGCAATTTCTAGAAACAGTATTCAGTGATGAGGTTCACAAAATATTTTGATTATTTTGTGATAGTAGTGTGGGAAATATATGTTACATGTAATGGAGCTGTGTACACAAAAGACAAAATATACCATTACGGTAAATAGTTGTCATGAGCTTGGTGGGGACTGTATTAATTTCAGTATGGTTTCAACACTAACTACAGGATACTGCTATAAAGGATATTGGATATCCTTATCCTGGATAAGGATAAAGCACTACTCGGTAGTGCTTTGCTAACAATGTGTAAATTGCTTATATGGCCACCGAGCAGTTAATGCAGCAACAATTCGTTTATCTTAAAATACAAAATAGATTTATTTTTTATTTCCTCTGATAACTAGTAACTGTTTAGGGCTAGGCTCTGCCAACATACATTAAAATATTAATGTGGGATTTCCCTACAGCTTATTCTGGATTGCTGTTTCACAGTGGCCATGGTGACTTATGAGGGATGTGGTGACATCTGAGGGACGTGGTGACATACAAGTGGCTGAGAGAAGGGTCCTCCCCCAGTCGCTTCCCAAGGCATTTTTGTACAAACAAGATTATAATTCGCGGTTATGTTACAGATGCTGGTAAAGCACTCCTGGAATGAAAAGCAACAGCTGTTTGATGTTTAAATGCTGTGCTCGTGTCTGAAGCTGAGAGAACAGTTTGTGCCTTGGAAGTTAGGGAGAATTTTAGAGAAGCTGGGCAGAAGGGCTCAGCATCGATTAAGTGTCACTCGAGTCCTACTCATGCTTCCAGCTACGTCCATAAGGGTTTGTAAGGATTTTTGGCCATCCAGCATGGGGTGCCGACGCTGGTGCTCTCCTCTTGCTGTCCTCTCCAGGGTGTGGACACAGCGGGGTTTGCAGTGGGGACGTAGCCGTCCTACTAGGGACAGGACGCAATACACGGCACCTGGTGTATTTTTAACAAGTCTCAATGCCATCTTACCCAGCGTGCTCACGCCATACCTCTACTTGTCACTTCAGAGATACTGCCCTTCCTTTTGTTATGGCCCGTGCAATGGCCATAGTACAAGACATTTCTAAGTTTTGCCTCGTGGTACTTGTGTTGTTTCAAGCGTTTGCGCAAAAATCTTTGCGTGTCCCCTTCCTTTTGAAGACCTGCTATGCCAGGTAGGTGGCCAGGCAGAGACTTGCAGCCTTGAAATCCCAGCCCTGCCGGGCAGCCGTTATTGCGTATTGACTCAAAGACTGGTTCCTTGATTCAACTTTTATTTTCTCCAGTATTTCAACAGGGTTTTTTTAAGGTCCTACCAAGACAAAGTTTTTTTCTTGTAATAAGTAGAAACAGCCCATCAGAATTGTGCTTTTAGAGCATTACCGCCAAGGGTAGAACAATGCACAGAGGTTAAAGCTGCTCAAACCTTGCTGCAGTGGCACTAAAACGACTGGGCCAGCCCACTGTAGGCCACTCTTTCTGATCTAACTGCCAAACTGATCAGGAAAAGACTATGGGAAAGCACCTCTGTAAGTTACAACATGATTTTTTTCAGTGCTAGCTGCTATTAGGATGTCTCATGTCCCACAGTGCTGAATGTTAAAAGTTTCCCCAAGAAGGAGTTTTTGGAAAGCTGAAATGAGACAAAGCTGCTTTTATTGCTGGAAAGTTCCGATTCGTCTATATTAATTCACTTCAGGTATGTAAAGGAATTTTATTTGAGATAGCTTAAGAAAAATGTGTTTTCTTAACATTCCTATCTGGCATTATATTAAACGTTTGAAAACATGTATTAAACATTTGGAGATACGCTAATGAACCAGAGTTCCATCAATTTCTCTTTGACCTATTCCTCTGTTGTAGGCTTACAGTTTATAGTACCAAAATACTGTAGTAAATCACTTCATAATTAAATTCTTTGTTGATATCTCGGAGGATTGAAATTCCTTTGGGTTTTCCCACCACCACCTTTGAAGATAAGAGCTGATTTGTAATTTTCTTCCACTATTCTAAAGTAGTTTCAGCTCAGGTGACCTAGCAAACAGATAAAAACAGTGTCATCCTCAAGGCACAGAAAAGATCTAAGGATTTTGTTTTATATATCCGTTCATCTTTTTTGTTTCTGTAGAATTGGCAAGTTACAGCCTTTCAGAATCTCCAAGATTTTGTATCCAGTTATGTAAGGCTGTCTTTTTATTGATTGCCACCTTTCTAGTGCAAACATTTTTTAATGGAAGAGAAAAATCTGTGCTAGATTCAATGTTTATTACAGGCAAGACCTGAGGAGGCTGTTAATTTTGATCTCAAGACTGCCCAATAGAAGGCATATTTTCAAAACAAACCAGAAGATAAGAAGATTAAATTCTAAAGGATTTCTGAATAAACTCGGTTTTAGTTGCTTAATCCTGTCTATTTTGTGTTGTTGATTTATTTATGCTTTGAAGCAGAGGGCACTCAAGATGGATTCATTTAGGCATCTTGTATTAAATCTGCAAGCATTAAGCCCTTGCTCTGCTTTATTACAGTTTGTGTTGTGAGTTCGGTTTTTCTTTCAAGAAACAGAAGAGTAACAATGGTCTGTGCGTTTTTTCCCCAGAGCAATGTTTTCAAATGTTGCTCTCCCTGGTAGCGTGCTGCAGCGCTGGTCAGTGTTTGAAGAAGCATTTATTTCATTGCGGGTAGTGAAGTAGGTGTCGTTCAAGTCCGATGAAGCACTGCCAGACGTTCTGGAAGTGATCTGAGAACTGCTTTGAAGTTACAGTATTTGTACATGGGTACCCAGTTAAGGACCTCGACAAGCCTCACTTTTTTATTTTTGCCATTTAAACTAAATCTCTTCGACACAAAGGAAGCAACAGAAAGCCCCTAACACATGTTATTTTTTCACAAAAGCAAGGCAGCTTGTAATTAAGGTTGAAAAGGCCTTTTAATGGTGTACTAATTTATTCCTGTTCCTTGTCCTGACAGGCTTAATTACTCCTAAATATCAGTGAGTAGACTGATGACTAGCCCAGAGTTGACCAGCTCCATTGATGACGGAACAGCAGTAAAACTGTTCCTGTCGTTGTGTTTCATTCTTTGCAAGTCACACTAGTGAGTTATTCTTCCTCAGGTAACCTGTGTTTTACTGAATTGTAAATAAGTCATCCAGACATTTTTGTTGGATCTAACGGGTCTCTTCAACTCCTCTGTGATCATACTGGCTGCAATTTTGAGGGTTTAAGTCAGTTTTACTAGGTGTACTCTTTTCCCTTAAAGTTGTACTCTGACTTTTTTTTTTTTATTATTTTTATAAACTAAAGTTGCCTCCCCTTCATAATATTTCTTTCCTGGATTCCTTGCATTTTTTTCTTAGCTTAAAGCAACTCACCACGTTGAACTTGTCCATATTGTCTCCATCAAAGTCTTCATCAGTATTTCCTTTTAACTTTTTGCTAAAGGAAATGCATCTTTCATGTCACACTCAGGCTAAGGAGTTGCCAGTTTATACAAAGAGCAAACCCTACCAAAACCATCCTCTGTTCTAATTTCCAGAGGAACCGGCCTCCTTTTCTGCCTCCCTGCCAACCTGCTGCTGTGTTTTCCACTTCACGAGGGCTGTGCTGTTGTCAGCCTGCTTCTGTGTGATCATCCCACCTGATGAACAGCTTCTGTTTGTGCACTGGTCTGCTCGGTTTTCTTTCTGAAGGAACGTGGAAAGAAGCTGATCATCAATTTCACGTTTTTCAGGGGCTGAACATTCCACGGCACCTGACTATCATAATTCCACAGTTGCGTTTGATGTATAGCAAGCCTTGGGAGTAAACGTGGGGGTAAAACTGATATACTGGGAGAACAAAATGGATTACTCTGTTAATCAGTGTAGATGATATATGTACCGAGTCTTTATGAACTGGCCTTTTGGGACAGCCCTTGCCCAGGCTGCGTTGTCCCCGTAACAGAAGCAAGGCGATTGCAGCGAGCAAAGCGGCACGGGCGAGTGCGGCGAACGCAGCGCCTCTGCAGAGACCTATTCTGAACTCGCCGGGTGCCGTGCCCTCAAACTTGAAAGCTTTGTCATTACTACAGTTCAAGGGGAAAATTACAGTGGTTGGTCTGAAGGTATCACAGCTTGCTCGAGGAGGTGGCCTTCTGATGTTAGAAAAAAAACCCAACATAATAGAGCGTGTGCTTGCACTTGAAGTACTGCAGGAGAAAACATCCGAAAGGCACAAGCTTATGACCTGAAACAGTAACGTGTTATTTTCCCCTTGGTTTGTATTTTAAATACCTTTGTAGCAGTAAAGGTTAGACGTTTTTCTTTTAAGTTCTTCTTTTAAGAGGCTGGATGTAGTCAACAGTGAAGCTGTGTGCTCCCCACCACTGGAAGGCGGCGCTGGAAGTTTGTGGCCGGTGCTTTTACTTTACTTCATTCGTCCTCTCTGCATGAGTCCCTTTATGGGACATCGACAGTGTCTTCTTTATTCGTCTGCTCACCAAAGAGAATATATCTGTCCTATGTGCTCCTCTTAACAGCGTGTTGGGTTGCTCTGAATATTTCCTTTGTTCTCAAAGGGAGCCGTAACCAGCGCCACGCCAGTGATCTTAAGTGTTAAAAACAGTAATGCCTCCAATGCAAGTGATCTGCTGTTACTGTCTGACAGGAGCATTTTGAATGTATGAATAAAATGTCTTAAGATATTATTTGCAAAATGTTTATTCGAAGGAGACACCTGTGAGCACACTACTTCCTTTTGGTTCACCGAAACTGTATTTATTTTGAAATTTTCAGCCAAATATCCGTAACATGACTGATCTATTAGAGGGTTGTCCACATTAAAATTTTGTGCATCACAGCGTTGTATTTCTACGAGGCTTTTCTGTAATTTGATAGCTGAAAATATCAGTCTGTGTTGTACACCGGTGTATACTCGCTTGGATAAGTGTAATCTGATCTGGCCATCCGAATTTTAGGTTTGGTGTGACATGTGCTGCCTGCTCTGCTCTGCTTTTGTCTCAGTTGTTTTCCCTTTTGTAGCGATTCCCTGTGGTCCGCGAACATTAAGGTCCACGTGAGGTCAACCATACCTTGCAAATAGTGACAGTGGTGCAAATAATGACAAATATGAGGGGTCACACGGTGTTTCCTGTTTCCTGTATTTAATCCAGAGGCCAGTGATTTGTGAGCAGCCTGCAAGGAAGCTGCACGTAGTTTAGCCTGTCTTTGGGCTCAGCTTTGCATCTCAGAATATTCTCCTGTTCCCGACCTCCTTTTGTTTTCCATTTTCCGAGCTCTTCCTGCAAAGGGAGCCTGCCTGGGGATGTTCTCCCTCGGATTTTGTCTTTTTTTTGGTGTGTGTTTTGCACATGTTTTAGTTCAGTATTTTAATGGGTGTAGTTAGCCTACCCAAGCTGTTTCTGTTTAACCACTACCTGAACTTGGACAGCGTGAAAAGGAAATTGGTTCGGCTAAGGAATAATTCTGGTCATTAATGATGCTGAGAGCCCCTGTAGGGAAGGGGCTGCAGAAAGAGGAATTGAGCGTAGGTGAGAATACCTTTGGGAAAGTAGGAAGCTGTGAGCTTACCTGTACCTATACACCTTAGCTTGTAGGTAAGCGTGGAGGATTTGTTGTCTCCACCAGGTGATGCTAAGAAGTAATATAATAGTGCTTGTATCAGTGACAGAAGGTAGTGAGGCAATCAGGGTATGCTGAAAAGAAAATGAAAACCACAGGAATCACAAAGCTCTCTCTTCTTCCTCATCTTTTTAATAAGCCTGTTCCATATTTGTAAGATCGTAGGTTTCTGCTCATGTTCTGACAGCTTATTGTTGGCTGATTGAAAAGAAAGAGCTTTTGGATTTCTTTGTGATAACCCTGTGCCTGTGCAAACTGTGGTGGGCTGGTGTGAAAATAAAATAAAGGTAATTCTCTTGTTACTTTTTGGGGTTTCAGAGAAATGACTAAAATCCCTGAAATCTCTAGAAATTGTCACATAACATTACTCAGAGACAGATTTCAGGAGTATTTATGAAAACGTTCTTTAAAATATGGAATAACAAAATTTTATATTTTTTATTAACATATGCTAGCAGGTAAAAGTTTTTGTTTCAGGGTATTTCTCTTGCGTGCCCTATTGGGAAGAAAAAAACCCGCATCTTCTGTATGTAACCAATATTTGATTTTATGCACTTTGGCATTTTGCAGAGTAGGGTGTGCAGTTAAGCTGTTTTACAGGAAAGTTTTGAGACTGGGGAGGAAACAGACCAGAAATAGAATTATGCAAAAACTGCTGACTTTTTTAAAAAAAGAGTGTCTGGTGATAAAAGGATTTAAACTAAAAGCAGTTTATTTTTAATTACTTCGCTGCAATTTCCAGGAAAGAAATTTTACCTTTTTTTTTTTTTTTTAATCATTGTTTAAATTTGTATGGGTTTGAATTAGTTAACCCATTATTAGTGAGCTGGGACGTTTTGTTCAGCTCTTGTTTTCATCATTAATGATGGTAAAATGCTAAACCTGGGCTTTACGGGAATTACTTTTTTACTTCAGAAGGGCACGGGAAAGCCAGTTTACTTCTAACCAAGCTTACTGCTGGGAAGAGAGGAGCCTGCCTTTGTTGCGTTGCGGTTAGGTCTTCTCATTCCTTGCTTGTGCTGTTGGGTATAAGGTCAATTATGCATTTTGGCTGAGCAGGGGATGCCTTACAGATTGTTCTTATTCCTCTTTTTGCAGACACAGGACAAGCTGAGAGATGGATACAAGGATATGAAGGGTATTTGGTTTTGTTACAATCATTAGTAGTCTTTCAAGTATTTTGTATCTGAGTATCCTCAGATACTCAATCCTCAGTATTTCCTGAGGATAATCCCATTTTGAGTTCCATTTTACTTCGTTAGTTACAGTTCATCTGTGGACACTCCTTGCTTTAGGAAATTCAGAATTTCTCAGCGGTGATTTGAAAAACTTGAATCGTTTTAACGGAGCAAATATTTAACAACCAGCTCTGGGTGCCTTTCACCTTTTGCTGTGCTTCTTTCAAAGTTCCTGTGACCTGAAAGGTTTGTCCGTCCTGTTAGATAAACAAACCGTCTGGTCTCCTGCGCCATTCGTGGGCTGTAGGCGCAGAAGGTGCAGAATCAAGTTACGCTTTTGGAAGGAGCGGTGTGCGGAGCCCTGTAATCTTGGCGAGGTAAAGCTCGGTGGCTGGGTGCTGCCCAGCAGGACGTCACGAGGCAGTTCAAAAGGCCAGCAGATGTCTTCTGGGGAGCGTAAAAAAATGGCTCAGCTCTTTGGGGGTGTGTTTGGAGATGTTTGTGTTAAATCAAAGTGTTTTACACAGGTCGGTGTATTGACTGATTTCAGGGTGTGCTTTTCTTCAGTGTTTCTTGTTATTATATCTTTTTAGAGTTACTGCTCTTGGCTAGAGCTTGTTCATCCTCTGCTCTGAACCAGACAGAACAGGTCTTTCGAATTCACGTACTTGTGCTGTGGTTTACCCAGCGAGCTCAGATGAGGTGGACACTGGAGACATTTGGGACTAATTCAGTGCCGAGAGTTACCTGTATGCAGTGTCAGGAAAAGAATGTCTCGCAGCACTTAAACTCAAGAAGTATCGGTGTGTTAATCGAATTGTAGTCCACACAAAAGACAAGGGAAGGAGAGGATCACATATATAAGGAAATCCTATAAGCAGAATTCCTATAAGGAAATTTCCTATAAGGAAATCTGCTAGGCATCCACAGTGCCATCTACGTGTATGCGCATCATTCACTTCTTACGGTTCTGGCTTTTCGGAAACTTCGTTAGTACTTTATTGGTCAGGAGATTGATGTGAAAGTATAATACTTGTCATTCTTAGTGCTTCCATAAGCCAGGACCTGCTTTACCGTGATGTTTATTACTTTAAAAATTCAGTTATAACACATCTGTAGATTTTATAGTGAAGAATAGAAAAAGTATCTGTTTCCTGAAATTTGCCTTTCTTTGAAAGGCAGCTGTAGCTCACTAAAAAACGAAGTATTTGTGCAGCACACTCATCTGCTTCAAGAAAAATATTTTTGCATAAAACATAAAAGCTCGTTAGGAACAAAAGGGGTTACACCAGTTACCGCTTTCTGACAAAAACGTTGATTGTGCTAAGATTTCACATGTATGGCTACTTTTTGTCCAGTTCTCATGGACTTAAATGGTAAAATTCAGATTCGTACACAGAAATAATAAAAAAAGAATATTTGCTTTTGGAAGAGTTTGGGAAATGTCTGTGGGGTAGTGCTAGAAGAAACTGAAATTTTTTGGGTATGTTCCTGAAATGTGGTTAGAGGCTTGAAACAACTGCGTGCTAACCTTGGAGACACTGCAATAATGTCAAGAGCTCATTAAATTTAGCTGTGTGATTGATTGTATGGGCAGTTACAAATGCTGCTAATCTGCCCATAATCATTTTTTCATGTTTCCAGTAGATAATTTTATGGGGACAGCACCATATTCTTAGAAGTGCATGCTGTCGACAGTTATGTCAATGGATTACAGAGCTATTTTAGCAAATCAGCTTTTAATTAATTTTCGCAATAACAGTTAATTTTCTTAAATACGAATAATTTACGGAATTTAATTGTTTTAGATCTTGGTGGCCAGCTTATAGCTTGCTGATAGACCAGGAAAATTTCTGTCCCTTCCGAGCCTTTCCCTGCAGGTCCTCCCACCTGGGACTCGACCCATTGGTGCTGGTACTGGAAAGATGTCACCCGAGGGGTGGGATGTGCCCCAAGGAAGGATGAGGGCTGAGGCAGCTGAAGGTGTGGATCACAGCGGGCGCTGGCATCATCTGCGGGAAACTGTGGGGATTTTAGTAGTCCTCCTACATAACAGTTCCATATTCTGTCCTGTACGAACTGAGATGTTCCTGTGGTACTAATGCCATAGAGTATAGCCCCTAGGCATAAGCATCTGTCAAGCTTATAATTATATTAGCCATGTTTCACATTACTTTTGTTGGTTTAATATTATTTTTTTTTTCCGTGCAGGCTTTTTCCTGAACCTGTGTGGACATATAAAATGTTAAGAGCTCTCGTTGCCCTGAGGAGTTAATTGTATCTTTCGATGACAGCTAGTGTCAGCTGTAGATTACGGAGGCATCTATCTTGGGAAATGTGAGAGGCATCTTTTTAGCTCCTGGTGCTATTTCCCCCTCCTCACGTTCTCAAGAGGCTGTTACATGCAAAGAAGCGCATGTAGTTCATGATGTTATTGGAAACGCTGCCAAAGCTGTAGATAGCTGCCAAAATGCTGATGTGACATCATATGCAAGTTGCCAGGATTTATGCCTAAAAATAAATTATTATAAATAATTTTAAATAGTTTAACTTCAATTAGTAAACAGCAACATACCACTGTATGTATACATGTATGTGTATATATACAATAAAAAACATTTATAGTAGGTGTGTGCTCGTGCCGCGTGGCTGTTAAGAAAAGCGTGCAGTTTCGGGGAGGATGGGGTTGCTCAGCTCCATCCTGTTCCTGCCCCTCTCTTTCCCCAGCAGAACCGAGGGCAGCTGCGGGCTCGAGGCACATGGACCAGGAAATTGTTGAGGCTGAAAAATAACTGTTTGTGCAGGGTTATTTTTCAGGCAGATCAGTTCCCTGAATTTGTTCATCACACAGCTGCACAAACAGCGGTGGAAATGAGAACAGGGACACGGACAGGAATAAGTACCCAGATGGGGGACGCTGGACAGGTCAGCACTATGGCCAGAAGAAGGGACTGCTCCTTCCTCCGTTATCCGCAGTCATCTTCTACTGTTGTACGACCTCTGAGTGGCTCAGGTGATCGCCTGGGTTCCCTTCAGAAAATACAAGCGCTACTGCTAGGAAAAAGGAAGATGCCAAGCAGATTTCTATCTTTTATTCTACTATTTTTGTAGGCATCTTGACCTCTCTAGGTGCATTGTCTCACCATGTTTCCTGCAAATGTGCAGAGTCAGGGTTTGCAGATAATCTGTGTTCCTTCCACTCTTTTTTTTTTTTCCCTTAAAAAATCTCTATATATACATGCAGGGGGATTTGTGTGTGTGTATGCATATGCATTTAGCTGTATCTTTGGGGGGGGTGGATAATAAAAGCAAGGCAGACTTTATTTACAATCTTTCCTGTAGTATGTGGAAGGCAGACAGTAGTGAGAGATGAAAGAATCGTGAAAATCTAGGTTGGAAGGGACTTCAAGAGGTGATCTAATCCGTTTGTCAGCCAGAAAGCAAGATCATATAAATCTAAGTTGTTCCTGAAAGGGTTATCTAACTTACAAATGCCTGATGGTTCTTGAACTCACTATGGTCACCTGCCATCATAGAGTGGAGGATTTTTTAACAGTGAAGTAGAAAACAGAAGCTATAATTAGAAATTGTTCATTTAAGGCAACAGGAGAGAAGCTGAATTTGATTAAGGAAGAGGTCAGATTTTCTTCGATGATTGTTTTTACAAGCAGCTCTGGTCCAGTTTTTTAATTTAGGCAAATTTGTACTTGGCACTAGCTTTCAAAATATTTTTGGAACTTGTAAACATATTAGGAAAAAGGTCACAAACAACAACAAACAGAAATCAAACCTAGTCATTTCCATTTTTTCTTGTCTAGTTTAAGTGGTAGAAATTAATAATATAGAGATAAATGAAACTTTTCCACCGTGTTTAAATGTATATAATTATTTATGCAATTTAAGAGAATCAGTACTTGAGTTAGGCTATTGTCAGGTGCTGCTGTGCAGGCTCAGATGTTCATCTGCTACAGCTTGTTGATCGAAAAAAATATTCTTCTATGTGGTTGGAAGGAGTGTGACATTCATTGCTTCATGCATACATTTAATTTTTTACATGCTCCTAGAGCATATGTGAATCTCAAGAAATGCAGAGACCAGAGCAGCTTGGATGGAGTTGCTTGTAGTAAAAGAGGTAAATGTAGTCTGTCCTTGTATGTAGGTGTTTTATGTGTGTGTGCATCTGATGACTCCTTTTTCTGATTATCTATAGATGCTACTTTTATGGACAATTGAAATTTTATACTGAACACGGAGGTTAAATAGCTCTGCTATAACTGATTACGGCTCATTGCTGAGTTACATACATCTATCTCTGAGAAGTTTTAAAAAGTTTTATATAGATTTTCTTTCCCGTGAGCACATGACATTTTGCACAGCAAAGTTGTCTTTCTGAGATACTTTTACCCTGACATAGTGCATGTATTCTGTCCTCACATAATGCAAATATACAGGGTATGAATTAAAGTTTAGGAAGTTATAACAGTTTATAACTTTTAAAGTGCCTTTGTACAACAGTTTGCAGGAAGTAATATTTTTAGAAACTCTTAAGTTCCAGTCTGCTTGTGTTTTTCTCCTTCACTGATATTTTAGAGATGAGAGACTGTCACTGTCATTTATATGATACCACCAATGTCTTCAGCATCGATTTGAGTTAATCTTCCTTCATATATGCCTATCATCAAGTTACCCACTTAATGAAACCTTCAGGTGTCCTTGTAACTGACTTGCAATAAGGCTGAGCATGCTAAAATTTCTTTGAAATTTTTAAAATAGCTTACTTTAATTATCAAATGCCCTTCTAAAACTAATTATTAGGCAGTTGTAATAGTGGTAAAACCCTACTGTATATTTTTGTCAATTATGAAAATACTTTATTTCTACTCCTTTCAACCTATTCCCGTACTAGTTTTTAGTGCTTTTCGGAATTTCATCTTGTTCTGGTATTATTTGTAATTTTTACCAGTGCAATAATAAATATAAATATATAATAAAATATAATTTTCACCATTATTAGTGGATACAGGGACTTTCATGACTGTACATTGCACAGAATCTTACGGTAGGAATATTACTTTAATACATGTGCTTTGCAGC
This sequence comes from Anser anser, assembly GCF_964211835.1. Lineage (NCBI taxonomy): Eukaryota > Metazoa > Chordata > Aves > Anseriformes > Anatidae > Anser > Anser anser. The sequence continues at coordinate 203,977,417 of NC_139720.1, read as the reverse complement.
AACAGAAATATTTCAACACCTGTAAACTTTTAAAGACAAATATCAATTGCAGTTCCTTCTTGGATACTAGGGTAATATCAAACCTTGTAATTCAGTGATTATGAGCTCTGGAATAAAAAGAGGCAGGCAGAAATCCTCATGGTGGAGATGAAATCTTGGATGATATCCGTAACATGAGCTACAGACTTATGTTCAGAAGTCTAATAGGAGACATCTGCACAGACTACGAAGAAAATTTATTGTTTTTCTAGTATTTACTACATTTGTAATATTCTTGTAGGATAAGTAACCAGATTTAAATTTCAGCTTACATATGGGTTTAATATTTAGAGATGTTAGTGGCTGTAGCTTTTGTTTGTAGCATTGTATTTAAAGGATGTTTCCGATTCTACATTTCAAATGCATCCTGATTTGACTAATTCACAGGCACCTACTTCTCACTTTTATTCTTCAAAGCTGTACAGAGAGAACGTGCAAATTGTGCTGGTTGAAATGTCTGCAGTGTTAGGAGGCTGCATGGTGTCTCAGGCTGTGATTCGATCTCGGTGTGGTTCATGCTGGTTTAGGCTGGCATTGACCCCAGCTGCATGTTCCCGCCTGTGTTCAGTCCTTGGGAGGGGAAAATAGTTGCTTTCAGATGGATCAGGTCTCGGATTCATTTTTCTGTGCATCTCTATGTCAGCAGAATACACAAGGTGGTGACCAGCAAGTAAAGGTGCCACTGAGCAGGAGTGGTGCCTCTTTAAGCCAACATTGCTTGAGAGGCATTCATGAAGCTTCCACCTGAATTTGCATAGCAACATGTGTAGCCACCATGAAGAGCTCATTAATTTATATTACTATTACAGGGACCCAATCTTAGAGTTTAAACATAGATTTAAAGTGTAGATTTTAAATTTGGTTCAGTACGGTTCAGTGATATATGAAATGCTGGTACACATTGTCTGTGAATATCTTGACATTGTTGCTTTTTGGACTCTGTGTTATACATAAATACATATATATATGTATATAGATATCTGAAATTGAAGTTTATAGTAATTTAATAGGTTGTTTATAGTTCTGAAGTGAATGAATATTTAAAACAAGAAAAAGCCCTATATAGCCTATTCGAATTTCAGGGGGCCCAAATTCACTTGCATGGGACCTTTTCAGGCATTTCAGAAGTACTTGCTCCAACATGATGAATTAAAAGGGAAGTGGAAAAGTTTACTCCTTGTAGTTTATATATTTTAAGGCTATTCTTGGCATAATGTAGGATAAAGTTGGAGTTATGTGCAAAACAAATGCAGAAGTGTATTTTTCTTATCATTGAAATTTTCTTGAGTGTGTGTGAGGGGAGGTTTGGTGTTGTATTCAGAAGCACTGCATGTTATCTAGAGTGTTATTTGACATAAAGTAATTTATTTTGTCTGTTTTTTCCTCAAGTCAAAGCTGCACGTATAAAATACAGATGTTAACTGTAACAATTTTCAACAATTTTACTGAAGAATAGCAGACCAAAGGGAGGAGATGACTTCCACATGAAGTCTGCAAGCTCTTCCTGCGTCACGGGCGCTCATTTTGGCCTCTCTCCATTCCCCAGATGCCAGTTTCAGTGAATCTTGCAAGAATGTAATTCTCTTTGAGAAGTGGAGCTTGGATGAATTTGGTTGAAACCAAGTTATGAATTCTAATATTATAGTTGAGTGCTGATAGGAAGATAAATTCAAAAGCATAGAAATGCTTTATTTAATGCAAGTCTATTAATTGCCAGAGTGAATGGTTATAGATGTAGTGTCTGTGCTTCAGGCAGACTGGTAAGCAAACTAATATTATTTTGCTTGGTTACAAAGACGAAACTAATTTAGATTCTGGAATTAAGAAGTGAGGATCACTTCAGTGAATGCAAGAAAGCTGTCAGGAACAGATTTTCTGTGAAACATAATTTCAGCCTTGAGTTCTTGAGAAAGCATTATTATTCCACAACGAAAATGTACGTAGGTGGAAGTAAGGTTAGGAGCATCTGTATGTGACTTGAGGATGATGGAAATGACAGTCGAGAAATGCTGCTGTTGTTCAGAACTGAGCATTTTAAGTACAGGAAGTTTAGAGTTGGACTCAATGTTCTTTGTGGGTCCTTTTCAGCTCGGGACCTTCTATGATTCTGTAGCTGAAATCGCATCGATAAGAAAACTGTGAGTGCTAAACAAAAGGAAAAATGACCTTAAAGCAAGATGACTAAATAACTCATGCAAAAGATGATAATACCAGAAATAAAAATTAGCATTGGTGCTTACAAGTTAGATTTGAGAATAGAATGAGGATTAGATAAGCTCAGTGATTTGGTATCATTCCACTTTAAATTACATTCACTTCTATTCATTCTGTGGTCGTAAATACCCTGAAAAATTATGTTAAGCTTGAAGTGTTATAAGCTGGGAAATGTTGTAAGCTGTTAAACCCTATAGAAATACCAAAATACCCCAAACCAAAACAACCCAATACAAAATCAACCTTGGTTATAGAGACAGGAAAACGTTTCTACATTATTTTTGCCCAGGTTCTTTGTGCAGGAACAGAATGGTGTGGATGACACAGTCTATAAGGGTTAATCACTGGGATATTTTACTCTTTCGAAGCTTCTGGAAATATTTGCATCTGTAAAAAAACAGTAAGGAAATCAACCACTTGCAAGGTCTGGTTATTGTTTGGGAGTACAATCAACTTTTGAAATCTGTTTGCATTCCAAATTTTACTCCCAACATTTACTTGACTGAATTGCAATTTCATTTCTTTGGCACTATTCTAAGCTACTTATTATTGTGATAATAAGCATAATGTATGTCTGCGTATGTTAAATTATGTGGCGTTTTTTGTTCTAAGCAGTTGGACATTTTTCTCTCTCATTTGTATTTATCATTGATTTAGAAAAATCACTAGGCAAACGGATACATCTTTTTAATGATTATGGGGGAAATACTTCTTCTTATAATGTAGTTCAATACAGGGTGATTCTGTGTAGGGTCATCACAGGCGAGCTGAGGTAGGGAGGCACCTCTGGAGACCGTGTGGCCCAGCCTCCCTCAAAGCAAGGCCCACTGTGGCCTGCTGCTCAGGGCCTTGTCTGTCTGAGCTGAGCATCTCCGAGGGCTGAGGCTTCACAGCCACCCCGGGCAGCCACTTGTGATGCCTGATAACCGAGGGCTTCTGCTGGGGTGTGACGTGGAGCTGTGGGGGCGCCAAGATACAACCTGGGGCTGGGGGAGGGCTGGGAGCGGTGCAGCCCTACGGCTCCGTGCCAGCCTTGCCGCGACTGGGTTGTCCATGGAGCAGCATGCACGGTTGGTTTCAAAGGGCTGATTGCTTTCAGAAAAGAAGTTTCAGAAGATACAGTTCCTTTATGTTGTACTTCAGCCTATCACATGCTGTGTGCTCTTGAACAGCAGTGGGCTCTCAACAAGAGCTTTGTGAAAGGCAATTCCGTTGTTCCATTACGGCATGCTGCAGCTTTGTTTGCTGCGGTTAAGGCAACATGAAAAACAGGGAGAGACTTGACAAGCGCTTTTTGAAAAAACAAGTGAAGGGTTGCTGAAGTGCTTAACTACACGTGTATATGTGGAATTTGTGAACTAGAAAATCAGAGGGCTTAATTTTCTCTTTCATTCCCTCATGCTGTTCTGACACTGGCAGGTGCTCCCTGTCTCGGCTCAGTGACATTCAATGTTTGCCAACTCTAAGTATTCAGTCGTGATCGAGCATCAGTGTTTTATCATGAATCTACATAATCTCTTGTTTAATAACACTTATTAGTCTTTCTTTTGATCTTATCTGTTTAGAGATTGCTTGAGGCTTGCTGACAGAAAAATTTAGGAGTCTCTAGCAAGCTGAAGGGGTGTGGGTGTAGCTGAGTTGGCAAAACACCTGATACGGATCTGACAAATTGTTTTATGTGTTTTCATAAAGCCTGTCAATTTTGAAGCAGTAGTAATATTATATTGCTTCACAGGTTACTTAATTTAAAATAGAAAAGTAACCATTATGTGCGTGACCAAGATTACATCAAGAGTTTTCACTAGTACTTTTGATAGCTCATGAAATTTTCTCCAACTACAGTGGATTTCAAGTACAAAAGGACACCATGTGTTTGTAGAGTTGTTATAAATGTTACCATTTAACAGGATTTACCATGGAAAGGAGGTAAAACATTGCAGAACTTGAAATGTCCAGGGAGAAGAGGATCCGTCTTAGAATTGAAGGTGCAGATCAATGTGCTCATGTCTTCTGGGATCAGTAGGAATTTGATCTTGGTGAAAGACAACCACTATTTTCCACAAGTTGTCATGCTTTTGTACAAAAACAAATCATGTTTTCAACATAAAATATCTTTATATTCTTTCTTTCAAAGCTTTACTAATGAAGTTTCAAGTGAGAAGTGTGACTTCTTTAGTAAGCATCACTGAGAGACAAATAGTCCGTTTTTGCTATTCACTGCAGTTCTCAGGAATTCAGAGGCACTGTTAATAGAGAAATAAGGGATATTATAAAGATTGTTGTTCTAAAGGTAGTAAAAGCTAGAAAGTAGATCTCATATTTGAATTAGAGTGTAAAAGAGAGGTAGTATATGACTTCAGAGAAGTCAGGCAGAGTCAAGCTCTGTCAGCCTGTGGCTGCACCCAGCAGGTACTGAGAACAGTATTTGGTTATGGCGTATGTGTTTTGTTAAATCTGTGTCAGAGTCAGATTATCAGTTGTTCCCGAACAGTTCATTCCTGCAGGAGTGCAGAGTGCATGGCATTCCCCGCTGGCTCTTCACCTCTCCGCATTGGATTGAAATATAAGGGGGTTGGGGCTAAGTACAGAGGTCAGTCGTTGAAAACTCTCTGCCCCTATTTAATGGAGCTGGCTTGTTCCCAAAGGTGTTGTCCACGAAACAGCTCTGCTGAGAAAGGCACGAGGGATTCCAAGACAGAGAAGGTGAGAAGGTTACAATAGTGTGGAGCTGCTGCAGGATTTGAAGCCTGTTTTCCCTTTAGGCTTCCCCCTTCCCTTTATTTTCCCTGTAGCCTCAAGGAGCTGTTTGACAGACCTGAGGTATGTATTTTGTTCAACACGCTTAAGTTTAAATAAGGAACGGTGGATTTGAGAAACCTTTGCTGTGGTGTGTCCTGATGCATGTTTTAGTATTTGTAATGCAAATTCATTTTGAAGACACACATCAGCAATACTGTTTTCATGAATACGGACACCTCAGGAGGCCATTAAAATTACACAGTCAGATACTGGTTAGCACTGACCAGTGAATCTCACCACATTGTGCATTGAGTATGTAACTCACGATACACAAAACAGTGTCATTGTGTTTGGTTAATCTTACTAACAGGAGAAGAAGTTGCCATCTTGTTTTTCTGAATCTGGCAGACTTCAGGTTCTAGCCATCACGTGTTTGATTTCTGCACATTACAGTCTTTATCCATCCAGGCTGTTGGAGCGGCACTCCAGCCACCTCTGCGTCTTCTCTTGAATAACCCAAAAGTGTTGAGATTCGGGCATCTTCAGTTCCATTGCAGGCCATCTGTTCGGGGCATTGAGTTGCTCTTTGTAGCTGCCTATTCTGCTTTTTTAGCTTAGTTACACCAGTGTGGCTCTCAGGAGAATCTGCTGTGCTAGCCAAAACAGATTAGAAGCTTAAGAGGTAAGAAAAATAAACGTGGGATGCAACAAAAACCTGACAACTGTGCTTTGTACTCCCATGGGACAGCATGTAGAGAACTGTGGTGGAGAGAGGGAGAACAGGTGGAAACTGGTTCAGTACTCAGGAAAATCACTTGCCAAGTCCATTGCTGATATAGTCTAGTAACAAGCATCTGTTACAGTCTTCCTCTACCACGTCAGGGTGTAAATACGGTTTATAGCAGTAAATTACGGAGATACAGTTGATATTATTAGCAGGTTGTGGTTTTAGGGCTGAAGTCCTGCTCTTCAGTTCTGTATATGTAAAGATGCAGCTGTCATCCATAAGAACTGCACTGTCAGCTAACGGTGACTCATTCCACCAGATAATTATTTACTATGATAACTTCTTGCTTGGGGCATGAAATAATAACAGAAAATATCAGCTCACATTGGTAAGACTGGTCATCAGATCAGATTTCAAGTGGCTGCAGGTAATGAAACTTGACAGCTATTTTCACATAAATAATTTTTGTACGACTTATGGTATCTTTGTGTAATTAACCGGAAATTTTCAGTGATTTCCATCCATCTCCTTTAATTACCATAAAATTACAAAAAAAAAAAAGGCTTTTAAAGATTTTATTATTGGAAAGAAACAACACAGCATATCAACTTTATAGAGACAGTTAATTGACTAGGAGACTACTGTTTACATGATTGTAATGTGGAGGTAGAAAAGAGATAATGCCATGTATACTTTTTTCCTTGATCTTGGAGTGTAGGGGCATTACATTAATCTGTATACCTATTTCTATTGTATTATTTTTTATTTTTTTTTAGAAGGGAGCTTCTGTATGGAAGAATCTTAGTCATAAGAGCCACAGAAAGCATTTTTTATTGGAGCAATAACATGTTTTGAAATAAAATTGAGGAACTACAGGCAGCAGTTAACAATTTTCTGTGATTTATACCAATTTTACTTACAGTGCTGTTGTGTAGCTCTGTGGTTTTATGGTTCAAGCTAGGTTTGTTTGTGCTTTTCTCTTTGGTTGTTTTTCTTCATTAGACCAAATAATTTGTATTGAAAAAAAAAAACAGAATGGCTTTTGGGCACAAAAAAATACTCCTCGTGTCTGAAATAGAGGTAAATCTGGAGAATGGATTGTGTTCTCAAAAGTCTGAAGGAGTATGTTCCTTCAGCCCTGGTAAGGTTGTTTAATATAATAAAAGATGCTACAACTACCCTACCACTACTCAACTAGATGCATAAAGGTCAAAAGAGTGCTTATAACCACGATCGGCAGAGAAAGCAGAAGGATCTTCTGTGGATAAATGGCAGGCTGGTTTATTTTAAGGATTAAACCGAAATGTGAAATGGCTCTTTCTTCTGGATCATGTAATTTAAGAGTAAAAATCCGTGGCCACTACACAAGATTCCAATCATGTGTGTATAGATCACAAAGTGCTTTTAAAACAGAAAATCTTAAATAAAAAGTAGTAATTTAAGAAACTAAGCACGTATTAGTATTAAATTATTATTATTATTATTATTATGGCCATACTTGTAGAAGTAGCAACTAGTGACCAATTAAAACAACAACAAAAAACTAAATCCACCTTTCTTTGTAACTTTAGGAAAAAAATGGCTCAAGTAACAGTTATTGGAGAAACTCCTTTTAATGGACCTGTCAGTCAAGTGTTATCAGAGTTTTTATTTTAATTTTCCTTGATTTTTGCCAGTAAAATTTTCCTCAGACACTAGCTGATTGTTCCTTTTTTCTGCAGCGTACAGCCTTCAAGAGCTAGGAGCAGTCACTTTTTTTATCCCTAAGTGTAGCTATCGCTCTCACATGAATTGCTAAGTGCTTGATCCAGAAGGTGATGGTTTTCACGTCTCGTGAATATCCTTGAAGTCAGGCGTTGATGTGCCAGCGGCTGAAACAGCCTTGTGTCCTCTGTGAGTTGGATTTAACACTGGCCAGTGTTGAACTGTAGCTCTGACACTCTAAATATTTCAGCCAGCTAATGTCACTGACTTGTCCCTTTGCACAGGTCACAGGCATCTTCAGTGCTTTTTAATCAGAAAGTTTGTGGTTCTGTCTGTTATCACAGACTTCTCTCCAATTCTTCTTCTGACTGGACGGGACATCAGCAGCCTCCAGTTAGAGACATGGTTAGCCCAGGAAAGCTGACTATTACCGCCACGTCAGCTATAAGCAGATGGGTGTCATCTACACGAGGGAAGCTTCAGAAGCTGCATATTCCAGCCCAAATAACACCCACCTGGTACCTCTGGGTCTCTCTGTACCCCAGCAATCAGAGCAGCCCCACTGCTTTCAGCTCATTTTCCAGGTAAATCAGCAGCCCCTTCCTTGGCCCTAATTCAGGCAATGTCCCGAGCTGGGTTTTGTGCTCCGAAGTAGGAACCGCTGCGTGTTGCTTCAGGATGTTGTTTATATGAAGGCTAAACTTTCTTGAAAAAAAAAGAAATTGGTGTTGTCAGCCCACAAAGATGTGAAAAAAGTGCCTCTAAGTTTTGTATCATACCTTTTCCTCTTCTCTATTACAGTTCAGTATAGTACAGTAAGTAAGGTACAATACAGTCAACTAAATTACAGTGCTCTCCTTACACACCAACTCGGCTGACCTACCATGAAGCATAGGGAATTTTCCTTGTAACCTCTGTGCATTTCTTTAGAAATGTTAAAATATTTAGGGTGGATCACTCTCATTAGAAACATTTATGTTGTCTGCTTGTTGTAGCTGTTCCTGCAGCTGGAAAGTTTCAAGGTCCGTGTGTTGCCAAGCTCAATTTGTTGACCTTGTACTGTAAATCAAAAACTGATGGACTCTGCAAGAAAATCCCAAAGTAGACTTCCTGCTCGCTAGCTACTATTTTAAGGCTTAAGTTCACTCAGTATTTAGAATTGTAATTCTGTAGGCTTTAGTGTGTTTTTTCTCTTTTTAGTGTAGTTGTTTTTAAATTTAAAATAGGCATTGCATATTGTAGATACTGAGGGTGCTGCTTAGATACAACAGGGAAAAGTTTGGTTGGAAAAAAGAGGCATATTTTGAAAACAGCTTAATTCTGGAAGACAGCGACCTTCCGTGTGCTGGTACTACAGTAAGACAAGGGCTGGGCTTTCTGTGTTCAGCTGTGCATGTCATGTTGAACTGGCTGCTTCAGCTGCACATTTTACTGCCCTTGAGTTGTGTAAATGCCGGGCAGAAGCAGCGCTTGAGCAATGGTGTCAAACGTAACCAGAGCGTAGCTAAGAGACTTTTGCCTCTACTGATTTTAAACCCCTCTGATAAAGTTGCTCACAGACTACTTAGAATCACAGAATCCCAGAATGGTTTGGGCTGGAAGGGACCTTAAAGACCATCTGGTTCCACGCCCCTGCCATGGGCAGGGACACCTCCCACCAGCCCAGGTTGCCCAAAGCCCCATCCAGCCTGGCCTTGAGCACCTCCAGGGATGGGGCACCCACAGCTTCTCTGGGCAGCCTGTGCCAGGGCCTCACCACCCTTGCAGTGAAGAATTTCCTCCTAATGTCTAGTCTAAATCTATCCTCTTTTAGTTTAATACCATTCCCCTTTGTCCTGTCATTGTCTGCCCAAGTAAGGAGTCCTTCTCCATCCTTTTTATAAGACCCCTTTAAGTACTGAAAGGCCACAGTGACAATGAGGTCCCCAGAGCCTTCTCTTCTCCAGGCTGAACATCCCCAGCTCTCTCAGCCTTTCTTCACAGGAGAGGTGCTCCAGCCCTCTGATCATCTTTTTAGCCCTCCTTCTAGATTCGCTTTTACAGCCCCACATCTTTCTTGTGCTGGGGCCCCAGACCTGGATGCAGGGCTCCAGGTGGGAGTTCTGGTTGCAGTGCATTGGTGCCCTGTGGAGAAAACTCTCTGTACCATCCATCGTCCTTGCAGTAGGCTTGTCTCACCTCTTTTCCTTCTGTGCAGGTGGACAAGACATTTGTCAGTATGTGGTTATGACTTTGTGCATATTTGAAAACAGTTATGTTTGTCATCAGCTGCCTCTCTTTAGCTTAAGCAAACACAGTTCTTGATTTTTCCCAGCAGTCGGGTATTTCATGCCTGTTATTTTCATTGTCCCTTCTGCGCTGTCTTGCTTTGCCTGTGCTTAAAGTCCTTTAACAGCAGTTCTCAACATCGTATTGCAGGGTGTTTCTAGCACCAGGCTGTTAGTGTAATATGCTGCTATATCTCACCTCCTCTGTTTCTGAAAGAGTCCATAATTCTATTTTACAGTGCTTTCTGCAGCATCGCACTGCTGGCACATATTGATTTGTGATCTGTGAAATTTATTATACCCTTGTACTGCCTATGCAGTTATTTCTTCTCGTGTTTTTTGTGTATGTGATTTCTCCTGCCAAGTACTTCGTATTTATTTTTGTTGAATTTCATCTTGTTGACTTTGGGCAATTCAGCCACTTTGTGTGAAGACTGAGCCTCTAAAGGATTTTGTCAATTGGTTACCCAGTATCTGTTCCATCATTAGAATCGTTACTGAAAAGAAAAGGGAAGCAAAATCTCCATAATGGCCTCAGTTAAATGTAGCTGAATAATGACCTGCTAACTTAAAATTTTCTCCTGCAGTGTAGTTGAGCAGCTCTGTGCCAACTTTCTTAATTTACATGTGCAACTGCCACGAAGGTGCATTCACGTTCATATAAATCACACCTCCTTCTTTCCTTAAAGCATCTGTCAAGTAAGAAAATCACAATAGTTTTAATTTATTTGTTGGCTGTGTTGGTTGTTTTTTATCATTTTATCTAGGTGTTTATAAACAGGATGTTTCAAATAATTGATGCTGGTATTGTTGTGGATATTAGATATGGCCTGGCTGACCGCCTAACACTGTTTGCAGATGATAAAAACTGGGAGGAGTGGTTGTCCTGTCCCACCAGGTAGTGGTACTGCCATCCAGAGGGACCTGGACAGGCTGGAGAGGTGGCTGGCAGGAATCTCGTGGAGTTTATACACGATGTGTATAAATACTTGTTAGGGTGTAATCGAGCTGTAATCAGAGAATGCTAAGAAAGAAGAAAAAAAAAAAGGAAAACAGGCTATTTAATAAAGTGAGTGCTTTTAGTATACAAAAGCATACTTTTTTTTTTTTTTTTTTCCCCCCTAGGAAACTGGTTCTTTGCCATTTTCACATATTTCTCAATATCATTGCCCAGGGCCGTCAAAGCCACCAGGACTTCTTGTCCCTTCTGTCTCCCAGAAACGGCACCAGAGAACTGGTGATTGCTGTTTGAATGGTTAAATGTGGTTTGAACATCAGAGGGTTAGGGCAGATCTTTTTAAGCAGAACTCAGGTTTAAATGTAAGTCTGCTTTTGCTGGTCGTTTGAACTGGAATAGATCATTGTCCTCGCTTCACCCAAATGCTTTTATATAAAATGATTTCAGATGTTCACATTTTTGATGCAGAGTAATGAAATACGATAGTACTGGTGAAGGAAAAGGAATAAAAAATAATGTTACAATGTCTTGTCTGCCATAATTTTAAGTCATATACCAGAGGGCATTGAAACAGGAAATAGTCTTGTAAGATTCTTTTCTTCTGAAACTCATTGTAAACTTTCCCTATTCAAATTTTTATCAGACTTTCTGATGTCTATCAACATGTAGCAACCTAATCTACTGTTCTACATGTGTTTATAACCTTCAAATGTGTACTTCTGCCAACATTTCCCGTTCTTTTCCCGTTCTTTTCACTTACACTTTCTATATTCTATCTTGTTAAAAAACCTCTTGAACCCTTGAAAATAAGTGCAATTTATCTGTAAGCTATTTTTCCTCATAAATGCTGGGAATGTGGGACACTGTATTTGGTACAAAACAGTATTTTCTCACTCTCAAGCTATATCTGGCAAAGGTATAGTGTGGATTAAAGCAGGTTATGAATTTAAAGCATTATATGATTGTTACTGCCTATGCTGTAAGTGCAAGCAGTTCTGCAGTCAAGACACAACAGCTTGTTGCTGTCTCCAGACTTCATCCTCTGTCTCTTCTTCCCTGCTCCTGGCACTGAGGTCTTCCTCCTTTCCTTTGCCTGTGCCTGCTCTGGTGCTTTTAGACCCTTCCGGTGATCTTATCTCATTAAATTGGGGGAAAAAATTGTGTGTGGGGTTTTTTTTTGTGTTTTGTTTTGTTTTTGTTTTTTCTGTCCTTGGATTAGCTTTCTTCAGCATTTTTGAGTCACTGGGCGGGTAGTGAGGGAGAAGTAAGCATTGAGCAGGTAGCTGAGGGGATGGAGGTGCAGGACTTTCCCTTCTCAGTGGTGGAGAGCTGCTAATTTGCTCGCTGACTCATGTACGGTCACGTTGATGTAGAGCAAGATTGCATTATTGCAAGCAAGTTTAACGCTACAGTGAACTAACAGAAAGGGTACTGGTGTGGGAACAAGGCTGTCTGCTCTCAGCCTTGCTCAAGAGTAGTTAAGCAGGAGGAGCAGGCATCTTACATTTTCTGCTCTTTAAACTGAAACCATCAAGACAATGTTTGAATAAATCACAAAAGCAAAAGCAGAGAGAATATGTTTGTTTTCATTCTATTGTTTTATTATTATTTTGTTATTTATTAGTATATTCCAGACTATTTTAAATGGCATCCTTTGCTCTGTCTATCATTCCACTACCCTGGTTTGGTTTTCGTGTATTTTTATTTATTTTCTTTTAATTTCCATAGGACCAACCAAAGCCCACTAGAAACAAGAGAATCCTTTTTGGTGGATTCAGACAAGCTGTTATGTTCATGCTGTTGAAGGATATATAAATAAAGCATAACTTCTGTAGGAACATTTGTGAAGTGTTCACGATCCAGAACATACAGTAGTAGTGTGATGGCTGATGCAATAACCCTCTTTCTCCTTCTTGTAGGTACTGTTGTTCTGCATCACAGCTGCTCTGTTCATGTTCTTTTTCAGGTACGTTGCTTGTATGTCTGTTTATGTTTGTAAAGATTATTTTGAAAAGTGTTTCTAAAAGCTTACCTGATTTTTGGTATTCATATGAAAACTTACGTGTATTCTGGACTCGAGGCTTCTAAATCGAATAGAGTTCTTCCATGGCGTTAAAAACCCAGGGCTGTGAACATAATTGGTCTAAAAAGGGAAATACTAAGTTAAACACTTCAAATCTTCTGGAGGTTATACTGATTATTTAAGGAGCCTCCTCTCATCTCATAATTAAGACCCTGGAGAGCTAAGATTGCCTAGTATGAAAGCTGCTGAAATACTGCTTTTCATACGCATTCTGACATACCTTACTGCAGGGGAGATAACATTTTTTCTCCTGGTGAAAATGCAGGTGAATAGGCAACTGAGGTTTTATAGTCTTAAATAATACCAAATGTTTGACATGCATGTGAGCGCAACTTTCACATTCTTTTTTCACAAGTATCTATATTCCTTTTTTAAAACATTCAATAGTATGCTCAGATTAAACACTGGTTTTACAACTTTTTTCTCGCAGTTTGCAAGAGACGTGTTATTTATCTTTTCACTGTTTCCTTTTTAAATGCCAGACTCCCCCAAATTACTGTACTATATCTCTAGTTGGACAGCTGCTTGTTAGAGCAACCTTTGACTACAACCCTTTGCCTTGGAATTTTCTGTGGCGTGTAGCCATGGCTGATTCTTCAAGCCATAAGATCCCCTGACGATTGCAAAACTCGAGAAATTGCAGCTTGTTTTTTGTAATTCCATTACTTACGAATTACTTTCAGCTATTGGCCAAAACCACTCTGTGGATAAGGGAAAGCTGTTAATTCAAAAGTTTCTGAAAAGCATTCCTCCTTTCACCTACCACCCATTAAGACCCGCGTATCTGCAGTCGTCTTGTTCTTGTATAACAGCCGCTGAAAAGTTTCCTGGGAATGCTGAAGTTGGACACCCATCTGCATAGATGCTGATTAAACAAAGCCAAAACTCTGGAAATCTGGTCAAAGGTATAAATGTTGTATGATTCTGGAGGAAACCGGTTGTCTCCTGTTTATGTCTTGATAACGAACCAGTGTTTTACAGACAACCCGGAAGTTAAACGAGAACTGACCAGAGCCCAGAAATATTTGGTGAATTCCTTCCTGACCTGACAATGCGATGCTGACAGTTGTTGAACGGGTTCCAAACCACTTTCTCTTCTAAAATTAGTCCCTCCGTGCCAGGGGTGACGGATATCCTGTTGAGCAATCATCAGGAACATTTAATTCCTTTGTCAATGTTGTTGTAACAGAGGAATTAAAATACGGGGCTGGGAGGTATAGGTCCATTAATTACCTCTCAAGAGAAAATACCAAAAAAATTTTTTTGTAAACACCAACAAAGATAGATAAATAGATAAATCAAAGTAAAATTATTGAAAAATGATTCGCACCGACCGATTTATTTTCTCTCTCTTTTTTTTTTTTTTCTTTTTTTTTTCCCTGAGTTTAATCAGTATAGTGAATAGAACAGCCTTGCAGGGATGTGGTACTTTCATAAAGAAACCAGACCTGGATCATCTGTGTAGGCAGGCATGTAGATGATGTGTAGATAAAGCTGTTGGGTGGGACTTCAGTTACTTTGCAGAAGAGACTTGGAATTCAGATGGATGCAAAGTGGAGATAAGATCTGAAAAAACATGAAGCCGGTCACTGATGACAAGGTTGAAGTAATGTACTTGCATGCGCTGACTTTGGAGAATCAAATGATTGGGGAGCAGTTCCCTGAAAAAGAATCCAGTGGTAACTGTTTGCAAACCGTCAGTGAGAGTAAGTCAATAATGTCCCATTCCTGCAATAAAGGGAGGCACTGTTACAAGATATGTAAACAGGATTAGTGCTTGTGAGGTACATAAAGTTGTCGTTTTGTTGTACTTAAGGGTTAAGAAGTTCTTGGTGCTTTTTGTGTCTTTGGTTATTACATTCCAAGAAGAATATGGAACTGTCAGAGAAACTTCAAGAGTGTGATCTGGAGTTTAGAAAACAAGATTTATTAAGAAGGATGGATTATGGTTGTTTAATTAAAAAAAAAAGGGGGGGGGGGATGGAATAGCTGTCTTCAAGTATGTATAAGACTGCTGAAAAGAGGAAGAGAATAACAGTCTGTTCTCCTGGCTGTGATAGAAAGAACAAGAGACAGCAGAAGAAGACATTTATTCTTACAATAATAAATTGTACAGAGATTAATTCACATAGATAGTGATGAAAATCCTAAGCAAGCAGTGAAAAGATTAGCTGGCGAGGCTGCAGATGGTCTGTGCTTTCAGGTATGTAGCAGCAGATTTCGGAAAACATGGGTAATATTGCTTGGGGAAAGGAAGGAACTATTTTGTGCCCTGAGTCTCTTCCACTTTTTGATTCACACCAATGGCTGTCTTATTGAGAAATATTTAATGTAATAAGCTGTCAAAGACAGTGGCTGTAAGTTCTTGGAGGAGAATAGCCTTGCTTGCCTTGTTGAATGCAACTTAAAAGATACACCTGGAAAAAAATCCATATTACAGCTCTGTGAGTTAGATACCACTGCATCTTGTAGAATGTATGGATGGGGACAGGTGAAAAAAAAAGGCAGAGAAGGTGTAAGAGGTCCAGGTGGTCAGGGGCATCTCTGAGAATTAGCAGAGTGAGAAATGCAGCTATTCTACCACACGCCAGATTAAACAGTTCTTCCACAATATGTAGTCATGGAAATATAGTAGGAGAAAAACCACTCTTCGATGAGAAGCCAGACAACAGAGAGGTCACTTGAGCAACTCTTGGAGTTGTTGGACAGTTTGTCTGGACTGGGATCGTGAGTTGGTCATTGTCTTGCCCATATGTGAATTCAGCATTGATCGCTTCAGGTAAGGTTTTGGACAGCCCTTGGAAGAATCCTCTCTGGATCTACCCAGCCTTCTGGGGACGATAATCTTCCTGTCTCTCTTGTCATATAAAATAAAAAAAGAATTGGAAGAGTCATTGCGCTGCATTTCACGTGTTTAGCGAGTCAGAATTATTTCAGCCTTTTTCTAATCGTAAACAGATCTTGCACAAATAGTGGTAGAATTATAGTGCTTTCAGAAAAGTCTCAGAAAAACTTTATTCAAGGTAGATCTGCTTACCTTGTAGAATATTTTGCCATTGACTGTGAAAGCTCTTTACTGCAAACAAGCATTTATTGACCTGAAAAACAAGCAAAGTCCTTCTTTGCTATGTCTCCAAACTCTGTTTCCAGGGTGGTGTTTTGTCCTCCCCACCCCACCAAAATGTCCAAAGAGGTACAGAGAATAGTGGCGATCTTGACCACATGATGGTAATATGTAATTCACTCCATCATTAAAAATAAAATCCTAATGCACTATCTAAATGGTGTAACCTGAAGCTTAAAACTTTCTAGAAAAAGACTAAATATTAATATATCTCCGTGCTGTCAAAATATGACTGATACTTGGCACTCAGATGACAATAATGAGAACAAAAGCAAAATAGTCTCTGTTTTCTGAGTTCGTAGAAATTTCCTCATCCAAGATTATTAGGATATCTGAACATAAAAGTGATGGCTCGCAGTCAG
The DNA here is from genome assembly GCF_964211835.1 of Anser anser. Taxonomy (NCBI): domain Eukaryota; kingdom Metazoa; phylum Chordata; class Aves; order Anseriformes; family Anatidae; genus Anser; species Anser anser. Next base: position 203,961,200 of record NC_139720.1, on the reverse strand, counting down.
TCGTCCTGGTTGCCTTGCCTGTACTGCCACTAGCATTCTTGCAGCTCCGTGGTTAACTGGTTGACTGCAATGAGCCAGCTTTTTTGCCCTGTGCAGTTTGGATGGGTTTTGCCCCGTGCAGTTTGGATCCTGCCCAGATGGATGGGTTCCCTCCCACAGCTCCTTCAGTGATGCACTGTGGGGCAGCTGTTGGGGGTGGATGGGATGAGCACGGAAAAAGCAGATGTGCTCCTTTCAGCACTAGCATGGACGTTTGTCACCGTAAAGTGACTGCATCTCATCATGGCCTAAGGTGATCTCTACAGAACCTATAACGTGAAAGGTTACTTGAGTTGGAAGGTTCAAAGCTGTCATCTGCATGCAGGAATTAGGATATATTCTATACATCACAACTTTCAGGATATCATTTGGGTTGGATTATTAGGTTGAGCTTGCTTTTTGTTGATTCTGGAAGGAAGTGCTCCACTTGATAGGTAGCCACTAAAAGGGAGCAAAAGATGGCACATAATTGTAGCATGGTCATATCTCTCCCTTGATGGACACTGGTTGGAAATATTGCTATAACAGTTATGTGATTTGTGCTCCAGGGAAGTATAGGCAAGTTCTTCTCAATTTATTTGAGTGATTCCTTCTTTAGGAGGAAGGACATCAAGAAAATTGAGGTGCTAAATCTCAGACTCAGAAAATGAGGTTGCAGGACTGACATAGTACAACTAAAACCGGGAATAATTACTCCAGGAATGGGTAAAGTGAAAAAGAAGATAGAATGAAAGGTAAATTCAAAAGAACAATATAGGAAGGAAGAGGGAAGGGAGGGAGTGACTGAAAAAGAAGAAAAAAAAAAAAGATGATGTCAGCAGACAGGACAAAAAATAGAAGAAAAAGAACTAGGAAAATAGCAGCTGAAATGGAGATGATAGGTTTACAAGCAAATGTTATAGACAGAGGAAGCATATTTTAGTCTTATTTTTTTCGTCCTTTCAATCCTATTTTACAGTAGTTTTCTGCTAACTTATACCTCCATTTGTTTCCATTTTGTCTCAAAATGTTTCTGCTTAGCTCCACTGAAAGTGCTGAAATTATGCATCACTCATTCTTGGGTAATTGTAGTATACAGTAATTCATATAGTGCAGTCTCTCAAGCATTCATTTATAAAGAATTTATATTAACCCAGTTGAAGCCTGATTCTTTCCCCTCCTACCACCTTTTTTCTTAAAAACTTACAGAATTGTGTGTAGGGAGAATAGCGTTCCCATGTCTTTAGGAATTAATTTTCAGATGACATTGAGCTCCATTGGGACTTAATATTTATCACTCCTCGAAAAATGTTTCTGATGTTAGATGCTGTCATGTTGGATTTTTTTTTTAATGGAACTTTTCTAAAGTATCTGGGAACAGAAGCACACTTTTCTTTAATGTTCCTATTTAAAAAATGTAATTTATATGGAATTAAGGTAATAGGGGAAAGATGTTGATTAAACCGTGAATGCACGTCATGTTATTTCAGTTTGACTAATTCAAGGTAATGGCTGTCAGAGTAGTGTTATAGAATAATTGAATAGAATAAAATGAATAAGCAGGAGGAGTTCTAAAATGTGTAAAATAAAGACTAAACATGAATTCTGTGAATCTTAAGGTATGTTTTTGGGGGAAGGGGGATGCAGTGGCTGTGCCCTTGCACATATTTGCAGAAATCCACGTTAACACGGAACAAACTACGCAGTAAGTGAACATGACCATATAAATGCAGTCCACACAAATGCAGAAAATCCAGCAGTTTGGGTGAATGTATGTTGTCAGACTACAGCACTGGTTGCTATAGCAGTTAATCCCTCGACTATATGCTACCGGTTTATAATAGACACGCGTTAATTCATCTGCTTCGAACACTGGAAAGGAAAGCTCCCTGTACAAGCTTTGGCTGGCTATTATGGGAAATAAGATGTTTCTGATGATTGATTGATCGTAAGTTGAGTATGAAGTCTGCCTTCCAGGGATAAATTTTGAAGTGTTATTTTTCCAAAGCATGAGTTTCAGACCATCAGAAATAATTGCTGAGCTTGCACAAAGTTCAGGAAAAGAAAAGCATGGTGTTTTTCGTAACTCGGGGTTTGCAAGGCTCACAGCAGAAAGCTCTTGATCTCTTAATGTAATTTCTGTAATTTATTGATGGAAAGCAGATAATGAAAAATACAATGGAAAGTACATCTAAGAAATGCCATATACTGTCATTAAGACAGAATATTGAAACTTGTATAAATTCACTGAAAACCTTAAGAAAGGTCCTTTTGTTTGCAGAGGCCTTTATTCTATCTCATTAATGAAATCCTAGCCTCCCAAATTACAGCTATTTACTCTTCTTTCCCAATGAAACACATATCCTGTAATTTATTCAGTATTTTTGACATGATATTTCAAAGTGTCTTTATTTACTTTTTAGAAATGCGTGGCACTGGTGCCATGTCAGACTCTTTCATTTAATTACCTAAGCTCCCTTTTGAACAGAACCAACTACTTGAAAAATATTTTTGCCTTTTAATCCTGCTGTTTTTTACTGTAGAATAAATAAGCTTAATATTTGGAGTTGGTGTTATATGGATTTATTATCCAATACTATTCCCCTTTCTTACAAAGCTTGTCTTTTACATTTGCTGTAGAATTACAGGAGTACATAAAAAACTCCTCTGCTATTAAATTTTTAGGTGGTAAATTAGAAGAAAAAAATAGAAGACATTTTTTCCTCATGTTTGTTTATATGTTTTTAATGTCCTTATATGAACAACTCAAAGTTACTGGTTCAAAGCGTTGTTTTGGTAACTTTCATGGAACTTGATTTCTGAGGTATTTTGGGTGACCTGGTGAGTAGTTGAAAACATTCACTCTTTTAAGAAATGCTATAAATATCCGTTGTTTAGTGTCAGCAAAAGTAAAGCATGGTAGCCCAGCAGGACTTTGTGGATGTGGAGATAACCTTGTAGGTTAACCCGGAGACTTCTCTGGCGGAGCATTGGTGTAGAGTTGCACATGCTTACTTCAAATGCAAATATCTGTAGAAAGGTGAGATTGTCTGTTGTCTGCTTGGATAGCAAGAGAATACATTGCGAGAAAGCATTTTAATTTTATTTGCATGGAGTGCATTCTCTCTTTTGCCAGATTTCCACTAAATCAGTTTTCCACTGAATTGAGGTTTTCTTATATATATATATATATTTTTTTTTTCCCCATTTGCAACTTGTAATACCATGTAGTTTTGCTTGGTTTTGGTTGTAAGGGAAGTAGCTCCAGAGGTTTGCAGAACTGCTGCAGGAAATCATGGGCAAATCCCACCTTTTCTGTTTCTGCGTTCTTATATTGGAAGGTACGAAGCACTGTTCCTCAGCTGTTCATTTGGATGGTGCAGGAAGAATGAGGAAATAATGGTATTTATAAAGGGAAAAAAAAAAATCGGGTCTGCTTTGTAATCTAGCAGTAAAGAAAACCTTACGACAGTTAGATCTCTACCATGTCTGGTGCCTGCTGTAAGTAGATTTTCAAGACTTACCTTCAATTTTCAATTTTAGGCACCTGAGATGTTTAAGTTAGGACATACTAAGGAAGAGATGGGCAAATCAAGAGGGCAGTTCCCACCTTGTGTGGGCTTAATTTATTTTGCGGAGCTGCCTCTCTCTAATTAATGATATAGGTGATTGTGCACCCAATTTACTTGTGTAAATCTAGGTGGAATAAGTCTAGACTGATGGCTTTTCTTAATTTACCTGGAAACTATATTAAAATAGTTCTGAGAGGGTGCACGTGTGTACAATTCATTAAAGTCTGATCTTGGAACGTGATTTTCTAACTTATTCTGCATATGTGGCTGGTATTAACCTTCTGTTTCACAAATCCATTTTTAGTTTTAATATGAAGAAAATTTCCTTGTGCTCTGTTAATAAGACGAAAAAAGGAAGGGGTTTTATATGTGTATAAAAGTATTGATTGTTTTAAAGTCTTTGGATGAAAATGACAGGAAAAAGTATCACAGTTCAAAATGTTTTCCTGCAATTTAAAAATTATGTGAAGTATTAAAAAACCTCCTTCTGAATTCTAAATAAAATAATTTCAGTTTGTACAGTAACATAAAGTACAAAACTAAAGTGAAATTTGCAATCTTTCTGGATCCTTGTCAACTGTAAAAAGAAACTTGTGTTTTTGATGCACACTAGACATGCATCTCATGATTTTTGTTTAAATTTGCTGATGTTAATTTTTATATTTTAAGAAATAATCCTTTAATAACTTCATATGCGAAATGAGAAAAATACATGGCAAAGTTGACTTGCTACCGAATTTCACATGCATTTTCGGTAATATCCACCTGATGTCTTTTCCATTTTTCTCAAAGTTTGTAATAGCATTTAAAGCATTCCTTTAAAAGTTTTGTTAGTGCCATATAAATTTTGGTGAGAAAATATGTGATAGCAATATAAGAAGGTTGAGGGTTAGAATATAACATTTAATATTCATGCTTACCTTCTGAGTATATGTGTTTATGGTTTTAAAATATTACCATATTTTAAATACATGACATACGTGCTTGAGTCTTAAGATACCAGGAGTTATCAGACATCCCTGAAGTATCCTTAGAGAAAACTTTCGACATTTTGTTCACGGTAGTTAATTTCTTGATGCCTGTTGTATTTACAGTTTCTTCAGAGGAAACGTATGCCACGTTGTTTTTTATTTCTTGTACTCATTTTGTTGTCAGTCACTGCATGGTTGTCATGCCAAGCCGAACGATGGTGCATGCAATATTGTTTTAAGAAGTCCACCTCTGGTAAGAGGTTACAGACTGCACGTCTGTGTGTGTTGCAGAGAACAAAAACAAACCTACAAATCTATATAGTATGTAAGAGTCTGTATTGTATTCAAAGGGATAAATACCAATATCTGTAACCTGGTGTAGCTGCTTGCGGTAAATAGCCCAGGTCTCAAACTCTCCTTTTCATCAGTAAGTGCTCGGAGGACAGCAACCTCTCGTAGGTGGAGGAAAAAGGGCACGACTGGGAGTGATGCTTACCTGGTGCCAAGCCGTGCCACTGACCCCATGTTGGCACCGAGTGCCAAAACTGGCTGTTTCGCCTTTGTGTGCTCTCGTTACAGAGATGCTGCTTTGCCAGAAAGAAAAAAGAAGCATGAGGAGGGGAGACAGGACAGTGTCCATGGTGAAGGAGCGAGAGACCCAACAGGACAGGGCTTCCCCAGGCACTGACTTGCTGCAGCTCAGGGCATGGGCACTGCCATGCAGCTCTGTGCCTTCTGTTTTAATAAAGCCCTTCAGCGAGAGTACTGATTTAAAACCATATGGGACCATTCAAAGTCCAATTTGCAAGTTTCCAGGTCATTTTTTACTTTTTTTCCCCCTTGATCTGATACAGAAAGAACATACGCTCTTGCAGCACTTTGTGTCGTTGACCTCGTTTTTATTTACCTTGCCTCTTCTCTAAAACAGATGGATACTGCCTTGAATCCTTTGAAACTCTGTTGTTTGTAAAAAGAGCTTTTACAGTCCCAGTTCATACTGTTTTTCACTTTGTCTTTCAAATTAAAAAGGTGAGAGTGGAGTGAAATAGGTAGGCAGGTATTTTATTGCTGTGCTAAACTCTCATCTTCAAACCAGCTTTTGTAGCCTGAATGCATACGTGAAATTAGATGAGATCCAGACAAAGAACTCTGGGAGCTGAAGTCTCAGTCTGGTTTTTTATTTTTAATTTTTTATTATTATTTTTGAAGCACAATAGGCTTCCTCACCTGTCGTGAGTGTGGAAAATACTATTCTGTCTAATACCCATCTCTCTGAGCTTATTTTGTGGTTGCAGCTTTTCCTGCTGAGATAACGCTGATCCATCTGTTCCCTGGTAATGCCCGTTTCGATAGTTGGGAAGATGCACTTAAAGTGAGTGGATTCTCTTTCTTTGGAGTTTCATGCTTTAAACAGAGACAAAAACAATTTTGCACTAAATGCGGGTGCTTTGTTGCTTCCTGTGGATTAAGTACTACAAAAGCTGGGAAGAAAGGGAGATGTTCTGATAAAAGTACTGTGTTTTCCCACTGCCACTTTGCACAGTACACATGCCAAACATGCATGATGGGAAACAACTGAAATAGTGATTTTAGGACTGTGCATATACTATTAAAGTTGTAACTAAACTTTTTTTAAAAGAAATAGTTTCTTTAGGAGTTAAAATGAAACACCTGATTATTACCAATAGTTTGTTGCATTTGCTAAATCAGTATTTACACTTTCATATAAAATGCTAACTTTTGAATGGAACACGAGAAATTATGTTTAATTTCCCATGTTTGGCCACTCTTAGACATACGGTAGATAGACTCCTGGAATTTACTGAAACCTGTTCTTTCCAGCAGTAAATCTCGTCCTCGTTTTAACAGACTGCTGTCCGTGTGCTTGGATCCGGTTGCCCAGGCTCCTCAGGAGAGGAAGCGCGCTGCCTGCAGACAAGCAGTGCAAGAATTAGAGCTGTACAATAGGGAGTATTTTTCCACCATTATCACTTTTCAGTGCAGATACTTTTTCAGAGACGGAGCAGCGACTCAATGAACCAGGAAGGTGTTTACCTGCAAGGTGATCTGGTGGTAACGGGAGAAGCTTTTGAGGTCTAAAATTTCAGGCGTCTCTGTCCAGAGCCATCCCCAAAGGAAGGAAAAGTGTGTCCCCTCCCCTCTGTTAGGTTTTGTCTGTCAATCACAAAGGGCTTTTGTCCCGCCGCTGTATTGATGTGTCTAGACTTGGGCTGTGTAGCATGTTCCTGTCATCCTTAAACCCAAAATAAAAGAGGGGGAATGGTTCTCAGGCTTGGAGAATCAGCTGCTTGTAGCTGCTGGGGACCTCGGCGCCCCGGCTGCCCTGGCATGCTTTTGGCAGCGACCCGCTGGCTGGCAGCGTGGTGCTTTCCGCAGGTGGCCCCGAGTTCCTCGGGGAGCACGCAGAGCAAGGCTGATGCTGCAGGGCAGGCGGCGAGAAAGCAACTGAGCTTCACAGATCTGATTCCTCTCTTTGATCCTGCCGTGGAAGTGTCCAGGTCTCCGAGGGGAGGCGCCGTACGGACTCAGCTTCCACCCGCTTTAATCCATTCGCATGGGTGGAATTTTATTTTTACAGGATTTCAAAAGATATGTAGATATATTTTGCCTATGCCTAGGACTCACTGCCAAACCCTACGGAAAGTTAGTTTCCCCCCCTCCTTATTTAAAACTATTCTTCTGTAAGATTTTTTGTGTGCATGTTTTCTACAAAGTAGACATTTGGCAGCTAATTAACTTACCCTTTCACATATATTTGAGGCACTTTACATTTCACAGACGGAGGACTAAGGCAGAAGATTTAAGGAATATGCAGAAGGTCAGACACAAAATTTGTGGTAGCGATGCTGTTGAGCCGTGGAGTCCAGTTCTTAAATCACAAGGCTGTCGTTGCTGCATTCCTGCTACAGTACCTAATTTAACGTTAAAAAGTGGGGCACAGTACAGAAACTGCTGTCAGAGAATTAACGTGGGAAGTGCTGTATAAGCAGCTGTATAACAAGGTAGAGTTTTAAGCCAAATAAACAGTAACTCAGTAGATTTATTCTTCATTTCCTTTTTCAGCAGAATCTGATACTTTTATTATATTTTGGCTTTTCTGAGAGAGTGAGAACACGAAGTTCAATTTCCTAATATTCTCTTTTTTTTTTTTTTTCAAATCAATCTGAAAAGAGAAAGGGAGAAGGGAGAGGAGGGAGATGAACAACAAACAGACTGCAACAAGAGTAGTTTTCTTTTTACTTTTTGTAGCTACCTTATGCAATGTTTTCCTGGGGAACTTTGCATGCCAGTTAGGATTCTAGAGATGTGCTTCTGTGGTATGGTGAAAGTGAAGTTGATTTAATGCTTTTCTACTCTGATTTCTCTTGTTTCTTTGCTTTCCCAGCCCTTTGGCTTAATTTCTTTTTCCGAACCGTTTCCTGCCTGTTCTTCCTGTTTCTGCTGCTGCTCTATTAAAAATAGTTATCTAGTTGTGCTGAGCTGAGGGATATATACATGTAGCTGTTCATTTAATTTCAAAAAACAAAATTCTCCTGAAATTAAAGAAAGAAAGAAGAGATTCATTTGAGCAGTGGTTATGCAACTGCTAAGAATTTATTTACAAAATGCATCTAGGAGAACAGAGTCACACTAAGAAATAAATCTTAACCTGTAGTGGATGGATTAGATTTCAGAAATCTCAGCTTGTCATTTGAATGTTGCCTGTGTTTGTATGACTGCTGCAATGCTTTGCAGACAGACTGAGCTGTAGTTCTTTAACTTCCTCTCTGCAGCTCTTGTTAAAAAAATAAAAGCTGCAGTTCTTGCAGACGCCAGCATGGTCATGAAATGCAAGTCTCAAACTGGTAACTCTTACGCATCACATGTTTCTGATTTGATAGCAGTCAGGGCAGAAAATCTCCATTCCATGAAAAGCAGAAGGTAATTACATAACGTTAAAATCTACGTTTGGCCATGTATTTGTAAAATAAAAAGCCTTTCTGTTTATGTAAGGTTGTACACAATCAGATATTTTGTGTGTAATCACTGTGTGGCTTCAATATATTCGTATTCTATTTTTTCCTAGGATACAGTCTTAAATATGGTTTTAACATATGACATTTACATTTCATTTTAGAAACATGCATATTTTTAACTATAGGCATTGGAAATACTTGGAATTCTGTTCCTGTGAGCTAATTGCTGACTAGAATAGGAAAATAAGAGCTACTTTGTGGTTGGATGTTTGTGGTCTTTCTTTTGGCTTTTGGCCCTAAGATAAAATGTCAGGGGAAACACACTAACGGATAATGGTATCAAACTGTGTATCCTGGACATAATTTTAAGCCTGTCAAATGTCCGATACTTTATAAACATTGAATTACATCATTCTTCTTCGTTCTACCTTCTGCTTATACATTATTTTGTTAGAAGAGTAAATTATGTCATAGATGATTTTCACAGACATGCTTCAGTTCATAAAGTCTCCATTTCACAGAAAAAGAAACTGCTGCATAAACCCAGCTTCTGCTGGGAAACTGAGACTTTATGGGCCATTTCAAGGTTTCTGAAGAATGAGACATTCTTTATTCTTTTTCATATGCTTGATATATAGACTAGAAAACATACTGAGAAAAGTTTTCGAGTAGTGTATTTTTAGCTGTAAGGGTTCTTGCCCCAAACTAACCAGACCTGATTAATGTTATAGCAAACTAACTCAGAACCTGCCTACGTCCTTAATGAAATTGTATAACTGCATTAATATCAAGCTATGGGTCTAATTGTCAGGTGAAACCATGGTTCAAAAATTCAATGGCAAATTTTCAATGCATTTTTAGGAAACTTGAATTTCATTTATGGTGCAACTGAGAGCATTGTATAAATAGTAAATGAGAAAAACCTCAAAAAATATTACATTTAAACAATCACATAGTTAGTGTCTTGCTATAAAGAGTAAGAAATAATGCATTTTTAGGTTAAAATTTGTATTTTTTAAAATAAGAAGAATGCACTAGGAAATTTAAATAGTAATTCTCTGCTATGTCAGGATACTGTGGGACTTTTTTCTATATAAATTTATGTGAAAGCACATTTAAATTTTTAAGTGAAATATTAAAGAAGTGTCTGGCCCAGGATCATGCAATAAATGGTTACTCAAATACACTCTGTGAAGACACTTAAAAGAAACAAGGACTCAAATGACCACATGCATAGGTATTTGTCAAGAATAAATTGTGTCAAGCCAATCTGCCTTCCTTCTGTGAGGATAACAGGCTTTGCTGAATCAGAAGCAATAGAGGCTATCGTAAATCTTAGCTGCAGTAAGTCTTTAGACAGACACTCATAAGCAAGCCCTTAAAGTATGCTGTAGAAAAAACCACAAGGTGGTTTTTAAGCTGGTTGAAAAACCAGAATACTGCGTTTAGTATCAGAGTGGAAGCGTCACCTGGGGATACTTGGTTTCATCCATGGATTAAATACCAACTCTAAGTCATTATCCTGGTCATTCATAAAGTTACCAAACAGTTAGACCTGACCACTTGTATCTTCCGAGATGTCTGGTTTTATCCACAGATGTAATAAAAAAAAAGAGTTTGACAAGTTGGAGAGAGATTTGCAAAGTATAGGATGCAATTCAATGACAAATGAAATGTCCTGCGCTTTGGAAGAAAGAATTTGGTGTACCAGTAGAAAATTTGGAGCCTCTTCCCAGGCTGCAGTTCTTCATAACAGGGCCTAGGAGTTGTATTACAACCCGAACATGAGTAAAAATACCATGATGTGGAAAAAAGCAGTTGTGATTGGATATATAAATAAGAGTACAGCATGCAAGGCCGTATCATTCTCTTCTCCTTAGCAGCAGCTGGAGTTAAAAAAAATAAAAGCAGTCTATATGTGGACAAATTGTGCAGAGACCAGAGCAGAAGGAGAATGATGTGGCATTTATAGGCCATATTCTTTGAGGAACTTGAAATTATAGGAAATGTTTTGTTTAGTCTAGGAAAGGCCTAGACTGATAATCGTCTTCTGATGTGTGCCATGCTTCTCTAGCAAGGAAAAGAATAACATCCCTCCTCAGTTAAAAGTAAAAGAAATAGTAGACTAAAAATGAAACAAAGTGGTTGCAGGTTGGAAATAATTATATTGGAACAACTTTTTAATATTAAGTCTAGCTAAAGAGTAGGACAGTTTATTCAGGGATGGGGGGATTCCAAAATTGTCACCCAGCATGGCAGACCGGGTTAGACTTGAGCAGTAGAGCTGTTGTCCTTCTTTTTCATGCAGGATGGACCGTGTGGACTTAGGAATTTCTTCTGTTCCTACTTTCTGAAGTTTAATGTGATTATTCTGTATATGTTGTGATAAAACTGGAATTGCTATAATAATAACCCTCTGTGGTTGCATGTTGATACTGAGCTTGGGAGGACTACTTAAACAGGAAAGGATTTGAAAGTGAAGGCTAACTGGGTAGCATCAAGGTAACATATAACTTCATGTATTTCATATTTTAAAACAATCAAATTTTTATTGCCTACAGGATTTTTTCCTGTGTGAGAACTGAGTGATCATGCCTTAAAGAGTATCCATTAGAAATGTTATGTTTTGTGTATGTCACCTAGGTCCTGGAGAATTATAAGTGGTATTTAGCTGTTGAATTTATGAGGAAGGGCTGTTGGCAAAATAAATAACGTGTCACTGAAGCATCAAAGATTAGCTACATGAGGGAGGAAGCATGTTGAGGAGTACCTAGAACACCTTTGTGATTTAATGCAACATAAACACGCGTGTTAGTGGTCATATATTGCCTGGGTCTCTGGTACTTGTCTCTATTATAGGAGTCCAAGGTCTCCTGTATAAAGAAAAGAAAGATTGCAGCCCTGATGTGCCTTTAACAGCGTCTGTAAAAGGCTGTTTGAAATGTTGTCAATCTTGAGCCCTCACCAGTCGTACAGTGGAGATACCAAGTAGCTTAAGGTTTTGCCAGATTTTCATTTCCTGTGTTAGAGTTTTTCTCTGCCTGTTGGTTAAGAGCTCAATAAATAGATAGCTGCTTCTAGTACTTGAGGAAAAAATAAATGAATCAAATGCTTGAAACTGGAATGAGGAAATAAATGGACACGCTGCTTTTTGGAATTCTGTTTCAAGTTTATTCTTAGTGCTAGTTTCTTTAGAGCTAGTTTCTTGCTGACGTGCCTCTTTCCACAGGTGCAAAGAGTAAGCCTGATGTTGAAAGCTAAACATTCAAATCTTTCAAAACGTCTGGAGCATTATTTGTGGCTGAAGTACCATTGTGATAAGAGTGTGAAAGTCTTCCCTTTAGTGTATGTGCTGTCATTTGGAGTCAAGGCAGCATCACTTGAGTTCCATCAGCAGAAAACCCAAGTCTAATGAGGAATACTGTTGGAAAGACCGAAGGCCAACATCCTACTCTAAATCCATTGACTTCTCTAGGCTGTTACCAAAATCGTGTAATGTGTTTTACTAAATCTGTAGGTTTCAGTCTGAAATTGGCTCCCAAGGTACATCAACAAATAGTAAGGGAAGGGGGGCATTCTTGTCAGGCTTTGGTCGACCCTTCTGTGTGCAGTGCAATATTCATTTTCGTCCGTGCATCAATATTATCTTGCCAGGTTGTTATCTTAGGTCATTCTTGGTTTCCCCAGCCCCATAAAGTTTTCCAGCAACATCCAGACAACTCAGCAACTCAGTACAGTATCCCAAAGTCAGCTTCTGTGTATTGTGGTGTATCAAAAAGCAAACATGTTATCCTCAGAAGTTTTAACCTCTGGTCTGACCAAGTTGTACTGATTTTCCCATTAGATACATGCTGGAGGTTTCCTGTTCACAGATGTGATGGTCTCCTACGCTTGTATTTTCTGTCATTTAATTTTACTCGCAAAAGCAGGAAATCTGGGAAAAAAAAAAACACAAAGCTTTAGCACTTCAGAAGGTGTTTTACTTAACTTGATAGCTTATGGATAAAATTGAGTCATGTCTAAAGTGCTCTGAGCTGTATATAATGAAAGATCATTTTTTCCTTGTGCAAGTTCTCCTTGTCATACTATTTAACATCAAACTGATACTAACCATCAGCATGGTGTTTAGACATACCTCTTCTGTGTGCCCACTGCGCAGAGTGAGCGGTCTGCAAGGAGCGGGAGCCGTCTGCCTGATAGTACTTATCTTCTTCGCTTAACTGGAAAAGATTATCTGGCACACGTGGCATTCGTCTCAGGAAGGGAACGCCTTCTCTGTTCTGCATGGCATACTTCTCCAGGGCTTAGGGTGTTCTTGTCTCATGCCAGATCTAATCCAGTGCAGATATCTTGCTTTGCGTCTTATCACAGCAGGTAGGAGATGGATGGAGCTTATCTGCATTTTTACGTTGACAAAGGTTTTCCGTTAATCTCTTGATCTCCAAGAGTTGTCAAGTGCTGTTAGTTTAAAATGTGCTCTCAAATGGCCTTTCTAAATAGCAATTGCCGTATGTTTTATTTCACACAGCAGGATTGCAGCATAAAAGGTAAAGATAGGTGAAAGAAAAGAAAAATTAATAAATGGCATCATTTGTACTTTAACAGGGCATCGCCACTTAAGATTCATCTAGTTTTTTTTAAGAATTAATTTTAAATTCCTTTTTTTGAATACCAGGTGTTGTAGTTCTACAAGTTTCTTGAATTCTCTTAAGACCTTTTAAATTCTGATATTGATGATGGAAATCGTTAAAAAAAAGGGCAAAGGAGGAAAAATGAGTACTGCTTTTATTTTCTTTTTAGTTAAAGTAGTCTTTGCTGTCATTTGTTGGTGTAACAGATAATCATTATTTTTAGATGGATTTTTTCTAAGAACTACTTTAAGTGGAATATTACCTGAATTATTTCACCAGCTGTATTAAAAGCAAAACTTGGGAATTAAGTTTTTAATCTAATATATTAAATGTTTTCTGATACTTATGTCTAACAAACACAAATTACTCATCTCTTGCTATCAAGTAAGAGCTGGTAGTTGATAGTGGACGTGGCAGTGTGCCCTCGCTTGAGGAAGACTCAGTAATGCAAATTATTCCTTGTTTCATTTACAGAATTATATAATGAGTATTTCTTAAGTAATGTGCTATATATAGATACACACAGAAAAAAGATGCATTTGCATCCTGTGAAATGTTTTCTATAACCAGATAATCGTCTGCTCTTTTCTATTAATGGCCAAAATTTCTTGAACAAGGCAAAGGTAGTACAGTAGACATGAAATTCAGCTATAGGGATCGATTCTGTAATTTCATTTGAGAAAAAACAAAGCCTAATAATTGGGTTTGTCCAAAAGGAGCGGCTCCTTCTTGTGGGAATAACTTGAAATCCAAGCCTGCCGACCCAGAGGAGCACCTGGTAGATAACGCAGTGATTCCGCCGACACACTTCACCATTTCAGTCCTCCGCAGCTGCCTCTGGAGCTAGCAGCTTGTTTCCAGAGCCTTATCTTTCAGCAGAACAAACTCAGTTTACTTTGACCTCGGTGCTGGGGCAGTGCTGGGAGAGCGAAGGCAGGGCTGCAGCTTTTCCTTCTCGTGGTGTGATCGGTGGCAGCTCCAAGTGCGCGGTGATGCCAGCCCGAGGTCGGGAACCCCTGAAATGCCGGTGGGAGCTGAGCTCCTATTGCTCTGAGGGCTTTGCAAGGACAGCTTCAGCAGCCTGTCTGCCAGACTCGTTTAGGAGATGCTCAGTCAGTCCTGAGCCTGTGAGACGTAACAGTCTCTGCCATGCGTGAAGGACACGGGATGAGGGCTGTCTGTTGTGCAGAATAACAGGAAATTTCTTTAGCTCATTACAAGGCTTTCTTTTTTTTTTTCTTTGTTTTGGAAGGTGAAGTCAGTGAGCTCCTGCCCATGCAATAGTAGAGAGTTATTCAGGCTCTCTAAGTATTTGCAGTTGTGGCTATTTCCATCTGTACCTGAGTTCTCTTTGTGTTTGTGTCTGACCTGATTGAGAGGGGTTGAGGTAGAGTTCAGAAAAAATGTCCAAGGGCTGGCCATCTTTCTGCCTACATTTTCTGATATTTTTCCCCAGATCAATTTCATTTTAAACACACAAACACAAATATACAGCACCAGTGTAACTGCACAACTTAAATAGAATTCAGCATTTAGAGACTGAAAATTATCTGCCTGAGCGCTTTGCTAACTAAATGTGTTCACATTTTGTATAGATTCTTCCGAGGTTATGAACATGCATAGAGATTATTGTACTGGAACAGATCAATGATTCATCGAGTCCTGCTGAGAAATGCTGGTGAAGCGTGCCAAAACATAAATCAAGGACTTGATCGGGATTTCAAGTCTGTCACGCAATGCTTAACCCAGCTGGAGACCTGGCAGCTGAGTTCAAGTCATGGGTGACGAAGCTCCCCCCACCTCTATCTTCCTCCCCATGGGAGGTCTCATTCCTTCGTTGGCTTAAAAAGTGTTGGTACTGGAAGGTCCTTTCAGAAAAATCCTTAGTGGAGCGATGGTGTTCTGGGCTGTGCTTGGCACAGGGATGCCGCTGCTTGTAGGCATTGGCCCTGTGCTTACAAAATTGGATCGTGTAGCCAGGTCTGCACCTCCAATCTTCTCTGTCCATCCTGCCCTCACCAGGAGGTGGCCTGGCCTCCATAGTCCTTGTTCCCAGGCCTGCAAAGACCTGAATGAAAGAATAAAAGGCTGATGTAAGTTGAAAGATGTGTGCATTGTATAGTCCAGGTGGAGACACGTCATCTATAAACAGTAATTTTTAAAAAGTATATAATTTTTTGTCCAAATGTATTTCAGTTCTACTAATTAACAAGCATTGCCCCTCTCCGTGGAGGAAGATGCTTAAGAAATGCTTAAATAGTGACCTCAGATGTGCTGAGTTCTGTGCTTTTGGGGTGCAGTGTGTCCTGTGGAGGTGTGGGGCAAATCCAGGTGTGTATCCAAGTCTGCCTGTCACGATTGCAGGGAGGCCCCGTCATGTTTAAATAAGACTACGTATGGTTTGTCAAGGGTTTAGGATGAGTTGTGTAGATGACTTTCCTCTTGAAAACTTGTGTAAGGGATCTTCAATTTGATCTAACACCTATTTAAAAGTGATGGAGAGCAGGTTGCTGAGGTCCAGGGATGTGAGAGTTGGGACTCCTTTATAAGGGGAGGGGAGGGAAGGATTTCCTTTTCCCTCTTGGAAGCAATTAGGAATAAACATTAATAATGTGCTTGAAAACCTGACTGTTGTAGGTTGAGGAAATGGAGAGAAAACCAAGTGGAAGTAGTCCTGCTGTGGACCTTGTGGGCTACCCTGGCTGTTGTAGAGCTGGAAAATTCTTCAATATTGAAGGCACGAGTGCTGTAGTGGATGATGAGGGTGCGGGTTGAGGTCATGGTGTCCACCTGGGGGAGGAGTCATCTGGTAGACTCAACTGGAGTCCCGCTTACGACAGCACACGTTGTGCTTGCTGCTCTGGGCTCTGGCAGTGACAGATTTTGCTGGCTGTCTAATGGCCCCGTAGCTGAAGGGATGTTGTTAGAGATCTGCCACATTAGCAAGTGATGTTCCGGTTAATTTGAATCGAACTTGATTGGGTTCCAAAGCTGTTTGAAAACTTCCTAGTGAAATAACCCATTAATGAATGACTGGTGGTGAAAAGGTCGACGCAAGTAATATGTATGTTGATGCCAGACTTGCAAAAGAAATTGGGCTTTAGATTAATTCTTCCCCAGCCCACTGCCATTTATATATATTTTTTTTCATACCAGCTGCCTATGACAGTGCTTCTGTAATATTTGGCCAATGCAGTACAGTGTTTCAATCAATTAATATGGATGTTTACTACAAGGTTAAAGGTGACATACTATGGAATTTGGTCCGAGTATATTAAATACTATATTTAGCACATTTAGTATTCAGATATTTTATTCATATGACCCAGTAAAACAGGAAAATAAAATACTCTGTCAGTACTTAATAGTGCTCAGCAGTTGGTCCCTGTGTAGAAATCAGATGTAACTGGGAACTAGGGAACATAAAACAAAAATTGAAATTAATTAATTTATGAGATACATAATCAGAGGTGTTGTGTGACCTACCCAGATTGGATCCAGTTGTCTCTTCATTTTATGTTACAGTTAAGCATTTGTGAGGTGTTGAGACAGAAACACTGTGAAGATCCTTGAAGCACCGTGCAGATGTTCATTTTATTGAAAATTTGATTTTGTCACAGAAAATGTTTTACAAAAGATAGTAGCTTGATACTTTGATTTCTTCATCAGTTCATGGTGATTCTCAGTTTTATAGCTCTTTTCTGTCAGATTTCTCCTGCCTTCAGCAGAGTTCTGGCTAAAAATGAGCTCTGTGCCTCTCACCCAGCTAATTTTACAGATTGAATACTGACTTTTTTCATCTTTAGGACACGATTAAAATCAAATTTTCAGTGCATTTGTAAAGTTGTAAAAACCAGCACCTTCCAACTTTTTATCCATCTTCCAGCTGCAGTCATAGTTTTCATAAAGTTTTCATCATTTTCACTGTTTTGAATTGAAGAGACACGTTGATACAGGTGCTACACCTAGGAGAATATGTGGAGAAACAGTATTGTCAGATACTATCCTGTGATTTTAGTGCAAAAGTGGATATAATTTATTTGTTGAAGAAATCAGAAAAAAAAATTATTTTGAAGGTGAGCCAATTCTTATATTCCTGGACACTGCACAGACCACCCAAATCTGAAGTCATGCTTTACGTCTCTTAAATCTAAATAGATTCAATGCAGCCTCAAAGTGTTTGCCGGGGTCCAACTGAATACCTCGTGCTTGGAAATGAAAATCCGCCTTTTCATCTCCCTTTCTTTTTCCATCTTCTTTAGCAAAAGGCTTCTCAGCGCGTGATCCTGATGAGTTTCTGGAATAATGTCACAGCAAAAGGTTTGTGTCTCAGAAATGTAGCGTTCCTTGTGCAGAATCAGATTTACTTACTCTTGCCGTGATTACACTTGGAGTATGGCACTCGAGAGGAACAAGAGGCATGATCCTGCCATATGTTCTTGTTCCAACATGATGCTCAGGGCAGACTTTATTGCTCTCTACAGCTACCTGAAAGGAAGGTGTGGGGAGCTGGGGGTCGGCCTCTTCTCCCAGGTAACTAGTGGTAGGACTAGAGGGAATGGTCTCAAGTTGTTCCAGGGGAGGTTCAGGTTGGCAATTAGGAGACATTTCTTCTCAGAAAGAGCACTCAGGCATTGGGACGGGTTGCCCAGGGAAGTGGTGGCATCACCGTCCCTGGGGGTGTTCAAGGAAAGGTTGGACGTGGTGCTTAGGGATTGGTTTAGTGGGTGATACTGGTGGTAGGGGAATGGTTGGACCAGATGACCTTGGAGGTCTTGGAGGTCTTTTCCAACCCTAATGATTCTTTGTCTCTGTGTTGCCACAGTGTGGGCATGCCACCTAACAAATTTTGCTAGTGAGGACAGCTACCTCTAATAGAGGACATGAGAAACAAATGTATGTATTTGTATAACAAGGCTGGCTCTTATCCGTGTAGGAATCTGCCAAAGTTCTGTAAAACCCCACACCTTTCTGGCATGCCCTATGGGATGAATGAATCAAACATGGTGTGTTCTCCATTTAAAAAGCTGCTTTTCACAAAACAGCAATAGAAAAACAGGGTAGGTTTCTCTCATACTTAAAACCTCATTTGAAGAGGAGGAAAATGAGAATGTCCCAAACCTAAATACTTTCCTGTTTCACCTACATTTCTGTTTTATTCTGCAAGGGGAAAATGTTCTTTAAAGTGTTTGCTTTCATATTACGACTGTGTAGTTGATGGTGTGGTAATAACGTGCTCTCTCAGCTAATCTGACCTGGAGCAAAAGCATTTCCCAACAATACAAACAAGGAACAGCACCAAACAGCAAATTTTCCTTCCTGCAATAGTTTCTAAAATTTCATTGGGACCCATCTGGTAGAAATAAGTAGATTTTTTGCCAGTAAAGTTAATCATTCTGTCTAGAAATATAGACATGAATGTATGCATAAGATACTCATGTACAAGCCAGTGTAATGCTATAATTTTTAACATACCAGTGGGAATTGAGAAGGATGAGGAGTGTAGAGTAATTTACAATGTAAATATTTTATGTTAGGTCCACAGTTAGTGTTTTGCAGGGATGTATTACAGAGTGTTTTGTTTTGTTTTCATAAAGCAGTTACAGCTCGAGTCATCCTACACATGCAGCAGGGCACTGATGTAGGAAATGGTGGAAACCAGACTGCTGCAGTTCACTATCACTCACCGTAGACGTTCTGGAGTGTTTCCTTCAATGTTTCACAAAAGGGGAGACACACTGTTAACGAAAGTCATTGTAGTTGTGGTGAATCTGTTTTTATAAAAAATAAAAATAAAAAAATAGATTTTTAAATTGTCCATTTGATCCATTTTTAAGTGATAAATAGGCAGTGTGATTTTCAGTTTCACTGTGGATTTAAAATTAAGCTGCCATGTTCCTACAGGGTGATGTAGTCTTGAGGAAGAAAAAGGGTAAAAAAATAAAAATAAAAAAAATGAGGGTCTCCATTTCAAAATCTAATGTATTGAATTTAATACGCAACTTCTGAAAATCATATTGTGAACATATGTTAATAGAAACTTTCCACAAAAACAGATGACGAGATGTGAAAAAGATAAGATGCAGAGAGTTTGTTTTTCTTAAGTTTATCTTTTTTCACGTTAACCTTTTAACAGACATCATTTCTGTCGGGGGAGATAACTGCACAACTTCAGGTATGTTTGTCAAGTGAAATCCTAACCTCACAGCCTTCCTTAGTCCCATTTCCTAACAAAGAGAGATGTTTGCAACAGAGATAACTTATGCTCCTGCCAGGCTCCTTCCTAATAACCTTTGAACCCCGTAGCCAGTTTTTAGTCTTACTTGTGAACGCATAAAGTTCCCAAAGATACAGAAAGTTCTGCTTTTTACGTGAAACTGCGCAGCTGCTTGGACAAGACAGGAGACTTGCAGGGTGAGCCTGGTAATGTGCAGACCCCAAGCACCACACCAGGGTCTTGTACCCAAGGTTTGCTCAGCAAGCTGCTGGGAAATCAGGCTTGAGGGGCAGCTTGTTGGTTTAAGTGTTAATGAAAAAAGGCAAAACCTCTTTCACCTTAACTGTTTTTCAACTTTGCTGCTCTCCCCTTGTTTAACCTAGAAAAGGTGAATGTAGATGGTCAAAATGTCTTAATAAATGGCATGTAAAAGTCATAAAGATGTAACTGTTTATGTGCATGCTTTTCAATATAAAATAAATAAATGGAGAAGAAAATTTCCTTTATAGAAAAAGCAACTTGAAGGGTGAGGAGATGCTAATTATGATATGCTATGATGTGCTAGCAAGTTAGGTAAATAGCAATAAAATGCTATTTGCATTAAATAATAGCAATAAAATGGTATTTGAGTATCAAAATCAAACTCAAAATCTAAGCTGTACAGGACATAAAAACATACAGGTTACTCGGGATGCCAAATTAATTCAAGTATTGCTGCACCCTTTCATTAAAAAAATCAACTTTGTTAAAAAACAAACAGAAAATACTATTTTTAGTTTCAGTGATAGGTTAAAAAAAAGTCTTTCTTGGATCAAAATTAAGCCTAACACTGACAGCATGTCTGAGGTCATCTTTCTCTCCTAATCCCTGCCTCTAGTCAGGGGGCTGTAAAAGAAGCAGTTTGCAGAAGCAGCATCCAGTCTTCCCTGTACTGACCCGGGGGAGAGATAACAGAGAGCAGTCCTGTTTGCTGCATTCTCTGATGTTGATGTGATCTTCTTTAAAAGAATATAGTTCTGTTTTATTTAAATAGAAGAAAAAAGTCAGAGGGTGTGCTTAGTGGTGGGAGGTACTGTTTATTGAACTCAGAAATAGGTTGTTTCAGAGTTTAAACATTGAATGAATAAATAATGATGTTTTGCATGGAAATATCCAGTATCAAAAATGTGGACATACTTTGTAGTATAATTATGATGTATCAGAACACAAAGTTGGTGAATATTGCTAATTCTTCATTTAATTTCAATCATAATTTCAATATCAATTTTAAAGTGAATTTATCATGAGTAGCCAAGCCAATTCCATATCAATGGGACGATGGAAGAACTTTGGGTACAAGCCTCAGAACAAGGTTAGGCAACTTCAGTAAAACAATCTGAGTCCTCTAGGATTATAAATCTGAGAGAAGACAAAGGATGTCTCTTTTCTCCATCGTCTGTCTCTACGGCTTCATGAGACAAAACGCCAGCAGCTCTTAGTGTGCTTGCTTTTACTTGCCTTGCAGTTTCTCAACACTTTGAAGGCTGTAATGGCAAACAGTAGGTTTAACGCAGAGGTTTGGGGTTAGTCATTGGCTTTGACACTAAGACTACAAAGCCCTCTTGCATCATGATGTGCCTTCCACGTGGGGAAAGAAGTTCTGCAACTGGTGTCACTCATCTGCAAGATGAAGGAAGGTCTGGGATGTGTTATAGCTAAAAGCGAATGAACAGTCCCATCAAGGAGGAGCTAAAACGTGTATGACCAAACCAAAATGAAGACAAGGGCTTTGGAAAGTCCCTGTTACTTAAGCAAATATGGGGACTGTTATTTAATTAAATATTCTGAAGCTTGAAGCCATGCACTGCTTTATTGAGTTCGTACATAGAGAGCTCATGAGTCTTCTAGACATCAGCGTTACTCCCTGGTGTTTGGAAGAGGCTTACCTCTGGAATATGTGCACTGAGAACAGGAATGCACAACGTCTTGAAGGATTGCCCTCCAGAGCAGGTCTTCTAAATAGTGTGATTGCATCCACATCATAAACATGGGAAAAAAACGCTTATGAGAACTGTTCCTGAAACAGTGCAGAAAGCACTGAAGCTATTCACTGCAAATTACTTGTAGTAAACTTACCTTTCCTCCCTATATGCTAAATGTTCTTGTGCACATTTTCTTCTGGCCCGTATGGATGGAACATGCATCTGAAAATGAGGAAAGCGCTAATGAGAATACTCGAGTAGGCTTTGGCATGAATAAGACAGCTGTTGGTTATTTTATCCTTTCCAACTGTCAGTTTAGATACTTCTGCTTGGGCTGCAAGATATGGCCCTTGACGAGGACACGTCTCTAAGGGGGTTAGATCTCACCATTAGTGGCAGGATTTATATGCACTAGAAATACACTAGCAGACCCTAATGAAGTCCAGAACTCTGATATTCTGGACTAGAAATGGGACTTTTTACCCCAAAACTCACTTGGCAGCATTCCACCATTCCATTTGCTGTAAGCACATCGTGAGATGCATTCACTGCTGATTGCTGTATTATGTTGTTTTGCAAGACGCAAATGCACATACTTTTATTTTAAACATGTACTTATAAAAGAAATGGTTATACTTGAAATACTTAACAAGTAAGTAAATACAAAAAAGAAAATATCCCAAATCCCCAGACTCCACCCTTGCTCCATCACAGATAAATCAACAATGTAAAATTGTTTTTTCCTCTAGAACAAAAGCTTCACAGCTGTATTTAAACGTCTGGTGATGAAAAGTGATTCATAAGGTGAAGTAATCATTTTTGTACAGTGCATTTGGCAGATTTCAGTCAAATTACACCATAAAAGAAATATTATATTTGATAGCAAATTGTTTATGCAGTGAAACTTGAGAATGAAAGCTGATCGCCCAAAGACTTATGACTGTGCTGCTCTCTGATGCTACTCTCTTCTTTTCTTCATACCCAGTTGTGGTCAGTATGTGTTGTTCCTGTCTTTGTTGTAGGTTTAAGCTTTAGCTAAATTTTTAATGTCCTTCCATTGTGAAATCATTCCCATTTCTTTGATTTAAGCATTATTGCAGGCTATTATGTCTAAGTTATCTACTACTTGAAATTCTTACCATCTAAATATAAAAGGAATTCAACTCAAAACGGTTTGGGCTACCTTCAAGGTTTTCAAATTATGCCCGTTTTGTCTATTGTATTTTTGTTTGAAAAGGACATGCACGATTCACCAAATTACTGTGTGTATAATGCTATATGACTTAAAACTGTAACAAATAATTACAAGGATTTAATAGAATGGGGCAAACCTCTTTATCCCCCTTTGCATGAGTGACTTGGGAGCAAAAGGTTGTGACCTGCAGGGTCAAGAATACTGAGTGGAGTGTTTGAGTGCAGTGGATTTATCAGACAATCCTATTCAGTCTCAGCTTTCCCATTGAAGCTGTCCTGATGCTCTGCAATTAGTATGGACCAGTTACCAGAGTTGTAATGTTCTTCCTGGGTTTTGTTTGTTTTGTTGCTTGTATAGAGTACTGATTAGGGCTTTTGAGTGTGGAATTCACTCACAAGTGATTTATTTTGTATCTCTAGGATGGGTTCCAGCTGTTCAGGATTTTTTTTTTTTCCCTGGGAAATCTTGGTTTCAGATAGCAGCCAGGGTAGCAAACTTGAGAAGTTACAATCAGCTCTTGATAAACTTTTCTTTGCAGGATGAGACTTTCATTTTCTACCTATCGTTAACGTTATTTCTGCTTTATCTTCCTTCAAAATCAGTTCCAATCTTTTACTGTTTTAAACATTAAATGAAATGTTGATAGATTTATAAGAACCTATTGAGTAAAGTTAGAACCGAGGATGTTACCAAGTCCGTGTATTCTAGGAAACCCGTGGGATGATTTACAAAAGAATGTGCCCTAGCTTAAGCTTCTCATTCAGAAATTAAACCCCTATTGATACATAGAAACAGACTCCTATTCATATGTTCCATATGATTTGTAGCATCCTAATCCTTGCCATGAATCCTTTCCTTATTCTCAGTATTTTAGACTGAAACACATCATTTCAAAACATGGCTTCTTTACATTTTTTTTGGAAAACGTCAGCTCTTCATTGATTAAAGTTCTAATTGTCTCTTTTCACAAGTACCATGGGTTTCCTAAGGCCTGTTGAAGAGCAATTTATTTTTAGTTATATAAAAACTGTCTTCTGTGAGTATATATTTAAAAGTTATTATGAATCTGCACATTCATACATCTACCTAATTTCATAAACCTTTAATTTCTTCCACTATTACCAGTACTTATATTTCTTACCTTCAACAATTACTATCTTGTTTGTGAAATGTATAATGCTACTGTTCTTATTCAATGTAATATGCCAGTAGCCAGTGGAAAATAATGAATAAAATTGAACTTTAGTAAGTAATTGGTAGGCTTAACGATCTTGCAAGCTGGTACGCATTGCCTGGTTTGCAAACTCAATAATAACTTGCTCCCCTTTTAGCATAATTTTGTTGACTTGTGGTTGTTGCACTAATGTACAGCTATTGCTGTAGTTACTCGCTGGATTACAAGTGAAATTTTGAAACCATAATAAGTCTTTCCGCAGTTGGCTTCTGCATGAATTGCACTTTGTAACATTATTATAAACACTTGGAGTGGTGTAGGTCCAAGAATCGCCATCTGCTATATGAAGTTTGTAAAATTGTTTACTTAACATCGATGAATGTATTCAAGTTGTAAAAAGAGGCCAAGAACATGTCACTAGAACTTAGATTTGTCTCCAGCTAATTACTGCAAATTAAAAATTAAGCAGCCTTGTCTAATCTGCTTTCATGGCTTTGCAGCATCCAGAGCAGTTTGTGAGTCAGCATCAGGTGCAGTTTGAAAAAAGACGTGTCTGGCCTGGGGACAGAAAGATGGAGAAATATAATTCTCTGAAGAAAATAGTCCAAATGTCCTGGATATTCATGTAAACTGAACTTTTTCACTGGAAAGCTGTCAGGGCTAAAGGAATCGTTCATGGTGCAAATCATTTGTCCACTGATTATCTTCCGCTAAAATGTGTAGTATTAGCAGGTCCAGTGTGCCAACATTTATCTTTACATATTACACTCTTTAGTTTGCTACATCTTGTTGCCCTTAAAGGAGTTAAAGGGATTTTTCACTGGAAATTCATGATACTAGTTTATTTATTTTTATTAATGCCCTATAAAGAGAGCTTTTCTCAGAAGCAAACCTGGGAGATAAATGTCTCCTGAAACTCTCCATACAAGAAAACTTGCAGCAAAAGGAGGGAACAGGTGGCCTGCTTAACCTGGATGGATGCAAGCACAGCCCGCATCTTTGTTCTCAGGATCAGTTCACAGTAGGTACATTTTCTTATCAAATGTTGACTTTGGAAAAAGTGCCTGGCACAAGCCAGTAGAGCGGTTAATTCTTATCGCCTGTGCTCTTCTATCAAGCACACACATAGCAGCAGAAATGCCCAGTGGCCCTCCTATGTATGCTCCTCTGTCACTCCTCCAGATGCGTGTTGTGGCCATATGGGGGGCACTGAGGGGTACTTTTTCTTTGTTTTCTCGTGCTTGAAGTTATGATCCCAAACTGACCTTTACTTTCGGATAACAAACATAAAGCAACACCTGCTGTTCCCAAACTTGCTGGGATTGCAGTCGTATGAAGGTTTGTTTGCCACACCACTCTGCTTGACTTCACATTTTCAGGGACAACAGAATAGGTCTGTTATTGCGCTTTTAGCGCTATCTAAATCTAAAATGAGGAAAACAAATTTCCTTCTAGGAGTACAAAGCATTGCATTTGTGACTTCAATATTAGAAGTGAAAGAAATTTTTACACAAAACAAATGCAAAGTTAAGAACCACCTGCTGTCAAATCTTTTTTTTCTTGCTGTCATGTAGTGTTTCTGTAAGGCTTTTCTCAGCTGAAGGAGCTAAATTGTAACCTCAATAGAAGAGCACCTTCAGAGTGAGGGTCCCTCTTGCACCGGGATGATATTCCTCTGTTACTGGGATGTTAGTGAATACATACAAGCCTTCGGGACAGTTCTGGAGGATCTCCACTTTTCCTTCCTCCCCTTAGTAATCAGCTTAGGTTCTGTAGTTGTTTTAAGTTTTGGATATTTGAGATCGTGAAAGCTAAGCATTATTTAAACTTTTCTGTCTCTTAAAATGGAATAGCAGGGCTTAAAGAAATCCTGAGAAATCATCTAGTTTCACCTATACCCCGAGAAAGCACCACTTAGTACATTCCTGTCAAATGTCTAACTCGTTCTTTAAAAATTCTAATAGTAGAGAGGCCATGACAATCTATTCCAGTTGTTTTTGACCCTCCACAGTTGTTAGAGCACGTGCTGAAGAATTGCTGAAGATTGTTCCTCCTTGCTTTCCATTGCTATTTGTGTAGTTGGTGGTTTCCACTTGTAATACATTGCACAGGCAGTCGATGGACAGCATCCTATTTTTTTCTGAGCATCTCTTTTCCACTTGTAGTCCTTTTCTGCTTGTTATTGTCTACACATGTAAAAGGCCTCCTTTTGCTCTGTCATCTCTCTCACTGCTGAAATTATTGACTTGCAGACATCCAGGAGAGGTGCTTGTGGAGTAGCACTTGGTACATCCTTCCAGTTTGTCAGGAAGCTACTGATAACTGCGCTCTCACTGCTCGTCTGAGCAGTTTTATATTCACTATGAATGCTTTCCATTAGACTGTGCTTCCCTGATTGTTTTGAAAAGAAATTGTCACATGCTTCAGGGTCCAAAACATGATTCAAATCAGTAGTGGATGACACATACTGCTTTTCTTCTCCAGTCACAAAATGTTACACAGTGTTAAGCAGGTCTTATTTATGTTTCTGGATAATTGAGTGTTGATTGTTACACATATCCTCATGACTGTCTTCCAGGTGCTCACAGCGCCTGTTTACGTACGTTGGTTTCTCACAGTAGGCACTTTCCTCCTTAGGAAGGCAGTTGAATTGTAGTTTTGTCTAATTCCTCCTTTTCTGGCTCTGTGATACATATTGTTTAACTTTACTAAAAATATCTTGTCTAAGGCATCCTGGAGTTACGTTAGCTTTTCCCCTCCTACAGGCAGAATGGCGGTTCCTACTCATTCTGTGATTGTCCTCTAGCAATGAGATGATTTGCTGCTGGGAAGATGAAGATGATGCTACATATTTATTAGTCAGCAAAAGCAGATGTGAACACATCACGAGTATGCTATTAGTTATGCTCATTATCTATGCTTACTTTGAATTTAAGATCTTTTTCCCAAAATAGCAAAAGCTTGCAGGACTAGGCCCTATCTCCTCTAAAAGACCAACTTCCTGGGGTTTTCCAGTGACACGTTCATTTTGTGTGAGGTAGATGGAGACACAAGAGTTCATTTCAGTTGACTTGCTGTGTCTGTGGGCTAGTAGAGGCAGGTAGTGCTAGAGCCCAGTTTCCAGGACCGGTTCCATCCCTGCTCTTCGCGGTAGGACCCACTCGCCCAGGCGTAGTGTGATGGTGGCATGGACGGGAGGGCTTCAGTTTGGCCACAGCTCACTTGGCAGGCAGATCCATGGGAAGATGCTCTGATGATGTGGATGTACCCTCCAAGAGCTGTCTGCAGGACTACCTCAAGGGGATGAAGTAAGGATGTGTTCAGCAGCAAGATGCTCTAGTGCCGTAGTTTTGTAGGAAACTCGACCACCTTCCTTGATGGTGATAAAGAGAAGATCCCCGTCTTTGCCAGTAATAACTTCTCCCAGAAACTGGCCACAAACTTGATACGTTGCAAGGAAGTGACAAGAAAAGGCACAGAAGAAAAAGAAAATACATCTGTATTTGTTGTATTAATTGCTTGGGAATTTAGACATACATTTTTCTTCTCAGTTACTGGAGTGGTGGCAGCTGCAAAAATGCAGCTTGATGATGACTGTGCTTTAATGTGTTTTAGAGGCTATTCAAGAGTAGAGGTTTTAAGACTAAAAAAGAGTTAACATCAAGAATTTTCTGACATTATTTCTGAGCAACAGTGGTGATATGTTAGCATATGCAAGTGATTTGCATTCAGTCTTTGACTTGTAGACCTAAAATGAGCTTTGGCTCTACCTTAGAGGTTCTGGCATGCCTTGCCGTAGAAAATACTAGCCAGAACTTCTGGATGGCTTGTTTCTGCTTTGTTAACGTCCCTTATTTACATTGCCAAGTAATTTTACATTTGTAACATTTAAGTTCTGGCTTCCTAGTGTGGTGTCAACTTTTTTATCTCAGCTAGTTAAAGGTAATAGATGTTTAAAATAGTTGAGAAATGGTGAGAGGAGATAATGTTTCTATAAAATCTCACAAACTGAACTGGGGTTAATAATACTCATTTCCATCTAGTTTGTGGGCTATTTTAAATGTTTATCATTGCCTATAAATCTTTTAAAAGGCAATTGAAGGTTAGAAATACCATACCATGCTTTCTCTACTTATATCATCTTATTCCTGCTGAAGTGGACATTAATTCTGGCTCCCAAAGTTGCATTAGGATAGTATATTGCACTTCTCAATCACTTCTGGAAGCATGAATGTTCTTTTTAAAATTGAGTATTTTTAGTTGACATTGATATTTGTGAGAGTTACTGAAACCCAGGTTCACACACAGCTCAAGATCTGCCTAAGCCCCTTTACCTGTTATGTTTGGGAGGATGAATTGCAGAGGAATATACTGTGTTTAAAACTTTCTAGGCTTTTATAAGAAATTGGATGGAGGTAAAACAAGGCATAGTTTCAACTCTAGAGCCCCATTCCCATTATCAAACATCACTGACAATGTTGCCATTGTGCTAAAATCTCATCAGTGGATGTTAAATACCTAATTAATTACAGGTTTTAGGAAAAGGCACTTCAGTCGTATGTAGATGGATATTTTGATGAAGCATTCTAGAAATGGAAAACCATGTAATCACATGCATATTTAACATATCCATATTTAACATATCACTAAAGAACCACAGCATATAGTTTGTATATGCAAATGGAGTTAAAAAAGTAGCAGAAGTTTTCTAGTGTTATTTTTTGGTGGTACAGTCTCACTGGATTGTATTTTTGCCGTGGCTGCATTTGCTCAGCTGCCTGGTTTAATTTTAGTGGTAAACTAGAGAAGTAGAATAAATGCTCATAATAACATGCCGTGACATATCTTACTTGCACAGCGTGGAAATTGAGGCTGATATTTCTTTCATTGATCTAAATGCTGTATTTTTTTCTGGCTGCAGTGTGTGAGTGCATAGGAGTTAGCCAGCACCCAGAGCTCTCTGTGCAGATGAAATGCAATGGAAATTCTGTGCAGTCTCAAAGTTTGAAAAACCAACACCCCCCAAATCAAACAAACAAGCAAAAAAGCACGACAGTGCCTCCCCCAGAAGCTGTCTGACTAACTAAGCATCATGAGATATCAATACGTACGCGTTAGACTTATGGTTTCTGATTTCCTTAGCCGTATTCTATCCACATGTTCATGTCTTGCGCCTTGGAGGCACTAGAAATAACCCTGAGAGAAAATGAGATAAAGAGAGGTGCTAACTTCATGAAACCCAGCCAGCTCGAGAAGTGGGACTCCGTGACAAAGCCCAAACACTCTGGCAGTCTCAGTGTAGTGAGATTGGCAGCACCTGGCTATGGGCTCTGCACAGTAGCCGTAAGCATCACTCCTGTGTTTGCAGAGCAAAAGAATTGTAGGAGGCTTTACTGAAGTCGTAAACAAGGATAGCAGCAGCAGTTAACTTCTCAGCAATAATTTTGGGAAGGTTGTATTCATAAATACCATCTCATTTCACTAAGTTAAATTACTTAATCACAGAAAGTGTTTTGTGGTACCTAATTAAAAATAATACGATTTTCTTCGTAATTTTGGGGGGATTCTGTGTTTTCCCTGGTGATTGCTCACATTTGTGGCATGGAGTTCATGGTTTTTGCTGTTGTAAAAAAAAAAAAATCAAAATCAGAAGCATTAGGGGTTTTTTGTTGTTTTTCAGAGGCCACATTTAAGTGATTATAAGAGTAGGAAAGGACCAGAAGTCTGTTGCAAAGGTGACACTCACCCCATAGCTGTCCCCTGTAGGCTTGGCCTTTGCGTTACAACTCTTACGAGCAGTTTCTCAAACTTTTTTTTTTTTTTTGATGATGCAACTTTCTATTTCAAATACTGCACCTGGATGTGCAGCACTAAAAATACGATCTATTTGAACAGCACTGCAGTAATTTAAAATAAAGCTATGTTAGAATAAAGTCTGTCCCCTTGCTTTTCTAAAGTATAAGCCAGCAAGGGAACTACTAAGGAGTGAAGTTCTGTAGCAGCACTGAAATGTGGTTCTCAAAATAGTGTTTTCTGAGACTATGCACAAATACTTTATTCACTCTGTGGTTCTTCAGGCAGTTTTGAGAATTTAATATGTTTTCAAGACTTCCTGTGACACTTAGGAACCTCAGAGGCGTGTCTGCAGAGCACGGCATCATGCCAGAGATGTGTGTGTAAACTCCGGGTAAACCCACGTGTTGCAGTCATCGCAAAGAAACATTATATTGCCAGAAATACAAATTCAAGTTTCAAGAAACTTCGCAACATGGTCATTTAGCTTGACTGTAGCAAGAAATGGATGCTGTCCTAATGCTTGTGGCGCAGTACCTAATTATCACAATCTTGGTGATTTCTGCAGCGTTTTACATTATAGACAATAAGAATATTTTTGAGTAACAGTCAAAATCTCACTCCAAGTCAATGTATTACAAATAACAACTCACTGATCTAAAAGGACAAGTCAGTGTATTACAAGTAACAACTCACCGATCACAACTCACTAAAAGGAATGCATAATTTTCAGTGTGTAGCCTCAATCGGCAAAGGCCATGACGTATTCAAAACGATTGCTAACTTCTTTAAAATCTTTTTATAGCTTTTCATTTCATTAAAAGCTTATTCTGGTTAAATATGCCCATTTTATTAAATGTCAGAGATACCGCTAATATAATATAAAAAATATAAATGGATAGTCTCTTCATAATCACATTTTCCTCCTATTGAAACGAAGCAAACAGCCAAACATTGCCCTTATAATCCAGTTACAGGATCATTTGGGAAAAGCAAATGGTGCATCTATTTCTCTTGAATGCTGGAGTTTGTCAATTAATCTCTGTAAGAGAGGTTTGTCTAACTGAAATTTTGAATCACCTGTAAATAGCATGAAGCATGTTTACAGAAAACAGCTCCAAGAAGCTTAGCTGCTTTTTTTTTTTTTTTTCCAGTTGCAGAGAGCCAGTAGAAACCAGCTGAAAATTTGGCAGTAGATAAATTTAGCAGAGGTCTCAGCGTAACATAGAATTGCTGCAGATGCCACCATGATTTAAACCGAGCCAAACCCAGTATGAATTTAAAATCATTTGCTTCTTAATGTCATAACAGCATGTCCTGTTGGCGACAGCCTGAGTGTCCTTATTGTTCTAACAACAATAAAACAGCATCAGTGCAACCTAAGCCCCTGAGGCGGACATGGTTTGGTGCATGTGTCAAGGTACAGTGCGCTGAATCCTTATGCCTCTAGAGGCAGTTGACTTCCCATCTTCATGCCCGCGAGTATTTTTTTCTGTTTCCTATTTTTGTTCTGCGCCCGATTTGGAGAGTGTTTGGGGTTTGTTACAGCAGAAGGTTACCATTTGCTTGGTTTACAAAAAAAAAAATCCAAAAGGTTAAAATTGGGTGGTGGAAAAATGACATCACTCTTCAAAATTCAACCAACCCAATTGAACTAAGCGGATAAGTCCTGAACTTTATCATTTAGTCAGCTCTTTTAGTTAGTTTTTAGCTTTCAGCTGTGTGAGGCAGGGGCATGGATGAAGGATTTTGGGGAGAGGAAGTGGCAGCTGCTGGAGAAGTTGGTGTGCTTCACCTGCCTGCGCCTGAGCCCGCAGCACTGCGCTGCCGTTACCCAAAGAAACAGAAGGGCTGCATCCAGCTACAGTAATAAAAAATCATTTTTTTCTAATCTGAGAGAAACTGTGTTTACCTAAAAATGCACATTTTGGGAACATTAATCTCTCTGAAGAAATGAGAACATTGTAAGTAGCAGGGTAATTAACATCCCCAGAAATCTGATTTCAAGTTTGGCAGTAACACACACAACTTGATTAACAATCAGATGTAAAGTGTTGATTGATAACAGCTTTGGTTTACAATTCAGAATCCAGTATTGTGATATATAGCTGTGGTATACAAAGCTTTCTTTTCAATTGCAGTGTCACGTTCTTGCCAGAAATACATATTTTTTTCCTAAAAAATGTAATTCCCTGGATTTACATGAAAGCTTAAGGGGACCACAGTTCGCTGTTGACTATATTGTTTGCCATCTCCATTCACTCTTTCCAAGTATTGTAAATGATGCATTCGGTACAGATCTAGAAAAAAAATGTCTTCTGCTCTGCTGTCTTACTCCTTCTTGAATGCTGCCCCTGCTTTCTTGTTCTTTCTTCATTTAGATTTTTTAGGTATTGTTTCATATTCACTGCATGTAAGAGTTACAAAACCATAGTCTTTTCAAAAGATCATTTGATACTGCGGGCACGGCTAAAGAAAATGTCATGGATACGTTCTTTTGCATTTTATTTAAACGCACAAAGTCAAACTATCAATTTGTTTTGGAAACGTAAGCAATGAGATTTCTCTTTGTATTCGAATCCCGTCTGCGCTGCACATTTAACGGTGTGAAATATAATTTTTATAGGAGTTTCAGCCACAACTCTTCTGACTTCAGTTATTTTTGATCCAATTTCTAGCACGTCTTCTGAAAGCTACGTGGTGTCCGTGGGGTACGTGACTACGTTTTTGTTATAATTGCCCCTTGCACTTTTTTCATCTTCCTGGATTGAATAGGCAAGACCTATGAGTAACGAGAGAAAGAAAACAAACATTTAATCCAGAAAAGGGGAAATTGAGAGAGAAAATACAGTTGTAAATCATTTCTTCCCTTAAATTTGCCTCTGTGGATTTCCTCCACACAAATCACAAGTTGTGCCTCCTGATGCCGTTCAGTTGCAGATGAGATGGCCGCGAGCGCGGTTTCAACGCTCTCTGTGCCTGTAGCTGTTATGCTTCACAACGCCACCCTCGGGAAAAGGGGGGGAAGAAACGGTTTTCCATCAGTTTCCACTCCTTTTTTTCTCTTGCTGAAGCAACCTCAGCAGTGCTTCTGAAGGTGGCTTGCTGGCCCCAGCGTGCCTCAGCAGAGGTGCTGTGTTCAGGATGCTCTGGCAGTCAAAGAGCCTCCAAGGCAATAGTAAGAGAAGCTAATCACAGTCTTGGGGAAAGATAGGATATGGAGATGTTGCGTGAAGGGAGGGAGGGCTTAGGTTTGATATTAAAGGGAAATGTTCATGTTCGTGGCAGCTGGTGAACGGAACAGACTGTTTTTGCTCTCAGCATGTCCAGGTGCCTTGACATGATGATTATTTGATGTCTCTAAGAGAGGTTGCAGTCTGTCCAGATGGACAAAAAAGTACTTGCATGTTCATGCAGTGGACCATAACTTAGTTTGAAATATGTTGTTCTATTGGTGGTAAGGTATCTTTGTGAGATATGCAAGTTTTGTCTTTAATACGATATAGAGGTGATAAATTGAAATGGCCATAATTACAAAGAGCAAGTAAATCTCATTGAATCAACCATGTTAAAGCAACCTAACCATCTGCATTTTGGGTTCCTTTGCTTGGAACTTGATGATCTTCAAGATCCCTTCCAACTCAAACTGTTCTGTGGTTCTATGATCTTGATCTCCAGTGCCCTGTGTAGTTGTAGATCTGGAAAGGAACCTCCTTTGTGTTTACATGCTGCTCATCTGCAAGTAGAAGCTTGGATCCAATGGAATCGCACCTAAGGGCCTATCTGCTTCCAAGTAGGGTGCTGCAATTTCAGCTTTGATGTGCTTTATTTCTGATAGGAAAATAAATAAATAAGCAGAGCATTCATTTTTTAAGCTGATATGAAAGTCATGCGTAGCTCCTGATCTCAGAAGAGTCACGTGTAACCAAACCTACAAAGATTTGTAGGAGCCAGCTTCCCATAGATTTACCTAAGTGAGGACGAAAATGCCTTTGTGCAGCCTCGTTATAAACAATTAACAGCTCTGTGGAATTGGGTGTTGTTCTTAGCACAATTATCATGTTCTTCTCTGGTCCCTGAGGAGGACATGGATATTGTTTAGATACTTGGAAAAGTCACTACAACTCAGTAATGACAAGTCAAAATAGATTTAGTGACATGTCCAATCATAATTGCTGGAAATCTTTTCTTCCACTTGAAAATGTGTGTTCTTCCATTAGGAAAAATACTAGTAGTACATATTTCAGAAAGACATTTGGTTTCAGTTTCCTCTTCCTATCAAACTTGACTGCATTACCTCTTCTGTTATCCTGAGCATTAAAATATTTCATTTCAAAGTAACTTTTTTTTTCTGCAGTTACTTCTGTGAGGAAGATCTTACTGGTTAGGAATTATTCTTGGATCCCAAAGCCTTTTGGAAAACTTATTTCCAAAAGATAGTTTTATTTTACAGTCCCCACATAAAAAGTTAGTCTCGGAACAATTTAGAACTGGGCTTGACTAACTCTTCTGTTTCTGTAGTTCAGAATGATTATGCATGTCCCTGATTCTTGACTTGCTTTATAATCCATTTTTTCAGTGGAGCTTAATCTGTACCTCAGTCCGGTAGTCACAACCCACCTGATTAGCAAGGTAGAAAGTACCAGATCATGAGAAGGTATGGAGAAGGTACTGACTCTTTGTTCGTTTTAAGAAAAAGGAGCTTTTGAGAATAATGTTTAGAAGACAAATGGAAGGGGAAGCAAATACAAAATAGGAGTTTGACTGGGAGGAAGAGACATATTGTCTGATTTTTGGGTGGTCCTGTGTGGAGCCAGGAGTTGGACTGAATGATCCTTGTGGGTCCTTTCCAACTCGGGATATTCTATGGTTCTAAGAGAGAAAAGCAAAAGAGGAGATGGAAGAGGAAAAAGAGAAATGGCTGCAGAAGACAGCTCAGAAAAATGACAGCTGTTGCTGTTGACTGTTAGCCAGGATGAAACGTGTAGACAGAAAAACAAAAGCAGGAAGGTGTAGTAACCTCTCTAAGCAGCTTCGAACAGAAAATAGATTATCCTGTATGCTCACAAAGGAGCGTAGATAGCCTTCGTTTCCTAATAGCAAGCAATTTAATAGAATTGGCTGTAACTGGTGTGCTCAGACACAGTCACATTTCATCAGATGATCCTCCCTTCCCTGTATAGCAAGACACCTTAACTTGGAAACGCGGTCCCCCCCAGCCAGCCCTAACGGGCAGGATGTGCTGCAGTAATGTGCAAACACATGTCCTGTGCTTGCAGTGCTTCCTTCCCACATGGCCATAATGAAAGCTCTGTAGAGGAGTTTCTAATTTACTCTTACCCTGAAGGATAACATAAGCAATATGGGAATGTTGTTAAACATGGCATGTGTTGTTGCTGTGAGCTACTTTCTCCTTACGAGTTCTGTGGGTGAAAAGTGACTTGTTTCCTCAGAAGGCTTCTTACGCAGAGTACATCAATTGGTCACGGAGAAAATCATTAGAAGGCTTATGACAAGGCGCCCTAATAATAAAAAAAACCAAAACATAATTGCTGGCACTCAGCCTTGCAGCTCAGTGTGGGAACTTCTTCCCACATGATGGAGGGAGAGCAGTGTAAGCCCATGTACAGCACCTCTTTACATACACAAACATAAATAATTATAGTTAGTTCATGTCTTTTTGGAAGTGTAGTTAGTATCGTGCCTTGGCTGTATTCCACTCTTGATGTTTTCTTTATGAAAAAAGTAAATGTGTGTGTGGCCCTAAGTTAAATTTATGTTATAAATACACGCGATTAAAATTGACCCTATTGCTCATGTGCCAAAATTACCCCAGCAGGGGAATATGGAGAACCAAATTTATTGCTGTGGCTCCTCAATTCTTCTGCTGCTCCAGCTCCAGCCTCAACTCTCGCCAAAGCCAGGCTGAGAGCAGCGAGCGTTTCTGCTCTGTTATCAGGTACGCGGTGCCGGACGGGGACAGCTGGCAGAGTCATGGGCTCTTCTGGCTTTGGACCAGGGGCAAATTCCCCTCTGATGGGAAAATTCTCTGCCGGGCAGTTGTAACCAGATTATGCGCCCTTTAAATGCTTGCTCGCTGGGCAAAAACTGGTGCCGCCTTCCTGCAGCCTGAGATGCTGTCCTGTGACCTTCAGGGCGGTGGGAACGGCAGCAGAGATGAGCTGCGCTGAGTGTACAGCTCACCCGAAATCTCAGTTCTTCCAGGCTGAATAGTACCGTAAAAAGAAGCTTAAACATAATATGCTATTGAGATTTTTCCTGGCTCAGGGGAATCTGAAACACTAGGCACATGCAATATTTTTTACTGTGCTCATTTGCAGCTTGAATGGCTCTTTGGGGGTCAGCAGCAGAGCAGGGACTCTTTCACCCCTTGAGCAATGAAGCATTAAGTAAAAGTTATTTTTACCAATTAGTAGTGGCCTGTATGAAGCAAATCATTAGTCTTCAGTTATTAGCAGCCAGGTGTTCATGAAAAGTACCATGTGCAGCTAGCATTGTACATTACTGTTATTTGCAGTTGGAGTCAAGGCCAGTTGCTGAATTTGTGACATCTCCAGGCTGTCTCTGTGTGTTTCATTTTCTCCCCCCAGCCAAAAAGAAGCACGTTTGGAGTCATTGTGGAGGTTTCTTTTGTTGCTGCTGGTGTTGTGTGCCTCATGAGTGAATAAATAAGGGAACTGCAAACTCTCGATCAGTATTCTGAAGTCCTTAATATACACAATTCATAATGTAAAGATAAATATCATTATTGGTTACAATTTCATTTATAGGAGCAAAATTGCCGTGTCAGAGAAGTGAAAGTTGCAGTGCAAATTGCCCTTAATCAAACAAATTGTTTCTCTAGGGCAAGATTTTCACATACCCACTGGTCTGCATCATGAAGGAAATTTTAGGCAGCCAGCAGCATGATTTAAATTCTATTTAAGAACTTAAATAGCTCTTCTATACTGTGTTAAAAGTAAAAAGTGAGGAAGTTAAAGGGCGAAAATGGAATTGTATCTTTAGTGTTACTTCCACATTGAAATGCATGTTTAGCCTTGGTGTGTTTTGCAGGGGGATTCAGACCTATAGCTCCATGACTATATAGAATAACTAATAAAAGAAGAACAGTAAGAACAACTAATCAAATTCTGATACACCAAGTACTTATTGTGCAGAACTGACTTGAAACATGTAACTAGAAGGGCTGCTAGAAATCCTTGTTCATGTTTCTTGGAGTTGTGACGAGGGGCTTGGAGTGCGGCTTTCTCTTTCAGTACTTCAGATGTCTTATGATTTTCATCAGTGGCGAAGAAATTTCGATGGACGCCCTCCTTGGGGATGGTTTAAGGCCGGCGGAGGCAGGATGGTGGCGGGCCAGGCCGCGGCCTGTCAGCAGCAGCTGGTGAGGGACATCTGGTGGTGCGATCCGGCAGTAATAGCCGCACGCTCATGGCTGGAAATGCAGTTGCACTGTAGTAATTAAGGCAAAAATGTCATTACGTTTCTAATGTGATTACTTTTCCGTGTCGATATTACTCTAGAAACACTGAAGCATGTTTACATTTCAGTTTGTGTATGGTTTTATCTTACTGGGAAAGTAGAAACTAAGGCCCTGTTCTTGAGCTGGCAGCTTGCAGACATAATGTGTCCAAAACCCTCACCTCAAAAGACACTTAACTTACAGCCAATTGTAGGTTTTAAAACATACTCGTGATATTGGAGAGCAGTTCTGTGGGTAGAGTGGGTATATGTAAACCCTGTGCCTTTGGGCTCGTAGTTCTGCCAGGGCTTTGCTGTGATCTCTGGGCAAAGCTCCTTCCCTTTGTTTCACTCTGTCAGTCGCTCGTCAGTCCATCCCTCAGTCCATCGTTTTGTCAAAGTGCTACAGTAATTTTCAGCTTCTGAATCCCATACGGAAGGGATCGTAACAAGTAAAATGTTTATGTGTCTTTGCTTTCAAAGTTCTATATTAATTAAAGATACAGCAAACAATTTATTTGGGCAAGGTTACCTTGGACCCCTCTAGATCCTATATTTTAGGTGCCATCATTTTGAAAGAGAAACTCTTCAGGATGGGTTTTCTGGTGTTCTGTGTAACTGTGCCAAGTACTTACTTAGCACTGTGCACGTAGTAACAAAACCAAGTCCTTTGAAATGCATTCAGGGCCTTACCCATGGGTTGAGTGCTGTGAGGTTTTACCACCACCCCACAAGGCTCTCACCTGCCAGGACAAAGCCAGACTTTGTTGATCTGTGAACATCTGTCAGCACAGAACATGTCTCAAAGCTTTCCGTGACTTCTGTCTTCTCCTGTCCAGACTTTCAAGTGAAGAGGGAAGGGAAGCAAGGGACTCTTCCTTCTTGTTAGCACACGCAGTAACAGTTGGAGTGATGGTCTGTCTGCATAACCAGGGAAATGGAGCCCAATTCAAGGCCAGTATCATCAGTAACGCTGAGCTGGAAGCAAGCCACTCTTTCATTATGTTCCTCCTGCTGTTCTTATACATCCAGCCATCAGCAGCATGCTCTGGCCACATGTGCCGCCTTCTGGGAACCAGTGCTGTCTGGGGGGACAGGCATAGACTTTCCAGGGACGTCTTGGTCTTTGCAGGCAGAAGGAGAAGGGTTGTGTTTGTCCACTCTTGCTTATGAAGATCCTGCAACTGCTGTATGGTTTCCTCTTCAGTAAATGAAGTGGTGATGTTGATAAGTTACTAGATAAATATTGTGTCAGGAGTGCATTTTTACAATGATGTATTCCCCATGCAATTTCATAGAAAGAGAAAGGGGAAAAAGTACAAGTGCCAGCTCTTTGCTTTCCTGTCAGCTCGGCTCTGGTGCTCTGAGAAGTCTTCCAGGAAGGATCTGTAGCAGCTGCAAGCTTCAACTGCATTCATAGTATGTTGTGCAGAAAACACTCAAAAACACGAAACTTTCACAGCCAGTTACAGACTCTTTACTGTGGTTATTCGTATAAGAAACCTTCTTGTGTGCAAAGTACAATTATCTCAATATCAAAATTAAGTAGGGTGGGTTTTCTATTGAGGTTCAGTCCTTCTTTGTCTCCTTGCAATAGCATTTATGTTTTGTAAAACTCATTATTTTTTTCCCATAAAGTAGCAGTCCTTTGTCACATTAAATTCTTTTATTCCCCCAGCGATTTCTGTCACCATCCTTTAAAAATTTCTCCACTCTTGGTTTTGTTAAAAGAGAGAAGCACTGGCATTTATATACGTTTTACTCTTTGTTTCTAAGATGTTCCAAGGCTGTGGTGACAGCTATGATGTTGGGGATAGCCGCAGCGTTGTTACAGACTTGCTGTTTTCCATTAATGAGACACTGGTGTTCATCCGCAGCCTTTCAGCGTCATACTTCATCTATAAAACTCATCTACAAGCAATCCATTATAAAAATATTGTTGTTTTTATATTTCAGGTGCAAAGATGGCTTGAAAGGATTTACATACTCTGCACTGAAGTAAGTAAGGAAAGTAGTTCTGTGAGTATGTAGCTTAAAGTGCATATTTCAAGGAATTGTGCGTGGTGAAAGCTGCCTTGTATGAAATGAGTTTTCCTAAAAGTTTTCCTAAGAAAAAACACACTGCTCTAAAAATTTCCAAATGGGGATATGCAGCATATTTTAAAGAAAGCATAATATGCTGGCAAGAGAGGAATCTTTTCATATTTTGGGCTATTATAGAAAGGAAATACAGGTGCACGCTTACATGTTTTTGAAGGAGCGCTGTCTTCTCTTTTTCTAAAACTGGGATTCATGATTCCTACTATTCTCCTGGAAGCAAAGGGCTGCTGTGCTTTTTCCTGGAGTTTATTTTCTGTATTTACAAAATGTTGAATGAATACAACAGTAGTTGTATGACCAGCACCCAAATGAAGCATGGACTTTTAGCATACTCCTTTGAGATATCGTGTGCCACTAAACCTTCTATCTGTCCTAGTAATACTGGCTCTCCTAGAATGTACTGTGCAATGGGACTTCTGGTGGTACTCACCCATTTGTGGAGTTATACAAAATTCTCCTTTCTTTGTGCCTTATGTCAAAAGCGTGAAGAGATGTTATTTTATCTCTCCCTTACATACTCTGCTACCTGTCTCCCACTAAGATAGCCCAGTGCATGCACAGTATCAGCTTACAGGTGAAGAGAAAAACTGAACTGAAGTCAAATAAAAATGAGCTGTGGTTGGTGGTGGAAAATACAGAGCTTGCAGCGATAGTTAAATAGTTAAATAATTAATTGTGTAATCCATAAATCTGGACATGAAACACTCCTATGACAACCTGCAAAAACAGTGTTCTCTGAAATTTGCTGAGAAATTCTGTCACAAACCAAATGACAAAGTTTTTATACCTTTGCCACCCTCAGCAAGACTACCTCATGACAGTGTAGCTTCAAATACAGTGCAGAGTGTTAGGAAACAGTATGTCTTATCATCATGACCTCCTTTGCCCTTGATACACAATAATTCTACACGTAGGATGAACCCGTATATTGGCAGTATCAACTTCTGGGCAGAGAAAGAGGCCTGAAGATGATGCCAAGCAAAATGAAGCTGATGCTCTTGGTGAGAGCAAAAACATTTTGAAGATTAAAAAAAAAAAAAAACACAGATATTTTATAAAAATACCATAGTAATTATCAATCTTTATGCAACCCCATTTTGCTGGAGACTTCCCCAGTAATGTTCATGTGCCTAGTTTTAAAAAGAATCCTGGCAGCAATGTTGGCCATTATCTGAAGTTTACCTAAAGTTTATGTCAGTGGGTTGGTCTTTTCCAGGAGATACAAGTTTTGGCACCTGTTTAGGATGCATCTTCTTTTGCATACCTGTGGGTAACTTCAGGCTTGTTGTAAAGACTTTTAGAGTTCTGTATTAGAGACTTCAGAGCCTTTATATATTTTTGAGTTATTTATATTACTGTTGTTTTGTTCTCTTTTGTTTCTTTCTTTCAGGTTCATTGTAGGGAAAGAAGAAATCCCAACTCATTCATTTTCACCTGAAGCAGCATTTTCAAAAACAGATAGAAAGATAAAGCATTGTGAAAAAATATCACAACGAATGAACTTATTGGCTCTAACAAAAAAGCTCATGGACAAAGTGTGAGTCAAAAGAAAACAAAAGAAAAACAAAACAAAATGAGTCATTTTTACTTAGCTCCTTTTAATGTTTTGTTACACTGTATTTGACAATTTTACAATACTTTTGCTTTGCATTTAAGTGTTTTGCAATTCATTTTTACTGGATAATTAACAGTATCAAATTATGAACTCTAACAAAAATGAAATTTAAGACCTGTATGTCATATCAGGGATTCAAAACGACTTGCAGTGTGCCATTTTCTAACAAGGGATTGTAAGTTCAGCCCATTCTAAATGGCAGAGTGGTATTTGGTTTTTTGCTGCAGGACTGGCTCATGGCATGGTTCCAGTAGTGCTGGTAGTGATATTAAGAAGGGAAAACCACACAGCAGCACTCCTTATTTAGGTCACCTTAAGTTACCATAACATCATCTTTTTTGGGACCTACATCCCTGTATTGCATAAAGTAGTACTGCCTAAGAGCAGGACTCATAACACTGGGCCTGCCTCCTATGTCAGGAAGTTCCCAAGCAAAAGTGAATCTACAACTGTTTTACCCGAGGTCAGACCTACGACATCTGAAGTTAGATAAGATCGGTTCCTTCCTGTCTACAGAATGCAATTTACTGTCCTTTACTATGAGCTTAAAGAAGTGACATCAGACAGCTTTTCAGGCTGGCACGTTCAAATGTTCTGCTTCTGCTGTGCTTGATTTGTCTGCTTCAGACACATTCGGCACCACGAGGAGACACTTGCTATAGGGACAGCGGCATTACAAATAGAGTGGGGATCTGATCATGTCACACCTGCGACTTCACTTCCACTGACTTCTTCAGGAGCCAGATCTTATTTATGGCCAGATCTTTCTCTACTCAAGCACAAGAAAGAAGTCTGCAAAGTGCAGTGTGTAGTGGCTTACCTTACTTGCTCGCATAATGAGCTAACATGAGCTGGCCAACATCAGGGGGGGACTTCCTATGATTTGTTGTGTCTTCAACTTGAAAAATATGAGGGAAATCAGCAGTGGCTTTTCAGGCAAGTCTGTATTAGATAAAAAAAAAAATCTACAAAGAGAAAAAGCTGTGAGCTGTGCGCAGATTCTTTTAGCTGAGTTGTTTATAACTATTTTGTCTTAAATACTCCATATTCAGTTTGTTAGTTCATAGCTCTTCCACTAGGATTAAATACTAGGATTGAGGGTCTGTGTGTGAAGAAGAATATGTTTTCTTTAAGGTTTTGAAACTCCCTACTCAGATGTTCAGAAAACTTCCAATTTTGAGTCCTAATGCTCTCACAGCTTTCTCTTCCATATGGTTCTTTTCAAAATAATTGAGTCTAAATGCCTGTAACCTGATCACATTCTCATTACAATTTTTGCTACATAAACTGACCTCACAGATGATTTATAGCCATTAGACTTTATAGTACATGATTCAAAACTTCCAAGATATTTGGCACAGTATATAAATTGTGTAATTTATTTCGTATTAAAACTTGCATACTTGGCTATAGCAAAATATAATGTTCAGACCTGGTATGACATTACTTCTTTATAATTCTACATAATACAGGGCTAACAACTGCATAATCCATGAATCTCACCATCCCAAGCCAGTCTCTTTTATATGCTGAAGGTCAAATTTGCAGTCTGAAATAAGAGCCACACAAAAATCTGTGCAGGAGGA
Source organism: Anser anser (assembly GCF_964211835.1). Lineage (NCBI taxonomy): Eukaryota > Metazoa > Chordata > Aves > Anseriformes > Anatidae > Anser > Anser anser. The sequence continues at coordinate 203,918,908 of NC_139720.1, read as the reverse complement.
GAATTTACCCAGTAGTGAAATGCTTATAATTGAAGGAAGTCTCACAGGGTATCTCTGTGCACTTGTATGGTCTATATTGCCTTCCAATAGACCTTAAAATGCTATGAAAAATGTAAGGACACAGATACTCAGTCAAATATGCTTCCAGAACCATGGAGTGCAGACAGACTGGGAAGGGTAATCCCACTAGAGTTCTGTGCCATAGCTTCTCCTTGTTGAGAAGCAGAAAATTTGTTGCTTAATTTTGTATTTATAGGTATGGCATGGCAAGAAAAGAGATTGGATCAACGTAAGTGTGCAGACACTTCTGGTGCACAACGAGAGCATTGTTTCTTTTTATTGTCCTTTTATGGCATCATAAAAGCTCACAGTGCCCTTCAGTAGGTAATGGGAAAAATTGTGGTGGGAAAATAACACTTTATGTATTTTTAGGCAAGTAAAATTTATGAAGTCTCCTGTTGATTACACTGAAAACAGCTAAAAGTTAATATGTGTTTCATTGTGCTTTTTGCAGGTGCAAACATGGCCCAAGGCATAGATGCTGTAAACACTATGAAGATAATTGCATTTCATATTGTATTAAAGTAAGTGCAGAAGACGTTAGATTGACAAACTCTGGCAAACACAGGGTAAAAGTCTTTGGTCAGAAAAAACGTATACTTCGGAAATAAGAAAGGAGTCTGTTACTCATTCTTTCTCCAATGAAAATGTGACAAGCCTGAAAACAGATTTTCTCAATTTAGGATGGGACAGGGGTTAAAGTTTTCTCATCTTTAGCTGAAGTGAATGAATAAAGTAAAATGTGTCAGGGGGAAATGGACTGGTGAGCCAGGAACGTGTTTAACTATGTGATGCACTTCGCGGCTGAGCCCACTTGTGACTCCACCCGAAATAAAGCACCTGGAATGTGCTGCTTCGGCAGGCAGAGCAGCAGCAGCGTGCATACAGTTGTGCGTGTCTGGCACACTGGGGCTGGCTTTGGGCTCACTCTCCCATTCGTTTATTTTAAGGGGTCAGGGTAATGAGAGATTGCTCCCAGTTGCTGTGCACAGGAAGAGCTAGCCGTGCCCAGTGGCATAATTTGTCCTCCTTTACAATGGGATCAGCGCATATTTTTTCAGAGGAGTGCTGTATAGAGGAGGCTGTTTTGGCTGGCGTTAGATCGGCACAGGTGGTACCACCTGCTATGCCTTTTTTCAGAGCTGTTTAGACTACAGAAGATCTTGATCTCTTAATAATTTACTAATTTTTATTTATGGAGCAGCAGAAATTGATTTGAGCATTTTCAGATGCTTTATTTTGAAAGACAATTTTTAAGAATTTTTTATGCAGTTTATGTTATCTCAGAAGAGGTGTGGTTATGTTTACCATCAGAAGAGATCTAGCACATTAAGTATTTGTATGTAGTGTATCATTCTGTGTTGTTCACACTGCAGTATATTAGCATACCACTGTGTAACATATATATAAGTTGCACTGAACTTGGCGGGACCTGAGACAGTGCTTAAGTGTTCTGACGAATTAGGATTCGAAAAGATAGTAGAGCCTTCACAAACAGTTTAGCGTAGTTTTGTCACCTTTCTGTTGTAGGTATTATATATTTAACAAAAACTTGAATAAAATAATAATTTTGTTTTGGCCTTGGAACTAGGAGGAGGAATCACCCACCACCTTATTTACCGTTACTCTGTTCAGAATTTGCCTGTCTTGAAAGCTGTTGCATTTTATCTCTTGTAATGGCACACAAGGTATTAGCAAAAATTTTGCATGGCTTCAGTATAGAAAGGTCTTGTTCAGGGGCTAACTGAAGACAGCAATCAAAAGGCAGTTACAGGGTATATGAGACTAGAGTGGATTATTTACATACAATTCTTTGCTTAATAATTTATTCTATAAAACAGTAATTTATATTACATTTCTTATTGGTGGCACCCACATACAACCGTCAAGATAAGTCAGCATTATACGCACAAATGTAAAAATAGTGCCCAACTTCCTAGGATCTTTTGTTTCCTGGTTGCATGGTAATAGATCTACAGAGTGCTACAGGTTTGGCAGTTGGATAGGTTTGTGAAACTTTGCTGCATCAAATTAGGTTTTTCTTCTCAACCTCTCACCACTGTCTCAGTCCATTTGCTATCTCATTCATGGGTTGTGCCTTTTCTTTAGGGTGTTGTTTTTTTCAAGCTCAGCACCATGTGGGTATGCATCTATCAGTACCCTCATAACCCTATATTATTTTAGAAGCACTGCTAGAATAAACATAGGGATTTCTCTTTGTGTACTAGTAATAGAATTGATACCTCTTCTCTGTGGAAAACTGTCTTAATCTTCTAGAAGATTGTTTTTGCTTGTGACTTCGTAAATAAGAAGAAAGGTGATTCTGCTATTACGGAATACAATGAGTTTGAAGTGCCTTTGAAATAGAAGGGTGACAAAGGAATAGAAGTTAATAGTGTTGAATCATTCTAGTGGAGGGACCAAATCTCATTTCAGGTTGAGAGTTCCTCAAATTACAGCAGACTGGGCCCACACTACACCCCTTACTGTTTTTTGGGGGTGGGGAAAGGGAGACATGTTAATGATGAGAAGAACAGGAAAAATTTTAAAGGGGGTATTCAGAACTGTCTGTCCACTTCAGTTGTTTATTCAGCATCATTTTGTTCACATTTCATATACCCGGGGGGATGAGGGGAGAAGCTATAATGAAAACCCAGCGTTCAGCTCCCATTGGAGCAGAAATAAATCTTGACCTGACTAAAAATGAAGAAAAAAAATAGTTTCAAAGGCTATTATCTCTGTAGAGAAATCAATTATGCATTTGAACTATACTTCATACTTGTATCAGTCTTGTATAATATTATAGTATAAATCATTCTTGACTGCAATAATATAACTGGGGAAATACCAATGAAGTCAGATCTTTGAATTTCCTGCATTTCTCTGACTGGTTTTTATTAAAATGTGAGGGAAAAGTGTTATTTTTATGTATTTGGGTTTTTAAAGGTCCAAGATTCTGAAAGCGTGTTCAGTTCTCTCAAGGGCTCTACTTGCAGTCAGCCAGTAATAACTGTCTGGAGGCACAATTTAATCGTGGTGTTGTAGTTCTAGTTCTGTAACAGGGGTTTCTAATCTGATACTGATCAGATGAGCTGTTTATTGCCAAAATTTTCCCTCTGTACTATATATTCCCTTACCGTTGAGCATCTTGTCTTCCCAATATCATATCTGTGCTAAATTGCCATTGCATGCGCTTTCTCTGCTGCTTCATACTTCAGTGCACATTAGTAGTGGACATAATACGTGATAGCTTTTATGTAGCGTCTAATAATGACGTTAACACCTGATTTCATCAGCTTCCCTTCTGATTCTGAATACGTGCAATGCAAAATACCTTGGTTTTGTAAATGCTTGAGGTGAGCCTGACAGGCTAACGGAGGCAGTTGAACTGTATTTTTCTTTTGTGATTCCTATTGATTACAATGAGGAAAACTTAGCCAGGAGCAGTTTCTTTTTTTCTGTCAGTGCTGCAGATGATAACAGGTGGCTCACACAAGGTACCCGATGAGGAATATGACCAAAATGAATATGAGATTATTTTCTAATGATTGTAGCTGGATATTCTGTCTCTTGATTGAACATGGGCTACTGTATACCCAGTATAAAGATTTTTTTTTCTTTTGCTGTACGTGAACAGAGTTATTTTAGATAACTTAACTAATTCCTAGTACATTGCAACAGGTTGACTCGGTTTTGGTATGTTCCTGGACTCTGTTTATGTGCACATGTGTATATCTGGATGTGAGTTATAGCCAATATCTTGACTGTATTATTAACTTTCTAAGAAATATATTTCTCAAAAGAATTATTCCATGAGTTTAGCAGATATGTAGTTTTACTGTGCTGCTACATCTGGCTGATCTGAGTCCCAATTTTAAATTTCAGTGGAGAAATAGCTTGTAGCAGGGTTTACTTATCTCACTTAAGTTTATTATGGTTTCCTACATACACTTTACAGTTTCCTACCTCCTTTATTATTTGAGGTCTTTTTATGGAAGATAAAAGTAACAATATCATGCATTGATTACATGATCTAAAATGTAATACTTTTTGTGACTTTGAAAAGCACTGATAAATATGTGATATGTATTCACCTGGTTGATTTAATGAGCTAAATGGAAAGACTTTGTGCACTACTTACTGCTGCTTGCTGTGCATCAAAACTAAGCCTTAATCCTGCAGTTCAGCACTTCTAAGTTTGCAACTCATAAAAATAAAATGGCGGGTATATATTTGACTCTTTGCCAGCTGGAACTGAAGTGTGTCCTAATGTGGTGTTCCTCATCCCATCTGAATGGTCTTTCCTACAGCCAGGAAAAAAAATCAAATGTACCTTATTGTTGTTTGTTCTCATTGGGCTTTGATCATAACTGGTATTTTTAGGACTTTCTTTTTATATAATGGTACCTGGTACTGTGATCATCTCTTTTATTTTTTAATTTTTTTTTCAAGACGAGGGCTGTGTACTTCATGCTAGATTACGTCTTCATTTGAGGTGCGGATTTATGATCATCTTAACTTTGACATTTTAACTACACAAAATTCACAGTGCACTTAGAACTCTGCCTACCCATACGTACCTTTCAGTCAGCATTTTCATTACATGATCACAAAGCACTGGGTCAGTAGCTGTTCAGTAAGGACAATTTACGTACCTTTAAATGTAGTAGAAGAAATGGAAAATTTTCATGCATAGCTATAGGATCATAGCTATTTCACTGAGAGGGTGGTGAGGTACTGGAACCCAGCGGAGCTGTGGATACCCCATCCCTGGAGGTGTTCAAGGCCAGGCTGGATGGGGCTTTGAGCAACCTGGTGTGGTGGGAGATGTCCCTGCAGGCGGGTGGAACCAGATGGTCTTTAAGGTCCCTTCTGAGCCAAGCCGTTCTATTATTCTATGATATGATCACCAGATGACACAAAATTGTTTCTTCCACTTGATTCCTGTAAACACTTATTGAGTGTTGTCAGGGAGAGTAATTGTTTCAAGAAGTTTATTACTGGATGTGTAACCAGAATAGTTTTATGAGCTTTATGATGCATTCGAAAGTTCTACAGGAGGCAAAAATGTTTGGAGTTTCTGAGTTGGAAAGGTTGCTCAACTGAGGCCACTGTCTCTACAATTATCTGAGTGTCCCTGAGTACGCTCTGAAAAATGGGCTGGAGAAATCATGAGCATTGGGTCCTGCCTTATTTGCCAACGACGAGTGCACGGCAGTCAGATAGCTTTCAGATGAGGTATCTTCCGTCCAAACAATGGATAGATTTTATTCAGAATTCTCTAAGAAGTTCAGCCACAGGGTAAGAATGATGATAGGAAGCTTTGGAGGAAGTTACACGAAACCGGGGAAGAGGATTTTGAAAGAAACAGTCAATGTAGTTTTGTGATGAGATGTAAAATAGCAGATTCATATCTGAGGTGGAAGAGGAAGAAAAAATCATCTGAACCCACATTATCTTTTTTCAGTATTTCTGGACAAAATCTCCCCTTCGGGTCTGTACTTTATATTGCTGCACACTTCCCGAAGCCTCCAGTTTGGTTGAGGGAAAGTACATGAGCATGTGCCAAGCCATCAGGGTCGATTTCTAATTCTCCCACTTTCTGAAATTTATCTTGTGTGGAATTTTACTGCTTTAGTGCTTTCTCCAGACATTTGAGTGTAAAAGTGCTCTTTTTTTTCCCACTACATTACTTTCCTCTGTGTACCCGTTTGTGGTTAAAAGCTGGTCAGTAAGCTGGAAGACACCAGGATTCTTTCAAAGGACAGAATTTTGGAGCAGAAGACAAATAGGGTTTGTCCTTTGAGGCTTATGAGATATTCATACAAACTAAAGGAGAGTCAATTGTTTATGATTTTATTGCTTTTGCTGTTTTACTGGGGAATCAGGACAGGAAAAAAAGGTTTGAAGATGGAAATGCATTTTCTGTAGTATATGCAGAATGGGTTTTAAACTGCTCGCTGTCAATAAGTACTTCTGTAGACATTTTTTATTTATCTTCTTCTTAATTTGTGGTTTCTTCCTGTTCTCTCTAGGGCTTCATTAGGATGTTTAGCATTGGTTACCTGATCCAGTGTTGCCTTCGGATCCCATCCACCTTCCGGCATCTATTTACAGAGCCATCCCGGCTACTTTCACTCTTCTACAACAAGGAAAATTTCCAGCTTGGAGCTTTCCTGGGATCTTTTGTCAGTATATACAAAGTAAGCTTATAACATACAGAGTGTCGAACGCCACTTTTTTTATTTTGCTTTTCAGAACATCAGGATGAGGTAAAAAGTCTAGCCACTTCATGTTACTGACACTGGTTTCTACAGAATGGCACTGACAAATTCTGTAGCGTTGTGATAATCAAACCATAAACAGCAAACAGATCTTCCATTCCTTCTATTTCTTCTGTCATTTCTGGATAAACCAGATACATTTTGAAGCATGACATCAGTATCAGGAGATAGGCATACTTCAGAGAAAGTGAATTCAGATTTCAAAGGGACTTTCTTTTACACAGAAACATTTTCATGCAGACACAAGTGATGACTGCAGTAACAGCATTATTGCCAAAGAGAAGCCATTTGCAGATTTTTTGGCTCAAATGTCTCCGGAATCCTTACTTGACGTTAAATAGCAGGAGCTTGCAGAACATACATCATGTGCAACTGAGACATAGCACTTACCACTTGGAAATCGACCCTTCTGCACCATTATAAGATGACAGATTGTGAACTGATACACATTCATTCAACATTGTTGAAGTTAATTGAATTATGTGTATTAATGCCAAACAGAATGTAACCAAACACATGCTGTAAGGGAGAGTATGTTACATACTGCAGTGCTGAAGCGGCTTCTGCACTTTTATGTTCCTAATCACACGTGATTTTTCAACTGCCATTTCACTTCTCTTCAAAGTTAAGACAATTCTGTATTATTCTGGGTGAACATTACTTACTGATTTTTTTTTAAAAAATCTTATATATAAGCAAAACAGAATCTTGCTTAAAGTGCGGTTGGATTGAAACACAAGAATTTTTAAGGTTACCGAGTTTAAAATTTTTGATGTCAAAGTGTAAATGGCCTATTCAGAGTTTACTTGAAAATTAGTTTGTTGCTCAAATTTTAGCAAAAGTGCCTCCAGAGAATAAAAGTATTTAAACTGCAAAAACTAAAATGATTTTGATTTGTTTTAAAACCTCCAACTACAGCTGAAGTATAATTTAGTTCTATGGATGTTAATTTTGTGAGGGTCAAATACTCTGACCTTTATTTGTAATTTATTAAGTAGGTGCTTTCTGTTGTTGTTTGCATTCCATAAATTTGGGTTGCATTATGTTTTTCTTCCAGTTTGAGTTAAGCATGTAGGGCAATAGAGATCCTAATCAGTCCAAAAGATTGAATCACAGCCAAAATATTTCTTGATGCATTTTGAACCCAAAGGAATTATATTCTGCCTTACTTTAAAAAAAAAAAAAAAAGTCAATCTTGTCCCCGAGGGCAGTCTGAAATGCTTTTGTAGAATTGCAGTAGCTGTACTATTAATATTTTGTGTTCCCCTTACTGTTAATTATTGTCAGCAAATAGCAAATAAGGTTTTATAAAAAATAAGTCAGCTATGGTAGCCTGGTTTCCTTTTTTAAAATAAGATTTAAAAAGTAAATTTACTACTCAAATTTGAGTAGTAAAGTTGACTGTTGTAATTCAATTTTGGGACACAGACTTTTTCTTCTTCTGTATTTTTTTCATTTCAATGTGTTGTTCAAGACTTGGAAATCATAGAATCATTAAGGTTGGAAAAGACCTCCAAGATCATCTAGTCCAACTGTCCACCTACCACCAATATTGCCCGCTAACCCATGTCCCTAAGTACCAGATCTACCCTTTCCTTAAACACCTCCAGGAATGGTGACTCCACCACCTCTGTGGTCAAACAGTTCCAGTGTTTGACTGCTCTTTCTGAGAAGATATGTCTCCTAATATCCATCCTCAACCTCCCCTGGCGCAACTTGAGGCCATTCCCTCTAGTCCTATCACTAGTTACCTGTGAGAAGAGGCCGACCCCCAGCTCCCCACCCCTTCCTTTCAGGTAGTTGCAGAGAGCAATAAGGTCTGCCCTGAGCCTCCTCCAGACTCAACAACCCCAGTTCCCTCAGCTGCTCCTCATAGGACTTGTGCTTTAGGCACTTCACCAGCTTCGTAGCCCTTCTCTGGACACGCTCCAGAGCCTCCATATCCTTCTTGTAGTGAGGGGCCCAAAACTGAACACAGTACTCGAGGTGCGGCCTCACCAGAGAAGAATACAGGGGGACTATCACCTCCCTGGTCCTGCTGGCTGTACTATTCCTGTTACAACCTGAACTAGCGCAGTGAGTTCACCTGAGGGCCGCTGAGTTGATTTGAGGACTGGGTCATCTGATGTGCAAGGAGAGACTGGGAGAACCAGGTTTTAAGCTGGAGAAGGAAAGGCTGATGGGAGATCTCACTGCTATTTATGCCTCCTGGGGGGTGCAGAGAAAACAGCGACAAACTGTTCCTGGAGTTATGCAGTAGCAGGATGAAAGGGGATGGATTCAAGTTGAAATACAGGAAATTCTGATGAAGTATAAGGAAATATTTTTTCCTGTGAGGGTTGCCTAACGTTGAAACAGGTTGCCTGGTAAGGCTATGTGGTCTTTGTCCTTGCTCAGAACTTAATTGGATGAATTCCTGATCAACCTGCTCTAATGAGACCTGGAGGTTGGACCAGATGATCTCCAGAAATCTCTTCCAATATAAATTATTCTTTTGTTCCATGAAAAACACACATTAGATGGATTAAAAGGCTGACACATACATCAAAGTAGATGTCGGCAGGCCGTCATGCAGAATTATATAATGTTGTCCCAGTGCCATCAGCACTGGATCTGGCCCTGCTAAGCAAGTCTCCAGCTATTTGGAAACAAACAGAAATTTACCAGGGATAAAATTTGGCAGCAAAGTATGGATTTCCAAAACAGTTGGAAAAAACAATGCAAAGGATGTGACAGACTTCTCATGGGAGAGTCAAGACAACTAGAGCAAATGAAGATGTTCTCAAGTTTAGCTTTTCTGAACACACGTGAATTAGATTGTTATTTTAAACTAAATTGTTTTGCTCTCTGATTCTGAAAAGAACAGAAAAAGTAAACAACTAAATATCAAATTCTTCAGGTAGTGTGGATTATGGGTATTGTCACACTATATCCTTAATTCATGCTGTGTGCTGTATTACTAGTTTACAGCAGGATATCTCCAGTCTGTGAATGCTGAAAGAGAAATAACTTGGGCTAATCCAGCTGTTTCACCTACAGGGTACTAGTTGCTTCCTGCGCTGGGTACGAAACCTAGATGATGAGCTTCATGCACTTGTAGCTGGTGAGTCCATGATAAGAAGCCCATATTGCCTGTGTTGGGATTCTGCAAGTATTTCTGTAATGCACATAACTGAATGTCTGTCCTCCTGTTCCCTTTCCAGAATTATGTGATAAAAATAGTACTGTATACATTAAGGCTGCGTTGGTGGTGTTTCAAGTAGTGAAACACACAATAATGTTACAGGTGTTTTCAAATAAAGTCTTTTATTAAAATTGTAAGGTAAATTAAGTCAAACGGTCTGTTTTTTATGTTCACCTTCAAGGACAATAAATTATTGTATTCACAAATGTAAAATTATCCTTTATTTTCCAAGTGTATCAATGTGAGGTTCAAATACTGGCTCTTCTATATGTGACAGAATACACATTTGAAAGGATGAGCTCAACTGAATCTGAAGAAGGATTGTTTTCCAATAAAACATGTGTAGTGTTGCAGGCCCTTCCCTCCTGTTTGTGCACCTATTGCATTGGTGAAACCTCAGAGGTCTCTCTTGTTTGTGGGATGAGAGAGGAAATTTGAGGCTGTGCTCCTGATCACTGAGCCACAGTCTTGTTTCACAGTTTCAAAATTCCTTTTTTTTTCTTCCTTTTTTTTTTTTTTTTAATGGCACGAACCGTATTTTGATAGGCAATACAGGAACATCACTGAACTTTGTTGTAGCAAAAAAAGCATCGCCTTGTGCAACATCTGTTGAGCTGATGTACGGCAACAGCAACAATAAATCACAATCTTAATAATGCTTGTGTTTTCTAATTGTTACAGGGTGTCTAGCAGGAATTTCTATGATGTTCTACAAAAGTACTACTATCTCTATGTATCTGGCATCCAAATTAGTAGAGGTAGGATGTTAACCTTGTAACAGAGCTCTTTATTGTATATATTTTTTCAAGGCAGAAAATGAACTTCATAAGCTTTGTCAGAACATTGCAGAGTAATACAGAGTTGTATAGTGGTGCTGTGTTTTAGTAGGTACACGCTGAGTGGCAGTGCCATTCTGTGGTCTCATTTCTTTCTTATTTTCCTTTCTGTGTTTCATTTTAAAAGGTCTTTATACACTGGTCTTCATGTATATTCTCCATGATTTTTGGTAATCTTTTCTGATAGCTCTTTGCTTTGTAGCTTTTGCAGATTTTTCAATCTAAAAGTTTCAAGAATGCGGATTTTGTCTATTCTGCCAGAAACATAAATCAAAAGTAGCCCTTAATTGCAGATTTATTGCCAAAAGCTACAGCTTAACTTCCTGCCTTTGTTCCCTAATTTTGGCATTCAGCAATCTAAGATAACTCAAAATAGCTTAGGTTTTAGTCTATAGCTGAAGTTGTTTGTCAGTATGCTTCATCTGATTGAATTCCCGGCTTTGCAAAGAACTTTGTTCTAATTACCATTTATCCGGTTTGAATTATTTCTATGAACTTGTTAAAATTGGGAGCCTGTAGGGGCAAAAAAAATTAAGAATGTTTGTAGAGTTTTCTATGTTGATTATACTTTGCTAACCAGCTTTTGATTTCTTACTGTGATTTTTCCATAAAATCAAGACTTAGTCCTGGTTATTTCCCCAGCAGCAACACTGGAATAAGTTGACAGTGTTCTCCTGTTATGCGTCATCCCTGAATCACAAAGCTTTCTCCTGCAGACCTCAAGGGCTTCATTCCCTAGTAATATTTATCCATCCCCTTTATGGGTGCAGAATTCATTTTAACAAGAATAAAAGGAAGGAATGTATTTTTCTTTTACGTATAAAATTAAACATAAAAGGGAAGTTATACTCTGCTTATTCCTGTTCCTTGTAATCCTAGACTTAAGCTCTGCAGGTAGTTCACATAATGGTTGCATAAAAGCAACTCTAAGTTGTCCATATTGACTTTTGGAATATCAGATGGAAAAAAAACACAAATAGTATCTTGTATTGCTGATGGTTTTCTCTAGAGTTTGAGACGTTGTGGCTGCAGTGAAATAAGAAAAGTGCTGTGTGTTCTTTCTTTCTTTCCTTTTTTTTAAACTACTTTTATTGTCTTACGCAAGCCAAGGGTAACTGACCAAAGAGGCGTGTGCTGCTTTGGAAGGTCAAGCTGTGCTCAGGAAAATAAACTTTACATGTTTTCTCAGAAATAAAAGTATGTGATTTCAAGCTGTTTAAGAACAGTGAATATTCACTTTGTTGGAATAGTTATTGTATTATTCTTCTGCTTTTTTTAAATGAAGAATTTAACATAGCAAACTTTCCCTTTTTTATCTTTAAGATCTATACTACCCTTTTAGCACCCCAGATGTTGCTAAGTCTTGTTCTGTGCATTGATAGCCATTTGTTCTATTGATCTTGGATAACTTCTATAAGCAAGCTCAATTAATAACACATTTATGGACATATACAAAATTATATGGGCATAGATTAGTAATGTTGGCCTGTTACTTTGAAAATGTATAATAAATATAAAAAGCTACGTTAAATTTATTTTGTTTTGTTCAGAGTATTTTGTTTATCTTTATAGACGATATACTTCAAAGGCATTGAAGCAGGGAAGGTTCCCTATTTTCCTCATGCGGACAGCATCATCTATGCCATTTCTACGTCAATATGCTTTCAGGCAGTAAGTATGTTGTCTTTGAATAGCATATGAACTTCTCCGAGTTTAACTGAAATGTTGAACGGAATGAGGATACAGTGAAATAGGAGAAATATCATGTAGTAATTTCAGCAAGATGTTGTGAATCAGGACTTTTTGAGTGTCACTGTGGGAAGATCATTTCTGTGACTCAAATTTCTCATGTGTTTGTAACTCAATACGTTATGCAAAGCTTTGAATTCTTTGGAAAGGATCTCAAAACACATTGACCCAGGAGATGAATATAAATGTAGGGACTTTCACAAGCATATGAAAATACCATTTCTCAAGGAGGCAAACAATTTATTGTAATATTACATTTTTTTTTTTAAAAAAGGGAAGTTTTCCCTCTCAACTAAAAGAAATAAAGTTAGCTGTTTGAAAGAATCTGCAAAAATTAGCAAGGAAATCTTAAGTCCTACATTTGAAACAAGCTATTTTATCCTTTGTAAGTCAATTATGTACTCTTTATCTTCAGCCCCGTTATTGGCTGCATTAACTATAAAATCTCCTTTTCAGTGGCACCCAATTACTCTCTACACTATTCCACTATATCTGCCCCCTTCTAGAAAATGAAATCAGTTTTTCTGCCCCTCAATAAAGAGAAAAACATAAAGCAGCTTTCTGCTGTCTTGTGCCTAACAGAAGAGATCCACTACTCCTGCTCCTCATTGCTTCCATTTATTTGGGGTTATTTCTCATTCTAATGTCAAAGTAAACTAATATTTTTTAGTACTGGGGATGTGCCAGACAGTCTGTGACATTGAGATCTCAAAATACTGCTGGCAAGGATCATCACATGGAGCTAAAAGAAATAAAGTTATTATGAAGAAAGAGGAAAGTTTTTTTTTTTTCATTGCTTAATGACTAGTTGAAAAAGGAATCCAAGACTTGAAATAAATTACTAGGTTTAGTGGGGAGGAAGGAGGGAGAAATTAGCAAAGGGATCTATACTGAGGAGTTTTTTCCTCACTATATGCATGAGTGAGATGGAAAAGTAGTCAAATAGATTATTTCAGATATGGAAAGGGATATGTAAAGGTGACTACACAAAATATGATTAGAATTATTTGTGCTTTCTCTACACAACAATGAGATCTAAATTAACTGCCACCACTTTTGAAAGATAGTCTTCTGGGAATACCAGTATCTACTGGGGGTGCTCATATGGAGCATTGAATTCAGCTGTGAGCAGTTTATCTGCTGCTAGTGTTGGACATTGTTGGATGATCACAGTTGCTTTTAGTTTAGTTTTTTATGAATCATAAGAGGAATTCATATATGTGTGTATAATATATAACATATATATATATGTTTCTGTAGCCATCCTTTAATGATCACTGCTTTTGGCAATGCAATGTACCAGATGAGGCTCTCCCCTGACCCTTGCACAGCTGGCTCTTACAGATTATTCTTCTTGCAGGCTGTCATGGAAGTTCAGAATCTGAGACCTTCATACTGGAAATTTCTTTTACGACTAACGAAGGGCAGGTATGTAATTGGGGTATGTTATGGCTTGCCTAAACATACCATTGATCACATTCAACTTTCTGTGTCATTCGCTGTCAACAGCATAGCTGTAGCAGTACATATGGGCTAATTTCCTGTATATTTACTTTGCTTTTCAAGTGGCTTCCAGTCCACTTGAAGTTCTTAACTGCTGATTTACTCTAATGACAGGAGCAAAGACTTAAATGTGGTTAAGACTGTTCAGCAGATGAGAGTTTAACTAGAAGGCTTTTTTATCTGTTTTGACTTGGAACGGTGGAATGCTTTCAGATTTCAGTGGAATATGAAAAATCCAGTAAACAAATACAGAAATTGAAGAAATCACTTAATACGTTCAGTGGCTTACAACATGGTATTTCTACATGTTTAAAAGTATTAATAGAAATATCTGAATATTTCTTATGAGTGCTTTGAAGATTCAACATTTTTTTTTATAGAACATCTATTTCAGTTACGAAAGGATTTTTTCAAGGAAAACCTAATGAAAAATTTTCAGTGGTAAGCAAGAATTTACACTCTAATGTTAAAGTGCTTACCTTTTAAAATAGATTTTGCTGTAATTGATTTATAAAAATACAGTTTAGTGAAGTGTGCATTATTATATGGATATGCTATATGGCAGAACCAAGGCATCCAAATCATGGTGAAGATCAGTTTGTGAATGGTAAAAAAGGTAACGTCTGGATAAACCTGAGAGTTCCTTTCAGTCCTTTCGATGCAACGTACTGTGATTTAAGGGACAGCATAGAGAAGAGATTGTCTCTGTCCAGACTGTAAAAATAGAAGAGAAACCAGAGGCAAGTCCCTGGAGCATGTTAAGCTTACACACCCCATGGCACAGCACACTATTAGCTGGACATTCGGTGACTTAATACATTGCTAGACATGGTGGGAAGCTTTCCTTGGGATGCCTGGAGGCAATCCGCAGGCAACCTCTGAGGCTGTACAAACATGATATGGTGGATGATGTCAGTGCAGATGTCCAACTTTGGCTTCATTTTTCTCTCGTATTAATTCTAAGATTGCTTTAGTTGAAAGAGGAGAGGGAAGAGAAATTCAGTTCTGCTCATTTATTTCCTCTGAAGCAAATACCTGTAATAGTAATTTTGACACTCTCCATAGAAGCAGATTATTTTTGACATTTAGAAGGTCTTTCACTCAACAATTTTGAAGAGTAAAGAGATGGAAATAGGTTGTAACACCCATTAAATTGTTATCCAGACTTACACAGGCATGGCCAGGTTATGTTTCGCTTGAGTGGAAAAGACAGTAGTATAGTTTGTTTGGGCTTTTTTTGTGGTGTTAAAAGTTTTTCCTTTTGCATAAGTCATGCTATATAAAGCGTATCAACTCAAAACACTAGTGATCAGATTTGTCAAAGGTATTTTTTCACGTCTTTTTTGCCCAAGGTGAAAAACTTGCGATCTGTAAACAGTATAGGCTGAAGCCTGCATTTCAAAGATTTGGATAGTCTTTCATGGAAGTGAAATAATTTTAACAGCAATTTTTTTTTTTGTTTAAGTGAATAATCTGTTCACTCTCTCATTTTTCAGGTTTGCTCTGATGAACAGGAAAGTTTTAGATGTATTTGGTACTGAAGCATCTAAGAACTTCAAGGATTTCACGCCTAAGCTTGACCCAAGATACACTGTTGTACCACCAGAGCTACCTCTGGAGCTATCTTGAAGATGATAGTATATCTTGTCATTGAATGTGATCAGCGTTTTGTCCTGAAAAGTTAATTAACTTAACAGTCATATATATGGAGGAGGGCTTGGGCTCCACTTCAGTATTATTTCAATGAGAAATGCTTTTTACCAATCAAAAATACTGGAGCTTTGTAGGAAAGTGTGGCTTAGTGATTAAGCCCCTTCCACATACAGCATATATTTCTGGGTTACTGTAGTTGGTTGACAGTATGGTAGATTCCTGAATGAATTAAACAAATGAGTAATATATTTAGAGAATTAAAACATACATAAAACATAAATATGCATAATAATTTCAAAAATTCTATAGGCCAGACCAGTAGAATATTTCTTGGTAAAACTAAAAGCAATTTTGGGTTTAGAAAGGAAGACATAAAGCATAGGTTAGGTCCAGAAGTGTTCCTGATCTTAAAACTATTGTAGTCTGGTAAAAATGTCTCCTTGTCTTTCTAAATTGCGTCGCTGATTTATCTGAAACGAGCCACTGCCCACTCATTATTTAAAAAGACAATATTTTTACAGAGCTATGGTTGCAAAGTAAGGCATTCCTTAGTAAAAAAAAAAAAAAAAAGAAAAAGGAAAAAAAAAGAAAAAAAAGAAAAAGCATATTAGTGCAGAAATCACATTCCAGGGCTGTAAATCCCAGTGACGGTATGGATAACAGACAAGGAAAATAAAAAGGCAATACCAGTGACTTGTGCGCCATAAGGAGCAGCAGGGTGTGGTGGTTTGTATCTGCCAAGTGGAAAATGACAAAACAGGCAGGGGAAGGAATGAAATGTTTCAGCCTCCGAGATGGTGCTGGAAACAGCAGACGGTTACAAAAATAAAAAAGCCAAGAACAAAACAAAACAAAAAAAATCCTCCAAAATATCCTGAAATTAAATGTTTATTTTTAAAGGGCTTGACATTGTCCATTTAGATGGCATTGGCTTGTTTGTCAAGCTGCATACCAGCTAGCATTTCCAGTGGCCTTTAAAAGGGAACTGACCCCTGAGGTTAGATTGTTTTGACGATCATATTAATAGTATTTTTACCTTGTACTTGGAGAATGGTTTTCTGTTGGCCCATCAGACAGCCGTGACTGTGACAGTTACTTTAAACTTAATATAGTACTCAATGCAAATAAATACCTATTCAAATTCCATCTCATTTTTACCCTGCATATATTTCTACAGATAATAGTTTGTGTTCTGAAGCAAGACCTTGACATGCTAATTGCCTTTTTGCTTTTGGGGGCTTTTTTTTTTGTTGTTGTTAAACTAGAGTCCGTTCAGGTGATGCTGAATGGTGTTTGCTACCTTAGAACTTAATGGAAAGATGAACTATGTTCACATTCAACTGAAAAGACACATGGCAAGCTAGGGAATAAAAATTACAGTAGGTTGCATGTATTTTAAAAAGAAAAACAAAGAAGTAATCAGTGTTTCTGTTGGAAGTCTTTGTCAGATAATATGAATTGGATTAATTAATAGAATCTTTGTCTTGTAACACTGTAATCCTACCCCAGCCTTACGCATATTTTAATTGCCATTAGTTTAATTTTCTGTTACTGACTAAACAGTAATTTTTATTGGATTTACAGAGATGTCATGAAAATTGTACCAGTCTGTGCACAAAATCTGCTTCTTCATCAGCTACTGCAACAGTGATGCTTTATCATTGTTTCTAAAGGTGCTTCAACCTTTAAAACAGCAGTTGTCCAGTTAGCGCGAATACAATTCTACAAGCTAGTTTGTATGCAATATTTTATTGCTTGAAATATTATATTAAAATTCCTCAAAAGGAAATAAAAGTTAATTCAGCAAGAAGTTTAAGAGGATCGTAAAAAATTTGTAGTGTTTTTCCACTGGAATATGGTCTAAAATATTTGACCATGTAAAGTCTGAAAAGTTATATATTTTAGGTAATATGTTAGAACTCACACAATATATTATAAATACTTTCTAGTGTAACTATATACTGTTCTCAGACTTCAAAATATTTTATAAATGGATTAATTTTCTTCACTGGAATGACAATTGTGATTGTTTCTCTATTTGAGTTTAAAAAAATGCAAGTACTACATCTCAGCAGCTAAACAAGTTTTGTCTAAGTTTTCTTGCTTCCAGAATTCACAGTCCTTGTTTTATTTTCATGTAATATAAAAAATAAAAAAAAAACTTAAATTATTTTTATTCAAATCAAGTATATGTAAGAAAAAAAATAAAGTCCTAATGTTTTTCCCAATAATAAACTGTTGCTGCTTGAAAAAAGTGACATTTTGTTAATGTTGTTGTTAATAAGCTATCTGAGATCAAGAGTGAAGTTTCCTCTGGTTAAGGAATGCTAGGAATGTGACCAACCATTAAAGTTGTGCTTATTTTTTACAAAATATAAAGCCCAGTGGAAGTGAAGAGGTAAAGCAAAAGCAGTTCATCTGACAACTTCAGCTCTGTACTTTCACGGACAATTGTACAATATTAGTTGACACCATTTAATCTCTCTCTTTTAAACAGAGAAAGCCACATAACTAGTTATCAAGCACGCCTCCAGCTCTGGCTTTACCATGTGGCCAGATGGTTGGGCCTCATGTGACTCACACCGTGATGTTTCCTACCACCTGACATGGCACGGCTTTATTTTTTTTCTGATCATATGACGGGTATGCCTGATCGCACCCAACGCCTTGCAAAAGAAGTTGATTTTGCAGAGAGGAGTACTGGGGGAGACTTGCTCAAGAGATGATGGGAAGCACGGGTCAAACGGAGACACCACAGTTCCTTCAGATGGAGGTTTGTTGGAGGGAGGCTGCGCGGGATGGTGGTGCTGACCTCCCTGCAGGCATCTCAAGAGCAGCAGCATCTCCCGTGGCTCATGGGATTCAGAAGCCAGTATGCCTGTGATGGGCTATTTTTTCACCTTTTCTTGAGGAAAGAGCTGCATGTTGTTTGCATGCAGGGCTCTTCTGAGGATTTAATGGCCATTGCTGTCCCTACTGCTCTTAGCAGGCAGGGAGACCCAGTGCAGGCAGGCTTTCACTGCTTCCCTTGGTTGGCAAAGAGGCTCTGGCAGCAACTAAAATACATGTGCAAAATCCCAAAGGGAAGGTTGCGGTCATTTGTGCATGTTCTATGATTCTTCTAGTGTTTAATATTGCGTTATGTATATTTTGCAGAAATCCCCTTCATTGTAGTTTCTAACTTGATGGATGGATACTCACTATTATTCTTTGCCTGCTATCTTTCAGCGGGTTTTCAGACCACATGTGATTGCTCCCATTGCAGACCATTGCTTTTCTTCCAGTCCTTGCTAGAGGTGACTGGAAGGTGTTGACATCCGAGATCCACTAAAGACGATTTTTTTTACAGAATCATTTTCATTCTAGCACAAGGCTGAAATTAGTGCAGATTTGCTGGATTCGTGCACAGTAGATACTTCTACCAGTAGAAGTTTTGACTTTTAAAGCCAGTAATAAAAACAAAGGTACCTAAAATGACACATTTTTATACATAATGCCATCTCAGTTCATGAGGAAGATAAATAAAATGTCTGAACTACTTCAGTGTAGATGGAGTGATTTCATTGCTGGAGGTAAAGGCTTGAGCTTCCTTGTATTCTCACACCTGGGTCTCCAGGACAATCTCAGAAGTGTGGTCTTCTGCAAAAGGCATCTCCTGGCAAGGTGCTCTTAGAAAATACCAGTTTCTGTTGCATGGTCAAGAAGCTTCATGTTCCTTCCTGTATATAATTTCTGAACAACAGTTAGCCAAGATGCGTTCCTTATTGTGGACAACCTGCTCTCCTGCTAGGTTCCTGCAATCTCTCATCTTGCAGACCCGGGACCCTTTCGTTCCCCATGGTCCCAGCCATCTTAGATTGGACAATTCACCAAACTGTCAGTAAAACTCCATTTTTGGAAGTTTGTTAGGTTGGTCCTTTTCTCCTGTGAGAGTTTCCCTTCTGTTTACCAAGGCCACTGTACTTCTGTGTTTTCAGGTAGCAGGAAGGGTTTCATTCCAAATGCTCGGTGACATCCCCGACAGGTCTGTCGTTTCAGCTCACCTATGCTTGGTGAACGAAAAATTCAGGACAGCCTGTGTAGAAGTATTTCAATTTCTAACTGTGCCTGCAGAAAATATTTCTGGCCAGGTGGTCCTGGGATGGGTATAGGCACAAAAAGAGAGCAAGAAAATTGGTGATGTGTACACAGCCTTTACTTTTTTATCAACTATGGAACAGAAGCAGGGCATCAGGGCTTTTTGCACCAGCACAAGGGTTGTGAATCCTTGTTGTAGCACAGAAGAAAGATAGGACCAGAGAGAGGGCAGTATGTAGCAACACCTGATTGGAGCACGTGGAGTCGTTCTGGTGGACGTAGCTTTGTGCCTAACCGTTGGTTTGGAAGTTTCCATTTCCAGATCCACATTTCTAAGCAGCGAGTGTCATGAAGGAGGCTCGTGTTTCCCAGCTTCGCCCACTGCTGTCCCCCAGGAGGAATCCACCAGAGGTGATTGCAGGTGGGGGTCTTGCTTTTACAAGCTTCTTCCTTTTACAAAACAAATAAATTTCCTCCCACTCATTTGGGGATATAGCAGAAGAATTTGACTCTTACCTTTGGGCTACACATATCACGAGTTTTCTTCTCAGAAGTGACTGAATATTTTATTTCAGTTTCCTGTAGATACATTTATATTAAGGCATGCATGTTTTCTCCCCCATAAGGAAAATAAAATTGCTATTGTTGACAAACTGGCAAAACCTCTGCCTTTAGCCACATGGAAATGGGATTGTGTCGCTCAAGGCATAGCACTCACCATTTGTAGCTGGTAGATTTTGTCCTTCCATCTCCTTCAGATGCAAGACTCATTTTACTAACAGGCTCCCTTGAACACAGCAAGGAACAAACGTGAATTAGCATCCACTTTGATCTGGAGGATTTTTTTTTCCTGGCACAGGCCAGGGAGTTTTCCGCTTGCTCATTAAAAGAGAGGGAGGTCACAAGAATTTTAAATATTAATGCCAAGGCTTTGCCCGTGGTGGAAGAAGCTGGTTTGAAGTCCCGGCGGGCAATTAATCTTCTCAAGCCAGTGAGTGGAATCCGATCGAAGTTTTTCCCCTCAGCTGCCACAGCAGAGACATGGATATATGGCCGTAGCCGTCGGAGCAGGCACTAAGGGGGCTGTTCCCAGGACTGCATGAAGGTCACAACACACCCGACCACACGAGGTCAAGGACGAAAACGGGGGTTGTTTCTGTATTCTGAATGCACTGTTTTCCTCTTATTTTAAGTAAAGACCTGCCTCCCCGCTTCTGGCAATAAAAGCTTTTGTCCTAAGGAAGAAGGGGCAGGTTGGGCTGGGGTGAGCAGAGCTGGTGTGTGAGAGTCCCACATTAAAACACTGCTGCTTGCACTGTTTTGACGCAAAAGTACGTAAATAAAGTCCTGACTGATCCAGAAGTGGTGTTTTGCTCATTGTTTATCACCCTTTAAAAAAAATCAGGCATTTCCAGCCCTGGCAGCCTGTGATTATATTCCCAAACGGATTCCATGTCTGTAACCATCTTGCACTGAGATGCTGTTACGTCTCCTTGGACACAAAAACATAATATCCTGTAAACAATTTGCAACCCGGGCAGACAGCAGTCCCCTGGTTCCCCCCATGCATCCCCCGGCTGGTGGCCGCAGCCCGGTGGAGGTTGGGCCCCTTGCACAACATCCAGCTCTCTGCTGGAGCTTCTCTGCCAATAGTACTTTTCCTTTGCTGGAACATCTTCTATTATGCATATAATTCATATCAGACTCTGACTACTACCACTGTGGTGTTTTTCTACTGACATTCATTTTTAAGAGGGAACAAAGCAGAGGACATCATTTGTCACCATATACATTCATGGGCTATGTGCCTCAGTGCTGCATTCGGATCCCTCCCTGCTTCCTTGTCCCTCCTCGTCTCAGAAAGGGGAAAACGGAGCAGGAGGGGAGGTTGGAGGCATGGAGCAGTGTCCGTGCGAGAGGCCAGGCAGCCTTGGGCTCTTCAGACCCGCAAAAGCCAGCAGGGCAGGTACAGAACTGGCCTGCGACACTGCAGAGGGTGCAGGAAGGCGGCCCAGGGCACAAGCCAGCTCCCCCTGTAAGACCCAGCAGAACTGAACAAAACTTCAGGCTGGCAGATTTAAAACAAAGCACTCAGTTAGAGCAGCTTTGGTTATGTTGTAACAAGGATCAGGCACTTGGAGAGCAGCCCCCTCCTGGCACGGCCTGGGCAGGGGCTGCATGCAGCGGGGCAGGAGGGCCGCCATCGGCCCACCACATCTCCTCAGGCCCCAGAACCGCCAGCCCTTGTTCTGGGAATGGCATGGCCAGCCTGCAGTAAAATTCCCTATTTCTCAGCAGCTTCTTGGCACCCAGGTGGCATTTCCCTGCTCTTAGGAGGTGCTGATGCCCACAGTGCTCCTGATGTGTTTACTTGCTGAAGGAAACCAGGTGTACCTTCACCACCCACATCGTCCCCTGAAAGGTTGTCCCTTCCTTGCCCCCTTACCTATCCCTCCACGTGTTTCTGGTTCCCAACCCTGACAATCACTCCGTGTCAGCCCCATCACGCTGGGCAGATGATTTCCCCAACGGTGAGGGACACTACTGGCATCCTTGCTGGGGTCTCCAATGGCGATGCACTGGTCTTCTGCATGGAGCTGATTGAGACCTATTTGCTACAGACCCAAATTTGTTATTAATGGACTTTTCCCCATTATCCTGCACTTAACTTCAGCCAAGGCAGGTCTTTTGTCAGCACAGTGTGGAGTGGGACTTGGCTTGGTTGCATTTGGAAGGAGCCTACCAAGCTGTCACAACTGCCGTTGGGTCTGCCAATGCAAATGTTCTCCTGAAGTGGCTTATCAAATTTTGGCTCGATTACATCTTTGAAGACACATGGCCTTGATTTCTCAGGCAACATATCTGGGTGATACCCCAGATCCAGGTGGGTTTCTGCAACAGTTCAGCTGTACTCTCTGTGGGGTCATTGCCAGTAAGGAGGTGCGCAGTACATCAACCCCCTTTGGGTGGGTTGGTCTGTCCTGCAGCCCAACCTTCACTGAAGTGTAATCCCAAAGGCAAAAAGCAGTGCTGCTCATGTAGGGGATACTGGGGAAGTGAAAGAGCTGATAACTCTTGATAACTCTTCTTCATGATTGCAGGCTTACAAGGAGCAAAAGTCATCAAATTCCACGCTTTTTTTTTTCTGAATGGGACCGGCAGCAAACCACCTCATCTCCCCCCTACAGTCTGCTGAAATCAGGGCAGGAAACCAAAAGCCCACAAGAACAAACTCAGGATCATTCATCTCAAGGCCACTCACCACCACAGGGCTTTCTCTGACATTTTGGAGGCCGTTACACAAGGAGATCCTGGAGTGAACCAGGGACTGGGCTGATTAGATCAGTCCTAGCAAACTGGACGGAGCCAGAATCCACGCCACACGTCAGAGACATGCCTGACGGCCTCCCACGGTGTACAGTTTGCCCCATGTAGAACAAAGCTGCACTGATGGAAAACCTCCCCCTTTGATAGTGCTGCTCACATGGTAGCCAGCCTGGAAACTTGGCTCCATGCAGTCTCGGCTGATCAGCTGCTTTGTGAGCACAACCTCGGGATGCACGTTTGCAGCTCCAAGAAGCAGAGAGAGCCCAAAAAACAGAGCTTGCAGTGCTGCTGCTGGGAGCCCTGTGCTCAAGTCCAGCTCACCCCAGCAGAATTTCTGCTCACCTGCCTGTCCCCCGTCACCCTCATGGTTCTTGTTCAACCCCAGCAGTAACCTACAGTCTCTGAAGATTATCTGTGCTTCAGGGCATGTAAAATCCAACCAGTATCTAACAGGGCAAGTTCAACCTTTTTGCTCAGCTGGGAACAGTGTCAGCAGGACTGCCTTTTGCAGCCAAGGATGTGTTTGACTGTAGTGCTGGCTTTGATCCGTACGTAGACAGGGATGCTGGATAGGAATTATTGCTTGCTCCAGCAATCATAATACCACTCAGCATGGGGTTAATATTTGATTCAATGAATTACTTTGAAATTATTTTGTTTTAATATGTTGGAGTGGGAGGAGAGTATTCTCAAAGAGATGAGAATAAATCCAAATTAAACAGCATGCGTAGCAATGCAAAGTAATTTTTCTGGGATCGTATGTGAGCTGGGGCCAGATTTTCAGCCCCTGTTTCAGCTCAGGTCCTCAGACCAAGTGTTGCTTTGAGCTCTTGATCCTCAGGAGTTTCTGTGCTACAAGGAAAGAGTGACCTTCTGCTTGCTGTGTTGGGAAATATTGCCCAGGACTTGGCAGTTGGAGCGCTGTATGCCATCACGCAGAAAAAAGATCTCCTTCCACTCCTGTCTTCTTTCTCCTGTTGGGGGTGAGAGCACGGACTGGATGCCCAGAGAATTTAGGAGCCTGTTTTACCACTTGTGTGTCAGCCCCAAATCATGCTCAATATCCACCCCCCCTTGCTGTTTAACTTGCCTTTGGTGTGCCATTTTCAGGTGAGAACATCTCTGAGGACCTTGTGCATCGCTGCTGTGCCCACACAGATTTTCTCAACCATGCTGGTGTTAAGCAGCTGCCGCATGCTACCTTCCAGACATCACCCAGGGCCTGCTGGCCCTACACTGATCCCTCCTGGACAACAGAGGCCATGGAGCTTGTCAAGGAATTAGTGCCAAGAGCCTGCCTGTTCCTGGCCCAGGGACGTCCCCCGTTGCCCTTCAATTTTTGGCTGTGGATGCAGCATCAGTGCACGAGGAGGAACAGGCCTTTGTGTGCCCCAGCACGGCCGTTGGGCCACTCCTGCACTCACTGCAGAGCCAAATCCGGTGTGAGGGGCTCAAAAAAGAGGCAAGGCAGCCTCCACCGGCTGATCTCCAAAGATCTTGAGGCTTACAGGCTTAATTCCTGACGGGACTTGTCACGGCAACGCTTTGTCCCTTTGTTTTCGCAGGAAGTTTCTGATTCCTAGTCATCGCTAACTGCTGTGGCAAGGGAGGAAAGTGAGTCATGGCATTTCCTACCGGCCCAGGGAGATATGCAGAGAAACGACCTGCGAGGGGCTCTGCCCAGACAGCCAAGCGCCGGGCAGCGAGGAAGAAATCAGGCCAAGAGATCTCGGGTTCATTAGCACGGCTGCAAATTAATTGCCCGCACCAGGAACGGATATAAACACATTTCCCCCGTGGGCGATCACTCTAGGAGGGATCGACGCTGCCTTGTCAGAGGCCGGGATTAGACAGGGCCAGACGCATTTTATAGCTTCCACCTCCACAATTTACCACACGGACAAGGCAGGGGAGGAAAGCGGATGTGTGCAGAGGGAAGATGGATGTGCCCGTTTCCCCTCGCTCACCCCTCCGCCTGCTCTCTGGGAACCGTGGCCATTTTCCAGGAGCTGTTTGGCCTGCCGAGAGGGGACATTGCAACAGCCCACCACCTGGGGCTGGGGCTGGTGCCATTTTAGCTTCCTGAGCTGTCCATTCTGTTCCCTTAGGCAGCCTTTTGCTGCTTCTTCTTTAACCAAAATCAACTTTTTTGCTTTCAAGCTTAAGAAACGAAGGAGGAAAACAAGTCACTGCTGCATGAGGGAGAACAGCCCTCCTGTCCCGCCAGCGCCTCCCCATATACATAAGATTTCCAAAAAGCTGATGGTGGGTTGAGAGGGCCTACGCTCACCCTGCAGGGAGGATGATCATACCTTTTGTGCTAATAAAAATGGGAGGAAGCACAAATTTCTCAGCCTGGATAGACACAAGGACTGGAAAGGAGGGAAGGGCTGCCTCCAAGGGCCAATTGCTCATGGGCATTTCCCATTTCTAATTTCTCTTGCAGACTGGCTGGTTCCTCCTTGTGCAAGGGTACGTGAAGCAGGGGAAATACTGCTGCGCAGGTTTAATTTTAGTGGGTGCTGCGGGCTCTGCACAGGCCATGCAGGAAAAGGTGGAGAACCAGCATTACGGGGCAGGCAGCGAACAGGGGCCAGAGCAGCTCTGGGGATGAGAGCACATGAATGTGGTCCTGTGTTGTGGTTTGACCCGACTGGCAGCTAAACACCACACAGCCGTTCGCTCACCCTCCCCCCTCCCTCTCTGGGATGGGGGAGAGAAACGGGAAAGTGAAGCCGGTGAGTTGAGATAAAGACAGTTTATTAAGACAGGAATATAATAATAACAATAATAATAATAATAGTGATAATGATAATAGTATTAATAATAATAATGTGTAAGAAAACAAGTGATGCACAATGCAATTGCTCACCACCCGCTGACCGATGCCCAGCCTATCCCCGAGCAGCCGGCCCCCCACCCTGGCCAGCCACCCCTATATATTGTTTAGCATGACGCCAGATGGTATGGAATACCCCTTTGGCCAGTTTGGGTCAGCTGTCCTGGGTCTGTCCCCTCCCAGCTCCTGCTGCACCCCCAGCCTGCTCGCTGGCAGGACAGAGCAAGAAGCCGAAAAGTCCTTGGCCTGGTGTAAACACTGCTCTGCAACAATTAAAACATCGGCATGTTATCAGCGCTCTTCTCATCCTAATCCAAAACATAGCACCCTACCAGCTACTATGAGGGAAAATTAACTCTGTCCTAACTGGAACCAGGACATCCTGTCTTCAAACCATCCCTCTGTCTGAGAGATCACCCCTTCCTGGGGGAAATCCCACCTCTCGTCCAGAGGTTTTGTAAAAGCTCATCTTTCAGACCTGCGACATGGGGCTTGGCCCCAGCTCTCTTCTCCTTTTAAAGGTTTGCTCCAGATAAAAGGACCGAAGAAATAACCTTTCATATTACAGATCTAGCTGCTCATGTACCTCAGAGCCAGCCCTGCTTTCTGCTGGGAGTTCAACAATGGAAGGTGACAGCTTTTCACCACATGCAGGGTTCAGATGCCAAGGCAAGAAATACGTCTGCATCAATAAACACGTTTCCAGAGCTCCTCACCCAGGAATCCTTCACATCCCTAACTGCCCTGATGCCATGAGATGTCTTAGCCCTATATAAATACACACAGGCATGTATGCACATACAGATGACTATAGTGTAGGGAAAAAAAAAATTGGGACTTTGTTTAGTTTTGCTTCATGTTATTTAACACAATGTTCCTGTGAGAAGAGACATTTGGGTTTCTCTTTTAATCAAAAGAGAATTACAAAGAAAGTACATTTTTAATAGAGACGGAGGGTGTATTAATTTCTTTCCCACCTGTATTTCTCTCCCACCTTATAAAAGCCTGTAACACTGAGTATTGATACCGTTAGTTTTCTGGTGGGGTTACAAATTTTTATTCAAAATGAAACAGAGCAAATAAAACCAAGTAGCTAACAGAATATTATGTCTGCCAAGTAACCTGTGGCTGAGACTCACTTTTTGCACTGATGCATGAAATGCCCTGTCTGTACTGATGCCCTGTCTAATCCCTGTCCCTCCTCGGCAATGTTTTAGGCAAGGATTATTTTTTTTTTCTGCATGAAGTCCTGCCCCACTGAAGTCTTTGAATTCCCTGAGGCCGAAATTCTACCGTCCAATTTTGGGTTGTCGCTACTGAGCAAGGGAGTGTGAGATGAGTTTGCTCTGGATGCTGCCTCCCCTGGTGCAGCCACAGAAGACTTCCCTCCAGCAGGACCCCAGCCACTGTGTGAGAGTGACCCAACCCCCTCCCGTCTCATTGGAAATCTTCATGGTCACTTTGTGATGACCGCAAAAAACTCATGATTTTCAAGTGTTGATAATAAACCCTGAAAAAGAAGGGATCTAATTTTCTGTCTGTTAATTCATTTTCCTAATGACTGGCGTGGATGCAGGCTGTTGATGAACCCCCCTGGAAGGCAGGATGGGGTTCCATCAGAAGTGCTTCCCCATGGTCCCAGGTACCAGGGTGTGGGTGGGTTTGACCTTGCGGTGTTCAGTGCAGTGAGTGCCACCTTTTGGCTCCCTGAGCGCTCTGCAGGGGGGTCAGGGCCCACCACCTGGGTATGTAGGCACTGGGCTGCCCATGGTGAGGATGCACTGAGGTGAAGAGCAAAGCATCATCAAAACCATAGAATCACTAATGTTGGAAAAGACCTCCAAGAGCATCTAGTCCAACTGTCCCTCTACCACTAATATTGCTCACTAAACCATGTCCCTAAGCACCACATTTACCTTTTCCTTAAACACCTCCAGGGACAATGACTCCACCACCTCCCTGGGCAACTTGTTCCAGTGTTTGACTACTCTTTCTGAGAAGAAATGTCTCCTAATTTCCAACCTGAACCTCCCCTGGCGCAACTTGAGGCCATTCCCTCTTATCCTAAAATCATTGTGGCAGGAGGGAGAGGAGCTGTCTCTTACATGTACAGGATGAAGCCCAGCTACAGTTTACACGAAACCAAAAGTGCCCAAGAAATATTTCTGAGCTCTGCTCTGCTGTGCTTCATTTGTGAGGTTTTGGTATGACAAGACTTTCCCTTGCCTGATCGCAACGGAATGCTGTGTCACGTCAATATCCCCATGGGGACTGCTCCAGAAAAGGGTAGAAGCAGGGGCCTGGGCCCACCATCAAGGGCAAAGTGCCTGACAGCTAGCCCCAGAACTGCACTTGCTGAGTGTACTTAGCCCCAAAATTTCCCACCCAGAGCTGTTTCCTGCCAGTCTCCATCTGTATAAGAGGACTTACAAAATCCATGAGACAGAGACTGCACCTTCAGGTCATAAGGCACCATCAGGATTTAGATAATGATCCAGAATGTGGGAGACTCTTTTGCAATTTTTGCCTGGAGCATCAAATATTACACATGTCCTGGGGAATTATCTGCATCCTCGAAGTCATAACTAAAGGTAAAGAGTGAGAAGGCACTGGAAAGTGTCTGTGGCGATCAATGCTGTCTCTGTCTCATTCATAATTATGTGGCTATTAAGCAAAAGCCTTTCACAGAGCTAGACTTGCATCAGGGTAAAAACAACAAACAAAATGCAAGAATGCCATTCCTAAACCTTTGGAAAGCTTCCTTTATGGAGTCCTACAAAATCCAGGGGTAACCTTTTATACAACTGATGGAGCAATTCACGCTGATGCCTCACACCTTAGAAACCAGGCTACCTGAGGTGGGTCTCAAGTTGAGCAGCTGACCACTGAAATACCCCAAACCACCATACACAATTAGAAATATTGGGCTGATCTTCATAACATTGTAGAGGAGGGAGGAACAGAAGAAAGCAGTGGAAATATCTAACAGAAATGAAAGAGAACTAGAGTAATCCTGTTCTGTTTCTGTTTGGAGGGCAAGACCAGACAAGCCAGAAGTGAACAGGCTTGCTGGTGAGAGACCGAGGAGAGACAGGAGAGCCAAATTGTATTTGTATAGGTGTCAATCAGTTTGGACAAATGTTCAGCAGTCTTGATGCCGAGACAAACCAAACCCTGCAGAGGAACTTTATTATTATTATTATTATTATTATTATTATTATTATTATTATTATTTAATCACTGAAGAGCCAGTTTAAAAGCCAATATTGTCTGGCAATAATCAGAAAGATATTATTTCCTGGTTCCCGTGGGAATGTGAGCAGGGATACCCTGTACCAGTTGCTGTCAGCAGCAGCTATTCTGAGACGATCCCGAGCACCAGGTTAGAGCAACCCAGGCGGGGGCTCAAAGAGCAGCTGAGCCCAGTTGTCCAAGTTAGCCTGTTATGGATGTCATCGCTCTCTTCCGTAGGCTGCAGGTGGAAAAGGAGCCACCTAAGTTACACCCCGCTGCATTTGTGAAATGCCATTTGTAAAATCCTGCCAAAAAGCAGAACAGCTCCGACTTACATAACTTGAGGTACCCGTGTTGGTCTTCATTGGGTTGACTTTGTTCTGAAGTGTTCAACACGCTGCCCTGTGGAAAGGTTTATGGAAGAAATATTCTTCCTCTGCAACAGGTGGGAGGATGGTAGAGGAGAGCATCTCACTGGGAAAGCCCAGCTTGGCTGCAGGCCCACGGGAGGCTGCCTTGTTTCCCATTCCTGTTTGGAAGGACTCCAGCTGTCCTTTCATTTTTTTTTTTCTGCTGAATTACTTTTTTTTAAAAAAGCCATATTTTTGTACTTTTTTTTTTTTTTTTCCCCAGGAGGTGCTAAATTTTAATTAGAAAATTGGAAATTGAAAAAGGTTAGGCCGGCTATTATTGTTATTATTATTATTATTATTAAAAATATGAGGTTAAATGAGATATTTACTGTAGGTACCCGGGCAAGCAGCAACACCAAGCATGTTTAACCTCAGCAAACAGAATTGGTCTGGGCTCCCTGTCCCTCTCCTCCTGGGCTCCTGCTGCATTCTGGAGCTTGGAGGGCTGCACCACAGCTGGTGGTGGGACCAGGGGAGAGGCTGTTGGGGAAAGGAGGAGGCAGAGAGGTCGGAGTCAAAAAGGCAGCAAAAGTTAACTTTACTGTTGGACTTCGAAAAAAAACATCTGGCAGGTGCCCTGTGTACCTGCCGGTGGGCTTCCTCCTTCAGTGCTCCTCCCAGGCTTTGTCCTGGTGTCTCCAAGGGAGAGTTCTTCTGTGGCACACCATCTCCTGTCACATTTGGCTCTGGAAACCCTCAGGATGTCCACAGGTCACCCACGGTGTAGCAAGCTGGAGATGCAGGCCTACCAGTGCCCCATGTAGCTTCAAAGCATTCATGCTGCACACTGTGTTAAAATGCAGCCTGCCCCGTGCTGCTGGGCACTGCCAAAAAGCAGTGGGCTTCTACAGGGCAGTGGTGGTGATGAGCATCTTCAAGTGGGCTGCTGGACACTTGGACATTAAGGAAATTTAGATGTATATGGGCACGAAAGGCATAAAGCTGCTGTTCAGTGGCCTTCCTTGGTATGTCTGTGCTTCTAGAAGAGGAGTCCCAGGGACAGGACACAGCTCTTCTTATTACCAGCATGGACATGAACCTCAGGCTACAGCTCCGGCTTTAAAAAAAGCTCTCTGGCTTTAATAAAGAGAAGACAAATTCCCAAGCAGACATCCTCAAATAAGCAAAAGTTGCCCCTGTTTTCCTTTGAGGATGGATGAGCAACCCGGTGGGTTTTCCCCATGGTCCAGCCTGTCTGTGAATTTGTGCAGCAAGAGCCACCATTAGTCATGATGAGGCAGCTCTTGTTCCAGGGGAGATGGGGATTTTGAGGGGATTTTGAACACATGACAGGTAAGCAGCACTGAGGAATAATTGTCACATGCAGGGTGCTACTTCTGGAAACTTTCCCTCCTCGGTGGCCACGTTCCTTTATCTTCCTTGATTCAGTGATTCAAAACTCCCGTTTCCCTCTTTATTCTGACTTGCACATGGCATTTCATTTCCATTTCTGCTTCTAACCTCTTTTATGACTTTGATCAAAACTGTTCAATGTCATTCTTTTGTTTCCTCTTTCAATCAGTGCCCATCACATCCTGTCTGGACCCCTACATTCAAAAGGATACTTCATTTTAATTTTAAATGTGGGTTTGGGATCAGATAATGAGAGTTTTTATATTAAATATGATCTTTTATTATGCAGCTGTACAAAAGAACGAGTCTCTAGTGTCAAGGAGTCACAGAAGAATGTAAGTTATGAGGGACCATGGGAGGTCATCTGGTCCAGCTCCCTGCCCAGAGCAGGTCATTTGATGGCCACAAGATTTCATCAGTATTAATAAATGACCCTTGTCATTCCTGGTTAGCTTTCTCATTGCTTGATTCTCCTTTACTTTATGCAGCTGATACCCACATGTAGAAATGAATATTTCTGATCTCTGCGAGAGGGAGAAGAACCCTACTCCAAGTAATGGCGCAGTCAAAGACAAACACAAATAATTCATCCATTTTTCACTGCTTGGCCTGAAAGAGATGAGTTCCCCTGTTTTCTGCTCATTGCCATCCCACTGATGACTTGTGCATTCAAAATGCATCATCCAGGATGTCAAAAGACCAGGACGTGTCCAAAGTGGAAATTTCTTCTAGTGTCGTTAGAGGATTACCAGACACAGCTCAAAGGTTAGTATTGTATAATTGCACCCACAGGGGAAATGGCAGTACTTTACCAGCCAGGCAGAAGCACCAGAGGATGTCATATTGCCCAACTGCCTCCCCACCCACCACAGTCCTAATCCCATAGCAGCTAAATTTACAGCTAAGACAACCAACAGTGAAACAGACTAAGAGAGCTGATGTCTCATTTGTCATCATGGGGCACTAGTGCCTCCGGACCCAGCTCCCAGCAGATACCAACTGGACCAGCTCTGTTTGTGGGTTTTGGTGGGGTCGTGCTAGTTCATGCCAGCTGAGGACTTGTTGCACTGAACTGTCCGTGCCTGAGCACAGGAGACAGGCTGGTGCTGGTTATCTTTGCAAGGAGAAGGCTTAGAAATCTGGGCCTGTTTGCCCTCTCATTTTCAGTAAATCAGGACTACTGAAATCATACAAATTCTCACCTCATTTGCATGCAATTCACCTCACTAGACGTTAACTTAAAGTAGTATTTCACTAGGGCTGTACTTGGTGTAAGAGCACAATTTAGCCTTGTGGAGCCACACAACTGTACTATAGAGTCTGGGGAAGAGAAAAGCCCATTTTCAAAATGAAAAAGCAAACCCAACAAAGCAAACAAACGAAACCCCAACAATCTATATAAATCAGTAAATCTGAGTTTCTCTAACGCACTATCTTGTACTTGACACTACTCTTTGAAGCATATATACTTTTAAACCACAGATATTTATGTTAAGCCTATGAAATTTTAAGTAGGTATATAGCATATAGTGTAACTATGAAGATAGATAATTTTCCTAGTAAATAAGAAAGTATTTATAAGCTTGTATCCACAACTATACATACATTTTTAGAACATAATTCTTGTATTTTGAAACATTACATCAGCATGAGGGAACTGGAAAACTTAGTTCAGCTTCACCAAATTACGATGTTTTATGTAAGCCACCGATTCAGTTTAGCAAACTTTTTAAACTTCTGCTTAAATCCCATTTGCTCCAGACTTTGATTTCTGTTCACTTTCCTTCAAGTCAAGCACAAGCTGAGCAGCTTTAGCTTTTCCAAATCAGTGCCCAGGACAGCAGGTGACAGCTCCAGCTCTCAATGAAATTGGAGCCCAAGACTATTTCTGTGATCTTGTTACCCCTAAAATTGTTTTGTCCAGCTCCAGATGAGCATTTCTTTAGCAGCCCCCTGATGAGTTGTTTATAGCCTTGGAGCCTCCAGTGCCAATGTCTGTCCCTTCTC
The DNA here is from genome assembly GCF_964211835.1 of Anser anser. NCBI lineage: Eukaryota > Metazoa > Chordata > Aves > Anseriformes > Anatidae > Anser > Anser anser. Next base: position 203,886,389 of record NC_139720.1, on the reverse strand, counting down.
CAACCACCCCCAGCTTGTTGTCCCCATTTTCAAGGCTGTCTACGAGGCTGGTTCTCCTGAAAGCTGCATCATTATCCTGAGCAAATATTTCATTCAGTACAGAATAAGTACCATCTATATAAAAATTATGGGTTTACTATGTTATCAGAGCAAAGAAAAATAAAATAAATCAAGCAATAGCCACCATGGTTGCTAGAAAAATCTGCTGTTACAGCTGAACGAGCTAAAGGAAAACTCGAGGCAGGCCAAGACACGTTTGAACAAAGCCTGGCAAGTCCTGAGGGCTTGCAGAGAGAAGATGAAGCCTGTGGCCTTTTACTAGCAATGGCAGTGCTGAATTTAGTGGGATAAAGGGTGACAGCAGAATGAAAGCAGTAAATAGGCTTGGTGCCCAGACTGACTCTTGAGAAACAGCACTAATAACCTCTTGTTATCCTGATAATTCCTCTGTCAGGAGACCCTGTTTTAGGACATGAAGCACTATATCAAATATTTGCTTAAAAAGAGACAGAATAGCTACTGCATTATACTTATGTGAGAAGTCCATTATCTACTGAAAGGTGTCCAATTTGTCAAATGCTTTATGCCTTAGATAAGCCACAATTTTAGCTCTTGACTTTGATTACCCTTTTCCTTCCAAGTTTGTTCCAAGATCTTAAGTGTTATGGCCCGAACAGTGGGCTGGTTGGCAGCAGGATCCTTTATCTCCTCTTTCAAAATAAAGTTTGTGGTGTTTTTTTGTTGTTGTTGTTGTTTTTTTTTCTGTTTTGTTTTTTTCGACAATGTTTTTCTTTCATATGGAGAAAGTGGGATTCAGCTCACCGAGCTGGAGGTCTGCAGTGTGGAAACCTGTCCCTAATAGAGGCTCTGTGGGCTCCCTGTACAGGCAGTGGGGAGAAAGAGGGGTTTCAGAGCAGTGATTCATCTGTCCTTAGATATCTGTTTTAAGATGAGATGATAGTTTCCCTGGTGTAGTGCCTGGTTTTATCCAATGGCTGCAAAAGGTGTTGTAGGTGCATGATTTTTGGTCTGTGAGCTGTGAAACATAAGAAAGTGGCTTATAAAATAGATGTAAACTTAATACGAATTAGGTGCCTTTTAGACATTCACAAGCACATTCATACATGCGCTGTAACAAACAACATGGGGAAAATGGGGATGGTGAATAAACCCTGGCTGTATATTGTTTTTACTGGTTTTCAGTAACTGCAAAATATTTTGGTGAGAATATGTCAGAAGACAGTGATTTTTGGAAAGTATTGGGTGATCTTTGGATTCAGCAAGGTTGATCAATATGACACTAGGTGGCATTGTATAAATACATATAAAGCTTTGTGCTTTTATCTTTCTGTTTCAAAGAAATGATCAGGTATGAAAATCTCACTGAAATGAGTGGGTTTTGTTCACTGTTTTTTGTTCTCTTTTCATTGTAGTGTGGGATTTAGCATCACTGAAATATGTGGAGCAGTCCAGAGATACATTTCATGGTTTCATCTGCTGATGGGAATCTGCAGCTCACAGTCCTTTTCTTCACACACGATATCTACTACCAAACAACAGTATATTCCAGAATATAACAGAGAACATATTCAGCCCTCACGGCTTCTTATCTTATCTAAAGGTCTGACTGGTTCAGTCCCAAGGTGGCCAGTGACTTTCTGTGAATCACCACAATTCATTGAATATCCCTTTTCCGATATATATTTCAGCTACTTGTTTTTAAGAACACTTCTCAGAAAGGCTGTGCCTCTCAGGGATAACATCAGGACTGTGTGATGGCTCCTTTTCTTGTAAATGGCATTGAAATACCGATAAATTCAAACGTGAGGATATTGATAGGTCATACACATCGCATGGGGGAATTTATCTGCTTATTGTCACCAGTGGGAGACTGTGGGGTGTCTGGAGTGTGAAATTTTTCAGTAGGACCATTCCCACACTGGCAAACCAGGAGGGCAATGAGAGATGTGTTGTTCTAAAGGTACCAAATGAAACATTTTTTTGGAAGCATGAAGATTTCACAGCCTGTTCTGAACACTGAGGTGGAAAAGAGCTTAATAAAGTGCAGAAGGGCAAATCCTCTTCATGGCTCAGCCTTTTTAGGCGAATGCAGGTCTTGGGGAACACATTTCTATGCGTGCCCAGCTATCAGACTGACCGCTATGGGGAGATGGGCTCTGATGACACAGTGCAAAACTGACTGGAGCCAACAGAAGGAAGTCTTCACCAGCCTGGTGAAGAGAGCCTTAAGGTAGGAAAGCTTTCATACCTTTTCTGGAGCACCTCTCTGAAGTGCTTACACACTGATGTGCATCATGGCTAACAAACAGGAGGCACTGGAGGTCTGCATGCAGTTGCAGAGCTAATATCTCATTGGGATCACAGTGACATGGCGGGACAGCTCTCACATTTGGAGTGCTGCAAAGGTTGAATACAGGAAATACTGTCTTTGGGAAAGACAGGCTGGGAAGGTGAGGAGGAGTCATCCTCCATTTTTTTTTGAGAGTATGGGGAACACAGGGGGCTGTGCCTTGGGCTGGGTGATGAGCCATAATCTGAGAGCTCATGGGTCAGGATTAGAGGCTGGTGTTGTTGTGGATGTCTGCTAAAGGTGACCTGATCAGGAAAAAGCAGCCAAGGCTTTCCTTAGACAACTGCTGAACTGCTGGGCTAAAAAGTCCATCAACTAGTGGGGTACCCTAGGAGCTGATACTGAGGCCAGAATTATTTATCTTTAACGACCTGGATGGTGGGACAGGCTGTACCCTTGGCAAGTTTGCTGGTGATACAAAACTGGGAGGAGTCCTTGACACACCAGATACACCACAGTTGCAGTTGTGCCACAACTCAGAGGGACCTTGACAGGATGAAGAAATGGGTGGGCAGAAGACTCATGAGTTCAGCAAAGAGATCTGTCCTAGGCCCAAGTACAAGCTTAAGGCTAACTGCAGTGTAACTTTGCAGAGGAGGACCTGGGAGTTCTGTTGGACAACAAGACGAACCTGAACCAGAACGGTGTCCTTGCTGCGAAGGAGGACACCAGCTTCCTGGGCTGCATTGCCAGAAGGTCGATGGAACTGGTCCTTCCCCTGTACTTAGCACTGGTCAAGCTGCACCTGGAGTGCTGTGTGTCCAGTTCTGGACTGGGCAATAGTGGACATGGACATAGTGGAGAGAGTCTGGCAAAAAGCCATGGAAGTGGTGAGGGGCTTGGAGCACCTGTTATGCAAGGAGAAGCTGAGAGAGCTGGGGTGGTTCAGCCTGGAGAAGAGAAGGTTCAGGGGGATCTTACCAACAGCAGCGTGGCTAGCAGGATGGGAGGGGATTGTCCCCCTCTCCTCTGCTATTGTGAGACCCCACCTGGAGCCCTGTGTCAGCTCTAGGGCCCCCAGCACAAGAAGGTCATGGAAGTATTAAAACGAGTCCAGAGGAGGGCCACAAGGATGACCAAGGGGCTGGAGAACCTCTCCTGTGAAGACAGGTTGAGGGAGTTGGGGTTGTTCAGCCTGGAGAAGAGAAGGCTCCAGGGAGACCTTACAGCGGCCTGCCAGTACCTACAGGGGGCTACAGGAAAGCTGGGGAGGGACTCTGTCAGGGAGTGCAGGGAAAGGATAAGGGGCAATGGCTTTAATCTACAGAAGGGGAGATTTAGATTGGATATGAGGAAGAAATTCTTCACTCAGAGGGTGGTAAGGGACTGCTACAGGTTGCCCAGAGAAGCTGTGGCTGCCCCATCCCTGTAGATGTTCAAGGCCTGTTTGGCCCTTCCAGCCCAAACCATTCTGCGATTCTCTGATTCTATGATCTTATAGGGGGTGTAAAGAAAATGGAACCAGGCTCTTCTCAGTGGTGCCCTGTGACAGGCCAAGACACAACAGACGCTAACTGAAAAAAGGAAATTCCATTTCAACATAAGGAAATGCTTTTCCACTGTGAGGGTGGTCAGGCACTATCGCAGGTTGCCTGAGAGGTTGTGGAGTCTCCAGCTGAGGAGATATTCAACACCTGCTGCACATGTCCCTTAGCAACCTGCCTGGCTTCGGGAAGGGCCTTGGCCTAGGTGATCTTCAGAGATCCCTTCCCACCTCAGGTGTTCTGAGACTCTGTGAGCAGCAGCCTCTCTGCTGGTCTGACAGAGCTGAGCCAGTAGCTCAAACCTCTAATTTCATGAACATCTGTAACTATTTTAAGCAGGGCAGAGTGATCTGTGCCCTGCAGGACTGCCCCAAAGTGGTGTTCTGTTGCTGAGGGAGAAAAGTGGCAGACATGTGCAGTCTCATTTTTGGGAAAAGGCTGGTTATATCCAGAGCTACGTTTATTGCTGTAGGCTAGCATATAAATACTTGGTCCTGCTGGAGTGTGTAAAAGGAGGAATTGGCTTTAGGTCTTTAATGTGCTTTTGATACTTGGACTGAAACTTCTCGTGCTGGGGTGATTTCACACAAGAAATATTTTAAGGTTTGATGGCTAACTAAACAGTATATTTGATAATTGAACTGCTGTGCCATGTTAGTAGTACTGCTATTAAACGCAGGAAATTTATTTGTCTTCAGACACTTGAAGCAGCAGGCTGTCTGGGACTCATCCTAACGTCCTGTACATCCATGCAACCCGAACAAACAAGCATGGGGATTGCAGCTAGGAACCTGTGTGTGTGTTAGGAGAAAGCCATCCTTGCTCACCCTAAGGGACCTACAGAGGCAGACCAAGCTACCATGATGGCATTGCTCAGAACGTGGGAAGTTTAGGGGGGTGGGCAGGGGGAGGAAAACACAAAAAAAATCAAGTATTATTTTTCTTTCTGTTGATTCTATTATCTTTTAAATACACGTTTCAAAACTTCCAAAACCATCTTGATTTAAAAGAAGAAATTATATTCCGTGGCAGTGTCATAATTCATACTCTTTAAAGCAATTCAATGGTTGTAGAAAAATAGCTTTGGTAGGTGGTGGTTTACAGTGTGGTTTTCACAAGATGAAAATAAACAAACAAAAATATTAAAAAGATAAATTTCTGGTCAAGCTGAACCCTGTAAAACAGTCTACTTTTTCTTTATTTTATTTTAAAAGCTGGAATTCTCTAGAGGAGCACTGGATGCTGTAAGGATTAACAGACCTTAGTAATCGAACTGGAAAAGATTCCTGTTCTTGCATGCCCTCCCCAAAAGTACTTTTTAGCCAATGGAGTCTGTTTTACTGCGTTAATGGATTATTGTTCCTATTTCACAGGAGACAGGAGGGATATGAAAGTGTGTTGAGATCATGGGGCAATAGAACTTAGTATATTAGCACAAAGACTGATTATTTCTATCTTTAATAGCTGGGGAGAATGGTGCAACATCTGTTCTTTGTGACTATGGAAAGTATTTGGTCAACCTGCCAGTTAGCGATTATTGCATTGTACCGACAAGAATGAGCGTCACACGATTTCAGACATATGGAAGGTGCCTGTTGGGGTGAATTGCAATCTGAGTTGCAGAGCTGAGCCAAAAATTCACAGTAAATCATTTATATGACAAATCTGGATTCCCTTCTGCCTATGGGATATTCTGTCTCCCTTAACTGCAATATCCAATTCCTTCCTTGCAAAAGGAAGTCCCTAGAGTGCTTTGGGCAGAAAAAAGGGGTCTCGGGCTTTTCTCTGCCAAGCCTTTGTGATTCACATGTAGGGGTCACCTGCACATTGGGCAAAATAATCATCGTGGGATGTCCATGAATTGATTCTCCATTTCCCCAGTTTATTTTGAGATAAAGCTGTTAAATAGTCACCATCTTGGTGCACATTTATTTTCAGAAATAATAGCAGAGTTAGTTTGCCAATAATTGTGCAGTGGTTGCTGTTTCTCCTAGAGCTCCGTGTCACATTGTTACGTGGTCACAGAAACAGCATACCTGGCACTTGGTGCACCTGAGGGGCACAGGAGAAGAGAAGGTGCAGGGCAAAAACATCCTAACCCACAGATGCTCCCTGAGAAATGGACCCTTGCCTAAGCTTCCAGAGTTCTCAGCCTTCCCCCTTTCTTCCCATCTCCAGGCTTCCATTCCCTGTCTGCTCCCCAGGATGTATTTCACCCCCTGAGCTGTGCCGAATACTGAAGCAGTGACTGCTGCAAGTGGTGGAAGCTCTAGCAAGGAAAGTAGAGTGCAACTGCTGCATTTTTAAAGAATTTCAAATCGCCTTTGGTACATATAAGACAAAAGTACAGCTTTGTTTTGAGCATTGATGATGGAATTTTTCACACAATTTCTAAAGAGGGAATCTGGGTAGCCCTCATGATCCCAAATCTCTCAGTGCCTTGCTTTCTTATAGCTTTAAAAGGCAGGCAATACTTCCCACACAAACCTCTTTCTGAAGAGATTAAGTGTTACAGAAATGCTATAAATCTTACTTAGGCTTGGAAATGATTGGCTAGGAAATCACACAGTGTTGGTGCTGTCCCTGCAGCACATGACTATACCTACGTCCAGCTTGGCTGGTCACTGCACATATTTGCAGCTTGCCTTCACGCACAGGGTGCTGAAATCATTTCTGTGAATGTCAGTTAAGAAAACAGGAGAACAGACGTGTGTGAACTTTCATTGAGGATGAGAAGAGATGAGGAATGGAAGTTGCCCAGGGCAGAGCACTAGTTCCACAGTAGTGTTATATCTGGGTATCACTAAGCACTAAAAACCCACAGATGTATCTTTAATCTTTACTGCAGCAAGTTTCTACTCCGTCAGATAAATCCAAAGTTGCTAATGATCTGGGATATAGTTTCATTTATCATTTTTGGTTTTGGACCAAATCGCCAATTACCAGCAGGGCCACCGTTTCTGTGTGTGCGCTTAAATAAAGAGTAGTAATGCTTTAGTCACTGAAGGTACCATTCTTCAAATCAAATAGCATGCAGTGCAAGATAGTTATAACAGCAGGTTTTTCACTTCCACCTTGCAAAACAGAGACTTTGCAGGATCCTCTGTGGGTTGTATGATCTGTCACTGTTTGTGGAAATGTGTGCTGTGCTGAGGTCCCTGCTGCTGAAGATCAGCAGTGCTTCTGGGTGGTGCATTGCAGCAGGAAAAGGGAGGTTTGGCTTCTCCTTGGGTTCTGCCAGGGTGTTTGTCTTGATTTCTGTGTGGGAATTTTCCTCCTAGCAGGCTAGCACAGAAACAGTTCCCTCTCCTGTGGGACTGGCATGGTACTTCTCAAACAGCCATTTCAGATGTTGTACATAGTCTGCTGTTAGCTAGTTCTGCTTCTGGATTTATTTTTCATGTGCTGCAGTGAAATGAAATACAAGAGTGCCTGAATGCTGTTCAGCTGTAGCTCAAGGACTGCTCTGTCTTGTATAACAGCAGTAGCTTTGACAGCACTGTCATGCTGTTCCCACTTTGGCATGGTTCTTCTCAGCTGGAACCTTTTATTGGTAATTTCAATCAGTGAAGGAAATTTGTGACTGGAGAGGAGAGCCCCTTCTACACCTCCCAGTCTCCATGCTACATGTACAATCAGTACAGTATTCAACATCATGTATTCAACATTGTATATTCAACCTGCCTCTTCATCTCAATGTCCCAGGCAGATATCTTATCACTTGTATGTGAACTATAAAAACAAAATCTTTGGGCCTTCCTTTTTGTAGGAGAAATGGAAACAGAAGAGCATTGACGTTCTGGGCTGTCAAATACAGTGATGGTGAAACCCTCCCAGTCCCTGGTTAGACAAAATTAGGCCCAAAGCTTGAGAACAAGATGCTCATATTGTCTTCCTTTGGTGATGCTGCAAGGTCACTCTTGCTGCAAGGAAACTCTCTGAGGAGTTTCTCCTGATTTTGTGTGCAGTACCATGCTCTGAATTGATTGTATCTGACCTGGTGTGAAAGAGCATAGCACCCCAGTGACTGCTTTTCCTCACCTCCTCCTAGGACCTGCTGCTGTAATTTTTCCTGGCCTCAGTCTGACAAAGTGTCCTATTTAAATATTAAAACAAGCAAAACCTAAAAAGTTGTAGCTAAACCTGGACAGAAACATGGATTTGCTGGTGACTCTGGAGAGGTAGTAACTGGCATCAGCCATGGTGGAAGGAAGAAGTGGGGGCAAGTGGTTGGGGCGCCTGGGGCTGTAATCTCTTAAACCATGTCAGCTGCAGGCAGCACAGAGTGTCTGGCCATGCCATTATGTGGTGCGACCGAGAGGACCCAGACTGGAAGGACCTCAGGGAGCAGGAGCTTAATTCTGCTCCCTAGGTCCAGACTTTGCTTGAAGGGCGGGTGCCCGCCACAGCTGACCTGCCTATCCTGTCTCTATTAGCGTTCTGGTGCTCGATTGATTCAGCACTGTTTTGTGCTTTATGCAATTAATTTCATTTTTCTTGGCATTTGAATGACCTTTTTTTCCCAGCCCTTCAGTTAATGTTCGTCTTCCCACAGACACATTAGTAGTGTGCTCTAATAACAGATAAGTGGTGTGGTAAATACCCTTGGGTCTCGTTACCATTCCAGAACTTACCGTTTAAGAAATATGGCCCCAAATGTGCTGGCAAATGAAAATAATTAGTCATAGCCCATTACAAACAACTGCTCTATGCTGTGCCCTTTGTGTGCACTTAACAACATGCGTGTGGGTAGTGCTAACTAGAGGTGGGTGTCTTTTTTCAACTAGGCAGGGTCCGACTGGAGAGGGTGGTCTCTCACCAGGCACTTCCCTAATAGCTGGTGTTCTTGGTGCGCTTGGTGTACAGACATCTCTCATCCTGGGGAAACAGGCTGATCCTTTTAACTCACTCCATACCATGCCATGACATGGTGTAAAAACAGGGGAGGAGCCATGAGGTGTACTGGAAGATACCTCCCTTCACTCTTCCCATATTGACTGTGAAATCTGAGTGGTGCTGTGGGACAAGTTTGCCTCTTGGTTGCCTTGGCAAGGTATTGGTTATTTACATGGAAACTAAACTAAAGCATTGCTCTAATTAATTTTATAATGAATTAAATCAAATTATTTTAAGGTCTGCTCTGCTGTCTGAAGAGAGCCCTCACAGAGCTTCACTGATGGGGAGCTATTCCATCCAGAAGTCAGCTTTTTCTTGGCGTTTGTGAGAGCTGGCTGTGGTGGGGTTTTCTCCTGCAGGACACAATACTGATAGAACATGACCCAGAGAAGAAAGAAAAGTTCCTCTTTCTGGTGATATCACAGACCTGTTGCACTGACCTTTGAGGTTATCCAAATTTTGTGTAGGAGCTTAGGGCTCAGAAACTTTTGGTAAACATATACAGGAACAATATGTTCACTTTCCTATCAAACAGTTTTATGTGGAGCACGTACACTCAGATATCATTTCCACAGCTATTGCTACCCTGGAAGATTACAGTAGTTCTCTCAGCCAGTTCTCTCAGTCATTATTAATTCCTTAAGCTTTTAATCAACCCTGTGCAAAGAGGCCTGTGAATGCTCCACCACTCTGCATCTGTTGAATTTGCAGTGTGGCAACATGGATTATTGAATAGCTGTGGTTATATGGAGAGCAAATCAAATCATGGATCTGCAAGCCTTTTTATTACAGTAAGCAGAAGGGACTGCCTTTTTTTCCCCTGCCTTTCTGCTCATGAGTGACCATGACAATGTGGGGTCACTTGACACATCCATCTCCAGTTGCTTTGCATGGGCATCCCCTTTGGTCTTTGCACATGGAACCTAATTTACAGTTATTTCACCGTAAAGAAGGAAAAGTGCTGGGCGTAGGGCTGGGTTGTACCAGATCTAAGGTCTTCTGTCACTCAGGTCAGTAAATGCTGTAAATTCTCAGTAAAGGCAGTTTCTGATGCAAATCTCAGATGACCTGGGATCAAGGGATCTAAAAGCCTGATATCCCACCTGAAACGAGCAGGAAGATCCCTATGGTGGCAATCTATGTGAGATCTGGAGGCCTCCACCTGGCTTTTTGCTGGTTCCTTCTGAGTAGGAGATAAATTTTCCACATTGCTTGTCACTCAAGGGGAGCAAAGGGTGAGCACAAGTCTAAGGCATCACTGAAGACCTCACCTCAAACCTCAGCTCTTTGTATTGGATGGTTGCATTATTCAGCTTGAATGCAATGTAATCGCTTGGTTTCTAGGTTAGCTTGCTGAATATTTTGCTATTTTGTTATTCTTGTTATTTTTGGCTAAAAAGATCTATCCCACTCTTCGCTCATTTTCTCTCGTTGTAATTACACTTTTAAGGAGCATAACAAATACTTTGAAAGACATTGTCATTGTTTATAATATCTTATCAGAGGATATAGTACAATATTTTTTAAGACTTAAGGGATAAACACACTTGCATATAGGATTAATTTGATAGTAGAGAGAGTGGTTTAGTATTTTCCAAATAACAGTGCCAAGATTGGCTTAAAATTATTTGTTATTTATGAATACTGAGAAAGCTGCTCTGTATATTTGGAAAGATTTACTATTCTGGAAAGCTTTGTGGACTCTTGCATGGATAGTTCATCCAAAAAGTCACCCCAGAAAACTTCATAGCTCAGTATTCTTTAGCTTCTGGTATTTCAGTTACCACTCACCAAGTAGAGATAATACTTTATGATTTTGGTAGTTACTGACACATAAAAATAATGAATAATCGCATTGTCCATTTGGAAAGAATCCTGTTTTTTACTGTACAACTGCTCAAACGAGATATTGACAAAAATCTTTTAAACAAGGAGTTCATATTTATGAAAGAAATTAGGACGAATTTGTGGAAAAATACTGAGGGGCCACTTTTGTAATGGATATTACTCTACAACTAATTTGGCTAGTTCTATTTATAAAACAGACACAGCTGTGCAAAAGCTTTGTGAGGAAACCCATAAAAAACACAGCCTTCATTCACTTTTAGTCCTGAACTGGGGATATGTTCTTCTTCCTATTGCCAAACCTGTGGATAATTTTTTTTTTTTTCTGTGTGTGGAAACCATGTAAAGTTGACTGGTGGCTTCATCCTGTCGTAACATAAAACCAGGAGAGTTTTGTGGTTTTGGCTGGGACTTCCTTTTATAATTTGATTTCGATGCAAGTGAAAACAACCTTTTTGGCTGGGAGATGGGGCCTGAATTCCCTTCTCCCAGAGTAAAATATACTCTTCGAATGGCAATGCTAGTGTACGTTGGCCATCCGTAGCTGAGCCTTGGCCTCCTCCTGCAGAACCACATGCAACCTGCCCTTGTCCTCAGCAGATACAAAACCCTCTGTGCAGGTCTATTAACTTAATCATATTTAAATACATTCTTGGTAAGTATTTAAAATGTGTTCATTTCCATTCCCTTGAGCTGTACCGTTTTTGTAATTATATTAATGCTCTTCTCAGTGTTTGGAGAATGGAAACCAAGTGGTTTGTCACCTTTTTTTTCCAGTCGGATTTGCTTTCAGATGGCTGTGCTTTTGGGTTAAAACCACTGAAGAAGGATGTTTCTTTCCAGTGTTTCTCAGGGAGATTTAATTGCAGGAATGCACTGTTAACTTATGCTAATATTACCTTTGGCAGAAACACTGTTCCCTTTTAATAAATACAGTCCAAAAGGGCAGAACAAGTTGGATGAACTGACCAAACTCTATTTTTCTGTTTCTGTCAGGCTGCTGTGTGTGGAGGATGATTTCACTGATAAGAAGTCCCCAAGTGGTCTGTCACGGTGTCTGGTAAGATATATTTTAAAAGGAGCTTTATTATTATGGAGAGCAATCTGTTACTGTAACTCACTCTCCCATGGCTCCAGGCAGTTGATGGTTACTTGACAATTTCACCTCAGAAAGTCAAAATCCTAGTGACATGCCATTTTCACCTATATAGCCCGAAGCAGAAAATCTTTTTACTTCCCCTGGTTGTTTAGCAGATTGCCACGGATGGGGCTGTGTGGAAACCTGTGTGAGAGTTTTGAAATGCTCCAGCCCATATGCATGGGTCCAGATTCCCCAGTGCCAAAAGCAGTTGTTCCAGCATCACACCGGTGTAAGTGACAACAGAGACTGTCACAGTTAAAAAAAATCCCCTTCTCAGTCCTTGCAACACAGGCAGAGTGAGTGCACGGACAAGTGAAAGAGCCTTTTGATATTCTGTGCCCACACAAAAACATTTGATGCAAACAGATACGGGCTTCTGGCTGTTAATGTTCATCCCTATCTGCTTGCAATCAGAGCAGAGCCGAGTAAGACCTTAATTCTTTGGGAACTTGGCAGACTTTGTAAACAAGATGAAAAATGATGTTTGAAGGGATCTAGGATTTCACTGCTGCCGGTCTGAACAGAATGGATGGCTGCTGAACACTTTTTCTGTCTCCTGAAGATAATTAGAATAAAACAGCTGGATTTCAACAGTAGTGGTCAGAGTGTCTGTTAAGCTGAACTCTTAAAAGTGCTGGTTGCTTGTTCTGATATTTGTGAAAATTTCAGGTATTTAAGCCTAAAATTTGCTTGTGCAAAACAGACTGTACCTTATAAAATTTTGCATCCAATGCAGTAAGTGTGATTGACAAGGCGCGTCTGTGTTAGAAACCAGGAGCTCAGAGGCATAAAGAGTAGAGTTCTCCAAAATCCTATAGATATCTTCTTGTGTTTCAGTCCAACTGTTTTGACTTACTGACGTGTAGCTCACCCAGAAAGAACTTCAGCATTACAAAAATAATTTATATGGGTTTTCTCTGGAGAAATTAGTAGCTGTTCTGATAAAGCAAGGTCTACGCACTCTTAATTCAATTTCAACTGAGAATATTAAGAACATTTTCATACTGGCTGCCCCTCAGTATGCATTTAATCAGCTGGAATCCTGATTACAGACAGTGCTAAAACCTGGCTTGTGACCCGCGCTTAGCACGTTTCATTAAAAGTGATTTGGACATCACTCAGATAAAACTAGATGCACATCAAGCTAAAAATAGGGAAGAAATAGAAAATTAAAACAAGAAAAAGACAAACACCCAAGCAAATGAAATCACTGTGTGCTGTTGTGCTGTGTTTTAAGCTGATGTCCTTTTTTTTTTTTTCTTTTTTTTTTTTTCTTTCTTACTAAATGATTCCAGACAGAGCAATGAATGACCAATAAATTCTTAAATTAGCTCTGTCTGAGCGGGGTTGCATTGTTTAGGAATTCTTGCCGTGTCCACACGAGGCGTAGGGTATTTATCCTCAAAGTCATCAGAATTTGTCTGTTTCTCTGTCAGACTTGCTGTGCGTCACGCCAGGGGCAGCCAGAGGACACACACAAACCAGAGCAGTAGATTCTCTGAGGGCTTGAATTATGCCAAGTGTTGAGTGTGTGCTTTTCCCAAGCAGATCGCAAAGGACGGTTCCTGTATCAGACCCTATGAATATTGTTGTTATCAACAGTGCATTATTCACCAGGCATCTGACTCTTGTCTCATGGAGTTCTTGGCTGCCTCTCAACATTGTTACAGACCCCGATGATGTCCTCACAGACCTTCTTAATCCTGACGGATTTTACAGCTTGCCAAAAATGATCCTCCATTGTCAAAACTCTGTTCTTCTTCTTCCAATGCATCTCAGAGTTCAAAATATCTGTGGATGATACACAGGGCTGCAAAAGCAATGGGTGCATGCATCTTTCTCCAGCCTGGTCCACCATGCCCTGCTGGTCTCCTTCAGGATGTTCTGCAAACCTCTGTCTAGGTTATGAAATTTCCTAGCAAAGAAGCATATGAAACCTGCCATTGTTACTGTCACTGAGGCTATTACAGGCTGTGCCATGCTTCTCAGTGCTTCTCCACATGTTACGGAGAGAACTGAAATGCACTTCATTAGCAGACAGTCATTTTGGTAATTGCAACTGTTTTATGTATTACCAGGCAGCCTTGAGAGCAGGATTTTGCTCGGAAAACTCATCATACCCACTATGAGTGCCTCTCAGCTTAAGGGCTAAGAAACAAAAGTAAGTTCAAGGCAAACCTTCTTACCATGGCACTTATTCCTTCCTCTCAGCATGTAGCTGCTTTTCCAGCCTTCTGCTGAGAGCACTAACATAGCCCAAATGAATTATGTCCTTTGCTCCATTACTTCGTTCCTCCCCCTCCATGCAAAACATTATGTCAAAAGGACTCCTCCTAAGGCTTTGTGTTGTCCCTTGTGTAAATCTCTGGGATACAACTTCTCTGATACGATGCTTGTCAGCCTTCCTTAGTTTGCAATGTCCAGCTGTGTGCTATGGGACAGCCCTTCATGCTTTTGGTGTTTACCTTACCCCCTCTCCACCCACCTCCACAGGAAATCTCACCAGAGCATTTGTGACAGGAGTGTTGGTCTTCTGTTTCTGCAAGGAGGAAAGCCAGAAAAAAAAAAAATTGATTTTAAAGTCAGGTCTTTGGGAACATAATTTTCCATCATGCAGAAATTTCTACTGAAGGAAAATAATTGCCTTCTTACCTGGCTGTTTGTTCCTTGGTCAAATTTTGCTTTTGTTTTTATTCATTCTAATGGTTTTGGTGGTGGTGGTGTGATTTTTTGTTTGTTTATTTATTTATTTATTTATTTATTGGGGGGGGGGGGTTAATTGCCAAATGCCTTTAGTTTATTGTCCATTGCTGATAGCATAGCTTGAAGTTTTCTTTCTACACATGTTTTATGTGCATTTATTTTTTTTTCCAATTTTTTTTTTTTATTGTTACAACTCTTAGAGAGTTGCAGTTTTAAAGCACATACATTTGACTGCAAGAAAATGAGTTAATGCGGCCCCATGGCTTACTGCTGAGGAACTGAATTACTTAACTTCCCTGAAATAAAGTAACTCATTTTATTTTACAATTGCAACATGCTAGGAAGATATAAATGACTGCCTAACAGTGATCATCTGATCATCTCCAAGTTCTTAAGCAGTAAAGTTGCAACAATTCATGCTCTGGCATCTGTCTCCTCACACCCTAAACCAGCTTTCCCAATACACTTTCTTGATTTATTTAATAGCATATGGATGGATCTTACATAGCAAAACATTCGTGGCTCACTGGTAGCTCCGCAGAAATACAGCTAACAAGTAGCTACACAATAGTAATTTTAAAATTGAATATGCATAGAATTTTGTGTCTGGATCCAAGTCAGTTCTGGGAAAGATTTTGCCCTAATTTTAAGACCCGTTCCTCCTATCAGGGGTGCACACAACCTTTAAGGACTGGATAATTGATTTTCCAGGGACTATTGCTCAGCAGTTGGCTGGTGTGGCTAAAGGGGAAGTGCAGCGATTCAGATAAATGGGATTCCTTCCAAAGCAGGTCAGTATACTTTCCTCTTTAATAATCAGGCTTTAACCGTTTGCATTTCTGCACGTCTGGGATGAGGTATGCCAGAGTTATACATTTTCCAGCATTCCAGGAACTAATGCATCTTCAAACAGGCTTTTTTTTTTTGTTTTTAATGCTAAATGGTGTGATGCATAAGGGTGTCTGCTGAATAACATAATTTATTATTAATGAGATTATTCTCTGACTACAACCACAATGTTCAGAGACAACCTGGCTCAACAGAGAAAGCACAGTCTGTAGCATGGTTGAACTATTACAGAGCCAGCTGAGCAGAAATTTTAATGTCTACATGCTGGCCTCTGGGTTAAGAGTTAAAAGCATTGCTGAGATAATTGGTAGTGAGGTTGCCATTTCAGAGCTACAGCAGGAGGAACTTAGTAAAGTCTTGGTCTTTATTTATTAACTAAATGAGCTATCCAGGGATCAGCTTTGTTACTGTATGTAACATGCTCCTAACAGATGCCAGATACTGAAATTCCCCATGCACAGTGATTTGTAAGCCATAGGAAAATGTTGCAAGGCTTCACTGTACCGATGATGGCGGTAGGGAAAAATGCTTTTTAAAATACCC
This sequence comes from Anser anser, assembly GCF_964211835.1. Classification (NCBI taxonomy): domain Eukaryota; kingdom Metazoa; phylum Chordata; class Aves; order Anseriformes; family Anatidae; genus Anser; species Anser anser. The sequence continues at coordinate 203,870,557 of NC_139720.1, read as the reverse complement.
CCTCCTGAGGACTTAAGGCCTCATTTTAGAGGTCTTATATGTAACAAAATATAAAATCTAAATTTTGGACAGCTTGGACACAATCAAATTAATTTCTTGCCCATTGATGTCAGAGGTTAGTGTTGTCATTGTTATGTGACATTTATCTCAGCTTTGCACGAACTTGAAGCACTGGAGTTTTTGGTGCTTCCTTCTCCCGGAATCAGGTGACTGAGCGACATCTGCTCTCTGTTATTTTTAGTGTATTTTAAAGTTTTGAAATTTAGAACAATAATTAAAATAAAATAAAAACTGAGAACCACAGAAGTTCTTTTATTAAAATCCAAGGTGATGCAGTCAAGGTCTCTGGATTGCTGGGGCATGGTTTGTATGTTGTTTTAGCCAAAGGAGCAAGTGTTTAGCAGCAGCACATAACTGAGCAAAGCAGGGATGGGGACAGTGAGCAGAGCAGGGCTGCCTCTGGTGCCAAGCACTCCTTTGCTGTCTTGTGTTGGGCAATGCTTTGCCTCAGCTTCCCAGCCTGTACAGTGGATGCAGTCATCTTGTTAGCTCTTATAAATGACAGGATGAAGAGGAGCCACAAATAGTATCCTGAGTTTGAGAACGACATATTTATATACATTATTTTTTTTTGGGGGGGTGGGGGTGGGGTTGAAGGTGAAGATGTTAAGTCAGGAAAACAAAAGCTGCCTACTCCTGAGATGTAGATTTGTGTCTCCTATAACCAGTTTAATCCAAATAAATCCTTTTTAAAGTTTTAGTGACCCTAAAACTGTAGGCTGAATTAATAAGAAGCAGGGCAGTTAGTGGTAGGAAACATAACACTGTTTAACTCTTCTGCTAAAAGGTCTCTAATTCAGTTTCACTTTCTTTTCCTGAATAATTCCCACTATAATGAAATGTAAAAGAAAATCTCAAATATGTTGAAGAGGATAAGTTTTACTCTAGCACTGTATGAGGGTGTCTCAGGTTACTCATGAAACCTCTAGGGATATCTCTGAAAGACATGACTTTGAAGCTTCAAAGGTGTGAAAGACAAAGAGGAATTGTCTTGAAACCTGAAGAAGTTCAGATAACTTTTGGTGTGATACCAAAATACAGGAACACAGGTTTTGACTTTGACAGACATCATGGGTTTGACAGCTGATTAATGGGCAGTGTGACTAAGCCATATATCACAGATAGGTGTAATCTGAGTGGGAAGTGTTTCTCTTCCCAGGCTTTGAGCACGTTCACTTGATCTGGCAAAACTTGCAAGCATGCCCACAGCCTCCAGCCCAGTCAAACCCCAGAGGCTCTGTCCAAGCTCAACCCAAAAACATTGGGCCAAATCCACCCTAGAGCAAGCTGTAGCATCACACCCACTTTTAGCTCTATGCAGAAACACAGTGCACTGCTGTAAGCCAAAAAGATTTTTCGGATTCTACTGGGACAGAAAGGATTTGCATGATCTGTGAGCCTATCTTCTTGGCTGTCCCTATTCAATCCTCCTTCCTCACTAGGTAATATTAGCAAAGAAATAAATGCTCTTATGTACAAAGTACATTTAGAGATCTAGTTCTAAGTTGTTGGCATGTCCTCAGGAATGGCAGTTGTTTGGATAACTTAGAAAGTTACCTGGATATTCAGACTGAAATCTTGACTCCTGCATTCAACAAGACCAATACAACATGACAGTGGTTCTTCATGTAGTAGGAACTAAACAACAGGATGAAATTAAATATTTCTGTGTTTTCTTAGATGGACTGTTAAATATTCAGCATTTGCTGTGGTAAGTATTTTAAGGGACAGTCAGAAAGTGTGCGCCTTACTCATATGGTGTAAAAAAACACTCTGCTTCTCAGTACCTGGTTACCACCTCTTTGTCTGGGCCATCACACCTGAGTGTTTCCACTCCAAGCACAGCAAACCAGAAGATATTTGCTTCAGCCGTGTCCTCCTTCAGCTAGCCCTCCTTTAGCAAAACATAACACTGAAGTAGCTGCAATTTGACCCCTCACTTTGGTAACCCTTGTCTACTGTTTTCCTCATCTCCTTCATTGATCATCACCAGGTTTCCTCCAGCCCATCTTGCACTTCGGTCTGTCCACTTCCTATCTCCACCTCGTTGGTATGCTGTAAATTTAAACACATAAATGCATGACAGAACATGCAATTGGGAACTTCAGTGTTATGATCTGGTACCTCTGTGGAGTTCAGGTAGTCAGGGCCAAAACTGGTTCAAGAGAACCAGTGGAGAACTCCCCTTGTGTAGGGAAGGGGAGAGAAACTCATGTATCGTAAAGCCAGCAGATTTAGCTCCTGCACCAATCATATGTCTCTGACAAACTGTGAAAATAAAACTTGGCACCATGGATGTGAGATCTGTTTGAAATCTTTCACTCATGATGTTCACTTACAGGTCTTGTCTAACTGATGTCAGTGTTGGCCATTGCATTTTAGGCGAGTAGTTAGCAGAACACATTTTCCCTTTTCTGCCCCTCACCTTATGCACAAGGAATTAGATTGCATTAGACCATCTTATTAAGAAAAAAATCCTACTATCGCAATCAGTTTTTGAACTTAAATGACAGGTGAGTTTGTGTACGTTTCTCTTTTTTTCATAAGAAACCTTCTTGTAAATATAAATCCATATGTAATGCTTAGAAAACACATTGCCAAAATCTTAATCTGTATCACCTGACATTAAAGGCTCTAATACCAGTTATGTTATATTTGAGGGAATCCCTGTAGGTTTCTGACTCAAACTTCTGTTGTCTGAGGCCCTGTTTGCCAGAGGGAACCATTAGTCCTGATATGGGGACTGGCAAAACTACACTGGAAATTAAAAGTGCACTTGTAATTATGTATTTATTTAATGGAGTATTAATGTTACTAATTTATTTTATTACAGTTATTCTAATATAGTGGCATTGAATACAAATGGCTTCAAATTCATTACGTTTGTATTATGGAGCTCTTCCCTGGGGTTACCACCTCTGTGAAGTGCTCTATCTTTCCATGCTATATGTGCTTATAAAACTCGTCATCTCTTCTCATCAGCAGATGGACAACCTCTGCCATCTGCTTTTTACTTCATGGCTATAGTCTGAAGAGTTACCAGGATATACAAAAAATGGATTGACCTAAAAAGTGAGGGGTCTCCTGACTTTTCCAGTGGTGTGAGTTACAGAAAAAAATCCCTCTGATGTTCAAGACCATGAGACACATGGTGAGTACCTCCAAGGGCTGGGCACAAACAGGAAGGCAGGTCCTGAAAAGCTTACAGACAGGGCATTATGTACCTTCTCAGAGGATGCCATGGTTGATGGGGCTAGGGATAGGCTTGGCTTGCCTTGGGTGGTATCGGGCCCTCAAGCTCCTTCTGTCTCATGGCATTACAGGACTTGGCAACCCGCTGCCTTTGGCCATGTGCTGGCTCTGCTGCTACATCTGAACTGCCCATTTGAAGGAGAATCTGTAGAACCTGTGGCCACTGGAAGACACCTGAGGCTTTTGGGCCTGGGTGGTCAGGTGAAGGAGAGAAGGCTAATAGAACAAAAGATGTATCTTGGGCACCCAGGTTCTTCAGTACAGCTCTGCACTACAGGTAACCATCCTTTCAAGACAATGCCCACAAACCATGTTCAAGCCTAAAGACAAAATAGAGTGAAATGGAAGCATTTCATGAACTTTCATCTCTAGTTCCATATTTTAGTTCTTATAGTATTCTTATAGAATTCCAGGTGTATATGAAAAGGAACTCAGCATTTTTGTTGACCCAAAGTTTTATTTCACATGAACTATTTTATGTTGGAAAGTTTTGCTGTTGGTCGAAAGCTGATTAAAATACAATTAAAAAAAAAAAAAGAGTCACATTTTACAGTTATTTATGAGACTCTTGTCTCACACTTCGGTGTGAGGTCTGTGGTTTCTAGTCTAGACCATCCAAGTGTGAAAGCTCTGTTTATTTATTTGTCTCCTAGGTGATTATGGCTAGCTTGGATGAATGCATAAATCAAACAGCAGTTGGTCATATTTCTTTTTTAAAAAATCAAAACAAACAAGCAAACAAACAAAAAAACAACAAAATGTGCATATGAATATACTGGACTGAAAAAAAAAGTTCTAATACTGGGCTTTTGGATTTTAATGCTATTGTACTATAATGCTTTAGGGTATGGTAGTCTGAATGGATAAACATTACTCATTCTTCACTGGACCAGTTTTCTGGAAGCAGAGGTAGCAGCAATGAAAGCTTACCATGTATGGGGCTGCAGCAGAAAGAGTGGAGCCACCAGGTCCAGGAAATTGATCTTCCCTTCTACCTAGCACTTTTAAGATATATTTGAAGGGCTTTTGGGCCCCCAAGATGATCAGAGCTGGAGCACTTGCCATTTAAGGAGAGGCTTCAGGACTGGGAGTCTGAGAAGAGAAGGGGACAGGGACCTTACTGCTTTAAGTGGGAGGTGATGGAGGAGAGTGTTGGAGTCCTCATAAGGGTGAACATTAAAAAAACAGCAAACAATAGAGAGATGACAGAGCAGGGGAAATTCCACCTGAACACAAGAGAAAAAATGTTCAGTGTAAGGGTGGTTAAGCTTTGGACAGAGGGCCATTGACCTTATCGGGATGTTCTTGGACATTTTCAAAAGTGGACTGGAGTAATATGACTCTATTTTGATGATGAACTTGCTTTGAGTTAGGGGAGATGGACTGGATCTCTACAGATGCTTTCCAACTGACATTATTTTACTATTCCAACCTCTGATTACACTGCTGAACTTGGACTTTTATGGAAAGAATTAAAAAATAAATAGAACTGGGATCATTTTTGTGCTTATGCAAAATAAAATACTGTCAGTTGGCTACTTCCCACACTCTTTAATTTGTCTTTACTAAAGTAAATTATTTTGTTCATGGAACATGAAGCTCCTACAGTGAGTCACAATGTTTACTTTGGACATGGAGTACTGGATATACATTAACTCTGTGACAGCAGATGATCTTTTCCCTGGAGAATCACAGATTTGTGCTTAAATATATTAGGGTACAAGGCTAGTTGAAACGAAAAGATTGAAAATACTGCCTTTGTGCATTTCAATTTCAATTTTAATATTGTCTTTTTCAAATCAGCTTTTATCATCAACAATAAAAGAGAAATAGTCCCGTATTAACATGTAGAAAATTAATAAGTTGTTCCATGAGCAACAGAATGGATGACACTTGTGTTTAGATCCTGCGGTTTTGAAAAGATGTGAATGTAAATGAACCTTTTTCCTGTGCTCAGAGTACTCAGAGTATTTTTCTCCTATGCAGACTTCCACTGTCTTTACAAAGGTTTGAATTCTTGTTGCTACATTTTCTATAATAATGGCAATGATAGGAGCTTTATCTCATCTGGATGGATCTTTAGGACTATAATGTGCTTGAACCTCTGTCAGATTTGGTAGAAATTAGAGGGTTCAAAGGTATTAGAAAGCATTACAGGCAGGAAGATATATATACATATATGAAGTCTGATAATTTAGGCTTCATTTCCATAGAAAATCTGGTTAAAACTAAAAGTATTAAGAATCTGAACTAAGTTTAGTTACATAATTGCTTATGTGAATATATCTAAATACATTCAGCCTGGTTAGCAAAAATGTGCTAAGTATAGGGTTGGAGGTTCTAGTAACAAACAGACTTTAATGCCCAGCTTGACAAACATAATAGTTGCTAAGAAAATTCAAAAAATCAAAACATTCAGAAAATAACTAAAATTACCGATTTAAAGCCAGACTTCCAACTTATCTCATCTTCATTTTATCTAATTTTTGCCAAATGGGAGCAAAGTTAAGACAATGGAAAAACAGACTGATTGTCAACAGATTTTTTTTTTTCCTATAATATTACTAACTGAACTCTAGAAACCTCTTCAAAAATAAATATGAAGATTGCTTCCACCTGGTTTTGGGACACATCTTTCCCTGGTTTGAATCAAGAAATAGTCATGATCTCTCTGCCTGAGTTTTTGATCTCTGGCAAACACAATGATGTGGAAGTTTCATGGGATAAAATTGTAAAGTCATCTTACAGGTAACCTGAGCGTGCAATTCATCTCATTTAACATAACCAATGTACATATTAACATTTGATGTAAAATTAGTCCTTTTAGGCTGTTTTCAGTCAATGAAAGAAAAGGCAGGGACCTCCAGAGCCTGGCTCATTTAATCGAGGGTTGATGTCTAAGATAAATGGCAAGAAGCTGCCTCTGAACAAGTCCATCTTTCTCCAGTGACAGCAGAGACAGACTGAATGGCAACCTATGACTAGAAATCTGCGACAGTTAAGGTTAGGTGAGGTGAATCCTACCCATAAAAACCAAAAACTTTGTTTTGTTTCATATTTTTTTTTTACCCTTCCCTCTTCTGAACAACAGAGATCTGCTGTTTATCTTCCAAATTCATAGCTAGTGCAGAGGTAATATCATTTTGTCTCTGACAATAGAGATATACACACCTAGTTCTTCTATGTGTACCCTTCACAATGTCCTCAGACTTGACTAATACAATTTTATTTTTTATTTTTAATTAAATCATTTTTTACTAGTCAAGAAAGAAAATATATGACTGTCCTCTCTTATACAAGGAAAATCCCTGGTTCTTCATTGTCTGGTTATGTGTTTAACTACAGTAATTACCACATTACATGATGATACCGATTTTTTTTTTATGGTCTATTTTCTTCTTGTCAGAATAACCTTAAACAGAAATAACCCTCGCCATAATTTATTGTCCTCCCAAGAGGAGCAAAAGGGTTTATCCTGTAGAACCATTTTAAATTGGAGAAAACAAAACAAAACAAAACAAAAAAAGCAAAACAAAACCAAACCAAACCTCCCATGGAAAGTATGCATTTATTATTCATTTATATTGTTATTACCCCTGGTGGGTTCTGTGGGGCTCCATGTTAGAGCCAGTTCTCTTTAATGTTTTCATAAATGACTCAGATGCGGGACTTGAAGATACATTGCTAAGGTTGTGGCTGACAGTAAACTGAGCGGAGCTGTTAACTCCCTCGAGGGTGAAGAGAGGTCTTGCAGAGACATCCTGACAAATTAGCGGGCTGGGAAATCACCAACTGTATAAAGTTTAACCAGAGAAAGTGTTGGATTCTGCACCAGGGAAGGGGCAACCCTGGATGTACATACAGAGTGGGGGACAAGAGGCTGGAGAGCAGCCCTGCAGAGAGCGATCTGGGGGTTCTGGCTGATGACAAGTTGAATCTGAGCCAGCAGCGTGTCCTGGCAGCAAAAAGGGCCAACCGTTCCCTGCGGTGCATCAGGCACGGCATTGCTAGCTGGGCGAGGGAGGGATTGTCCTGCCTGAGGCTGCATTGTTGCGACCTCACCTCGAGTACTGGGAGCAGTTTTGGGTTCCACAATATGAAAGGGACATAAATCTATTCGAGTATCCAAAGGAGGGCTATGAAGATGGTGAAGGGTCTAGAGAGGAAGACATATGAGGAGCAGCTGAGGTCTCTTAGTTTGTTCAGCCCAGAGCAGAGCAGGCTGAGGGGAGGCCTCATGGCGGCCTGCAGCTCCCTCACGAGGGGAGCGGAGGGGCAGGCGCTGAGCTCTGCTCTCTGGGGACAGCGACAGGACCCAAGGGAACGGCATGGAGCTGGGACAGGGGAGGGTCAGGCTGGGTGTTCAGAAAAAGTTCTTCACCCAGAGGGTGGTCAGGCACTGGGACAGGCTCCCCAGGACAGTGGTCATGGCACTGAGCCTGTTGGAGTTCCAGAGTGTTTGGACAGCGCTCTCAGACATAGGGTCTGATGTTTGGGTAGTGCTGTGTGGAGCCTGGGGTTGGACTTGATGATCCTTTTAGGTCCTTTCCAGCTCAGGTTACTCAGTACACAGTACACAATGCCATGAAATAACACTTGTGCTTTGTTAGATGCTTCACTGATGGAGGTGTTTCTTTTTATAAGATGACTGTCTCATAGCTGATACAATCAAAAAGTCAAATGCAGTTATGAAATGAGATTAAAAATGTTTTAAAATGATTGTAGTGGCACAAAGACAATTTACAACTTGGAATCACCTTCAGAGATTTTACTCCAGCACAGGAGAGAGAATTTCCCCATGAGGAAGATGCACTTTGTTCACTAGTAGATGTCATACACTCTGCTAGGAAAAAAACCAACCAACCAACCAACCAAACAAAAAAACACCTTGCCTTTTGGAGTGGACCTATCTGTCAACATAAATATTGATGTGGTTTTGCTTAGCTTCACATAAGCACTGCTTATTGGCCAGATGGTATTGGGCTGTATTGGGTTTATGTGGCAAGGTTTTGGTAGCAGGGGTGGTAGTGGTAGCAGTTGCAGGGGTGGCCTTGAGCAGAGCCCAGCAGCTGCCCCTTGTCAGCTCAGAGCCAGCTCCAGATGGCACCAAAAGGGACCCACTGCTGGCCAGAGCTGAGCCATGAGCTACACTAGATGGGCCTCTGGGAGAGCAGAGTTAAGGAAGGGGAAAAATATTCTACTGTGCTACAGCAGCTGGGAGAGAGGGGTGAGAGCTGAGAGAGAAGCAGCCCTGCAGCCCCCAAGGTGCGTGCAGCAGGAGGGCAGGAGGTGCTCCAGGCACGCAGCACAAGTTCCCCTGCGGCCCGTGGAGAGGCCCCTGGTGGAGCAGGCTGTCCCCCTGCAGCCCACGGGTCCCACACGGAGCAGATCTCCACGCTGCAGCCCGTGGAGGAGCCCCCGGTGGAGCAGGTGGATGTGGCCTGGAGGAGGCTGCGGCCCATGGAGAGCCCCCGCAGGAGCAGGCCCCGGGCCGGAGCTGCAGCCCGTGGAGAGGAGCCCACGCAGGAGCAGGGGGTCTGGGGGGAGCTGCCGCCCGTGGGGGACCCGTGCTGGAGCAGTTTGCTCCTGGGGGATGGACCCTGTGGTACGGAGCCGTGTGGGAGCAGTTCCTGAACAGCTGCAGCCTGTGGGCAGCCCCCCCAGGCTCAGTTCGGGAAGGACGGCATCCCGTGGGAGGGACCCCACGGGGAGCAGGGGCAGAGAGGGACCGTGAAGGAGCGGCGGAGACGAAGCGTCAGGGACTGACCGCAGCCCCCACTCCCCATTCCCCTGTGCTGCTCGGGGGGAGGAGTGGAAGAAGGTGGATGGAGGGAAGGTGTTCTTAGTTTGCTTTTATTTCTCTCTGGTCTAGATTTTTAGTAATAGGCAATAAATTATATTAATCTCCCTACAGTGAGTCTGTTTTACCTGTGATGGTAATTGATGAGTGGTCTCCCTGTCCTTATCTCAACCCTTCAGCCCTTTTCCATTGTATTTTCTTCCCCTCTTCCTCAAGGAGGGGGAGTGGGAGAGTGATTGTGGTAGAGTTTAGCTGCATGTTGGTGTGAAACCACTACAATACTGAAGCTATTATCTGAAATCTTGAGATCAACTGAGACCACAGTGGAACGAATGAATGTCAATGAGACTGAAGGCTACACTAAACAATGTTGACTCCTTATGTAAACTGTGGTTTTGGGACTGAATAAATCAGACCACCTTAGTGACAGACTGCATGTCCTTTCCCAGCACAATAAGAATACAAAATAGGCACTGTTTGTTTTTTAAGTAGTGCTTCCTGGACTTTCATTCAAATACTGACATAGAAAAGAGGGAATAAGAGGGTTCCTACCATACTGTTTTGTCTCTGAGATAGGAGGATGCTCATGACAAGAGAAATGTGAGGAACCATCTTCCTTGCAGCCCATGGCACAGAAACAATCATTGCCACCCAGAGGATGTGGTTGTTTCCTGAGCCCAGGAGTGAAGGTGATGATTTTACTCCCATATACAGAGTATTGGGCCTTCTACTAATGAGGCCACTATTGAATTCCTTCAATTCATCTTGTTACATTCAACTGTGAACCAGGGAGTTGGAGCCTGTTCTGCAGAACATACTTGTGCTAATCCTGACTATCATTTCTACACAGAGCAATGAAAACACAGAGGGAGGCCTCCATGTTGATAGGATACAAGCATCTGCCAGCCATTAGCTGTTTCAGAAGGTGAATGAAAGAAGCCAATGCTTTTCCCTAGAAATAATGTCCTGGCTCTGTAACTACTCCTCATAGCCAAGTGTAGTAGCCAAGAGTCCCTATTTGCTCAGCTGGTCCCAAAACAGCAGGAGTCGTTCCCTTCCTTTCATACTTTTCCCAGCTCTACTAGTTTAGGCTCTTGGAAGGTTCGTGCAGAGAAGCTGCCTCTGGTTTCTCTGTCTTTGCATCTATATCTGTACAAGGCTATTTGTGGGCTGGGAAAGTGACAATCTAGAAAATGAAAACTGGACCGAACACTACTTAAAAATCTCTAGACTTCTTTCCTTTAGTAGATACAGGTTTTGTGTTACAGAAGGCATTAATTTCTGTTCCTTTTCCAGTGTAACTGAAGTTTTTAGAGTAGACTGAAAAATAATAGCGCATACCTTTTCCAGCCATACTACAAGAAACTTCTTAGCTAAAATGAAATCACCTCTGGCGCTAAACCATCTAACTTACTTTTGGTAAAGTAATGTATTTGAATCCTTAGGGCCTTACTTTCTGCAGAATTATTATGTATCTTTATGGGAGTAAGAAGAGACAGCTTGAACTAGGATATAGGAGCCTTACAAGCAGACTGCAGAGGGCATATTCAGGACAGAGATGATGGTGTGACTGTTTTTACAAACTGCTGAGCATCTAGCATGAAGCCCAGTAACGTGCAGTTTCCAGGCTTATTTTAAACAGCCACTTTGTAAACTTTTGCTCCAGATCAGTTGACTATTATCAGGTTGTGAACACCGGGAGGAATAACACAGCCCTTTTAAAGCAGAATGCAAAGAAAAGCTTCAAGACCCTGGAAAACAGCAGAAATGTCTAATTAAAGAGAAACTCTGAGGCTGGGTGAATGGCTGTTTTCTTCAGCAAAAGAATAGTTTTTCCAATGTAGGGAACACTCCGCAGGGACCAAATGCAATTTTGATTCAGCTTGCATCATCTTGCAACTGTTCCATACCCACATATTTTGTATCAGAAGGGGAGTCCTACTCACAAAAGCACTGCAGGACTGACAGCGATGTCTGCTTCAATGAATTAAAAAAAGAAAAAAAAAAAAGACTCTGTACTGAAGGACTCTGTTGTCCTGTCAGTGCGTTGGTGCAGTATGTTCACTTATCCTTTCTTGTCTTCTTTGCCCTTAGCCTTTCTTTGAAAATGCTCAGCTTTATGAAGTGAAATGGAAGAAAGCACAACAGTTAATTTGCCACTACACAGCAGCATAACTCCAGTACATCAGTGAACAAGAAAGGAAGCCAATTCTTATTGCAAGGTGGTTCCAGAAGGCAAAGATTTACACAGGGCTTTATAACACAATATAACAGTATTTAGTTAAACAGAGTCATTCTTGCAGGTTGCAGTATAAGCAAACAGATCAAGCCCATAAGCCAAAGATGCCCAATATTAAAGAGAGAATTAGCTTAAGTTTTAAGACATCATTAGGATTTAGGTTGAACATTAACTAACAAAATGTATCTCGTTTTACAACCTGCTGCTAACTGATGCTCAATGTCCCTGGTACCATGTTATGATGCTATTATCACAGATAAAAATCAGTTTAGTATAAGATTTTATATTGAAGTGGAAAGGCAAGAAATGTAGTTATATGTATCTATTACTGAGATTTTATAATGGCAGCCACAATAGAAAGTTGCACAGAAGGGAATCTTCCTCTCACAATATATATAGACATTTAAAATAAATTTAATCAGTTTTAAAGATCCCCACTGGGTTTAACTTTGAGAAACCCCTACATGAGAAATCTCCCCAAAGAACACACTTTTCTTTAAATCTCCTTGGAATGTATTTGTTAAAGCCAGATTCTCATTTTACTAGATATGAGAGCAGGACAAAAGCTATTGCTAAGCAATTTATTAAAATGTTCTTCATATTTCAGATGAGAACTGACACTAAGTTTCATGCATTAAACATCTTCCTTCATATCTCTTGTGAGAGCTCATCTCTTCTATTATGCCCACAAGGGTCTCTTATTCTTACATATGTTGAATAGAGTTTGACCTTCCCTCACAGCACCGCACAGCCAGTGAGGCTGTTTGAAGAACAAGGTACTAGTCTGTGTGAATGGCAATGAAAGAATTGCTTGGAGAATATTAAAAAAGAGAAAGTAGGAAAAAATATGTTGCTTATGTAATACATCCGTATTTGGTGCTTAGCTACAGTAACTGCAATCAGAGTCAGACACATATTCTCTGTTATTCTAAATATAACTTAAGCTAGTTGTTGTTGGAAAGGGAACTAGAGATGGCTTTGATGCTATACAGAGTATGAATAAATAAATGTATTGCAAAATAGGAAGATCAATTCAAGCCTAAGTCTATAGCATATAATTTACCTATATGATGACTTATGTATTGAGGTGTTTTCAGCTGTTCCAGAATGTACACTGCTGTACAGTCTTAAAAAAATTTCTGCTCTGCTTTTCTATTCAGCATTGTGAGTGTTTTCTGGCATTGTGCAAGCCCTGTTCATTTTCAAGACTGAACTTTCTCTCTGACACACTTTATTTCTTTGAAGGCATGTTCATTTTGAAATTTTTAAGGTTATTTAGGAAAACTTCTTCTGGACCTGTGATGATTTGATGAACTTGTTTAATCAGGCTTGTATGGCATTGCGAAGTCATGCAAGCACATCACTTCAAACACTTTCAGATTAGTTCAAAACCAGCAGGAAGAATCACTTTAACAAAACCTTTGCTTCTTTTCACTACTTGTTCATTATTCCTTCAGTAATGAGAAAGAAATGTTTCATTTTTGTATTTCCATATAAAATGCTAATAAATCTCAGTGGATGGGCATCCTTTTTTATTACACGGTGGTTAGGTTTGCCTTCAAGATGTTCACACTGCATTGGCTTTTCAGTCACACCATTTCTGTGAAGGAGAGTTTCCTTCATTCTGACTCTTATAGAATCAAAGTGACTTACTCTTTTCTGTTACTAAACCCATTTTTTCAGGAACTGACTCAAATGGCCTGGTTTTCAGAAGTGGTGAGCTCTCTCTGACTCCAGAGTATGGGAGCTACAGGAGGTTAAGAGAAAATAAAAACTCAAACCATGTATGCTACAGAGTCTGAAGATGGATTCTGAAACCTCACTTTAAACAGAAAAACTTTGTAATTTCAAACTAATAATACTCGGCATATATTTTTTTTAATTATTTATTTTATTTTTTAATGCATTTTTGATCTTTCTAGAAGTAGAGTCTTACCCTTTGGAATGGAGAATGATATCTCTGGGAATTAAATGTGTTGCATAAGCACAACTAATTAGACTACATATTTCCACTTCATTCTCCATCTTTTTCACCCAATAGCAGTGGACCAGCTGTTACAGAACCCTCTAGAAATGTATTACTGAACTTCCTGAGCCTACAAAACAGAGACCACATGTAAACTACCTGCTGCGACAGCTTTTAGCCTGTGCTAATTCTCAGACTCCCCCAGCGAGGATTTTGGAGATTGCTAAAGCCATCTGACACGGCCAAAACTACACCAGGATAATTTAATACTGCAAATTAACAGTATAGACAGTTTCCACTGCTAAGGAATCTTCCTTGGAACTGTTTAACTTACAAGTAAGGATGTAGCTGTAATGTCCAGACATGTCATCAGTGACATACTTTAATGGTGCAAAATGTACCATAATTGCATGCAAGCCTCTGAAGACGTTGTCCACCTGCGTGGTGAGACACAGGGTGCCTCATGGGTGAGGAACTGAGATACTGAGGAAAGAAAGCCCAGCCTCTTCACCCCACTGCTATAAGTATTGACAGAAGAAGCAATTTTCCTAGATTGCCATTGCCATAATAAAAAATATGGCTATAGAAGAAGCCAATATCAGGAGTATCTCTACATGCTGTGATAGAGTTGTTAGTGGAGGGAGACTTCAGTCCACCAAGGCCATGGCTGTGCTGCGACATGAATTTCTCCAATGATGGCGAGGGACATAAGACATGGGCTCTCCACTTAGCCACCACAGCTACATCACTGCTGCTGAGAGACTGCACCTAGGCTGAAAGAACTCATTAAAAATTACAGGCTAAGTTAAGCTTGGAACTGACTGCAGGTTTTCTCTGCCCTAGCCAAGAGATAACATCAGTCATACGGTGGCATTTGCACAAAGAATGCTGAGATTAACTGATAATACAAAGAAGAGAAAGTGAAAGCTCTCCCCCTTGGCTGTCCATGAAGAGGTACGACAGAGTCTGCAGCACAAGCGTCCTCTTCTGGGTGTCCTCTCCAAGTCATGCTAATGATAATAAGAGTTTTCCACCATGTTTTCATGGTTTTCTATAGTAGACCTTTTATTATACCTGCTCAAACTCCCTACTTCTGCTTACAGTTCTAATTCCTGTCTCATCAGGCATACTCTCATCAGGCACAAGTGTTGCACACTGAGTTTGGATGTATGTTATTGAGTGATACTAACTGGAGATTTAAATAACTGTTATGCAATTTATTGACTAACTTTGATTTTCCTCTGGTTTAAACTAAAAGCTACAAAAGGGGAGGGATGGGAAAAGGTTGGGGAGGAGTGGAGGGAGAGGAACGCGTGATTTTCACCCTGGTGGCAATTGTGTCCCATTAGAAATCAAACATAAGAATAATACCAGGCTTTGCAGGTGTGAGGCCATGAAAGTAACAGTTTGAGAACAAAGGAAAAACACTGCAGCAGCAGCTTTGGTGAAAAGTAACAGGTCTGCAAATGGAAGGCAGACTGCAGACTGCAGGAAAGGACCTTAAACATTACCCAGGAGATAATGTCTGCCCTTCACTCTCAACTCCAGCTACCTTGCTACCTCCTCCAACACCTCTGCAAGACACAGGCAAGAGCTACGAAACTTTCTCTTGCAGCTTAACAGACTGGCTCAGATGATTCTAATCATTTAAGGTGCAATGGTTTCATAACAGCAAGGGGTAATTGTCCTCTATGTTATTAAGAAATTTTCTTAGATCACTTTAATAGATTTTATGCATGTCTTCTTTTTAATTTATTAGATTTTATGTATCTCTTGTGTTCATGCTCACACAAAATCATTGAGTCCAATTTTGTGAAAGTTTGCAACAGCTGACGTGCTCAGGCCAGTTTTCTATGTTTAAAAGTCTGTTCCTGATAAATCTGTGACATTCTCCACCTTTACTTTGTCTACACCATCTAAGAATATAGCCCTCTGGCTACAAGTGCTAGCAAACTGCAGTTCTAAGCCATAAAAATCATTACAATATTAACTTGGCATGTACAGAAACAATTTTCCAGGACAGTAAACTTTTCCAGGATAGTAAATTCACAATATCTCCCTGGTTACACTTATATATTCCAGTTTGCTGCCAGATGCAGATTTTCCAAAGTCTGGTGAAGTTCCACATGATTAAACAAAATTGTTGTTGGTATGTATCATTTATCTTCTTAAAATCCACTTTGAGATATTTATTATTATAGGTCAAAGATGTCAAGTTTGACGGAAAGAAAGCTGCAAATATAGCCTTAAGGTTGCCTCTTTTTTGCATTTTGATGTGTACTGTGATCCCTTTATGAGGCTCAGTATAAGCCTAGCATCAAGAGACAGGGAGCAGAGTCCCAGAATGTCAGGCCTAACAGTAGATGAGTTTGTTTGGATGCATCCAGCCTGAGGAGTGGGCTTTTGGTGTTCATGAGGAGCTTCTCTCGTGCATGAAGGACAGTGTGGGAGAGTGCGGATGGGCACTTGCCTGCAAACATAGCAAATCATGGTGGAAGGCTGACACCTCTGCAGAGTGAGATTGGTTGTCTGCATTCTGTATGAGATGTTACTCCTTCAAAACAGAGGCAGTGGGGAAGGTCTGGGACTGGTTCAGCAAATTTGTGAGTGACAAGTAGTGAAAGGAGCTGTCAGTGCTTGTGGTAGGCCTATGCTAGGGTGAGGAATGATAAATAATGCTGGATACATGAAATACTGAGAAGTTGGTAGCGATTGAAAGATGTCTGTAATTCATCTGAATCAAGCTGGAGCTGGTCATAACTACACTAGTTAGTCCCTGATAACAAGAATGTACTTGTCAGGCACCTGGTCTTGTTGCTGAATGGTGCACACGTTGAAATGGGAGAGAAGGAGAAAAATGGCTGTATACATACATATGTGAATGATTTAAGTTTGTGACCCTGTAGCAAATATACAACACGGTGTATTAGAGTGCACAGCATGCAGAAGGAAAGATGGGGGTGGTTAATTTGGCTGGGGTACTTGCGCCCCACCATTTGTTACCAGTGTTGTGCTGCTTTGCTGATTGTCAGCCTGTCTTTAGTGAATTTTTGGTGCCAAACTGAGTCCTTAGGAAAAAGGAGCAGTGATCATTTCTGGAGAAGACAAACTCTGAAGAAAACCCAGGTCACGCCATCTCCTCCCATATTCATTCTGACAGTAATTGAATATGGAAAATAAAACTGGAGGAGCACAGAGTAAAATTTATCATTTTAATGCCTGGGAATCTGTGGTGATGCAAGATCATCTCACTGTCTTTACTTCTTTCTCATTAAAATGTGAACGAACTTCTACAAGTTGCATGTAGGGATTCTCGTGGTCTACATTTTGTAATGCTGATCCCAGAGTTGGGTAGGTGCAGAAATGGCTCCACAGCTGTATAAAGGATGGATAAAAAGAAATTATATCTACAGAGAACATTATCCTGGTTGTAGTCAAGGATATGTGGAAAGTATGAAGATGAATTTCTTAGAAAAACTGAGTCAAAAGTGGACTCCCTCAGAATTCAGTTTTCAGTTCTTCAGCATTTCAATATTTCATACTAAACACAAAACAGTACTGTCTTCAGGGACAGTTAGGAGGCAGAGCTTGTTTTCTTTTTAAGCAGCTCCTCTGTATTGCTATTTTGACATTTTCTTTAGTTCCTTGTTGAGCAAGGGTACTTTAATGATTCATTCTCTTATCCTTGCCTAGGATTACAGAAGGGACACCTTGTTATCATTTTCCCACCTCTAGTCCACCTGAGACATCCTCAAGCTCCAAATATGATATGACCAATCTTGATTAGATTCCTAGACATTTGTACTGAGGCAGTGGCATGCTGTTTCTCATTCTGCATTCAGGTCCTGCATCTCACTTTTGAGAATATTTATTATTAATGTCATTGCTGCTTGCCATTTCTTCTGTTATTAAGACAGTGAAGCCAGGTAGTATTTAACTTTGAAAAGTCTATTTCAAGTAGTAACCCCAATTCAAAAGTTTTATTTACTATAGAAAAATAACTTGACAGCAGAATAGATCAACCAAGCCCACCCACTGATAATTTTCTATTTATTTATTTTTTGTCTGATACCCAAACTAGCAGAGACTCTTGCAGAAAGCATTCACTTTCAAAATCTGTGAATGTTTGAGAAACAGATTTCATTCTTTTATATTTCACGATATATAACTTTGCAAATTGCATTAAGCACACTGTATGAACAAGTTGTGAATGCAACACTTTGAAAAGTAGTTGCTCAGGGAACAAAATTTGGTAACAGGCAACTCCCAATCTAGCAAATTAAGATACATTGAGATGCATAAACTGAATTTCAATGTTGACTCCAGAGAAATTGCATTAAAAATGAATAGCAAGGCTATACTAACCATTAGAACAGTTAGGCACGGATAAGCTTCTTTTCACTGCTCAGGTTTTTTTGTTTGTTTTTTTGTTTGTTTGTTTTTTGTTTTTAGTTTGTTTGCTTGTTTGTTTCCAGAGATTTTGAGCAGAAATTGCCTCTAGGAAGTCTTAAAAGAGGCCTCAAAGAGAGGAAAACATGCAACTAGAAACTGGCAGAGCTCAAAGCCAGTCAGCTTGTGCTCATTTATGCCACTGAGGGATCTGATCTGCTGCTCCTCAGACTGAGATTTACACTGAACTCACTGTTACACTGAACTCACAGTTACATAAAAGGTTGCTATGTATCACCTAAATTGTGGTAATGGCTTACATGTGGGTGCTTTTCTTGGGAAAATATCAGGTGTCTCAGTTTAGTCCAATTTCATACAGGTTAGATTAAATTGTAATCGCCTTTTCTCCATGCACCAAGAGCATAGAGAGAGCATCTATGGGTAGTGACTGTAGTTCAGTTTCTTATATTAGTCTTACTTCTTAACTGCTGTAGCTCTTTGGAGAGCAGAGCCTTTAAATCACGTATGTGGGGCTGTGAGATGAGTCTTACTCTGGACCACATTCTCAAATTCGACAAAGCTGTAGCTAGCAGAGGACTAGCTCCTTACATACTGCATCCCTGGGCTTGGAAATGAGGCTATCTCCTGCCACGCTGCTTCTCCTTCATTTGAGGATTATCTCTTAACACACAATTCCAGTTCTGAACGCTGCATGTAAAGTAGCACCTATGTTTACTGTGAAAAATATCATCATAAGCAGTGAAAATCCACTCCTGTTCCAATGTTCTAATTTTTAATTTGTTCTGCCTCCTATACTCTAAAGGAACGGAAAGATATTTTTCCTGTCTCTTAGAAGTACCTGTCTGAAGAGGGACGTTGGTATTTTCTGCTCAGTATTTTAGTTGGAGGGCCAAGCATGTCTTCACAAGGACAAGTCACTGGTGCCCTTGGGGCAGCCCTGATGGGTATAATGCATTTTCTCATAACCAGAGGCTAAGTAAGCATTTTCATATATATTATCTGTTAGTATAATTAATAGATACCTCTATTTATATATCAGAGCTGAATGATGATGATAAAAAAATACCTTAGTGTTCAACACATTGAAATATTAAATAAGACTGGCATACCTTGAGCCCCAAATGGCTGTAATAAATATTCTCAACTTTTCCCTGGTTCCCCTTCTAGCTGTCACATTCTCCTTTGTTCTGATTAATAGAATTAACCTTCTAAAGTTAAAGATAAGAAATAATTTAAAATGGCATAGTAAGATACCTGTAGTGAATGTATATTCTCTTCAATAGAGGGAAAGACAGTGACATAAGACTTCAGAGCAGCTTTCAGCACTCTTTTGTTAGAGTGTACACTCTTTTTTAAGAGTGTTAACAGAAAACTTTGTGAAAGACATTCTCTCCCATCTCATCTCTGCTCCCACTCCCTGATGGGTATGCGCTTGCACTGTGTTCACAAAATTTACATGTAATCTTCTACGCTCATTCTGCACAGATGACACAGCTTTCAGAGACATCAGGCTGGGAAAACCAAGTCCCCAGGGATGACTTATATTGTCCTATTTCCCATCTTTCTTCTGTTTCTCTGGCATCTTTGGTTACATTGCCAATATTCTGCAGAATTTTGTTCATTCACTTTAGCACAACAAGAAAGCGAATTTCCTTGGGGTCATGGAAGTGTTGGTAGTGGAAGACCAAATTTCATTAGCAAATATTTGGACATAGTGTAACTCTCTAAAATTCTTGATGCCAGCCTTCAGTAGCTGCTCCTTTCATCTTGGACAAGAAGAGATGGCTTCCATAAGCCTGACTGTACAAAACAGTAGACTCACTAGAGCCATTAAACTGTGTATTGTCTGCCTTACATTATGCCTTAATGTCATCCTCCCCACCACAGGGTTTGCAGGAAAATCCCTCTGCATTGTCATTCCACCTGCAGCCTCAATTACTCATGAAATGTGTTGCCCCTAGTTTAAAGCATAATCTAGGCCATATTCATTGTCCTAAATACCATGTAAATCTCTGTATTCAGTAAATGGAGAAAATCTGACTGCTCAGGAGGCTTCTGAAGAGTTCAGTGTTTCAATGGACCAAAAACCCCCTTGAGTATGAAGCTACCTATATCCAACCAAGATGTAAATGTGTTATTAGTGGTTATTAGTTTAATAATGTGTATTAGTTGTGCAGAAAGTGAACTATGTAAGCATCCCCAGGCATTTCTAACAGACAGTGTGAAAGCATTTTAGACAGTGACCATTAACTTATAGGTGCTATTTGTTAGAGGTGAGATTCTGTATCTCCAAAATAGAAGATTTCTACAGTGCTTGTAAGGATTTTCCCATTTGTTCAGGAATATTTGGGATTTTAAGACAATTTTCACCTCTCCTACTATTAGATGTTACAGTGGAAACATGAGTAGAGTTTAAATTCCAGAGTTTTAATCACTAAGTAAACATCAAGGTTTGGAGGAACCCATTTTTCAGAATACAGAGATGATGTATATGACAGTCTCAGGTACAAACACCTACTTTGCAGTCACAGCTGGGTGAGAATAGACTTATCCTCAGTGTTTAGAGACATGCTGAATATGAGAAAACATGTTATAATAGAGGAAAGACTGATTTGAAAGGAAGTGTTGTTTATTGGCAAATTATGCAAAGGAAGATGATTGAGGGTGGTGTTGCATTCATGGGTTGGCTAAAGTGTTGATAATGTTGGCCCAGAGGGACATACTGCTGAGCTCACAGGGAGCATTGGCACCTGCTGTTTCTCACACTACCTGTTCTTTAAAGTCAACCAAAAGTTATTGGTAGAAAGAGCTGAATCATTGAGAAGGAGGCTAACACTATCATTAGTGAGAAAAGTTGTCAGTAGTTGTGCCTGGGCTCTCATTCTTAATATTTAAATGTTTGAAAGTTTGTTTGCATGTGACTGTCGTGTTTTGAGAAAACAAAATCCTTAATGGTAAGGGGAACAGAGGACTTTCTGTAGCTGTTTTCTGTAGCTGCTTTTCTGCAGCCATTAGGCAGGCAACAGATCCATGGGCAGTGTCACAGACAGGCTAGCACTAGGCTAGGCTCAGGGATGACAATGACAGCCAGATATTGTAATAAGGACAAGCCAAGGCTGGGAGCTAGAAAAGTCAACTCTTGTTCTAAGCTGGTGGTGGTGTGTGTTTGTGTGTGTGTGTGAAGACTGGTGGTCAAGGTTTGGGCAGTCAGGACGCCACAGAAGACAGGGGGAGACAATGTGACCGGGCCAAAAGTCAGGTTGTCTCTGTTACAGGGTAAATCCTGGACATCAAATGGTCAAGCTGGAGTGCGAGCACAGGACCTTGGCATCATGTGTCAGAGTCAACAGGGCTGGATGGATAGAAGACAACTACAAGGGTGAGACAGATGCCAAGAGCCATGCTGAGCTTCTGCTCAGATATCTCTGTTGTTGCTGAAAGCAACTGGCTCGCACAGCTTTCTTGGCTAGGCAGAGCTTGAGTGAGGTCCTGATCCCTGCTGCAAAGCTTGGTTTCCCAGGGCCTCACAGTGACAATGCTAAGAAGGAACAAGAGAAACACTCTCTGAAGTTGGATAGATCATTCATACAAATTCACAAGAGAACTGATGCCTAAAACCCAGATCCCCTTATTCCTTTATTCAGGTTCCTCTAAGAGGCTAAGCCAGGGCACTCAGCTGCCTTTTTGGAGAGCAGAAGCAGTCTGCGACTCTTCAAAATGAGATCTTTGTAATAACCTTCATTATGAATGTACTGCGTTTTATTCCACCAATTGAAGTGATCCCCATGGATCTCGGAATTGAACAACTTGTGACCTTCATGGTGGTGTGAGACTATCCATTAAAACTTTGTGGAACAAGAGAGGTACAACTGCGCTGAATGATTTGGTGCTTGTAAGGAACTGGTCCTAAATCCTTGTGGAAAGCAGAATGAATAATCTGTTAGTTTCAGCCAGTTTTTCTCTTTTGGAGATAGACAAGAACAGATTATGAATTCTTGGAACATATTCAGCAAATGATTCTTTGAACATTGATCCCACTGCTGAATATGAAGATTAAGGCTGTGTGAGGATGTTACCAGAAAACAAATCTTGGGGAAATATTCCTTTTTTAATCAGTTCCAAACAGCAGAAAGAGAATATTTTAAGATATTAATGATCCACAAGTGAAATGCAGTTATTGACCATGTGTGAGCCTTGTCCAAAGGCAACAACCTTTAAAAGGACAGAATGATGGGAAATGAGGAGTTTGCGGTGCTCATGGGGTAGAGTCTACCCTCAGTAAATTCGTGGATGTGTGCTCTTGTTTCCGGTTTCTTTAGAGCCTTTCTGTCCTCTGTTCATCCAACTGTACCTCGTAGATCTACCTCCATCAGCTATGGGCTATTTCTTTAAGAATAGTATGAAGCAATTATTTTAGTTGGCCTTTCAATACACTGGGAACTTGTGGGTGGCTAGTTAACTAGGCTGATGATTTGTGCTGTAAGGAGATAAGGAGATTTACTTTTTTTAAGACCTAAGTGACCTAAATGTTCAATTCCTTTCCTCTAGGGCACCGCACAGCAATCTGATAGGATGGAGGTAATATTGCTCACAATCACATCTACCATTTTTGCACATTGTTTGATTAGACTAAGAAACTTCACTAATTTTAAAAATGCTCTGTGAAAAATTAAATCTGATATTAGCAATGCCTATAAGCTAAAGTACCTTGAAACAAGAATTCGTTAGAGGAAAAAATACACAGCCTTCTCCTGCAAACCTTGTTCAAAAGACATTCCCACTGATTTCATCTGTATGTTCAATATAATCCTGCCTTCACTAGAAATTTCAGTCTTGAGAAAGATGGTCTGGAAATTGAATGCAGCAGCTTTGCCATATAAAGACAAACAGGTCAATATACATTATGCTTGTTTTCCTGAGGAAAAGGCATACCTATATATATGAAATTGAAATAGAAAGTTGAAATCCACCTTAAAATAAAATTGCAGGAAGTTTCATGGGTCATAATAAATATTAAATTACAGTTTAATGTTTTCTTATTATATTATAGGTGAGTTGATACTAATTTACAGGCCATATCCTGTGAGTTGCTAAATATCCTCAGTACTAGTTAAAGGCAGTGCTAGTAAAAGTTGGTCAGTACTGAAAGCGATGGAGCCCCTGCTTGTTTTTATTTTCAAGTCACATTTTTTTCATCCTTGAACCATGACCACGAATTGCCTTTGAAGAGACATACTTGAATTATCTCCTGTGTTATCTCTTCCTTTTCCACGGCAATCTTATTTAGCCATAGCTTTTTTCTTCAAGCCATATTCCTCAAGTATAAGCTAAAGGACAAACTGTCTGGAGAACCACATAAATAATATAACCTATGTTTAAATGTCAACCCTAAGCAAACATCTCAAAAGAAATACCATTTAACTTGTTTTTAAATTATGAGGAATAATAGAATTTTGCAGGAAACCAGCCCATTATGACATTTGTTTATACTTCATATTATCGTCAAGCAAACAGAGCTCCAGAAGTGATGCTGAACTTCCTGTTCTCCCAGTTGGTTACAGTTGGCTATTTGAAAGAGCTGCTGCTTCTCATGAAAATCCATGACCTCTGTGAGTCCTAAAAGCTTGCCCCTCCACCACTCATAATCCTAAATCAGTTCTTGGATTTAAAATTTCATAATCACAATTATAATCTATCTACCTATCTATATATAATTCTCTTAATTTCTCTTATTTCTTGAAACTCTTGTTTCACCCTCCATTCTGCATTATAACATCCACTGGTTGATTTATGGATGTTTCTCTCCAGAGTGAAAACCCAATTTGCCTTTTTTATAGACGAAATGTTTATACCCTAGTGTTAGATTTGAAAACTCTCTCATCCATAATGATCTAATACATATTTCTGGCTTGTGGAAAATAAGGGTGCTTGCAGTAAACTCTGTTCTGACAGGGGGATCCCCTAGAGAGTCAATAAGCTTTCACTGGCTACATTTCCTTCTTATTTAATGTAAGGCAAAATAATAGGCAATAAAACCAAGGAATGGGAACTTCTATTCCCTATCAGAAGGCATATTTTGATGAAACCCAAAGGCAAGGAATGGAGCTCTGTTTTAACATGTAATAATCCCAGTCAAACATTTCTCTACCTACTCTATTTTAACATTATATCTCCTTCTCTGGAGATATTCAAGAACTGTCTGGATGCCTACCCGGGCAACCCGCTCTAGGGAACCTGCTTTGGCAGGGGGGTTGCATCCAATGATCTCCTGAGGTCCCTTCCAACCCCTACAATTTTGTGATTCTGTGATTATAAACTTATTTTTTGTTCCCTTGGAATCCTGTCATGGTTAACCCATGAGTCCATTCCCACATGCCTTTTTTCCTTGCTCTCCCTTCTGTGCCCATGAGGACATCTTTACTCAGCCAGAGCCCCTGCTTCATTTTCTGACCTGGCCTTTTGATGTCCATATGACACAAAGAATAGGGTTCTCTCTCTCAGGAGCTAACCACTGGTAGGAATCAGGTGCAGCTGGGTCTTCCTGCTTATTTGATGCAGAAAATCACAAATATCATCTCCTGCCAGCTGAATAGCCCCACAGCTGAAAAAGGGCTGGTTGGAGAAGAGTGGTGAGCATCTGTTTTGCTCTTGGGTACAACACAGCTGTGGTTTTCATCTCTAGTGGTACCCTCCAGGATGTGGAAGGGGAGCTACAGCAGCAATCTGTACACAGTCCCATCCCCTGGGTGGCTGACGACCAGGATATGGGTTATTTTCCTTCTGAGTAACTTCACTCACCAAGGTAGCAGAGCATCAGAGTTATTCTGCTGGCAGGTTGTGCTTGTTAACTCCTGCCAAGGTGCTGAAACGCTTAGAGCAGATTTCTAGGACAAAAGCAGCCACAGGCTGGAACCAAGGACAATCTGCAGAGAACAAAAGCTCTCTGCATGGGGCAGAAATACAAGTCTTAGTGAAGTTACCTCGCACTCTCTTTTTTGCAGGGAGAAGGAAGCTGAGCTTTTTATCTTCACATTTTACAGCTAGCAATTAGGCTTCAGTTGCCTAACAATGGTCATTTCAAATGCTCTACTGAAGTTCCTGGTGACCGAGACCGTCCTTGGAGACATGAAGCTAACAGAGCCCGATCCCTGTGCCATATCAATCCACATAGCTTAGCTGGCTTCACCAGAAGTACATTGGCCAAGTGTACTAAGCCACTGGGAGAAGCAAATTAGTTAACAAGAGCTCTTTGCAAATTGCCTTTTGCATCTCAAAGTGGTTATAAAATTTGAGGACTGGATTAGAGAGTATGAGAGTGATTTTGCTCTACTAACTGCTTTAGGGAATAAAAGAATTAAAATGGGTAATGAAGTATTCATCGAATTTCCGATTTGCTCCCTTGGCTAGTTGTTTGTTCCTTTGGGAGCCTGTATGAATACTAGACATCACTGGCATTTTTCTTTATATATATGTATATATATATATATTTTTTTTTGTGTGTGTGTGTGGGAGGATCAAGTGTCTGGAATGGAGGGTGGCAATCTCTCAAACTTGGTCTGTTGTTGGGGAATGTGTAGTGCAGGACTGCACCTGTATCTGGGACACAGGAGGATATAAAAGGCCAAGTTATGTAACACTCAGAGTCATCCATTTGTTTTCTATCATATCTAAAATTATCTTTTTTTTTTTTTTGAGGGTTTTAGCATGCATTCTTATCTCTGTGACTCACTTGCTCTACTTAAATTAAGAAAATGGGGAAGAAGAAATATATGTCTTTTCTTCACAGTTATGCAGCTACTCTAGTCACTGCAAAAACACTTCAATGGTCTTAAGGTCCTTGTGGAATTTTGTCGTTAAGGTGGAAATAAAAGAAGTTGAAAGCAAGCCATCCCTGTTTCAAAGACTTCTGTGGCTGAGCAGAAATACATGTACTTATTCTGTTTTGGGTGATTGAAAGTCAACCATTTTTGCTGATAAGATAATTCTCACCACCTTTATTAGCTAACCTGTGAAGAACTCAGTACACAGAGAAGTTCTTTCAGGGTTTGTACTTGCCTGGGAGCTTCCAGAGCCTTTTTTCTCTGACTTCCACTCCTGTCACTTATGGATCTGTTTTAAGAGCTGAATCCACTCCTTTGCTGCAGAGTACTGCCAGTGGGGGCCACAGATGGCTTTGGGTATGGCTGCATTGGACGATTAATTAGTTAAGCAAATTAGTGATGGGCTTTCACAGGCATCTGAAGCCTTTTCTAGAGCTGAGAACTGACTGAGAGGCGAGAATTTGCATTTGGAAATAGGAACACTCAATTTCCTCTTTTTCCTGGAGAGATTTTAATGTTCATCTCTGAACTCAACACTTTCTAACTGCACTAATCAAGCACTGTATTGGGAACATTTGGTAGGTCGCTGTCCCTTCGGTTTCTCTAAAGGCTTTCTCTGAGGACATTGGGATAATGTGGTTTGTTGAACAGACACATACAGACCATTTGTTGTGATTGTGCACATGGCTCTAGAAATTGTCTGGCTGATCTATAGCGGAGACAAAGCTACTGTCTGAATTATTTTCTTTATCTGTGGAAGGGCATTCAAAACCCAACTGGAAAATATAATAAAATTTGCCAATTGAAAGAAAAATTATTTTTGTTGGTGGATGTACTGGATGATAATCTACCTCTGGTATCTAGCTTTTATCATGGGTGACAAAATCTAGTTACATCTCTTATCTGTTGAAAAACCTAGAAAATTATATATGTTTACAGGAATCAGCATTTCGCATGCTATATATTTACACTCTCAGTAATCTTATGAATCACGTTACTGAACTTCAGGCATCTAAATGTAATATTTGAGTTAGAAAGCTTATCTCCCTAGCCACTTCATGTAGTCAACAGGGAGAAAAAAGATCCTCCAACAGGTAATTCAAGCGTGTAAGCCATGTTCCTTCTCCAAACTGTCCTCTGGAGGATTTTTTTTTTTTCATGCTATTTTGTGGAGTCCTGGGGCTGCCTGTCATTGGTAGCTTTGCAGGCAGCCTGAAAACAGGATGAAAACAAGCTGTTTTTTTGCTAGGGCTGGAGTAGCATGAAATGGCTGCTTTCAGGATGTACTGGGAGTGCAGTGCAGTCCTCCTTTTCTTAGGAAATTGGTCAGGTCAGGAACTCGGAGTTTCATCACGCCAGAACCATTTTGGACTGTGGGACAAACGTGTTCTCTGCTGAAATCCCAGCACAAACCATATCAATAGCTGATTTCTGAGTTAGGTGCAGAGACTTATTCATAATGATAGTACAGATGCAGATGAAATAGTGCAGCAACATCTGCTTTGCCATTCAGGAAAGGTAATAGGCATGTGTCTATAACAATTGTTCATTGCTCTCGACAATGTATATTTTCTTTTGAGTGCTGGGGCCAGGGGCAACCCTTTATAGGGAAGGGAGCTTGCTCCATCCCTTAGGGAGCTGCTGAGCTTGAATAGGCTTTAGAGGCCATGGAGTGGGCCTGCAAAGAGGTTCACAGGATGGAGCTCAAGTAGATGCTGCAAGATCTTAGTCAAAATTGGAGAGTAAACAACCAGGACACAGAAGTGACTGGGGGAAGTTTCCTGGTACCAAAGGGAACTATGCAGAGTTTGCTGCCAGAGAGCTACTTAGTTGGCTGCAGCCGTGCACAAGAGGAGGCCACCCACCTGTGAGGGCACAGTCAGTGGGGAGGTGGGGAGGGAAGAGGTAATATACATTTTGACTTCTTTTCTACATGTTCTTTGATTTCTTTTAAATTTGAAAATCTATTTTCTTTCTCTCTCTCTCTCTCTCCTTCTCTTTTTTTTTTCTTTCTTTTTTTTTTTTTTTTCCCTGATATAAAACATTTGGACATTTTGGAGGTGCATGCTATATGGAAAAGTTCTGGGTTACTGAAAACTCCATCTGACATGGCTATTGATTGCCAAATGTGCAAACCAACTGGAGGAGGGAGTGAATATCACAGGTCTGTTCAGTCAGACACCATGCTGCTTTATAAAAGACTAATCTACCAAGTCTTAAAAAAAAAAAAAGTTTTAATATTTCGACAATATTTCCACTTCTCCAAAATTTGCTCATGTTGCTGACATAGGAATGAGTTTAATTTACAGGTTTTCATTTACATTTGAAGTCTAACTACAGTCTATTTGGACACATGGTCAGTACCTGAAAATGAAAACTAGAGCTAAGAGAAGGATAAGTGTTATCTCCCATCTGTATTTCATGCCCAAACTGTCTTTTTCTCCACCTTTTCTAAAGCAGCACGTACAGATTGCTTTTTGGCTTTTGAAATTCCTTAAATGAACCTTAGATAAAAAGTAAGATTCTCATAGATAGGAACTGAAAGAACTAGGACAAGAAATAAAAACATACAATGCACTACAGATGTTCTTATGCTCATAGGTATAGCAGAAGAGAACCCCTCATTCTCAAGTGTTTATGACTAATCTAGAAACAGATTTTAAACCCACTTTAATGTGGGATAAAGTACTGGCAGGCAATGGTGCAGGTGGTTTAGTTGTTAGCACAGTTCCTGGCATGCTTTGGACACATGAGAAAGAGAATAGTTTTGGAATGGAGTAGAGTTTCCCTGTGTGGACTAAGATGAGCCACTTGCCATCACACTTCGAGAAAGATGAGCCTTTGAATGCTAACACATTCTTCTTCCCACTCAGCTTAGGTGGTCATATGCCTTGTTTAAAGTTCTTGAGCGAGACTGATATGTGCAACAGAAGTTAAGAAAATATATCATTAACATTATTCCCTTTTCAGTGCCATAGTGCACCAGTTTTAATCATTTCACTCATGTCTTCCTTTTAGTGGTTTCTCTCTCTCTTCTCTCTCTCTCTCTCTCTCTCTTTTGTTCAGGTGTGATTTTTCTTCCCCCTGAGCAGATATTCTATGTACAGAGACTGCTTGCCTTGTAGACGAACAGAAATTACAATATTGTGGGTCATAAAACTACCAAATTCCTATAGTGAAAGCAATGATTTATTTTATATCTTCACGGTGTTAGGACCTTGGCACACTTTTATCATTGTTTTCCAAATAGGAAAAATGTTACCTGCTGCTGTGCTTTGTCTGGTGGACTGTTCTTAAGAGAAGGAACTGTAGATGGATGGATAAATGTATTTGTAATTGTTTGGTTATTCTTTTCTTTGAACATGTACAGGCTTATTTGCATTGATAATTAAGTATTTTAGTCTCTGGGAATTATCTGAAAATTGTCATTATGTAGGCTATCTGAAGTGATATGAATTTATTTCTTATAAATCTGTGTTAGGAGAGTGCTGCCTGTACATCCATCCACATAGGACCATAGGACTAGGAACAACAACAACAAAAATAACAAAGATTAAAATGAATACTAAACACCATGTGCCCCTTTTATCATGATCAAATAGGTTATGATTTTGTACCCATTTATATAGGTACACCTGGGGTATGAAGTCAGTGCAAATACAATGCACCAAATCTTGCTGGAATTAATTATAAAACCAGACCTAGATCTATTGGAAATATATGGAGATTGGACTCACTCAGGAAAATCGGGAGATGAGCAGGGTTAGCGTAGGAGACCTGAGATAAGCATGTGAAATGATTACAGAATCAAAATTAGAATTTATGAACTGAAACAGGGAAAAAAAAAAGAAAGGAAAAAAACCACCACCAACAACAAAAAAGATCTGTGTATGTTAATTAGTCATAGGATAACTATGAGGTATGAGTTGGGAACAAACCATGCAAAAGGCAAATATGGCTTTGTGACATATCAACTGAGAGATTTCAGGATTTCAGGTAACAATTGTGCAAAGTGCTGAGCAGGTCACATGCAGAATATTGTTTACAATAGTTACCACCAAGAAAAAAGAGCATTAAAGCCAAACAACTTGCAGAGAGAGTTGCTGTAGGTATCACAGAAATGGAGGAGCTGTTTATATGTCCTCACAAAACAGAGTTCGACTTGCTCACTTGAGCAGAGCCAAAATTAAGAGAGGATATAGTTCTCTCAGCAAATGCTTCAGGAATGAAAGCATCTCCTAGTGAGTTCAGATATTTTAGTTAAGGGTTATTTCTGGCAAAAGAACAAAAGAGTATGATTATTTTTTTCTATTAATTTGGTTTAGTTAGTACAAGGTTTGAGGTTTTATAACAATTTTGTGGTAGAGAGAATGAATGTAAATCAGTTAAAGATAGACTTTGGTTAATTTATAAAAGATATATGACTATATTTGAAAGATTATATGATGTGTCTGCCTGTGCCATGAAAGGACAGGGACAGATGATCCAGAAAATCCACTTTTTTATTACTCAGGATATTAGCAAAAATGCGTTACGCACACTACTTATGACAGACTAGACTCAGGAGCTCATCTCTGCTGAAGACAGTGGTGTATGTTAATGGGGCAGTTTGGGACTCTGAATCCTACTTTCGCTCCCAGATCTGTCTTCCTGGGAAAGTGCACTATCACCCAGCTACTAAAGATGAGGTGGACTTGTTTTCCCCTTCTAAGTCCCCATTTTGCAGTCGTGTCTACACGCACTTTTGAGGTGTGTGTCTACTTGATGGGCTTGTGTTTCTCTCTGATGTTTCCTCTTGAGTGTGAGGGCATCCCAGTGCTGGTGGGGGGCTGTAGGAGCCTCTCCAACATGCCCTTGGGCAGGGTGTCTAAATTGGCTGTGCAACATCTTGAAATACACATCTGACTTCTGACTTAAAATCTTGACTTCTAGGTATTGCACTGTAAAATAGCACATTACCTGTGGGGTTTTATTTCAAATTTATCTTATTGCAGCAGTCCATCCACTGTACAAATTGGGGATTAAAATGCTGTTCTGTGTGAATAAGAAACCTACCTGGATACATTCTTCACTAGCAGGAAATCTTGTTGTAGCTTTTTAAGTACAGTTCACTTTGTCAGAAATGCAGAATTGTATGTGTGGTTATGTAAAAATACAGTTAGAAACTTGGTGAATACCTGAGAGTGGACTCCACATTTGATAGACAAGTTACTCAGATAGGATAAACATCAATAAGGAACAATTATCCCCATGGCTGCAAGAAGTTTTTGTGCTGGTTTAACATACACATCTCTAATCCCAGCTGTTATAAGGCTGCTTTTTTTCAGGTTAACTTCCAGGGTTTTTCTTGTAATCATTTCTCCCTCTAAATAATGGGTTCTCTGACAGAGACTGATTGTTCTGGCGGAGTTATGTTCACTGATTCTTAAGAAATGACTTCCCCACTCAGCTGTGGCTTAAACAACAAAATAATGGCTAGGATATGTATTCTTATCAGAAGACAGGAGATAAACTGATGACGTTTTCAAACAGAGATGTAGCTGTGATAGTCACGGTATTTTACAGAAGTGTTTTGGGAATGGTTAACCTATGTATTAATATCTAATTTTCCCTATCTGTGTATTCCACCCTCTCTGCTGAATTTGCTACTGGGTTGGTAACCACATGGAGAAGCATGGGTTGGGCAGAGAGGATGATGATAATTTTTTAAAGTATTTCTTTTAACTGTTTTCCACCCTGTTATGGTAGTTAAGTAATAACAGCACCTGTGTCAGCCCATTCAGCAAGCACTAGGAAAAAGACAGAACTCTGCATTAGAGTCGACTGTAAGTTCAGCAAAGCCATAGTAAAATGCAACACAAAATAGGGCACTTTTCTTATTTCTCTGTGTTTTAATTTTTCTTTCAGTAGGCTTCTACCTTTAAGCTAACTGCAATATTAATCTAGCAGACATTTTCAGGTGAAATTTTTAAGATGACATCTGTGATATTTTGTAGGTGGAACACCAACATCAGAACATGATTTGCTGTAACCTTTTTTATGGTGACCTGAGGCAGTCTGACATTCACATAAAAGCTAGACACTATGGCTTTGGGAAAGGCTGCCCTTAAGTTTTTGGGAAAAAAACACAACACAACAAAAACAACATACAATTATTTCAAGAACAGCTTTTGAACAGACCCTCAGTCCAGAAAGACTCTCAGGAACACCTTATGATGCTGTGAGGATGATGATCTAGCAAAATCTTGGACTTGCATACTCACAATGTTGGCAGGTTCAATAAAGCAGTGTGTTAGCTGTGGCATGTCAATCCTGACAGGTATGGCATAACTTCGCATTCGGTTTTGAAACCAGTGGCAGGTTTTTGCTGCCAATAATTGCTCATCAAGTGTCACTGAAATAAGGGCACCCAGGAGAAAAACCCTCATGTGAATCATTATGGATGTCCTGAATGTATCTAGAGATTTTTGAAGAAAAAAGTGTGGTCACTGTAATCAGGGCTTGAAAGCTTATTTACACAGCACAAACCCACCTGAATTTCACCATGTGAGATTCGGGAATCATTCTGGACTGTTAGGGTTTTCTTAGAAAAAACAAACAAACAAAAAAGTAACAGCATCTCTTCAGCATCTCAAGAGGTGTGAGACAGCAGTGGCAGAGAGAAAGAACTGCCCACCTGCTATTTGTTTTCCTGCATGAGGGCATGAGACTTATGAACATCTGGTGGTGGTAAAAAGGATGTACAGACAATTCCAGCTCTGGATAGGAGCAAAGTTAACAAGTGCAGCAGTCTGTTCCAGGGATTACCAAATATATCACGAGCAGCACAAAGCTTGGGGATAGGATATGTCACACTGGCCAGAGCAAGGCCAGAGGTGGCCAGTGGTGGTGCTGAGGGAGGAGGATAAAAGAAAGAGGAATGAAATGACTGCTCCTGGGGGAAGGAAGGACAATCAGAAATTCCGTATTGTGGTTAAATTGAACTATTAAATATTCCCCAGTTTCACTAGCTTCTCCACTGCATCTTCAAAGCCTCTAATTTCTCCTAAATCATTCATCTTCCTGTACCTTTTCTCCACGTTGTCTTCTTTCAGTGCTTTGTAAAAAGTGAACTCTGGACAGTAGGAATTATTGTTTTTGTTACCCATCTGCACTGTTCCAGGCAAAAA
The DNA here is from genome assembly GCF_964211835.1 of Anser anser. NCBI lineage: Eukaryota > Metazoa > Chordata > Aves > Anseriformes > Anatidae > Anser > Anser anser. Next base: position 203,837,841 of record NC_139720.1, on the reverse strand, counting down.
CTTAGATGTGAGTGAAGTTCCAGGCACTGTTTAAAGACATTCTACAAATAATAACATCTACTGTAACAATTAATTTTAAAGGGTGCCCTTTTAACTATAAACCACTGTTAGAACCTATGTACTGGAGGTGAGATAGTTCTTGAAAAGGAAAGCAGTCCTGCTCAGGGAGTTATAGTCCTGTCTGTAATTTTATTTTATTTATTTTTTTCAAAAAAAAAAAAAAGGGACACTGAAAATTGATGAGTTTGTCTCATTGCTGGGTAAGTTAGATATTTGATTAACTTCTCTTTCAGGTGCTGAGAGACAAACAACTCCTACCTTTCTGTTGGCCTCAAAGAAGTATTAACCTTGGGGCTGACTTTTGCATTGCTCTTGTCTGGTTTCCCTTTGGCCTCAGTCTGGGTGCTTAGGGGTGGCTTTGACACAGCTAAGCAGATCCTGTACTCTCAATTTCCCTGGTTTCATTACATCCTTAAGAGAGAGCTACTTTGTGGCTTGAGAGGGTGGCTGAAGAGAGAAGAGAGCAGAAATGGCTACAAGGTTAGAGGATGCTGCAGGTATGGGGAATGAGGTTAAAAAAAAGGATCTAAAATCCAAAACTATTGTCAGAGATTACTCTTTGGTGATTGACACTGAGATATGGATGGGAAGAAGTCGGAAGCCTGGAAGAAAACTGTAAAGGGATGGAGGAGGTTCAGAGCTTAAATGGAAAGTGAGAGGCTTACATAAAGGACAAAGGTGCAGTCTGCTCACTAATGGTGGCAGAAAGTTTTGAGGACACTTTTATGGGTCACTTTGGAAGTTAAAAATAAGTGAAATGTCTGATTTTAATTACACTGGTGGGTTAGGTGTCCCATCAGTAAACATACTTACTTTAATTGCCTCACATTTTCTTTATCTGGTCAAGATGTTCTTCACAAAGAACTGTGAAATAACGAGATAGATAAGAAATGACTCTGTGTCTAAAAGAAGCTTCCTTTTGAGAGGACAAAAAGGTAGCAAGGAGTAATAAGATAGGTCTGTTACTTTTTTTCCTCTAAAATTATCTTTCCTTTAGGATTTTCTTATACATGCAGAGATTAGTCAATTAAAAGGTAAAAGATAGTAACAATTGTCACTGCTCAGTTTAATATCATGTCTACTATGTCATATGGTGGTAAGAGAATAAAGAGAGGTCTAATTAAACAGTAGAGATGTGTTTCCATGTTCTTAATGATCAAAGAGGAATAATCATCTGAAGTAGTAATAAATGGCATTTAATATTTGGCTTGGCATTAACTTACCAGAAACCAATAATCCTTCAGAAATTCTTTTATGGAAATATTCTTTTATAGAAATATCACCAATACTTATCTCCATATAAGAGAATATGTATGAGGTAACAGAGAAACGTAGGCAAATTATAATATAGAAATACCAAGTGTAAGAAGCTGGGCCTGGGTTGGATTTGGGAAGTCACTGCTGCTACTGGAAGATGCTCATGTTCTGCAGAAGCAGCTTCCAGACTTGTCATCCAGGACATGGTAATCTCCATGTGGGTAGTGAAGCTGTTTAACTCCCTTTGTCTGTCTAACTCCACCAGAAAATGTGTATTTTGCTTATGCCTTGAAGTTGCCCATTTATATTGAAGGATGTGAAAGAACCCAAAAAAAGAGTGAGTGCTTTGTACTGTCCCCAAGACCTGGTCCACTAAGTTAAGTATTCTCATGTTCAGAAAATTCATCTTCATTTTTACCTCAAATAGTTTACCTTCCATTTTAGCTACTGAAACATTATTTTTCTGTTATATTGAAGCGTCAACTACTTGTTCTCATATGTACTTGAGAAAAAGAAACTATAGGATGGGAAATGATTCATTGATCATCAAATTCAAATCCTCACGGTCATTGGAAGCTATATAATAGATGGAAAATCCAAAGAGCACTTTAAATGTGCCTCAGCTTCCTGTAAATCTTAGAGCCTACGAGCAGAGGAATACAGCAAGAAAGATCAAGAATATCTTTGCAGTGGCAAAAGATTTATATCAAACTAATAGATAGAGCTTTGGAAATGGGCTAGATCCTGTGTTGTAAAAGTAATCCTAGAAAAACAATCTGTCAGACCCATTCAAAGAAAAATTCAATGGCAGGTCTGATAGAAAGTTTAACCCTGGGTCAAGGCTTTCTAATGAGACACAGTCCTTTGTCCCTAGCTGTGACCCATCTCAGTCATGCTCCTCCTATTGCTTCAGAACAAGGCAAAATGTCTTTTTCATCCCTGATAATAAGCTGTGCTTTGAGACAAAAATAAATCCATCATGTAAATGTGGTAAAAACAAACGCAATCAGCAGACAATAACAGGTCTTGTTCAATTAGCTTTAGAAATTCCAGTAACTTAAAAAAACAGTCTTTCACAGACTGTGATTAAGGAAGACATCTCTCCATTCTTTATTATTAAACTAACCAGAGTAAACTCCTGAATTGCCTGTCTTAAAATCTGTCTTCTCTCCTCTGATTCTTTAAGACCTTTTCTGTGTTTCAAAATCTGTCATGTATCTAGAAGTGGACACAATATTCCTATAGTGATCAGAGCTGCTTCAGAATTTGTAATTTCATATACCCTAAATCAACACATTTAGATAGCCAAAGATCTCATCAGACCTTTGGTGACAGTGTCATCTGGGAGATGACATTTAGTCTAATGCCTCCATGCTCTCATTTCTATTTCAGGATGTTCTTCAAGTCTGAGCTACAGCCAACATCTGTGGACAACACTCTTTGTTCCTATGTATCCTTTTACATGCATTTCTTCCTTGCTTCCCAGCTTTTCAAGTGACCAAGGTTCTTCAGTTTTACAATTTCTCTTTGTGATTTATCACTTGCCCATTTTTTTGCCTCAGTTGCAAGATTTGGATTTTTATTTTTATTTTTATTTCGGGGGGGCGGGGAGGAGGAGGAGGGGACAAAACCCAATCTTTGCAGGATCCCATAAAAATATCTTTAATAAAACCTGAAGGTCATTCTTTGAATGCAGATACTGCTTTAAAAGGAACGTTAATTTAAACATAGTGCTTTTGTTCAAAACACCTTCTCTGTTATAAGCTTTACTAGGGAATCTAGGGGTTTTCCGGTTTTATTATTATGCATGTTTTGGAAGTGCTCTGGACACAGTTGATTTCCCCATATTCCTGTGTAGTCCATTAAGTTCTTTTGTAAATGCTTCAACACATGCCTAACTTCACTCATGGGATGTAACCACATGGCAGTAAAATTCATATAAACAAAATTCTGCACAAGACTTTAGCAAGTGGTTTTCTATGGCACATGTAGCAATGGAGTGGGGAGTATTTAAAATAAAGAAATGTACTGCAATTATGCAGCACAAAGCTGGTCATATCTAAGATAGTGTTTAAAAAAAAAGTTGGTTTTGATGAAAATATTTTCATCAAATATTTTTTAGTTTCTCTCCTTCTTCTTCTTCTTCTTCTTCTTCTTCCTCTTCTTCTTCCTCTTCAACCTCTTCCTCTTCAACCTCTTCCTCTTCCTCTTCTTCCTCTTCAACCTCTTCCTCTTCCTCTTCCTCCTCGTCTTCTTCCTCTTCTTCTTTTTTAATTGATTCATTGATTTATCTGATTTCTATGTTTATGCATATACCAGCAAATAAAGCAGTCTGGGGACTGTTGCTAGCCCTGAAGCCAACTGGCATGGCACAGCTTGTACCTTGCATCTCCTAAAAGAGGGTGGCTGAAATATCTACTGGAAGTGCTGCGTGGTCATGGTACTCACTATGAACCACATCTGGGCTTTCCTTGGAGGTTGTGCCAAGACCAAAAGCATGCTGCGGGCCCTGCTAGTTCAGCATGCTCAGAGCTACATGTCCTGCTTAGTGCTTTAATACAGAGATTGCTTGTGATTCTCTACACTTACCAGAGGAACCCCCTCCTATCTCCTCACAGTAATCAGCAACTAGCTTTTAAATTCTTAGCTTGCTAATTGGAAATGACAGGAATTTGTTCCTAAGGAAACATTCTTGTATCTATGACAAGGCATCACTTCCAGGGGGTAAAAAAGTGATTACAAATATATACTTGTTTCTTAGCAACCATTGAAAGCTCTCTTTTCTAATTAGTACTGTACAATTCCTTGAAAGTCTTGTTAGTTCACAGTACTGAAAGATCAATTAATCTCAGTTAAAAATTGATGGTATGAATAATTTTTGTCAAATTCTAGCTGTGCCTGTGATTAATGTTAAGACAAGCAAACAACCCCTTTTGTTTTGTTTCATCATTTAATTTTATAAAGGGATTTAAAATGCTCAAACACAGAATATGTATAAACAATAAAGAATGAATTTTCCCTCATTCAGTGGTAGCTCGTTTCCTTTACACTCTGAAGTTTTAGCAGCCTAAATAGGAGACAGCTCTCCCCTGAAGGGCATGAGGAAGGATTCCCTCTTGCTTTACCTCCAGCAACCAACCGCAAAAGCAGAAACAAGGAGACAATAAAGTTCTCCAAATCCCCACCGCTTACAGAAGTATTGTGCTAATTCATCATAATTACTAAACCAATCTTCTTTATATGGAGAGAGTGTCTTAGGCATAACCAAAGCTATGAAAATAGGTTTTAAGTCATTGGAGGCTGCATATGTGAACACTAGTTTCAATATGGAACCCCAGAACATGGATTTATATCCACAAAGGATCTTTGGGATTTCATATAAACTAAGAGCTATCCATGTAGATGTGACTGTAGGACTGAGGTCTCATTAGTGTCAAGACAGATTTATCTACCTACCTACCTACCTCCCTACCTAAGATACCTTCTCTAAGGTAACAGCAGATGGTGCTGGTAGATAGCACCTAGCTGTGTTTCCTTGTTAGTATGTAGGAGTCCAATCTGGGAGGAATCATAGAATCATAGGGCAGCTTGGGTTGGAAGGAACCTTAAAGGTCACCAACTTCTAACCCCCTGCCATGGGCAGGGATGCTATCCACTAGATCATGTTGCATCCACAACCTCTCTGGGCAACCTGTTCCAGTGCCTCACCACCCTTTGAGTGAAGAATTTCCTCCTTCTCCTAGAGGAGAAGAGGAAGTACACAGACCTTGGGTAGATGTTGTTTGTACCAACTGTCGACTGTAGAGTGTGGGGTTTTTTGGACATCATCTTGGATTTGTTGAAGTGTTGTTTAGACATTAGATTAATATTAATATTGTATTAGACAGCACTTCAGTGGAGAAAAAAACACCATTTCCTCCAACAAAGAGAGTGTTGTCCTGAGCTCCCCCATCTCAAGACTGCAGCCTAGGTGTTATGATAAAGTCACAGACAGGCTAAACACATAACAGAGTATAAGGCATATTCAGTGTTTGCAACCTGATCAAAAGTTTTTCCACTTCCTACATGGAGAGAAAGCACTTGCTTCCTGCTGCTTTCAGTCAGAGGCAGATCCTGAATCGTCTAAAAAAGCTGATTTCCGTGCAGAAAATTACTGTTGTCTCAGTTACAAGACATGGCAGACAAGTTAAGCAGGAAGGGGGTAGGCAACAACAGCACCTGGTACCACTCCTGCCTAAATCAACCAGATAAGAGCAGGTTTCTCCCTCCTGAAGAGTGAGGATAGGGACATGAAGCTCCTACAGCAGCATGCACTCCAGCCTGCAGTAGCTGCTGTTTTGGAGATGGCTCTTTCAGGTCATTTCACAGAACTACAGAAAAGTTGAGGTGTGAAGGAACTTCTGCAGATCATCCAGTACAACAACTCTGCTCAAATTGACTTCACCCAGAGCTGTGTCCAGGTGGGTTTTGAGTATCTCCAAGGACAGAGACTCCATAACCTCTCTGGACAACCTGTGCCAGTGCTCAATCACTCTCACAAGAAAAAAAAAGATTTTATGTTTCAGTGGAACTATCAGTGTTGTGTTTCACTTCGTGCGCATTGCCTCTTGTCGTGTAACAGGACACTACTGACAAGAGCCTGACTCTGTTTTCTTTACAGAAGCTATTTATACAGATTGTTAAGATCTGCAGTGCCGTTTCTTCTCCAGGCTGAACAGTTCCAGCTCTCTCAGCCTCTCTTTGTATAACAATGGTCCAAGCCCTTAACTATTTCCATAGCCCTTTGCAGGACCCACTCCAGCATGTCCATGTCTCTCTTGTACCAGGCAGCCCAGCACTGGTCACAATACTCCAGACGTGTCTCACCAGATTAGCAGAGGGGAGGGATCACAACCCTCAACCTGCTGGCAACACTTCTAATGCAGCCCAGGAGGCTGGTGTCCTTCTTTACCACAGGGCACACTGCTGACTCATGTTCAACGTAGTATCCACCAGGACCCTCAGCTCCATTTCTGCAGAGCTGCTTTCCAGCTGGGTGACCCCCATCCCCTCCTGGTGCCTGAGGCTGTTCCTCCCCAGGTATATGACCCTGCACTTCTCCTTGTTGAGCTGCATGAGGTTCCTGCTGGCCTATATCTCCATCCTGTGAAGGACAACAGTTTTTAACCCACTTCACTGTCCACTTATCTCATCTCATAGTGGAAGGCTTGCCAAATACAACAGGTGACATTTGGATTTCCTGCCTTAATCTGCTCACTCAGGCATTGTATCTAAGTTACTCTCAGGTCACCTGTCCTTGCTTCCACTTTGTATATGCTTCCTGAGTTTATTAGGAGCTTCTTTTCATGCATGAGGGCCTCCTAGAAAAACAAAACAAAACAAAACAAAAGGCAGGAAAATAAACTGTGAGATAATGGCTGAAGTCCTTGCTATGTGTATGTAAGGCTGCCTAAGACGCACTGAGACCCAACTGCGTTACACTGACAGCTGAAAAGAGGTAAATATGCATGTTGCAAGCATGTTACTTTACGCTCAGCTGCATAGAGCTATTCTGTCCTTAAAAACAAATGTAAATGCAAGATTTTCCATAACTAGGAGACTGATCAGTAGTGAGATAGATCATAGAATCATTCAGGGTTGGAAAAGACCCCTAAGGTCATCTCATCCAACCTTTAATCTAGCACTGACAAGTCCACCACCAGATGATGTTACTAAGATCTATATGTTTCTTGAAGACCTCCGGGGATGGTGATTCAACCACTTCCCTGGGCAGCCTGTTCCAATGCTGCACGACCCTTTCAGTAAAGACGCTTTTCCTAATATCCAACCTAAACCTCTCATAATGCATTGAGGCCATTTCCCCTCATCTTATCACTTGGTGCTTGGGAGAAGAGACTGATCCCCACCTTGCGACAACCTCCTTTAAGGTAACTGTAAAGTGTGATGGGGTCTCCCCGAGCCTCCTTTTTCTCCAGGCTAAACAACCCCACCTCCGTCAGCCACTCCTCATATGACTTGTGTTCCAGGCCCGTCACCAGCTTCGTAGCCCTTCTCTGGGCATGCTCCAGAACCTCCATGTCCTTCTTGTAGTGAGGGGCCCAAAGCTGAACACAGTACTTGAGGTACGGCCTCACCACAGCTGAGTACAGAGGGACAATCACTTCCCTAGTGCTGCTCGCCACTCTATTTCTGATTTTGGGCTGGCCACCCAACCAGTTATTAATCCAACAAAGTAAAGATGCATAGATAAAGGAAAAATGGCCATTTCCTATAAAGTGAGGGGACTTATTGGTATATTTGTAGAAGAAAAAGCTGTTTGTGTTTGAATTTATGTGCAAGAGATTTCCTAAACAAGGAGAAATTGCATTGTGGGAAGAATAATTTAATACTGAGGACAGCATATATAGGGACAAAATTTAATAAACCACTATGTTGTCCTAAGTAACAAATGCTCTTCAGGCTGTGTTCTTGATGAACCAAACTGGGTTGATGTGAAGGGACAGGCAATACTAGGACAATACATACACTGGCTGCCCAAAATTCTTTTGTAGTTTCAATTAGAAATATCTGTTCCAGATATTTCATTTTATTTATTTTGTTTTATTTATTTATTTTTGTGTAGGACTCTGTTTTGTATAAAGGTGGAAATATTGGGTCCATAGTTATTAAAATCAATTATTGGGGTAAAAAGTGTAAATTATTGTTGGTCATGGGAAAATGAAAATGGGGTTGTCAGTGGCTGACTGGCTTAGAGTGCAAGGTGATAGACTATTCCACTTTCACAATGCAGATAATCTGATATTCATGTCTGGTAAAGACAAGTAAGAAAAATCTAACAGAAATATTGAAATTATTGGTAACTTCCTGTGTGACATTTTAGTTAAATCTTCCTGAAGTGTCTTATAGAATTGAAACCTAAATTGTGCTGCAGTGTAACTGATGAATTTCTGTAATAATGAAAGATATCTTCCTTTCTTATTCAGCCTGAATAAGTTTTTCTCTAGAAGAAACAGGCTGTTTAAACTCAATTTCCCGTCTCCTTCCATTATATATATTTGTATATTTCTTAGTCAATCATAAAATTCTGCTTTCATCAGCCTTCCTAATGTTTGATTACAATCATGGCATACCTATATATACCTTCCTATTAATGTTACTAAATACCCTTTCATAGTGTCTAGAATGAAAATAAGCATGCGGTGTCAGTACTTCCTGGTCCTATAGCAGCATATATATATAAAAAAAACATTGTTCTAAATACACTCTGAAGCTTTAATCCTGCAAACACACAGGAACAGAAGGGAACTCTAGGGTAGCTGAATATAGTGACTGCTATCAAGGGCAATAATTTCCTATGATCTCTTGAATAATCATGGGCTTAATGGACAGCATATATATTATTCTACAGACTCAGCTGAAGTCTGTTCTCCTTTTGTTGCTTTTCACACATTTTCCATAATGAAAAATAATTTGGAACTTAGCTGAATTGTTGTCAGCTGAAGTAACTACTGGGCTACTACAGCCAGCAAAGCAGCAGGAAGAATAACTAATAACAGAAGAGTGCTGAGTCCTGGGAATTCTGTGGAGGAGTGGGATTCTAAGAAACCAAACAAAATTCAAAAGAAATGGTGTGTTAAAAACAGCAATGAAAAGGAACAGAAATACACTTCTCATTCTCTGCCACATTAATTACTTTTCCTTTGTAACAGGATATGGTACTATTGGTATCCCAATGTCCAACCAAAACTATATTAAAAAACCCCAAACCCCTCTTCTCTCTGTAGCCTTCTCTGTAGCATTATACAAGAACTCTGAAAAACCTATGCTCTTTTCTGGATATCTCTTCTCCTCTTTCTCCCGCTGCTATATTTAAATCCAGAGAGCATAGCTCAGCTAGTGATTTAGTTAGGAAAGTTCCTGTTCTAAGTTATTTGCAACTGAAAGTCTTGATCCTACGATGGTTAAATATGACCTTAATTTCATCTGTAAACTGGAAGCACCCATGCAATATGATATAAACTCTATTAAATGGCAACATATAACACCAGTTAACTAACATTTGAAGATGCTAGACAGGAAGGCCTCTTTTGCCGTACCCACAAGAAAGAGCAAAAGAAGGCAAAACAGAAAATGGAATGTTAGGGATTAGTAAAGGAAGAATAAAAAGTAAAACAGTGCACATTGTTAGTGGACTCACCATTTAGTCAATGGTGAGCTAAAGTTTCAGGAAATGTATTTCTTCCATTTTACAAGAGTACATCAGAACTGAAAAATATTTAGAAAAAAGGTCATAGGATGTTTAAAGATAAAAAAACATTTTCCATTTTTGGAACAAATAAGAATGCAAGGACTCTTCAGACACCCCTGGAAAGAATAGTAGTTGACTGATGTCTGCAAAATCATGAATGACATTGAAAGGACAGAGAGGACTTCAATGCTTGCTATCTCTTCTAGTACAAGAACAAGCAGTCATCAAGCATATTATGCCTTCATTTATGTATGTCTATGCATCACTTAGGGAATTAGAGATGGCTGTGATGGGAATGTTTAAAAGACTGACAGATCAGGCCAGTTTCAAACTTCAGAACAACTCTTTACTAAAATGAGATCTATTAGCAATGCATATGGGTAACATTTAATTCGTAATCACTTTCACTATCACAATATATACAAATCAATTTGTCCTTTTTGAGATTATCCCAAAGTAAGTGTGAGTATATACATAGAACTGATGCTGGTTTAGTTAATCCTGATGGCTATGGTCCCTCATGGTCCTGAGTCACTGAGGTTGAGTTGGCCAATCCTCAAAGTGCTTTGTTGTGGGAAACCAGAACTGGAGCAGGCTGTGTTCCTCATTTCTTCTCACCCATCCTTGAAGTTTTATGCCCCATCCCCCAAAGAAAAGGGGGTGATCTCATCTGTCCTTGACATTCTATTTTTGGGATCAGGTCTTGTTTTGTTTTTACTTGTTTTGCAGGAATTCTGCAAAATCAGACATCCTTCATGCATGCTCTACACCCTTACTTCTCATTTTGCATATTTTACTACTTGCACATGCTTTTCTGCATCCTGCTTGTGAATCTATATCACAAGTGACAATATGCATCTGTATTTATTGTTATTATTTATATATTTAACTTGCCTGCATTACAAAATGCTATTTGTGGTACTACAATGTTACAATATGCTTTTATGATTATGTTGATTATGCTATTTTAATGGCAGACAGTGTCAGACAGACAAACCTTCAGTCTAACTCAGTATTGCTGTTTTTATATAATGGCATACCTGGAAAGGGGATTAAGAAGGAAGATCTCTGGGACATAGGCTGAGGTTAGTCTGAAGTGAAGTTTGCATTACAACTATGTGTAATCAAATGTCAGTCAAAATCAGTGGTAGGGGAAATGTAGTGAACCTGTTGGTGGAGGGAAAGATACGTATCAGTAGATGAAATATAATGACTGTAAGGTTACAGACCTAGGGGATGCGCTGTAAATCACAAACAGGAAACCTGAGACAGAGTCAGCCACAGCTCAGTCTATGTCTTGATCAGCAGGATGGCTGTGCTCCTGCTGTGCTCAATGAATAGCGCATTCCTCCTTCGCTGTGTGCTCCTTGTCAGTGTATCTCAAAGATAAGTCCTGAGCAGTGTAGCAAGTGCTAAGCCTGTGGAAAGGGGAAACAGCTTGGTAACAGCCCAGGAAATAGAGCAGCCCATTATTTAGTCGTCAGCATGCAGAAGAGGCACAAATGAAGACGAGTGTTCTTTGAGCAGACCAACCAAAAAGGTAGGTTGACATGATGTCAAGCTGTGACAGAAGGACTTGAGGACTTTTAACTGGGTTGTGAATGACTACAATTGCTATGAAGGAAGAAGGCATTTAAGGCCCTCTGGCTGGTTGTTTGCATTTTCTCTTCGTATTTTTAATATATTCATAAGAAGTCAACTTCCTCAGTAATCTGCTAGAGGGAAGAGTGTGGTTTTGATTGATCCTGCCAGTGGTCTGCACAAAAGACCAATCTGCTGATGAGTACAGAGACCTGGTATACCCATGGAAAGAGCTAAGACCATCAGTCCTACGACAGCAGAACACAAAGTAATGAGCAGACCAGATTTCTAATGATGGTCAAAGTTTTTATGGTCAACAAAATTGTAGGCAATCTGGAAGCTGATCTTATTGACGTCAGTGCAAATACAGAACAGTACAACTGTGGTTAGTGGATTCTGACTGCTTTACAAAGCAAAATAAAGGCAAAATAATCAGGTCCAAGTGTATCACAATGGATTCCTCTAACATTGGAGTAAAAGACTTATTCAGACCCTCCATAAGGCATTAAAAATTATAGCTGAGCTCCTGATTATTACTTTCCTTTCTTTCTCTAGCTGTCAGAGTTAAAAACCGTTCATTTCAGTGCTGGTATTTTTATTTTGCAGGTTTATGTGGCACTGTCCCAGTGTGCAAAATGGAAATAACATAAAGCCTGAAAGTATCTGAATCCATCAAGAATAAAATTCTCTTAAATAGAGTGCTTAGTAACATATATTCTTGTAATGGACTTGTTGTGATATTGACATCATCAATTGAAAGACATGTGAATACAAGAAGAATATAGATTGAAGGCATGTTTTTTTTTTTTTTTTTTTTTTTTTTAATGTAATGAGAAATACCGTAACACATGATCTGAAAGGAAGAAAATGTTAAAATATTATGGGCCTTGGGTTCGATTCAGTTGGCTGGATTCTATTCTTACTTACATCAGCTTAAATGCAATCTATTGACCTTAAATCCATGCCAGTAAATGGAATTGGGTTCTTTTCCATTTTTCTGTGTACTTAGTGTTTAACTGTCTACAGGAAATGAACCCTAAATGTGAACATGAAAATCTCTCTTGGTGGAAGTTATCACTAGATGAACAATGTCTCTGCTATTCTTTTTGGATCAGATCTAGCTTTTTTGTTGTCAACGACAGGATTATTTTGGCCATTGCAGGGAGTAGGATTGCAATCTAAATTGCTATAATGCAAAAATATGTTGAACACGGATTGTCACAAATTGTAGCTGGTACAGATGTTCTTACATTAGGTGCTTGATTGTGTGAGAATTAAGAAGCTAATTGTATGATGCAGCAGAAGGTTTTGTGTCCACCAGGTTAGCAATGATGCATATCTTAAAGTCTGTGGTAAAGAGCAATAATGACACACGAAAATTCAATGTTTTCTGAAAAGAGAATACATTTCTGAAAAGTCTTTGTTTTCAAATAGACTGATATGAGTGGTTACAGCACCTTTCAAGCAAAGTAGTACAAACTTCTAAGAAATCTCCCTGCCTTTGTTTTGTTTACAAGCCTTGCAGTGAGTTACCTTCAAGATGAGCCAAGTCCTCACCCGAGCACTATTTTCCAGACTTTACCATATGAAAAAAAATGAGGAAGAAAAGCTGTAAAGAAAACAGTAGTATGGAAGAACAAAAGGTATGACTATCACTGCAGTACTATTCATCCTTCTCTCTCTCTGAGCAAACTGGTGTCTTTGTATGAGGAAGCACAGAACTTCTGCATTTCCAGGACCAACATAGCTGTGTCACTAGATGACTGCACTCAGTGTTAGCTAGATCTACTGAAGTATGTCTCTGATTTAGCTAGATTAGTTCTCTGGTAATTTTAACAATATTAAGGGAAGATGAAGGAAAAGAATCAGAGAGGAAAATTATTAGGTCAAGAGCTATGAGGGAATCCTCACATCAGTGAGAATTGTGCAATAGTGCAATGCAAGAAACGTACAGTTAGAGAAGTCTAGATCTACTCTTATACTCTCATAGAATCATAGAATCATAGAATATTCCAAGTTGGAAGAGACCCATAAGGATCATTGAGTCCAGCTCCAACTCTCATGATGGATAAAAATCTGATCAGCTTGGTTTCTCCATGATGGATAAAAATCTGATCAGCTCGGTTTCTCCATGCCCAACTTGAATTTGTCCGTAACCTTTTCAGCTAGTCAGAAGAAATTCTAACATATTTAATGTCCTAGTAGGTTGAAATGGGAAAGGAAGGATGAAGGTAGTAATACCTTTGCCCATATAGTGCCAGTAGACATTCCTGGGCACTGGAATTTGATTGACAATGCAGTTTAGCTGTCAGTATGCTAACAGAGCTAGAACTCTCCCAAACCATTGCTGAGCTTTGTGTTAGAGACTGTATGGCCCAGGTACCTTTCCAAATGACACTTTGCATGCAGCCACCCTATTTCAGAGGATGACATAAATGGTGTGAGCATGGGTTAGTCCATCCCAGTTAACATCAGTTCCTGCAGTCATTTCCACAAGCACAATTAATTTGCTAGCGGAGTGTACCTGATGTGTGCAATAATGTTTTGCTCCTCGTCTAAGCCAGGAAGAATGACATGCCAGTGCTTTCCTTGCAAAAGAAAAAAATATTCATAGCTCTTATTGTTTGTTTTGTTTTGTTTTTTAATCTCTAGCTATTTCAAACCTGCTTATTAATACACTTTCCAGATTTCTGCAATAAAAATAAGAGTAGAGGTAATTTAAGTAAAAAGTATTTATAAAAAAAGTTCAGAAAAGGAGACTGAAACAGAATAAAACTCATTCTGTACAAGCTTTGACCTATTCAATGACACATCTTGAGTTACTGGATTACAACATCTGTTTGTCTAACCTGGCAAGTGACATTCAACACTCACAATATGTTTTAAAGTCCAAGCAAAAACAATTGCACTTTGTCACTCTGAATGTCTTATTCTCAGAAAAGTTACTGTTATATTGTAATTTTGATGGGTCCTGATTAGCAAGGTAGCAGAGAGATTTCATACAGTAAGGCGATAGGATAGCTGGAGAAGTAACCGCAGAGGCTAACAGCTATAGTTGCTACTTATGCCCGATGATGGAGGCTGTCGTACAAAAGACTGTCTGGCTCTAAAATTTTCTCAAATGGTTCAGGGCCATAAAAAATGAAGTTGCCTCTTGACTTTTAATGAAACCAGCCAGTAACCTAAAACATGAGGTTACTAAGCAAGCATATATTGCCTACTCAATTTAGATAAAATGTGAAAAACAGTTTTATTTACAGAGCAGCACATCTTGACTCTTCTAACATTACATTATTTATTTATTTTTTTCAGAAGTATTCAGCCAATTTTCAGTTTCCTCTTTGGGATGCATGAAACCATCCAAATCTAATTAGTTATTCACATCCTGAATCAGCTGATACCAGAATGACTGAATATTAGGAGAAAAAATAGACTGAAATTACAGCAATGAAAACCCAATTTAATGAAGATGAGAATCAGATTCATTGTTCATTGTTGTCATATCTGAATTTTGTACTTTGGAGAAAGAATCATTGCCAGATGCTAAGCGTAAAATTGTGACATAATGCAATTATGTATGCCTCATCTCTATCTAGTCAATAGCGTTTTCCGTAGAATCACAGGAATTAAAGATGGGAAAGAATATGCATGCCAAACTGTCCACCCAACAGTGTGAGTTTCTCCCCTGCAGACTATTAATCATGGTTTTTATCCATTTCATTTTATATTATTTCTTCTAATTTCATATGCTTTGTTGGATAAGAAATTAAAAGGTGTAGGTGTCCTTCTCCACACAACTTGTAGATAATCTGCTGCCCGGTGGGAAGGGCCCTGGAGGTATTGGTCAATAGCTGTCTGAATAGGAGCTAGCTGTGTGCTCAGGTGGGCAAGAAGGCCAACAGGATGCTGGTTTGTATCAGAAACAGTGTGGCCAGCAGCACTAGAGAAGTGATTGCTGCCCTGTACTTGGCTCTGGTGAGGCCTCAACTCAAGTACTGTGTTCAGTTTTGGGCCCCTCAGTACAAATTGGACATCAAGGTGCTGGAGCGTGTCCAGAGAAGGACAGTGAAGCTGGTGAAGGGTCTAGAGAACAAGCCTTATGAGGAGCACCTGAGGAAGGTGGGGTTGTTAAGGCTGGAGAACAGAAGGCTCAGGGGAAACCTCATCGCACTCTACAGTTACCATAAAGGAGGTTGTAGCGAGGTGGGGACTGGTCTCTTCTCCCAAGCATCAAGTGATAAGACAAGGCAATGGTTTTAAGTTCCACTGGGGTGGTTTAGGTTCTATATTAGGAAAAAATTATTCACTGAAAGGGTTGTGCAGCATTGGAATAGGCTGCCCAGGGAAGTGGCTGAGTCACCATCCCTGGAGGTCTTCAAGAAAGGTGTAGATGTAGAGCTTAGCAGCATGGTTTAATAGTGGACTTGTCAGTGCTAGCTTAAAGGTTGAACGGGATGACCTTAGAGGTCTTTTCCAACCTGAATGATTCTATGATTCTATACATTTGAATTTTATAATATATTACAAAATATGTGAGTGTCTTCATGATGCTTATCTAATTATATTCTTTGTTAATGACTCAGCACATAGATATTCATATTCAATATTATGTTACAAAATACATGCATCTCCACATCTCAATATCTATGATGGATTGCCTGCTACTGCAACCTCTCCTGACCACTTCTAGCAGCTGTACCCACTCCATTTTACAGTTTCCATGGTTCAAAATGAAACATAAATGCATTTAAAACTGTCATTTTTGTTGAATATATATATATTTTTTCCATTGAATAAGAGAATCTCAACAGTTTTCATAGCAGCATTGGGGTTTCAAGACTGGTCTCAACAACACATGTAAAAGGACAGAGGCTGTCATTAGAAGGCAGGTGCTCACATGATCTTCATCATTGTAAGCATACCTTTCAAAGACCAGGGTGTTCTACTGCAAAAATAAGAGAAGTGTTTTCTCTCTCTTGCTATGCTATTTTCCTTAAATGCCAGATGTTGAATAATTCCTGTTACAGTGGGTGATTTCATTCAAATGAATGGAAAAAAAAAACCCACCACGTAGGGTGTTTGGAGATTTTAGGAATGTGCTTCCTATGACCAGGAATTTTTTCTTGAAATTCCCTAAGTGTAATGATGAGATGGATGGGAAAACCTTCAGCTTGAAGAGAAGGATTTTTGGATTCTTCATGAAAATATGTAGAAAAACATCACTGATAAAAAAAAAATGCTTCTCCTCTGCCAGCAGCTACAGGTTTTGCTACAAATTCTTACCTTGGGTTAACACAATGCATGTTGAACTAATACCAGCAAAAGAAGTGGATGGTGTCATGTGGTCTCACTCAAGGGAGAAGCCAGCTGGTGTCCGACATCAACAGCCGGTGCTCATCTGGAGACTATTTT
Source organism: Anser anser (assembly GCF_964211835.1). Classification (NCBI taxonomy): domain Eukaryota; kingdom Metazoa; phylum Chordata; class Aves; order Anseriformes; family Anatidae; genus Anser; species Anser anser. The sequence goes on along the minus strand of NC_139720.1, from coordinate 203,821,283 downwards.
AATGAATAACTCAAAAGCTGCAGTGGCCTGAGATTGGATTGAGTGTAGAAAAAAAGAATTTGAAGAACCAAGGGCAGAGAAAGGTGAAAATCCAGGTATTTCAGACTATATGACCTTGTATGACTGAAAGCTGGAGACCCAGGGACAGCCAAGTCCTGAAAGGGGCGAAACTTGTCAAGACAGAAGGTCTAGAGATCAACCTTCCCAAGATGGAGCTCCAGACAGATAACTGGCTTCTCCTCTCCCCTTCTTTGTTCACATGGATGGGGACATTCTGGAGGGAAATTTCTACCAGCTGAAGCTATTATTTTTTTACTAATTTGATAATTTCTATTAATATTATTATTTTTAAATCACTTGTTTAGCTTATTCTTACTTTCTCCTGACTTGAAGTTTTTTAGCATGATGGAATCGTCACCATTTACATAAATCCTGGGGTACTTCACAGTTTTGAAGTGAATTGATTTACTCCCTGCCTTGAACTCTAACAGACTAACCTAATTGAGGATGATCAGATGCATTTGCTATAATTCTATGGATACATTCAGAAATATGAGATTTACAGGTAAAACTTTGAATCTTGACATTAATTTTCTCCATTCATTTTGGTGGTTTAGGACAAATTCTGTCTCTAAAGACACTGCGTGGGCCAAGATACAACCCTAAAAGTTTCAAGGATTTATGGTGAAAATATAGTATGGAATAATTAAAAAAAATCTCTTGCTTAAAGGGAGAATTGGTCTTCATGGATTAAGATGCACTTTGAGAGGAGATTAGAACATTGCCTTCTGTTAGGAAGATGACTTTGAATCTTAAACTTTTGCTACATTTAAAATTTAATAGTAGGAAATAAACTCCTTCATTTAGCCTTCCAAAGTCAGTCATTTTAGTCTAAGTGTTAGGAACAAATCTTCTCTGATACAAGTCTTGAATTTACTTCAATGTAGAATGCAAAGGTGGTTTTTTTTTTTCTTTTTTTTTTTTCCTTGCTGCTTGTGTATTATTATAAACAAAGAAAAAAATGTAAGCTGAATTTATAGAAAGGCTATGGAATATCAAATTAAAGCTGTATTAGTACTTCATATTGGGAATAAACAGTGTGTAATTTTTCTCAGCAGCCTTTTTTAGCACACAAACGTAATTGAATTGCAACTGACTAATCGCACTTTATTTCTGTAGAATATGAAAAGTTCCACTTGCCAAACTGTATCCTGTGTGTGTTTATGCATATTTTAAAGAAAAGTTCTCAGGAGACATGATAACATCCCCAATGTGAATCTGCTACTATTAAACTTTTCAGTTTCATCCTGTATCTGTTCTGGAAGACTTTTTTTTTTTCTTTTTCTTTTTTTTTTTTTTTAAAGTCAGCAGTGCAATAAAAAAGCTTTTTGATGGTTATTTGCCTAACTTATTGATTGTGGTGCCTCAAAAGGGATTCCACAGTGTCTTTTAGTTTTCATTATGTGGGTAAGGGAGCAATAAAATTGCATCTGGAAGCTATTTTACTTCAAATTTAAAATAAGGGACTTAGGAAATGGAGTAGACACCACGGTAAAGGAAGAAACCCAAAAGTAGTAAATAGAAAAAACAGAAATCACTACAATAATGTATTTTTGCCTTTTAAACCAGCTTCTATTTAAAAATGAAATCTTAGGCAAAGATGTCCAAATAGATGTTGAATTTTGACAAAACCAGTGGATTGATTCCCTCTGCATTTTATATACAAAATAATCATTATAAAATTTTGTAAAATGGCAAAAGCTGCTCCTCTTTGTAGGAGACTGGACTTTTCCAATCTAAAGCCTAGTTGGATCCTCAGCTGTTGTTACAGCTCATGGTAAGATTGCAGTGAAAAGCAAGTCGCACGTACAGCTTCCTCTCCTCATATTACTAACTGGAGTGGAAAACAAGGAGAGAAGAGTGAAAGAGATGAGTGACTGGGAAGACAAACATACTTGTCTTTGTGTCTGCTTGTTTATTTTTTTTTCTCTGAAGAACATGCCATTAAGAAACCTCTAGCAGCTCTCAAAATGCACAACTGGCTCAGCAGCATTTGCTGGCACGGATTTGTACTCACGCATTTGACCATTTCATGGGGAACTGTACAACAAACACGCACTTTCGCATGAGTAAACTTTGTGTGGTTCACTCACTCTGAGTCTTTGCAGCTACTTCACAATGAAGGATGATTAAATTGTCCAGCCAGTGTTTTAGTTATGTACCTGGGTTTAGATGGATAACCGAAAGGATGTCAAATGCCAAAAAATGCAATGGAAAAGATTATGAAGTCATAAAGTGTTTTCAGACACCTGTTCAAAGGAACTCAACCATGTGTTTAAATTTTGTTAGTGCTAAGGGCTCTCTAGTCTGAGTTTTGCTGAACAGAGGTTGAAAATATGCATCTTCGCTTTGAAGTAGTCTGAGATAAAGTGGAAATTCTAGCTAAGAATCGGAACTATGTTGAGTCCATGGAAGAAAAAGATCTTATCCTAGTTAAATGACTTTGTATCATAGGTGGCTTGGGAGTTCTGTTTCTTATTCACATCTGCTACAGTTATATCCTGTACCTCACAAATCTTTCAGACTAAATCGACTAAATCAAATACCTTTTTTTTTTTTTCTTTTTTTTTTTTCTTTTAAGAGAAAGACCATAACATGAAATTTCCAATCAAATTTTTTGGAAACCAAATTAGATTAGGTGAATTCTCAAAGGATTGGACACAAAGACTGAAAGCAGATGTAAACACAGAACAAATCAAAATGAATTAAACACTGCAGCAGTAATGGAAACCTGGAAAGTGATTTGTCTACATCCTTTTTCCAAAAGCAAGTATTTATAAAAAGACTCCTTGGCAACAAGACAAAACTGAAAAGTAGGGATAACTTTTTAAACCATCAATTATGTGCATGAGAGACAATGTGTCTTATTAAAGATGCAGTATGGACATCTATCCAGGGAAGATTCCTCTTTTTCCTTTGACCTTTCCAATAGCATTTTGGTTGCAATGCAAAGAGAAAGCAGCTGATATACTCCTTTCCAAATAGCACATGGTAAAAAAAAAAAAAAAAAAAAGTGAGAAGGGAATGGAGATTGAGCCTACTTATGCATTGGCAATGATTTGAATGGGCACGGATGGTGGGGAAGCAATTTGCACCACAAAAATGACCAACAAAATGAATTTAAATGAGAAATAAGGGAGCAAATTGTGGTCTTAGGTCAGAATAGATTGTGCCAGAATAATGTTAGATAAATTTTTCCTATAAATAAATCTTTCCTTCTGTCTCAGATCTTGCTCTGAATATTTTTTTTTTAATTTTTTTTTTCTGATGATGGTATCCTTGTGTGGTTGTTCAGCTCACTGAAAACAGACCCACAGAAATATCGAACTCAAAAGACATGGTAATGGCTCTAAGAGGCTGGACCAAAGATCTGTGTTGGCATATGGCAGTCCCTAAAGAAGAGTCTAAGGGAATAAGAGTCCTTCCTTGAGCACAGGCACCTACGCTGGGGCCATACAGCTATAACAGAGCTTTCAACAGTGTGCTGCTGAAAGTGGGTTACTCTCACAGAAGGTGTTTTGAATACATGTATTATAGTATAAATGTAGAGATTGGTACACATGAACCCTGAACTCAAATGCTTAATGGGATGCTTGTTACAAGGTCAATGTTTATGCTTGTCACTTATGGTTCTGTTTTATGAAAGATGATGAACGAAGTCTATGTATTTTCTTGTTTCTTGTTTTAAATCTGCCTTTGGCTGTTATTTTCAAAAATGCAGGTGGTTATCCCAGTCCTGCAAATCTTGACTAACTGTTCAATGTTAATACCTTATTGGTTATATCCCTATATGATCAATTTACTTGCTTGCTAAGTTACAGCTCAATTTCCAGAGCTTAATGAATTTTCAATATTTTTATCCTCAAGAGCTAATAGAAATATTATATATTTCTATAAGGAGATGTATATGTTTACTGAAAATATACTTCATACACTTTTAAATGAACATTAGAATAAAGAATATTGTATACCCAACCTCTCATAACTTGTCATAATTTTATAGCTTATTAATTATATTATTACAATGTTTAGCTAATAGTGGAGTCCTGTTGGGGACAGTTCTTAGTCCATGCTACATCCTGAACTCTTGGGAATTATTTAGGGAGTGCTATGGGAGTCCCATGTCAGAGACTGTTCTAACAACTGGACAGTACAGACGTTATAACTCTGGACTTGAGGTATGTTATTTGGTATTGTTTAATTCAGTAGTGTAAGAATAACCATGTGATGTCCTAGACCCAGCCCAGAGCTCTGCAACATGGATGCAGCCAGGCTGCGTCACGAAGGCTCAGGCTCTTGGGCTGGTTTTGTTTAATGGTAGGATGAGTAGTTTTCCAGCCCTTCTAGTGGATGATTGTGGGTACCTTTCAACTGATGTCCAATTAGAAGACATATGTTTATGTACCTTGCAGAGTCTTTGTCCTGTCTTAATCTCCCATGTTCAGATCCTTCTAACATCAGAAAATGTCCTGAATCATCCTTGATTTACCTGGTTTCCTCCTCAGAGTTGAAGAACTCTCCCTTACATTAACAAAGGCATTTCAATGCATCAGGATGGTATTTTACTACAACCTTTTAATTCTGACCTGTGTGTGCTGATTGTCACATCAGAAGTTTGACAAGGGAGCAAGGGAATTCACACCAGTATCTTCCTGGTAAATAAACACTTAGGTGCTTGTTAACTATAGGCTTTAGAACAGACCTTCTGTATTTATAAGCTTTTTATATTTTATTGGGTGTAATTAGTAGCACAGTCCAGTGTTTGTAGCAACTTGGCTTCATGAAACAGAATGCTCATTAATGCAATTGCTATACTGGGAGATATTCTACACAGCCCATTTGATACTGATGGGTTTCCTTTTATCTCATTTGTATTAACCACCATTATTTTCTCTCTTCATCAGTTTTTCTCAATCTTTAAACTCCCTGGTGCCACAGATGTGTTAGTTAGTTAGTACTTTAGTGCTGATCTGGAGATCCAAACTCCACTGGAAAAATTGGTGTGGGGTGACATGGGTATTACGCTAGCCAGCTAAAACAATTTGGTAAATATTTGTGCTATTCTGTTGTTCAGTTATTCATGTTCTTAACTTTATAGGTCCATCCTAGGAGGTCTGAGAGGAATCTGCTATCAGTTTTTGTTAGTAGTATGGAGTGAACTACAGATTGTTTTTGTAAGGCTATGGTATTGTCAGGTTATTTAGGATGACGTAAATAGTTATGAAACAGCCAGTTGGAAATTGCTTGAAATTAAATGCATAATAGCTTTTATCGGCAAACAATTTTTCAAGCAAATTTTGAACTTTCTCTCAGACTTTTTGGTGGGTTTGGGAAGAATATCTACAAGAACTCATCAAAGGCCTAACTTTTCAAATAGTTTCAATCTTTTGCTGGCATGCTTTGAAACAGCTTGTCAAAATTTAACTGCTAGGAAGCTGCAATTCCTATCTATGTCTCCCATTTTTATCCAGTTATTGTTGCTTGTGTGGTAATTAGATTCTAAGTAGACTATATGTATGTAGTTATAACAAATTTTTCGCCTTGATGTTCAAACCATCAAGCTTTCCATTCCAAAAATAACATTACCTATTGCAATAAAAATAGAATTCTTAAAAAAAAAAATGAGATGAGAATGATATTTCTTCATTTAAAAACTGTTGAAATAAACTATTTTGATTTTTCAGATATCTTTTTACATCTAATATCACTCATCAAATGTGAACAATGGTTATTGGTACTTGGAAAAAGCATTTGTAACCAATTAAACTATCCCTGTATTTTTCTTCCAGTGATAATATTTCTAAGCTCCAGCTGTGAATATTGACAAGAAACTGTTTCTGTTCTTTGTTCATTAAATCAACCACACTAGCATCTTCCACCGTAACTTGGTTTTATGGTGACACAACCACTGCTACCACAGTGTTTAAATTATTTATCTCATTTTAGGGAAAAGCTGGGCATCAGGTTAAGGAGTCTAAATATACTGAGGATTAAGGAGTCTAAGTATACCAGGGCACAATGTTCTAGTTGACGCTTCCTGTCAGCAAGAACGTATTTTCTTCAATAACACAGTCACCGATCTGCCATCCCTTCCACTGGCAGTATGAGCTGGTAAGCTTTACCATCAGTCCCTGGGCTGTTTACAGGCCGACTTTCTTCCATTCACGATCTTTTGTAAATGTAAACTATATGCAATTGTTTCTAATTTAGGAATGAATTACTGAAATGCGTTAACGGGGAGAGAGACATACAGCAAATAATAAGCAGACGATGAGCTTTTGGGTATAAATTTTATGAAATATAAATATTCATGATGGTGTTTATGAAACACACAGGAGCTGAGAACACTTCCTCTGCCATCTAGAATATGTGTAAATACTTCATATGCTTGTGAATGCGTTTTCTTATTACTTTTACTTTTTTCCTTGAAATCAGCTCTGTTCCGCATGCTGAACATAAAACCTCAAATACATTTTGACAGTGAAAATATTTTTTTCAGTTAATGAAAATCTCTCATGTGGGCTGCTATTTCCTGTTAAAAGTCAAATGCCTTTTATAACTTGGAGGTGGTATTAGATTTTTAATTATATGTTGCTGTGTAATACTACTTAATAAATAGAACTTGAGAAAGCATTCTTCTGTAGAGAATAAATGAAATTTAATGTATGGGTTCCATTTAATTAGACATTTTCTGCTGTAATAGTTGAATTCCCTACCCAAATTTCATTTCCATAATCAAGCCACATTTAGACTGCTGACATACTGGTACTTCATCAAAGCAATCACTGCAACCTTCTCTTTCCAAAATTCTTATTACATTAAGATTGAGAATATTTGCATAATGACAAAAGACAATGAAATTTCACAAGAGGTAAAGTGTTGGTAAACCAAACCCTGGTTTTAATAATCTAATGAGTAAAGTCAGTAAGATTCAACAGTAGGCTCTATAAGTAGCTACAGAAAATATTGAAAATATAATAAGTGTAGTGAAAAATATATATTTTGTCTTTTTAAAGCTTTTCTCTTTTTTTTTTCCTCTTAATTTCTCTTTAAATACATTAAATGTATTCAATGTATTTCAAATATATCATGTGAAAGATCTTTCTGTAAAAACTCTTGTCAAATGTAACAGCTAAAAATTACTTGAAGTTCTGAACTGATCATCAGTGAAGACAAAGTTTTTTAACCAACATGTCTAGGAAATCTCTCACATGATTATTTTACAATTGTAGGTAAAACAGTTCTGGGTAATGTAGTAACCTGGGGGCAGGAGTCAGGAGTTCTGCTTCTGTATCTTACTACTACAGCTAAGGTCCTGTCTACTGCTGTGTGCAGGTTAATTATACCAGCAGTTTTCTCTTTCTGGATACTTGGGTCATAAATGGAGGTGTGGGTGCGTACAAATGCCATATCAGGAGTGAAAAGAGAACCTCTCATACTTACAAAAGGTGAAAGCGAAAAACCAGGAATTGAGATTACATGAATTGTATTCTCCTCCTTAAATTATCATGAAAGAACATGGAAATAAGTTTTGACTTGAAACAGGCAGATGGTTTTCTCCAAAACTGCAAAAAATAGCAGCTATATATACATATAGGGGAGTATGGTAGTCACTTCTATAAAATGTTCTAAGATAATCAGAGGAGAAAGGAACGTGTAAATTATTACTTTTTCAGAATTAAGGGCCACCTACATCCAGGCATAACTGACTACTTACTTTCAATTCAAGATCTTGGTCTTCTCTTAGTCCCTTGAACAGGCACTTGGCTGTTTCAGAAAACTCTTTCAGTGTTTTGTGCAATGCTGGGGTAATGGGCTAGCAGTGCTCATGGACCCACTTTCTGAGTTGCAGAATAACCAAGAAGTTCTTTATATATGAGTAATAAACTGACAGGCCAACTTATATCTGTAATAAACTGAAAATGGTCTTTATGCAATCACTGATATGGTGGTAGAACTTAAAGTTTGCTGTTTCATTATTATTATGGGAGATTTTCTCTGTGGCCAACTTTTAGTCGTGCAGTAAAAATCAATTTTGTTTCAGATCAGGATAGTAGAAGGAAAAGGAGTATGTTTCTGAAAAAAGGTATGTTTTGTGGACATTGCAGAAAATATTACTGTTTGAAATGTGAAACAGACATATTGTGACCTGTTCTGGTAGGCTTTAGAGAAAAGAAGATGTCATATTTATCCTTACAAAAGCTAGCTTGACATCCCTTCCTACATATTTTATTTTTAATCCCATTTTCAGTCTTCAGGATAATCTGCTCTCAATCTTTTCATCCATCATGAGCAGATTCTCTGACCTGGGCTTCCATAACTTTTTTTTTCTTTCTTTTTTTTTTTCCCTTTTTTTTTTTTTCCTCTTTTTCTTTCTTTCACAAGCTTTTCTAAAACCATAACATGCTGTGGTGCTTTCATACTGCTAGACACCTAAGCTTGAGAGCAGCCCTGAGGAGAAGGAGTTGGGGGTGATAGTTGATGAGAAACTCAACATGAGCCAGCAACACTCAACTATATCCTTGGCTGCATCAAAAGCAGCATGGCCAGCAGTTTGAGAGAGGTGATTCTCCCCTTCTACTTCACTCTCATGACACTCCACCTGGAGTTCAGTTCTGTGGCCCGCAGTACAAGAAGGACATCCCTCTTGGCGCAAGTCTGGAGGAGGACCCTGAGGATGATAAGACGGCTGGAGCACCTCCCAACAGGCTGTTGAACTCATTGCTACAGGATGCTGCTGCAGAAACTATAAGTGTATATCAGAATGTAGTAGAAAAATAAGCCACTGAGATTGTCTGGGGCTATTAAATGCTAAGGGCTGAATGCAACTTTTATCTCAAAGCTTCTTAACAGTTTTTACACAGAGGCTACCTCTTAGTCCTCAACTGTAGAGCACTTAATGTATTGTCTGTGCTCTACGAACAATAGCTGCTGCATTAATTCTGGAAAAGAACATGGACAACTAATTGCATTGGAAGCTCTCATTGCTTCTAAACAGAGAGAGACCCCTCTGACAGGGGCTTAAGGAGGTACTTTGTTTTCCTGGGATGTAACTTTTGCAAAAGTATTCTTTGAGATGTTGCTGTATTGAAGTGTCTAACACTGTCACATGCCCACTGAGAAAACTGTATAGATGTGAAGGGTAGGGAACAAGTGTTTCTTTTAAGCCTGAAAATAGATATACTGCACTGTTATGTATGTAGGAAGATTATATAACATTTCTTTACAGAGCCCATGTTGCCATGTTTTTCCCTCTATCTGAAGGTATCCCTTAAAAAACATATACGTGGTGAAAAACTCACAGCATTCCTAATGATTTTACTCATTGTGTTTGTTTAATGGAAGCCAAATGATAGTTGTCAAGGGCACAAATGTGCCCACTGCTCCCAGAGAGGACTTGTGTGCCACCTCCAACAAAAATAACTATCCCTCCTCCTGGTCAGGCATACTGGTTTGACCAGGAGAGCCACACAGCTGGTGGGATGTGAAACACAAGGCTGTCTACACCAAGAACAGGTCAACTGCTTGTCTATAAAATTACTTCTGATATTATAGTTTTCACTGTTGTTGCTTTTTTTTTTTTTTTTTTTTTCCTCAGAAGGCAAGACTGATGATGCAAGATGTAATGTAAATCAGTGAGCTTCTGGGAGAGAATTTTATGGATATATATGAGATGCACACTGTACTTTTCAGTCAGCAGCTATTCAAAGAGAATCTGATATCTCTTAGATTTGCAAAAGTTCTATTCATCACTCCACAATTGCAGCACTTTGATGCACTTTGGAATGTGAAATTCTCAGGTTCTTGTAGCAGATAAAAGCAGTTGAAGTACTAGGGTGTGGGAACTAGAACAGAAAAGAAGTGAAGAACAGTAACCCCAGTGGGACAGTTTGTGCATCAAATAGCATAAGTAGGAGACTGGCTGATGCATCTGTCTTCCAAATTTTGGAACAAAAAGCTACACCACTTTCTCTAGTACTTTCACCTGCATAACTAGCGTAAGAAACAATTTGCAGAGTTGTCATTCAACAAACAGAACCTCAACTGTACATCTTGTTGCCTGATTATATAGCGCCAGCATCCTTCACCCTGTGCTTTGGATCTTAAATTTGTCAGTAGGTGGAAGGTTGCCTGGCTAATGCTTCACTACAAAATTAATTTGTAGGCTAATAGCTGATATAACCTATCTTAAGAGGTAAGCTCTCTAAACATATCTATATCAACTGTTGAGTTTTAATTTATATTAGTTTCATTGGTGATATCTAAACAATTTTATTCTGCATTCCAAACTAATTTAGGCTAAAGCATAATCTTATGCTTTTATTCTTACAGGCATGCTGAAGAGAAATGGGTGTATTCCTATCTATTCTAGTGTTAGCTAGTACAAAATGTTGCATTTGCTTTACTGAGCCCCTAGAGAGTTGGTTAATGCTGTTGAGAACACTTATCTACTATAAAATCAGATGCACAACCTTCATTAGCCACTGTTTGTAGAAAAAGGTAATTGCTCGCTATTCCTTCATTTTGGGTTAACAGTAAAATGGTGTGGTGGTTTTACCCTGCTGGGCACCTGAACTCCACCATAGCCACTCTCTCCCTTCCCCTTCTCAAAGGAAAAGAGAGAAAATATGATGGAAGGGGCTCAAGAGCTGAGATAAGGACAGGGAGATCACTCAACAATGACTGGCACAGGCAAAACAGAGATATAATTTATTGCCTATTACCAACAAACTAGAGCAGAGAGAAATAAAAACAAACTAAAAACATCTTTCCCCCATCCACGTTCTTCCACCTCCTCCCCCTGAATGGTGCAGGGGAATGGGGAATGGGGATTGTGGTCAGTCCCTGACGCTTCGTCTCCATGACTCCATGGTCGCTCTCTGCCCCTGCTCCCCGTGGGGTCCCTCCCACGGGATGCCGTCCTTCCCGAATTGAGCCTGCGGGGGCTGCCCACAGGCTGCAGCTCTTTCAGAACTGCTCCCACACGGCTCTGTACCACGGGGTCCATCCCCCAGGAGCAAACTGCTCCAGCACGGGTCCCCCACGGGCGGCAGCTCCCTCCAGCCCCCCTGCTCCTGCGTGGGCTCCTCTCCACGGGCTGCAGCTCCGGCCCGGGGCCTGCTCCTGCGGGGGCTCTCCATGGGCCGCAGCCTCCTCCAGGCCACATCCACCTGCTCCACCGGGGGCTCCTCCACGGGCTGCAGCGTGGAGATCTGCTCCGTGTGGGACCCATGGGCTGCAGGGGGACAGCCTGCTCCACCAGGGGCCTCTTCAGGGGCTGCAGGGGGCTCTGCACTGACCCTGGGGGTTGCAAGGCTGTTTCTCTCTCATTGCTCACCCTGCTCTCCCAGCTGCTGTAGCACAGCAGATTTTTCCCTTTCTTCAATTTGCTCTCCCAGAGGCCCAACCAGCGTCGCTCATGGCTCAGCTCTGGCCAGCAGTGGGTCCCTTTTGGAGCCATCTGGAGCTGGCTCTGATCTGACATGGGGCAGCTGCTGGGCTCTGCTCACAGATGCCACCCCTGCAACCTCCCCCTCCTCCACTACCAAATCCTTGCCATGGAAACCTAACGCGAATGGACGTCACAGGAGGTGCCACCTCAAGGTTACCTCATTGTCATTGCTTAATAATCGGTGTTGTTTGTTAAATGACACCTTTTTCCCTTACCTGCTCACTTTGCAATAAACCTTTGACTTCCAGTTCTCTCCCCACATGGCTATGCCGGTAACGTTTGTCTCCCAGAATGCCTTCTGAAATTGTGCGTTAATGCACCTCCAGCCCTGACTGATACAAATTGAAATTGCGTCGATAATTTGCTGTTGTGTTTAGAACATGGAGCAACTCAGATTGTTTTTTAAAGTTTTGCAAAGCCTTTTCTAGCCAGTTAAAAAACCTACAGCCGAAGCATAACATGAGTGTTTGCGTAGCTATAAATTTGTGTTAGGCATAGGCATCTCTGGTATTTGTTTTGTTATAGCAAATCTTGAAACATTTTCACTTGGTTTTTCTTCTGCTTCCTTTTGTTCCTGCTTGTCCCTAAAACAGATTGCAAACACTATGCTAATAAAAAGGAAATAAATGCATATTTGATAACTTTTTCATATAACAACAACAACAAAATCAACAAGACTGGTGTTAGTATCATTTGACGCATAGGTGTTGTAACTAAACTAGGGTCCTGAATTAATAGTAACACAATGACAGTGTAACTTGATAAATGTTAATTTTCTCATTATTTGTCTTCTGAGTACTTTTCAATAAGCGTATGTCTTCTAATTCTCTCACATCATGGGTATGGTAACAAAGTTTGTGACTTCAAATTTTGTACCACAGTGTCACGGTTCTGTCTGAGGTACAGTTAATTATCTTCATAGAGGCTCATATGATGCTGTGTTTTGGATGTGTGATGTAAATAGTAGTGATAACACACTGATGTTTTAGTTGTTGCAGAGCAGTGCTCACACAGAGCCAAGGACTTTTCTGCATCTCGTGCTGCCCTACCAGTGAGGAGGCTGGGGGTGCACAAGGAGCTGGGAGGAAATGCAATTGTTGGATTCTGCACCTGGGACGGGGTGACCCTGGCTGTACGTATGCATCAGGCAAAGCGCTGCTAGCTGGTCACTGGAATGAGCTTACTCTGCTCTGCTCTGCTCTGGTGTGGCTTCACCTTGAGTACTGTGTGCAGTTTTGGGTGCCACAATATAAGAAGGACAAAATACTATTAGAGTGTGTCCAAAGGAGGGCTATGAAGATGGTGAAGTGTCTAGAGGGCAAAACATAGAAGGAATGTCTGAAGTTGCTTGGTTTGCTCAGCCCAGAGAAGAGGAGACTGAAGAGAGGCCTCATGGTGGCCTGCAGCTCCCTCACAAGGGGAGTGGAGGGGCAGGCGCTGAGCTCTGCTCTCTGGGGACAGCGACAGGACCCGAGGGGACGGCATGGAGCTGGGACAGGGGAGGGTCAGGCTGGGTGTTAGGAAAAGGTTCTTCACCAAGAAGAGTGAAGGGCACTGGAACAGGCTCCCCAGGGAAGCCTGTGATTCTATGACTCTACGACACAGCCAGGCCCTGAGCCAGACTGACCAAAAGGATGTCCCATACTGTATGGTGGCATGCTCAGCAATAAAAGCTGGAGTAAAGAATGAAGAAGGGGAGGACATTTGGAGTAATGGCATTTGGCTTCCCACGGAACCATTATGTATGATGAACCCTGCTTTACTGTGAGTGGCTGAACACCTGCCCACTGATGGGAAGTAGTGAATTAATTCCTTGGTTTGCTGTGCTTGCATGTGTGACTATTGCTTTACATAGTAAACTGTAAAAGAAGTTCTCATATTTTTACCTTTCTGATTCTCTCCCTCATCCCACTTGGAGAGAATGAGTGGCTGTGTGGTGCTGAGCTGCCTAACGGGGTTAAACCACAACACATAGCTTCTCCCCCAGACGTCCCTTCACATTCTTTCCTCCATCTTTATACATAGCTAAACTATTTAAGCCCAGGGCTCCTTTACACTGCTCCTGTTGAAGGTAGCTGTTTCCTAAATAGAAAAGCTGGAGGACAAGCTTTGAGATTAAAATAATTCCTATGTTCCTGTGGCAATGACTCAGGGGTGGTGCAGAGCCTACCTTGTCTGACCTCTCCCATGATGGATTCATTAATCTCACTGAAAGTGCCAGCAGATCAGTTAACTGCTTTTCCTATTTGGCTGTCCCAGATGGTATTTCTGAGGAAACAGTGAAAATTAGATGGAAGATATGACTTGAATTTCAACAGCCCATTACTGCTCCAGAGTATTTAGTCTAAGAAAAACACAGAGGTTACCTTAGTCCATCTCAAAATTGTGCATGAAAAGCCTTTGGAAGAACATACAGACTGTTTCTTTATTGATTGAGGCATGACCTTCAGCCATGGGATAAACCATACTCTGTGCTGTGTTGTACACAGATTTTGTTAGCACTAAGGAGCTTTTTAAAATAACTCACTTAGTTCTTTCATCCTCTTGGATGAGAAAAAGATGCCCAAAATTATTAAAGTTCTTCTTGGTTTAAGAGTCTGGATAATTTCTGTCATAACTTTGTACAACTACAGAAGGACAATAAGTCAGAGTACAACCTTAGTCCAGCCTTCAGGGGAGTATGATCCCTGAATTTCCCATAGTACACATCAGCCTTAAAATACTGTTTTATAGACCTGAACACTTCACTGGTTAATGCACATTGTTGCCATAAGTTTATAAACCTTTGCCTGCTCCCCAGACTGTTGAAAATATGTGTTCATTGTCAAGTTAGGGCAATGGCCAGTGTCAAGGAAGGAAAGTTCCTGTATAATTCATAGGATTTTCTTCCATTAAATGATTTTAAGATAGGACCATAAATAAGTATGTGTATTGGACTGCTTTTAAATTCATGGATTTGTCTACTGTCTTGTCTGAACTGACAGTATAGAACTAATCAAGACTGAGAAGATTATGCTCAAACTTTGGATCTTCAGAGCAGTACAGAGATCATACCTGACACAAATGAACATGGACAAGCAGGGGCTGTGGAAGGATGGAGAAACTCTTCAGAGCTCCCTGCATGGAGAAGCATCATTAAATATTTATTTGGGGAGAACTTACGAAGCAATCAATACTATCATACTAAGGATTGTGTGGACATTGTGTTGATGTCTATACTGCTACCTGAGGAGGGATAAGAGTCAGGGAATAAACAGTAAGTGATGTGGGTGTTTAGGGGTCCAGAGTTTGAATTTGCCCCACTGAACTTAGTTATTTAGCAATACAGACATAACTTGTGAGAGCCAGTCCATGCCCATAGGCCAAAAGACTGAATAGAAAAACACATGGTGGGGCCCAGGGACCGGAGGAAACTGGCTTAGTGAAGATGGAATCTGGAAATAGCCTTGTAGTGGCACAGGATTGATTTCTGGATGTATGTAATGTACAGCATAAGCAACAAGGGGTCAACAGAAATGGAGGCTGGGGAGAGGGTCCAAATGGAGGGTGAAATGATGTTGAGAGAAAGGAGTGGTGATGGACTGTGTGGATCAGCCATCTCACTGATCTAGCTAAGGGAAACTTCAAAACCAAGGGTGGAGGAATGGAACTGAGGATGCTACTCATTACAGAGCTGTTTTGGTTGTTTTGTTTCTGGCTTTGGCCCTTTGGCTTTTTCCGTTTTCTTCCAAAATGCAGAAAGAGGAGAGGCTGTTCTGTTCTCCTGGAAATTTGCCCTTAGGCCAGTTTCCTTAGGGCTTCTCGGTCTAGGGAAGTGCCAAATAGCTAAGCTATGCTTTACAGGACAGCTGGGCTGTCCTGAAGAACTGAGATGGGACTTTAAACCCTTTTAATTTCCTGAGTAAATCTTTAACCATCAGAATAGTCTCATATAGCGATTTAAGGTCTCTGCCTTTCTTCTTCTGGGACTGTTCTTTATATAACAACAGGGGTGGTGAGAGCAAGTCAACCCAAGAATTTTCAAGGCAAGTACTTCTGTCTTATAAGCATGATTATTACACTTAATTGCTGACCTGTAGTATCAGAGCCAATGTGGGATCTCTCTTTCTCATAGTTTTACCACTCTTTCCACCCTTCCATATCTACATCTGTCTGTTTATTTTACAGTCTATATTGGGATGAGTCATCTCTAAAACTGCCCATTTTTCTTCATCACCTGTAACTGGGGCTCTAGTGACTGATTCAGAAGGATGAAGACATCTACTTGAATCCAACATTAATCCCTCCTCTGGAGCATTGGTTAATCTCTCAAGCCTGTAGTCCAAAAAATTGTACTAAATAATAACTAAAACCAACATTTTTTCATAACCAACAGCTTGCCTAACACTTCATTACCCTGCTTAGGCAGTGGGTATTAAATGATTTCCAGTTTCCTCTGAATGAACAAATGCGGACTGAGACCCTTAGTTTGTGCATTAAAAAGTAAATATTTCGTCTCATTTCAGCTTTAAAGAAAACACTCCTTACCATTAGATGTGATGTTCTGTGAAGCTATTCCTTCAGTAATTTACATCTATCAATCTTTTTAAATGGAGCAGGCATTGTAAAGAGAAGTGATAACTTTGATTAGATGAAAAGCTATAGCTGAAAGAAATGGACTGGCTTCTAATAAGTAAGCTTAACCTTTTTTTTATTTATTTATTTTTATTATTTATTTATTATTATATTTTTTTTACTGTGCATTGGTTTTAAAAAAGTCTGTCTCTCTGCAAACATAGCCTCTTTTCTATCCACCATAGCTGTCACTGCACTTGCTTTGCAGGTTTATTTTCAAAGTAAGTGGGTCCTGATTGCTTTTAAGTTAGCAAACATTATTTTAGTAGTTTTTCCATCTGAGATAAAATCTTTATAAGGATTTGAATTATCTATGCCTTTATAGGCTGAAAACTGGTTTTATTTATTTTTTTAATTTTTTTTCCACTTGATTGACTACATAGCTTTTCAAAGCAACATAATTCTTCTTGATATAGGAAGTTAAGCCACCATAAGGTGTGTACTGATATAATTCATCACATGCTTACTGTTATTATGAAATGCATAACTCTTTTTACTGTTATCCTTAAATTAGAAAAGTCACTTCTTTTTTAGTTCTATTACCACATTACAATTTATGTCCTTAGACTGGTAGTGGTATAATTGCGTTTGTACTATCTTTCTGCTTAGCTATTTTGCATCAATAAACTTTTAGTTTGACCTGTAAAATATAAAGTGTGGAGACAGCTAAATTAGTGTAAAAGAACCTCAGTAATTCTGATTACAAAGTCTACCTTTCTTGACACTATCAATAAGACATGTTATTTGACTTTAACTTAAATATGTGTAATGTTTACATTGGTTTTTTTTTTCTGTTTTGCAGTAATAAAAGCAAAGCCTATTTAAAACAATATACTGATCCTTGAAATGGAAAAGTGCGCGTTTGTGTGTGTGTGTGCAAGTATGATGCAAAAACATATAATTTTGAACATTTCAGGTAGTACAACATCTTGACAAAGTCTGATGGATTTGCTGTTCTCTTTTAAAGGTGGTTATTCAAATTAAGCACCATCTTTTTCAATATGCTTTTAAGGTTCATCCTAATGGAAGTAATAATACTGAATAGCTAGATAGCAATTCACATATTCAAAGCACTGCGCAAACATTAACTAATATAGTTACACAACATCTAAATAACTATAATACTGGCTGTCAAGGCAATGAAGAAGTAGACAAATGCATGGCACTGTGTATGGTCCTGGAATGGATTCTACAGAGAGGAGGGAGCAAGCACAATCCCTCTTAACAGAGTGAGGTTCAGCCTGACAGTATGCTCCAGGTTTGCATTGTTCTCTTTCAGCCACCTGCAATGCTATGTTTAAAGTGTTAATTAGCAGGTAGCAGATGCTGGTCCATTTCCAGTTCTGTCTTGGAAGTGTTCTTTGTACTGTACATCAAAATATAATGGTGCCAATTCCAGGTTTCCAGTGACTAGCTTCCTATTGAACATCTGGGTACAATTCTGGATACTGACTTTTTGAGAGGTTGTTCTTTTAATCATCCTATTTTTTTTTCTCTTGTTGTTGGGTGCTTATTTAAACAAGCTGCTGACAAGATTGTAGAATAAGGAAAGAAAAAAAAAAAGATTTGGTGTTTTGGGCATCAGCATCCCGTCATTGCAATCTTTACATATTAGCTGGCCTATGGCAATAAGAGCAGAATATCCTAATTAATTTATTGAAGTGCTTGAAAGATACAGTGGGAGACATTTAATTCTTTGTGCCTTTCTGTTACTTTCCTGGTTTAAAAATTGTTGCT
This sequence comes from Anser anser, assembly GCF_964211835.1. Classification (NCBI taxonomy): domain Eukaryota; kingdom Metazoa; phylum Chordata; class Aves; order Anseriformes; family Anatidae; genus Anser; species Anser anser. The sequence continues at coordinate 203,803,420 of NC_139720.1, read as the reverse complement.
GTTGAGGTGTGTTAAACAATAGCAGAGTTAATGTTCCTCAGTGACACCAGCTGAAACCAAATTAGTGCCATTTACAGACATACATTTTATTCGCTATACCTTGAATAGATAAAGAAGTAATCCACTTTCCTGCATCCATGACATCCCTTATTCCTTGTGGCCTTGCCGAATGTAATACACTGCAATAATAAGCTAATCTGGAGGTGGTGAAAGCACTGATTGTTACTTTAGTTTTATTGCAAGCTGAGAAGAATATGTTCAAACTTTTGGCTTTCAAGTGCAAGGGAAAGATTTCTTCTCAGTGTTAATGTTCAGCCATAACAATATAACCTCCTCCATTTACATGTCATCTTTCATCATAAACATTCAAAAGAAGTGTATGAATGTGATTGTGAACACAGTTTGTGAATGGATCGCTTCACACAGGTTGAAATCAAGTGGCAGTTGCTGGGAGATGTGCAAGCATTTAGTAGTGAATAACATTCTGCAGAGCAATTTGGGGCATGTTGAATTGAGACTCCTTTGCCTGAGATGAGTGACATGGCTTTAAAGATAATAAGCAAGGTAGTTCTAGTTATATTATTTATTTAAAAACAGTCCAGGCTTTCTTCAGCACCATGATTCTGGTTCACCTGTTGGAATATCAGATTCAATTAAAAAATATGATCAGCAAATATCTGTTAGTAAAAATTCCTACCGCTAGCAACTGTCCATTGCTTTTCTCTGTGATTTTTTTTTCTTCTCACTGTGGAAGTGAAGAGCTCATGCTTTAGAATGCAGTGGTGAAAAACATAAATGTATGCACTAAGAGGAGAGCTATAGGAATCACAGTAAATCATTGTGCTTAAATTTTATTCCTGAATATTGAATTCCTACATTTTGAGAGCAATCCTGTCAGACTTCAGTGGTCTGTGATGTTTTGTGAAGCCCCATTATATGTCTCTCTGGGAAGCTCACCTTACAATTTTTTAATTTATTTACTTTTTTTCCCTCTATGACTTCACTGGCTTTGCAAAACCCCAGCTTCTGTCTTGATGTACTGCATCGTTTGCATTTCCAAAATCACACTTGTGCCCTAAAAAAATATACCTCTTTTCAATTGAAATCACTAATAATGAGATATTTCCAGGCTTTTCATTAAAAGCCAGCAGATGTCGTAGTTTCTCCAAAGAGAGCAGGTTTATCCCTGATGCTTAGAAACTGCAGCAATTTGTTGGTCATTTCTGTGCAACGTTTTACACCGAAATAGTTCTGTATTTGTTAAGTTATTGTTCAGCAACATGTTCTAACCATCTGATTTTTAGATACTCTCAATTTTAGGCAAAATATATCGACACATGAAATCTCCCTGTATTTCTTGTTGAAACATAAGGAAGATGCTGTGGTGCTAACCACCCAAGACTGTGTGGCACATTTTCCTAACTTTATTACTGTTACCCCTCAATTCAGTCACATTTGATGTCTGACCTTTCTTTCTGCTACTGCTCTGATGTGTGTTCAAAATGGTTAAATGGATCCAAGTTAATGAGATGCTGCACTGAAGCAACTGAGTAAATATTTTTGTAATGAGAGCATAAATGATAGAATGTGCCGACTAGTAAAATCAACTGAAATTCATCTTACCTAACTTTAGTGGTTTAAAAATTGGATAGGTAGTCTGAAGTAGCAGTTGTGCCTTCCTCTGCAATTAAAAGAGGAAAAAGAAAAAGAAAAAGAAAAAGAAAAAAAAGAAACACTTTCAAAGGCCATTTCATATCATTCTAAGATTAGTGTTGGAAAATTGTCCTCTGGAGATACCTGTATCTCTCAATTAAGTATAGAAGAAACCTAAATGGCTGTTTCAACTTAAGTGGTTAATTTAAAAATGGCTGGAATTAGGTGATCTTAACAGACAATGAATCTTGCCCACTCTGCTCTTTTTTTTTTCTTTTCTGCTTTCTATGTAAAAACAGTAGGAAAATTGTATTGTTGATTACATCAGCAGTAGTTAAATAGAAAATATTCAACCTATGGCAGCTATGTATATACCTGTGGTTTCCGTTGTAGTAGCTCCTGCAAATCATTATCAGTATTTTTTTTTTTTTGCAGCATGGGTAGGGGAGGGTGATGAAGATTCCCATTCAGATACAGAATTGAAGTGTAGCAACTACTTTCCCAGTGACCTCCATCTTGACTGATGCATCAAGGGTTGATCCTGGAGTCTAAAAGCAGTCTTCCCTAGGGGGTAGGCTGAGGTGGGGGGGGAGTTGGAGAAGAAGGGAAAGCAAGAAGAAATGTGGAAGACAGAAAGTGTGAACAACAGCTGATATCTAACTTCCTTTTAACAGTCTGCTGCAGGGTTTCTTGCACAGAAAGATGGTGGCACAGCCAGGGACACAGAGTAGACCTGCTGAGATGTCATGGTGAAGATCTCATCCGAAGCCTTATCCAAGTGCATCCCTAGATTTGCAGTAAAGAAAGCAAACAACAACAACAAAAAAACCACTGGAGACACAATATAGCTAAAATTTAGTTTATTGAATAAGTGTTGAAATTTAGCTTTTGTGATTAAGTTTTTAACAAGAGGAAAGAGTGAGATACAATTAACATAGGGTGCCTAAAGGTTAGACAATAACACTGCCTAAGACTTAGACAAGCAGGCTGAACTAGCTATCTTGGCTATCCCTGCACTCAATGGAGAAAGAAGGCTAAACAGAAGTCTGCTTTTGGATGCAAAAGAAGCTGTTGCCATCTCCTTCCCTTACCTACGAAGACAACCTATATAAATAGTTTGAAGGCTAATATTAGTTAAGATGTCTTCCGTGCAAAAAAAAAGAAAAGAAAAAAAGAAAAAAAAGGAAGTCATCACAAAACTAATAATATTTAAAGAAATCTAAATGTTGAAATAAGCATATGCTTACAGAATATTTTTGCACTCAAGATCAGACACAACTTGGCAACTTGTAGGGGGCTAATTCAGATAAATGGCATAGATAATAATGAAGATATATGCTTGTAATAGGATGGAATGATGAAGATACATGCTCTATAACAAACTGGAATAACAGACGAGGGCTTCCGAGTATGCCAGAAGATAGGGAGTCTAGAGTAGAGCTAAGCTGGGATTCCTCAGAAAGCACTTTATGACAGGCAATGATTTCTTGCAATTCACACTTCAGGCAGACACAAAAAAAGAGAGGGGGTTGTGGAGAGGGGGAAAATTGTGCTCACTAAAAACTCCTGACACCTTTTCCAATCAATGCTCAAAATACAGTTGTCTGTCTTGGATAAAAAGGAAATCATTTCAGAATAGAAATTAGGAGGATTTGTTGTGAAATGGGTCAGGAAAACAGCTTGACCTCAGTTAGGAAGGGGCTCTGTGCACTGCTTGGACCTATCAAAACATGTGCAGTATTAAATATAGCTCCTACTGACATTCAAATTTGTCTGCTACTGATCTGCTTCTAGCTGAGAAATGATGGCTCTGCTGGTGTAGCTGAGTGAAATGGTTACGGTTAGCATCTTTCTCGACAAAATCTGCCCATATTAAGTTCACAGCTTGCCTGAAGCTGGTCCTGAAGTCAAGGGTTATTGTTCTGTGCTTGATGCTTTCAGCTAGGGTCATTTATTGTATTTTGAGATAAAAGTGGGATCTCAGTATTGATAAATGAAAGGTTTTTATCAGTATATACCTCACCCAAAGTAAGGGAAGTCCTTTGGTAACTTCTTTAACTCAGGAAAATTGTACAAGTTCAAAGTTAGAGGCATTTATTTTTTATTCTCTCTCTCTCTGCCCCTGGAGAGCCATGCTGCCTGAACCATCTCAGTATTCAAAGCAAAGGAAAGCAAGTGATGACCTGGCAAACCTGGTGTTTCCAGCATGGCTCTCCTCTAGAAGCACAGTCCTGGGGGCACCTGAGCATCCCCTTTCTTCACAGCCAAGGGCAATGCTTGTCATTCTTCCCCTTTTTTACTCCTCAGAGAAATTTTGGGTCAGGGCCACATCCCCCCAATGTCTGCAGCCTTCTTCTGTGTTCCTGACTTTCCCATCTCTCTTCTTCCACCAGAAGAGTTGGTCATGATTAGCAAAGATGGTTTGCAAGAAATATTGGGACAAAATGTCCCAGTTGCCCTTACTGAGAAAGAATCCATCCCTGTTGCCAAGAGAAGGTATAAAAATCTTGACCAAGTTACAACCAACTAGTCTTTTAAATGTCACTGTGCCAAAAGTGTACTGCTGATATTTGCCTAGATTTCTGAAAAAGGAGACTGTTGTGCTATGGTTTGATATTAGCAGATCTAGTTTACGTATCTCCTCCTACATTCCTTCTGTAGTAACATTGTTAGAAATGGTATTTGCAGAGTGAGGTCTATTGTGTATATATTGGTTTTGAAATACTGTGGTTTCCAAAGAAATCCTTCTCACGTCAGCATTTCTAGCCTGGTTGGCCAATGTTTACTCTATTGTTTTACTTCTTAAGCTTGTTTTAATGCCACAGTTTTCAAAATAATTTATCTGAGGTTGGAGGTTTAGCCACATTAACTAATTCCTAAAGTACTGCCCACCCAGCTGGGGGTACTGAAAGCAGCTCTGAGGTTGTGGCACCTGACTGTGCCTGTAAGAGGAGGAGATGTGACTTATTGTCACTGTCAGAAAGGCAAAAAGTTAAATGAAAAATCAGGCTGATTGATGAATGCCACCCACCAGGGAGAACTTGGCAGCAGGTAGAAGCAGTCCTTAGAGGTATCTGAACAACATGTGATGCATTTCAGTGCTGGTTTTTAAATCTTCTTGAAAAGAAAATTTAATCAGGCTTTGGGGCCATAGGGAGAAGAAAAAGTACAGAATTCACTTGGATTCCCTTATAAGAAGTATGTTGAAGGGCCCAAACCCACTTTTTCTATTGGACTACATGTGGGTTTTGCTCTGTTTTTAAAATAACGTGAATACCCCCTCAACTTTCACAGATTCACAGATTCACAGATTTTTCTAGGTTGGAAGAGACCTCAAGATCATCGAGTCCAACCTCCGACCTAACACTAAGTACTCCACTAAACCATATCCCTAAGCTCTACATCTAAACGTCTTTTAAAGACCTCCAGGGATGGTGACTCCACCACCTCCCTGGGCAGCCCGTTCCAATGCTTAATAACCCTTTCGGTAAAGAAGTACTTCCTAACATCCAACCTAAAACTCCCCTGTCGCAACTTTAGCCCATTCCCCCTCGTCCTGTCACCAGGCACGTGGGAGAATAGACCAACCCCCACCTCTCTACAGCCTCCTTTCAGGTAACTGTAGAGAGCGATGAGGTCGCCCCTGAGCCTCCTCTTCTCCAGGCTGAACAAGCCCAGCTCCCTCAGCCGCTCCTCGTAAGACTTGTTCTCCAGACCCCTCACAAGCTTGGTCGCCCTTCTCTGGACTCGCTCGAGCACGTCCATGTCCTTCCTGTAGCGAGGGGCCCAAAACTGAACACAGTACTCGAGGTGCGGCCTCACCAGAGCCGAGTACAGGGGCACAATCACTTCCCTCGACCTGCTGGCCACACTGCTTCTTATACAGGCCAGGATGCCGTTGGCCTTCTTGGCCACTTCTCTTTAACTTCTTCTTTAACTTCTCTTTACCTAACAAGAGATTATGCCCTGGTTCCTTTGAAATAGAACCCTATTTTCACAACCTGTTTTAATTTTTTTTTTTCCTTTCTTTAAGTCAAACCTAGGTATTTTCAAGAGCATTTCATTCTGGAAATGATCTATCTGTAGCTAAAGAGGATGGTTTTACTTTGTATAAAACCTGTATTTCTTCCCATTCCCAAGCCTGGGTTGACAGAAACTGTGATCCAGGATATAGCATGATATTTTGGTTTTAGCATTGTTTTTAAATTTGGCTTTTTGTTGATTTTTTTATCACTGACTATTTCTGCTTGTCTCCATAATCTCAGATAAAGAGGTGAGAAATTGCTTTGAGAAAACCTGTTTGGTCAGAAAAATGTTGATTTCATAAAATCACATGTTTTTGAGAAAGCATATTTTGTGGCAAAGCTTTTACTGAGACATCATTCCGACCTTAGATGGATCTGATTTTTCAGATCTGAGAGAGCAAGCGTTCCACTACAGAGCATCAACCAGCCAAATAAAGAGCTGGAATGTGCAGAGCCTGCGTTCAAGTTAGTTTTCGGAATCAAGAAAAGGCATTAGCTTTTTCCCTACAGGCCACACCAGCTCATTGTCTAGAGATCTACTGGCTATTCTACTGTACACAGATTTGTAACAACAATTACATATAAATTTGTTTTATGCTTATGATGCTCCAGAGGTATAAACAAGAGGAAGATCATAGGGAGAAGAAATGCATTGTATTAGAGCAGCTAACAAGTTTTCAGGAACATAAAACATTCTTCAGTTCTTTGCTTTCCTAAAATGTTTCTGCTTTTGTTTTTCCCAGCTGCAGCATTTGCTTAAAATGATATTATTTCTCTTGGCAAAACTTTGTGTTTGGAAATGTTTGTCACTTTCTAGTTTGCTACATAGAAATAAATAAATAAATAAATAAATAAATAAATAAATAAATAAATAAATAAGAATCCCAAGCAAACACAACCACTGTTTTTTCAAGTCTTGTTTTTTGAAACCCATGAAGACCTTTACCAAGCTTTTACTATTCTCAGTAGGAGACTGGTTCAGAAACATTCCAGTTCTAACTGTGCCTTTGGACTGATGGTGTTTCAGGTTTGAAAAAGACAAATGGAGTTTGGTATTCTTTAATGACATTTAAGCACACAATAAATCCACCACGTACACAGAAGAATAGGTACACAGAGTACTTGAAGCTGAAATATTATTCTCAATAGCGTGTTTCCACCACAGATAATGGGTTCTATGTGGCCGCAGCCATCTTAGGTTTCCATTTCTCACCAGTTTCCCTCATTTATTGCCAAGTTGTTGCGTTCCACTTATGCTACTAGAGCTTTAGACAGAACCAGTTCTGAGAGGAATAATTATATATTCCTTCCTGGGGGAAAATACAAGCTCAAAGGAAAGTTTCTAAAGGATTTATAAGTCATAGCACTTACCTTCAGGAATGATCTCCTTGGAGAAAGGAGATTGGGGTTTGGGTGCTTACTGTACAGTGCCCTTACTCTGTGTTGCTTCCTAATGTAACCTTAATGCCATTATTTTACAATCACATCCCTGCTAGAGCAAACGGAGCATGCAGATAATCAGTAGTAATTAATTTTGGACACCAAGGAGTTCCTAGCCAGGCCATCCTGGCATACACACCTTTTTTCTACGAGCTGGTATATCTGGATGGAGCACAAGTACCCTGGAATACCAACAGCAATGACCAAGGCAGAAGCTGGCTATGTGCAAACCTTGATCTAGTTGTACTGGAAGCTGAGAAAGAGGCATTTGCATTTTTACTTCTGGGATTTTGCTCTTTCAGATGAATGGTAGGAAGAGAGAGCGGGGAATACTTTCATAGTGACCAAAATTATAGTTCAGTGTAAGGTATTCTGGACAGCTGGAAGATAACTAAGTAGCAGACTGTTCGTTAAATGCTGGTGGTAGGAGAGCCCAGATAGCCCTCAGTTTACCAATGTTTCCTGCTTTTCACCTTTTGTGATTCAAGAGATTCTGCTTTTTTTACCTGTGTGGGCAGCAGCATTTGTTTATACCTGTGGCTTTGTAGCTCCATGGTTTCTATAATGAATGTCATGTTCTGGATTCACATAATTCCTAGCAGATTGGTATTTTAGTCCACTAGTGTTCATGCTTTGAATTCAGCTGGTCAAAGCAGTGGCTGACACAGAAGCAGGAGCCACAGTACAAGGACACAGAACTATTAGAGAGTATCTAAAGGAGGGTTATGAAGATGGTGAAGGGTCTAAAGGGCAAGACATGAGGAGCAGCTCGGGTCCCTTGGTTTGTTCAGCCCAAAGCAGAGCAGACGGGAGGCCTCATGGCATCCTGCAGCTCCCTCACGAGGGGAGCGGAGGGGCAGGCGCTGAGCTCTGCTCTCTGGGGACAGCGACAGGACCCGAGGGGATGGCATGGAGCTGGGATGGAGAGGGTCAGGCTGGGTGTTAGGGAAAGGTTCTGCACCCAGAGGGTGGTTGGGCAGGTTCCCCAGGGCAGTGGTCACAGCACCGAGCCTGCTGGAGTTCAAGAAGCATTTGGACAATGCTCTCAGACATATCGTTGAGGTACAAGGGTGGCTGAAGAGGGCACATGCCTCACCTTTCTTTACAATCATATATATAAATGTGGGTATGCAGGAATACTTAATTGGATGCAATATCCTGCTCTGATTGCATTTTTATTTTTATTTACACAGTCCCCAAGGAGCTCTGCCACTGTCTCCATCTCTTCAATTTGCAAGTTGCTCAAACTCAGCTCAGTAGACTAGTTTTGCCCAAGTTTGAACTGTTCTGCCTCCTAAGTAGACCTGAGAGAAAAACATTCATACTGCTTACCCTTCAGAGGAAGGAAAAAATAAACCACTAAATGGCTGTACAAGTAGAACTGTACAAGGATTGCTGTAAGTCTTGGAGAGCAAATGAGATGTAGATCTGGGAAAAAAAAATGTAAATTTTGTGTTAGAGACTAAATAAATTGTGTGCATAAAGGAAGCCAATTGCTGTTTTACGGGCAATCATAATCCTGGTGTTTCCTCACATGTGAGCATTTGATTTTGAAGCCTTGCTGTTCTTTTCATGCCATTTCTGTGAGTTCTTATAGACCCTGAAGCACTAGCAGACACAATAAGCATTAGGATGAAGGGACACATTTATAGAAAGTGTTGCTGATAAAATGTGACAAATCCAAAGGTTGCAGATAACTAGTAATATTCGTAAGGGAACTGCTCTCCATAGCTGATTAGTATATATTATACCACCTGGCAAGTCCAGACGGTTTTGACCAATCACCTGTATCCTTCAGGAACTTTATGGACCTGAAAGTCTTAGTGTAGCATCCTGATTAGAGAAAAAGAAATGGGCCAGGTGCACCAGGTGTCAGAAGGAAACAACCGTATAGATCTATAAAACCTACAATGTTTTAAGAATAGATTGCAGGTTTCATTGGTAAGACAACAGGAGAAAGGGATCCTCACAGACCTTACAGTTAGATTGACAAGGGGGGTTATGACGCAATATGCTAAGCAATACAGCGTTGTGTTTTCATTAGCCTTTTAACTTAGTGGAAGCCACATTAAAAGATAGGACACATCAAAAAGAGATCTGCCAAAGCTTTGTGAAGAGGAAGATGTCTGAGCTTATTAAGCTCTGGGGAAAGTATGTTTTAAATCCATTACTTTCATAACGATTTAGATGGTTACTGTGGAGACCGGGTCAGGCACTGCACATATTCTCATTACTGGGCATTGGGAGGATATAGCCCTACCACCTTCCAGGTGGAAGGCACTTCCAGTGTCTAGTAATGAGAATATGTGATTTTGGTAATTTTCATGCCTCAATAGATTGGAACCAGTGTCACCAGCATCCCTGGGCTGCAGCTTTGTGCACCAAAGGGAGAGTTTCACTACGTCTGCTGTGAGCAGGGCTGTAGCTTTGTGGAGAGGTGTTACCTGGGGAAAAAAAAAATACTGATGCAGCAAATGTGTAATTTATGTTACACGGCTAGTTACTTTCTCTCTTTAATGTATATTTATGGTACCATCAAAGTGAAACTGTCTGCTAGAATATTTGAGCAAACTCTATAGATTTATCCTAGTGGCAAGAACAGTTGTCTAGAAGATGGGAAGTTTCAAATCCCTAAAGACAGACTGGGATATTAAACACAATCCTTCCTTACCTAAGCAGATGCTCCCATTACTGAGCTACTAAAGAAAGGGAAAGATGACCTCCTCTTTCCCAGCTGATTTTTTTTCCCCCCCTTCAGGATCTTTCTTTAAAGCAGAGGGTTGCTTTGAGACCACACTGCAACAGGCTGGACTATTTTCTGAAGATGGGTAGGTATGCATGCCCAAACTGATGATAAATAAGCAGAAAATCTTCTTACATTGACAAGCATGCAGTTGTGTGCATGCTTGTGTCCTCATCTAAGCATAAGCAGAGTTTCTGTCTCCAGAGTGGACAGACACTTACCTAAGCCCCTCTGGAAAGTGCAGAGGCATGTATCTCCCTTGCATCTGGATTCATTCAGCTTGCTCAGAAAGTGCCAAGCACCTATCAGTAAGAAGACCTTCCAGAACTGAAGTCAGCTTAGAAAAATACATCTGCAAGAGGAGGAAAGGATTGCCTCTTCTCCTCATGTCTTTTACATAATGGTCTGATAGTCTGAACACTTGCCCATGAGGAGAAGGGCTTGAACATTATATAGCCCACCTCAGCTTGTGAGCCAGAAGAGCACCCTAGTACATAACTGATATTTAGGGAGGTGATGTAGGTGTTTGTGCTAGCTTGCATCGTTTGGTAGGATAGAGCTGCTCATGTTTTAAATGTATGATTTTTGTTATATATCATGCCTAGCAGCTTTAGGATATAAGTAATTTGCACAACATTTCAAAAAGCATGTAACAAATATTTCAATGAACTGTATAAAAGGAGTATATAAAGGAAAAGTAAAAATAATGACACTTTTGAAACTGCACATTCTGCATGAGCTGGCATCTAATTTGACAAAGGAGATACTTGTAATTTTTTTTTCCCTCCTTTTAAAATTCAAATTAGAAGAAACAGGTTTTATTCAGATCCCTGTTTTAGATTCATAGAAATTAAGATTGAGAAATCAGTGTGACATTTTTGTAGTTCTTATAATAATGTCTGAAAACAGGCTTTTGTTAATTGTCATTTTTAGTGTTCTCTCTTGTGGAAGAAAATCCAATTTGTGCAATAGCGTGTGTCTGTACACAGCATGCAGAGCCAGTGATAGCATTCTGCATGGTACAGCTGGAAGGAGACTGAAGCAGGGGATATAACTCCATGCTGCAGCTTCTTATAAAGTGATTCCTAGATGTACTAATTATTTTTCAGATCATGAATATAAGCCCATTATTAATAAAAAATAAAAAATAAAGTGTTCAAAGAAGAGTTTGGGATAGATAGGGGAATTTAGGTTAGGTGTCTGTGCTTATGACATCAATAAATAAGCAGAAAATCTTTCTGTTGTTGATGAAGTCTCTGAGTATCTTAAAATATACTCTTTGACTAAGGCAAGCTGCAAGAGGAAGAACCAATCTGAAAATCTACTTATGTGAAATGGCCTTGAGCAGGTAAATCTGCAGAGAAATTTGGGGGTTTACAGCTTAGGTGCTCTCCATGGATCTTTCTGTTGGATTGTACACTTATTCTGTTCCTGCTGTTGTTGCAGACAAACTTGTAATTTATTTCATTAAATTAAATCAGGCATCATTCCCATTTCTACTTGACTACATACCTACGAAAAGATGCAAACAAAATTAAGTTAGAAAGACATCATAAAATGAAATGAACTGATCTCTTTCTCCAATGTGTCTGTATCTACATATCCTTGAGGGAACTCCGGTAGGTATCTCATCACTCTATCCTCTTATTATTGAATGTAGTGTTTACTAGCTTTCCTACAGCCCTAGCGAGAACCCATCTTTCCGATTCCACTATTTACCTTTACTATTTAGCTGTAGTCCTTTATTTAAAAATAAATAAATACAATTTAAAAGTAAATCATTGGAAAAGTAAATGGAATAGTTGGCTAGGTGTGTATAGAACTGTATGAAAGCACATTACAGAAAGTATATGGCAAGAAAAATATTTACTAGTAACAGTAATGAAGTACGTGTTGCCTGAGAAATTTGTACATGTTTGATTATCTATCTTTATGTAACAGGCCTTAGGTAAATAGTGTTTGGGGTTGTGTTTCCTTGCATTTGGGAAATCTCTATAAATGATACATATTTCTTTTTACTGAGGCATTTGGCTGCTGTTCATATCTATGCAAATAGGGGTGTTCTTCAAGCACTGAATGACTGCAGGCAACTATTTCTGAAACTCTAGGGCCAGATTTAAAGGATAAATAAATATACATTAATGTGCATAAATTAAACTATTGCTTGATTGCATGTGGAGGCTGGAAATAAATATAACAATGTCTGATTAACTTGACCATTTAACAGAAAAACCTGCTGCTTCAACTATTGTTTAAAGTATGAAAATATGCAATCTCCTTGAACTATAAAATGGTTTTAAGAGGTCCCCTTCAAATACATGGCTTGTATAAAATAAGTATTCCAGCTCCAGATGAAATCCAAGTTCTCACAGACTTTATTGTTTCAGAACTGAGACGGGGCAAGCATATTCTCCCTGCTCTGCACTAAAAAATCTTGAATCTTGTACTTTCATGGACTTGTCTCCTTTCATTGTTGTCAGTTTTTGTTAGGGTGGGGAGGGAACAATGGAAGGATAGTGGCATTTTAGTTGTTGCTGCTGTATTTTGTTTGTTTGGTTGGTTGGTTTGGTTTTTAATTTTTGTTGTTTGTTTGTTTGCTGTTACCAATATAAGCTATGTCTTTTATGGCTCTTAATGGGCCTGTATTGACGGTCATGTCCTTGCCCAACAACTTTTGATCTAAATGCAGAGTGGACCCAGCTGCAGCAATCCATGTAAAATAAAACACCTGACCAAAACTGATAACTCATTGTTCTTTGATTGAATATGGGTGACTTTCTAAGAGGCTCAGGGCCAGGTCATTAACTGGTATAAATCTGCTTAGTGTTAATATCACTGGACTTGCACCAATTAATGACAGATGCAGATCCAAGCTATTTAGACCTGTGCAGAGAGCATGTTTCCTCAAGACAAGAGCAGTTCTGTGCTGCTAAAATGTCTTGAGCTATAAGGGTGAGCCATGGCTGTATCTCTTTGTATAATAAATAACATTTGTTTTCAAGTGAGTGCCCAAAACCTCTGGCCTCAATAGCAGTCTAAATTTGTTGCATCTTCTGATCCACAGTGGTTCGATCCAGATGGATATCACATAGCTAGAGTCAATCCAGCATGATTTCTGTCTTCCTTTCAGTTGTGACACTTGGATGGAAATCCAGCCCTTATGGTAATGAATAGAGCACTACATCACTTTACATTTCTCTCGTATTTATAGGTCTCCTCCTTTCACATATTCATTTGAATAGCACATCTGTGATCAATTGTCATTTTGTCCACTTCAGATCCTAAGAGGCAAAAGGAAAAAACATTAATGCTATTAGGCTGATGACCAGCACCTTAATAGCTTTTCAGTACCATTTCAATGAAAATTAATTTGTACTAAGTTAATTTTGAAGGATCACATAGAAAGAATGTTATCTTGGGTTAGGAAACATTCTGTGTAAACAACAATTCCTATGGAGGCATAACTGAGTTAAAGGTAAGGCATATTAATTAAGTGTTTGTGGCCCAGATAATCTGCAAAAGGCTTCTGGTCTTTCCAGATGATATTGTCCTTGATCACCACCTAAAGGTATTGTGTTGACTTTTAAAATGAGGAGCTGTAGACTGACAGACAAATGACTGACTAATTTCATACCAATGAGTCATAAATATTTTGTTGCTGTTGTTTTTCTGGAGATTTGTGTTTAAGGTGACATTTAGACAAAATCCATGTTTTTCCTGGGGGATAGCAAAAAGAAGGCGGCAATTTTCTGTTTTCATGGTTCTGGGCTGCTGCAGTGGCAGAAACAGGTCTGGAGTTAGACTATAAAGACCTGTCTCGCTACAGTCTCTAATCTAAGTGCAATTCTTTGGCAGATCATGCGGTACAGGTTAATCAGAGCAGACCTCTAGTGCTTTTCTTTGTTAAACCTCCCCTAGGTTCCTTTATAGCATTTAGATTATTTTTTTTAAGGGTAGGAGGAACCATTCTGATCATTTAGAGTGATCTACTTGTCTTGTGTAGGGATGTCAAAGGGCACTTTTAAGCAAGCTTTTGTTAAATGAATTTTCAAATAAAAGGGCCTGGGCTGTGGTTGATAAACTAGAGTTCTGCCCCCAGAAGAGAGTGCCTCAGGAAAAAAAGGCCTCTTCATCCACTCAGATATGCCAATAACTAGAATATTTCCAGTCTTGGACAGTTTTTACATTCTGAGATGGAGAAAGTGGAACACACCAAACACTAAAGACAAGTCTCGAGGAACAAATGAGGTGGAGGGACAAGACATCATGGCCTATCACACACAACAAAATGTTTGAAGCTCTCATTTTTAAAATGTAATTCGGAAAATGGGTGAGAACCTTAGTGGACATGAACACGTGTGTGTGACCAGGCCAAAAGGCAGTGTCAATGTTATTCTAAATGGTGGTATCCTATTATTCTAAACTCTTGAAAAGAATAAGCTCCTTTCCCAGGTACTGTATGGCATGACCTTCTCCTGCTGAGTGTGTAGGTGAAGGTCTGAGGTTGGATTGTGCAGCTATTTTGCTACTGAATCAGCGTGAGCTACCCGCTTTGCGCTTGGTCAATATATAAGTGGTCTCTTGAGCTAAGAGGAAGTAAGAGGGTAAGTAAAACAGAACTGGATCCAATCTTAGGACCTGAAGACAAGTGCTATGGTATGCCTTGGATCTACAGGTCAAACCCCTTGACTTCCTCCCCAGAACAGGACAACCGCTGTGCTCCCATCTGGGAAAAGTCCCTGCCCTCTGCTATTCCCCAAACTATGTCCTGCACATCTGGGAGAGAGCTGGCTGGCATGAGCCAAAACTGTACCAAGGACAGGCCAACAATAGAGAAGTGTGGGTAGTCAGAGGACATGGGGACATGGCCTGATTCAGTTCACTCACACAGGCACAATTTTGCTGTCTATCAAAGTGATACCAATTAGAAATGAGCGACACATGGTGTAGCATGAACTCTGGTAACCTGTGACAGGCGAGTATAACTCTGAAGAGGCACAGCAGGATCATTGTCGACGCAGTTATGTTGGAAATTTTCATGTAGCTCACTAACTGCAGCCTGTTTCCCTGGTATGTAGTGCTATCAAATGGCATGTTAACAACCCAACTGTGCCAATGGTCCACAGTTAGTTAACACCTATGATTTCCCAGATGCCAGGGAATGTGTAAGGAGGCTTGACATTACTTGATATTATGTGGTTTTACAGTGAAGTAAATGAGTTTTTTTTCAGCATGTCGTAACAGCCCTTGTCAACTGATCCCATGGATGACAAAGTCTTGCTGCAGGGAGTCCCACATTACTGCACATTAATGTTTCCTTTGAGAACAAAGAAAGAAACTAAATACTATTCATTAGATTGAAGTGGGATTTCAGGGCAAAAAGATTTGTGTCCACGTCTAAAAAGTGGATGATAGCACTCTTATTGAAAGTTTCTGGGAAGCCACTTAGTGACAAACTGAAGTTCTGCAACTTTCTGGACCCTTAGTCTAAGAAAGCATCTTTGTATTTTCTACTTTGAGGAAGGAATTTTTAATTGACACCATGCTCAGTTCTGTGAACTGTAAATGAAAATTTAGTCCTCTTAGTCCTCTACATGAGAGAGACAAGGATAATCCCACCAAATGAAAGCAAGCCTCTAAAGGAAGCCTCTAAAGGAGGATCCTCTCTAAGGAAGATAAATAGATGTTTAATATACTTATCTAAGACATATAGACTAGTAGACTAAAAGGTATCCAGAAAACCCTTTCTTTCACTAATCAGACCAACTCCTGTGACTGAAAAAGTGAGCTACAAGAGCCAACCCAAAATCCCAAACAAAGCAAAGTAAACTTTCTGCTTGCACTTCTCAAGCTCGCAGCTCAGTGGCTCATGGGAATTCATTTGCTCTCATTCTAAGGAGAGACAATGACAAAATTTGGATGACTGTCTGAATCAGTATCTTGTATAGACAATTGGTATGCCAATTGACCTGAATGTGCACTTTCTGAAACTGCTTATTTCTTTTTACTTGAACTGCCTGTGTCTCCCAGGACATCTCAGTTGGTTTGAGCCAGGTGTAGCAGCTGAGATAAGATCTAATCCTTCTGGGATTAGGGTGAAATAGATATTCAGCAGCACTTTCTCACATTTAATAGACCAGGGCTTAGTCTCATCTTAGTCTTAGTAAAGGGACTAGAAAGGAGACACACAACAGCTGTTTTGATTATTTTTTTTTTTAATTGCTGGGAACTATGCAATTTTATTGTGTTGTGGCATAAGAAATCTTGACCTCTTTGCTTTTTTAAGCAGTTATAAAGGATGAAGTTGATTCTAGGAGACAATCTCCAATGCACTATTTGTGTTAGAAATGTAGATGCATTGTTTACATATTACATTCTTCTGGCTTGTTATTGAGTTCACCTGACTGTTAGGAAGTGTGTCTACATTTTACCCTGTTTATATGTCTACCTGGACACTAGAGAAGAACAAGATAATATAAATACGGCAAAATTTAAGCAAACCATATTATTTGGCTTTTTACTAAGCCTCAGTGGCATGCTGAAATGCCTATAGCACTAGAGCAAAATTAGGAATGGAAATAGTTTTCAAAATGACTCTAATGTGTTTACCAAAACACAGGTAGGAAAAACTTTGTTAGTCTTTTAAGGCAGAACTATTTCAGGAAACTAAGTTAGGTAAAACTTGTATTCAAAACTACAAGCAGGTAGGAGGACTTGCAGGTTTCCTTAGTGAAGCTTGCAATATATTTCAGCTGAAATTTGGAGAGCTCATTTTTGTTAAATGCTTTAGTTGGGCACCAAGGTCAACAAGTCTTAATTCAGATCTAGGTTCACAAAATCACAGAATGGTTAAGGTTGGAAGGAATTTTTGGAGTCCATCTGGTCCAACCCCCTGCACGAGCAGGGACAACCATAGCAGATTGCTCAGAATCATCTCCAGGTGGCTTTTGAAAATCTCCCAGAGGGGAGACTCCACAACCTCTCTGGGCAACCTGTGCCAGCCAGTGCTCTGTCACCTGCACAATAAAGCAGTGCTTCCTGTTGTTCAGATGGAACCTCGTGTGTTACAGTTTGTGTTCCTGTCCTGGCACTGGGCACCACTGAAAAAAGCCTGGCTCCATCCTCTTTGCACCCTCCCTTCAGGTTTATATAGACATTGATAAAACCCCCCTGAGCCTCCTCTTCTCCAGGTTGAACAGTCCCATCTCTCTCAACCTTTCCTTGCAGACTACACTCTCTAGTACATCCAGGTCTCTCTTGATCTAGGGGGCTTAGAATTGAACACAGTACTCCAGCGCATGCTCACCAATGCTGAGTAGAGGGGAAGGATCACCTCTCTTGACGTGCTGGTGATACTTTGCCTCATGCAGGAAAGAATACTATACCCTTCTTAGTAGCAAGGGCACTAATGTTCAACTTGATGTCTTCCAGGACTCCCAGGCCCTTTTCTGCAGAGCTGCTTTCCAGCTGGGTTGTTCCTCTCCCGGTGTGGGACTCTGCATTTCTTGAACTTCATGATATTTTGGCAGCCCACTGCTTGATCTTTTCCATGCCCTTAGAATCAAGATGTGCTGCACTTAAAAAAAAAAAAAAAAAAAAAAAAAAAAAGGCAAACCCAGAAAATCTTTTGACTTTGTAGTCAAGCCCTTCGTGTCAATGTTAGTTGAAAAACTGTAAAAGGCATCTAACTCTTGACTAAGAACAGTGTCAAGATTGTTGGCCTGGCTGTTGGTCCAGATTTCATGTATACGAGCCCTGGCAGGTTCACTGGACTGGGTAGTTCTGTGTTTCTGCACCCTGAAGCACCTAATGCAGAACCCTACTGTGGCTACCATTGTTCTACTACATGGGAAAATCTTGTTTAAAAGAGCTGCCTGCAGCTATAATTATATTACAGTGTTTCCAAGTAGTGGTAAGGTGTGGTCTTGACACTCTTAAATGTGTCTTCTACAATATTCATGCACTACATATGGTCTGGGTTGCAGAATTGCTTAGACACATATAGAATTTATTTTGTAAGAGTTATAGAATGTGTCAGTCCAGACAATAGATTACATTAGCAGTCTGGATACAGGAGAGACTTTTACTATTGGATTTAACTGGTAAGGGGGGGAGAAAACAAGGCTCCATAAAGTTTTATCAAAGTACCTACTATAGCTCCCAATATCCCAGGGTTAAAGCTGATAAAAAGAAACAGAGGCCTGTAAAACAAGTCATACCTAGAGAACAGGAAAATACTCTGTGAATCATGTAAGTAACCATGTCTGTTTGTCCCTGGCACCTTCCAGGTATCAGCAAACAGAAGATATGTTGGTGAGCATGAGCTCTTCCTCCATTCAGCTGACTGCAGGAGACGTCAACAAAGGCCATGCACCTCATAAAGTTTCTTGTTTTACCTTAGCTTCCTTGTCTGTATCTATTTTGCAGTTCTATTTTTGTTTTTTGTTGAAGTGTCCACAAAGAGCAGGCACACACATTGACCATTCCCCAAGAAACTGTAGGGATCTGAGAACCCTCCAGATCAGCAGAGGAGTGCATCTCACCCAAAGCATGCATTTCAGGGGGCTTTCACCCTGCTACATGATTCCTTGCAGTATGGGGGCTGACATTGCAATCACACTATGTGACAATCTTTCTAGCATAAAAGGACAAAGCAACAGCTCTTGATTGGGAAAAATAATATATATTTTTTTGTTTTGTTTTTGAACTGTGATCTAAAAAGTAGACAAATCTTAACTGAAGACACTCTAATACTGAAGGTGTTATGTCATGAATAAAGAAGAGAAGAAAAGTGAATCAGTCTCTAGTGCCTAACAGAAGACAGAACTGAGTTAGCTGCAGTCAGGTAAAGCCATTGGGTAGGAATGAGCTGCAGAAGAGGAACAAGTCCTTTTTAAAAATACTGTTTTCAGGAAACAATACATAAAGAAAAATGAAAGTGCCTTTGTTGTTTGGTCCAGATATTTTATTGAAAGGTCCATTTAGGCTATAAAGCTGTAAGCTTTTGCCTTCAGGTCTGGATAATCCTTACGCTGTCTGGGTGCTGTAAAAATCTGCTTTATCTCCAAATACATGATGCTATTTGTCTTTTCAATTTCCCCTTCACATCAGAAATAGCTGCAAACAGTTAGAGTTATGACCAAATGTAAAGATAAACTCTTCCTACAAACAAGAATGGAGAGCATTGTCACTCATTGATATGATGAGAAGAAAAAGGCCTTCTTTCTCCTTCTTTCTAATCAAATCCCGAGACAAATCCTACAAAGTTATACAAAAGATACCTTTGAATGTTGTTAGCCGAACTGCCTTTTAAAACATTCTTTTTCAGCTAACTTACTGTCCTTCAGCAGTAAAATCCTGTATGGAATTTCTTGAGAGGGCAAGCACATTCCTCTTCCTTTCCATGTATCTTCCTTCTTGAAGGGATTTTCTTATCAGGTCTTGCTTCACTGGACAATTGAGACAGACTGTCTTTTTCAATTTGAAGGAACAGCAAAAGTGCATTACCCAGGCAAAATGTAACAAACAATAAAAAAGCTCCTTGATCTTTATGTGGATATGTGCGTGATCTGTGCAAGCATCCTTTCCCACTGTATGGTAATACCAATTCGTGCAAAAAAAACAAAACAAAACAAAATACCTATTATAAAATGAATAGTTTGTGGCTACACTATTCATAGAATCATAGAATCATAGAGTATCCTGAGTTGGAAGGGACTCACAAGGATCACTGAGTCCATCTCCTGGGTCCCCAAAGGACCACCCAAAAAATTAGACCATTTGAGAGTCCTGTCCTAGTGCTTCTGGAACTCCAGCAGGCCCGGTGCCGTGACTACTGCCCTGGGGAGCCTGTCCCAGTGCCTGAACACCTTCTTGGTGAAGAACCTTTTCCTAACACCCAGCCTGACCCTCCCCGTCCCAGCTCCATGCCATTCCCTTGGGTCCTGTTGCTGTCCCTAGAGAGCAGAGCTCAGCGCCTGCCCCTCTGCTCCCCTCATGAGGGAGCTGCAGGCCGCCATGAGGCCTCCCCTCAGCCTGCTCTGCTCTGGGCTGAACAAAGCAATGGACCTCAGCTGCTCCTCATACATCTTCCCCTCCAGATCCTTCACCATCTTTATAGCCTTCCTTTGGACACTTTAACAGTTTTATATCTTTCTTATACTGTGCCACCCAAAACTGCATTTAGTACTTGAGGTGAGGCCACACCAGCGCAGAGCAGAGTGGGGAAATCCCTTCCCTTCACCAGCTAGGAATGCCATGCTTGACGTACCCCAGAATATGGTTGGCCCTTGTGGCTGCTAAGGCACACTGTTGTCTCATGTTCAGCTTGCTGTCAACCAAAATCTTAGATCCCTTTCTGAGGGGCTGATGTCCAGCATCTTATCCCTCAAGCTACATACAGCCAAGGTTGCCCCTTCCCAGGTACAGAATTTGGCACTTGCTCCTATTAAACTTCATATTTTTGGTGATTGCCCAGCTCTTTAATTTGTCTAGATCTTTCTGCAAGGCCTCATCACCCTCAACTGAGTCAACAGCTCCACCCAATTTGGTATCTTCTGTGAACTTGCTCAAAAAACCTTCAAGTCCTACATCCAAATTGTTTATGAAAACATTGAAGAGGGCTGGTCCTAAAATGGAGCTCAGAGGAACCCCACTAGTGACAGGTTGCCATCCCAATGTAACCCCATTTACAAGAACCCTTTGGGCCTGACCCATCAGCCAATTGTTCGCCCACCTTATTATTTTTTAATCTAACTGTATTTTGGTCAGTTTGTCCAGCAGGATATTGTGAGAGACAATATCAAAATCTTTACTGAAATCCAGAAGGATTGCCTCAACTAGCTTCCTTTAGTCAACTAGATGGGTGATCTTGTTGTAAACGGAAATATGTTTGTCAAATATGACCTTCTCCTTGTATACCCATGTTGGTTGTTACCAATGTCTGAGTTGCACTTCAGGTGTTTTTCAATAACTCCCACAATAGTCTTCTCCATAATTTTACCAGGCCCTGCAGTGAGACTGACAGGCCTGTAACTACCAGGATCTTCTTTCTTGCCCTTCTTGAAAATTAAGAACACATTTGCCAGCTTCTAGTCAACTGGGAACTCTCCAGATTTCCAAGACCATTGAAAAGTAATTGAGATAGGTCCTGCAATGACATCAGCCAGCTCCCTGAGTACCCTGGGGTGAATCCTATCAGGCCCCATGGACGTATATGCATCCAGATGGAGCAGAAAATCCCACAAAATTTCAGGTTTGACTGGGAATTTATCATTCCCACAGTCATGGTCCTCCAACTCGGGGCAGCTGGGGTCCCAGAGCCCATCACTGGTGTTGAAGACAGAGGCAAAAAATTCATTAAACAGCTCTGCTTTCTATGTCCCTGTTTGTTAGGCTACTGTCCTCATCAAGTATTGGACCAATGTTTGATCTGGTCCTCCTTTTCCTGTTAACATACTTTAAAAAGCCTTTTTTTATTATCCCCCACACTGCTGCCAGCTTCAACTCTAATTGAGCCTTGGCTGCATGAATTCTCTCCCTACAAAGGTGAGCAGCATCCCTGTAGTCCTTGATATCGCCCGACCCTGCTTCCAGCAACCATGCACTTTCTTTTTCCACATAAGCTCTTGAAGAAGATCCCTGCTCAGAGAAGCTGACCTTCTGTCCCTCCTGCTTGACTTTTGACATTTTGGAATTGCCTGTTCCTGCGCTCTTAGGAGGTGGTACTTAAAAACCCACCAGCACTGATGGACCCCAATATCTTTAAAAGCAGTTTCCCAGGGGACCTCACTAACTCGTTTCCTGAACAGTCTGAAGTCTCCTCCCCTCAATCCAGGGTTGAAGTTTTGGTGGCAGTTTTCCTTCTATCACCAAAGATTTTAAACTTGACTGCTTCATTGTTACCATGGCCAAGGTGGCCACCTATAGACAGCTCACCTACAAGACCCTCCCTGTTTACAAGCAACACGTCTAGGAGGGCACCTTTCCTAGCTGGCTCCCTTAGCACCTGTATCAAGAAGTTATCATCAAGGTGTTTCATGAATCTCCTGGACGTGTTTTTATCTCAACTATGTGATATTCCCATTTGTCATCTGGCAGGTTGACGTCCTCCATAGGGGCAAAGGCAGCTGATCTAGAAGTCTCTCAGTTCCATAAAGAATATTTCACCAGTGTTGGGTGATCTATAGTAGACTGCCACAATGACATCCCCTTTATTTGCTTGTTCTTCAGCTGTTCCCTATGTTTACCTTGTGAGCAAGTGCATATTTAAGAAAGTTGCATCAAGACTAGAGGTGGTGTTGCGTGTCCTCCTCAGGCATTGCTAACCACCCTGGACAGACTGCACTATCCCACTCCACTCATTAAACCTTCTCCTACTCAGCAATTTAAAGTGCATTCATCAGAAAAACAAACACAAAGTAACCAGTAAATAAACAGGGTGCTGATCTGGGATGGGGAATATAGCTTTATGTGTACACAGGTGATAGTATAGGCTCCATCTCTCATTTGTTGAACTCCAGGATGTTTTCCTGGGTAAGGTATCTAACAAAGCTGCAGTTGTCCAAAATTTTGTGTCAAATTAGGGCTCTGTTTAGCCAATATTTTTTTAAAGATGATCCTAAACATAACCTATATACTCTCAGGCTAGCCCCTGAGTGTAGTACATGATGGGAGCAAACTCTCCTAAACAAATAAATCAGCGTCTCCCCATTGATTATGTGTCTCACCTGAAGCGACTAGCCTCTACTTTTGTTTTTGCAGGCTGTATTTTAAAGCGAAGGGCTTTGCACTGGGAGGACAGATGATAAATTCTAGTGTTTTTTTTTTTTTTTTTTTTTGTCAAGGGAATATTAAAGGATGAGACTTATTTTTCAGTCAAGAGTTTAGCCAAAATGGTGTACAAAACCATGATGCACAAATACTGTGAAGGTCAGTTTGGTCTGAACTGTTTCTTTTTATGAGTGCCTGTGGTGCAGTGACCAAAGAGTACATTTTAGTCCTATAGTAGTTTAACATGTAGGCTGTGCCCTGGCTTTGAGCAGGAGAATACAGAGTTCAACCTGGTGGCTTACAGAAGTTGTTGTTTTGTTTGGCACTATATAAAAGCACAGTAAGAGACAATCCTTCCTCTCGGGAGTGTGCAGTTTGGATAACCCAGTAAAGAAAGAAAGATGTAGAGGGAGATAAAGGAGTATTGCTACAGACACACAGCTGGTGGTAGTTAGATATGTAAAGCGGATTTCTGGTGAAGGTAAAGGGTATTTCTGGTGAAAACATATTTTTATAAGGTTTCAGATATTCTTCAATAAATGTTCCATGCACACTTACAGCTATGTATTTGTATATGTATTTAATAATTATGTAACTAATATTTATAATAATCTTCCTAATAAGAAAGAAGTAGCTTCGCATTGTCTCTATGAACATATGTGACAGGCCTGACCAGCAATTTGGAGATGTTATTTTGAGAATCCTCATGAGCTGGCTAGGGGACTGCACCTCAGACACTAGGCTAAGAAATGAGGATGAACTATGCCCAGCATAGGCACTGAAGGAATTGTAAGAAAGTGAAGGGGGGTCAAAAAAATCTAGTTTGAAAAAGTTAGGAAAGACCTGGTTTGTTGTTGAAAATGCAAACTTTTCTCTTTGTGCTGTAGAGCTAACTTGTTAAGTAGGGAGAATGATGCCGTGGAAACTCTTCATGTAGTGAAGATAAAACTGATGCTACCTTAACAATTTCTTACAGATCACTTCTCTGCAACTGTTCAAATTATTTATTTAATACAACATTTTGGAACGAAAACTGCTAACTACATAAACAAGAAGAAAACCAAATATAGTCCTGTTTTAAACGTTATATATGTACATAGAGAGAGTGGCAGTGCAAAGTTAAATCAAATTCTACCAGTGAAAGTGACACACGTACTTTGGTGTGTTTATGTCACCCATAAGTTTCAGCAAAACCTCCTACTCAGCAATTCATCAGAATGGTGCATTCATCAGAAAAACAAACAGAAAAAAAATGAGCCATATGATTCATCATTCTTCTGCATTTTTGCCCATGGAACATAAGCCTCCCATAAAGCTTCTTGAGCTTAATGAGTAATTTGTCTTGTGGGTCTTATAACAGCTAAAATCTCCTTGTAGTGCTATCAATCTTGATGCATCTATATGAAGTGGAAAAGACCAAATATGGTTTCAGAGAACTGAAGAAAACAATCAGAGTAACTTCTGTGACAAAATTTATGATATTAAAAAATTTCCTATACATACTAGCTGAGCTCACTGGACTTGGTGGCATCAAGCTGATTCTGTTTGTATCAGGTGCTGAATAAGATTCTACAAAGAAATTAAGGTTTGTTTCACAGAAAAAAAAAAAAAAGGAAATAAAAAAAGTTGTTTCCTCCTCAGTCTGAATGCTACTTCCAGCTTATGTAATAGTTGGAAACTTGTGGAGGGGGACATTTGAGTTGCTTTGTTAAATCCACAGGGGACATAAAGTAGGCAAATCATTTAATTTGTGGTTCCTTCTTATACATCTGAGGACAGCAATTTCCATCCAACCGATCATTCTTCTTGAGCTCCTCTATACTCTGATCCACTTTTTTTTTTAAAAAAAAAAAAAACAGTTTTGAAAAGCACTCAAAAGTGCATATCAAACTTAGGTAAAGTGTTACCAGTACTGAGAAAAATGAAGGGATTACTCTGCTGTTGGGCAGCTCTGAAATTCAGCAGAAGCCTTATAGGAAAGCTGCCTCCATCTGACTTGCGTATCACCTTTATAATACTGCTTGTGTATGATGAGGTTTCTCAATGGCACACTTTAAAAAGAAAAACAAGAAAGAAAAACTAAACTAAATCTTTTAAATTAGTTCTTTGTTTCTATTTAGAGCTTAATTGAATTTCCAGGCCTTTTTATAATGACCTTGTAAAACCATTGACTTTTCGTTTCCCATTTTTGGTACATACAGTTCCTAAAATCTGAGTCAGGGCTCTATATTAGAGTACCCTTTTCAGTAATAACAGGGTAGATAATACAATTTTACATTGGAATAATATAACCTTCATTCTACTTTCCTGTTTTTATTTATAACCAAATAATCCACATCCTTTTGCCCTTCTTCTAAATGCCCTCAATAGAAGAAAGTAGTCTGAAATCTCTACCAATTAGAACCAACTTTTTTTTTTTTTTACAGTCACCAATATCATTACAGTCCATGCTACAGATTTTTCTTCTTCCATTGTCCCTTCATTCTCCATGTCCCTTACTGACTTGGCCATAGAGTCAGCCCATCAACTCAACAGCACCCATAAGCCTTTCAGGCTTGTTTGCACAACATATAAACACAGCATAGAAACACAAAGCTGATTCTTCCACGCAGACTGTGAGATTTCTGCTGTAACTGACGAAGGTACTTGTTGTCTTTTGTTATTTCTGCCCGTGAAGGTGCTATGAGTGTGGAGGCCGAAAGCCATTTGATTATAACCAGATTCAGGAATTGCAAAGGTTACTACTTTGTATTTCTTAATTTCCAAGATTTTGGAAAAGCCAGAATATGCAAATGTAGGACATGAAGCTTGGCAGAAACAATAGCTCTTGGAAAAAAAAAATCACTAAGATAACTCATGTACTACTGGGGCCAGAGCAGAATTATTCTTAACAATATGCTCTTGTTTAGAATTCAGAACAGCAGCCTGTTTCCAGTGCTGTGCATTACCCTCCTGAGCCCGGCTCCCTCCACTGAGAAGAAAATAAAACTTAAAAGCATGCACCCAAAATTAGGCTAGGGAATATACTCCTTCATGTTCCATTTCCTACAGTGGCACTAACCTTCTGGCCCATTTGTTAGAAAATCACATAGGATGTGGAGAACTTGAGTTCAGTTTCCTCCTCACCCTAGAAGAATGTGAAAACACCTGTGTGAAGAATTTCCTCCTAACCTCTAATCTAAATCTCCCCTCTTTTAATTTAAAACCATTCCCCCTTGTCCTGTCTGACTGAGTAAAAAGTTGCTCTCCATCTTTTTTATCAGCCCCCTTTAAGTACTGAAAGACTGCAATGAGGTCACCCTGGAGCCTTCTCTTCTTTAGGCTGAACAGCCCCAGCTCTCTCAGCCTTTTGTTGTAGGAGAGTTGCTCTAGCCCCTTGATCATCCTTGTGTCCCTCC
Organism: Anser anser; assembly: GCF_964211835.1. Lineage (NCBI taxonomy): Eukaryota > Metazoa > Chordata > Aves > Anseriformes > Anatidae > Anser > Anser anser. The sequence continues at coordinate 203,777,390 of NC_139720.1, read as the reverse complement.
TTTGGACCCGTTCTAACAGCCCCACATCCTTCTTGTGCTGGGGGCCCCAGACCTGGACACAGCACTCCAAGTGGGACCTCACAAGGACAGAGCAGGGGGGACAGTCACCTCCCTCCACCTGCTGGCCACTCCTCTGTTGATGCAGCCCAGGATGCAGTTGGCCTTCTGGGCTGCAAGCACGCACTGCTGGCTCATGTTGAGCTTTTCATCCACCAGAACCCCCAAGTCCTTCTTAGCAGGGCTGCTCTCAATGAGTTCTTCTCCCACAAGGGAGAAGTGGGTGTAGATCACAAGGATGTAGATCCTTGTGAAAACTGCCTGAGCCTTGAATTTGTCAAAGATGACTGCAGTCATGTTTTACTTTCTTGAAAGACTGATAATGTGAATATAACTTCACACAGAAGCATGGAAACAAAGAATCCTTGACGTACAAAAGGACTTCTGCAGACCATCTGGTCCAACCTTCCTGCTCGAAGTTCTGTCTGGTCAACCTGTTTGGTTTTTTTTTTGCTTGTTTGTTTGTTAGTTTGACCGCTCACAGTTAAAACAGTTCTTTATTCTGCTCACCTTGCATTTCCTCTATTTCAGTTTGTGGCCACTGCATCATATCTTGCCACGGGGTATAACTGAGAAGAGTTTGACTCCATCTTCATTACTGATCCCCATCAGGTATTTGTAGACAATGATTAGATCCCCCAGAGCCATCTCTTCTTCGGGTTGAACTGTCCCAGCTCTCTTGGCCTCTTTTCATAAGACAGATCGAATTCCTTAATTTTTTTTTTTCTATATTTGCTCCTGTATGTCTGTGTCTCTCTTGTACTGGGACCCCAGAAATGGACAGAGCATTCCAGATGGGCCTCACTAGGGATAAATAGAGGGGAAGGATCACTTTGCTTGACCTCCTGGCATTGCTTTACCTAATGCATTCCACATTGTTATTGAACTCCTTTCCCACAGGGTTACATCGATGTCTCACATTCAACTTCTTTTCCACCAGGATCCCTAGGTCTATTTCTGTAAGCTGCTTGCCAGCCTATTCCTCTTGGTCCATTTCTCCATCTTGTCAATGCTCCTCTGAATGGCAGCACAACCCTCCATTTCATCAATCACTCCTCACAGTTTTGAATCATCTGCAAACTTGAAGAGCATGCAACCTGTCACATTGTCTAGGTCATTAATGAAGAAGCTGAACAGTACTGGATCCCTGGGGTACACCACAAATGGCTGGTCTACAGCTGAACTTTGTGCTGCTGTGTTCATTTATCTAGTCCATGCTTCATCTGCTTTGACAGAGAATGTTATGGGAGACTGTGTCAAAAGCTTTTCTAGTCAAGATGAAGCACATACATTGCTCTCCCCTTGACCACTGCACAGCTCATCACATTGTAAAAAGTTCTCACTTTGGTCAGGCATGATTTCCCATTCATAAATCCATGCTGACTACTCCCAATTGCCTTCTTGTGCACTAAGAATAAGAGTTAAGAAATAGTTCTGAGAATTATTTGATCCATCACCTTCCCAGGGATTGAGGGGAGGCTGACGACCTGTACTTCCCTAGGTCTTCCTTCTTGCTGTTCTTGAAGGTAGGAGTGTCATCTGCTTTCTGTTAGTCCTTAGGAACTTCCCCTGTCACCACAGCCTTACAAAGACAACTGAGAGTGGCCTCACAGTGACATCAGCCAGCTCTCTCAGCTCTCAGGGGTGCATATTATTAAGTCCCAGAGATTTAAGAATATGTAGTTTGTTTCAGTGCTCCCTAACATGATCTTCCTCCACTGAGGGTAAGTATTCCTAGTTCCAGATTTTCCTTCTAGTCTCAGGGGCTGACATTCCTGAAGGCTGCTCCTACCTGTATATAAAGAGGCAAACAAGGCATTCAGAGGTACTTTGCATGTTGTCATGAGATACCCCAGCTCATTCAGCAGTAGGCCCACATTTTCCCTAGTCCTTCTTTCACTGTTGATACACCTGTAGAAACTTTTCTTGTTGATTTTCATTTCTCTTGCCAGATTCAACTCCAGGTAGGATTTGGCTTTTCAGATCCCATACCTGTGTTCCTCCTGGCTGATCTGACTTGTCATGCATGCTTCCTTTCTATGTTTAAATTTAGTCTGGAACTTCTTGTTCATTCAGGTAAACTTTTGGTTGTTTTTACTTATTTCATGCATGTTAGGTTGGATCACTCTTGGTCTTGGATCTCATCCACCCCTCTTTTCTGCAGGACTATATAGCATGTCTGATGTGACTTTAAAAGGTTAGATACGTATATGAATTTTCAGAGTAAACAGTAACTGGTAGAGCTGTATACCTAGGATTCTGAAATGGGGTACCTTTTGGTGGTCCAGCCACTTCCATTTCTACCTCTCCATTTATTTATTTGTTTGTTTGTTTGTTTCTTTGTTTCCAGCTTATGAGCTCTTCAGATTAATACATTTTTATAGATCTTTTCTTCAAGTGATCCCAGGATAATTGTACTGATTATTGATAGACATTTGATTAACTCTTATGCTAGCTTTCTTCATCTAATATCTGTTCAAACCTTTATTAAGACCAAGTTCTCCATTGTTGGACATGTATTTAGTGGAATGGATGGAGTCACCCTCTTTTTTCATCTCCATATCTTGACAAATTATGACTTCTTACATTTGTTATGTGCAAAATGGATTATGGCATTTTCCATTTAGGCAGTTTGCTATCAACTCTTTAATGAACACATGCAGAATAGATAATCAATATCTGAACACAATGGGCTGCACAGAAATTGCTGACTCATCAATAATTGCAAGTAAGAGAGTGTGGCTCAATCAATACTCTGAATCAAAATTGTATGTTAGTAATTTTGGAAACAAATACTAGCATAACATTCAACAAGCTTAATCCAAGAGACCATAAAGTCTCTGGTCAAGATTAATAATGATAAAAGAGCCATCAAGCTCATTGTTTAAGGTTTCCTTGAAAAAACAGAATTCTTCCACATTCACCTCACTCCAGCTCCCTGAGCTGTTTTCCAGCTGTTGAAGTGCCCTTCTGAACTAGGAAAATATTATGCGTGGATATCCAAACTGTGACACAAGAAAGTCTATGAGCTTAGAATTGTTCCTGTCAACCCAAGATGGCCCTTAATCTTCCCTATGTTCACTTTTTGATCAGAATTCTTATTGTACAGATTCTCATGTAGCTCTTATACAGATTAAATATATAAAAGAAAAAGGATTTCTCTGACTGTTTCCTCTTGCTCTGTTGTCAAAAGCTGGGTGCTAGCTGATTCTATCTGAATTCACAGAAGGCTCTCAGAAAGTCTTCATCTCACGAAAGGAGGAGATGTCCGAAGCCCTCAATATAACATTTTACTCTCTGTCTTAGATGGATGTTAGTGGCATTAGAAGGAAATGATTATGAGTTAACTGTTAACACAAACAGGTTTCCACGATATACTGAAATGGTAAAGGTAGCTGAAGGAGTTTCTAACTTGTTCCTGAGCTACAGTTTACCATGTTACATGTTTTAAAGGGTGTTTTCTACAGCTATATAATGCAGCACTCTAGTTGTGGAAGGGAAACAGCTTTGCTGGTTTGATTTGTACAGTATCTATCAGTAGAACAGAAGTTATCCAGCCTCCCACAACTCTGGTAGGAAGTTTGTGTTATGCCACTTGGATGGCAAATGTAATTCATATTAACTAGCCTCTGTTTTTTGTTTCAGGATGTTTACTTTATCTAAGTGAGTTACTCAAAGTTCAGTCTCTCTCCTCCTTTCCATTAGGTGCATAGTTCAAACCTCAGTGTATTTCACAGTGAAATCAATTGGTATTCAGCTGTACATCCTCTGCACTGTGGCAGAGACTTGCTGGCTGCCTTCCAAGGTGGGATTCAGAAGGGCTCTTAAACACCTTGAATAGAGAACAGACACTTAGAGGAACTATTACTTAGTGAAGAGGAAAAGAGACGTGATTATCAAACTGACTTGTGGGTCTTTTACAGAACCAGAATTGAGACACATTGTCTTGCAGGGTGTATATCCACATTCCCTTCCCCACAAGTTGTTTTCTTAATGTTTTTCCCCATTTTTTTTTCTGTTAACTCTGTCTTCTCGGTGAGGGAAGATAGATTTGCCTTGTGGCTTGTTCAGTCAATGGGGAGTAGCTCTTCAAGTGCCTTTGTAAGAGTGTAAATACATGGATGTAGCATGCAGTGTTACCTATCATTGTGGTTGGGAATCTGTATCTTGAAGACTGAAGCAACACATTATTTTTGCTTGAAATAAAGGTTGATTTCCACAGTTGGAATTTCAGGGAGCACACAGCCTCTCTTTGAGGAGAGGTTGGAGAGAAGTGCTGAAAAGAAAAAAGAACTAATTCAAAAATAAATGTTAAATAATGAGATGAGTCATGAATACATATTTTTCTTTTTTTTTTTTTTGTTACAAACAGAGCATATCATGAAAAGATCTCTACAAAACATGTATGTGATATAGTTAGATGAGATCCTACACTCTGAAATTGCTTGAAAAGTGTTTCCTGGAAAAAAAGGTGCAAGCTCCTGATCCTTGCACATGCTTATCTGCAGAATTCTTCCTTCAAGCCTATCAAAAAATGCAGAAGGGCATGTCAGAGTGAATTAGGAAGTTCAGTATTGCTAAAGGAAGGCTAAGATGAATTTTTTTTTCTTTAATTTGCCAGTAAGACCAGACCCCATTTGGAATCTTCTTGAATCTTGTTTTTTTGAACCTCTTGAACCTCTCTGAATCTTGTTTTTTGAGGCCCTGAAATGTTCTCCTGAAACCCAAGGTAATGCTCCAGTTTTTGGACCATTTTTTTCTTGATGGTAAACGTGAAAATTATGTGTATGTGCCAGATATAACTCCTGTCAGAAACTGGGATATGAGTTTAATTAGCAGGACTGGACAAAACACCTCATTGCAGTCATCAGCCTCAAGGCTTGTGGCAGTAAGTTAACCTTGGTTTTACTGTGTGGTTCTTGTTTTGGTAGGTCAGACTGCTAGGGAATCGACTTTGTGTTCCACTTTCTCAGTATTCTTAAAATTGGTGGTCTTTCCTTCTCAGTAGACTGGAGAGTCAATCAAATCCTATTTCCAGTGGTAATGAAATAAATCTACGAGATTTATTTCATTAAGCTGACTTATTTTATTAAGTTGACTTATCTGGAGTTCCCCCCAAATTTCCCCCAGTGTGAACAAAATGAGGACTGAAGCCTTAACTGTCATTTTTATTTCTCTCTGTGGACTGCTTCTTAAAACAGCTCCAAAATCAACCAACAGTTTCCATAGTTGCAGTACTATTTAATTTTCATTTGATTTCCAGATTTCAAGGCTGTTTATTATATTGGTACGTCTTTGTATTCACAGAAGCATGCACTAGGACCTTGGGATACATTGGGTCTAAGAGAAATATTTTGAGAAATTAGTAATATTTGAGTGATTTATTTACAATTTTTAAGAATAGAGAAAGGATTTCTCAAAAAGAAAATAAAAAAGATGATTAAGAGAAAATGAAAGTTAAGATTATTGGTAAATCAAGAATCTGGGAAATTTTATAAATCAGATAATTCTTGAGAAATGCAATGAAATTTTGAGAAGCTGGCAACATTGATTATAATCTTATTTTTTAGCAACGCTTTTTTTGTTCCTTAAACCTATGAAATGCAAAGATGTGTATTTTGTTATTGCTGGCTTTTATGTTCTTGAAGTTCTGGCATTTGTTGGTTGGCAGGAACAGCTAGCTAAGCTGTTCAGAATTTATTCCTGCTTGATAAGGATGAACAGTTTCAAATTTTACTAACAGAAATCTGGATCCCTATGACTTACATTTAGGAAATAGATTTTTTAAATTTGTTTTTTATTTTTATTTTATAGCCTTATTTTCCAAACCTGTTATACTAACAATAATGAATAGTATATTCTGCAACAGCAGAAGGGATGTTGGTCAAAAGAAACATTTTTTGGGAGAAGGAGTATGAGAGCTGGAGCACGCTCTGCAGTGGGGAGAGAAGTGGAAGGAGACACCACCAGTTTAAACCAGGTAGGTCCATTTTGACATTCTTTCTTAAGACTGTGAAATCTAAACCCATCTACTATGACATTTATATCTAGAAATGGTCTCCTAAGTGCTAATAGAGGCTGGCTTGTCTGTATCTATGTGCTTAATTCAACTACTTTGTCTTAACTCAAATCCCATTAAGCATGTGTAGAAATGGCTGTGGAACGAAGGGTGGAAGTACCCAGGCAACAGTATCCAGTGGTCCATATGCTTTGAGCATCTGCATTTTGACTAGAGTGAAATTTATGGGTGCACAAGAACACTTATTTAAGTGCCTAAACATAATTTCCAGGTCCTAAAAGTATTGAAAACCTTGGCCTAATTTTATTGAGTCAGGATTCCATGGTAATAAAAAAAGAAACTGCCAACACATGTTCCCCTAAATTAAACTACTGTTTTTCACTGTTTGCAGCTAGGGTCCAAGAGTCAAACAAACTCATTTCAAAGTCAGCAATCCTGTCTGCCAAGTGCTAGATCATGCTGTATCTGTCTACTTTAGAGCCAGAGCAGTTCACATGTATTATTTAGAAACATTTAGAACAGTTGAGTAGGAGGAGGGGAAGATCTTGTCTAATATATCTGATGTGTGCTTCAAGGCTGTACCATAGATGCCACTCTGCCTTACATTGAAGACAATCCAAAAACTCCATGATTGAATGCTCTGGAATTTTATCCTCAAAGTTCACAATTTTTCTTCTGTCACAATATGGGCCAGCTGAAGATAATATAAAAAAATAAAAAGGGGTTACTTTTTTTTTTTTGTTTTTTGGTGTTTATTTTACTAGAGAGGGTGGGATGGGGAGTTGGGAAGATCAAAGTACTTGGAAGTTTCTTTATGTTCCTCCAGTTCTGTGCTATTCACCTGTGAACATAGTGCTCATGGCTTTGATGAAGACATGGAGTCCTTGTCTTGGGGCTTTAGCTCCTGAGGTAACAACAAACCAAAGACAGCAGCGAGTGGTGTTACTCTATCAGTAGCAAGCAGCTTCTTGGTGGCCCTTAGTGCTGGGCACCCTTGTGAACAAGTGCTGTGGGCATCTCTTGGCTGTAGGATGCAGCACTACATACAGACCCACCCACAGCAACCCTGCAACTCTGGCTTAGTTTAACATAGCTATTCAGAATGGCTATGTATTTTTCAGTGGAATCAGCCTGATGCACCCTGAGTCGTGTTGCTATATCAGGCTGGTCAGCGCCGAGTTCCCTTTGCCTTGTGTATTGCAGTATGATAGAGATACTTCATTTCTCAGAATTGTAATTACTGCCTGTGAGTTTTAAAGATCCCATTTTAATATGCCTTCCTATTATTAGTAACAGAAATGGGGACATTTACCAACGGTAGAGGCTTAATATTTGAGAAAAATTCCCATGCCTGAATGAAAGTCACTTCTCCAATTACAGCTGCCTTCATTTAAGCACCCTGATTTAGTTCTTTAAGTGACCACAATAGATAGGGGCAACATTCCTTTGCTCTTGTGCCTAGGAAAAGGTGCTCAGCTTCCCAAGAGTGGTTTCTAAAGGACACTTGAACATCTCATGTAGTGTGTAGCAGTGCCCAGGCTGGGAACAACACAAGGGTTCCTGCTTTTGTGTCAAGCTCAAAGCATTCCTATAAAGTGGCAAATTGTGAAGTCAGGGAGAGAAAACCATTTGTGTGCAGGGACATGGCTAACATGGAGAAGGAGTACGAGTGGGATACTGCTTTCATCTCCTTGGGAATCCTGTAACACCAAAACAATCTCATTGCCTATGACCAAAGTAATCTGCCAGCTGTACTAACCCACCAAAACAAACAAACAAACAAACAACAAAACAACAACAACAACAAACTGTTTTAAGAGGGAGGGATGGAGATATCAGAAGGTGCCTGCTGTATCCACACCTGACGTAAATGTTATGTTTCAGCTCTGCTTAAATGTTATCTAAGCGGTGCTTGTGTATGCATGATGTACCCAGGTGTGTTTACAAGCCCCATTCTCTGCCCTGTACATGGTCTCATGGTTTCACAATTAGCTTCTTAGCTGGTCACTGCCCTGACTTTTTTTTTTTTTGGCCATTTTGAGACAGTGATTTAAGGTGACAACAAAGAGCTAATGTTACAATTAGGTGATTTTGAGAGTTGCAGTTTTGCTTTCCCTTTGCCATAGGTGGATGGTCACAAGCTAAAGGCTTCAGTAAGCTTCCAGATGTATTTTAGAAATGGGAAAAGCAGGGCTTTGAAACTTTGGTGAAACTTGACGGGAACTATCGGAAGATAAAAAAAAACCCTAAGTATACTTTTCCTCAATGGTCCAGTTCATTTTTGACAGTCCATATGGACATCTTTAATATGCGGTAAGTATATATAATCATAGAAGAATAGAATGGGTTGGAAAAGAACTTAAAGATCATCTAATTCCAACCCCCTGACATGGGCAGGGACACCTTCAACTAGACCAGGTTGCTCAAAGTCCCATCCAGCCTGGCCTTGAACACCTCCATGGATGGGGCACTCACAGCTTCTCTGGGCAACCTGTCCTACTGCCTCACCACCCTCTGAGTGAAGAATTTCTTCCTTATATCTAATGTAAATCTCCCCTCTTTTAGTTTAAAGCCATTCCACCTTGCCCTATCATGGTACCCCCTGACAAAGAGTCCCTCCCCAGCTTTCCTGTAGCCCCCTTCAGGTACTGGAAGGCCGCTGTAAGATCTCCCCAGAGCCTTCTCTTCTCCAGGCTGAACAACTCCAGCTCCCTCAGCCTGTCTTCACAGGAGAGGTGCTCCAGCCCTCTAATCATCCTTGTGGCCCTCCGCTGGACCCACTATAATACTTCCACATTCTTCTTGTGCTGGGGGCCCCAGAGTTGAATGCAGGTCTCCAGGTGGGGTCTCATGAGAGCAGAGCAGAGGGGAAGAATCATCTCCCTCACCCTGATTGCCATGCTGCTTTTGGTGCAGCCCAGGAATGCAGTTGGATTTCTGGACAGATATATATAGAGACAGATAAACACTGGTACCTTGCAATCTGCAAACCTAGGCAGTTGTTGATGCTCTAAATGCAAGGACTTCTTTCAGGCAGACTTGATACAAGAAGACCACTCTTTTGGAGCTAATTAAAATGTCAGATCATCAAAATACTTTCAGGGAGTAGTGTGAGAAACTAAATTCACTGATTTTGTAAATAATAAAGCGGTGACTATTTAATGATGCACAGATTTTATTACAGAGAGGATGATTTCTTTATGATAGCAGTATAAATGCAATTATACATAGCAGGAGCTGAACTGGACTGTGCTCAGTCCTCCATTCTCAGTGCGCAGCTGTGCAGAGCAGGTTGTCAAACACCCACTAGTCTGTGACAGTCTGCTTTTGTTCTGCAGTGAGTTGAGTGTCTGTGAATAATGGTATGCCTCCCATGATAGAGCAAGGTTTAATTGACCACAGCTAAAAAATTGGAAGGGCAGATTTTAAGCAGGCGTGGTGTGAGAGAAGAGAGTGTGCATGTTTGTACAGGCAATAGAAATTCTGTAACAATATGATGCCGATCTCTTACTTGCAAATAACGGTTGTTTGTCAGTAATCAAAAGCTAAAACAAGAATAAATCATATCCTCCCTTCTGTATATTTCACAGAAGTTTTATTTGTTTGAAACGTACTCAATGCCAAGTAAGCATCTTTCTTAATGAGGTTTTTCTGCACAACACACTTTCAAGCCAAATGGAATACGAGGAACATCTCAGAAACATAGAAATTTGTTGGGAACAATTTTAAAGGGAAAGTAAAAGATGACATACTTATCCTTGCATTTCTTCTTATTATTGTGTTGTTGTTGTGTTTTTGTTTGTATGTTTTGTGTTGTTTTTTTCTTCGATCATACTTTCTTTATTCTAGCTCAATTGTTGTTACACCAAGAGAAAATGTCACATCTAGTTTTTTTTTTCTTCTTGACTAGATAGTCTCTATGCATAGCCCAGCTGAAATGAAGAAAATGAAATGAAATATTGAAAGAAGGCCGGGAGTGGAGGAGGATTCAAGGGGAAAGACAATTTGTTTAGGCAAACTTGGCTCACCATTAATAGTTTGTCACTGGTGTCTGGAGTTCACATCCTGGCTTTGTAGCAGTCTGTATGCAACCTTAGCTCATCACCTGAGGCCAGGTCCAGCAGCTCTTTGGATCCCAGCCAGAACAATTAATTTGGTATACTAATGAGACAGTATGCATAGAATTACAGTACCAAATGTCAAAAGAAAGTGAGACAGAATGAGAGTTAGATAACAAACATATATTAGTTCATTCTAGAAACAAGCACCTCCATTTGATCTCAGTGGTTCCTCTTTACAGATAGACATGGTTTGCTCTTTTCTTTCTGTAGACTGGATGATCTGGCAAGCTCTGGCTCCAGAAAGGAAGATGGAGAGGGTTGGTTTGTGCTGGAGTCCATCCTTCCTTTTATACCACATCTTCTCCTGCTCTTATAGTGTGATGTGTATGTGACAGCAGTTCACAGTACCCCAGCCTCGATCTAAACTAGATTCAACAAGCTCCATGGGGTACATAAGATACTATTATACAACACTATGCATGTAGGAGTTGCCTTGGCTCATTAGAGAGCCATAGAGCACCTTGTCAAAGGATCACTGTTGGTCCTGTGGTCCACCTTCCCCAGTCAAAGCAAGGCCAAATTCTGGTTTACATTTTGTTGCTCGATAAAAGTCCAGTTATAGAATTCAAAGATATACGGCAAGAATCACATGAATAAGTCAGTGAATGAACCAGTCTATTATGTTACACAGAGGACAGAGATAAGAACTTCACTGACGTGGCTATCACTGGTTCTGCAATTGACATTGGGAAGGTTTCATCTTTTCATATCTCATTTATGAGGATAATGATGTTTGTTTCCTTTGTCAAGGACCCTATGATGTACAAACTAAGGGAGCTATATGTTAACCACCGTTGCTATCTTGATTTTCTCAGACTACAGCACAGCTTCAGCCCCTACTGCAAATTGTTTGCCCTTGGTGGAGGCAAACAACAGATAAATGGATCAGGAGTCCCGTTTTCTGGACTCATAGAAAATAAGGCGGGAAAGCACCTTGACAGTGGCTTTTATCTGCCCTTTGTCACAAAAAAAAAAAAAAAATATTACCCAGACCATTTTCATATAATCACAGAATGGTTTGGGTTGGAAGGGACCTTAAAGATCATCTAATTCCAACCCCCCTGCCATGGGCAGGGACACCTTCCACTAGACCAGATTGAGTGAATTTTGTCTAATCTCTCTTTCAGAAACCTTCAGTTCCACAAGTTTCTTAGTCCATCATTTTCTAATGTTTTGCTGCTTTTCACTATTAGAAAACTTCTCCTGTTATGTGACCAAAATTTGCCTTGTTGCAGGTTTTAGATCTTGACCATTTTCCCAGTTGTGGTGAACTTGAACAGTTTGTTTTCTTTCTCTTTGCAAATGACATTTATTTATTTGAAAACTGCCACAGTGGGACTCTTCTGCCTTTTCTTCTTTGGATCAAACAACCTCAGTCTTTTCCACTTATCCTCTTGAATCATGTTTTACAGTCCTCTGATCATTATTTTCATTGCTTATTTCTGGACTTAGAGTGGTTCATATTCTCTCTCAATTGTGTTACTTAAAACTGCACATACAACTCCTGCTGAGATCTTAAATAAGATATGGAGAGTAGAAAGGTTACTTCACGTGCCTTGCAGGAAATATATATATATGTTGACTGTTCTTTCATATTCCTGCATTTTTTAAGAACTGTTTCCTAAGCAGATTTTTCCCACTCAGTGTTTGTAAACTTGATTATCTCTATTAAAGTGCAATATTTATCTGAATTTTGTTACTATTCTTCAGGTCATTTTTTTTTCTGTTTGTCAAGGTCACACTGAATTTCAGTCCCCGTTCCTTCCACTTTTATCATCTGAAAATTCAGCCTCCATACATATCGATGACAAGGCTGATAGGACAAAAATAAGGTTAGTAGTGGGTTCTGAACAAATTTCTAGAGGAACTGTACTTGATAATTCTTTCAAGTTTAACTACTGGTGTACCTTTCTAGTTATTACCTTCTGACAGGTTCACAATCAGTTTTCTGTCTGTCAAGAATTTCACCCAGATCATTTTGCCTTAGCTTTCATTTGAGAATATTGTAGAAGACACTGTAAAAAGCCTTGTTACTGCTGCTCTGATGTCTACAGGGTCTCCTGTTCCAGGGTAGATTCATTTTTTTCTTGATGAGTTGTGATGTTGTGCTTCCCACCCAAGCTTAAGCAGAGCATCCAGCCTAAGCAGATAACCATCAATGGCGGTGGTGATGGATATGTCCAGTTATGATGTCTGTATCCTGGACTTGGAGGAGACAGCAGACAAATAGCCAAGGGTTAGTTTGAACAATGCACCCCCCATCACCCTCCACTACTGGCCAAATTTGGAAGTAAACCTGACTCAAACTAAATTTGGAAGAAAACTAACATCTATATGCAAATGTGACCATGAATCAATCATCTTGCCTCATAAACAGTGAGCAGCCCCAAAACCCTTTGAGCTCTCCTGACACGACAGCGGGCTGCATGCCAGGCCCTCTCCTTGGGCAGGTACAACTCCCAAGGTTACTTCTGCAGATTGAGAAGGCGCTTACTGCAACAGATAGTGGGTAAGTGGACTGGGAGAGTAAGAGCATACTAATGCACTGTAATAGCGTTTTGAGATCTCACTTTATAAACTTAGCTAAGTAACATACAGGATTTGTGTAATGCATATAATCCTTAGACATAAACTGTTGACCAAGTTTGGATGTAGGAGTGGATTCAGACACACAAGGCTCCTTAACACTTTGGCTAAAGAAATTTAGAAAGCAAGAGGGTTAAAATCTCATGACTCAATGGAAGGGTTTTCTTGATGCAATGTCACATAACCAAGAGTCTTATGTAGTCTTTACGTAGTATGTAATGTCTTTAATTTAGAATCTTTGAGTGGTAAATAGTGTTTCTTATATAGTGTGTAATTAAATATATCTCCCAATTATAATCAGATGTACCTTGACGTTATCAAATCTTTGTTAAGTGGTATAAACTTTGTTATCAATTAATCATATCACTGCTTCTGTCTCCCAGCTGAAGTACATATTGATATTATTATTACCATTCATCATTCCTTCTTCCACCCGCTACAAGTCTATATGCATTTTTTATAAACTTACAGCCTGAAGCTCCCAGGGTAATATCTTCTCTATCTCCCTGCAGGAGAAAAAAAAAAAAAAAAAAAAAAAGGTATTTCTTCTTCTATTACAAGCTAATTTAATTGTAAAGCCATCTTCATTGTCACTGTAATATGTTTTTCTTGTGTTAAATCTCCTCGGAGCATAGCCTGGACATTTCTTCATTGTCTTAATACCTATGAACACTATGAACTGATTTTCATTCTATACTACTTTATACCATGGTATTTGTTGTAGTAGCCTATATGTAATAAAAGTGCATTTTGTCTTTTTATTGAAGAGAAATAAACAAGCAGATATCCAGGTGGAATCTGGTTAGCAGCCTTTTATTTTCTTTGCACTGTGAGATGAAAGAGTAAGTCAGATTCAGCCCTGTTTTAAATTCCCTTGTTTTCTACACATTATTTTTTTCTAGGTCTGCTTATTTTTAATAAAACAGAAAATTGTATCATTGTATCCAGGAAACAAAAATGTTTACCAAAGTATGTACTGTAGGTGAAACACATAATGAGTTTGGACCTACTGCAGCTGGAAATATTTTTTTGGACTGAAGATTAATTTTCTCTTAAGTCTTTCATTTAGAAAAATAATGTGGTCAAACTATGGCTTTTTTGAAGTTTCCCTAGAGATTTCATGCCCTTCCATTTCATTTAGTTAGAGTTCAAGAAAATAATCTTATTCTTTACCTTCTTTACCTAATATATCAAATCCCTTTTAGCAACTGAAATACCACAGAATACACATGTAGCTTGGAACAAATTAATATACAGACTAAGATGGATTTTCAGTTACAACAACTTAATGCTTCAGCACAAGTAGACATTGGTAAATCTTATCATATGTAGATACACTGCGTGCTTGTACCATCAAACCTGCAAGTTTTTTCTCCTCTGATATAAGTACATTCAGACAGACCATCCACTTTTGGGAAGCACTTGACCCAACAACTTATTTTTCAAGGACTTGGTGATCTTCATCTAATCAGTCTTGAAATTTTATTTATGTATTTATTTATTTATTTTTGAGGTACCTGAGAGCATGTCTGAGTCATCACAGAAGAGCTGATGCACTTTCAAAATGATTGTCGATAAGATTATGAAGCTAAAGTTGTTCTCCAATCTCTCTTCAATCATTTCAGTGATCTTTGGGTCAGGTGTTATCTTAGGGAATTCTGGCAAATTTGCTTAACATTTATTAAACTCTGAGAAAATAATAACCATTTCTTTTAAATCCAGGTGGGCTGTTCTTGTCATTTACTATGACAGTGGTTGTAGCAGAGGACATAGAAGAGACATGAAGGCAATTTTTGATTTGTACGACACTTTTGAAGACAGTTGATTACAATACTACAATTCTGAGTTAGAAAAAATGGAGAAACTGTAGTGTTTCTATAGGAAATGATTATGGGGTCAATGTATACTCAGTAGATATTTACAAATAATGTCTTTTTGGTTTGCCTGGTGACCCCCCCTCAAAAAAAAAAAAAAAAAGAAAAAGGAAATTGTTTCATTTCTGGTTCATTTAATCCTTTCTTTTTTCTTTAAAGAAAAAAAAATGTTAAAAAAATGTTAAAATGAAAACACTGTTTTAAAAATGTAAAAATAACATTATATTTAAAACAATGTTGGTAAGAAATATATTGACTCTTCAAAGAACCATTTCTAGTTTTGTTTTCAAATCTTATTGAATCTGATCTATATTCCAGAATGATTTCTGTTGCCAAGAAACTGTTGTGTTTTATTTTCCTAAATCCATTGTGAAATATTTCTCAGTTCTGTTCTCACTTTTCCCTGATCTTCTATTATTAAAAGTATTTTGTTTCTTGCAGTTCCATAATATCCTAATTTCTTCAGTCCTCTCCAGCCTGTATACTTGTAATCTGCATTAAATCTCCAATGAAGAATCTGTGAATTTACACTCCTTTGTTTTCCAAAGACACTGTGCAAATGATTATGCTTCCTTGAAGGAATGTTGTAAAAATCTTCCAGAAGTTCAGGAAGCATATTTACAAGAACTCTTGGACTAAAAACATTTCCCTTGAAATCCTCAAATTTAATTTCCTATTGCATTGCCTGCTTAGATAATTTTCAACTATCACCCCATGAAAGAGAAAAATATGAAACAATTTTTAATGATAAAACTTATAAAAGTGCAAATCATTTTTCCTACAGTTCTTAAACTATGCTGCTTATTTATGCAATCCACTAATATTAAACAGGATATTTGTAGGATTAATAACAGCAGGTTATCTAACAGTTGGCAATAAACAGATTTAACTTAAATAGCATCAAACCTTAAAAAGAAATGATACATTTCCTTTTTTTTTTTTTTTCCCCTCTACATTTTCTAACCTCTGTCATGTAAAAAATGAATATGAAGATTTCATCCTAAGGCAATTTTATATCCTTTTGAATTTAATAACTGAAACTTCACAATAAACAAGAAGTACAGATAAAGATCAGTAGCAAAGAAAAGGATTTGATTTGGAAATTAAAAGAGAAAAAAATAAAGAGAAAAAATAAACATTGAAAAAAACCATGAGAAAGCCTTAAATGTTGTTAATATTTTCTACTCTAGATTTTGAAATCATCTGTATCTGGATTGCAGAATTACTCAGAACTGAAGTTCTGAGTTTCCTTGACCTGTGTTTAATTCTAATTTTCAAAAGACTGGTGTTCAGCAACTTGTTCCATCATTTGAAAAAGTAATTCAGATAAAAAGTAATTAAGGACAAACAATAGACTTGCATATAATAGAAGTTGAATAGCTGAAACTGGAAGGAACCTCTGAAGACAGTCAGTCCAACCCCTTTGCTTAAAACAGAGTCCTCTAAAGCAGGTTGCTCAAGGCCATATCTAGTTATGCGTATCTCTGAGGATGGAAACTCCACAACACCTCTGAGCAACTGTAATTGACTCTTGATCATTTAAGACTTTGCTTTGCATCTTCCTCCCTTCAGAAGTAACAAAAATTGTTTGTACAGCATTATTTTAAAGTTAGAAATTGTGTCCTGTGGTCAAACCAGTGATGTTCTAGTTCTAAGTTCTAAATTCTAAGAAATCATGCTAGAAGTAGCCGACAGGTAATTTTCTTGCCAGAAGTTAATGGAGAGCTCTTTACCAATAGATTTTGAATTTTCACCTCACATTTTCATAGAATTATAAAATGCTTTGGGTTGGAAGAGACCTTAAAGTTCATCTAGTTCCAACCCCCCTGCCACGGACAAGGACACCTCCCACTATACTAGGTTGGTCAAAGCCCCATCCAGCCTGGCCTTCAACAATTTGAGGGATAGGACATCCACAGCTTCTCTGGGCAACCTGTTCCACTGTTTCACCACCCTGTGAGTAAAGAATTTCTTCCTTATCTCTAATCTAAATCTCCCCTCTAATCTCCCTTCTTGTAGTTTAAAGCCATTATACCTTGCTTCATTACTGCAGTCCCTGATAAAGAGTCCCTCTCCTGCTTTCTTGTAGACCCCCTTTACATACCAGAAGGGCTCTCTTTGTATTCTATGTTTATAGCCTAGATTAAAAAACTTTCATCATTTAGACAATTTAAAATTTATTTATTTATTTATTTTTCTACTGTGCCTTTACTGCTATAGGTTGTTCAGGCAGCTTTGCTCACAGAGTGAATATTCTTGATGGTACCTGAGATTTATTTTCATTTTCCATGTAAAGCTCCTTCTGAGTACTTATATGGAAGTACAAGTCCTCAATCACAGAGCACATAAGCAGTCTCTTACACCTCACACTTTTTGAGGGATATACTTGAATCAGTTGATGCTAGTGGTGTAATTTAAATGTGTTCTCGTTTGCCTGAGTAACAGGTATCTTCATCAATCACAGCCTCTGAATGAAAAATTTACATAAATACTTTTTTTATGTTTGATATGAAATTTTCCTGTCTTTATCTGATAAATTCATCAGTAAAAGTTGCTCTGATTTAAACATATTAAAATAATTTTAATATTTAATTTGTATCATGCCTACTTTTGAAGACCTTTTGCTACACAAAATGAAGTATAAACTCACACAATGTGTTGTTCTTCAATAGAATTTGCAATGCCACAGAAGTAGACCACAGATGATTCATGAATGCAAGAAAGAGTCTCATTTTGGAAACATTCAGTGTCTGCAAATTTTGTGAGTTGAATATTTCTTGAAGGAAATAACCTGTTTAAATAGGTAAACACATTTTGCATGCTTGGATGAGATCATGCTAATTATCCACTGCAAGCTGGTAAAGGAATAATCCTGCGAGTATCAGGACTGACAGAGGTTACAGACAGAGCAAGCATAAATTCATCTCTCTACTGCTGCCTTGTAACATTGCCACAGTGGCAGGATGATGGAGGCATATATTGTCCCACAGACTGCGCATATTTCAACCATTAGCAATTTGAGAACAGTTTGAGGCAAGTCAGCTGTCTGTAAGCCATAAATCTTCATCTTGGAAACAGCAGTGCTTGAGGAGATTTGATAAGGTAAAAGGCCAAGCTGGGCAGGAGAAGTTCTCCAGCCAGCTGAGCTGTGAAGTACTTAGAAGAGCCTTTCAGTTGGAAGAGAGCTATTTGCACAAGAGATGCTCAGAATGATATGTGAGATTTTCTGGGAGGATAAGTCTGCTAGACTTTCTTTTCCTGTTCAGGCAGCAGGAAATACAGATTGTAAGAGGGGCGGGGAAATTAATTTGGAAAATTTGCTCTCTTTCTTGCTAGGACAACCAGGAGGGATGAATATTCCCATAGCCTGAAGTCTCTTGAAACCTATATTGGCTCTATTTTCCCATTAAAAACAAAAGCTTTAAGGGAATTAATGTAGACTTTTCTTATTGTAATGAGGCTTTGCTCTGATGTGAAACCAAACTTCTGAATACAAAGTGGGTCTCAAAATGCCGACTGGGATATCACTGGCCATCTGTGCCAGATCTAACAGTAATCCTGTAGCAAGCAAAACCAGTTAATCGAAAAGTGCTCTGTTCAGGGTGCAGCACAAGCTGGAATGTGCAGACATGAAGACCCTGCAGTTTCAGAAGGTTCTCAGTTAAATATGTTCATGGGCTTTGGCACTGAGCAAGTACGAATAGGACAGATCTCCATTGATGAATCAGGAGATAGCTTAGCAAGTTGTAGTAGACAGGGAGGTTTACTCCACCCCTATTTTTCCAGGAACAAACCTTATGTTTGCAAAGTAGTACAGGGCTATGTGTGGTCATGCCGCATTCCTGCTAGTGGGCTTTGCTGTCATCATTTCTTCAAATGCCTGAATTCAGACCTGAGCACAATCCCATGATCACAGAATCGGAGAATTGTTGAAGTTGGAAAATAATTTTGTAGGTCATCTGGTTCAACCCCCTTGGTCAAGCAGGGACACCTAGGGCAGGATGCCCAGGGTCATGTACAGATCGTTCTCCAAGGAGGATAGATTTCCAAGAAGGGAGACTCTACCTCTTGGGAGCAAACTGTTCCAGTGTTCAGTTACTCACACAGTAATGTGTTTTTTGATGTTTAGATGGAACCTCTTGTCCTGTTACTGGGCACCGCTTAAAAGAGGCTGGCTCCATTTTCATTGCATTCTCCCTTTAGGTATTTGTATACATTGATATGTCTCCCGGTGTAGGGAATGCCACGGTGCTTTTCTGTGTTTCAGCAGCAGAGTTCACATCTCTAGTGAGACATTTTGTTAAACTTAGCTGCTATCTATGTATAATTTAGTAATTTAATAATAATTTAATAATTTAATATTATGTATAATTAATGTATGATTATTTTGTTGTCTACTCTAGGAAGATGGAATAAGTATCAGAAGCCATTGCAACATCTTTACCTTTGTCTCTACTGCAAATCAGGTACATGCCAACAGAAATTGGAGCCTTTTTCCTATATCCTTTCCATATGCCAGCTTTTCCATATTTGGAGCATCAATGGACTGCAGTGAGATGTCTTGGAATGGAGATCAAAAGTTAGATCTGACTTAATGCCTTAGTTAACTCTGCAGGATGGCATACCTTTTGTGTAGTTTCAGATCATTTTCATAAAAAAATTATCATCATCTTGATACTAGAATCTGGCTTGTTGTGTCTCAAGCACTCAGCTCCTGTAAGTAGATTGCTTTGTATTACTGTTGAATCCTACAAAGTCTCTAAAGACTCCAAGCCTGAAATTGCAAGAGCAACTATTGCTTACTGAAAGAATAAAATTGGTATTCTAAGCTAAATTTTCATGTGGGTTTCTAATATGAGACAACAAAACGTTTAGCATTCTTCTGATGACTTTTAATTAAGATGAAAAAAAACAACATATAAATGAAAACATCACAGTTGACTGCATAAAATAAATTGTGAAATGCTCTCCTTTAATGCTCCTCAAGCCTGAGCATTAATAGAAACTTTTCCTAGAAACTAATCCTGGTACTTGTTCAAAGAGCCCCTGGAAATTGTCAATACATAGAATTCCTGTTTGCTGACATATCAGTCTCCACTTCGTGGTATTTCTTCCCCCTTTCCCCTTCCCCCTTTCCTTTTCCCTTTCCCTTCCTCTTCCCCTTCCCCCTCCCTCTTTCCAAGATCATCTGGTCCAACCAACCACCTACCACCAATATCACCCACTAAACCATGCTCCAATATAGGATCATAGAATCACAAAGGTTGGAAAAGACCTCCAAGATCAAGACTTCCAGATCCGAACTGGCAATCCTGGTTACTTCCTTTACTAAAAGAGGACACTTATAGGGCGTAATTCATCTGACTTCCCTAGAGATTTTTTTCCAGGATGAGTTGAATCTTGGTCTGAGAGTGCCTTGCTCATTACGGACTATAGAGCAGAAGACCAGGTTGAATGCAAACATCTACTTTCTATTTCTTTAAGGATCTTGAACCCAAATGTTCAAAAGTGAAATATGTCCCTTACATTGGACCTGATGCTGCCTGTGGTACCTGAAGCAAATGTCACTTGTGTAGGAGGCCTTCTCTTAACCTGTCCTGGGATTTTCTCTATCTTTTGGGATCTAAGAAAACTCTGTCCTACTAGATTTGTGCTGAATGTGATCTGCTACTAAAAATTACTTTTATCAGCAGTTAGATAACAAGAAAAAGACTATTTTTATGGTCCTTCATAATCTGAAATGTGTCACAGATTTTCTCATCTAATAGAAAAGGCAAAAGTATTCTTTAAGACCCAACTGCCTAAAGCAAGAATACAAGGACTTTCCCATCTGCTGAACTTGGTGAAGGTTGATTCAATCATCATCTTCCGCAATTTTCACTTGACAACAGCAGCTTAATACTTTCAGTGGATGCTATTAATGCATCCTTAATAAGATGAATACTCTCACTAATGAATCCCAGAAGTCTCAGACATCAGAGGATCAAGGGTTCGTGTGTGCATGTGTGTGAAAGCAAAAGCAAAGCACCAGGGGTTATTATAGAGCTATTATAAGCCCTCTGAAAGCTGTAAATCAAAGACAGATAAAACAGCTTCTAGTTCTTAGTTTTTACTTCCTGCTTTTGCATGTTTGGATGTTCTTCTTCTGGTAGGTACTTAGTATTTGGACTGACTGTATAATTTTAAATTGCTTCTTAAACATACTGTACTGGGTCGGGCTGGGATGTTAACTTTCCCTGCAGCAGCCCATACAGTGTTGTGCTCTGTACTTGTAGCTAAAACAGCATTGGTATCACACCAGTGTTGTGTCTGCTGCTGAGCAGTGCTGGCACAGCATCAGGACTCTCTCTAACCCCCCTAGGGGTGGGCAAAAATGTGAGAAAAGAAACATCACCAGGACAACTGACCTAAACCAACCAAAGGGATATTCCATACCATATGATGTCACACTCATCAATAAAAGGTGGGAAAAGGAGGAAGAGGTGAGGGGTGGGCTCTCGTGAAAACGTCTGCCCTCCTCCCGAACACCGGCTACGTGCGTTGAGGCCCTGCTTCAAGGACGTGGTCAAGCATCGCTCATTTGTGGGAAGTAGAGAGTAATTTCTTTCCTCTGCACTTCCACATAGCCTTTGCTTGTTTCGCTTAGTTTTCCCTTTCCCCCTCCCTTTTCCCCTTTCCTTTTTTTCCCCCTTTAGTTAAATTGTTAATTGTTTAGTTAAATTGTTTAATTAATAATAATCTTTCCTTAATATTTTTTTTCCTTTAATTAAATCATCCTTATCTCAACCCGTGAGTTGTTCTTTCCTTTACTTCTTCCCCTCCTCATCTAAGGAGGGGGAGGGAGAGAGCGGTTGTGGTGTTCAGCTGCCTAGCATGGTAAAACCACCACAGTCCTTTTTGGCACCCAACGTGGGGATCGAAGGGTTGAGATAGCAGTAGGATTGATTAAAACGCTTACAACTAACACGCTTACTTGCTAGTCACCATGTTCAGTATCCTGTTAATATTGGCTTGTTTGATCATGTATCATGCAATCCATGTCATGTTCTCCTTTCTCCTCTATATCCGATCTGAGAATGTGCTACAATCTGTGTTCGTTTTTTTTTTAATTCACTGTGCTGCCAAGCACTGGCCTTGAGTTTAATCTGCCATTCAGGCTCTGCACTGTTATCATTTGGGTCTCATGGAAACTATCTTTTAGAGAATATTCAGAATTACACTGCCTTCCTTTCCTCATCTGGAAGTCAGTTTATGAATAATATCAGGAATGATACCTCCTCCTTCTTTCACGGTGGGCTAATTACAACAGTTTCTGAGTATTCTGAATATCCATGTGTAACCCATATATTACTATTTCTAATTCTGAATAACGGGTTTCCTCTTCTCTCTAAGATTAGTCGATTGTTTAGAAAGCTTACCTGGGAATCTGTCCCGAAACAGTCTCGTGGCAGGTGGCAAGGTGTGTGGGAGGATATCGGCAGGTACCTGTTATGGGTACCAATACTCTCCAATAGTTTTGTACTTTTACAATACTTTTTTGTACTTTTCCAATAGTTTTTGTACTTTTGTACAATAGTTTTAGTACTACCTCCAATAGTTTTGAACTTCACCCCTGAACAAGTGCAAAATCCTAAAAACCTGATAGAATGTTTGAGAGTCGTATGCCCTGACCCTGATAATGCTGGAGAACGACAGCTTGCAGCATTGTGCTGGGTCCTGGCTTACTCCTATCAAACACTGTTTAACATCATCCAGCACCTTGAAGAGAGGGAGAAAGTCTCTGAATTTGATGACCAGATAACACATGCTGTGACTGACCCAGAGGATCAACCAACTATGAAGACACTGACACTGCAGTGAGCATAACAGCCATGGGCTTAAAACCCATGGGCTTATCACTACTAGTGACAGGCCACAGACTGCAAGAACTTACTCTAGTGTAAACACTTGCCTTGACCTGTTTGCTTGCTGCTTCAGCAAAGCAGTTGAGTATCTAAAGTCTAACATTAAAAATGTCCTGGTGGTTGTGGCTTAACCAGAGACCTTATGCACTACCCTTAACCTTAAGTGTTGGTGGGATATTTGTTCTGTCTTGCTTTATTGAATTTTCGTGTTTTACCATGGCATATATGGTAAAACTTGACTTTACTATCTACAGAAATCTTCAACAAAATGACCACGAGTAAACATAATATTATATTGTGGACTAAAGGGAAAGAAGAATCCAACAAATGGGAACATAAAAATAGTCTCATATGAACCCCAAAACTACAGAGGATCAGAATAAGAAGAAATCAACACTTTCAACATCAGCCTGCTTCTAAGAGGAACTTGGAACACTGGGAAAACTCCTCTCTAAAGAAAACAGGTCTGCGCTCCCAGAAATCCAGGGATTACTAGAGTGATGTGAAATACTCTGGGCAAGAGGGGCAGCTCTAGGATGGAATGGTCTAGACATTAGTATTTTAGCTGGGTTCTTAATTCCTACTTTTATCTTAATTGAATGATGTCAAGGTATCATTTTAACTGGGCTGGTAACTTGGTTTATATTAGTTGGACTAATTCTTCAGCCCTAATTGTCTTCCCCTTTTACATGCAGCAAAATGGTAAGTGGGAAAAAATAGGAAGGACAGTGACACATGAAAAACAAAAAAGCAAACAAACCAAAAATGGATTTAAAAGGAGAGGAAAGCAGGGAACAGCTGCCATCACATTCCTTCTCAGATCTGTTGGCTGAGTCAATGAAAATACAGGATTGCTGCTTACAGTAAGGGTGTTTGTTACCATCATGATCTGATGAACAAGAAAAGGAGCAGGCAGGAGTTTCATAAAGATTGGGACTCTCAGTCATGAACTGTCTATGAAATGAGAATATCCCATGGCATAGATCTTATCTTCTTTACCTTCTTATGTACAAGTCTTGTGGGGTTTCTGTATGAGTCTCCAGGGGTCACAAACTGAGAGAAAAAGCAGCTAGAAGAGAGTTTATACCTCTTCTTAAAGAAAATATGTCTGTTAAAGAGGAACCCTTGTCCTTAGTCATGCTGTCAGAAAAGGTTTTGACAAAGGGATAGCCAGGAGGTGATTTCACCATGTTGATGCAGTGCAGCTCTATGATGAGAGCAGTAGGGATATTGAATGGACACTTATTAGTTTTCTCTCCAAATGGAATTATAGTTTTGGAGGTAAATTTATTATTTTCAGGTTGTGCTTTTGAAAGGAGTCTCCCAATTGTTCCCACTTCCAATTCTTTGTTTTGCATGGTGAAGTCTCCCAGTGAGTGAATTAGATTTTATTTCAGATGAAATGAAGCCAAAAAAGTACACACAATGGATGCCCTCCTAATGCATTTTGGTCACTAATGGGTGTCTAGTTTCTGGGAATATGCTACAGATATGAAGTAAAACTCCCCTGAGCTTGCTCAGTGTAGGTATCAGATCCTCAACATCAGCTATTTTGCTTTACAGATATGCTCTTATTACGCTGCAGGAATTGCTAATGCAGACATCACTTTAAAAGGTCAGATCTTGGTAATGGATGACCCTGTATTCCCCCATGGGCTACAGACAGATGAAATGGTGATGTCTGCTGTATACAAAACCTAAAAGAAAAGAGTGTCCTTGCCTCCCAGACAGCTCCAGAGGGATGCAGATATTTTTGTGGCATCTTATAGTAGAAAAGGTAGCGGAACAAAAGGGGAAAGTGGGCAGGCCTGAGTGAGGCTTAATTGTATTACATGCTTTAGCAGTCTGGGGAGTACTTACGAAGAAAAAAGAGAAGGAGAAGGGGAAGGAGAAGGAGTGGAATGGAGAGGGGGAGGGAGAAGGGGAAGTGGAAAGAGGGAAAGGGAAAAGGAAAAGGAAAGGGAAAAGGGAATAGGGAAAGAGAAGAAAAAAGGATGCATGCCAAAAAGCTGAGGAAAAGTTATTGACTTAATAATGTCTAAAGGCCTGGGTCAGCTAACAATGCCTAAACATGCTGGGGGTGATTGTTTGCCCTAAGCTAAGGTAACAAGCAAAGCTGGAGACCATGAGGGACCAGCAGCAGAGCTGGTTGTGACAGATCTAAGGAGAGCAACTAGCTTTGGATGGCAGCTGGTGCTTGCAAGGGGCAGCCGTGGGGCATGTTTAGTTGGGCCCCTGTTGTCTATCAGGTGGGGTGAAGATTCCCTCTGAGTCATAACGTTGTGTATGGTGTTCCTGAAGAAGGCAGTGGGGCAGCTAGCTAGGATTTAGTTAGCTATCCTGTTTGTCTTTCTTCTTTTTCTTTTCTCCCTCCAAAAATCTTTACTTTTTAAATCATTATCTTTGTCTTTCTTAAGTCGGTACAGTGAAAGAGAGATATAAAACAGATCAGAACAATTCACACAAAATGTTTAATTTCTTTCAGTTTTCATTCCATACAGGGAACTGGGGCCGAGTTAATCTGTACCTGACTAAAGCTAGGTGAAATTGGTATTACTGTAGGTTTATAAACTACTTGAATTCTAAACTGTCATCATTTCATAAGCAAAATGGAGCAGCATGGGAGGGGCAAGTTGTTTCCACCTGCTGGGCAAGCACTGGGGAGAACTGGTTACTGCTAAGGCTGCAGTAGGGCTCAGAGGGACCATTATTTTTATTATTTTTTAATTATCAGACTACATTTTCTCAAGTCAAAGTTATGCCATGCTTGAACATAAGGGAACACTCTCTGTTATGAACAGCTAGGAAAAATATTTTTTAAAGAGGAAATCTGAAATACTTGAACCCATGTGCTGTAACAAGCAGTACCTAGCAGAAGAGCTGAAACTTAATGTGATCATTCAAAACCATGATGCAATTATTGATGGTCTAGTAACCACTGCTGTTGCAGTAGGAGATTAGTTACGAGTGGTTTTGGTCCTTGTGATGTGCCGCCTCTTGCTTTATGAGAGCTTCAGAGTGTGAAAGGAAGACTTCCAAGTCTGTTGGAAATGATGAGTTGCTTTAGCATACAGAGGAGTCTTAAGGCAAAAGAAGGGGACCTTTAATTACCTCATGTGAAAATTAGCCATTTTATACTTCTGAGAGGCCACATAACAATACTCAGCTCAGCATTGGGTGTTATTAGCCTGGAAGATGATTAGGTTGGGTTACTCCAGGCCTCCTGAATGGCAGTGCAGCTGAGTGAGCTGCCTGTGTAGTTAAAAAGCATTATTCTTTCTCCTGACTCTGCTGTTAATTTGCTGTATGATCTCTAGGTCAGTCACCTCTGTGCCTTGCTTTTTCCTTTAACCAGCTGTTTTCTTAGCTGTTTAGACTCTCATAACATATATTCTTACTGAGAAAATACAGTAGGATGCTGATCTTCTGGGCACTACCATGTCGCAAACAGTAATATCTGTCCCTGTGCCTCCTGTGTTGCACAAAAGCCCACTGCCTATACATCACTTTGAGCATGGACCATGATGTTGATGAAAGCATTGAAATTATTGTATGGATTAAGCACTGTGAGCATTCAAAGGTTTATCTAACACCAGAAAAATTATTGTGGATGACACTTTTCTGTTTATATTCATCAAAACAAGGATTTTAAGTCTATGTTCTTGAATTATATTGCAGAAAATTTGCAGAAAATCATCATGCTGATGAGACCTTTTTGCAGTCACTGATAAGATTTTTTAAAATCCATTGGCATTTCCTTGTGAACATCTGTCTGAAGTGCTGATTACAGTATCCCTACTTAACTCTGTAGGGGGGAGCAGAAGGATTGCAGCCTAGTGGGCTGCGAAGCCAGAAAAGTGGGGGGAAAAAAAGAAAGAAAGAAAAAAAGGAAATGGCTCAAACAAACAGAGGAAATCAAAAAGATGAAAATTTACACCTTTAATGCATATGAAATGATTTTACCATCATCATCCCATGATGATTTCATGATCCTTCGTCACACTACAACAGTTATGCAGGTTGGTTTTCCCCTCTTGAAATCTATATTGAAAAATTGATGCTTTCTTTCACACTCAGATGTTTTTATTAATGAAGGTTCCCATGACTATGTGGTTGCAAGATGCATGTCCCACTTGGAGGCCAAATTATCTCATGCTATGTGCTGTCTTCACATGGAGTATTCACATTTTCAGCATGTGATTATATGCTTTGGGAATGGAGTGTTCACAGGAATGCTCTTGACGTGTACTTAATGGGAGGAACATGTTAATTGGGTGTCTCATACCATCTAAAGAAGATACCTTAGACCTGGATTAACTGGAAGGGGTAGGATGAAGTAATATGGGCTACTTTGAACTGGTTCATGTGGAAAGGACACACACATGGCTTTTAATCCCTTTGCTGCATCTTCAGGTTATGATGGTGCATTTAACCATCTAATGTTTCTCTCCAAAAAATCTGTACCTGCTTTACAACAGTGTTTTGAAGAGGACTAGGAAACATGGCCACATTTCTTAAATCTGGCTGATTCATTCCTCTCTTAAGCCCACATGTAGTGCTTGAGGTCTGCATTTACCATGCTCAGATCTGACAAAGGTACAGTGATGAGGTTCTTGCATTCCTGTACCTCTGATGATCTATTGCTGGAAGGTGTTATTAATTAAAGGTAATCTGGTGCTATCAATACTAATGATAACTCTGGTGTATTTCCTTTCATCTCCCTTTCTGTATTGTGTTATGCCCTTTTGTTAAGGCTTCCTGTGACAGGTCGGTGTTTGAGGACAGAAAAGCAGAAATGACATACCTTCAGTTATCACTGTGAACACATTTGTATAAGGTACTTCTTTGGAATTTTCTTCTCATTTAATTTAGTTTGTATTATAACAAGTTTCAGCATTAGAAGTTGAAAGCTGCATTTCAAATCATACCCTTCCAATTCCTCTCTCTGCAGCTGAAGACACATCCTTTGGAAAGCAGCCATCCTGTTTAGAAAAACAAAGACCAGAGGTGTGCAGTGCTGACAGTAGGGACAGCATCAGGATCACTCAGACAGAGACTGCACAGTAATTACAACCTGCTGATTAGTATGAACTGAAAACAATGGATGGGATTAATATTAAGCAGACCAACACATGAACTAAATCTCCTGGCCTCTCTGCCTAATATACTTCCTACTGTGTTATCTGGATTCTGAATGCCAAATTAAGACCTACATTTCTACTTTTCTCTAGTGTACCCTACTTTATCTTTTTCTTTTTTTTCCCTACTCTTTTGCAAATATTTCCTTTTGCTATCAGAATTGCACACAGAAAAATGCTGAGATGATCAGAAAAATTCGATGTGCAAGTGAACTACAGAAATTTTGCTGCTGCATGTGCTGTGTTTGCTTTTTTGTTATTTAAAGTGCTCTGCAAGAGCAGAACCCATTCAAATGTTCATCCTCAGCAATGTGCAGACAAACACCCAAAAAGAACAGATCTCTCTGTAAAACCAAGAAGGCAGAGGTGACAGCAAGTGTGTGATCCTCCCAGTAATTTGTCCAGATACTGAAACATCTGAGATGAATTTATTCCTGTTCTGCAGCCTTGTTTGCTTCAGTTCAGTAGAGTAACCTTTGTTCTGCAGCACTTGAGTGGATTTTAAAAGCTTTGAGAATGGCATTTTTATGCTGTCAAATGGTAATGACTTTCCCTTGGCTAGTTCCCTTAATTAAGGGGAAGATGCAGAGCTGACAGCTGGGAATGAGGGGCTACAGCTGTGGCAGAGATTGCAGTGTCTTCCCTGGGCTTGATGGGCACATGTGCAGCATGAGGAGATGGGGGATTGCTGAGTCCAAATTAAATGATTTAACGTTAACAACAAAATGAGTTAACATTCTGGAAGGAACTTACATAAGACTTATATATTTCTATATGTCCTACTGCCATGCTTTTCCCCAGATCAATGAAAGTGTCTCTGGCTTTCCTTTGTTGTGCTTGTAAGGTCACAGACAGAGGATGGATCTGAAAAAAAGCCATCTTAGGAAACACAGAAGTACTGCAAGGTGTGGTGGACGCAGAGCTGGTTCAGGAATGGATGGGTACGTTGGCACAGCAAGGAGCATGGGAAAGAGATCACAAGCAGGCCAAAAGGGGGCCATGACTTTTATTAGGAAGAAATGTAATTGAGTGAAGAAGCTGGTGTATTAGCTCTGGAGCAG
Organism: Anser anser; assembly: GCF_964211835.1. NCBI lineage: Eukaryota > Metazoa > Chordata > Aves > Anseriformes > Anatidae > Anser > Anser anser. Next base: position 203,748,630 of record NC_139720.1, on the reverse strand, counting down.
GTGGTTGAACTCTGGTTGCTCAGCTGCTCATCAGGGATTGGAAATGGGTGCTGCTGGGGCAGAGATCTCTTCTGGCTTGTGCTCCCCGTGTCCCTCAAGAGTTCATTACTGGGACAGAGCACAGGTTTAATTACCCTCTCCTGAGCACATATTTTTACTCTGTGCCGTATAGTGCTAGGGAGACATACCCTTAAATAGCCCCTTTTGCTTCTGCAGATGTTTGACAGCTACTAATGCATTAAAGCCAGCACAGTGATGAGGCAGGTTATTATTAGCCCTGTTGTGTAGAGAGGGGAACTGAAGTGCAAGAATCAAATGACTTTCTAAAGCTGTAGGGAGCGAATGTGGCAGCATGGCTTCTGCATTTAGGAGCTCTGGCTGTGGATTAGGAGCTATTTGGACATGGAGACACAGGGGAAGACCTCTTGCCCCTCTGGCATTGTCCTAAATGTGCTTCCAGGTTTGTACCAGTGGGTTAGCAGAAAGACCAGCCTTTGGTCTTCCACTTACCTCTGGCTGCTGCCTGGGAGGCAACAGGATGGGAGACTCTTCCTTGTTGTTCCCCGGTCCTTATCCACTCACACAACGGCCAAATTAAGCCTGGTCTTTCCAGAATTCCTCTAGTTAGAAATAATCAGGCAATGAGCTATTACTCAAGAGATTTATTTTGAAAAAATGTTCTAAAAAGGCACAGGAAGAGCTGATAACCATTTAGCAGATGAATTTTCTTACCCATATGGCCAGACGCTTTGGGCTAAATGTTAGTCTGATGATGAGTGGACCTTTGTGGAGAATGGTCTTCAAAGATTTCTAAAAATCTTTGAAATCCCAGTAATTGCCTAGTGTTTCCCATCACAAGAAAGCAATTAACAAAGAGGGCTCTTTGGACACAGACTGACCCCTGCAGCACTAATGGGCTGAATCTCAAACTTTACTTTTACTTTTCCCAGAGTACTTCTGCAATTGTGGCTGGAGTTATTGGCACTGTCTATGAGGAATATCCTTGCCTGCAGCTGACCTTTGAATTATGAAAATGCTGAGGAAAAGCAGGGTGTCAGTCTGATACATTCTACCGTGCTCTTTAGAAATCATACTATGAGTAGATATCAAAGTTACTTGAGAAAAGTGTTGGATCTGGGATTTCCATTTCACAGGAGGTATGCTTGAATCTCTGTGCTCTGAAATGAAGGTGAATTACTGTTATACCTAAATGGTGACCCTTCCTCGGCAGGACTGGTAGGATCTCAGTGTAGTTTCCCTTCAGATTGATAACACTTAAAAGGAAACACAACATTTGTGTTACAATGTGTGTAAAGATAAATGGTGAAAGAAGGAGTCAACCTTGTCTGTGTAAGGTTTTGAGTTTTTGCTTAAAGCAAAGTTACTGGGTTTGTATCCATCCTAAAGCAGTTACTGGGCTGAATAGCCATTTTTGGTGAGAACAGAACTGAACCATAGCCTGTTTTTTAGTCCTGTATAGAAGGCAGTGCCTCTAGCATCTGTGCTAATATCAGAGGGAAAATCCATTTTTGTTAGGATGCAAAGGAAGAAATGGTTTCTTTTACCACAGTGAGAAGGCAACAAGAGAAGTGCAACAGAATAGAAATATTTAGTAAATGAAACACAAAAAGCAATTTTGTGCCTTAATATCAGCTATTTACTGCTTGAGCTCAGTGATCATTTTATGCAAAAGGCAGTAATTTAATGTACTAATGCACCACAATGTCACAATGGGATTCCTATTTCTAGAGTCTATTGTTATGATGAATTAGATCTATTTTAGCAAAGAAATGACATTCTTGAATGAAGCTTGTTGTAGGTATTTTTATCTTTACATTACTGACAGATTGAGACATAATGATATTTAAAAAGAAATCTATATACAATGCTTAGATAGAGCCTTCCTTACTTCCAAAATAAGGAAAAATGCTGTCTCTGAAGCTGACTGGAAATAGTGTTTGAGACTAGCTGATATAGATGCTAAAGCATTTGCAAACCATAAGGATTACCATCTGCATTCATCTGCAAACATAAGTAACCAGAAGTTTCTTCTAACCAACTATTTTTTTTATATATATATAATTTTCTTCATTTTTTTTCTCCACCTGGAGCCATGAGAAAGAAGTGCCTAAGTCTGCTGGATGGCATCTTATTATTTTTCTCTTCACTTGTCATCATCTAACTATCTCTCACCTTTGTTTATAAGTTAGGATGTAACACTCTGGGGATAGCTTTCTCTTTACTTCAGTCCATATTGTGCCAGGCTTTGTATAGTATCCAAAGTCCCATTAACCCCTTATGACTGTCTGTGCATGTGTATATATGCATGCGTTTGTAAGTCAAAAAAAAAAAAAAAAAGATGAAAGAATAATTCTGAACTCTCTGTAACTGATGCTTTATTTCTGAGAACTGCTGTAAGGATATCACAGATAGATTTACGATTTACTTCATTTCACCCAACTTGTCATTGTTGCATTGACTTTATAATGAAGCGGTTCTGGGTATTTGATTTATGACTTAATTTTCAAATAAATACTAAATGGGAGGTGATTCCCTACACGATACTCTTGCATGTTAAACATGATATGGATACATAACATAGCAAGACAGAGCTAATGAAGTCATAATAAGCTTTTAAAATTAGGTTAGAAGAATAATGACTTCAAATGATCCTATAATGAAACAGCAGAAAAGGTTGGCAAGATCATTTATGCAAGAAAATAGTTATTACAGGAAAGAGCCATTCAAGAAGAAAGGAAGGCAATTACAAACATCAGCAGATGTAACAGCAAACAACAGAAAGGATAGGACACAAGCTACCAAAAAACAGTAAGGCAGCTCATAAGTACCAGCACTGCAGAAGGCTGACCTGTGCAATAAGGTATAATACCGAGAATCAGGATGTCCTGGTTTGAATCCTTATTCTGTTTCTCTCTTGCAACTCACTTCACCTTTACTACTGTTTTAATTTATGAGTACTCTGCCTCTTCAGCTTGCAAAAGACAATCCTCCATTATGGTTCTGCATAGTTTTTAGATCAATACTGTGTGTGTGTGCTATCTACTGGTTAGAAAATTCACCAGTCTTCTTCTGAAGACTCACACTCCTAGATCTTTTCAACAGTATTTAGAATCTGTGTCTTCTGATTTGAATTTTGCTGATATTGAGATACTGCAATTGAGTCTTTTAATGTTCAGCTATATTAAAAAGCCTTGTGATATCGCATAGAAGTTCTCTGAGGTTAATTTGGTAATCATCAACATGGAAAAAACTCTCCAAAGCTATTTTTCAGTCATGTGTTTGGAGAAGGAGCATGGTTTAGAAATTAATTGAGAGAGACCAACACCTCTGGATGACAATTTACCCTACTGATTTAGGATTGAAGTCTTTGGAATTGATTGACCGTGGAAAGGACTTAAAGCACTAAGTTGGAGTGGATGACTGAATTTTAAAATGGTGAGCATGAGGTGCAATGAATCTTGCCTTTGCAGGAGGCAGGTGTTCACTGGTTCAAAGACACAACGGGAATAAATAATGCACAGATTTGAAACATCTGCAAACAGTATTAATTAAGGATTAAAAAGAGCTCCTGATATATAATTAAAAGATGTAGCTGACATATTTTGAATTTAGATGTTGTCTGCAGTAATTTTATAGTATGGAATAGTAGATTAAGAAACAGATACAGATAATAGAATTGTACTATGATATGAATAACTGTGACACATCTGAATTTATATACATGCTATATGATTGAATGCCATGACTTCTGCAAGACCTCCACATTGCCACCAGTTTGGAAGTAATTGGAATCCAAGTGAATTATTTTGACAGATGGTACTAGATCATGACAGATGGCAGCCTAACTGATCTAAATTCCAAAATTCAAAACCTAATCACACATATGACATGCTAATAGTTCAAGATACAAATGCACCACAGAAGAAGAAAGAAGCAGGGAGGGATATAGCAATGGATTCTGCAATTTCAGGAAAAAAAATTAAGCAGATGTTGTTATTCTCAAAAAGGAGAAATTGCTATTGGTTTTCACCAGTGACATAGTGGGATTCACTTGGGCCTTTTGTCCAGCTGCCAGTTGTCATCTCTGCTTTCCTGTCACTTTGCAGAGTGTCCCTGCAGCCCTGTGCCCTGGCACAGTCTGAGCTTTTGACAGATCTGCTGCTGATCATTGCTGTGCATGCCACATGATATTTCACACCCCTACATCTGTCTTTTTCTGAAGGGTGTTATGGTGCTGAGTGGGTGTAAGCTGAGAAGAGAGTTAGCTGGCTAGCTTATATCATTGTTGCAAGCCTCCCCTGGTAAAAATATTCTATGATATTTTGCTCTAGTGATTTCCAAGCTTTGCAAGCGTTGTAGGTGTCATTGGTATTACCTCTTTTTCCCCTTGGTCTCTTAAAGCTCACCACAATTTTGGTAAAAATTAATGAGATCTTCTTGTATATTGAGTTGTTGGGGCTTTTTTGAATTTGACATTTATATATATGCATATAAAAATTACTTCCAGTTGGAGAAGCCAGTGATCATTCTACTATATCTTGCCAGGAACGTTTAAAGACAGACTCTTAGGCATCTAAGTCCAATTGAATGTGCCTTTAAAAAATGTTTCAAGTGTATTTATTATGGAAGTTCCTTGTTTGAATTCTTTGAGTTCCAAGTTTGTGACAAATCCTCACAGAAACCCCTGGAAAATTAAGTCTGCACTTTCAATCCCTGAAAAAAATACAGTCATACTTCTAATTCCCTCAACCCTTCCTATTATTTAATTGCTCAGAGGGGAAACTCTCAAATGCTAATGGCTCTGTTAGAGAACAGGAATATACAAAGATGAGATGGAGTCATGGTGTCATGTCTTATGTGTGCGGTGTGTGACTGAACATCTGTGAGTAAGGAACTTCACAGAATCAAAGGGGTTGGAAGGGACCTCGAAAGATCATCAGGTCCAACCCCCCTGCCAAAGCAGGTTCCTTAGAGCAGGTTCCTTAGAGCAGGCTGCCCAGGTAGGCATCCAGACGGGCCTTTAATATCTCCAGAGAAGTAGACTCCACAACCTCCCTGGGCAGCCTGTTCCAGTGCTCTGTCACCCTCACTGTGAAGAAGTTCTTTCGCATGTTGGTGCGGAACTTCCTGTGCTCTATCTTGTGGCCATTGTCCCTTGTCCTATCCCCACAAACCACTGAGAAGAGGTTGGCCAAATCCCTCTGTCTCCCACAATTAAGATATTTGTAAATATTGATAAGATCCCCTCTCAGTCTTCTTTTCTCCAGGCTGAACAAACCCAGGTCTCTCAGCCTTTCCTCATAGGGAAGGTGCTCCAGGTCCCATATCATCCTTGTGGCCCTCCGCTGGACTCTTTCCAGGAGATCCCTGTCTTTTTTGTTCCGGGGAGCCCAGAACTGGACACAGTACTCCAGGTAAGGCCTGACCAGGGCAGCGTAGAGGGGGAGGATCACCTCCCTTGACCTGCTGGCCACGCTCCTTTTAATGCACGCCAGGATCCCATTGGCCCTCTTGGCCTGGAGGGCACGCTGCTGGCTCATGGTCAACCTGTCGTCCACCAGGACCCCCAGGTCCTTCTCCTCAGAGCTCCTCTCCAGCAGGTCGTCCCCCAACCTGTACTGATACATCCGGTTGTTCCCTCCCACGTGCAGGACTCTACACTTGCTCTTGTTAAACCTCATTTGGTTTATTCCTGCCCATCTCTCCAGCTGGTCCAGGTCTTGCTGAGTGGCAGCACAACCTTCTGGAGTGTCAGCCACTCCTCCCAGCTTTGCGTCATCGGTGTACTTGCTGAGGGCAGACACTATTCCCTCATCCAGGTCGTCGATGAAGATGTTGAACAAGACCGGACCCAGCACCAACCCCTGGGGAATGCCACTAGTCACAGGTCTCCAGCCAGACTCTGCGCCACCACTCACCACCCTCTGAGCTCGGCCAATCAGCCAGTTCTCAACCCACCCTACTGTCCACTCATCTATCCCACACTTTCTCAGCTTTGCTGTCAGGATGTCATGGGAGACAGTATGGAAATCCTTGCTAAAGTCAAGGTAGATGACATCCACTGCTCTCCCCCCATCTACCCAGCTGCTGATGCCATCATAGAAGGCAACGAGGTTGGTCGAACACAACTTCCCCTTGGTGAATCCATGCTGACTACTCCTCATAACATTCTTCTCTTCCAATTGCTTGGAGATGGCATCCAGAACAAGCTGTTCCAACACCTTTCCAGGGACAGAGGTGAGACTGATTGGCCTGTAGTTTCCCGGATCCTCCTTCTTGCCCTTCCTGGAAGACTGGAGTGACATTGGCTATCCTCCAATCTTCAGGCACCTCTCCTGTTCTCCAGGACCTTTCAAAGATGATAGAGAGTGGTTCGGCTATCACCTCTGCCAACTCCCTTAGGACATGTGGATGCATCCCATCGGGACCCATGGATTTGTGTGCGTTGAGCCCACTCAGATGCTCCTGAAACACTCTCTCATCAGCCAGGGGGGAGCCCTCCATTTCCCAGACACTTTTTCCTCCTGCCAGGGTCGAGGGGTCCCGGGAGGGGAGTCCCTGAAGCAAAGACTGAAGCAAAGAAAACATTCAGTATCTCCGCCTTCTTAGCATCTCCCGTTACAGGAGACCCCCCTCATTCAGCAAGGGACCTACATTATCCCTAGTCTTCCTTTTTCTGTTTACATACTTAAAAACACCCTTCTTATTATCCTTTTTCTCTTTTGCAAGCGTCATCTCTAGGTGGGCTTTAGCCTTCCTCATCGTGTCCCTGCAGGCCCTGACAACACTTCTATACTCCTCCCAAGAGGACAGGCCCTTTTTCCACATTTCATAGACCTTCCTCTTCCTTTTGATCTTATCGATGAGCTCCTTGCTCATCCATGCAGGTTTCCTGCCCCCCTTCCCCGATTTCCTACTCTTAGGGATGCATCGATCCTGAGCTTGGAAGAAGTGCTCTTTAAATGTAGCCCAGCTCTCACAAGCAATCTTGCCTTCTAGCAACCTAGCCCAGGAGATACTTCCAAGCAGGTCCCGGAAGAGATCAAAGTTGGCTCTTCGAAAGCCCAGGGTAGCAATCCTGCTTTTAGCCTTACTTCTTCCACCAAATCCCATCTTGAACTCCACCATCTCATGGTTGCTGCATCCCAAGCTGCCCCCAACCTTCACATCTCTAACAAGCCCATACATGTTGGTAAGGACAAGGTCCAGAAGGACCCCCCACCTCATCGGCTCCTCTACCACCTGCATCAGAAAATTGTCTTCAGTGCATTGTAGGAACCGTTTGGACTGCTCATGCCTGGCCGAGTTGCTTACCCAACAGATGTCTGGATTATTGAAGTCCCCCATGAGAACCAGCGCCTGTGATCGTGAGGCTACTACCAGCTGTTTGTAGAAGGCCTCATCGACCACATCCTCCTGATCTGGTGACCTGTAGTACACCCCCTCAACAGTGTCTCCTATACCAGCCCACCCCTTAATTCTCACCCACAAGCTCTCCATTTGTCCTTCACCCTCTCCCAGGTGGAGCTGGGTACACTCTAATTGCTCCCTCACATAAAGGACAACCCCACCCCCTCACTTCCCCAGCCTGTCTTTCCTAAAAAGGACATAGCCTTCCATGACAGCGTTCCAGTCATGTGAGCTCTCCCACCACGTCTCTGTGATCGCAACAAGATCGTGGCCCTGTGACTGAACGCAGATCTCGAGCTCATCCTGTTTATTTCCCACGCTCCTTTGTAAAGACCAGCGTCTTCTCTGACCACAGTAGTGTTGAAAGAACAAGGATCCCATTCACAGGTCTACAAGGAGTAGTCATTTTGTTGGTCACTTTGTTACATAGGGCTATAAATGCTGGTTTATAGAAGAATCTTTGACTGAAGAAGCTCTTCTGCCTAGAAACATAAGTGAAGAATAAAAAACTGTAGTGGGAGTAAGGTGAGGGCTTGAAGCACAGTTCAAATGGACAGCAGAAGTAAGAAATGGGCATAAGTTAGAACAAAGAGGTAGTTCTTTTGTAAAGGACACAACTGTGATGTATAATTGTACTTAAACAGCAAAGATGTAGACTGACCAGGAAGAAACTTAATGAAAATGTTAGAAATAATCACAGCAAATAGCTTTAAAAAGTCTTTACAGAAAGGTCTAGTGTTGACACACTTGTATTGAGCAGGTGAGGCTGTGCTGATTCTCAGAGTATCTAATACCTCATTGTCTTTGCTGCTTGCGGATCTTTCCTGTCCTTAGGTGTATTTGTACTTCTTAAGAAATGTTAACATTGGCTGAATTATGGTTAATATGAATTATGTTAGTATTTTTAAGGATATTATTTTCACAGGTTCCTGGCCAATTTACTTTCTATGCATAAGACAAAGAATACACTACAACTTATATAAGATACAACTCTTTCTTTCACAAAAAAAGAAAGGAGAGCAGCTCAGAAATGGTCCTTCTCAGAAGTTGTCCTCAGATTTGGCTTAGTGCTGCAGCTGTTCCATGGAATTGCTCTTAATGACATAAGCACTCACAAAGAACTCACAAACTATTGAGAGAAGATTGTGAAATTGTGTGAAGAATTGATCAAAAGTCATCAATATCTAATTCAGCAACATTACTTTGATAACTGTTCCTATTACTATGCTGAAAAAACTTATTTATGGGCAAAGAGTAAGCACACTGTATATAAAAGCAAAATAGAGCAAATAATTTACAGCTAACATAAATGAAATCTTAAGAGTCTAATCATTATCCAGATCTACTTGTTGCATAGAAAGAAAGAATAATACATTTATAGTTGTTATATATACACTTCCCAGTTCATATCCCTTTTCCTCTTGTGCTAACTCTTCCCCTGCTCCTCTGGGTCCTAGTGTTGGTGGTGTCATGCTGATGGTAGTGGAGGGATGGATGTTACAGAAAGTTCTCAGCATCTGGAGTCTTTTACCAGAAGGAATATGATGATGTTGATGTTTTTTCCTTCCAACCTGTAGTATCCACTTGAGGGTATTTTTATCTGTTTGATATTCTTCCACCTTTGATTTTCTTCTTTGATCTGAAGTTTCGTGATACTTCTGAATTTACTATATATGATATATATAGTATGTATATATATAGTATATATACTACTATATACTCACTATATATACTACTTTTTGTGTACGTAAGATACAATTTCTTTGTTTTCTTATTACCCGTAAGGTTTTTTGTTTGTTTGTTTGTTTGTTTTTTTGTCCATGTCCAAGTCAGAAGGTGTTTTAACTGACCAGTCATGAGTTATCTATCGTGTGGGATCCCCAGTGCCAACCTGTGATCCATCTCTTACCACTGTGTGCCTGCACTACTCTATGCAGCATCATGTGTCTCTGCTTCTCAAGGCCTGTACTCTTGAACTGTATTTCTCTACGCTTTATCATTGTGTTAGAGTCATAAATATTCTACATAAAACAACTGTTTGCTACTGTTACCTATATAAATCTGCAGTTGTACCATGCAAAGGTGACAGAAGTAAAACATATTAGGTACAGACACTTAATCAATTAGAGAAATTGCTGTTATACCTAAACCAATGCAAATTTCAGGCAGGTCAAGAAAAGTTCAGACAAAGCAAGCCTGGCAAGTTTCAGTTCTGAGGCCTTGCAAACTCAGAACAAAGCATGTGGTTTGTTACTGGCAATAGCAGTACAGTATCTCAGGGCTACATATTATATGATATATTACACTATACTTCAAGTGGAAGTTATAACAAAATATAACTAAGGTGATTCAGAGTTTACAAAGGAAAGCATAATTTCAAATTCCCTTGGCCAAAATTCAAGCTTGACTATAGATACCTTGTCTGTATTAAATGGGCAAAAATGCCAACTGGTCTTATAACAGGGTTGTTTTATGATGCAAACCCCTTCACATGACAGATTACTTCAGATAGGTCACTGAGTTCCCTTACTGGAAAGACAGAAAGCTCTCCTAAACCTTTATTGCTGAGTTTTTGCAAGAATGATACCTTAGTGGGGGATCAATCGTAAAGAAGTGTCTGTTCTTAGAAAGGAGGGAGACAGATATTTGCGTTGAAGAACTGGTCGACTATGAAGTAGACAACTTTAGTCATACTGTTCCTCATACTGCTGAGAAGTAGATGTTTCTGTGAACCCTACTGACTCACAAGGATAATTTTTGTGTCAGAAAGGCACAGACGTAACAATGTGTTAGAGATGCAATAACTTTGGAGAACGATTTTGTGGTAGTCTTTGTGAGATACCTCATATTTGAGGTATAAGGAGCACACCATCCCTGTGCTCCTTGATGAATATAGCAGGTCTGCTGGCTTCTACTCTGCTGCTTAAACTGTAGAGATTTCTAGTTGAAAACAATATTAATTGGAACAGTATTAATATTGCACTGGATCTAAGGTTTTTTAGGAAGAAAAGAATCTTAGACTGAGAGCAAAATTAATATTGTTCCTGAAGACAGCCCTTCATCAGATATCATTTTATTTTATTTTGTTTTGTTTTGTTTTATATTGTATTTGTTTTGTTTTGTTTTATTTTGTAATTTGGCCCCAGACCAGTCATCTTTCATCTTTTTGATCTGTGGACCCTTTAATTTAAGTGTATCACTTTCTCACTCAGTGGTGCATAATAATAATTTGGAAGCTAGTGACAGGCATAGTAATCAATTAAGCATAGGTTATCTTCATATATATCATATTAAATGTGCATAACTGCGCTTTGGGAAAGCATCTTTTATTTTGTCCTTATTTCTCTAACTTCCTTAATTTCACTGTATTCATTTTATACTGAGAATGTGATTTTCTCCTCTCCAGGCTGCTGCTTTTATTTCAGGTAATAGTTTTTCTTAATAACATCTCCCATTGTTGCAAAGACAGGCAGGATGTGAAATACATCATCTACTAATTAATGGATGCTTTGTCTGACAAATATATAATAAAAAGAAATATATGAAACTGAGCAAATGTCACAGTGTTTTTACCGTTCTCTAATGGCTTACATCTGCCATAACTAGCTATTAGCTGATCTCTCCTTAACCTTCTGAAAACTGGGGAATATATTCCATAAAATATTTATATTTTAAAATATTTGTCAATTATAGATGGTGGCTGATTACAGGTCACTTCCTTCACAATATGGTCTCTCACTCTGTAGCTAGGCACTAACACAAATGAGTGAGAATGTTTTCAGATAATCTGTCTATTCCTGTGGTCAAAAAAAGCCTGATCTGCTGAGCAGCTCTTACTTCTTCCCACTGACTTCAACAGCTTGTCTGAGGAAGAAGTCAGCTCCTTCCAGGAATTTACCTGCTGTTTCTTTGACCATGTGACTATGTCCTAAATCACCCATGTTAATGACAGATTTATTTAGGTAGAAGCTTGGGTTCTCAGTTCTATTGGGCTGTTCTCCCCAAGTAAATCACATTTTTTCACTTCCTGTATCCTTAACCCAGCTCTGTGTTGCTTCTGCTTACTGATGCACATTGATTCCTCTGCTGAGAGTCTAGTACAGGCTATGCTTGGTAATGGCTCTGTCTGAAGGAGCTGGCATATGGCTGTGACACAGTTACCATCACATTTTTTCTTGCTTTGATGTATCCATAAAAATATATTAGCATATTTGCACAGTTCATTTATACACAATAAATTTTAATGGAGTAAAACCTTGCTATATCTCTCCTGTGCATATATTTAGAGGAAAAACTGTAACAATTAAGAAGTTAATGGAAAAAATCAAATGTTTATTTGTATGTTTTTCTCTTCTACTAAAAATAGATAACTCTCAGACCACTTTCCCCCTCCTCCATCTACTACACCAACACCATTTTCTAAAGAGATATGCATTGTGTTAGAAATCTTTTCCTGCTTATTAGTATGATAGGATTGGAGTCATCCACCCATGCAGAGAAGGTAAAAAAAAAAGATGCCTAAAGCTGTAATTCTTGTTTCCTGCTTTTCTTTCTGCTGATGTTATTGCTTTACCAGCCCCAGCACTGCAGTCAGATGAAGTGATTTGCAAATAAATAAAACTGTCTATTCTCAGCCAGCTACAGCTAGTCATGCTTATCACTCAAAACTCTAGGTATGCTTTTGAGCTCACAGAATTTGGGGAATAAACACTATGTTGTCTCTCACGTTCACTGCACTCTATCTCTGATGGAAATTCCCATGAGTTCTTTATGGAGATTCCTGGAAGCCAACTGAGCCAGACTGTAACAGTAAAGAATAACCATCAACTCCTTTGAGTTTTCTTTGTACGTGTTTGTTTCGTCACAATACTACGTACAATAGAAAATATCAAAGATGTTGTTGATTGTAGTGAGAAACCTCCATGCATTTGTGCAAAAGGAGGATGTCAGTTGAACATTATGATGTTCACATAATGAAAAAATGTTATTTTCACATAAAGACAGAAGTGGGAAAAACATACAACTTGACAGTTAAGATGTTGAAGGTAGATGAAGTGTTCTATGCCTTAAAAAAGGGGGAAAATGTGCTTTCTAATGATTAGGAAATAGGTTATAATAATTGGAAAATGAATCCATTTTTCCAGGAAAGAGAGTTATTAGAAGCAGAATCAGTGTTTCTGTTCTCCACATTGACTTCTCTAGGTTCATTTCTTAGACATCCAACAATCATAGGTCAGGTACTTTATTTTTTGGTATGACTGCTAAGAGCTTTTTTATACTTAATGCACTCAACAGTTTTTCTTGAAATATTAGGATTGAAATAATTTCCCCAAAAACTGATAATAGAAGGAATTGCTGTATATCAGAAATCTGACATTCCATCTTTATTTATTTTATTTATAAGTTTGCTTATTGCATGAATCAAATGATCTGGTTGCCTCTCAATCACTAATGGATTTAGCCTCCAAATATCCTTGAAGGTTAGGTAAATACCAGATATCTCCTATTTCAAAGAGGGAAACAGACAGAAGAGATTAGCAAACTAAGTTTCCATAGTATTAAGCAGCTGCTTTTTTAAGATGAAATCAATAGAAACAACAGCTCTAAGCACTTCTAAAAATCAGTCTATAATAGAGTTAATTAAGTCACCAAGTAAATCAGTATCAGAGCTAAGAATACAACTGAGATTTTGTAAATCCCTGTTAGATTTTAAACATAAAACTTTATTTTTCCTTAATTAAATACTGCATAATGCTATTTGCAGGTTGTTTGTTTTTAACAGGAGAATTCACGTGAATTGGCTGATTTATAGAGCATCAAAATGCAGAGAGCAGAAAACTAGTAAGACAAATGCAGCTGTTCCTTTATGTCCTCCCTAGGAGCTAAGTGTTCTTAGAAATGTCCAGGGAAATAGCATGAGAGCACATGTCTAAGATGTGGGTAGTCTATACTTTATCTCCTAGGAAACACTCATATTTCAATACTTAGTAAATACTGAATGGCAAAATCACCCACTTTTTGATGCAATCACAAGTTCTAAAAATCAGAACATACATTTCCCATTCTCTAGATATTTTTAATGCTGTGACAGGCCAGGAATCTGATAGAATTAATCCACCCTCTTGGACCCCCAAACCAAGTTCCTGGTTCATTTTAACGGGGACATTTTCTGTATAATAATTGAATCTTTATTATTCTTGGTTATTTTACCACAAGTAATGCTGAAAAGCCCCAGATTTATCTCTCTATGGTGCTAGGTAGTCCCAAAATACAGGTGGATCTTGACTGCTGAGAACACATGCTTAAAGGCAAGACCTACCCAACCTATATCAAGCAACTAAATACAGTTCATAGTACATAAAGATCTTGTTGCCAACAGATGGGAATGTACAGCCCCTGGAGAAGATTGGACTGGCTGAGGTCCTTGTTTATGCTTCCCAGTTGTGAACCTGAAGTCAGGACAGATGGCTAAGAGTAAGTTCTTAAATGTAGTTGATTACTTACAGGCACAGCATAGCTTGGAGTTGGTGATGTGCTCATTAACCCCAACGTCATTATCATCCACAAGAGTTGATCATCCTTATGTTAAAGTGCAATCAAGAACTAGTACTGAGCCTTGTGCATTATTCCCCTGTATATGATTATGTAAAATGTGTTCACCTAATGGTGTATTTTTATGATATATATATTTCTGAATGTGACAAAAGACTTCATGCTGAGATCTGAGTGTTGGTGTGCTAAATAAAAAAGACCTTAATTAGCTGATTAAAGTATAATAAAGAAAAATTCTTTACAGGAAATATTCATCATGAGGACCTGAGGAAGGAAGACTTTAGCCCCTTCCTTGAGCCCCATGACATGGGGCTGGGATTCAACTCCAGGTTAGGGGATGTAAAAGTAGGTGTCTATATGTGTACTATGTGATTTGGGTTCCCTTAGTGTTAAAGAACAAATGTAATCCAGAGGTAAATTCAGTTGCCTAAATACAAGCAACAAGTGTTACTTGAGACTCTGGAAGGCATGTGAGGTGTCTGCATACATATAAAGACATGGGACTTGCTGTAGCGTTGTGCCCTTCTGGAGCAGCAGATATCGGATAGGTTGCAGCACCTTCAGCGATGACGTTTGTATGCAGGCAAATGAACTGAGCTGAGCCCAACCTCCCCAGTTGCTGTGGTGGGAGCCTTGACATCTCTTAGCATCTGGACTACTATATATATGCATCTAAATGTAGTTTTCAACAGAGTGTCACCTTGGGGGCCTTAATTCAGCTCCTAAATTTCTACATATAAGCTAGATCCACATTTGATCAGCATACAAACACAGATAACGTTGAAAGGATAATGCATTTTCAAAATTTGAGCAGAAATTAACTTGGTAGCAGAAGAATTAAAACTACTTTGACAATTATTTATTCATGAAGGAATCCTTTCTGAGAGGGATAATTGGAACAATCTAAATCTGAATGAACCTGCAGGGAGTATTAGGGTATACAAAGACGGATGAATCCTCAAATCACATCATCTGCACAGACCAAGCCAAGGACAGAGGCCATGCCGAGTTACCGGATCCCCAGCAGTGCTGTTTGTTAAAACCTTGGCAAACTGAGAGTGTGGAGTATACAAACACAACCGTATGTCATGACATAAATACAGGGTAGCTGTTAGCGGGCTTTTCATTTGATTTTGCTGTATCTCTTTCTAAAATACTTGCATTATATGTATTTTTTCTGTGTTATCTGGAAGTTACTGTTGCTACTTCCAGATAACAAAGATTAGTGACTGTGCTCCCCATTAATAGAGGAAATCAAACTTATGATAGAACTTTAATTGTGACTGGAGCAGCTTCATGATAGACAGTGTCACATTAAGATATCCAGAAAAGGCTTCATAGGTATATGTCTGCTTTAGCTAACGATGCTCTCTCCTTTCATTGTATTCACTTCAAGAAGTCCTCCAACATCAATGATCACTGGTTTGATTAATTAAAAACTAACTAAAAAGCAAAAACAAGAATAAGTGGAGATTTTTTAGGTGCATTAAGTAGGGTAACAATAATAAATATTACATTGTCATTTCAACTGCAAATGAATAAGTTGAGATCTTTTCAAGAATATTTACATTAAAATAGCAAATTATACCCAGACTGGCAATGTAAAATACAACAAACCATTAACTCCTGCTTCTGAAAATGCACTTCTTATTCTCTGAAAAGTAAGCTTTTGAAGTATGAGGCTGCATTTGGAAGTGCATAGCTTTGCAATAGCTCTTTACTGTTATGAGGCTTGTATTACTTTACCATGCTTTAGAGCATTTACAACAAAACATAATGTTTTATTCCTACCTTTCTAATGAATTAGCTTCAGAGTCTCTTACTCCTTTTTCCTATCTGGGGGTGGGGAGGGTGAGAGCTCAGATTTGAGGAACTTCTCTAAAATACAATATTTTCTAATTCTTAAAAACAAACAAAAAAGCAAAAACCAACCCAGAAAGGAAATACGTTACTATCTATATGTTATGCTTACAGTAATGCGCTTAACATCTGGGAATTCAGGACTACTGATTCAAACATTCCCACTGGGAGGTGCATGTCTACATGCACATGCACACACTCCACTGTGAATACTCCACAGTTGCGTAACTGCATGTTGCTTTTATGGGTGAACTTCTGTTCAGTGAAAACTTAAATGACCCTTGTGTTTTGTGAAAGAGAGGATAAAAAGTCTGCTATCATCACCAAATATTCATGTTTCTATTCTTTTTCCCTACCAGAATCTACATACACACACACACAAAACAAAACAAAACAAAAACAAAAAACAAACAAACAAACAAAAACAACTGCAGTCTTTTTGGAAAGAACATTGAAATAATTTCTCCCTACATCTCCAGCATCAACTTTCATGCAGTATTCCAACCTGCCAAACTCAGCAGCAAGCCTACCATAATCCAGTGATATACTTGCCAAGGCATCTTCACAGCTATTGCAGTTAGTACTCCTATAATGCAACCAGCAAAACCCATCGTTCATACACTTTTAGCCCAGAATTTGAAATACGTCATGCAAGTACACAAAATGTCCTACTGGAAATTGTGTGGGTGACACTTAACAAGCATTATGCATCAGGGAGAACTCACACAGAGTGCTCGTAAAGGATAGAAACATGCAGTTATCAATGGAAAAGCATTTTCCCACAAAATAACCACTTAACTTCCTAATGCAATGGAAATCTAAAAAAATAACTTCTGAAGACAAATCTAGAAAAGGAATTCATAACCACTGGATTGTAAGCATTACGTTTTCAGCAGAAACACCAGTTAGGGAGCTCATTACAATTTTTCTTCTACCCCTTTTCCATTCTACAGTCACTAATGATGTTTATTTCTTGCTGCTCCTGTTCTCACTTCCCTTGCCAATACGCTGGGGCTATTAGCCATCCTGCTTTGCGTAACTGATTAAAGTAATTAGGCTGGACTAACAGCACTTCTGTTCTACCTTGGATTTTGTTGTTTCTTATTACACAGGATGAAGGTCATCTGCTTTTTCCAGATAACTCACCTGGACTCATAAAAGATGCTATATTTTCCTACAAACCCTGCTTCTGCAAAAAGTTTTTCAAGTTGTCTAAATATACTCTTCCTCTTGTTTTTTTAAATAAGAAGAGTTACTTTATCTCTAGCCAGTGGTACGTGCTGAAGGCAAAAATCTAACTCTCTAACTGTGTGGGGACTGTCTTGTATCTCTGAGGAGCTTTTAATTCATAACAGCCTTTTTCATGCCTGTTTGTCTGAATCAAAAGTCCCTAATTTGCTGCAACAAAAGATTTTCTTAGCCAACCAGACAAATTATTGCAGGTCACACACTACCAGCGAATGTGGAGATGTCAGAGGGAGAAAAGCCTGCTTGGGCTGGTGGGACTGAGGACTGCATGAAGGAGTCAAATGAAGTCTGATATCACTTCATCCGTTTTGCCTGAAACAAATTTTTTTAATGAGAAATCATTTGAGCAAGCTTTTCTGGATGTCACATTGAGATCTGCTGAGACCATTCACTCCATAAGGGAGCATAAGTAAACAAGCATGCATGCTATGTGGAGGATCAAGGGATAGGCCCAAAGATCTAAACAGAAAGCAAAAAGTGAAGAATTATCTTCTTTCAAAGAGTTAAGGTGCTTAAAAGTAAGCAAAATGATCTATATCTCCCCGTTGACTCCCTAAAAAGCACAGATGTATATTAAAGGAGAATTCATTTATTTATAAGAACTGTGTAAAATGATATAGCTAAATTGTAGGGCTTAGTGTATGAGTAAATTAAATTTTCCCAGTATTGTTTCCTGGCTCTGAGGCCGACTGGCAAGTCATTGAAGTGGCCTGTATCCATCCTGTTAAACTATCATGCTATCCAAAACAGTCATCCAGACTGACTACTGGGAATAATTTCTGGCTTGTGTTCAGACTTGATCATGTCTGAGTTTCTCTGGGAAAAAGCTAGGTAGCATGGAAACCTATATAAATGTTTAATAATAGAAATAATTGAATTCCAGTGCCTGAAAAATTCCTTTGCGCTGTTTAATTTACAATTGTGGGTGTAAACTATTTATCTAAAATGTAGATGCAGGTAAAGCATCTATAGAATCTCATAGAAATTTCACTGAAATGTGTAAGTCCAGGAGAGGAATTCAAAAAGGATCTTGATTTTCTGCATGAACTGAGCTTGTCCTAACCACCATCTGATTGGACATATTGATCCTCCATGCATCCAAGCCTGCAGACTTGACCAGATCACTCTGTGATCATTCCACTGGGCTTCCTTTCTGTGGAAGACAGGGTGTGGAGGAGGAGACGAACATATGCCTACTTGACAAGCAGATGCCTGGATCTCTCTGACCTGAAGTCAGGATGTAGTTGGTCATGAAGCATGCAGTTCATGTCATAGTTAGTCAGTCCAGAAGTGCAGACATTTTCTCATTTATGCAGTGTGTATAAATAGTGATGTAAAGCTCGAGCTGTAAAATTCCTGTGATCTGGCAAATTCAGGAGGCTTTGCAGCACTGAAAGTCACAGAGTTCAAATCTGTCATTATCCTTTTGTTGTCCATTTTTATAGGGACACCTGAAGGTTCTGTAGTAATATAAACATTTTAGCACTGTGGTGTCTTTCTAGGAAGAAAAAATACAGAATCTGCACAAGTCAGTATTGAATATTACCAGTCAGGTCCAAATAACTCAGTCTTATTTTCTCACTAATGTTGAGATGGCAGAAAGAGCATTAAAAATTAAAAATATTCTGACTGCCACCAAGCCAAATCTGACAGCATTAAATTCCAGATGCTTTTGAACTCTCTAATGATACAGCCTTTAAGCCTTTGACGGTTGCTTTGATTCAAAGGACATTAGGTGGCTGCTTTGCCGTGCAAATACTCTGTACCTATAAGCTTCCAGATTGGAAAGAAATCTGAGTGGGAGGAAGCAATTTTCAGGAAAAAAAAAAAAAGTTCCTATGGCTCTTGTTGCATGGCAACCACTTCCTTAGCTTCTCTGTGTTAAGGAAAATAACATCCTTCGGAGTTTAACTCTCAAGCCTGGCTTGAAGGAAAGAAAAAAGGGCAAAATAAGAGAAATACAGGTTGTGGGCCAGATTGCACACCTAATGTGAGACTGTAAAGGACAAAGGATAATTGCGGAGCCACTGTTTGTCCATGCCATCCAGCCAAAAGAAACAGGGAAGGCAGGTGGGAAAGAGTGGGCATTACTGACCCTTCCGATTGACGATGGGAGGAGATACTTACCTAGTCATTAGAATGATGCAAAGGTACAGAAAATGTCTTGTGGTGAGAGACTAAAAGATCCCAGCCTGTTTCATGCATCAAAAAGAAGACGGAAGAGTGACTGCACTACAGTAGATAAGTAAATGAATGGGAGAAAATGCCTTGTATAAAAGAAAATGAATGCCTAGAATGCCTAGGAAATGCCTAGGAAAGAAAGGTTAAGTGAGAATCAATATCAATACCAGGTGAAGGCAAGTGTATTTATGTTCAAATTAAGGGGCATATTTTTAATGATGACAGCAATTAAACACCAAAGCAAACAGTCCAGAGAGTCTTGTACTCTATGTCTTGAAGTCTTCAGGTTGAGGGATGCTGTTTGGAAAATACACCCTAGCCAAATAGGTTAAATACAAAGGAAACAAGCTGAAAGAAAATTTTATTTGATACTCACAGGATCAATGTAATTTTATTATACATTTATATTGAGACTGACAAAAAGGGCTGGAATTTTTCCCTCTGTTAAAATGTGCGCAAAGTGACTCCTCTATAGCACCTAGTGCAACCTGACACCATGACTTCATCTTCACTGTATGAGGGATGACACACAGTGAGTTTATCAGCTTATGTCATATATGAGAATTTTAAATAAAGTGACTGTTGGCACTACCCTGCTAAGCTTCTAGGATGATTTCTAGTCCATTAGAAAAAGCAGTATAGATCTAAATTTTATTACCCTCTTGTTTTACTTATACCATCTCATAGTTCTTATGTGTGAGCTTATTTAATTTTCAGCCCTATGAAAACAGCTGTTATAACCATTTGTATTTGGAAAACCAAAAGTATAAGGTACTGTAGAGAAAGCAGTGCAATGCCTTGCAGTTCTTTTAGAGCATTTGAAAACTCTTACAGACAAGAACATGGAAGAACTAATTCAAAGGAAGCGGAAATCCCCTTATCTGTAAGAAACTTGAAGTTACAGATACTGAGTTTGTTGGTTTTTGTGGCCAGTGGCCGTTTTATCATTTTAACCACAAATAGTAGAAGCTGCACCTCATATTAAAACAAGATAGTTCCATTTCACATTAAAAAAAAAAAAAACAGACAAAAAAAAAAAAAACAGACAAAAAACAACAACAACAACAAAAACCACTGTGAAGAAACTCTTCTATTTAAAAATTGACCATGATGTAACTTCCAGATTCCATGTATAGACTTTGCAGGAGGATGAACACATAAGCTGTAGATTTATTTTTCAAAATGCCATGTAAAAGCATGAACTTATACTAATGAGGTATACTTGACAAGTTAGATGAAAGGGAAGTCTTCATTTAATAAAATTCTAACATTTAAAATAAAAAAAATGTTGATTCTACTTATGCATGATGACCTGATAGCAGCAGTTCTGAAAGATGAATTAGAGACTTTAAATAGCAGTCTGCTTCATAATAACATTGCAATTAGTTCCCTCTACTCCATCACAGGAGAGCAGGTCAGTCAGTCTGGAAATGAGTTCTAAGTCTCAAATCATCCTCCCGAACTCAAACATGAAATGTTGTTGTCAATTTAGACACCTAAATTAGGCAGTATGAGTCTAACCTTATGTCTTATTTAGAGAAAATGGGAAAAAATGCATGGAAAACAAGCCAATCATGCACTTATAAAAATTTACAACAATACAAATATCCTGTCTATACTAGATCATTTCTTGGTTTCAAGGTTATTGCTCAAGTTGGTTTTCATTGTTTCAGATAAATCAAATATCTTTCATCACATATCCTCTTTGCAAATCTGAATTAGATTTATCATGAGTTGCAGCTGATATCACAGAAAAAAATCACAAAATCACAGAATTGTAGGGGTTGGAAGGGACCTCGAAAGATCATCAGGTCCAACCCCCCTGCCAAAACAGGTTCCTTAGAGCAGGTTCCTTAGAGCAGGCTGCCCAGGTAGGCGTCCAGACGGGCCTTTAATATCTCCAGAGAAGGAGACTCCACAACCTCCCTGGGCAGCCTGTTCCAGCGCCCCGTCACCCTCACTGTGAAGAAGTTCTTTCGCATGTTGGTGAGGAACTTCCTGTGCTCTATCTTGTGGCCATTGTCCCTTGTCCTATCCCCACAAACCACTGAGAAGAGGTTGGCCAAATCCCTCTGTCTCCCACAATTAAGATATTTGTAAATATTGGTAAGATCCCCTCTCAGTCTTCTCTTCTCCAGGCTGAACAGACCCAGGTCTCTCAGCCTTTCTTCATAGGGAAGATGCTCCAAGCCCTGTATCATGTCTGTGGCCCTCCACTGGACTCTTTCCAGGAGATCCCTGTCTTTTTTTTTTTGTTGCGGGGAGCCCAGAACTGGACACAGTACTCCAGGTGAGGCCTGACCAGGGCAGAGTAGAGGGGGAGGATCACCTCCCTTGACCTGCTGGCCACGCTCCTTTTAATGCATGCCAGGATCCCATTGGCCTTCTTGGCCTCGAGGGCACACTGCTGGCTCATGGTCAACCTGTCGTCCACCAGGACCCCAGGTCCTTCTCTGCAGAGCTCCTCTCCCTCTCTGTATTAACAAAATATTTACCAATATGTTTTGAAGTATTAACAGTTCACAAATAGTACACATTTAAATGCCTTGCAAGTATGATTTTATCAATAATGTCAAGTCATAAAAGTTTGTTTCAGGTACAAAGAGAAAGGGAAAAGTAAGTTAAAGGACCAAATCTCTCTGCAAACTTCTCTGAGATTTACACAATTTTTTAAGTGACCTATGGGTGGAAAATTATTATGAGACTCAACTCTCTAACCAGTCTCTGTTTCCAGACATGTAAAACCAGAGAATCATTCAGTAGTCTAATTCAAAAGAAGCCTGCAGGGTTCCTGTGGTTCAATCGCTGCTCAAAGCAGAGTGAATTAGGTGAGACTGCTCAGGGCCTGTCCTGGTCAAGCCTTAAATATCTCCAAGAATGTAAATGCAACAACCTCTCTAGGAAACCTGTTCTAATATTTGATCACCTTCATGATAAAACAAAAACAAACCCTAATTTCCCATTTTCAAGTTTGTGCTTGTTGTCTCACAGCCTTTCCTGTACATCTCTGAGAGTAGCTGGCTCTATTTTCTCCCTGTCTCTCCATCATGTAGTCAAAATTCGCATCCTGAATTTGAAACATTTTTCAGGGCTGTAGTTGCATGAGAGTTTGTCGCTTGATTAACTTCACTGGGGCTTGATTCATGTGTAACACTCAGTCAAACTACCACTTTACCTGATTAGTACTGATGAACCTATCAGTGGTAAAGAAGCCAACGTAGCTGGGGAGAATTTCAGCCCTACTTTCTGACCCAGTCTGCCTGTCAATCAGATTACAGGGCTTTATGTACAAGTTCTGATATTGTCTCAACTCACTAAGTAGCAACATCATTCACATGGGGTGATGTGCAGCATATCTTTTCTGAAAAAGGTCATAACTTCACAAAGCCTCAAGAAGGGAGCTGAGTGGTTTGGACTAAGGAAAAAAACAAGGTGCTCTTTACCTACACCCACAGAGGTAAAGACCACTAAATGGATTGTGGTGCCTTACACATACAACCTGTGTATGTAGCAAACTTAAAATCTACAAGTGTTCAGTGGCTGAAGATTGAAACCTTTGTATTCACTTTGCCATTTGGCCTCAATCTACAGGTAAAATTAATTTGAACTTATTTATATTTTAACAAATCCATTCATGGGGCTTAATTGGTTTTTGTGAACCTAGAAAGTAGTCACAGAAGTTCACAAATCCAGAATATTTGCCTACCTCTAATACAGCTTTGAATAATTGGAACAAATTAGATTGGCTTTGTTTTGCACCTTCAAGAAACAATGCTGGCTGTTCTTAACGATAGCTTTTCAAGTATTTCTTTTTGATCTTAATGTTCTCCAATTGATGTCAATTAATGTCAAAGTGACTACTTTCTATTTTCCCACCATTTCTTAAAGCCTTTCAGTGGACTTTAGAATAATGGTCAGCGGACTGTAATATCTTGCCTGCCCATAACTGCCCAGCCTTACACACTTATATAAGTATAAGCAGAATCGAAACCTTAAAGATATTTATCTGGTTCCTGAGACAGTGGAAAAACAAATTAATTTCCAATACTTTTGTAATGGCTATAAAGAAACTGTTATTATTATTATTTTCCTTAGGGAAATCAAGCAATGGGTTGAAACTCCAAGATCAGTGAAATTATGCTTTCAGAAAACCTTTTTTCTGTGTTACAACAGAACACAAGAGTATGTGTACACAGAAAAGAAAAAAAAAGATGCAAAAACATTTTGTTGTTTTTAGACAATATCAGGAAGATAAGCAGCCTAAAAATACTTACCTGATTTTTACTGGTTGTCTACAACGTTAAGCAGAAACATTTTCCTCTACATTTACCTGTCTCTGCTAATAAATCAAAGTGGTAAGCCCGTCTGGAACTAAGTGCAGAATGGAGAATGTCTTTCTGTCAGAGACCACAGACAGTCATCTTTTGCTGTGTTCCTTTTATTATTATTTTTATTATTGCTTCATAATCCTAGAAAAGGAGCACCTTTGGGCTGAAACTAGAAATTCTTAAAAGCCGTAGAGAAGGGAGTTATTTTTTTCAACTTCATTTCCTGTTGCAGGAAGTTTTGATTTTATTTCTGTCTGAAGACAAAATGATTATGTGTCTAATAATAAGAGGAAAGGAAACCAACCTTTATGCTTTGCAGATTCAGAAAGATGTCTTTTGTATAGGTGGTTGAGAATAGTCCTAGCATCGAGCTATTAATAAAGCAGATGAAAAACTGAAAAGCAGACTTTTCTCACAGCACTTGCAGCTCATTTGTAGGATTCATTATCATATGATATTGCTGAAGCTAAGAGTCTAGGCAGAGTAAGATGGTGAAAAAAAATAACCTTTTTTAGGATTACAAGGTTATTTGAAATTATAGTAATGAATGTTAACAATGAGATCATGCAAGAAATTTTAAAGGAATTTGTGCAATGGACAAACTTACTCACTGCAGGGGTTCTACAGGGAAGAGCCAGCTTGGGAATAAGCATGCAAATGCTAGGATTGGAACAGTTCAACCTATAACTTTCCAGAGCTTGGGTTCCCTGGTATGTGTTCTCCACTGCAGGTTGACTGCTGAGTTTCTTGCCACAGCTGGCTGCAGCCTCTGTCAAGCACAGGATGTTGGACTCACAGCATAGCTGGTCAGATGGTAATTCTTGAATTCCTGTGGTATGTACTAAAGATACAAAAGAACTGATGTGCAAAACCCATGCTGACTTCAGATGAGGGGCCAAGATTTTACTGGGATTCTTTATTGCCAACATGAAAAGAAAGGAAAAGAAAAAAAGAAAAGAAAAGAAAAGAAAAGAAAAGAAAAGAAAAGAAAAGAAAAGAAAAGAAAAGAAAAGAAAAGAAAAGAAAAGAAAAGAAAAGAAAAGAAAAGAAAAGAAAAGAAAAGAAAAGAAAAGAAAAGAAGAGAAGAGAAGAGAAGAGAAGAGAAGAGAAGAGAAGAGAAGAGAAGAGAAGAGAAGAGAAGAGAAGAGAAGAGAAGAGAAGAGAAGAGAAGAGAAGAGAAGAGAAGAGAAGAGAAGAGAAGAGAAAAGAAAGAAAAGAAAAGAAAAGAAAAGAAAAGAAAAGAAAAGAAAAGAAAAGAAAAGAAAAGAAAAGAAAAGAAAAGAAAAGAAAAGAAAAGAAAAGAAAAGAAAAGAAAAGAAAAGAAAAGAAAAGAAAAGAAAAGAAAAGAAAAGAAAAGAAAAGAAAAGAAAAGAAAAGAAAAGAAAAGAAAAGAAAAGAAAAGAAAAGAAAAGAAAAGAAAAGAAAAGAAAAGAAAAGAAAAAAGAAAAGAAAAGAAAAGAAAAGAAAAGAAAAGACTAATAAACAAACAAACAAAAACCAAAAACAAACAAGGAAATGTTCTGAATGCAGGAGAGCACCTCTTTCCGTTGTATTTCCAAAGTACAAAATGTCATCTTAAAACAGGTGCAAATTTGGTTCCTAAAACAGGAAGGATTCGGAGTAGCACATTCAGCCCTGTGGACAGAAAAAGGATACTTGCTGTATTAATTACGTAGCCGGTTTTTGCTCTGACAGCTGTATAAAGCTTTCCAGAATCAGGAAGACCTCAGTCAGATCTGAATACTTTGAGAGGAAAATGAATTACAAGTATCTCCTTGCCTATTATAAATAACCTGGACCTAGTTTCCTAAAATGATACCTCAAAAACTCTCTTCCTGTTCTGATACTGCTTAAATTACAATCATTTTCAGGATTGTAAGAAGTTGATGGATCAAATGTAGTGATTTCCTGAACCCTCAATTCTAATTAAAATTCTGCAGGCTGACAACATAAAATATGAGTCAAAATAATAGCCCAAGGTCATTTTTGTGCTGCCTAAAGTAACTTATTTGAAGTGTCATGCTGATTAGGAATATCTAACAGAGAACACATGCTTCTTCCTTGTGCTTACAATTGTGTGACTTATTAGCTTGAAGGACAACTTTCTGCCTTTGTCAAACAGACTTTGTCAAAAGAGAGAAAATACATTTTGGAGTCTAGGCAGGAGCCTGAACAACAGGAAAAAAACAAACAAAAAACTAATTGTGGGGAATTCTTAAAAAAAAAATAAAATATCTACTCCTTATTTATGAATAATGTGAAGTATGTGTAATATTAAGAAAATATATTGCTTACTGTAAGATGCGTGTTTAATGTGTGTAGTGCCTTGAACTCTCCTGAGAAGAGGGGCAAAAAGAGGGATGTACAGAAATGTCTGTTCTGTCAATTCCCATTTTCTGTCAGTTCCCCTTCGAAGGACTGGCATGCAGTATTTTCAGTAGTTTGACTCTAATGAGATGTAATATGGTTGTACATGTGAAAATCCAGTGGGTTATTTATAAATAAAACATATATCAGAACAATAGCAAAACTCCTGTCATGAAGGTTGAGCACTGTAAAATAATGGCCATCACAACTAAAGAGATGTAAAACTTTTACTTCACCAAATGCTACATCATTTGCAATGCATTTATCCCTGAATCAGTATTAATCCCAAGGTGTTGCTCTGAACTGTAAATAAAACACAATGAAAAATTTACAGCTATTTTTGTGTAGCAAAAGCATATTTATAAGGAAGATTTTCCCAAATTGCTGTTTTCCATTCCTCAGAGGCTCTGAAAACAGTGGACTTCAAATTAAATTTTCTCAGTCTGTTTTCATTGCACTTATCATGTTTGGTGGACAGAAAATTTTCAGAATATCTGCCTTATAACGTTATGGTTTTATCCTCATTTAGCAATTTCTCTGAAACTAGCAATTTCTCTGTGCTAGGGCTTTTTTAAACCTTCAGTTTGAAATTTATTAGCATGATGATTATTTTAGCATTACAGATTCCTATCTGAGTACATGCTCTCAAGAATGTAATCAAGACAGTAGGGGACACTAAGCAAGGAAAAATAGAAGTGCACCCTTAGCTCAGGTTGGTTGTAATAACTCCTTGTAAATCAATAGCGAAGACAAGGCAGGTTGAAGTTTCCAAATGTGGCAACAGTTTGAGTAGGCTCCAGGCTTGTTTATAATAAAGAGACTTTAAGTTTCATTGTTTCTTGATCAGGGCAAACTTGACAGCTACAGTTACCTTTTTTTTTTTTTTTTTTGAACTAACATGTTCTTTCAACTCACAGAGGGGATAATTATTGGGCATTTTAACTTCTGCATTTCTTCTATTTCCCTGCCATGTGCTCCCTTGTGTTATCTTGGTTCAAGAAGTTAGCTGGATGTTAAGATAAAGGCATTTGTCTTGTGTTAAGAATGATCTGGCTTGGTAATTTTATTATTATTATTATTTAAATGTGCTTCTATCTTGTGTTCTATACAAGAGTCTGTTTGATGCTGTTGTGCCTTTTCCTGTCCTTTCTGCCAGCTTTTTGATGGAAGGTGCCTGCCTTGGTATTAAAAAAAAAAAAAAAAAAAAAAAAAAAAAAAAAAAAAAAGGTCCATTTATGGGCCATTTCCAGAAGGTTTGGGGTGTTTACTTCCCTTAATGTATTGCAAACCTCAAACTTTGTTCCTCTCTCTTGTAGAGAGAGCATTTGCTCCAAGTTAGAACGTATTAGGCTTTGTGGGTTGTGACACATTTTTCACCTCCAGAGTTTGGCAGTGTGAGAAAGACAGCACTTTTCTACAGAGGTTTCACAGCTCCGTGCAGTCCTGGGAAGCTGTTACACCCAGAGCTTCCTGTGCTTTCCCACCAGCTCTGCCTGCAGCATCACACACTCCAGCAGGAATTTGGTTTCTTTGTGAGTGCTTGGCAAGGTCCCACTTCAGGCAGCATTATGTTTTAGGTGAAGCTCCTCTTCATGGGAGAGATGAAGACCGCAAGCAGCTTTTACTGTGCTACACCAATTTTCCCTTCTGGGCTGGCAGCCGAAGGCTTCAGGTGTTTCATTTTGCACTTAAAGCCCAATGTTCACTTTTTGATGATACCACTGCCCCTCAGAGCACTGCAGGCAAAAGATCGAGAAGATATGGAGCCACATTACAAAACACATCTTCAGGCAACATCAAGATTTTCCAGCTCCACTTCTGACTCTATCAATGTAATGTGCTTTAACTTTTGGTTAGCCCTGAAGTGGCCAGGCAGTTGGACTTGATGGTCTTTGTAGGTCCCTTCCAATGGAACTATTCTATTCTATTCTATTCTAATATGCTCCATTGGAAAATGTATGCTTGCACCAATTTCTGACCTGGTGATGACGAAATGTGGATTACGTGCCACCTCCATGTCTTGTCAGTTCCTTGTATCAAACCAGTACTCTGCCTTTGCACACCAGGAAACAGAGACTTAGGGTTCAGTTCTCAGGGCAATGTGTGCAAGAGTGAAAATGAGTAAAAAGGCAAAAAGCCCTGTTTGTTTTCACTTTTTCCCTTCTCTGGGAGGTAGAAGGTCCCTGTGAATGAATTTCTTGAAGCATGGATATAATGGAACATCAATACTTCTCATGTTTGCACACACACTTGGAAGCTGTTTGTGCTCAGCTCTTAACACAGTGCATTTCTCAAATTTCCAAGAACATTTGCATATCCATTTATAAATAGTCTGAACAGGAAAACCAGACTGAAAGATTTTAGGTAAATTATTCATATGATGATGATTAAAAATAATTGGAGCTGCATTAATATGGCTCTGTAAAAATAACAAATGGAAAAGTACCAGGATGAAGTATGAAAAGAGAGATTTGAAAGGTTCATATAATCTAATTACATCTAATTCATTTTGTATTGCATAATTTGATGATGTTTTAATACTCTACTTTCTTAAAGAAAAAAAAAGAAGAAAAAGACTGACATTTTGCCGTATCAACCTTTGCCACAACTAATTTATCCAGAAATTCCTAGATTTAGTTATTTACAGATTTTATATTTAATTATTACATAGCTTAATTTACAAAATAATTATGTTGAATTGTTTTACCTTACGCAGAGACAAGAAATGTCAGAAAATGGGTAAAACCCATCACTTGTATATTTTTAAGGAGGGATAGGAAAGTACGGATTGCCGTCAAAGGCACTGGTCTCCTTTTCTCAAGGATATTTCATTCTAATTTGTTGTTTGGCTCAGAAAGGCCAGGTAATGGACACCAACCAACTGCTTTAAGCTGTAAACATTTTTATCCAGCTCCGATACACCTTATTTAATGTATGTATGTTTGTTTGTTTGTTCGTTTATATATTTATTTATTTTATGTTAGTCCTTCTGGATGTTCTGGAAACCTGGCCATTTTATATCTCTTTTTCCTTTTCACAGTACGGTAGAAAATGATTTAACTGCTTTCTCACAGGACTCAGGGTGATCACCTTTCCCTGCACGACGAATGAGGACACCTCTGCTGTCAATAATGCTGACCGTGTTGTGCAGTGGAATCATATGGACATGCAATTTGTCACTGGTTTTCCTTCCTCCTACACCTACACTCTACACCTACACTCTCACTGTTTCCCTGAGAATGATTCTTCTCTCTTCCATTTTCACTGTCAGTGGAAACATCTTGATTTGATTTGATTTGATTTGATTTATTTAATTTTATTTTTACTTTATTTTATTTTCCTCAGAGTTTTAGCCTTTTAGATATACTCTATGAACACTGCTGCAAAGGTAATACCAGCCTATATAGTTTGCTGGCAAAGTAAATGTTACTCTTAGTACCTATTTGGGTCAAGAAGTGATACTGCAATGTTCACTGGGCGCTACTTCCACTATGCTTCTTTCATGCTTAATTGGCTTATTCAGTGCCATATTGGTTGATCTTGTATCTACCAAGTCTTTCGGCATTTTAAGTTCTGCTCTCGGATGTTGCTGTGAGGTGGCGAGACTACATGAAGGTTATTTGGAAAAGCAGAGTCCACACTATTTGGCAGTTCCATGTTTCTCTCAAGCATCCTTTGGTTCTTATATGTTCAAGTATTCAAGAAATGTTCTTTCAGACAGGAATAATCTTTAGTTGGCATATTGTTAATGGTATTTGGAGATTAAATATTTATTGTATTGATTTCTTCAGGCTGACACAGACACCCATTAAATATACAACTAAAAAATATCTTCACACTTCTAGTCATCCATCTGCTTAGTCACTTCCATCAGGAATAACTCAGAAGTACAGAACTGCTTCATGTGCTCCCACATGACTCTTCAAGTTCTTGCAAATGATCTGAAGTGTTCTCTGTTGTCAGCTGTGCAGGTTTCATACAAATCATGGTGAAGAATAACCTCGGAAAATGAAAAGCTGTTACAAACTGTGAGCTGTCTGACCCTTAGATTAAAAGCAGGTCCAGTTTATGGGACTTTTGGGACATTAGTTTTGTTGTGCAGAGAGGACGTAGTTTTCTGTATAAGGGGTAGGTGATTCAGAACATTTCAGGTCAAAAACAGAATGACAGAATCACAGAATCACAGAATTGTAGGGGTTGGAAGGGACCTCGAAAGATCATCGGGTCCAACCCCCCTGCCAAAACAGGTTCCTTAGAGCAGGTTCCTTAGAGCAGGCTGCCCAGGTAGGCGTCCAGACGGGCCTTTAATATCTCCAGAGAAGTAAACTCCACAACCTCCCTGGGCAGCCTGTTCCAGCGCTCCATCACCCTCACTGTGAAGAAGTTCTTTCGCATGTTGGTGAGGAACTTCCTGTGCTCTATCTTGTGGCCGTTGCCCCTTGTCCTATCCCCACAAACCGCTGAGAAGAGGTTGGCCAAATCCCTCTGTCTCCCACACCTCAGGTTTTTGTAAACAATAATGGGATCCCCTCTCAGTCTTCTCTTCTCCAGGCTGAACAGACCCAGGTCTCTCAGCCTTTCCTCATAGGGAAGATGCTCCAGGCCTCATATCATCTCTGTGGCCTTCCGCTGGACTCTTTCCAGGAGATCCCTGTCTTTTTTGTTGCGGGGAGCCCAGAACTGGACACAGTACTCCAGGTGAGGCCTGACCAGGGCAGAGTAGAGGGGGAGGATCACCTCCCTTGACCTGCTGGCCACACTCCTTTTAATGCATGCCAGGTTCCCATTGGCCCTCTTGGCCTGGAGGGCACGCTGCTGGCTCATGGTCAACCTGTCGTCCACCAGGACCCCCAGGTCCTTCTCCTCAGAGCTCCTCTCCAGCAGGTCGTCCCCCAACCTGTACTGATACATCCGGTTGTTCCCTCCCAGGTGCAGGACTCTACACTTGCTCTTGTTAAACCTCATTTGGTTTATTCCTGCCCATCTCTCCAGCTGGTCCAGGTCTTGCTGAGTGGCAGCACAACCTTCTGGAGTGTCAGCCACTCCTCCCAGCTTTGCGTCATCGGCGTACTTGCTGAGGGCAGACACTATTCCCTCATCAAGGTCATCGATGAAGATGTTGAACAAGACCGGACCCAGCACCGACCCCTGGGGAATGCCGCTAGTCACAGGTCTCCAGCCAGACTCTGCGCCACCGATCACCACCCTCTGAGCTCGGCCAATCAGCCAGTTCTCAACCCACCCTACTGTCCACTCCTCTATCCCACACTTTCTCAGCTTTGCTGTCAGGATGTCATGGGAGACAGTATTGAAAGCCTTGCTAAAGTCAAGGTAGATGACATCCACTGCTCTCCCCCCATCTACCCAGCTGCTGATGTCATCATAGAAGGCAACGAGGTTGGTCGAACACAACTTCCCCTTGGTGAATCCATGCTGACTACTCCTCATAACATTCTTCTCTTCCAATTGCTTGGAGATGGCATCCAGAACAAGCTGTTCCAACACCTTTCCAGGGACAGAGGTGAGACTGATTGGCCTGTAGTTTCCTGGATCCTCCTTCTTGCCCTTCCTGAAGACTGGAGTGACATTGGCTATCCTCCAATCTTCCGGCACCTCTCCTGTTCTCCAGGACCTTTCAAAGATGATAGAGAGCGGTTCGGTGATCACCTCTGCCAACTCCCTTAGCACATGTGGATGCATCCCATCGGGACCCATGGATTTGTGTGCGTTGAGCCCACTCAGACGCTCCCGAAACACTCTCTCATCAGCCAGGGGGGAGCCCTCCATTTCCCAGACACTTTTTCCTCCTGCCAGGGTCGAGGGGTCCCGGGAGGGGAGTCCCTGAAGCAAAGACTGAAGCAAAGAAAACATTCAGTATCTCCGCCTTCTCAGCATCTCGCGTTACCAGGAGACCCCCCTCGTTCAGCAAGGGACCCACATTATCCCTAGTCTTCCTTTTTCTGTTTACATACTTAAAAAAAACCCTTCTTATTATCCTTTATCTCTTTTGCAAGCGTCATCTCTAGGTGGGCTTTAGCCTTCCTCATCGTGTCCCTGCAGGCCCTGACAACACTTCTATACTCCTCCCAAGAGGACAGGCCCTTTTTCCACATTTCATAGACCTTCCTCTTCCTTTTGATCTTGTCGATGAGCTCCTTGCTCATCCATGCAGATTTCCTGCCCCCCTTCCCCGATTTCCTACTCTTAGGGATGCACCGATCCTGAGCTTGGAAGAAGTGCTGTTTAAATGCTGCCCAAACAATACTGGCAAACCTAGCTGGGAGCCAATAAACAACCACTGTTCTATCAAAGACTCTCAGAGTACTTTAGCAACAAGAAGAGAGTGTTAGAAGGGCTGGCTGAGGAGCAGAAGAAAATGGTAATAAAAAACTTTTTTTGACTCTCTACAGTTTCAGTGCTCTCTGCCACATCTGTGAATCATGTTGCTAGTTTAGAGGCCATTTTGAGGCAGTATGCCTCTAAGGTGACACCCAAGAGAACAACTTTTTTTTTTTTAATTGTTTTGCAGCTAATTTTTTGTTTATCATGGCAGTTCTCTTTCATCACTTTATTTTTCTTCTTAAATTTCCTTTTTCTTATTGACTTTTCTTATTTAATTCCTCATTTCATCTCTCCATATCCACAAGATAAAACTAAAGTATCTTTTCTCCTCTTTCATAATCTGTCCAGCTGTTTGGCTCAGCAACATTCATCGACAGCTAGTTTCCTTTTGAAGTTGAACACTAACTTACAAAGTCAGATTGGGAACTAATTTTAATGTTCCTTTACTGAACTTTTTAATTCAAAGCTAAAATGTAAGCAGGCCAGTGCTCTTAGAAGCCAATGCCACAGGCAAAATTAAGTGTAAGTGTGATCTAAGGTTGCTTTCCAAGAGACTGAACATCAAAGAACCATCACTACCCATTCCCGGAGCTATGCAGAAGGCTGGATTTCTTGGGCAGATTTATTAGTGTTTAAAAATCTTTCTCTCAGAATAAAGGTTTTCAAATGAGATTAAGTTTTTCAGTATTCTGGGTGCCCATGCACTTTGGTGACCAGTCAAAGGGCAATCAATGGTAGTAAAGTCTTTTGTTATTGTCTTTAGGTTTCTTTAGTTCAGAAGTTTCTGAATGAAATAGAGGATCGCCCCTACCCTAATTATTACTTCCTGCTCCTCCTCCACAACCTGAGGCTCAGAAGCACTTCCAATAGCTTGTTTTAAAACCTCATTTTTAACAAAACTAAGCTAATGCTGCTTTATCTGTTCCAAATGTCACCTTCATCTCTATGTTTACTTACGAGTTTTCAATATCTGTATTTAGAAAGACACCCTGTGAACAGAGTGGAATAGATGGAAGGAAATAAAGAAGAGAGATGGATTAGAAGAGCTGGGTGCATGTGTCACCTTGCCCCTATCTCATTCTTCATGAACTGCAGCTCAATACTTATTTGAAACTCAATGATGAAGTGAAAGAGAAAAATAAGAAAATATTATCCTTGTATATAAAGATTACAGGCTTAACTATATGGGGAACACATCAGGTTATGAAACTAGGTAGTGATGGCATGTCATTGGGGAGACAGTTAAAGTAATTCACAGGTAACTCTTAAATTTTGCCTCTTCCTGTTCTTGGCTTCACATGGATGAAGCAGTCATCAGTGTTCCATCAAGGCTTGTCACGAGTATCAGATGCAGTCCAGCTCAAGAACTAATATGCAGTAAAACCAAGGGCTGTGGAAATTTTCCCCTTGTCCTGTTGTATTTAAGTTTGTTGTGGTTTAACCCGGCTGGCAGCTAAACACCACACAGCCGTTCGCTCACCCTCCCCCCTCCCTCTCTGGGATGGGGGAGAGAAACGGGAAAGTGAAGCCTGTGAGTTGAGATAAAGACAGTTTATTAAGACAGGAAAATAATAATAACAATAATAATAATAATAGTGATAATGGTAATAGTATTAACAATAATAATGTGTAAGAAAACAAGTGATGCACAATGCAATTGCTCACCACCCGCTGACCGATGCCCAGCCTATCCCCGAGCAGCCGGCCCCCCCACCCCGGCCAGCCACCCCTATATATTGTTTAGCATGACGTCAGATGGTATGGAATACCCCTTTGGCCAGTTTGGGTCAGCTGTCCTGGGTCTGTCCCCTCCCAGCTCCTGCTGCACCCCCAGCCTGCTCGCTGGCAGGACAGAGCAAGAAGCCGAAAAGTCCTTGGCCTGGTGTAAACACTGCTCTGCAACAATTAAAACATCAGCATGTTATCAGCGCTCTTCTCATCCTAATCCAAAACATAGCACCCTACCAGCTACTATGAGCTACTTAACTCTGTCCTAACTGGAACCAGGACAAAGTTTCTTACCTGTAATGCAAAAATAGTGTTTAGCAACATTGAAATCATGATTTTTGTCAGAGGTTCTCTTTGTTGATTTTATTGTTGTTTTTGTTGCTGATGACGTTCCGTATCTGAAATTATAACCACTGCCTTTGAAAAAAAAAAATGTTTTCAAAAGACAGCAAGAAAAAAAAAATAAATTATCACAGAATCATAGCATCACAGAATGTATTGTGCAGGAAGGGACCTACCTTAAAGACCATTCAGTTCATTCAGTTCCAACTCCCCTGCCAACCCTTCCACCGCCCCCCCACCCCCCCAACTCTGGGCAGGGATACCTGCCACCAGACCAGTGTCCTACCACTACACACCCTGACTGAGTCCCTCCCAAGCTTTTATTTAGACCCCCTTTAGGTACTGGAAGGCTGCTGTAAGGTCTCCCCAGAGCTTTCTCTTCTCCAGGCTGAACAACCCAACTCCTTCAGCCTGTCTTCACAGGAGAGGTGCTCCAGCTCTCTGATCATCCTTGTGGCCCTCCTCAGGACTTGTTCTAATACTTCCATGTCCTCCTTGTGCTGGGGGCCCCAGAGCTGAACACAGGGCTTCAGGTGGGGTCTCATGAGAGCAGAGCAAAGGGGGAAAATCCCCCCCCTTGCCCTGCTGGCCACACTGCTTTTGATGCAGCCCGGGATACAGCTGGCTTTCTGGGCTTCAAGTGCACATTGTGGTTCCTGTTGAGCTTCTCATCCACCAACACCCTCAGGTCCTTCTTCTCAGGGCTGCTCTCCACCCCTTCTACTCCCAGCCTGTATTTGTGCTTGGGAGTGCCCCGGCCCAGGTGCAGGACCTTGCACTTGGCCCTGTTGAACCTCATGAGATTCACACAGGCCAACCTCTCAAGCCTGTCCAGGTCCTTCTGTTTGGATCCCTCCCCTCCAATGTGCTGACCGCATCACACAACTTGGTGTCATCAGCAGACTTGCTGAGAGTGGACTCAGCCCACGTCACCTACAAAGATGTTAAACAAAGATGTTCAAAATAGATGTTAAAATTACTGCATTTAAATTAAGATATGATTTCAAATACGCAGTGTTTTTTTTCTTTCTTTTTTTTTTTTTTTTCTGAAAAATAACACAATAAATGAAGGTAAAATTTAGCCATATGTAACTTTAAATTGCCAGTAGCTTTCATCACCTAAAACAGATTTTTAGTAAATAAATCTGGAAAAGGTCAGCCAATTTGATTCATAAATCCACTTTTAAGAAATGGCTTCTGTTTACGCTTCTAACAGGTGTTCCATAATGAGAGTTATGTATTGCCTAGATACTTATTTAACATGGTCAAGTGAGTTTTTGGGGTAATCCAGACCAAATTTAACCCTGAGTTTAAAGCTACATTTAAATGATCCTTTCTGGAATACCCTCACTTGGTGCATGTCTGGGCCTATCATTTCCAATGGAATATTATTTTTTATTTTTATTTTTTAGAAGGATAGGCTTTTTTTTTTCTTTTTTTTTTTTTTCTTTTTTTTTTTTGGCACCTGTTGATTTTACTTGATTTAACTTCTCCATATTTCATCTCTATCTGTGCATCTGATTCAGTGAGCTGTTTATGCATTCACTTAGCTTTAATATATTGGGGTCAAGGTTAGAGTACCAATTGGGATAACAGGCTTAAGGCACATGAGATACTGTAGTCAACCACATAGAAAGCAGTCCTACTGTGGTTAGGACAGTATCTGTTTCATTTTACTTCCTTCGCTCAAATTATTAATATATGTTCATGAGTAGCTCAGCTGGATGCAGCCACCAGAGCCAGCATTGCTAGATCAAGCCTCTGCATATATAGAGATGTAGCTTCTCTCTGTTCTCCATTTATTGACTCATTCTTTTTGCAATATATGGAATTACTCACATTTAATTTCTTCATTAGAACTTCTCCTTTCTTCATTAGAACCTAATGTGTGTTGAACACTAAAGTTTATTGATAATGCTATTTTGGTTGGAGGTGTAATTTATTTAATGAAATAAAAACCTTGCATAAAAATACCAATAAACTAAAACAAGCTACATTAGGATAAACATTTTATTGTATGCTGGGAAGCTGGTGTCACTTAAAATAAACCAGCACACCCAAAGCAATAAAATTCTCCACTTCAAACAAATCCTAGATGAGTGATAATACTTTGCTTCTGAAAGCTTTCAATGAAATTAAAATAATATTTTGATCTACATAGCTGAAGTAGAAAAGCTTGCTTTACAATGACCTCTTCCCATTCACGGAGGAGACATTTCTCTCTGTTGTAAGAACAAGCTTGGAAATTTTAAACCTCTGGCAACAGTGTGCAATACCTGTTCAGAAAAACTTCTTGCCTTTTTTCTTGCTTAACCTTAATACATCCCCAAGAAAACAATGTCAAGAAAAATGAGAAAAGAGACAATACTAGACTAGATGTCAGTGCACAAGAGAAGAATTTTAAATGTTAATATCTTTTTTGATATTTAGACCATTTGGATGATTTGTTTTCCAAGAAGGATGAAATATATCAATATAGTATGATCCATAATTAAAATACTAACTTTTATCTAGTACCTGCAGTCTCAAAAGACAAATAATCATTAAAGTCAAAAGATATCAAGGATAGTTACTTTTTACAATGGTACTCCAATTAAAGTTGATTTTTATATCTTTCTTTCCTACAGAAAAGACATTAAAAGTTTCACTCATAATCTATATGTGGAAAATGCATTCTTTTTCTCCTGATGTAAAAATTTCCCACTGTTTGGCATCCTACAAAGTAGTCTTATTGAAGTGATGAATTAGATTTTATTACTTACCGAACAACAATTGGACTTTTGCTCATCATTTGTAATGAAGCAAATCTTTTTAACTGTGGGTCTGCAAGCAAATCAATGCAAGTAATTTTATTCTAAGGAAGTATTCTTATAAATTGGATAGAGAAAACTGAAAAATGTTGTTGGCTGATAAAATGTAAAGGGTTGGAAAGGGCATACCATTTTTCAAATGTGGGACATGAAACTAGTACTTTTTGCTAGCACTAAACCAAAACCAGTGGTTTTATGTTAGAAAATACAAACCAGTAGTTATTTGTATAAGAACAGAGGATGAAATTTTCCATTTAATTGTAGGAACCTGCGTGGAGACAGGAGACTTCCCTAAACATTGTTATTAGATAATAGCTCATTTCACATCTCAATTAAGACCTCAGTATCAAGCATTCTCAAGATCAGTTGCTTGTTATTAATATTTTAGATAAGGTGAACAAAGTCCCAACACAAATAATGTCAGTGATGCAACATTGTCCTTGGAGACATTTTAGGCCATGAAAAGAATAAATGAAAATCCATAAAGTGGTTGTAGTTGTCAAGTTTAATTTCCTGTATGGTCTTATACCTTCTCCAGTTTTGATGGACACAGGACCTAAGTCTGGACCCCAAGTCCAGACTGGGGTCTTTGGACAGCATTGCTCAAGTAATATTACAGATGTGGTCTATATGTCCCAGTCCTCTTGCACCATAAACTACTAGTAGACATCACTTTTTTTTTTTTTTTTCCAATATTTTTTTTTTAACAGTCTTCATCTTTCAGACCTGAAGCTTTCATTAGTTTGGTTTTTGCTATGTTCATAATCTCCACTTTGTGTCTTGTCTCTTGCGTACAGCTAAACAATTTCTATCTGTCAGAAAACTATAGGATTTTATGGAAACAATGTTAATGTTTTCTTTACTGAATGAGGCATCTTGATAGTAGCTGTGTGTGTGGTGCAACAGCCACTATAGATTTAATGACAGACTATGTTAATTGTGTTTATCAAAGGGAGCATAAAAAGGCATAAATCATTATAAAAAGGAAATTTTCAGAGTAAGCAGCAGTGTGGAGGAGCCCAAGCACTTTTTCTTTTCAAGCTTGAATTTTTTTTTTTTTTTTACATTCTGTTTGAACACTTGTCTTTTTGTCATGTCTGGAAGCATCTAGTTCCTCAAACTGGGAATGGGTCTGAGAGCTGTTATAGCGTTGTTTCTCACGTCTGGCTTTTAGCTGTTTATTTATTGGGTTATTGATGGATTTGATTGATTTTTTATACACCAGATTTTGACTCTTTACCTGCTCAGAGCTCATCAGCTAAAGCTTAAGTCAAAAAAGGCTGCACTGCTCAAAAAAACATTTGATGTTATATCTTGGCATGGATGATGGTTAAATATGTCATCTAAACCTTTATGTTATATGATTCTCTGAGAACGTCTCAGAAGGATAGAATGGTGGGTGACATGCCCTCTGAAAAACAAAATGTAGTTACTATTTGAGCACCACCATGAAGGAAAAGTTTGACAGGGATAAGGGCACAAAACTAAGGAGTCTGCTGATTTTTATTTTCCTAAAATTGTTCTCAACCTGCTTTGTAACCTGAAACTTTTTTTTTTTTCTGCTTCCAGTGTTTTTATTTTCTCACATATTTGGAATGTGAATTTGAAAGAACTTAGAAGAATTTGGAAGAACTTCGGAAAGTTCTCTGAAGAAGTCCTTTCTGTTATTTTGTGCAGTGGCTCACATAAAAGGGTCTGTGCAGTGCTGTATTATAGCAAGCTCTGTTGAATGTCCCCTTCACTGGGAATCTCTAGATTTCAGTTCTGTCTCAGGCTGAGGTTCCCCACATGCACTTTTTGAAGCTGCCTGGATAAAAGATGTGTCTGAGGATAAACGCCTGATTGACATCAGTGAGAAATACAGGATGTGTCCCTCTCTTCATCCTTACCTTTACTTAAACACCCCAGCATTTCATGATATATTAATTTCTTCTTCTCTTGGGTTTCCATGTCTTACTTACAGCACAGCAGAAGGCACTGATACATTCGCACTGAGCTGACAGCTGGTATCCAGCCTCAACTGCTAGGGTAATTGTTTTATGATAGTGGCTGGTGTCTGTGGCTCTGTTTGGGGGTCTTGGAGATTTCCCTTCACTGCTGCATTGAACTTCCCAGCTCAGAGTAAAACATCTGCTTTTGAAGGTGTCTTTTGCCTTTTCTTTAAACCACTTTGAAGTTAATCTGATTTCATGGGCTTTTGCATTGGGCTTATAATAGGAAAAAAAAATCCTACTAGTCAAAATAGAAGATTTTCTTAAAAAAGAATTTTTGTGAAGCAAAATTTGACATTGTCACACAGCCCAGACAATGTTATAGGAGGTGGAGTAAGACACATGAAAGGCTGGTTGTATCTGTATATTAATTGCTTAGTTATGTCAGGCTGCTAAAAACAACTCTTAGCAATAGTAGTAGCAGTCTTTTTGGTACAGTAATAAAATATGCTCTGCTTCTGCATCTACACTTTCATACAATAGGATGACAAAAAGAAGAAGCAGTAATTACAATATGGACAGAATTTGTCTGTAACATATATTTCCATGTTGTTTCTGGTGTCAGAAACTAACAAGAGTCCTACCTTCTTTCTTCAGTCTCCCTCCACCCACCTCAATATCCACCTGTGCTGGAATTGGTTAGCTGCGCTATAGATACAAAGAGGAAATAGTTGCCATTTAGGTGTATACTGGGTTGCAAACAGCTCTGCAGGAGTAAATTATCACCATTGGGAACCTTGGCACATTCAGCTTAGTGTCCTCCTTGTTCCTAGTGTGGCAGCAGACTTTGCTGGAGGGTGGTCCACCACAGGGAACGAGTGACCCTGAGGACATCTACTTCAACCCTTATCCCCTCAGGGTGCCAGAGCTCATGGAACTTTT
Source organism: Anser anser (assembly GCF_964211835.1). NCBI lineage: Eukaryota > Metazoa > Chordata > Aves > Anseriformes > Anatidae > Anser > Anser anser. Next base: position 203,708,568 of record NC_139720.1, on the reverse strand, counting down.
CAGTATAGCTGAAAATACAAGTCTAACCTACTCACCTGGACTCCTTTGATAGCCAGCTGGAGATACAGAAGGTGATTCATCTCCTTTTTGGAGAGCTGTCCCTGGAGGTGCACATTAAAAAAAAAAAATCACTATAAGGTAATTTTTGGCAGTTAGGTTTAACTACTTACATTCATTTTAGGTAAGTTTTGGCAAGCTAATGGTCTTTACTTAGAAGGGAACAAACACATTGGCCATATAGAAAGTATTATCATCATCTCCATTTTATAGATGGGAAGGTGAGGCAAAGTGGCTACTCCTTGCTTACTTTGTGTCCTGTAGTCAATTTATGGTACACTAATAGGTACCCCATGCACTTCAGTACATTAACCATTAAATAAGCTATTAAGTTGCCTGGGCATTTAAATTTTTATAACTGTTGGCATAAAATGGCTGATTGTGGGTTGTTTTTAACACATTTATAATTTCAGTTATCAAATTCATAGTTCAGCTTTCAGTTCCTAATAAAAGCGGCATCTAATATTTGGCAAATGATCTCCAGATTGCTGTTATTTTTCCTTCTGATGCTTAAATATTTTTGAAAGATTGATAAGTAATTTTGAAAATGGTCAAACTGCATCTGACTTCAGCATTTGGACATAATGATTTGACTGCAGTGGATGTCATGTTTATGTCAGAATGATGCATGAGTCACACTACTCTGCCATGTTAAAGGAACACTTGTTATTTTTAGAATTTGGCTTATAAACCAGACACATTTCCATTTTGCTGCCCAAGGGTGAAAGAGTAGCTGTCATTTTACTGACAGCACATATTGCACCATATGTCCGTCCCTGAACTCCTGCAAAGTTGGGTTAAAAAGGCAAATGCAAAGTGAAACTTCCCCTCTCTCTCTCCACTGCTTTTGTCTTTTCAAGTGTGAGACCTCTGGGGAATTGTTCTCATGGTAAATCTGATAATCCCCCTCAAACAGAGCCCCAAAATTCAGTCTACAAAAGGGGCTGATGTGTTTAGAGTGGTTATAACAGGGACCAGGCTTTTCAGGGATTTGTTCTGTTGACCCACAAGACCACAATATTATTGGGAACTGAAATTCTAAGATTACCTAACTCCTTATCATCACTGCTGACAAGTTTAAAGATTTGTTGGAACTGGTGTCTACTGTGTATAGTTTTGTGTCCATAAAGTCCCTCAGTTTTAGCTTCTATGTCAAAAGGATAAAATGTGTTTTTGTACGACAACTCCCAGTGGTTTTGCTGTTGTTGTTGCATCACTGAGAACGATTTTATAAGTAAATTATCCAGTGATCTTAAAGAAGGGAGTTTTCAGTATTTGAAAAGGAATTGGGATGCAAAAATTGTTGTGTTGTACTTCGTAAAGCACAAAACATTTCTTTTGTTTCCTGTTTTTATGCTTTTTGACTACTTTCAGTTATTTTTTCTGTTTTTTGTATTCCTCTTCAGTCATTGTTTATCTAAGCTGGACATCCCAGGCTGAATTAATTCTTGATGTATCTCTGCTGATTTCCCCCAAATTGCAGCAGGAATGACATTACACTGCATGCAAACTTCCTTTTTTTTTTTTTTTTTTTTTCTTTTTTTAATGTAATGAAGAATTCATTGTGACCAAAATAAAGCACAAAGAAAAACTTAGCTCCCAGGAAAATTCCTCATAGAAAATGGGACTTGCTGGACCAGCTGGAATAACCCAAACCTAATTCCATACACCCTCATTAAAATTCCAAAAGTTGCATGGGGAACAAGTGGGAGATGAGGCATGAAAGAAGTTTCATATACAAATTTCATAATTATGACTCAGGCTTTTTGAAAAGAAGCAGATATAAATTTAGAAAAGTAAGAAGTGGTTGGTAATAGAAGAGAATAAGAAGGAGCTGGCTATGATAAAGACTTTGTTTCTCTTCCTTACTTGTTACAGTGCAGAATGTCTAATTTTAAAACTGTATGCTTAATTCTAAAACTTCTTTTTAAAAATAGGAGGCTTTTGGAGTTATATATAATTATGTTTTTGGATAAACAGAGGCCTCAGTGCTTCCTCTGAAGGAGTTTCTATATTTGGTGTAAGAGAGGAACAGAAAAGTGAATCTGGGCACATGCAAGCCTGCTGTGCCTGATGTGCAAATTACTGGTCTGAGGCCGATTATGTTCTCAGAGCCCAGATTCCCCAGATGTATCACATAAGTTTAGGTTAAGGAATAGGCTGTCAGGCAGGTCTTTTATCTATTCAGTTCTGGCTTGGGGATTTTATACTGTTTTTAAGCTGTATGACACAAATTGAGTTAGCCACATGGTTTCCAATAAAGGTCAGTTTTAATACTAATTAAACAGTGTTTCTTGTCAGATATGACACATTTGAAAATATAACTATCCCTTAATATTAATATTGTTCTCTAAATTGAAATCTGTCACCTTTTCTTTGTCAAATAGGGATAATTTCTAGCCACTGTCTTTGGCCAGCAGTTGCTTTAAACCATCTTCATATACTTAGAAGCATGTTCTTAGTGATTTATCTGCAATTTTCTTCTACATCATGCCACCACTGACAGTTTTTTTTGTTTTTTTTTTAATCTACAGTAGACTTTTGGAATGGAAAATGAAACATAGCTATGACTTCTGTTCAGCTACTGGAGAGTATTTGATTCTACATAACTGCAGGCATGGACAGTTTGGCAGGGTTTGAGTCCTGGCTCTGTCAGAGTATAACTGTGCTGAATATGTTTTTATTCATCATAGATCATGGGACTTATTATGTCAGAAAAGAGGCTCTGGCATCGTAGAGCAGACTCTTCATAACGCTGAATATCTTTCATGTTCACATATATATTTCCCACTAAACTGTGTCACCTTAAACTCTTTAAATAATTAGTCTTGCTGATGAATATTGCTTCAGGAATGCTCACTAGAAAAGAGGCAGTAGATCAGAGAAGTGGCAACTCACAGTATGGAGTTAGTGGTGCACTGATGGTGCTCCCTTCCATGCAGCCACGTGAGCTGGAATAAAACCCCAGCTTTCTTCCTCTAACAGCCTGTTTCTGACTCTTAGGAGAACAAAGCTTGAAAATATAAAAATGCACTTCACAACTTATGAAACAGAAAGTAAATGATTCTCAAGTGTATTATTTAACATATCATAAATGGTAGTATCTTTTAACGCTTGGGATTGACAATATTGCCATATAATACTACCATAGTGAGATAACATCCTGTGCTTAAAAATTTTATGAATAACATCAAATATAATTATTTTTGTTTAAGAAATATCTCTTTCTATCACCAAGTTAATAACTCGCTATGAAAGCTTTATTGGGTTCAATTATGGGAATACTCTGAGCAAACCAAACAATGTTTTCTTCCTTTCAGGCACTGAAGCGGATGTTGTATCAGACTGACATGCACTTGGATGGTGAGGTAAAGCTTTGAATGTGAATCTCTTAGCCCACTAAGAAGCTTCATGTTTTTAATTTTTACACTTCAGATAAATTAAAAAAAAATCTAAATTTTTCATCTAAACATCCATTCCATTGACATAACTATTATAATCTGTCATGTAAAGTGAAATTTTATGAGCACTGTTTTGCATTTGTGTGCATGTTAACAGAAATTAGAGGAACAAGTATTTATTATTTTAATAGCATTTGTATGGAATTAAGGAGTTGTTTTCAATCATTCTTTGTAAGTTTGCAGTTTATTTGTTTGTTTGTTTATTCCTGATTCCAAATATGTTTTTCCTCTCACAAGCCATAAGTAATATCAGCAGAATTCCTCCGGCGTAAAAAACGATAGGAAAATTATTTGGAACAAGGGAAAATCAGTGTTTTTAACTTTCTCTCTGTTTATGGACACTTAATAGACCAAAAAGAGGCCAAACTGAGTGCATTTGCTATGAACTGGTACACAGCCTCAGTCTTAGCAAGGTGTATTGGGTGCCTTTGGAGATCTGGGGAGAAAGCCAGTGCCAGTATGATTCTCTTATTAGAAAAATCCAACCCACACAGAAAAAAAGAATAGTTTAGTCACCAGCCAAAAATAATGAAGCAGGCAAAGACTGAGACAATGGAATAAAGAAAACCCAAGAACTCCCATAGAAGAGGGTGAAAAGGTACAGCAGGCGATCCCACTGCCTCCTTCACTCAGAGCTTGGCTGGGTCCGGACGCTGACCCATCCTTCTTCCAGAAATGACACAGTGTTTCCTGGAGCACTCCAGAAATGCTCCAAGTCCCACTTCTTTCCGTCATCTGAGGCTGGCACAGGCAGGGGAAAAGGGATTAAATTGTGCTGGCAGTCCACTGGCACCACCACACACAGCGCCTCAGTTAAGTCAGTTTGTGGCTCTGGTCTGCGCTCATGGGATCTCCCTCACAGCAGCAAAGACATTGCACTTCCTTCATTTCCTGCACTGGCCTCAGCACAACCACAAACAACAGCTCAGGCCACCCCTGTGGAGATTCTGTAATGGGATCTGATCTGTGTTCTTTGTAGAGTGGCTTTTTCTTAATTACAGAAGTAAACTAAAGAGAAGACCCTTGTTTCATTCTAAATATACATGTTAAAAAACAAAACAAAACAAAACAAAAACCCTTCATAGAAAATATTAACATTCAATCATATAAGGTAGAAAAAGCCAGAACAATGAGAGAGACAGGTACAATATGTCAGGCAGCTGCTTTTTTTTTTTTTTTTTCTTTTACTCAGTTTATAGATGACCAATTATATAAGGCACAGAATAGCTATAAAGACTTCAAAAGGAAGAAAAAGGGTTTCAGTGGCCAGCAGGATTTTACTCAAGAGACTTCCTGATCATCCTTGAGGGACAATTAGGAACACCTCGCCTCAAACTTACCATTTCTTGAGATCAGGTGCTGCTGGGCCACATTGCCTTACCTGTGAAGCAATATGTCACAAGACTTTTGTGAAACCTCATCATAATGAGAGGAGTGTGTCAGCATACAGGAGAGAGGTGGTATAATGACAAGAGTTTTATGAATAAGAATTTTGAACTGACGCACGTTGCTATAAAAATATTAGACAAGTGAATATATTTTTAAGCTTACAGTGCAGCGTTATTAAGATTTTTAAGCTTTTGTAATCCATCATTCACCTTGAACTCCAGCTGTGTTCCGTATCCTGTTATTTGACACATGACTTCATCATTAGTTATTATTGACACCTATTTGTGGCTGAGTAAGACTGGTTATATAACTAGAGGCTCTTAAACTAAATATTTATTCATTGTACTTTCAACAGATGAATAAAGAAATTAAATATTAGCTCCATTTTCTTCCATATAATTGGGGTTTGCATTAGTTAATCCTTGCAATTTGCATATCATTTATCATTAGGTTATTGCCACTTCTAAGCAGAAAAACAGCAAGAACAGCTGCAGTGATGTTCCCTGTTTTAGGTAGAAGTGAGCATAATGACAGGAAAAAATTAGGACTTATCTAAGTCCTAGTAAAAATTAAGATTTATCTAATGTAGACCTGGGGACACCAAAATACAGAAACCTCATTGAACTGGATGATTATGCAAAAACTCACAGATCATATTTAATGATTTTTTTTTCTCACCTTCAGATCCTACAGTCTATAGGTAGGAGATGAAGCAGTCTTGTGATCTTTTCTGTAGGCCTTCTAAAGCCACATATCTTTGATACCAGACACCCTGGTGAGTTGGAGAAAAAACCTCAGATTGCTCTTCATACAACAATTATTATACAGTGATTTAAATACAGGAGAGCAACTGAAGAAGAGCAATTGTAGAAGCCATTTCAAAATGACTAAGTGTTCGCAGCATAAACCTCAAGTTTAAAAGATGGTGAAAAAGACACATGAAATAGAGACACTTGTATTAAGTCCAGTCACCTCATTACTTCTGGGTAATTCTAGAAAACCGTTTCCCACCTACCTGTAGATGCACCCTGTGTGGATTTTTGTGGCCTCAATTTTTATTATCTTCATAGAACTTGCTGCTGAGAATTTCAACTTATGGCTAAGACTTCAGTCAAATATTTTTGCATCTACTGTCATAAAATATGTTATTCATCTGACGATATGTACTCATAGGCTCATATGGAAGATCATGAACTGTGTTTCTCCCTGGGATATCCTTAAATATTTCTGTTTTCTAGTTTGTTCTGTTATCTTGGTTGGCAAGCTCAAGAATATGGAAATACATATGTCCAATTCATTTAACAATAAATATTTTAAGAGCCAGGAGACCCAGAGAAGGAGCAATATGATAGACATATCAGTTATTTTGTGAATCTTGGGACATCCAAGTAATTTTTCCAAAGCACCATAAATAATGCAGTCTAAAGCAACAGACCTATTTTCTATCACAGAAGTAAAAAGACTGACAAATTCACAGCATGAACACAGTGGCTTATTCTGTTCTACTGTAGTTCCATTGCATAGCAATATGTTGTTTCCACCATTTTATAGAAAAGAAAAAATATTCATATTTTACTCCTCCACAGGGAGCATAATCTAGGAGAATAAACTTCCATCTTTTTTTTTTGATTTATGTTTTAATATATTCTCTTTATGATATCACCAGAAGCTTATAGGGCTTCATGCAAATTTTCTGAGTGAATGGATTTTAATCCTATGTTGAACAAGCACAGATTTCTATATAATGTTTTGCCCATTTATGAACAGGATTAACTCCATCAAGTTGCTGTCTTAAATGCTTTACTAAAGTAGGGGGATTATGGAAGTTACAGTTTCTGGAGGAAAATGGAATTGCAATGTGTTAGCAGAATAGGATGAAAAAAAATATACTATTTTTATGAGGCTAGAAGAAGAAACTGTCAGTAGCATAGTGCTAGGGTGGCTTCTAAGAAAGCCAGAGCAGAACAATCCAAAGAAAAACTCATATTTTCTTTCAAAACAGAGAAAAATTGTAAGAGAAAATGTGAGAAAAGAATGAGATTTTCTTCCACATAAGAGATGTGCAGACAAAGGTTTCCAACAGAAAAATATAGACAAGGGAACCTCTAGGAAACAGGGATCAGGCGAGGAGCTGTGCTCTGTGGAACATTGCAGCTAGTTTTAATAAAAGTTCCACAGAGACTGGAACTAACAGGATCATCTCCTGGGCTCTCCTTTACCTTGGGTGTGCTGGACTAATTTCATTATCAATGATGAATTTAATACTAGGGTGGTTCTGCTGGATGTTAACAGGTGAAATACTTCTGAAAACTTAGAGCATCCTCTTACTTTCTGTTCCTGAATATTATGGAAGAAAGAGATAGAGAACTTAAAGGAGGCAAATAACTTAATCTGTAGCTGTGATTTCCACCAGCAATTTCCACCAGCATAGGCTGTTTTTTCCTGCCAGATGAAATTGAGATATACCAAAATTTCCTTTACTATACAGCAGTAAACTTAAGATCCTTAAAAACATCTCCCATAAATATGAGCTGTTGACTCAAAAACATCTCCCATAAATATGAGCTGTTGACTCCCATCCACTCAGAATCCCCTGGAGCTCTGTTGTCAGGGTAGTGATGTATTAGGTGAGAAGCAGAGATTCAGAGTCTTTCTCTTTCTTTTCTTATTATTCAGAGAAGAGACCCAAACATTCCCCAAATCTAACATATGCAGTTTGGTTTTGACTTTTTGTTCCTGTCTGAGGAAAAAACAAGCTTATCTCCTAATCAACGCAAAACTTTTATAGCCTTCTCCCTTGGCTACTAATGTTTTGGGTATTGTGGAAGAGCATAAATAGTGTCTCTGATAAACAGTTCATCCGTCTTTCTGATACAACTATGAGCACGAGTACATCACTGGACAGCAAATGTTAAAAGGTAAGGATAGGGAGCAAAAGCAATTATGAGGATTAAAAAAAATAATAATAAAATAATGAACAGTAGGGAAAAGCAGATTTTTTTATTAGGTTATCAGAGTTGGAAGAAGAACAGGCAAGCTTTAAAGACACAAAATTTTCTTCATACTTCAGCAAGAAGCAACACATTTCAAAGCAAGCACAGTCTGAGAGCAATATCTCTGAGCTTAACTTTGTCATGACAGTCCATGACAATTAGAAAGAAACAGTTTCCTGATACTTTTGGAATTGTATTCCAACTAACATAGAATTGTATTCCATGCTAACATGGTGTTAGCAAATATATGTCTGATGAGTTTATTACTTCCCATGAGATACAGAGAGGGCAGAATTACAGTGTGCAAAATTATCTTTTGCTAGAAAAGCTGTACCTTTATATCTACAACTTTTAGTAACCAGTCAAATTATATTTCTGTTCCCAAGATTTTTTGGAGAGCATGAGGGGAGCTATTTTGTAGGTCACCCTCAGAGTTCAAGACTGGGACTTTACAGAAAGAAAAATGTTTTTCTGCTGGTAACAGGCTACTTTTGTCCTCAAGTGATACTTCCTTGACATTGCACAGTAAGTATTTGATCTGCTACTGAAATGTTTATTCTAGGGAGTGCAACAATAATGCAATAATCAAGAGCTGTTATTCTACAAGGACTGTGAAGGCTGTATATATCTGCCCTTGCAAAACTGGTGTGTGATCTTAAATAACTCAAGGGGATCAGGAGTCTTCTGTGAGAAGGACCACAGTTTTGATGTGGTAGCACTTTGACCTATCATTTTTTCCAGTAGTTCTGCTCTCCTGATGAATTCTTCTATTTATTTATTTATTTATTTACCTATTTTTATTTTTATTTTTTCCCCAGTCACACACAGCAGCACTTTTCTCTTTTGTGTTTTCCTGGAGGGCTCCTCTCCTTGAAATAGCCAGAATCATATGAACATGCACAATGTTTTTTTGAAAAGTTAAGTGTGTTTCTTTCTCATCTTTATTTTCCCCTCTTTTGAACTAGATATATATTATTTGCTGCTTTGATTCAGATAGCAATTTCTGAAGGAGGAATTTTCATTGTGTCAATAGGTTCTTGTTGCCTAGGAACACTTTTCAATTTGCCACTGTGTAGGTATTTAGGTCACCAGTGAATTAATCCTTTTAAAATTATAGCTATGTAGTCAATCACCAATTCTGAACTATCCCATTGAGAATTGGCAGTACAGTACTTAGTTTCTCATGGATTGAAAATTTAAGTTGAATGTTCTACTTGCAGAGAAATTCTATGAAAGAGGAAATAAAATGGTGTTGGTTCATACGAAAATGGTTGCACTCTGGAATAATAAACTCTGAGGTCTTCTAACCTTGACTGAATTTACCAGTCATCTAAAGGACAGATCCTGTTCCCTTTAAGATTTCAGCAAAACTCAATTTCAGAAAAGCAGGGTACAGTCTCACCAGTGGAAGGGAAATTTAGTCCTCTTTCTTTGAATCCCTCTTCCTCCAGTTTAACATGAGCTAGCAATGTGCCCTTGCCACAAAGAAGACTAATGGTATACTGGGCTGCATCAAATCAAGCATTGCCAGTAGGCTGAGGGATATGAGCCTTCCTCTCTGGCACTGGTGAGGTCATACCTGGGGTACTGTGTTCAGACTGGGGGTCTCTGGTACAAGAGAGACCTGAACTTACTGGAAAAATTCCAAGAAAGGGCCACAATGATAGACACATCTAATAAATTAAGGAAATTTAATATTTTCCACAGATTGATACATTATTTTTTAACATATTACTGGGGAACACGTTCCATAATTGAGACACATTTTCCCACTATACTGATAACTGAACCTGCTTTTTCCTAGAATACTGTAAAGGAAGAGAAATAACGTTGGATAAAAGATCTTTCAGAACACACCAAATGTCCCCTGTTTTCCCCTCCAAGGAACAGGGTGTGGGGAAATTTTTCCTGTTGCCCTCAATATCTCATCAGTAGACCTCAGATCACACCAAGTATGCCTAGTATTGAACACTATATTCCAGGCATGATTGTGATAAAAAATGTGGAAGGGGATATTAACTGCCTTGCTCTGTAGTGCATCTCTGTACATGCTTGCTCATATTGGCCAACGGATTTGAATTATCCACAGATTAGGTCAGAATGATCAAGAGAATAACAAAATGAGTGTAATAGACACAGAATACTGTTCATTCCATTTGCACTAAACTATCTGCCCTCTTACTGTTGAAGAAATAACATGAAACTGAATTTAGGAAAAGTTATGGACTGAATTATCAGGTAGTGTTTTCCTCATCGATGCCTTGATTACATCGTCAGGGATCTTTCCCAATTTTACTAGTACCATAGCATCTATGTGTGTGTCAATAAGTGGAGAGATCCAAAAGACAGCATAGGTAAAGGGTTAAAAATGAGTTAAAACTGATATTCAGAAGCACATGTGGCTCACACTCCAGAAAGACTTATTTTGGATAAATTGAAATCTGTGGCATTTGTTAATGTACATTCAAGTCACTGGACAATTTCTGAAGTATTTTACCTGAAGTTTTCATATGGAAACATCATTACAGTTTTAATTCATTTTAATGAATTTAAAATTTATTACATTTTTAAGTACTTTTTTTTAGGTGGGTTGTGTTATTTTGTTACGTTTTGTCAGTTATGTTATGTCATGTCTTGTCATGTCATGTAATGGTATGTATGTAATTTTTGCTGGAAGTGAAAACCAACCTAGTTAGTTGGTATGTCAGACTCTCAATCTGAAGATATACAACAGGTAAAAGGCACAGAAAGGTGGTACAATGGGAACTGATGCAAAGGCTCATTAGATTGCTTAAATAATCAAGTCTTCAGGACACAAAAAAATTAGTATTTCTATACTTAAAGGCATCCTGGTAAAAGAAGATGTGACTGAAGGAGGAAAAAAGAATGTGATATAATAAACAACAGAAAAAAAATCTTTTGAAAAAACTCTTTATTTTGGTAATTGATGAACTGATGCCTGAGTTCTAGGTGGAAAAAATGCATTTTATTTGAAGTAGGGTTTTCTGACCATTTTTTCCCTTAAGACCTCTTCCAAGACCTACAAGAAATATCTCTTCACTTTTTTCATTTTTATATCTGAAGTTATAATACTCTGAAGGATAAAATTCTACTGATCACTTTTGCTCATGTCAGTTGGACAGAATCTCCTGTTGTGTCAAGACAGTTAAGTGGAGACTGAGGGAGGCATTGCCTCTCCAATGAGATGAGAACCCCCTCAGTGTCTGTTTCTGCCCTTCAGATGTTCCACAGTCCTTCGCAGGACATTCAGGGTTTTTGTCAAGTTCTATCTGAATGCAGCAACAGTAATTAGATGCTGAGTTTTTAAATTTTATTCTTCATTTCCTTAAAAGACAAACAGTAACAAGATGGTATCTCGGAGTGCTTTGTGAATTGCACTCCAGAGGCACCAGCACTCCAGAGCTTGACAAGTAATTTTTGCAGATTGTATGTCATTTGTTAAGTTGTTTGGAAAACTTTGGCATGAGAAGTATTAAGTGAACAGAGCTTACTTATTTTTTGCTAAAATAAAAGTGCAAACACTGAAACGAGCTAGCCTAGTTAGGTGTAGAACAGCAGAGAGGATTTATTTATAAACACGATTTTCCATTGCATTTGTTTAGCGTTATTCTGAATTGTCCTGAAGACACATAAGAGTGCTACATGTTCAAAGGCCTTCAGCACTTTTGTGTCAATGCAGACACTATGGGGGAAGATTTCCATAGCAACAAAATTATAGAAAGGAAAATATGAAAAGTCATTGTTGGATAAATATATCAGGATATACATATATAGAGGGTGGCAATGGCATGGAATCCATGGGTTGTTATAAAGCAAGCAACTGAGTACTGATTGCTCATTTTTTCAAAGAGAACAAAATCACCAACCACCCCCCATTGTCCATTAGACCAGATTTGCATAAAAGATCCAGATGATCATCCCACTCTGCCAGAGATTCTTAATTCTGTGAAAATAAAGATTTTAGTTACTTCTTATTTTTTTTTGAAGGACAATATATCTTTATAGTACTGTAGGCTTTCCATGTGATTGGCCTGTGACATAAGGTGATATACGGTGCTTAATTGTCAAAGACCTCAGAGAAAGTATATATTGTACTTGTCTTCCAATCATCAAGCACTCATTCAAGTGTTGTGTTGACAGATGTGTCCATTGCTTATAAATCAACATACGTTATAAATCAACATATATTATAAATCAAACAAACAATGTTAAATACAAGATAGTCCATATATTTTTCTATATCTTGCATATATAGTGGCTGTAGAGATTATTATTGGATAAGGTCCACAGTCAAGACAGCATGAGAATAGGTCTCATGGTAGGAAGAATAATGAAAGCCAAGACATGGCTGTATTTCCACTTTCTAACATTTGCAGTTTTCACTGGTATTTAAGTTCTAATGTGCAAAACTGATGACCATCCATCCTTATTTGTTAATGGAATGATGCTAGATATGAGACTATACCCTGGGTGACATGTTGCGTCAGGGCCATCATGGGATGATTATGAACAATCTTTGGTTTTGCAACAAAACAGGAGTCCTGTTCATATTTCCTGCTTTGTACTGTGTTTTTAGCTTGGTTTCCTAAGAAAATGTTCTTCAAACATTAGATAAGGTTTCTCTGAAAATCTCTTTAAGCTTCTAACAGCTACAGTCAGCAATAGAGAAATTTCTACGGGTTGAGGAATAATCCTGTAAATACGTTGCCAACAATTACAACCAGATCTTGCACCCTCACCTTCAGGAACAGTGATTGCTGACTCAAGCTTACATAAAGAGAGGTGAGACATATACACATAGGTGGCTGGTTTCCTGGGGAAAATGGGAAATAAGAATAGTGGGAGGAAGAACAAACGGATGGCCACAAGGGAAGGAAGGCCTGGAAACACAACGGGTGCCTCTGACACTTACAGAGGAAGGAATGGGGAGTATGGCTAACTTGTGGCTTGCAACAGAGAAAAGCATCCTACAGACTTCCTGGCAGATTAGTTGGAGGGAAAAAGTGCTGTAGAGAACCCCAGAAATAGATGATCAGACATAAGTCCTTAGGAGCTATGGTAAAATGTGAGAACATCCTGGAGCATACAGTGATCTGTGGGTGTAGGAGCAAGGAAGATGCTGCCTGTGAGAGAACTAGAAAAAAAAAACAAGTGAAGAAAAGTTGCTGCTGTGCATGAGAACTGTTTATATTTATACATTCCACTTGCTATGAAAGCATTACTTGGAATATATCAACTGTGATTCTCTTAACTAGTTGCCTACATCAAAGTGACTTTTGCAGAAGCAAAAATACTACTCAATTTGACTCTAAATCTGTATCTGATGTAGATGATCTGCAAAAGACATGAGCTAGGAATGTCTACAACAGTGTTTGTAAAAGTTTTCCTGTGTTTTGTAAGATACTAAACCACTTCAGAAAGGTTCTGAAAGGTTCGTCTCCCTACCCTCATCCTCTAATCTGCCTCTTCCCTCTCCCCTAACCCACAAAACTAGCCATGAAACCTTTCCCGTTTTTCAGGCAGGCTGGCAGGCTTCCTCCTTTCTGACCCCACAGTTTTCTCACCCTCTTTTTTAATCCAGCCACAATACTGACTTACTGCTTCTTCATAGTAAGTGGCTTTTCACCATCTTAAAAAAAATATGGCTATGGCTTCCTTCGTGTGCAGTGTATATTCTAGTGCACTGTGTTGGCTTTGCAAAACCTGTATATGTATAGATTTATATACATCTCTCTCATACACATACATGCATACACCCAGCAGTAGGTGTAGTTGTGCATCTGGTATGTCTGGACCTGTTCAATCTTCCTATTCATCTTAGAATCATAGAACCACAGAATCATAGGTTGGCTTAGGTTGGAAAGGACCTTAAAGGTCACCTAGTTCCAAACCTCTGCCATGGGCAGGGACACTTGCCATGAGATCAGGTTGCTCAAACCCACATCCAGTCTGGCCTGGAACACTGCCAGGGATGGGGCACCCACAGCTTCTCTGGGCAGCCTGTGCCAGGGCCTCACCACCCTCTGAAGCTTATTAATTTTCCCCATTAAGCTTATTATTTTCCAAATAACTTTATTTTCTATAGACATGTGTTGCACAAGAGTAGGATGGAAGATGGTATATAATGTTATCTCCAGCAACGAAATGCCACTAAGACAATTCTGCTAGTTCTGGCTCAGAAGACAGAGGCTCAGATTCTGCTATCAGCTATAGTATTGTTCTTCTGAGAGGATAACGAACTCCCATCTGATCTTCACTTTTAGCTCTTGTTAGCTGGACTATCATTTGCCATCTTTTGCAAACTTTCTTATTCTTTCTCACCTCTGGATCCAGATGTTCATTCTCTTTCCTTCAAGTATTCTTTAATTTCTATGACTTCTTCATCACTAACACTTTATCTCAGCTCACTCCTATCTACTTGCATTGTTTACACCTGAAGAACCAGCTTACAGTTTACATCTTTCTAATGTCTTCATATCCTCCTCTGCTTCTCTGCTTCCTCCCTGCTTTCTGACCCCATTGATTTCTCTCCCTCTCCTCCTTTTTTTTTTTTTTTTTTTTTTTAGCCAGCCTCACTCGTTTTTAATAAATTCCAAATAATGGGCTCAATTCAAACAGCCTATCATGCATCTCCTTCTATAACTGTCCTTCCCATTGAAATTGATTTTCACTGGAGATTCTACAGATGACCTTCTTTTTATTTTCCTAGATCTCTAGGCTAAAATCTCATAAGTTCTGTATAAGAATTCAGTGAGGTTCTTATCTTATCTGAGCTGATATTTGTTTTGCCTTTCAAAATTATAAATATATAAATTCAGTCTGTTTTCCTACAGTTTCCCAAAAAATCTAGCCATACAACAAATAGTTTTTAAGAGAAGGGTAGATAACAAGGGTCAGTCATGGTGTAATTGTACAGTTCATTGACTGATTGCAGTAAATACTAAGTCCAGGGAAAATTGCAGATTCTGATACTTTCCACCCTGTTAAAAATTGTGCTAAATTTCCAGTTATCCTAGTAAAATTAAGATAATCTTACCTGGCAACAGAAAAAAATATTCTGAATATACTTGCAAAAGTTAAATTGTAAGGAAAAAGCAGCTAACTAGATCATATTTCAACAAGGTTGCTAGCATGAATCAGTAAAACCTGTCCTAAGAAGTCATTCTAAGGACCAGTGAAAGTGAAGTCTGATCAGTAGTGCTTTTTAATGGTTTAAACAAAATGACATTGGCTTCCTCTGAGTAATTTCCTCAATGTGATACTGTGGTTAAAGACAAGAGCAGCTTATTTTAACTTCTACCATCCTCTGGGGAGAATGTATTTTTGTGCTGAGGTTGATTTGTCATACCAGCTATAAGAATGCTAATAATGTATTTAAGAAAATCTCAAGGCATTGTGTTGATAAACAGATTTCAAAGCTGATGGCACAATGGGATTATTTAGATGCCCCATGACATCCATATTAACACTCACAATTTTGGTCTAGTATTTTCTGTTTATTTCCAGAGTCCAAGCTGCAGAAGCTGAGAAAGCATTTGGGGTTCTTGCACAAAGGCACATGAAATACGCAACTATTGTTGTGCACGGCAATTACCCACATTGCGCTTCCTATGCAATCCTGTGAAAATGTTGGTGTCAGAATCTGGAAACAAGGCTCTGGAATCACTGGGGATGCCTGAAGAAAATCAGAGAAAGTAGAATAAAGATCTGTCACTTGCTCTCCCTACTTTTATGCTCCAGTGCTATGTCTAGTGGAATGGTGAGAGACGCTACCTCAAACAAGGAGTAACTCTACCAAGGACATCATACTTGCTTAGAACTTGTGGAGAATGAAATTGAATCAGATAAGTGGATGGAGAACCAGGCGGTTATTGGTACCTTGTACTCACTGTGGGTTAATGTTGGTATTATTGGCTTTACTATGTATAAGCTACCTGTGATGATTAGCCATGAAAAAACTTTGGTACTTCAGCATGGTACTGTAAGGTTTGCTTTACATTGCAGGTGGAAGGAGTTTCTCTTATGGTTTTTCTTACAAAGTATGTGTGACTGTGTGACTTGTATAATACTGAAGCCCTACAACTCCTACTTGGCTTAAAATGGAGTAAGCTGAAATTTTAATACTGCTTCTTCTTTTTTAAAGAGCATTCAAATTTAAAATAAGTAAATAGGAAATAACATAACAATCTTAATCTAGCTCTTCGGAAATTATCATTTCATGAAGTGATTGAGTAGCTATTTCCCTTCAGGAAAATAAATAACTAAAATTAGAGAGAAGTTAAGATTTTTTGTAGAAAGAAAGAAAGAAAAAAAAATGATAAATACAGCAGTGTAAGTCAAATTAAACTTTTGTGTCTACATGAAAGGCTCCAGCAAGAAGAGATCCTCTCCAGTTCTGCACTTCTGGATGATTCCTAATGTACAACACTTAAAAGAATCAAGTCTTGTCTCAAATATTCAGGACCTGTATTGTCATTTGAAATTCACATTAAATACACTATGGGCTTCATCCAGAATATTTTCAATGCTTTAGTAAGCTCCTTGTGTGAATATCACCCCAGATTTTGTAGGAAATATTGCTTTACCTGACAGATAGCACATTTAAAGGGAAACAATTCATACTCGAAAATTACTTGTGTGAGTCTCAGAACTAGCACAGCCACAACAAGGCTGACTTGACTAAGTCAGCATTACCTATTCAACAATTTTATTGTGATTTTTTTTGTGTTTTTGATACTGTTATTTCTTGAGAAGTTTGATTTTCTGTTTTCATTTGTTTTCTTATGGAATCACATAACATTGAAGTGAGAAAGCACATCTTGAGGTCCTCTGGTCTAACTCCTGTGCACAAAGCCAGGTTCCTGTAGAGCAGGTAGCTCAGGGCTGTGTCTGGCTGGGTTATGAATATATCCAAGGACGGAGACTCTACAACCTCCCTGGGCAATCTCTTCCAGTGCATGGCCATCTTCAAAAGAAAAATAAAAGAGATTTTTAAAAATCTCTTTTAAAAGACCTTTTAAAAGAGATTTTAAAAAGAGATTTTTAATTTTTTTTAGAAGAGAATTTCCTGTGTTTCTTTTTGTGCCCGTTGCATCTTCTCCTTTCACAGAACACCACTGAAAAGAGTTTGGCTCCATCTTCTCCGTTACCTTCATCAGGTATTTCTACACATTGATAAGATCTCCCCCGAGACTTCTCCAGTTCGAACAGTCTCAGCTCTCTCAGCCTCTCCTCCTATGACAGATGGTCCTAGCCCTGCATCATGTTCTTGGCCCTTTGCTGGACTCATTTCAGTATGTGAATACTGGGAGGCCCAGCATGGGACACAGTACTCCAAATGTGTCTTACCAGTGCTGAGTAGAAGAGAAGGTTCACCTCCGCCATGCAAGAATACAAGCCTGATCATTTTGACACCACAGGAATACAAAGTCTCTCAGGTGTGTATCCCATGATCTCTTAGTTAACCTCACATTTTGTCATCTGGTTTCTGATGATTTATTGATAATTGACTGTATTGCCAATTTCTAAAGGATAACTGCCTTTCTCCAATCTCATTACATACTCTCCAATCAGTGTCCACCTTTTATTGTCACGAAAAAAGTTTGCCTAAAGGACCCTCTTTCTAGGAAAATCCCACTTCAAATGAGATGTGTAGCCATGCAACCTTTCTCTGTATTCTGCTGCTTTGAATTAGAATTCTGGTTGTTTGAAATGGGATTTGAAAGATATCTTGGACAGATGCTTTGGATGAAAAATGAGGTGGAATTGAAGGTGAAAAATATTTTCTGTAGAAAACAGACTGGGCCTGGTGATTGCCTACTCTCTTTGTGGGTTTTTAACACTGTTTGTGGGTTTTCCTTAATTAAAAAAAAAAAAAAAAAAAGGTCAGTGTGAAGAAACATTCCTGTCCTTGCCTTCCTGCATGTATCATGGCTAGCCATACAACAGCAGATGACCAGAGGATGACTAAAACCATCCAGAGGATGGGTGCAAGTAGCTACCCATGTCACCCATGTCAACATGGAGGAGAAAGGGGTACAGCAGCAGTGCAAGGCATCTGTGTAGGGAGCACAATAGCCAGTTCCCAAGGGCTGTCTGAGCTGTGTTGGTTAATGAGAAGTGACGACAACCTGGGCTCCTTACAGGCAGCTTAAGTGCTGCTATTTGCATGTAGAGCCAAAAGCCCAGCACTGCACATTACCTCTAATCATTTTCTTTTTACATCTTTTAAACACTCAACAAATTAACCTGCAAGGTTATACATTATAAGGTATTATAGTCCATAAATCTGCAATAATGGTTTTTATACACGTCTACCGTAATGCTTTTACATTCAACACATAAAGAACGTTTACACTAAAAATCAATTTTTTTAGAGAGCAAGTAGTTCAAGTACCACTTAAAATTCAGTCACAGATACAGAATCACTGAAAACAATTTCTATTCTTAGACCCTACCATGAGATCGATATGCAATCGTATTTTACAGGATAAAGTACCTGAATTATTTACAATGTATTTACAAATTTTAATATGATGTATGTTCAAATATTTGTATTTTTTTCCCAATACTTTATTGTTTTTTTGTTGTTGCTAAAAACTGTAAAACCTACCTGGATATCCAGCTGAAGTAAAATAGTAAACATTTTTATGTTGCAAGATCTTTGCCAGTGCTGATTAGTTAGAGAATAAATTATATTAAATTACTACAGGAACTTAGGAGAAGCTACTATGGATTTTATTTGAAACAACTCCCATTAGCTTTAGTAGAAGCTGCACAAGCAGGAAAAAGTAAAAATAATTGACAGAATTAGAAAAATTAAAACAGTAAATTGACATTTTTTGTTGTTGTTTCTGCAAGGCAGAATGACTCTCTAAAATGACTTATCTCAAATGGTAGGTCACCTGCTATTTGTTATCTTCATAGCAAACCTCCAAATATCTGAATAACACACACAAAAATGTGGTTGCTAGGAGATTTGGTAATAAATTATTAGCTATAAGAGCGCCAAGAATTATTCCTGGTAAGTGAATATGCTTGATAAGGAGTAATTAATATCATTATTTATTTTGCCTTTGGTAATGGCTTGAAAGTAGACGAGGAAGAAAATAAGATAAAATGCTTATTAATTCATCTTAATCAGGAAAAGTTCATGATATAAGCAGACACTTCCAAGCACCTTTAATGGGAGAATTAGCTCATCCATAACACTTAATTTGCCTTTTGGGCTTCACTGTTATTGTCACGACACTTAGGCCATCTTGCCTCCTTGGGGTTTGGCTGTGGTGATTTAGGGACAGCTTTGGTAGGACAGTTCACATTTGTTAGCAATGAGGAACCTCTAGTGAGACCTGCTATATTTCCCTGGGGAGAGGTTTTAAGCTCAAGCTTTCACTATTGGTCTCTGAGTTATTTTGCAGCTAGATGCTTGATTCTGGCTCTGCTTGGAACTGTTGACTTGTCATTCTGGCTTGATCTCAGATCTGCCTCTCTGATCTGCCTCACAGTCACTTTTTAACCAATTTATATATTTCTTCTTTCTCTGGATTGAATGAATTATTCCACTCCCAACTTCTGAACCTCTTGTCTCCTTAGAATTGAGAGTTCTTGATAGTTTGGCTTTAATTACTCTAGAATCAGACACAGCATCTGTTATAGATTTTAAAAAGCATGATTGTGAGACCTAGAATAAAAGACAGAGGGAGGGTTCTTTCCACTGGGAGTGGTAGAAATTCTGACATAAATTGCATTTGTTTCAGAGAAAATTATTGCAGAGCATTTATAAGAGAGAAAAACTCGTCTGTTAAGATCTTGGCATGGGGTAACATGCACATGGGCAATGAGATCTCTTGAAAAGGACAGTTGGTAGCAGACTACAGAATCACAGAATCACAGAATTGTAGGGGTTGGAAGAGACCTTGAAAGATCATCGGGTCCAATCCCCCCTGCCAAAACAGGTTCCTTAGAGCAGGCTGCCCAGGTAGACATCCAGACAGGCTTTGAATATCTCCAGAGAAGGACTCCACAACCTCCCTGGGCAGCCTGTTCCAGTGCTCCGTCACCCTCACTGTGAAGAAGTTCTTTCACATGTTGGTGAGGAACTTCCTGTGCTCCATTTTGTGGCCATTGCCCCTTGTCCTATCCCCACAAACCACTGAGAAGAGGTTGGCCAAATCCCTCTGTCTCCCACAATTAAGATATTTGTAAATATTGGTAAGATCCCCTCTCAGTCTTCTCTTCTCCAGGCTGAACAGACCCAGGTCTCTCAGCCTTTCCTCATAGGGAAGGTGCTCCAGGTCCCATATCATCTTTGTGGCCCTCTGCTGGACTCTTTCCAGGAGATCCCTGTCTTTTTTGTACCGGGAAGCCCAGAACTGGACACAGTACTCCAGGTGAGGCCTGACCAGGGCAGAGTAGATGGGGAGGATCACCTCCCTTGACCTGCTGGCCACGCTCCTTTTAATGCACGCCAGATGGCAAAGGGAGTATCTATCGCATTGGTCCTCACAGTGGCATCTTCAGATGGATTGGGAGAGCCTCAAAACATGTTTCTGGCCAGTTCTCATAACCTGGCTGGCTACTTAACCACCTCAGCACACACATAATTCATAGCTTTTGACATAGCGTAATTAAATACAAGATAACTCTTGAATAACTGAATGACTACACACAAAAGACTGTCCTACATGGAGGTTAATTCCATCTCAGCCAGATCCAGCACACCCTTTTTGCAGGAACAGGTTCTATTGACTGTTTACAAATGTCTTATCTGTGCCTAACTTGATCTCTTCTGAAGCAGAAACTACACAGGGGATTGTCTCTGGAAGGAAGGAAGGGGCGTCCAGAAGAACACCACCTTTGCAGATCTACATTAGGCTGGACATGTCAGGAAGTGTCTTTGGGAACCTCTAGACCTGTCTGATGTTCCCACACATAACAAATGGTCAAGCACTTAATCCTGGCAGTTCAGTCTATCACCAAGCTTCAAATTGGTCTGTTGACTGAAACTGGGACATTGGCACATCTGTGAAGACGACAAACTCCTGGACCATCCAGGGAATTTATGACTTAAGTGAATGGATGTGCACACCCTCACAGCCCTGATAAACAACTACATCATAATTATAACTAAATAACTATATTTTTTTACCTACTAATAACACAGTCATAACTGAAGTTCCCCAAGTCTTGCCAGATTTTGACCTTTAGTTGCATTACTTTTATAGAGACATAGGAGAACAGTAGTTGTTGATTCCAGAAAACTGATTCCAGACAAGATATTGAAATTTGGGAAACAGTTCATAGATATTTTATGGTACATATATATTAGGCATTATTGCTGGCTGGTGAAGCTGTGCTCTACGCAGTCCTGGACTTGGTCCCAGATCCTTTCCACCTAGCAGTTCTTCATACCCATCCACATAGCATCCTTGCCTTGGGAAGCAATGCACCCTGAGGTTCATGCTTGATAGTCTATATAGGACATTGTTTCCTCTCTGTTGTGCTCACACCATGTGAAACAAGAAAATGTCTGCAATTGAAAGATGCTTCTTTCCTTTTCTTTATTGTTTTTCTTTTTGATTTCTTTCATGCAAAATCCCATTCTGGCAGGGGCAGAGACCCAATCCAGGATGTGGCAATTTTTTATTTGTCTGTCAAGAATGCTGGTTGATTAACAGACCAAGCAGACCATGGTGTGTGTCTGTGTCTGAATAAGACAAAAGGACTTACAGCTCACATCCAGTGAAAGTGATTTCTTATATCAGGTTTAACACTACATAAGCATGATTGAATTGGCTTGGCTTCTCAGCATATGTATGAAAAAAAAGTGTGGCTGGATATATCTCCAAATATCCAGAAGATGCCTTCATGGTCTACAGAGCTGGAACAAGCTATACAACTACAATTAAGTGAGTTGGATTTGGGAAGGACTTTGACTTCTTGTGCCAAAAAATATTTCAGTACCACTAAGAGGCACATAAACATGTTCATGTTTTTCCTGAAAAATATCTTGAGTATTGTCAAACAAAGGAAAATTTCCTGTCCAGCAGAAATTTTTATGTTTCTGAGTTCCGAGTGAGTGGTTTCTTATCCCGTGGTTGTTTTAAGAAATACAGAAAATACTTTATGATGTGTCTTGTTACAGTAAAACTAGGATAGAGTTATTTACACAAAATTAATGAACCACAAATAGTGGTTTACTGTGTGGAGGGAGACAAGATGGTTTTTAATACTACTTTCGAGTCTAATGCTTTTATTTACTAGACTTATAGTTCTTTATTCAGGAAACAATCCAGTGGCATTCAAGACACTAAAACGTTTTTCTCATAGATTTTTTTTTCCTGAGAAAACAGTTTCAAGAACTTTTTTTTTTTTAAAGAAATTTCCAAAAGATCTAAAATGTTCACTTTCAATAAAAACTCTGAGAAATAAATACAATGAAATGACTATTGAAAATTAAACATATCAGTACTATTTATCACAAATGGAAATTTGTAAATAGAGAATGTTGAAGACAATTTCCAAAACATTTTCAGCAATGTCTGTTAGTTCATATTTCAAAAAAGAAAGAAGAAAACTAAGAATAATGTATCTCTTAAGACAGAGAATTCTTAATAAAGCATATGTTTGACATTTTGGCTAGCTCTGCAGACTGTGGACTAGAAGAAATATAGGTTTATTCCAGCAATTATTTTGTAAGCTGCTTGACATGGAAAATATCTATATAGATTGTTGTTATTATCTCTCTTTTACATAACTCTAAATGTGTAGTCGACACTTAACAAAAATAAGAACAACAACAAAATATTCTTCCTCATGGATATGTTTCTGCTTCTTTAATTTTTTACCTTCCCACTAAACTCACACTAAAAATGGAACTTTATGTTAAAAACATATTTTTGCTGTTGCATTTTTCTTTCTGAAACTGATTTCTTTCAGCAAATTAAAGCCTGTTTGGACAAGTGAAGTTTAGTTTACAGTTATTAAGAAATGACTTAAGGAAATAAATAAAAATTTATTTTTTTAAAAAAGCAAAGTACACATTGAATGTATCCAGATCAATCTTTAGCAAATTTTCCTGTTATGTGCATGCAAGTTTTATAATCTCCATTGAAATCTTATCTTATTATTGAGTAGTGTTTAGTTTTTTTTTTTTTTTTTTTTTTAAACAAGGTGGGCAAAATTTATTCCATAAGAAGCATCTCATATACAATACAGATTTTTTACATATGGGAAATTATGTTGAGGGAAGGAACAGTGCTCTTTATTTAACACTGTTGGGCATCTGTTAAAAAATAAATGGAAAAAGCTGGTCATGAGTCAGTGTGTAGGCTGTTTAATTTCTTTAAAAGGATTTAGTAAAACCATAAGGCAAATAAAGAACAATTTGAGATGACATTTTAGCATCTTTCTACTTTGAAAGGCAAAAAACCAAAGGTCATATTTTGAGAAAATATGTCTCTAATTCACATAGAAATGTATATGCACACCATTTGCTTTTGTCAGAAATCTGCTACACTCCATTGATGGAGCAGATTTCAACAGGTGTTAAAACACTTCTTATAGACAACACAGTATTACCATCTATGTTCTGGCTTCCAAGATAAGCTTTTTGTAAGTTGTTTGTATTGAGAGAATACTTGGCTTAAATATTCTTTGTTTGAAACACACAAGCACGATGCCAGGATGAAATTCAGGTCTTAATAGCTACGTTAGAGAATCAGGACTTCATCTGCATTATCCTATGTGGTAGAAAACAAATAACAAAATATTACACAAAACAGAACAAAGTTTCTGATCCATACTTTGTTCAAGAGAAATGTACAAAGGTGAAGGTTTTTCTGATGACCTTTGAATTCTGTCCTGAAATTCCCTGAGTAAAGCCCAGGTTGTAAAGCCCTGTTGAATTTGCTAGGAATATTTGTCATGGGAGGATTTATAGGGCTTGTGCAAAGACATATTGGGAGGATAAAAATGGTAAGTAGGGGATAGCAAATGTATTCATTTAAAGTGATAAAGAATCTCACATTTTAAGAGTGCTTATTTTGACAATTTTTCACTCAAAAATCAGAAATACTCAAACTGCTTGTGATGTTAACGGGGCCACATTTATTTAGATATCGCCTAGATCTGAAAACAGAAAATTCAATCTAACATCAAATTTATTGCCTAAGCATCTTTTCAGAGCTTGTAATTCTTACCCCCTATTCTTAGAAGAATAATGAGAACTAACTTGGTAACATCTGCAAAATGGGATGAAGATGAAAAGTGCTATGTAAGTGCTAGCTGCTTATACAAAAAATTATTGCAGATCTAGAACCTTTTTTTTTTTTGGAGAAAAATATGAGTTAGGAGGAAAGTCTTTTTGTCTCAGAGAAAGAAGGAGGAATTAATGTCATTCTTAATTATTAAAACCCTTTGTGTGTTTCCCATCAAGGTATGGGTATGTTTTTAATGTCCATCCAGTTTCACCTCACTGTCACTCAAATTGATAAGTACTATTATTTTTGTATTGTGGTGTTTTGTCTTAATGCTATAACAGGATCCCACTGTCAGAGACTCTACAACTGAAGGGTTTCATGTGCCCCAAAGAAAGAACTTGCACGTGAATAGTTGAGTAGTCATAAAATGCGATACATCAGAGAGATGCAGATAGATTTGAAACAAGGGCAGTTTTACTTTACTTGCTGATTAGTTTGTCCAAATAGTTATTCAGGGTGGAATTTATCTCATCTGACTTTGAGGATTTGCTGTGCACATACTACCTAGTCATCTTTACTCCTTTTGGGATCAGTGGGAGAAAGAGAGATTTCCTGGCAGGCAACTGTTCTGACCTGTTTTAAAAGTTAACTTCAAAATGAAATGCATCATGCCCTTGAAGTGTTTTTCTCCAAAGGGACTCTGGCTCTGTGTCCAACCACTGTCAAAACATCTCACAAGCATCTGGCTACAGGACAGTTTGGAGGAAGACTAGAAGGACAACGCACTTGTCCTGAGAGTGCTTAGAAACTCTGGATTTATTCTTTATTTGCATTACAGTAAACTGAGTCAAACTGAGGCTGAACCATACATAAACAGAACTATGTGGAACCATAAAACCAAATGGTGACTGCCTAACATAGATCTAAGGCTCTGACCTGTGCAATATGTACTGAGTCTGTACTAATTGCTAGAAGTTGTAAAAACCCAGCTGACATTGTTTATTTATTTATTTATTTTTCTCAATTTGTATTAAAGATTTTCCAGGAAAGAGGAACTATCCCAAAATATGACTAAGACATTGCCTGTTATATTTGTTCATAAGATGGACATCCTCTCAGAAAGTATTTCTTTAATCCTACCTAATTTCATGGCATTCCAATCCTAATTTCAGATTGTGCTGGCCTTGCCACACTGGATACAAACAGTAATTTGCTTCTAAGGCAAATCCATCCTCTGTGATCTATTTCACAATCATTACCTTGCTTTTCTGAACATCCTTTTGTTGTTGTTGTTGTTGTTGTTTCTCTGGTTCTTCCTGAACTAAAATTATAAGTAGCTCATGATGGACCAGTGACTCTACCACTGGCCAGAATCCTGAGAAAGAAAGTAGCAAATTTCATGTCATTGATTTTGATATTTTCTTGTTTGCTAGAAATGTTTGAAGGCTGTTGCAAGATCTATGGGTTTCCTTATTCAAATCTCAAGAGTTTTTAAAAACAGTTTTACAGTTAAATTTTACAGTTAAATTTTTACAGTTTACAGTTTACATTTTACAGTTAAATGCCTTTTATTCTCCTGCATACACCACTGATTTGTCATAAGAGTTTTAAACAACTACATGGGCTATAGAATCTGTTGTTTAAGCAGTCGCATTGGTAATTACCCTGACTGAAAGCAATAATCAACAGAAAGAAAGGCCTGGAGGAAAGAATAAGCATTCTTCTTTTAGACTTTGACCACAGGTGAAGTTAAAGCTTTTGAGCAATATTGAAAGGCACAATATTTTCTATGATAATGATTCAAAGGAGGGTGTGTGCATTACCTTCTCTCTCGAATCAAGAGTACTGTCCCTGTGGTTTGGTTGCAAATTGTTAATGCAGTCTAACTCTCTGCATTAGTTGGTTAGTCTGTCTTCTTATGTCTTTTCTAGGTCGTTGACACCTGCTGCAGAATATGTTGAAGTAGATGATAAGAAACACTCAACAGGTGGTCATCATTTAGAAAATCTTTGCCTTTCTTATCTACCCACAAACCAGTCTTTTATGTTTCAAAGGCCAATAAATTTATTCTGAACATGTAAAGACAGTTATTCCTTTTCTGACTAACTTCAGTGTTCCTGTCATGCAGGAGAGGAAGTCCAAAAATCTGTTTTGGAATATTTAAATTTAGGGTCTCCAGAGAAGGCAAGTTTCTTCATGTCAGTGTTTGACTTTCTGCTCAAGATTTACAGTCATGAGAGACTTAAGCATCCTCAGCATGACTATTTAGAGTTGCTTCCTGAAACCTCTTTTCTATTGTACCCAGCATAACAAGGTTTTCATCTTAAGTATCATTTTCTTTGCTGTAAAAGAGAGAGTCATTTGTGAAACTAATAGTCTGAAAGAAGTACACTGAAAAAAAGCAGCTGAGCTCTTTAACCAACGTTTTTACTAAGAAATATAATCAGGTTGGCATGGGTGTTACCCTGTTGAGCAAGACAACCAAGACAAAGCTAACACATGCTAATTTCTAGTGCTGTTCAAGACAAGATTTCTGCTGAAAGCTTGGAAACAAATGTGGCTCATTGTGTGTGTTGTCCAAGCCAATGCCTTGCTCCCAGGAAAAGTAGGACACACAAAGAAATGCATTATTTGTAAGGTTAGTGTAGTTGTGCTCACGTGGTTGAATTTCTTTTTAAATGTGTTTTGCAATTCATATGCACATAGTATTTCATAAACTTCTTGTTTTCTGTCCATTTATAGATTTCTTTGGATAAAGTAAAACTGTTAAAATTAAAAGAATAAGTTGTGACAAGCTCAGTGGATTTTCACCTGCTTGGACATGGTCTGAAATCTTTGCAGACATGTTTGGGTCTTGTACCATATTCAAATCAATAGGCCCAAAATGTAGCTCAACAGGTGGTGCTAATTTAGATAAATAGGTAGATACACGTCTCCATCCTCATCTAAGAGTTTGGTGGTTTATCTGGCAGGTAGAGGACCCTACTTCTGCCTAGTATCACGTATGAAATGTGTGCCCACCTTGTGGGATCAAGAAGTTCACACAAAGACAAGCTTCCTCCTTGATTCTAGTCCCTTTTCTAATCACCTGCCCAGATATCCAACTGCTCTCAATGTCATGAAGTTACATAGAGAAGAAACTTACACCTGAGGAACCTGTGTTTCCACATACAATGCCTGGTCCAGAAAGTCTCTTCCACATCCAGGATGTGCAGTTATGGAGAGATGTCAAGGTTAAACACTTAAACTTTACTCTCCATCTTCCTCCCATTTGTGTGGCCTGATAAGGATTAAGATGAATTACATAACATGCTTGGGAAACCAGCTTTGCTCCTAATCCCTGGTGTGGCAATAGTGCCAGGGGGCATTGGGAAGGAAGGGGACTTGGCAGGTGGAGAGAGAAAGAGGCAGAAATGTGGGGTCTTCACCATCCTCTCCAGCATTTAAGGAGGGATGATCAACTCCCCAGGGAGGAGCAGCCGTAGTGCAGAGCTGTGCCTGACGCAGGCAGCCCTGTTCCTTCCCTGTGAAGAGTTATTGCTGAGCCTTTGGCACTTCGCTGCGGTGACTAAGGCACACACAGAGCAAGAGTGGAAAAATTGTCCCAGAGTGACAGAGGTAACAGCAGAGGGCACTCATCGATTCTTAATCTTTCACCTTTCAGCACACACCACTCACCCATACTCCACTGTGTTACAGGAGTACAGCCTCTCCTGGGGTAGAGGATTTATAAAAGCATAATTCCTAATTTATTATTGCACACATTGAGGTACAGTTTTTCAGTGGGGTGCTCAGATCCTACCAAGCAATTGCCAGCATCAGCAGTGGGGGAGTTGCATGAATGAATCCCACAGTGTGTTGAAAATGCTGTCGTTTCAGCTTCTACCCACTGCACTTTCCTGATTGTTTTTCCTGCATTGTATCAAAGTCTGCTGTAATGCAAATCTGGCTGTTCTGTTATTTGTGTTTAGCAGCAGGATCTCCAGGTTAGTTCCCTGCTTGACGCTTTACGTTAATCCATTTTCTGGTTGGAAAAGATGTGAAATTTACTCAAGAATGAAATTGTATTCCACATCATTACACTGTTCTCATTAAATCTATTATTTCCACATCATTGCCCGAGAAAATACCCAATGCGAGAATCCTCCGAGAGTTCACTTCCCTAATTCACAGGACAATTACAAAATTGTTTTTGCCACAGTGGGAAATGTTGACTGCTGGGTCACTTAAATTCTTGCGGTGCCAACTAATAAAAAAGAGCAACTATTTCTCCTTGCAGAACTAGAATGCAGCAATGCAGCCAGACAATACAAAAATGCTTTAATTTGACTTTTTTTTATCCCTTTGTTATTTAATTTTCTTTAATTCTAGAAGAAAATAAGTTTTCTGGAACAAATAAATAAGATTTTTTTTTTCAAGGTTGCTGCCTTTGTTTTAATAAATGAAACAATTATTTGTAAGTCAAGCAATCTATTTGTGTAAGTAGATAGTGATATAATACAGAGTATAATCCCTCCTAAACTATTTTGACATCCTCTGGATAGAAAAACAAATGTTCTCATATAATCATTTCTAAGAGAATATTGACAAATTATAAAAGCTTTAACAACAAATTTGTGGGATTTTCTCTCTACACATTCTCTTCCATTCTGTGCTAATTATGATAGCATTCACAGAAATATTTTCCTGTCTGTTGCAAAGATTTCAGTATTTTTTTTTAGTACTGAAAATGGGTGAGTACTCCCTCCACACAGAGTTGAAAAAGCTCACTCCAAGCAGCTGTGTGGGCTACAAACTGATCCATATTATTCTGAGAAGGGATACGATCAGCAAAACCACTTACAGGTCTAGCTGAAATAAGTGGCAAAATCTTGTTTATTGCTTTGAGTGGAGATTCAGGGCAGTTTTGAGGATTTTGGACATCTCACCTGACATTCTCAATGTCCAAGACTATGCTGGAAACGTAAAATCTGCCTCCCAGATATATTAGGCTGAATATATAATCACCATAAGACTGTTACTTAATCACTCACAAAGACAGATTTTAATGATGTTTTGGTGGTCTTGTTTCTACTTGCTGGAAGAAAAGAAAAATATATGTATATATTTTATATATAAAATATATTTTATATTTATATATATATATATATATACAGGGTTTGCAAATATTCCCACAAAAAGGAACTGTGTAAATTTGTGTAAATTCTGTATGCAAATGGAGAGTTTGGTTTATCATATAGTTAGTTTTTCTCACTTGTATTTCTTTTAAACATTGACTTCTCTTCCAGAGGAAACCTGCGGGATAGTTGATCCTAAACGGAAAGAAGGCCAATATGGGAGTCTGCAATCCTTGTGTTAAACATTCCCATAAAAGCTACTTTTCTAACTGCTACTTGTAAATTGTACATTGCAGAGAGAGAAACTTAGTGTTAAATTGAATTTCTCCTCATCTTAAATTATACACCACACCTTAGCTGAACCCTCTGTCTCTTCCCAGTGTGTGTAAAAGGAGCCTCTAGTGACTGTTCAGATGGAGCTTCTGCACTGTACGTCTGACATTAGGGAGGAATATCCTAGTCTATCACTGTGCCAGAAAAAGAGCTTTCTTAAAAATATGACTTCCTAAAGCACATTCAAGCCAAAGAGAGGAAAATATTGTACTGTATAAGCTTGTTCCCTAAAAAACAACAAAACAAAACAGAAAATCAAATAAACATTTCTTTTCAACTTTATTTTTGTTCTTGCTAAAAGGAAGAAAAATAGAACAAGAGTTGAGGTCTTATTTGAATAATGCATAGAATGACCTTGGTTGAAAAGGACCTTAAAGATCATCTAGTTTCAACCCCCCTGCTCTGGGCAGAGTTGCTAACCACTACAGCAGGCTGCCCAGAGCCGCATCCAGCCTGGCCTTGAATGCCTCTAGGGATAGGGCATCCACAACCTCTCTGGGCAACCTGTTCCAGTGCCTCACCACCCTCTGAGTGAAAAACTTTCTCCTAATTTCTAACTTAAATGTCCCCTGTCTTAGTTGAAAACCATTCCCCCTTGTCCTATCACTATCAACACACATAAACAGCCGTTCCCCCTCCTGTTTATATGCTCCCTTCAAGTACTGGAAGGCCACAATGAGGTCTCCCCTGAGCTTTCTCTTCTCCAAGCTGAACAAGCCCAGTTCCCTCAACCTTTCTGCATAGGAGAGGTGCTCCAGCCCTCTGATCATCTTAGTGGCCCTCCTCTGGACCCTTTCCAAGAGCTCCACATCCTCTTGTGCTGGGGGCCCCAGGCCTGCACGTGGCGTCTCACCTTCCAGGTGGGGTCTCACAAGAGCAGAGTAGAGGGGGACAATCACCTCCCTCTCCCTGCTGGCCACCCCTATTTTAATACATCTATATTCATATCTGTTTTTACATATGTACTGATTATTGTGTCTGTCTATACTGTCTTCCATTTCATCGCAACATATATCTCATTGGATTTGCCTCTAAATATACTACAGATTTTCCATATGTGCAAGGAAATTTGCACACTGCCTGCACACCTGATTTTCACATGTATTTACCAGTAATCACAAATTCATGTAAGATAAAAGTTACACACCTGTTTGAAGAGGTAAATATATTTACAAAATTACTCTTCATGGATACAAGGTCTCTGCTCTGCATGCATGCCTAAATGAATGTACTGCTCATGTATTTGCACGTTCACATTAGCAGCAAATGCAGTGACTAAGCTTGGCTGTTTGTAAGATTGAATGTTAGCAAAGAAGAAAAAGACTAAAAAGAGGTTGATGAAAAATTAATAATCACAAGGCTGTTCAGCATTTCGCTATCAGGAATTATATACATAGCAGAAGAGAAAATGCATGAATTTCCTCTGTTTCTGAGTGAATGCAAAAGCAGTGATACTTCTGAAATGTAATTATGAGCATGGAAGATCTGTCCTAGCCTTGTTTTATATATACCTATCTCTCTCTCTGTCTATATATCTATATCTATATCTATATCTAATCTATATCTATATATAAATATATAAATATATGTAGAGATATATAGATACAGATAGATAAATAGATAGATATGTATATATAGATATATATGTATGTATACTCACTTTCACTAGTACCAGATGGCATTTTTTGTTTTGTATGCAATTAAATATAATTATATGTCAAAGTTGAATTAACAGATTTCATTTTTTTAAAGCATTCCTAACCACTTCAGTGTTGGAGAGCTAATAAAAGAAAAATAATCTTAAAAAATATGCAAACAGCTCAGGCTACCTTGGTGATGATTTGCAAGATGACTGAGACAGAAGATTGGTATAAACATACTACCCTCTCCCTTAAACTATTTTATTCCTTATGAGTTCAAGCTTAATAGTAAATATAATCCCAACAGAGTGAAGCACTTTCAGGTATAGAAATGTACAGAAAACAAAAGAACTATCAATGCGCTTTTTTTTTTTTTGTGTGTGTATGTGTGTGTGAAAGAGAATTGCTGCAAATTTTCCTTATACAGCATGAAATTATCTGTGCTGTTATTCATATATGTCATATTCCTTTTGATACTACTGTTATCATAGTCAGTGATTTACTTAGCATTATGGAAGCCGCCTGTAGAAACCCTGCAGTCATTATTATTATTCTTTTAAGGATTTTTATAGTATGGCTGTAAAAAATTGCAATCTCAGCCCTCATCTACTTTTTGTTGTTGTTGTTATTTCCAGTTGTTTTAAGTTAAAAAAGAAATCCAGATTTTCTTAATCAGTGATGTTATATAGTCCCCATGTTGGAAAGACATGGAATATTTTGTGTATATATCGTGGGTTGACCTTGGCCAAGCAGCTAATCCCCACAGAATTTCTTGTTCATTCCCCTTCCAGCAGGGGGAGAAAGGTAGAAGTGTGAAAAACTCATGTGCTGGGATAAAGACAATTTAATATGTGGAGAAATTGTTTTGTTTTGTTTTGTTTGTTTGTTTGTTTCATTTGTTTTGTTTTAATCTTTTTTAATAGTAGAGCACAGGCAAATTAGCTGTATATTAGAATCATAGAATCATTAAGGTTGGAAAAGACCTCCAAGATCATTTGGTCCAACCATCACCCTACCCTCAATGTCACCCACTAAACCGCGTCCCTAAGCACCAGGTTTTACCTTTCCTTGAACAACCCCAGGGACGGTTACACCACCGTCTCCCTGGGCAAAATGTTCTAGTGCCTGACTACTCTTTCTGGGAAGAAATTTCTCTTAATTTCCAACCTGAAAGACTTGAATATTCTGCAGGTTGTACTTGCTGTGAGGTATTAATGGATATTGTTGAAAAAACAGAGAAATACCTGATCTTCTCAGAACCTCATTGAAGTTTCTTATCATACATCTTTTTTTTTTTTTTCTTTCCCAGAAAAGACAAAAAAAAAAAAAAAAAAAAAAACAAAGGAGAGACCTACAACTTTTTTATTGTTGCTGTTCTTAGGGGAAAAAAAAGAAAGTTCAAATTCTCATGTTCTTATTCCATTTTACTTTAATCCTTTGTTTGAAGCAAAATTCTGCTACCTTCATATTGATCAAATCCTCATCCCTGAAACTTTATTAGACCTTCTGTCTGAGGAAAGGCTGTGTAATAAAGACACAGCTTGATGAGAAACTTTTATATTGTTCAGGAAGTTATATATGGAACAGTAGTATACTCTATCTTGCTGAAAGAGTGAATGCTTCAAGTCTTTCCCTCACTGCATATAACAAAATAATCCTTCTGGTTCTGTACAGATACTCACTCATTTATAATGGTTTTATGGGGTGAAACAAATTGTACTTTCTTTCACACAAATCCTTCATTTTTTATCCATCAATATCTAAATCAAAGACCTAGGGAAGAATGCTGCCTATATGCAAGTAAATTACTCATCACCCTTTGATGAAGAGTGTCCCCACCCAGAATAAACTCAGTGGGTGTTTTCAGATCTCCAGCAAAGTTCTTTAAACATAATCTATTCAAGGATTTTCATACATACTGTAGGATGAATAATAATTTACACTTCACTTTTATTTTAACTTTTTAATATTTTTTCTTCTAAATTTCAGTAACACATCAGTGTTGCAGAGTATTGAGGAAGCTGCTTGGAAATGTTTTTCATATTCTATATGAGGGAAGCCCATAAATATTTTAGTACTGGAGGTTTTTGCAAACGCTGTTTTTTAACACTCCTAGTAAATTCCAGCTCTGCATATTGCACTCTCTAGGGTGACATGCAATATGTCAAAAATATTTCTGCCAGATTTCACAGGTCTTAAAATATACGAGATTCAAAATTATTGATAGACTGGAGGTCTTAGTAAAGCTAAAGAGAAGGAGGGCAGTGAAAATGTTTATTTTCTTTTAGGTTCTATACAGATATTTGCATCTTCACAGATACATTTCATCTAACATTTACTAATCACAATTTAAAGTTTGTAAAGTTGACTGAGGGATCAAAGAAGTCTAAGAACTTTATGAAGTTTAAACAGACCCAAACTTTTCTGAAAACTTAAGCTAAATGAGAAAAATACCCCACTAATATTGTTAGGAATTTTACCTATTTTATAAGGTAAAGGTGTCAAGCTATTTACTAAAATCATGTGAAACAGTGAAAGCTGATTAGAAGGGCATATCTAACAACTGTAAAATTACAATTCTATATGGTCTAACTGCTGCCTGTATTGTAATGCCAAAGACACTTTCTTCAGTTGGCTTAACAGGATGAGGTTTATAAGTGCAGGGTCTTTGATTGGAAACTTGTGACAACATGTGGTGTGTTTAGCTGTAGAAACACAGAATTTTCCTTGCAAATAAAGTAATTATTAAGTATGTTACTAGTAAGTTAGGTTTTGTTGGAAATGAAGTATTTTCATGAAGTCAGGTAGGGCATTTAAAAAAAAAACAAAAAACAAAAAAAACAAGCATAAGTTATTCCATCTCCTTACAGACTCTGCCTTGGTGGTATTCTTCAGCCGTTATGTTATGACACCTTATTTTATTAAGATTTCTAAGAACAGTATAGTTTTAAAGTAATGAAGGACTTTTCATCTTATATCAAGAAGGTTTGTAAATCCATCTTAACTTTCTTTTGAATACAGTGGAGAGTAATTAAATTGCGCAGGGCAGGGAGTTGAGTCCTACATTGTTTCTTGCTCTCACTGTACCCTGTCCGTCCTGGCCATTTTCTGAACTTCAAAGTATGCAGAAATCTCTTCTGTTCATAATACCAATGTGCATTAGTCTGGAAGAGAGCCCTCCACTGTCCTCTGTTCATTAAAATGATTGATTTAGACAATATATACCATTTCAGGACAGTACACAAAAAAGGTCTATGGTATCCAGGGTTGCATTAAGAAAGTATTGCCAGCAGGTAGGGGGAGCTGATCCTTCCCCTGTATTCAGGGCTGATGAGGTCATACCTGGAGTAGTGTGCCCAGTTCTGAGTCTCCCAGTACAAGAGAGACCTGGGTATACTGGAGACAGTCCAACAAAGGGCCACCAAGATGATCAAGGGACCAGACATCTCCTATGAGGAGAGGCTGAGAGAGCTGGGACTGTTCAGCCTTGAGAAGAGGCTTAAGGGTGACCTTATAAATAAATATAAATACATGAAGGGAGGGTGCGAAGAAGATGGAGCCAGGTGCAGTGATGTTCAGTGACAGGGCAAGAAGCAATGGACACAAACTGAAACACAGGAGATTCTGTTTAAACATTCTGTCAGGAGATTCTGTTTAAACATTCTGCCTAAACATTGGGAAGAACTTCTTTACTGGCACAGGTTGCCCAGAGAGGCTGTGGAGTCTCCCTCCTTGGAGACCTTCGAAGGCATTTTGGATGTGGTCCTGGGCAACCTGCTCTGGGTGTCCCTGCCTGAGCAGGGGTTGGACTAGATGTCCTCTGGCGGCCCATTCTAGCCTCAGTCATTCTGATTCAGTGATATTATTAAGAGGTATTAGTAGGATAAATTTTTTCTTAGGACTTAGAGAAGAAATATGTCTCTTGCTGTCTTTTTAAAGGATCTTGGCATGCATTTGAAAGTCAGCAGTGGTTTTGGTGGGAAAAAAAAGTGTGGAACTTATCAAATATGTTTGGTAAATATTTAAAGGATGGATTTACAGTTTATCACTTAGATATAACTGGTAGGAAACACACCTAGAATTACTAGAGCACTTTCTTTTTATACGTTCATTTATGCAGTGTACAAAGCCCAAAAGCTTTATTTATTTATTTATTTATTTATTTATTTATTTATTTATTTATTTTGGTATTGCACATTTACAATACTTATGAAAGCAAAATAATAGATAAACAATACTGTTTTAGGTACTTATATTGATGTTCTTGAGGCTTCCTACTCTGGTCCTCCAATTAGGAATCTTGCAAATAGTATAGATAACTGACTTTCACTCCATGGTGAACAGTGTACTCCTACAATAGTTCACGGGACTTTTCAGGTGTGTATCCTTGAAGCAGGACTTTTTGAAATGCAGTGCAGGGAATAAATAATAATAGTAATAATAATAATAATATAATAATAAAAACCACAAAAATGTCCTTAAAATAGTATACTAATAGTACCACATCCAGTGAAGATGATATGATTCTATACAAGGGTGTTTTCATCTTGTCAAATATATCCCTGTTGCAGTTCTGATGTGAGCTCCTCCTAGCTCTTTCATCTGTTTCTGTTGTTGAGTTATTTACCTGATTTGGTTCAGGACCACATTTTATGACTCATTTTCTTGGTGCCTCTACTCTGAAGAACTATTTGATGTAAAAGTTGAATAGGCCCTATGCATTTAAATGCTGCATATACACAGCAGACATATGCAATCAGTCTCACAGAGCCACTATCATACAGGTTGGTTTTCAATTACCAATGACTGGAGTGTTTTAGTGTAACAGGTGATTTTAACTTTGGTTCTTTATACATGGGAGCATCCT
This sequence comes from Anser anser, assembly GCF_964211835.1. Taxonomy (NCBI): domain Eukaryota; kingdom Metazoa; phylum Chordata; class Aves; order Anseriformes; family Anatidae; genus Anser; species Anser anser. Next base: position 203,672,488 of record NC_139720.1, on the reverse strand, counting down.
TCTCTTCTGCTTCTAATGCTGGCTAAGAAAAGACATTTTAAACATCTGAGAGAAACATTTTCATAGGCAAATTCAATGGCATGAAGATAGAAAATATCTGGGGATACCTGTGGTAACTTATAGAATAGTTTTCATAGTGAAAACATATATATATATATATATTTAATTTCACTTAAATATTGAAACCTTCTCTTTATTCATTTTAGTTTTGTTATGTATTCTACATGCTAGTATTAAATATTTGTAAAAAGTAGTATTTGTGAAGAGAAATTAAGATAATACTGTAGAAAAATCATATCTTACTTTATTAAAAAAAAAACAAACACTGTAATGGTCTCAAATTTCTCTTGCAACTGAAGCAGAAGGTGCTTGATAGAACCTCTCTGAATATTGCTCTTGGCTGCAATAGGATTTTTAAATGTCAAAATTTTGTCTCTTGCAAGAAAAGGACTACCTGAGAACCAGGGACAGGGACAGCTGAGCCTAAACAGGCCTTGCTCACACAACAGAGGCTCAGGATGCCACTTGCTGCGTTCTGCAGTTGTTTCTGTGATCAGCTTGCTGGTGAAGCATACAGACTGGCTTAATGATACACATTCACAGTTCCTTTGTCTGTTCAAAACCACTCAGTCCCTCCAAGAACAGCAAGGTTTAGAGAGTTTGGCAGTTTAAATATGTGTTGCAGGCAAAGGCGGTTTAATAGTTTGAAAATTTTCCTGGTCAAAACCGGATAATTTCTGTCTGCAAATTGTATCTGAGATGAAGGGAATAAAGTTTGGACCTTACTTTTGAAAATCTCTTTCATAAAAAATAAAGTCTTATAAATTCAAGCCTCTACTGTCAAAATCTCACAACAGCTGTCACTGGAAGAGAGCCTGTTTGCATGCCTACCTCTCTGTAGACTGGTTTGGAGCTCATTGCATGGTACATTCTTGTACAGACAGAAATACAATCCATGAACCGAAGCTCTGCTGCTCTGAGATTTCTTTACACAGCGCTGCCTCGTCAGTCAATTTGTAGGCATTTTAAAAAGCTTTTCCCCAGTTGCTAAAGTTTCAAGGGGCATCAGATACAGTTTTCAATATCTGATGACTGGGGTTAGCACTAAGTGAATTTTCAGAACATTTAGAGCAAAGAATGTCATTTCTGTGGATGGGATCTCTGTCTGCAAGTCAGTTCATTTCCCACAGGCCAGGGAGCAGCTATAAGACTGTAATAACTCTCAGTCACTGTTAAATGGGCCTGAATATGACCCAGATGTTGAAAGGTTTTTACTTTTCATTTGAAAACTTCTATGTGTGCTTTATAACAGTGTCTTAGCATCTGTTTTCATTACCAGTTGTTTAATTCTCCTTTTGTTTCTGTTGATGGAAACTACTTACAACTGGATTATAAATGTCTGTATTACAAGAATCCTGGCAATAGCAAAAAATAAAAATTAAAAAAAAAAATTGCAAAGCAAGAAATATTGGGACAAGAAAATTGAGTTTTCATTGGTTTCTCATTTTCACTGGAAAACGTTTAATAAACCTGAACAATTCTGTGGTATATTTCCTTTCTTTTCTGAGAATACACATTTTGAATGGATACCATGAAAAGTGGAAAAACATGTGACTGTGAGGTTCAAATTGTTACATATTAAGCAAAACCAGCAAATGTAAGGAATAATTCTTTACAAATGTAATGACTACTATCTTCTTCATTACAGGCAAAATGAACCCACGACCTACAGGTTTAGAACATCCATTTACAGGTCAAGTTTTTTTAATGAGTAAAACCTCACAGACATATTTTATTTTTTTCTTCTTTTTGTTTATTTTCTAAATATAAAACTTTGTGTAACACATTTTTTTTCCTTTGTATTAGCAAAAATTAAAAAAGAAAAGAAGAAAAATAAGAGAATAATATTTAAAGTAGAGATTATAAAAGTAGTAAGCAATTGTAACTACGGAAATTTGGTGTTGCCAAATTCCTTTCTGGACCATTGTATTTATAAATAGACCAGCAGTTCAATTGAGGGATTTTTACATTACTTAGGGAATAAAGAGAGAAATATTTCTCAGTGTCTCATTTTATTTCATTGTACTATGGTCTAAGCTAAAAACTCCTTTTATGATATACAACTTTTCAGACAGACATGAAAATTCCTGTCTCTGCAGTCAAAGCAGTGTGCATCAGACACTGAACTTTTGGAAACCTATTTGCTTGGAGCTTCACTAATCCATTTCCTGTACAGGATGATGATATATCTCGTTCTTTATCGGTTTATTTCTGTCCCTTTTTGTGTGAAAGGCTGTTTAAAGAGAACTTGCTTCAAAAGTGCATGCAAGTAATCGTCCCCCTAAGAATGCTGCTAGAGAAACTGTGTGGACCACAGGGAAAAAATCAGGTGATATGCTAATAAAAGTGTGTACATGCCTTCAGCATTTTTCAGAAAAGCTTTAAAAATTCTTGTTATTCTTTCTACTTCTTATGCTCTGAGGAAAGATGATCATGTGCTTTAGATCAAAGCTCTAAAAAAGGTTACAAAAGTCTCAGCAGACATCTGATCCCTGATCAGTTTAACCAAGAATGAGTTATATAGCAAGGTATTTCCATTTCTTCAGACTTTTCAAAAGATGTGGGTCAGAATTGTTTTGCAACTCATAGTGCAATGTCCATAATATATCAACTATCTGTATAAAAAAGGTTGGATATGTTGGATATGATGCCATTTACACTGTTACTGTACTAATGGGCTTACCCTGATGTTTCTTGTGTGGTTGATGGGCTGCGGTGTTGATAAACTTTCTGAATTTTCAGCATTGTTTCTACTTTGTTGGTGACTGTTATGGTAACAGTTTCATTTTGCAGTATTATGTGAAATGCAGCAATCGTGCACAAAAGAATTTGCATTCAATTCTTTACTGGATGAAGTCTGTATTACTAAAGGACTAGCACAGGCTAGATCTACTCCCTGCTTTTTTCTGGATACACACAGTAGCAAAGTGTTCTTATTTATGACAGACTCTTTCCACTCAGGTCAGGAATTTTGTCCAAGGAGCAATTTTATTTAAAATGGTTGAAATAAGTTTCTCCCCTGTTCCAGACAGAGCTCTGTAGGTATCCACTAAGGACAAGAGCACAGACAGAATGTGTTCACTTCCTTCCATATTGTGTGTATCTATACTTCCATTTCTGCAAGCATTGAAATAACATTTTTTCTCGAACTAAACCATTTAGTTTCTGTTCTTGGTCTCCTATATGCAATCTGGAAGTCACAAACTCATGTAATCTTTCTTTGGAATGGTGATTATCAGGATTTAAGACTACACATTTCATACAGTCAACAAGAACTTGCCCTCACTTCCTAAAGCTAGATTCTTCAAAAAGCATTTTCTTATGCTGTCATCTCCCAACACGTTCTGTTGCTCTCATTGAAATGCACTTCTCTAAAGAAAGTGTCTTTTTTTCTTTTTTTCTTTTTTTTTTTTTTTAAGTAAGGAAGGAGAAAATGACGTACAGGGTTTTATAGCTGAATAGCTAGTCAATGATCTTCATGGTTCCAGAAATTTATACTTGTGTTACAAAGTTAAATGCCTTACATGCAGGTTAGTTCTCTTTTTATGTTTTCAGTATGTTCAGAGGAATCTTTCCCTTTCCTTATATCTAGGGAAGTCCAACCAAGTTGTCTCTTTGATTTGTTTCTGCTGCAGAATGACATAATAATCCTTACACCTTCAGCCTGCCCTATGTCTGTCATTCAAGAACAGGTGGAGCTGTTTGCTCATGGATGAGTTCCAAGATATTAGTTTGATTTCTGCAGATAGATATTTGTTTCTCACAGTCTTTTTAATTCCCCAAGGAAACCCTTAAAACTGTGGAAAAATCTAAAACTGTGAACTTTTTGGTTGGTTTTGTCAGATCAATTTCTAGACATTATCAAGCAAAGAATGTATCTCAAATCTGATTTTCCTTTACTGATGTATGTCATGTGCTCAGCAGTGGCCACATCCCCACATATGGTTGAGATTTTCATAAGTCCACGCTTTGGGTAGAGGGTGTAGGAAGTGTTGTGATGGACATCCTGCAGCATTAGTGCATTACTGAGCCTATTATTTCCCCTTTGGTTTTCCCTTAAGGAACACCCCGGAAGAATTTATGGCCATCTCTCCTGCTGCTTCAGGCACAGACCTTCCTCTGCATTCTCCATTGCCTCATGTGACTTATGAAAACGATGTAGCTCTACTTGTTTATTTTTTCAATGATTTAGGTAATCGAAGATTTATATTGTCCTTCTGAAATGGCTGTCACTGGAGATTGATTGGAGACGCAGTCCATCACTAGCTCAGTAAATGATATCAGTCATTTCTCAAAGTCCTTTTCACATAGCGATTATGTTGCATACATTTTTCTTGGAACTTATGATATATCTGTAGATGAGAAGCAGGTGGGTGTCAAAATGATCTCTTTTTTTTTTTTTTCTGAAAATAGAAGTAAAGTCAAATACATTTGCTACTATCATTTGATAGTCAAGTCTGTAGCTTAGTAATTAAGCTGAATATCCTGCTATTCTGATGAGTGTATTTTTATGGAAAAATGTGTACTTCTGTTACTTTCTCAATTTGGTTTTGACTTGGTTCATAGAAGGCAGTTGAATAGCTTATGGGAAGTAGGACATAATATTTTTGTCATCATATTCCTTTTCTACCAGGTTCTTAGTGTCATTGAAATATGTGCAAAAACTGGACTGTCTGTGTCCCCTTTTCAGCTCTGTTGATTTGATGTATCCTTACACCAAAAATTAGATTTTTTTTCTGATGAGGTGATAATGACCACCTATCACACTTGTTTGTTTGCAGCTTTTCAAGGTTTAGTCATTTTTATAATAATGCTTCATGAGTGGTCTATTTTATTTATTTATTTATTTATTTGCCTAAATCTGAGCTTCTGCTGTGCTGTATGATGCATTTTGGTATACAATGCAATCAGTACAGTTGAAAGTCTGTCTTTAGAATAAATAAATAATAGAATAAATAAATATTATTCACATCCCATTTTACAGTATGAGGATTCCAGGCAATCATCACAAAGTCACCAGGCATTGGAATTAAATTCTCAAAGACATACTTCTCTTCAAAAAGATTATTTTTTTTCAGTGTCATGAAAGGGTAATGCAGCTTCTTTTTACATATTATACAGGTACCAAGGGTTATTCATTTTTAAAGTCTAGTTCAAGAGATTTGTGGAGATGGAAGAAAAGCTACTGTTTCATATCACTAACTTGTAGTGAAATCTTCACACATGCCACACAGATATATGTGTTTATTTTTGTCTTTCTTTCCCCATATTCTGTTTGATATAGCTGTTGTATCTATTAGAGGTTTCAGTGTGTAGAAAATTAGATATAACTCTTTCAGGAAAACATTTTCCTGCAAGAGCAAAAATTTCATCCACATGTCCTTGTCTTTACAATTAACTCCTTTTCTTTTGCCACTAGCTTTCATGCTCCAGAATTTCTCCACCATAAAACAAGCTTTCTGGAGAAGAGCAATAATATTCCCTTCAGAGGCAATCAAAGGAGTCTTAAAACTTAAACTAGTTATGCAATCAATAACTTCTTGGCTCATATAATATAAATGCAATTCAACTGAAAATGTTAAAGGGAAATATCTATTTTTACTTCCTGGGAGGTAGAAGTTCATTCAAAAACATCTGTGAAAATGTCAGTCAAAGCTTCTAGGCTGGTATGATAGAGATCTTTACACCCAAGCAAATAAAACCAAACGTCTTGACATGCTGAGTGTTTCTTTCCAAATATGTTCATATCACTGTTTTTCATCTGGTACAGCATGTGTTGCTGACATCTTTTTTCCTTTTTGCTAAATTTTGTCTTTATTTATTTTATTTTATTTTATTTTATTTTTTTACCCACAATACGAAGAGCACACACCCTATAGGTATTTCTCTATGGATCAAAGTCATCTTTCATTTTTCAAAAGAAGCAGTACTAGGACAGATAGGTAATATTTTATTTTGTTACAGCATTCTATTTCTTGTAGCTGCCCTTTATCCAAGGTCTATGTTTCTTCCACTGGTATGTCATATCAACAAGTGGTTCTTTCTTTTATCTGCAGCCTCTTTTGAAAAACTTGAATAATCATAGTCTGACATCTCTTCTTTGCATTTTCAAATATCTGTTGTCAGGAGTAGTGTATTTGGACTTATAGCTTGTCACCAATGTGACATAAATTTTCAATGTTCTTTTCAAAATTTGGTTTTCCTTAAAAGCAGTTCTATTGAAATCTTCCTTGATGTGTAAAATAGTATTGAAGAGACAACAATACTGTTATATATTTCTCCTTCCAATTATTACCCTTCTGTGCAGCCAACACAGATAGTGAGACATGCCCAGTCTTTTCAGAGATTTTTTAGTTCTAGCCCTGCATTTTGAGATATGGAAGTCCTGCACTCTGGCCTTGTGCTTCTGATAATACATGTTACTGTTACCCAGACTTGTCCACTAGATATGTACTGAATAGCTACTTTGTGTCAAATGTTTTCAGAATTCCCCTTAAACCTTCATCACCATCACTGTCATGGCTGATGGAGGAGTGCTCTTTGCCCACTTGGTCTCTCTCCTCCAAAGATATCTCAACAATTTGATTTAATGTTATTATCAGTCCCAATACAAATATACCACCTTTTCACCTCTAGGAGAGAGCACTTGCTAAACTCAGTTCCAAGCAACTGTAACCATTCTTCCAGTCACAGAAGTAAGTTGTTTCCCCATATGCCCCTCCATATATCTCAAAACCAAGACTCAGAAGAATTCTCCAGGAGCTTATGCCACAAAAGCAGCTACAATCAACCAGACCAAAGAGCCAAGGACATGCAAATCCTTATAAGACTGATATCTGGCACTGGATTGAAGTCCCATATCACTTTTCCAGATCATTCCAGACCATTGCTTTGTTAATTTTAAGCAGGAAGCTGGAGGCACTCAAACTTTCTGTGCTGGCTTTGGTATAAGAACTTTTCAGCTCTCAGAGCTCTAAGGGAGGCAGGGTGTCAATCTGTACATATTCTGCAGGAAATCAATCTTGTTTCACAGTTCCTGGACTGACCCCAGAGTAGACCCATTGCAACTGAAATGTATACGTTCCACTCCATTGTTTCATGCCAAGGAATCACCCAAGTGTGTGCCTGGCTTTGCTGATACTTCACAACAGCCTGGCACTGCCTATGAATGAAGGAATTCTGCCTACCTATCTGATGGGCAGATGTTAATTTTTAAAAACTGATTTATATATTCCTACCATTTACCTTTGGTGGCTCCTGAAGTCTCAAAAGGAAGTAGGTGGTCATGAGAGACGACCGTATTTCTGTACAAGCTCATGACCTTTAAAAGTCTGTAGATTATGTAGAACAGATTACACACCTATCACACACGATAAATTAAATCCTGAGGTTGGTCAGACAACTGTCATCCTAAGAGTGACCATTTCTATTGCCTACAAAGGAGTTAAAGGGAGACAAAATTGGATGCAGACATTTTTACCCTATAAACATCAATGAAATTACACATTCATCTCAGATATTTGAGCCCATCACAAATATTGCAAGACGATGGCCAGACGCTGCTTTCATTTCTCTTTGGTTCCCAGTTACAGGTGGGTATCCTTCCACATATTTTTCAGTGTGGACACCCCCTGAATGGTCTTTGGAAGAAAAAATATTAAAAGAGTTTAATTCATATTTTACAGAAAATTCCAGTCCTCAAATTTTAAAGCAGAAAGGTCAGAAGTCTTAAACATTGTTTTGTTTGAAGGTCATTATGTCTCCGTTTGTTCTACAAATACCCAGGAAATGAAGACCAATTGGTTTCCATTTGCAGTCTAAAGCTGGATGAAAGCTGTTTGCATGCTTTACAGGAAAATATGAACTTGCTGTATCTTCAGAACCTTTTTTCCTCCTATTTCTGAATAAGCACAGTCATTAACTTTTTGAGTTGTCTCATGCTTTATAGAAAGTAGGATATGTTTTTGTTTTTGTTTTTTTTTTCAGGTGCATCTCATCTTCAGTCTTATTGTTGTATCAAAATATTGTTGATGTTTCGCAATTCTGGGAATTAAATCAATTAAATTTTCTTTGTATTCTTTCTTTCCTGTGAGATAGCTTATTACTACAACAGAGCTTATCTCATTTTTCTCTGGCAGATTTTTTTTTCATTCCAAAGATATGAGGAACTCTGATGCTACTCTTTATGTACCAGAGCCTGTCCTCAATTAATCTTTACAGAAAAGACCAGTTTATTTTGTTGCACTACAAATAGATCTTCTACATTGCTTTTGGTAAGGTATTAAATTAACAGAAAATTCTTTCTTCTTTGCTCTTCTGAAAAACCTGGGTAGTAACAGATTTATATGGTCTTCCTTCCCCATGAACCACACTTATCTGCTACAATTGGATTTTGTGGGACAAGAGCCACAGTCTATATGCATGTGGACTTGCTTTTTTTTTTTTTTTTTTTTTTTTCTATTTCTGAAAGACCTGCTCTTTCTGAAAACAGAAAGAGAACAGGAGAAGAGGATTATCAAAAACATTAATATTGTCAATACCTTTCAGCACTTTTTCAGCACTGTTGCTGGTTTTCCTTCTCTATTGGTAATATTAAGAGTCTATATTCTACATTTCTTTATGAACTATAATCTTTGCCTTCTGAGGCAGAAATGACCTCAAAACACATACCCAAGCCATATGCCACCTTCTGGTAAATCTCCTTCTCTTATGATTATTGTCAGTATAATGTTGTCCAACTCACAATCAGTAACCATTTCTTAAAATCTTGCTCTTCTGAAACTACTGCTGTCATTAAAAAATCTTGCCACAAGCACTGCTGGGTGGGAGACTGAAAGAATATGTTTTTGAAGGACACAATTCCATCCACCAGTACTCTGATGGTACTTCCGATCAATATTTGTGATAATATAACAGTAAATTCAGTGCCTCCACAATAAAGCTGCTAGCATAGCAAAATAAAAGCTTCTATAGAAATACCATGGGTCTCCGATGGTCTTTGTTATGCATCAGGAGATGAAGAAAACTGATTGCCATTTTTCTTCTTCCAGAATTTTGTTCAGGCAACTCCTGTAGAGCACCCGATTCCCTGAGTACCTGATTCTTCATTACATCTCTTCAGAGAAGGAAGCTATAATTTTTTGCAATGATATTTCACTTGTATGAATTTGTAAGGGTATTTTTTAGGTCTATAATACTCTTCTGTGCACAGCTTCTTAGTATCAATATTACTAATTTTTTATATTCTAATTCTTTATAGAAAAATGATCTGTGGTTTGTCATACTATTTGGTATAATTAAAGAGACTCAGCATGGATGGAAAGATCTTTTCCATTGTTATTCTGAACAAGGTTCTTCAATTTTGGTATAAAACATGTGGCCTCTTTATTCTGCTAGATCATGCTCCAGCATTGTTGAATTTTTTGTTGAAGCATTTGGCCTGGATGTCAGATTTCTCTCTGCTAAAATCATTTTCTTATTGTTTTCATGCCCTGCGTAGAAGAAAATTATATATGGAAGTGTATCCCTTATTTTCAACAGGGATTTACCAAGAAAGGCTGCGATGCTGTTTAATGGTTAACAAGAAACCATATGTCATCTTCTGCATTGTTTGAAAAAACATGAAGTGAATAAATCAACATTTCTGGTGCAAGTCTCCAGCACTTCTTGAATGATCTGCAAGGTCACAGGCTGACAGTGCCTGTGCTTGTAATAATTAACAGATATGACTGAATGTGGATTTGAAGATATTCTGTCATAGATTAAACATCAGTTGGACTTGTTTCTCAAAGTCCTATTCCTCTTCAGAAAGGAAAATTACTGTTGTCAGAAGCTCTCTTGCAATTTAAACTATCATTATAAGTGAAATGCAGGTGTCAAAGACAATTTCTTTCTTTCAGACAGCAAGTTCAGCCAAGGATTCCTATGAAAAAATGAAGCAATCAATCAGTATTGCTGAAATTCCTTGACATGTTGGGTACTGTTGGTAAAGTGTTTTCTTCCTTACCCTGTATGTTCACATCTCTACCTTCTCCTGGAAACTATAGTGACTAAATTCTCATTTTTTGTTTTGAAGCTACTTTAGAAAAACCTCCAGGCTGTAAGATGAATCATCCATCTTTACTCTCAGCATTGTATTGGTCTTCTGTAAGGAGCAGGCAGCACCATTACCTCTTTCACGCTGTTTTCATAAGATTGCCTATTTCTTCAGCATCAGAGCAACCTCAGCCCCTGCAATGTTATTCCTAAAATATCTTTAATGCATACGAAAATTGCAATACATTTTGTTTTGGGAAAATGTCAGTCCTTATTAATTCTGTTTCTCACCCCACAATTAGAAGAATCTGTGTACCAAGAAATTGCAAATCACATTTCTGGGTTACCTTAACTAAGAAAAGTGGTGGGATTCTCATTTATGTCATCAAATCAGATATAGTATAAAAAAGTTCACTCCTCTCACCCAGCAATCTAGACTTTGTAGACTATTAGAAGGCTATGTTCTGCTTAAGGCAAAAGCATATATTATGCTGTTTTTCTTAATATAATTGCTTTTCATCTGGGGCATTGCTGCTATCTATTATGATTTCCAATAAGAGTAGTTCTGGGCAACCTGCTCTAGATAGCCCTGCCTGAGCAGGGAGATTGGACCAGATTACCCCAGAGGTCTGTTCCAATCTCAGCCATTCTGTGAGTCTATGAAATACAGAATATTTCAGGTCTTTCACAGATTTGACATGCATTTCCACTTATTTCTCCAAATCCTTTTTCCTGTAGAATGCTTACTGTAATCAGAAAATCTGTTGGAAAAGTTCTCTATTTCAGGTAATACACAAGGTTATAAAATATAACTATTGTTCACATAATCTCATATGTGAATTTTGACAACACAATACCCTATTGAATTTATTGTTTGTTTTTGCCATGAACTGTATATACTTGCTAAACACTTAATAATGTAGTATTGTGAAACCTATTTTTCCAAAATGCTCATATCTCAAAAATTTCCTCTTTTGAACAATAATGATTTACCCTCCTTTTCAAATCTGTAAGGAAGTGGTTGCAGGGCAAAGGACAGTATTGACTGTACCAGAGAATCATTCCTGGGAGTTAATCTTCAAATTTCAGTAGAAACTCTGTGAATGTCTCTGTTCTCCAAGACCCGTCATCTTTATCTGAGGTACATTTTTGAAGAAACATGAAGTAAATAAATCAACATTTCTGGTGCAAGTCTCCAGTATTTCTTGAATGATCTGTAGGGTCACAGATTGACAATAGCTGTATTTGTAATTTCCCCTTTCACTTTTGGAAATTTAAGACCATTGTTTGCTGAAACAGTACAGTTCTGGAACTATCATATTTTGTTACTGGTGGAAGATTTAGAACAAATACTTTTCACAAAACTCAACATTCTCCTTGATTTATCTATCTCTTTCTCTTTCTTTCTTTCTTTCTTTCTTTCTTTCTTTCTTTCTTTCTTTCTCTCTCTCTCTCTCTCTCTCTTTCTCTCTTTCTCTCTTTCTCTCTTTTCCTAAAGTCCTGTTCCTCTTTCAGATGAGAAGTTACATTACATCACTCTTTTCGCACAAAGTGCAGGATGTCTAAATTGATTCTAATTTGATTGTCTTTTTGCTGGATGAAAATCTAACAAGCACTCATGCCAGGTCTTCTAGTCTTCTTAATTTTAATTTTCAATGGTAACTTTGTAAAAAAAAAAAAATAATAAAAAAAAATGCACTGATGCACTGATCTAGGTTAAAAAAGAAACAGACTTTGTTCTCTGTTCACTTTTTTTTTTTTCCTCAACCACTCATGTTTTCTCAGAGCATCCACTAATAGAAGAACATCAAACTATTGCTGTGTCTGAGGAAACCTTTTCCTTGACTTGTATCTTTAATCCAATATAAACAAATGCATATTTTAGGTCAGGAGCCAAAATGTCTATTTGTTGGTATTTTTCTGCCTCCATAGAAGGAGAGAGAAAAGAAATATTATTTTTCTATAGCTTGCCCCATCCTGGCTATTGAAACTTCCTCTTTTTTGTCTTTAGCAAAAAGCACAGATGTTCCCCATTACTAGTGCTCCAGTGAAGCCGCATTACCCAGGCAAACATGGCTGTAATTTTCATACATACAGCTGTTGATCTCTTAGCAACTGCTGCAGGGCCACAACAGTCTGCTCATGGATCTTCTGGCTTCTATTCTGTCTCATACAGACCAGGCAGTGACATTCCACACACCCTGTGTGGTGACTTTACCCAGGGGGGCAGCTGAGCTTCATCACAACCCCCTCATTCCCCCTCCTCAAAGGGAAAGGGGGAGAAAATACGACGAAAAGGGCTCAAGGGCTGAGATAAGGACAAGGAAATCATTCAACAATTATTATCACAGGCAAAACAGAATCAGTGTAGGGAGATTAGAGAAATTTATTACCTACTACTAACAAGCTAGTAAAGTGAGAAACAAACAAAAGAAACTAAAAACACCTTCCACTCCCCATCCACCCTCTTCCACCTCCTCCTCCCGAGTGGCGCAGGGGAACAGGGAATGGGGGCTGCAGTCAGTCCCTGATGCTTCCTCACAGTCACTCTCTGCCCCTGCTCCCCGTGGGGTCCCTCCCACGGGATGCCGTCCTTCCCAAACCGAGCCTGCAGGGGCTGCCCACAGGCTGCAGCTCTTCAAGAACTGCTCCCACACGGCTCCGTACCACGGGGTCCATCCCCCAGGAGCAAACTGCTCCAGCACGGGTCCCCCACGGGCGGCAGCTCCCCCCAGACCCCCTGCTCCTGCGTGGGCTCCTCTCCACGGGCTGCAGCTCCGGCCCGGGGCCTGCTCCTGCGGGGGCTCTCCATGGGCCGCAGCCTCCTCCAGGCCACATCCACCTGCTCCACCGGGGGCTCCTCCACGGGCTGCAGCGTGGAGATCTGCTCCGTGTGGGACCCGTGGGCTGCAGGGGGACAGCCTGCTCCACCAGGGGCCTCTCCACGGGCCGCAGGGGAACTTGTGCTGCGTGCCTGGAGCACCTCCTGCCCTCCTGCTGCACTCACCTTGGGGGCTGCAGGGCTGCTTCTCACTCCTCATTCTCCCAGCTGCTGTTGTGCAGCAGTGTTTTTGTTTGTTTGTTTTTTCCCCGTTCTGAAATCTGCTCTCACAGAGGTGCAAACATCGCATCGCTTATTGGCTCAGCTCTAGGCAGTGGTAGGCAGTAGCCAGCTGAAACTTGCCCTTTTCTAACATGGGGCAGCTTCTGGATTCCTCTCATAGAAGCCACTTCTACAATCCCCTGCTACCAAAATCTTGACACATAAACCCACTACATCCCCATGAACCTCTTAGTTCTTTTCCTGCTTCCATTCTGCTTTACAGTGATTTTTGTTTCCACTGCCTGGTAACTTACATTTGAAGAACTGTCGACATGGTTTCCTTTTTTAGATAATTAAACAATTCCCTGCATTTTGTTATTGATATTATTTTCTGTCATGAATCTATTACATACTTCTAAAATTATCTACTTATATTTTAAGTATACACTCATAAAGCGGCAATCTGGGGTCTTCATGTACATTTACACTTCACTCTGTTTCTTCAACTAGATATACTGGATTGAAGATCTTTCTCTCTGTATACCATACTGTAACCAGGTAGCCCTATAATACAGTATTGCCATTGGCCATAAGTTGTGTACTGAGTCTGTAGGGTCTCAGGCCTGAGGCTTTCCAGGCTTGTTCTGTCTGGACATTTCCTGACCTGTCCAAAGTTTTATTTGACTTCATGTAGCTGTGACAGCAATGTCTCTACTCTTTCAGGTGTTTGTTGCTAGTTTGTTTTACCTTTGTTTATCTTTGTGTGGTACCACTATAGTTTTATGTAGATAGCAGTAGCAGCCAGTTGTTCTAGGTAGAATGACATATTTATGACCAACACATTGATGTAGTGTACAGAAATACAGGTAAGTGAGCATAGGCCTTGAGAATTGGAGGCACAGGGTGTGGTGCAGGGGAGTACAGGCACGAACTAGTAGGAGATGTGGCACAGGCTGACACTGGAGGACCCATGCTACAACAACTCATTAGTATTCAATTAAAAATATCTCCAGATCTAGAGATGGACAAAACTGGTTTTAGGGGTAACAGAATGAAAAAAAAAAAAAAGTGTGTGATAGGTATTTTACATAGATGTGGCCTGGTGCTGCAAGCAAAGACAGCGAAAAGTGTAAATACACATATAAAAGAGGACTACTTCCTCTTTGCCCATAAACAAAATCTTGAACATAACACTACAAATATGACATGATGATGTGTTAGGACAATAACTGGGACTCTGATCCACAATGTGATTGATCATCTGAGGACATAACAGCAAGCTTAGAATGGAAAAGTGTGCTATTTCAAGAGGAATGGGATAACAGGTTTCACCAGCCCAGACTTTATCTGTATAATGTTCTTAGCATTATTTCATGTAGATTGTTGTGTGTGTTTGTTTGTTTGTTGTTTTTTTTTTCTTCAGACCTTGCTATAAAATACATCCTAGTTAATATAAGTTCCTATGAGCCTTTTATCCTGCTACGCTGTTGTAATTCTGTGCAACTGACAGTGTTTATACTGAATCGTTAATTTTCTTGGGTTAGTGCAGCACAGATGCATCTATTATCCTGAAATAATTTGAAAATAGGATATTTATTGCTTGTATTTATTTTGGAACATCAAGACAGAAACAGTTCTGATCGATTCTCTCAATTTCCTACTCATCTAATGCTGGGTTGCTTTTTGCAGTAATTTCTCCCCATTATTTGTAGATACGAAATGCTGTAGTCTATTGTGCTGCCAAGATTCAAAGGAGTTTCCTATCATCTTTTCTTCCCAAGGGAACTGCAATCTATAGCTATTTTCCGCTGCTGAATTTTCATAAAAGCACTTGTCTTGAAAGTTTGTATATAATAGTCTATTATAGTAGATAGTTTTATTGCCAAGGAAAGAGAAGCAGTAAAGTTATCCAAAGCTCACAACTTCACACTTGCTCTTTCCTCCTTCAAAACAGTAGAGTAGGAAGTATTATTTATTGTCCTTTATAACAATTAAAGAATCAGTCAACACCCAAATAACAGAATATATATTTTTTTAACAGATATATACTTATATATTTCAAAAATAGATGATATTAATCAATAGCAGGGATATCTGTCCTTGGAATTATTTATTTTTTTTCCTAAGATATATTGCACTCTGAGAGTGTTTCATTAAAATTTCTGTGATGGGATGTTTTTACTCCTGTACAATATGCAAATAACCTGAGCCAGAAAACAAAAGAAAACAAAATATATCTTCAGGTCAGTGTTACAAGTAGATGTGTGTATATGTGTGTGAGTATGGAAATTATATATATATATTTATTTCTATATGCACTCAGTAAAAAATTCCATTCTGAGGGATTTCAATTCCAGATGGAAATCTTCCCAGAAAGCCTTTCCTCATAAAATATTCTTCCTATTCATTTCGAAGATGTAAGTTCAGACATTCTTTATGAATGAGACCAACAGCTAGGATCAGCCTTTGAATTTTTTGCTCATCCCTTGACTGGGACAGACAGATAAGAAAGAATTTAATTTAGGTACAGGGTGAGAATTTCAGTTTTACTCACATTTATAGGAGAAAGTACCACAGCCAACATTTTTATCTGTGCTTTCTCTTTAAGTGTTTCTGTGAAATCTAGGTAGAAAAGGTTTCCATTTCTTATGCATGGTGAGAGCTATAGACACAACTATAATGTTCCTGTTGCTTTTGGCAAAAGTAAAAAACATGGTAAACTTTTATTTTGCAATTGTCCTTGTCATCGCAGTAGAAACTAGACTAAGAAATTAATTGTCATTTGGGCCTCTATCATCTAGCATTTTGAGGAAAGAATATTGAAGTCATCCGGGAAAGACAGATTTCATTTATTTATTTATTTTTGTTTATTTATTTATTTAAGAAGACAGTTAAGAGTTCCCTTGTAATATAAATTTGCATATTAGCTAGGCTTTGGTATAAGTTTTGCTTAAAAGAGACAGAATTCCATGGTAAGGGTAAATATGAGATTAATACATCTACCTTTAGGCTACATTTATATTAGCAAGCAATTTGTCATAACAGAACTAGCTCAGAAGATTGAGACATTTTGTTGTTGGCATACCTGTATCTGTAGTATTTGTCACTTTATGGGTTTATTTTGACCAAGACTTTGGAGTTGTGGATTGAAGGTGCCCATAGTGCATATGGACCGATGTTCTGTGAATGCCCATCCTTTGGCTTGGTTCCTCATGTACATATTCAAGGTGGGACTTTTATGAACTGAACCAATGCACTGAAAATGAGAGTAGATGGAAGATTGAAGCCAAACTACTGCTCCAATGTTGCTAGGGTTGATAGATACAATATATTAGGTGTTAATATGTGAACTCAGTCCTTCCCTTCTGTCACAGTTAGCTGAGATATACAGAGTAGATTCAGTTGCCTAGGTTTAGATGCCTAGCACCATTTCATGCACTAATGTATCCTGCCTGGCTTTGATGTGCTGTTCCAGAATATTAGGGGTTTTCTATAGGTCTTCCACCAAATTTTTCAAATACAGAGCTTTTGGAGCCTTGGTAATTATAGGTGATGCCTTTAGGCAACTACTTTGAGTGAGATGAGTTATTCCATGAGCCGTATTGAGTAACTACATTGATTAAAGCATGAGTTCAAACACCCAGTTGATGTGCAGGCACTTAGGTATCTTGTTTAGAAGATGAATCTCACTCTCAAGGTTTAGTTCAGTTACCTAATTGTAGGTATTTATTTATTTGAAATCCCATAGGCTATGTGAAGTATTTTCAAAGTGCCAGAATAGACTCAGAGGAGCCCATGCTCATCTGCAGCAACTGCTGGAGGACACAGAGATTGCCCTGGATCAGAGTAGCATATATTTAGACAACAGAATTGAACTGCTGGTGTAAAACCTTTAGTTTATTATTTCCTTGATTGCATGGCATAATATATATTAGAAAATCAACATTATTTACTCTGTTCATGATAAACACTTGCAAATTTTTGGATCTTATTGGTCATGACATAAATATCAGGCCATTCTATAAATCAACACTATATTGTTTACATCTATAAGAAGTTGTTCTGTCAATGTTGTTATGGTCAACTGATAACTGTTCTGCTTATATAAGGTCATATCTTAAACCTGTTGGAACATCTGCGGAGAGATTTTGAGGGTAAACTTCCAATCGCTGTTGTTTAACGTCATTCTCTTACATGGCCTTGTGTACATACATTGAAGAGTGGTAACTTCAGTAAATGAGTTCAAGTATACTGTTTTTGAAATGATGAGACCAGCTGTGAATACATAAAAATCACTGTTGATTATGGAAAATTTCTTGACATCTTTCACAACAAAGGCGTCACAGTTATTTTGGCATGGTACAAAATGATATTTTTCAGCTGTCAATGATGTTTCAATGGAGAAGAAAAAGCTGAGACAATCATTATCATTGAATCACTGGAGTTTTACAACTCCAGCAACAATAGTTTAGTTCATAATGTCTTTCACTAAAAATGAGACTTTTGTTAAAGAATGTCCTCTTAGCTGTTTTCCTGGCTCTGCCTTTTCCTTTTACAAAATTAAATGGAGGAATATTCTGGAAACAAATTTTGTTTATAGGAGCAAAAAATTCTGTCTGAAAGCATTACACGTCCACATCTTGTAACGTTTCCCTGAAGACCTTTATATTACCTCTACAGTAACTTCTTGATCAACAACAAACATTACTTTGCAAATTTTCATCATCATTAGACCTTTTACCATATGGAGGTGACTCCATTCTCACCTAGGAGGAACCAAATCTGTTGCAAGCTCTATCTCAAATTCTCATAATCTTTTGCAAAGTCTGATGAGTCATACACAGATGTCCTCTGTCTTTTGAACTGCCATCTGTTGTAACTGGATGGAAGATGTTTGGAGATTTCTGTCAAAGTGTATAAACTTTTTTTTTTACTGAAAAGCCTATTCCTCAGACAGCATGTGTTAAAGAGTAGCCCTGGAAAGACAGCAGCTGTTTTTGAGAGCATAGCAAGGCTCTGCTTCTGTTAATTTACTTGTAGTCCTTTCAGAATGAAAATTGGACGCCATTCTCATTCATCCTGAAAGTTTTAAGGACTGTCGAAGCTGTACAATTAGGATTTCTTCACAGCCATCTTCTTTTGCTTCGTTCACTTCTGTTGAAACAGATGGAGTCATAACAGTTCTCTGAGGCATTCTTTAGCTGGTACAATATGAGCGATGAATGTTTGTATATGTTTGATGTGTTTTTTCATCCAGAGGTCATAGCATTTGAGTCCAAGGATATTTTACACTAGCCTGTAAAGTGAGTTTTGTAAGCATTATGGTAGGTATGCACTTTATGTGGATAATATTTGTGAAAAATGTGCCTATTATGTACATCTATTCATATTATTTTAGCCTTAAAGATAGAAGCTTATGAAATTCTCTAACTTTTTTAACTTCCAGAGACAGCAACGTAATTGTAATAGGCATCTGAGATATTTTATAAGTCTTGGAGCTTGTTGTGTCTTGTATTGTACTGTATGAAGCTCCTTACCACGACAGTATTCCTACTCTACCCAGACTGGAACCTATCAGGATTAAGTCAGACCCATGTGACTATTTATTTTGCTCTACATTAGGAAAGTGATTTCTGTGGTCTCCATTCTTTTTTCTTTTTCTGTTTCAACACCATAAATTACATGCCAGGGAGAGACAAATTACAGTGGTGCTTTAATTGTAAGATGACTTGTCATAAAAATTGCTAAGTCCATTCAGAAAATTAGTTAGTGGTGAAAGAAATCACATCTTAAACGCTGCTTAGAACCTTATCCTCAGCTATGAAATAGTAGATGCTCTGAATGCCATAGATCCTCGGTTCTTTTAATCATTCACAGAATTATTGCCCAGTGGTCCAGTGACTTTGCAGATTTGGCTGTTTCACTTGGTGACCCGAAGAGAGTTACAGGTTTTCACCCCAAAGAGCAATAGCTTCATATCATTCCCCTACGTCAAAAGCTAACATCACTGTTCAGCAAAATATTGATTCTCTACATCAGGAGAATACTTCAGGGAATTTGAAATTCACTTTCTTCTTAATTTTCAGCCCAGTGCATAGCTCTTCAACACTGTATCTACTTTTGTCCATTCTGTTTTTTAATCAAAATTGTCTGTGTATAACAGAATATTTCTGTGACATACATTGATAACCTAAAATAAAAGATGATAACAAGATAATATGACGTCTTAATGTGTATTCTGCAGTCTTCTACATGTACCTGTGTATCTGTCAGTTCATCTATCCATCCACCTATCCATCTGTGATGGATGAACTTGGAAAAAGAACTGGGAAATAAAAAGTTGTTTTGCCTGTATTTTTAGAACATTATTGCGTTTGAATATGATTGTCAGATAAGAGTTCAAAAAAGCTCAGGTTATTTCATATTTTTATTAGAAAAGATAGGTTATGAATGGCATTTTCCACCTAATATTCATAGCCATGCAATCATAGAGTTTTTATGTAGGGAAGGCTTTCTACAATGTTTTAAATAATAGGAGTAAATGTAAAAGTGAAGATATGAGCACATGAAACAGAGATAAGACCTAAAAATGAAAAAGAAGAAAAGAAAGAGAAGATGGAAAAGAAAAAAAGGAGTTGGGAAGGAACGTGTCATGAAGAACGGGAGGAACATATGAAATTTTGTAACATTTCTTCCTCTTATTCATACTGTTGTGAATCACTTATTCCAGGACCAAAGTCAATGTATTTTTCATTTAGAAAACATAGTTCTGGATTTTCAGTTAAAATATTTTTGGATATTTTAATATATAGGAAACAATAGCAAAGATTAAGGTTAAACATATGCAAGAGATCCCTTTACTTATTGCAAGAGATCCCCTTACTTATTTCATTCTGTAAAATCCTTCATCAACCTTTCTTCACATATGAGTGGCAAGTGGTTAGAAATGTAAAAGATCACTAGAAGCTAGATATTACTTGATGACAGCAGCTAATGAAAACAGTTGCTTCTGGCTCAGTGGACACAGGCCAATGAAGAGGATAAAAAGTATGAGGTACATATGGCATTGGTAGAACTATACGTCCTTTGAAATTGAACCAAGATAGCACAGCCAGAAAAAAATGTTGCTGAAGAAGTGACTAAGCAAAGAAAAGTAGAAATACTATTTTGGATCCTTACCAACATAACTAAACCATTGCTCTAGCTTTGTTTAATTGTTACTTACCAGAGGAGAGGTTCTTCCAAAAGCCCAGACCCTCCCTCATGCCCAGAGACCTGAGAAAAGGAAAAACAATATGACAGACAGCTGTTATTGGGCACTCTTCTGAGGAACTACATTCCTGCCAGATGCTCTTATTTACAGGAGGTGCTGCAATAGCCTTCAGCCCTCTAAATCTAATATTACTGAAGTGCTGTATCAGTATTAACTAGTTGTACTCTCACCATCAACCTGTGGCATACATAAGCAGATGAGAGAGTTTTGTTTTGTCAAAGGAAAAGCAGGCTGTAGGGGAATAACTCACAGTCATATGATTAGACTTTAGAACTTAACAGTGAGTATACCTGTGTTTCTGCTTGTTACTGTTGCTGCTAAAGAAAGAAAGAAAACAAATGTTCCACCTGCAGGTCAAGCAGCTCAAGGCTTTTCACAGCTCTCCTGGCACTTTCATTCCTGCCTTGCATCATGGTGTGATGACAGAGTGTCTCTGAGGGACAAAATGTCAAGTTCAGTTGTAACTCTTCAGCCAGGTGGGTTCAGAGCTTATTGGCAGTGGTGACCAGCACATGTTAACAATCTAGAGAATTATTTAAAAAAACTGGAGGAAAAAAAGGCTTTTTGATCTGTTTCATTGCTGTCATAAGCAACCCAAGAGAAGTGAGAGGACAAGGGACAAAAAGTCCCTCTAACTTTCATTATTCCGTATCTTCAATTGTGCCCAGGCTGTTTCTAAATCTTTGGGAAGATTAGTTTTTGTTTGTTTGTTTTTGTTTTGTTTTGTTGGTGTGTTTAACAAGTATTCCCCCCCCACACACCCCCCACACCCTTTTTTTTTTTCTCTCAAATGTTGTGTTTCTAAGTTTTTTAGATTTGCAGATAATGTAAAGGACTTCAAAGGCTTATACAGGCACTCCCAGTTGTCTTCCTGAATACAGCTGGGAGTCAAACTAATTGGCAGTCTGCAGTGAGGCAATTAGCCACAGGATGAAGTAAAATGGAGACAAAGACCTAACATTATGTATGCATCATTACTTGGCTATATGTTTTGTTTTGTGTGAGTGAAACTACTATCAGAGTATTAAGATATTTTAAGTGTTAGATGTTTTAAAACACAAATACACAATACAAAGATGAAATTCATCTGAGGGGGGGGGTGAACACTGAACCCTCCATTCTGATTCTGTAGGCAAAGCTGGCAATCTAAGTAGGATAAAGACACTACATTTTAAAATGTTGTCTTTGTACTACAAACTTTATACTTGATAAGCTAGTACTAAAGCAGGAACTGAGGGAGTTCCTCATCTCTCTTGCACAGTAAAAAGCGAAATAACTCCATTGACTTAAATTATATTATTCTGTTTTAATTCTGAGGTAGGAATCTGACCCATCTCCATTGTATTTGCATCATAGTCATTATATAAAGAATGTTAAATAACTTTTACTTGGGTTTATGCTGGCAGTAAGATAACAGGACTGCTTCTTTCCTCTTTTCTTCCTCCAAGATCACAGGGGCTGCAGCAAACATTCAAAGAGTAACTTTCTTTTATAAATGCAAAAATGTAGTGGTGCCATTCAGTGTGACAGATTGAAAGATTTGAACATGTCATAAGGCTGAAAATATTTTCACTTTATCAGCAATGTTCACTCATAATTTTTCTCTGGTCTTTGGGGAATCACACTACAGTCATTTGCAATGAGATCAAGCATAGCCTTCACTGCTGAGAGACTGGGCAGAAGAGTGATTGGACTTGTTACCCTGAATCATGTAGATTCAGCAGAACAAATCTTCCAGAGGAAAATAGAATCTCAAGTTGAGACCACTTCCAAAGGCTCAAAGGAAAATATTTTTTGACCACAGAATTTTTTGTAGGAAGGAAGTATCATTGCTATTCAGGCTTCAATTGCTTTAGCTTTTCAGGAATGATGTTACCATTTATTAGTAATTGTTTGTATTTACCGTACAAAAAGGTTTACATTTCACAGGTTCTTCTCAAGTACGGCATGTGGAGAGACTCATATCTACCAATTATCAAGAGATAACTGGGATTCAGAAGCCATACAGAAATTTTCCTCCAAGAGGAAAGGGAACACTAAAACCCTTCCAAGAGGAAGGGGACGCTGAAACCTCTCCAATAAGTAAAAAGGTTACAAATCCAGAAGAGGAGATCTGATTTTATCTTACAGTTGTGAGTGGAAGGATCAAGCAAGGAGTTAGATGCTAAATGATCAGGAGCAAGAACTCCTTGCTGTCTTACTGCTTTGTTATATTTTTCCTTCTTGTTCCTTCTCTTCTAATTCTGCAATGGACCACCTCCAAATGCTCGAGTGGTATGATACATATTCTGCTTGTTTAGTAAATGGAAATACATGGTTGAATCTGTGTTTCTAGATCTGGACTGCTCTACAGGATAAGTTTGCTGATGCTACTCATCCTTCTGCCCCCCATCCTGACCTGAAATGAAATACTCTTTTGGATTTCTACTTTGAGACTCTTCATTTCTCAGTGTATGCTTCTGATGTTTGTTCCATTTCTCATTCTCTCTTATAATCCTTTCGGATGTTTTAACACTATAACCTTTTGACAAGAGGAGAAGGACTTGGGTGTGTTGGCTGATGAGAAGCTCAATGAGCTGACAATGTCCGTTTGCAGCCCAGAAAGTCAACTGTATCCTGAGTTGCATCAAAAGCAGTGTGGCCAGCAGGACAAGGGAGGGGATTGTTCCCCTCTGCTTTGTTCTCATGAGACCCCACCTGGAGCCCTGTGTTCAGCTTTGGGAGCCCCAGCACAAGGAGGACATGGAAGTATTAGAACAGGTCTAGAGGAGGACCACGAGGATGATCAAAGTCTGAAGAACCTCTCCTACAAAGGCAGGCTGAGGGAGCTGGGGTTGTTCAGCCTGGAGAAGAGAAGGCTCAGGGGAGACCTCACAGTGGCCTTCCAGTACCTAAAGGGGGCTACAGAAAAGCTGGGGAGGGACTTTTTGTCAGGGAGTGTAGTGATACAACAAGGGGGAATGGTTTTAAACTAAAAGAGGGTAAGTTTAGATTAGATATTAGGAGGAAACTCTTTACTGTGAGGGCAGTGAGGCACTGGCACAGGTTGCCCACAGAAGCTGTGGATGCCGTATCCTTGTTGGTGTTCAAGGCCAGGCTGGATGGGGCTTTGGGCAACCTGGTCTGGTGGGAGGTGTCCCTGCCCATGGCAGGAAGGTTGTAATTAGATGATCTTTAAGGTCCCTTCCAACCTAAACCATTCTATGATTTTATGATGCCAATTCTTTTTAAGCATGTTTCTAAAAAGTTGCTGTTGCAACTAGTAATGAACAGACTCATAAAACTTTGCTAGTTTAGATTTAGCTGTGGGAAAGAAATAGTAAAATAAACACGATGAAATGTAGCTTGATGAGATTATGCACTACTTCATGGCAGCACATGTTATTATGAGCTTGTAATCACCAATAATTTATCTAGGTTTGCTAGATATTATTCCACAGCTATTTTGGAATAGCCTTCAAGTGGCCACTGTATTCTGAAATCACCGAATCATTTAGGTTGCAAAAGACCTCCAAGATCATAAAAACCAACTGTTAACCTAGCATTGCCAGAGCTACCACTAAACCATGTCCCTAAATACCACCTCTACATGTCTTTTGAACACCTCCAGAAATCAATGACATAATTCTGAAATAGATATTCTTTTCATGAAGTGCCTTTGCATATTTCCGAATTAATTACTTTTATTTCAAAGCAGAAATTATAGAGAGGTTATACAGAGACAGACAAGTTGGTTGCTTTCCACCATGCATTGTTAATATCTTCATTGCATTTTTCCACCCGCTTTTCCCTCTTGAACTGAATTTCATCCATTCAACAAAGTTGCTAGGGATAATTAGGAAAGATGGGGTATTGTCACAACCTTGCTGCCAAGAATAGGAAGCTGCTCTTTTGAGCTGTAGCTTGTCCCACTTGTGGGCTAAACTTACCTAGAAAAGAACAGTTCAGGATGAATAACATGTTGGAACATCTGATATAGGTTTCTTTCCTATTAGTGTTTTTTCTCTTGTAACAGTTAATGAAGAGAAGCTCTTATAAAGGAAAGTCACCTGTTCTATCCACCTCTGTATGCACTCTGTATGCATCTCTTATTGTTATTCATGTCTCAGTTGGGTAATTTGAGTACATTACAGTCTACTGCAAAGAGAGATCTGAAAAGGTAGAAAAGATGGAGGGGAGCAAAGTGATATATCTTTCCTGAGACTGAAAATAGTGTCATCAAAAAAAGTAAAAAATAGCTTAAGAGTACATAACTCTTAGGTATAAGTTACTCCAGAAACACTAAAAGTTCTTTGTAGCATTTTATGAGTTTGAATTAAAACTATGTCTCTTATGATTGCCCTCACAGTAGACTGGTAAAGGAAGATTAAGCTTTGAAACATTTCCACTTTTTCTCAAATACCAGATCTTCCTAACACCAGAGGAAACTGCTACCCAGATTTTTCGGTCTGAAGGGATGGTGAAGAAAGACAATGCTGGCAAAATTATTTATTCAACTATAGATCATCTCTATCTAACTAGAGATTAGATAATCTTTAATCCCCCCGCATAACTGCATTTTTTTTTTGTAACAATGAATTGTGTTTTTCTAGGTTTATTATGCTCCTAAATTGCCACTGCAATGTGTACCACCAGCACATTAATACTCCCTCAGTCAGCCCACTCTATCAGTCAAATCACTTCCTATTATGTATAACAGCATTTATTAAAAAGGCATATATACTGTTTTCTTTGTGCTTTTGAAAATATTTTATTGTACTCTGAACACAGATATGCCATATGTGGTGTCACACACATTAAAGGTTCCAGCATCAGATTAACTTCTGCTACACTTCCCCATTTAGCTTTTTAAATATTTGTTTGGATGTTTGTTTCTGCAGTGAGCAGGATTTAATATGATATAAAACTGATAATGAAACAATAAGTGTTCCCCTGCACAGAATTCTTACTGCATTTAATTGGCACAATGGAGCACTTTATGGCTAGTGTTCTTGGATATGTGAAAATTTACTGCTATTGTGCTGCAGATGTTTCTAGGTAACCTTTAATAAGAGTGGGAAATATAGATCTTTGAGATTGTTGCTCATGCTTTATAAGCATATTTTATAGAAATCTATGGAGTCGGGGCTGACCTGCTGGAAAGCAGCTCTGCAGAGAGAGACCTGGGAATCCTGGTGGACAGCAGGATGACCATGAGCAAGCAATGTGCCCTGGTGGCCAAGAAGGCCAACAGTATCCTGGGTCTGTTTAGCCTGGAAAAGAGAAGACTGAGGGGAGACCTCATCGATGTGTATAAATATCTGAGGGGAGGATGTCAAGAGGGTGGAGCTGGTCTCTTTTCAGTTGTGCCCAGCGAGAGGACGAGAGGCAACTGGCACAAACTGAAGCACAGGAGGTTCTGGCTCAATATGAGGGGCCACTTTACTGTAAGGGTGATAGAGCACTGGAACAGGCTGTCCAGAGAGGTTGTAGAGACTTCTCCTCTGGAGATATTCAAAACCCGCCTGGATGCCATCCTGCGCAATGTGCTCTAGGTGATCCTGCTCGGCAGGGGGGTTAGACCAGGTGATCTTCAGAGGTTTCTTCTAACTTCATCCATTCTGTAATTCTGGGAATGACACAAAATATTGGAGACATTATTGCCCAAGACCAGGGCACCAGTAACGTGTCTCAACGGGAGTTCAGTAAATCCCACAGTCATGATGCAGCTTAGTGGGAGACTCGCATTAGTCTTCTGCAGGGATGGAGACCTGTGGAAAATCATTAGAGAAAAAGTACAGGAAAAACTTACAGTCAAGGTTGGAAAAAGGTTCTGAAGCTATTCACAAGGTAAGAAAATGCATTACTTGTAATATTATTCTAAAGTATAAAGCAGTTATATATATATGTGCCTGTGCACATATATATCATATACGAGTTCTAAATACTTTCTGAATATGATGCCATGACTGTTAATTACATCTGTTTAACAGCAGTTCTGTGAATAACTGGGTGAAAATTTTGGAATATAACCCTCCATCTTGTTATTTCTGTTGTGGTTTGGTCTGAACAGTTAATAAAATCCACGTAATCTGTTTGAAGCCCCAAGAAGTCACTAAACCTGAAATGATTAGCAATGGCTGAGATGTTAGCAGACAAGACCTGCAAAGGAAGTTGTCTGGGTTTCTTAAAAGAGCTTTAAAACTCTTTGGGATTGGCAGGGCTTATCTCTTCATGCTTTTTTCCTACGGTGTTACTGTAGAAAGTTTTTTGTCCCCTTCATGTTTCATTTCCCTGCTAGCCCTCTTTGCATCTTTGCCATATCATTAATGAGCATCTTTACCAATATGGAGTCCAGGATGGCTCACTGGGATGAGGTGCAATATTCTCAACTAGACCTCAAACTCAAGCTCCGATACAAAGGACAGTAATCCTGGAGAATCCATGGACATCCAGGGCCATGGATATTCTCCTAGGGAAAATGAAAATAAAAATGAAGAATTAGACGTATTAACAACCAAAATTTGTCAACTGGGGAGTAATACAGATGTCTAAACATAGGTGTCTGGTTGTCTGATATTTCCATTTGGAGTTGTCTTCAAGTAAATGGGAGAGAAGGGTTCAGTTTTCCTTAGCATGATCGGGGATTTGAGCATGCGTTTCTCATACTTTTTCTGTACTAATGTCTGGATAGAAATAGAAGTGAGCAATGCACCAATCTGTCCCCTTATTTTCTTGAATTTTATTACAAATGTCAGACACACACACACAAGCTCTGCTGGAAAATCCAGGCGATGCATTCTGACTAATACTCTGTCTATTGTATTTTAGCTGTAATCATCTAGTAAATTTGACCTGAATTTAGGAAACATTCTGGTTGCCCTCATAGTATGGAGGTTTAATATATGTGACAAATAAATGGTTTATTATGGTGAATTTGTAGAAAACAATCACTCTAGTTATATATATCCTCCAGCTAGAGGAGTTTCCTATAAAACAGAAGCACACCACAACTTTGGGTTTTGGATGTATTCCCATTCGAGCTAGACAGCCCCAGCAATAAAAGCATATTTAACTACTTTAACATTTATCATCTTATGTGATATTTCCTAAACCTAAAGTAGTTTTCATTGGATCTGGCAGTGAGAACCACCCTTAATTATTTTCACTCCATGTTTGATTCAAGATGAGATACATGTTTTTTGCGTGACTAGAGAGAACATTACTCTGTGGAATAATTCAGGAGATGATTCCTGAATGTATCCTAAATGGACTTAAGGTAGGTAATAAAGAAGGTGGAACTAGAATTTTCTCCCAAGTGCACAATGAAAGACAAGGAGCAACAGACACCACGTCCAACAAGGAAAATTTCAGTGAGACAGTGGAATTATCAATCTTAAAGATTTTCAAAATTTGTCTAGACAAGACCATGAGCATTCTCCTCCCGTTTTGAGATTAAACCTGATTTGGGGAGGCAGCAGGATTAAATGAGATGCAGAAGTCACTTCCCACATATATTATTCCACGTTTCTATGCAGCTAAGTAGGAACCTGAAGCCTGACACAATGAAAATGTTTGCCTTGGTCATAAAAAATAGAACATAGATCATGGAATGGCTTGGGTTGGAGGGGACCTTAAAGATCATCTAGTTCCAACTCCCCTGCCATAGACAAGGATGCCACCCACTAGATCAGGCTGCTCAGGGACTCATCTAACCTGCTCTAGAACACCTACAGGGATGGGGCATCCACAGCCTCTCCATATTGGTCCAATTTTCTTGTAGATTTCATAGGCCTGCAGATATCTTCCAGTCTGAGAGGCCTCTGTGCATGCTCTCACCATTAGCACACAACTGCTGTACAGAAGATTACCATAACCCCTGTTCTGCTCATTTGATGTCGTAAAGTTAAGTAGCTTTAATTGTTACAATATTCTTTTCCTTTTCTGCAATACTGTCCAACCTGAAACACTGTGGAAGGTTTTAAACATACAGCATGCAGTCACAAATTTAAATGTATGGTTTGATTAGCAAAGGGATTGAACAGGGTTGCAGTTAGTAGGAATGAAATTCTGTTTAATAGCAACTGCAAACACCCATTCCCACAAGGTATGAGGTTCATGACTTTGAAATGGTACTGAAACTCTTTCTCTAGTTTAGTTCTTCATGAACATGCATTAGCCAGCTATTATCAACTCTTTGCTAAAGATCCTGGTATCACATTTCTCCTCTTGCTTAAAAAAAATTGAAGCATGCTTTACTTCTGTCACTTAAACACATGTACTAGCTCCATTTAGAGAGTTCACAATAATGAATTGTGGCATATTGCCAACTGATTTGCACAACTTCAGCAATGAGAGTTGTATTTTCTCCGATGCCCGTTTGGGTTTTATCTCATTTACATCTTCCTCTACAGATGATGACTTTTTTTCCACTAAAGTCTCCAATCCTTATATGATTTCATTTGTTTCCATGGGCAAAATTTGACATTTTAAAATAGGAATTTCTCTAATTTTTTTGTTTTGTAAGCTGCCATATCCCATATTCAGTATATTCCATTAATATGCTCTATACATTCAACCTAGAATAGCACATCAGTGTGTCTGGCTGAGGACTGTGACTTAAAGGTAGGATCCCTGACTGAGATTGACATTAATTAAACCTGACAGCCACCCAACACTCGGGCTCAGTGCAGATCCTGCAAGTGTCAGGAGCTAGCACATAACAGCAGGAGCCTCTGTCCTTGACAACAGAGTGGTGAATACCAATCTAACATGCTTGAAAAGGACTTTGCAGTATTCATTGATTAAAATCGATGGGAGAACTACCATCTCATTAAGTGTGGGATTGTTTAATTGTTTCTTGCATTTTTAATGTGATAAGTAAAATACTTTCTCACAGCACAGCAAAAATACAGTATGGTAATGCAGAAATGATAAGTTTCTAGCTCTGAGAGGCTGTCATACATTCAGCTATGCAGTACAGGCAAACTCAGCCAGATGTTAAAATTGTCTGTGCACAAACTCAGACAGAAATGCCTCATCAGGAACTGTGAGCACACAGTACCTTTGAAGATTAACTTAGCCCCAGTCTGATAGACATGATTCAACGGAGTGGTTGGGCATACCATGTCTGGGGACACCTCCAGAATAAATGTCTGGTCTGGGTCTTCTTAAAATCACTGAGTTTTGAACATGGATTTCAAAGTAAACATGTTTAAGAGCAATGAGAATTGGGCTTGGTGGAAATGAAAGTAGAAAAAGAATGTCAGACGATATAAAGCCCAGAATCTTGGTTTAGGAGAGCACTAAAATTTAAGCACAAGCCAGAAACACTTTTCTGCCCAGGATATGCAGTATGAATTCATACATTGCAAAGTATGGCATAATGCATAGTAAAGGGTGAAAATAATAAGAAAACATGACTGTTTAGATCTTTAAACAAGTGTTTTAATCTTTTGATTCCATCATTACTAATGGCCTAAAGCTTCTTCTTGTAGGTTGGAGTGGTTTCTTGAACTTTACAGTCCTCTAGTTTCTTAACCTAAGCTAAAGATAGCAAAAGAATGTTAAAGGGAAAAGAACAGCATATCTTCATCTATCGATATTGGCCGAAGCACCTAATTTTGTGTTAACTATCCCGATGAGAGTAGGCATGAAGAGACAAGACCAAGTGGAAGACTGCACACAGGGTGTGAGTCCTTCATCTTCCATGGGTACTTCATCTTCCAACCTACTGAGTCATCTTCATTTAATATTTTTATAAGGGAAGCAGAATATTTTAAGATTTACATGTATTGTAAATTTTATAAGTTATATATATATAGTATTGTATTATACTATATTAATATTTAAGTATATTTTATATATTGTTTTATATTATGATTTCCATGTAGTTTTATAAATTTAAGAAGTTTGAGAAAATTCAACACTAGATACTGTGGAGAGTTTTCTGGCCTGTCACAGTGGAAAGCTGCAGTGCTCTCCAGTGGGAGCTGTCATGAAGAGATTACAGTGTATAACTACAGGTTATTTGTTTTTCCATACAGCAATGTGTGATTAGCCAAATGGAGCCATGCTGTGAAAAGAAGACCAGACATGCATATTCCAGAATTTAAAGGGTGGCTACAAAGAGAATGGAGGCTCTTATCTTCACAATGAACCACATGGAGATGACAAGGGGCAATGGATACAAGCTGCACCATGAGAGGTTTCATCTTGATGTAAGAAAGGAATTTTTACAGTGAGAACAATCAATTAATGGAACAACATCTCCAGGGATGTGGTAGAATCCCTCTCACTGGGGGTTTTCAAGATACAATTGGACAGCATGCAAGACATTCTCATCTAGACTCTCTTTGCCCATGAAAGGTTGGACCTGATGATCTTCCAAGGTCCCTTCCAATGTGGTCTGTTCTATGATTCTAAATTCTCTGACTCCTCTGAGACAGGGAGTATCTTTGCTTGGTAGTATCCTTGACTGTCATTTTCATGGCATGATATTATTTCTTTTTCCTCTGTTTATTTTTCTTCTAGTGATTTACTAACATGAATTATATTTGCACAAAATATGTACAAAGAAACATCTTTACAAAGACAGAACAAAAAGAAAAGCATTGCGACTGATCATATGGAAGTCTCTAAGGCAGACCCATTTGATTTCTGAATCATGATGTAAATCTGTATTTATATATTTGTATGTAAATAACTTGATCTTCAGAAGTTTGGCAACATTCATTGTCATTTTATACTATTTCACAAGTTGTAGCATCTGTCAGAGCTCTTATCTATGTTGTCATTCCTCTTACAAATCTCAAAGAGTTTTGTTGTTGTAAGAATTGTGGAACAAGAAACATATGTTATCAGCCAAGAAAGCCAATAATCTCAGTTACAGAATAATTAAGATTGATCTCCTGCACTTTGAAGATTGTGTGTTCTATCCCTCTGCCTGTTTAATGGCACACTGGATGCACGGTTAAGTACTATTCAAAACTCTTATTACAATAAGACTGTCTTCTAGAGCTGAAATGAATGCATTCTACCCAGCTTTTCCTGATGGTTGCATCCATTACCACAAGTAAATGCAGCACTATGAAACCATTTTCTCTGATGATTTTTGGCAGTAGAAGGGTTCTTTAAAGGAGTTTCTATCGTGTTTTGCCAGTCATGATTTCAGAAGGTAGGCTGCAATGCTTTTGCTTACCATGTATCTTTATTCACTTCATAGGCAAATAAGAGGAAGAAAGGATATATGTTCCTGGGTGCTACAGAAATAATGTACAAGATTTATTCCTCTTCATTCATCCACCCAAGTCAGCTCATTAGCTTCAGATGTAGACTGAGAATTTTGTCCATTGACTTAGATCTTGTTCAAACAACTGAATGCTACTACAACATTTCACTCAAGACTGCTGTGAGAAATCTTTACATCTTTTTGCTAATTTGTGGAGGGAAGTACCTGATTTAAAGTGAGGTGTGCTCTAACATTCTAGAGATGAAGCCCCTTGCCAAGTCTCTGTTACCTGTTATGGTAGTAATGACCGTATAATTATCCTCCGATCTAGGCAGTTATTCTTTCCCTCACAAAGCTTGTCTCCAACCATTTTTTCTGTCCTGAAAGCTTATTTTCCCCAGCATCCACCCAAACTCAAATATAATATGCCCACAAGAAGGTTCTTGGAGCAGTGTCAGAACCCAGAGATAGATCTCAAAACAATTGTGTTTCTTCCAATCCTTCCTCTTGCAACTCTGAGGAAATACAGTACAGGAGCAAAGCATATTCATTTCATAGTGTCTGGGTAAAACTTGCAGTGAGCATAGGAGTGAGCCAAACTCAATGAATATGTGTGTCCTAGAAACGTGGTTTTGGATGCCAAAACCTTCCTAGGAGAAAAAGGTGGGAAAAGAGAAAGTGATTCCTTTAAGACCTTATCCTAAACAGACGTGAACATTATTCTCTCATACAAAGAGATTTCTCTTCCAGCTCAGTTGTCTGCTATTTGTGACCTGGTGGGAGCTGGACACAGCAAGATGTAGGTGGGTGGACCTAGCCCCAGAGACAGACAATGAGGCAGCCACACATTTTCCAGTTTAACAAGGACAGAAAGAATAATCTTATGAAATAATCAATGTGATGGATGTAATGAGAAAGACTTAAAAAAAAAAAAATCCACAATGTTTCTTGCTGCTATGGCACAATGGGAGTTAAAAATCAGCATCTTTATTTAGCTTGGCAGATTGTTTACAGTGTCAGCATTTCAAGATGTTTCTGCCACCATGACTTTTACTTTACTAAGAAAACCATTACATTTTACATCAGTAAGTTAGATTGTTCACTTACCTAGGTGCAGATTTTCTTCTAGAAAGGCATTTCATAATCTTTCTGCTTCACTGCAAGCAAGAAACATGCATAAAAAGATATTTTATTATCGGAAAATGCATGGAACTAACATTTAATGCCATTCTTAGGATTCTGTAGGAAGAATAATAAAGCCAGATAATTTTAGAGAATTATTCATCACCTGCAAAACCATTTTATTCCCAGTAAGAAGGCCCAAAGACCATTCTAGCTAACATGCTGCATTATTCCTTTTCTTTCAGATTCGTCTGTGAGAATAGCTCCAATACTTTTTGAAACCTTCAATATACCAAGCAAGAAGAATACTTTATCTTAAAAGACACATATAATTGAGATAAGGCCCAAGAATAGAGTAAATGTGTAAGATTACTTCAGTCACACCTGTGTGGCCTTGTACTTCATGTACAGTCTGTAATTATATTGAAAACCCTTTGACACAAGGTGTGTAACTTTTAATTAACAACTTTTAACGTTACTTCCATTACATGTAGCAAAATAATAAGGTTGATTTTATCCCAACATAGCAGGCTGTTGGTCCACCTACAAAATAATTCTGTTGTGTTAGTGTAAAAGCAAGTCTGGGGACACTGAGATATTGACAGATTCACGAGATTTGAAGTTATGCTGAGAGAGAAATTCTTGAAATTATTCTAAAGAAATCAGTACTTTTGCTATATCTTTTTAATTCAGTTATCCAGCACCTTGCATACAAGGTCTATACACTGAGCTTCAGTAGAAAACAAACATTTTCATGATGCAGTGTGGTGATAGAGGGGTGGTTTCCACTAGTTATAACACAGCTCTTTATAAATCCGCTCTTTAAGAGAGTATTTTTGTGGACATTTTACTAGGCAGAATGCTTAACATTGGAGAAGCCACAAAGCAGGAAAATGCTAAGTATGAACCAAGAAGTGGCATTGAAAAAGTGGGATAAATTGAGTGAAGTTCAGTGTTATGCTAACTTGACTTCATTTCTATCAAGGACATGAAACATTAGGAAGATCACATCTACTCAGAACATAACTCATGCACCCAATCTGATATGTATTCATGTAGTGACATGACAACATATGGACAATAAAGGACAACATATGACATGTAAGCCAATTATGAGATTAAGTGTTGCTGAGATTCTATGTTGCTGCCACGGAAAAGGGTGCTTCCCAACTCAGATTTCCAAATTCACTTATCTTTGTTCATGTAAGTCAGGCAACTACAATGCAGACATAGGTATCTGCCATCTGCCTACGTAAATAAGCATTCATTATATCAAATTGTGGCATCACTGTGTACAAACTATCACAAAGTTAAGACAGGAAAATATTAATGTTATCTACAGAACATTCTATTAACAAAAAAGTTCAACCCAAAACAGTATGAATTGCTTCATATGTCTTCAGTGAAGACATTTGTTTCTTGTTTCTTTTATATAGAATGAGATAACGAGGAAAAAGATTTCCCAGGTGTCTTGGTTTTAGCTAGGACAGAGTTAATTTTCCTCCTAGTAGCTGGTAGGGTGCTATGTTTTGGATTAGGATGAGAAGAGCGCTGATAACATGCTGATGTTTTAATTGTTGCAGAGCAGTGCTTACACCAAGCCAAGGACTTTTCGGCTTCTCGCTCTGTGCTGCCAGCGAGCAGGCTGGGGGGTGCAGCAGGAGCTGGGAGGGGACAGACCCAGGACAGCTGACCCAAACTGGCCAAAGGGGTATTCCATACCACCTGACGTCATGCTAAACAATATATAGGGGTGGCCAGCCAGGGTGGGGGGGCCGGCTGCTTGGGAATAGGCTGGGCATCGGTCAGCGGGTGGTGAGCAATTGCATTATACATCACTTGTTTTGTACATATTATTATTATTAATTATTATTATTATTATTATATTTTCTGTCCTAATAAACTGTTTCTATCTCAACCCACAGGCTTTTCTCGTTTCTCTCCCCCATCCCAAAGAGGGAGGGGGGAATGTGTGCAAACGGCTGTGTGGTGTTTAGCTGCCGGCCGGGTTAAAACCACACCAGGGCAAGGTGAAAACTGAGCACGCTTCATTCATCTTGCTAAATATTCCAAGTCATTCTCAGAAGATAGGAAAGAGGAAAAACAAAAAAGCTCTTCAAACCTTCAGTCTGTTTTTATATACTTCAAAATTGGAAAATTTACAATTCACATCTTTTAATGTCTATGATGTTCGTTCTACTTGCCTGTGCTAAAATTAACATTCTTTGGATATTTAATATACACAAAATTTGGTTTTAATGTTGTGGAAAAAAAATACTAAATCACTAGAAATTATGAGACTGATTTCTAAACAAAATAAATGGATTTTTGTGGCTAAAGCTTTAGTTGAACTGATTGTTCAAAAGAGCTTAACGTGTGGACATAATATTCTGAAGGATTTCCCAGAAGGCTAATATGGTAAAACAAGTCAGATGTGCTACAAGATTAATACAGCTGCTTTGTCATTGTAATTCAAACAGTCATCAATTAGAACAGTGTAATGGGGTCAACTGTAAACTGTCGAACCTGTACAGAGTACAAAGGGGACAACCACAGAGATAAAGAGGGGAAAAAAAAAATGCAAAAAATGGAAAACATGCATCATTTTGTGGGCTGAAAGGATATATCTTACCGTAGGTTGACTATCCAAAACCTCACAAATGGGTTATGACAAGTTTAATAAACTTACAGTCATATGGAAGTGGTAGTACACCTTATATAAATGACCTGGAGGGGAAAATTTACTGCAGCATGAATATTGGTTAGAACTGGCTAAAATTTTGGGTTGGAAAAATATATATATATTCATCACCTATTACCGTTTTTGACAAAAGATAAAAGACAGCCAGGTAAGGTGCAACCAAGAAAGAGCCAATTTACAAGAAAAGAAGAAAGGAAGAAAGGAAAAAAGGAAAAAAAGAAGGAAGGAAGGAAGAAAAAGAAAGAAGGAAGGAAGGAAGAAAGGAAAGAGGGAAGAAAGGAAGAAAAGGAAAAATGCACCTGTAACTTGACATCTTACTTGGTTTTGTAAACAGGCTCCAAAGCAGAAGTAGATGTGACAAGCAATTTCAAATACCAAAGAAAACTACAAACAAATGGACAAGAAAATAGAAATCTGAAGTGATTTGCCTTGTAGAAAATCTGTAGTTCTTGGGAGGGAAAAAAAAAAAAAAGAGAGAGAGAGACATTCTCAACATATTAAAAAAATAAAAATAAAATGTATATAGAGGATGTTAATCTAAGAGTATTAGAAGGGACAGGATTTTTTATATGTTATCTACTTTTCCACATTTATGCTGTATTTCTTACATTTTAGTACCTTTGGGGATTATTATTTTTTTTAGGCCTCATTTTCCGTAGTTGTAGTCAGTACGTCATGTGATAATGCACCTCCCTTAAAATTCAACTATTTATTCTGGTAATGTATGCTTCTGTGACAGTCAATGTCAAATCATACTTAAGGACCCTCTCAAAATAGAAACCTCAACAAGTGTGATTCCTTGATATGTTTTTATTCCTCTCCAGAGACAAATGGGAGAAAAGGAAATGAGCTTAGGTTAGACATTGACTTCTTAGGAACCAGAAGCCTGTTGTGGTAAGTCCAACCACTGACGGTATGAGTCAAAGAAAATCTAGGATAAGCCATTTGTCATGTCAGAGACATTATGCAAAGTGACATTTTATGTGATGTTAGGAATATGAATATAATTACTTAGGATGTCAAATAGCTTGGCTTCAAGCTGCTATTGCAGAACTGTTTTCCTAATATATATATAATTCTGCTTTTTGAGAATACAGGCCAAAAAATTTTTACCCAAATACCCTGACTTTCTACTGGAAGAAGGCTTGTAGTCCCCAGATAAAGACTTCAACTGACTTCATTCCCTGTCCTGCATAAAAAGAATCATTCTGGGTTAGAGCAAAGGGGCAGTGCCTCGTTTCCACTAATCACCAAAAGCAATGAAGGGAGAATAAACAGAGCATAACTAGCTGATATTGTCTCAGATACCTTCTGTTCTCAGCTCATGAACTTCGTAAGCTGTATGTGATTCTTCAGTAGATTCCTCATCCACTAATTAGTTTAGTCTTTGAGTACATTTAAAGTCCTCCCTGGCTCTCACATAGTCCTGCTACCCTCAGATTCCTGCTGTGTTAGGGAAATGATCTGAGAAAAAGCTAGAACAATTATCTGAGAAAAGCTTATCTTTTTGTCATAGTTATAAACAAATTAAAAGATTTCTTATTAATGGCTGCAATCTTGAGAGCTTAATGACCCAATTGATTGTGTTGATTTCTGTGGCTGAGGCTACCCCTGGTTTTAGTGAAGATTTCTCTGAGCCCAGTAACTCACTGGTGGCAAAACAAAAATGGACACAAGAAAAAGAGACAGAAGGGGATCTAGATGTCCCAGTGAGGTGGGGGACCATAGTGGAGATCTCATAGGGAATTGGTCCATGTGCTGAATGACAGGTACGGTTCAGTGGCTCAGCTACTGAATCTTTCTCCTTTCTGTTTCTGTCTTTCTAACTTGTAAAAGAAAGATGCACAGGGGTCTTAATCTAAGAGGGTGATTTCCTTTGTTCTTCACCCTTTTAGAGGTATGTCTTTTGCATAACAGTCATCAAGAAATAGGAAGGTAAATTTTACATCAACCTTTCAACCTGTACATCAATGTGCTGAGACTGATAAATCCCAAGAGACTACAGCGAACTGTCCTTTTGTGAAGGTACTTTAATCAGCATTCTGTAATGTAAAACATTCTACCTTCCATTGACCTATCATAACATCTGCTTTTAATTTTCTAGGTCGCTCTTAGTTATCTGCCTTCAGAGGCTGGTCTGATTGATTTCAGTGAGTGCAAGGTCTTGCTAGGGATTTTTAAAACTGTCACAGCAATTGTGCTGCTAGAAGAAGCAAAGGAAGGGCAAAGCTTGGCTGCCTTCTGCAGCCAGTGAAAATGGTGGTCTACAGCATGACTGCAGAACTGGGGGCCAGGCCCATGGATACTTGTGGATGAGAGGAGACTTGATGGCTCTGGATTGTAAGGGAGAGGAGGATACAGATACCGGTGTGAAGAAACAGTCACATGAAGTTCAGCAGCACTGGGCTATCGATAACGTGAAAGGTCCTAGGGCAGGAAGAGTGTTGTGTGCATGGCGTATCTAACAAAGATCCCTATTTAGGCGAGTGGACACTTACACAGGACTGCACCTCACCTCTGTCACAACTCTTATCCATTCTATTCACTGGACATTATTTTTTCCCTTTGTAAATTTAGCAGCCATACAAAACTGCACACATCTCTAACATCAGTTATATGTTGTATTGATATATATATATAATACTATATATGCATATCTATATACATATGCACATACATTATACTTACTATACATATGTATAGTACTCTTTCTATATATAGCACTATACATATACCAGACTATGTATACTGTACTAAAGCCAATATTTTCAGCAGCTGACCATTGAATTTGGACCACAACTTGAGGTTGCTTCTTAACACAAGTTAGTGGTGAGCCTTCTGCTGAATTTTGTTAATCTCCTACATTCTGGAATCCCACAGGTCTGTAGGAATTTTGTCTTTCATTATCTTTTCTAGAAAAAAGGATGATTCTAAATCTTGTCTGATGAGAAAAAATGGGAGGAAAAAATGCTCAGAAATCAGAACAGAAGGTTTTGCTTTTAAAGGAACCTTATGTCTCTGAAACCAACATGTCATTATTTTGGAATGGTTTTCCTTGTGACTTTTGAATACTTCAAAAGCAATGTTGTTAGCATCATATTTCCTGTGTCTCTCATGCAACAGTAACATGTCCACCTACAGCTCAGCAGGGCTCCCTTAGTTCCAGGATTCAGACTATATTTATTGAATTCTTTGTTGTAGATACTTCACTGTGGCTATTCAGTGGGCAATAAATATATAAGAATCTGAGACCTGATGTAAATCTGTGTGATTTTTGGTGCCATTTGCAATCCTGATTTCTCCTTTTGTAAGTATCATATTCCTGCAGTAATTTGATACGCTTTCTGTTGCTGATATATCTTTACTCAATGTGTTACAAGAGCTACAATACCTTATTTTTTCTTTTGTGATTTTGAAATGCTGTCTTTATTTCCTGTTTAAACTGAAATGGTATCATGTTATTTCCTACTTCCTTGTTCTTTTCTTTAATAATTTCAACACATTGCTCCACCACGTTCTTAGTCTGTTTGACATATGCATTTATTCTGATTCACAATTGTTTACTTAATGAGAATACCCTTTTATGAATCTCCATTGTAAGATTATCTCTTATTTCTTCCTCAACACTTAAAAGACATTTTGCGATGAATTTCTCTGTTTGCATTTTTTAATTTGCATTTTTTATTTTACCCCTCAATTTCTTTATTAGGTGGTAAATCACATCACAAATACATGTATTGTTATCACAGCAGAAGACCCAGTTGCATCCAGATCTATTTATAGCTTTTGTAGCTCTTGAATCAAACATGGCTTTGCATGAATATAAAGGCAGCCATTTCATTCATATGCACAAAGTTTACCATAAACACACAGAGGCTATATATAAAAATGAGAAGAGACAGCTGTTATAAAGCTGGAGATTTTATAGATTTTATGGAAGTTGCACCTGTAATTATTAGACTTGGTTCTCATCTGTACTTCTACAGCAGTCCCCAGATCACCAGGACATGGGGTGTGTGAGCAGAGGTGTAAGGCTTATAAACAGTGTCATGAAGATCATTCACCCTCCATTAAGCAATTCAGGATTTCTTGAGGAAAATTAAGCCCATGACCATGTGGCTTTTTACCATGTTGCTTATTGCATCCAGCCATGGAGGAGAGAGGTAAGAGTTCTGCTTTCTTTCCTTTAATAAGTAAATAAATAAAATAAAATAAAATAAAATAATAAAATAAAATAAAATAAAATAAAATAAAATAAAATAAAATAAAATAAAATAAAAGTGAGTGTTTTTGCTGCCAGGTTAGATAATCTTTTGACTAATTAAAGTCTAAACCCTGCTCCCAGTAAGGTTATTCTAGGAAGGCAATACTTCCATTGCTTGCTCCACCTCAGGGCAGCATGAGATAGGACTTTGAAGCCCACCAGGAAGGAAAAGTTGAACACTTTAACTAGTGGGCAATTACATAGTTAAGAAGGTGGCAGTAAGACTTTGAAGTTGTTATTTAAAAATTAATAATTGAGGGCTGTGTGGTAGAGGAATACTGAAAATTAATTGGGTACAGAACTGCTCAGAGTTATCCCCAGAGAGGCATCCATCAGCATGCCAGGAGGCAAAGCAGAGGCACCTGGAGAACTGCTGCTGCCAGGAACTGAGGCAATGCAGAGCTGGGTGTCAAGGGGCTGGCAGCTACCTTAGTGTTTTGAGGACTGCAGTTTTGGATTTCAGGCAATCCCACTCAGCAATGTCCCTGCAATTTCCTTGATGGTTGGATTGGTTTCTAGCTGAACTACCTGAGTTGAAGAGCTCTTGTAATCCATTTGGGCTAACAGTCTCTGGAAACTTGTCCCCTTCCTCCTTGCAGCTTGCTTCCTTTTTGAACTTCAACAGCAAGATAGCTAGGGAAACTTCCCCCTGTATCCCTTCCTGAGGGTATTCTGATTTTATCACTTCTCCCAGACAGTGGTTTTCCAGAGTGAATTTGTTCTGATAGACTGAAGTGGAAAAAAGAAGCAGAGGTATAATCACAGGTCACTGTTAGCACTGAGCAGTTACCCAGACCCATTGGTGTAAAATCAAAAATTTGATCAGACACTGAAATAATCTCTTAGCGCATGCACACACAGAAATGCAAATGTAAAAAAATCTCTTTGTGTGAATAAGTATTCAGTAAAAAGTCTGAGGCTACTGTTATGTAAATGTTTTTTTAAAAAAAGGTATGTTACATATTTTTTCTTTTATTGACATTTATTGCCTGTTTTTTTTTTCCCTAGCTGATTCGTGCCTCCAGATTGTCCCTATCTCTCCTTTCTTTCTATGTGATGGTTCTCTCTTATAGAATTGTAGAATAATTCAAGTCAAAAAAGACCTCAGGAAGTCAGCTAGTCCAGCATATTTTACCTGTTCTCATTAACTGTCTGCTCATGTAGTCTCATTTCTGTTGTCCCCAGGGGTCCGTATCACCCCTGAGCTCCCACCTCCTGCTCCTGTAATGCCATCGTCTCTCCAACTGCCTGCCTCCTGCCTTCACAGTGTTCATACAGAGGAAAGGAGCTGAATGGCCTGAAGAATCCTGACTCACACGCTTTTTAAAGTGTCAGTGTCAGCATGTCATTTTCTAGCCC
The DNA here is from genome assembly GCF_964211835.1 of Anser anser. Classification (NCBI taxonomy): domain Eukaryota; kingdom Metazoa; phylum Chordata; class Aves; order Anseriformes; family Anatidae; genus Anser; species Anser anser. The sequence goes on along the minus strand of NC_139720.1, from coordinate 203,631,422 downwards.
TGAAACGATGCTTAAGAAATGCAATCGTCACTGGGCTTTTTGGGGTCTGTTAACTCAATATTGGTCCAGTAAAGCAGAAGTTATGGACCAGATGAGATTGCATGTGCATGAGACACATCTGTTTTTTTTACCTGGGCAATGCATGTTTTGAGTTGCTAGTGGCCACCCAAGTTAAAATAAAACCAGACTTGGAACTTAGGGTAGAAGAAAATGGGTTTCATTCCTGGAAGGGGGAGGAAACATCAACCAGAAGAGCTGTGCTCTGTATATCCCTGTGCCTCTTTGCCCTGGGATTAGTTGATTCCAAAGAAGAGTTTCTGTCGGTGCTGGTGCATCCAGACACCAAGGGTTTCCCTGTTTCATCACCTCTGCTTAAAAACGACCCAGCCAGTACTAGGGTTCTCATCCACTCCAGTCTGGAGGAACAATGAACCTCAATATCAAGGCACTGCGAGGAATATAGACTAGTACAAATGATTGTTTTTGCTTTTGCCTATCAGAGAGCTGCTGGCCAAGGACAGTCCTGCTATACCTTGGCAGAACTGCCACACTCCTGGGAGAAGCTCAGAGCAATAAAGTGACCTAGAATACAGCTGGAGGTGCCATCCCTTACCACGACCCTGGCAGAAGGCTGACCTGACAGTCTGTCCCCAGATTCGAATCAAAACTCTTTCCATGCAGCCTGTGCAGGATGTCTCCCATCTGCCTTGCACACAGGTTTCCTGGCTGCCTAAGCAGTAACAGCCAGTCAAGCAGAATAACAAAACTTCTTTTGACCTGTTAATTTCTCTTCATCATTCGCTTCCATTTGCTTTTCATTTAAATCCCCCCTTCATTCCAGTCAGAGTTAATTCTGTTTACTTCATATGTCTAAATATCTGATGTACTGTCATATCCTCCAAAAGCACCTTGATAAGTTGTCTTATTTTAAAATCACTTAGAGATAAACGATGCCTGCCTAGCCTACAGGTGGCCTTTACACGGATGGAAAACACACTATACTAATTTTGCATTTTCAAGATGGTTAAATAATTATAGATCTTTGATGTTTTTATGATGGGAGATTAATATTCTCGCATATTACTGGAAAAGGTTCATTGCCTTAAAAGTCTGTTTTTGATGTTGACTACATGTACACTCCAGGCCTTAGGATTTCATCTGCCTATGATGCCTGGATCTCCCCCATATGGCATATAGAGTATAAACATCCTATTTATAACATGTCCAAATGGTGTGGGAAGATCTTGTCATTAATTAACCCCTCTTCCTATTGCAATACTTGACAGTTGGAAGACACCTTTTCTTCTGGCCCATTTCACCAATTCTGACTACTCTTTAGGAAGAGAAATACATTGGTCTTACCTAAAGGAATGAGAAGTTTATGCTTTATAAAAAGCTGTGCTTTAAGAGTGAATTAACCAAATGAACTTTTACTACATTTACTTAATGGGAAAGGTAATAGGTTTGTAGCTCCTTTTTACTTTTAGCAGATACAACTAAAGCACAGACAGTTGTGTTCCACAATTTGAAGACACCACCCAGCTTAATAGCTGCAGAGGTGTCATGTGCAGAGCTTCCAATTGCATAGCAAACATAATAGCAAACAGGGAAATAAGGCTCTCTTTAGCAATCAGTCAGTAGTCTGACAGGCCTCTCCGGGTTTCATAACATGTTATAGCTGTCCTCTCAGAGATTTACTTCCATCTGGAAATAATGCCTTTTGTGCACACATGTCCCAGTGAAGATACAGAGTCCTGTCACATAGTCCACTTTGTCAATATATTGCTTCTGTCAGGGAAAATCAAAGAAATTCATAAAGTAATGCAGAATATTTAATACTGTTGGTTCTTCCCATATGCTTGCTATTTTCCAGCCTCTGTCTCACTCTCAGGTTTCTCTTTAGGAAGCCAGAGGAAACAAAGTTTTCCTCTGGAATTTGAACCCCTAGGATGGGTTTGACATGCTAGCCAGGAACAGATGAAGTCTAAGATATCCATTACCTGTAAATTGCCCAACAGCATACATAGATTTCAAGGGACAGATGCCTTTGGGAACCTTCCCTTTTTTGCTTCTTTTAGGTTTCTAACTCTCTTAGCTTATTCAAACATCAGCTATGCTCAGACAAGGCACTGACATTAGCATACTGCCTGAAGATGGGTTTATGGACAGTTTCAAGATTTCTTCTTGTTTTATCATCCATATGTTGCAGCAATATTAACTGTCAGTGGTGATCAGAAATGCCAATGCAGGATGACAAGAAGCTCATGGAGGTACAATCTGGATGCAAGAAACATAAACACTGCAGCATGAGCCTCAATGCTAATGACTGATAAAAGCTCCTCATTGAAGCATCAAGACAAGGAGATGAGATGGCACCAAAGACCAAAGAGAGAAATCCTGAAAGAAACCAGGAAGCTTCGCCAAGGTAGCCAATGAAGAAGTGAATTTGAAGGCACACAAGACAGAAGCATAGCTCTTTGTGCCCTGGAAAATTCATAGACCTCTAAGTGATAAAAGCTAAACAGAGTCAGATTATCACTAAGCAATTTCTGCAGTTCTAAGGAACTTTTTGGGCATCTTTTCATTGCCCTTGAGCACTTCTTGAATTGGTCCTGGTGGAGTCCCAGACGCTTCTCTCTACCCTGACTCTGGGGTATCCAAACCATTCTATGATATTCCCTTCATTATGTTCATCTCCTTTGAAAGACTTTGGGTGTGGTTGAAATGTCTCTGCTAAAGGAGCATCTTATAGTTGCCCTTTCCTTGCATGTTTTGTGAAAGCCAAAGGCATGAATTCACAAAAGCAGGAGGTGTGGATAGATTAGTTTAGGAAACTGGATACCCAAATGATCTTTTGGGTGCCTGATAAAATATTTAGGCACCACTGACATTTAAACTTTTAACAAAGATGCCATTTCTGAATGAAATAGTGGCTGGTTTTTTAAAACTACATAAACTCCAGATGCCAGGTGCAAATACTGCCAGCAGCACTTTTTTTGATTATGGAGAATTCAGATACTAAAACTTAAATGAAAGCTCATTTCCTGGAATCTGATATTTCCAGGCAAATATCAGACAGGGGAAACTTTCTCCTGTTACTAACATGCAGAGAAGTCTGCCAGGACATGTTCATTAGCTTAGCTTCCACTCTGGGGAGTTGCATGCTGTGCCTTTGCTCAGTTTAATATCTTATCTTTGTAAACTATTATTACTACATTTGAAACATAAAACATGCAGATTCCAGTCTTAATTAGGCAGCTGATGCACTGCAACTGTAAAGGGAGATGATTTTCAGGAAATGAATATTCCCAAATTGTTCAGTTAAAGATGTTTCCTCATTATAAGGTGATTGTTTAGTGTAGCAGAAGCAGTATCACTAAATTCCAGGGATTTTATTATGGGTCTTGAAGCATCTCCAGCCATAGGGTGAGAGAATGTCAGTTTTCATTACCAAACAAACAAACAAAAATTGATTTTTTTTTTTTTGGTGGTTACAGAAAAGCAAAAACTGTAAAATAAAGACTAGACTCACATTGTAAGGAAGCTGCTTTTTATTATTATTTTTTAAACTTTAATTATTAAGACAATATAATAGTTGTAGGGACAAGAAACGAATCATGAAAGGTCAAGTGTGTAACATTGCTGCAGGTACAAGTTTGCCCTGCCAGCTGAAGACGAATGCAGTTTCTACATCCTAGATATGCAGCTGCCTGAATTGCAGATGTAGCCCACTTATTACCCAGCCAGACTTCCAAGAATGGAGCTTGTGGTTAATAATGAGCCCCCAAACTGATGATGCATCTATTTGTGAGCCAAAAATTCTGCCTGTAAAATCAGACTTTGAACTGTGGTTCTTTCAAGACCTGGAGCCATAAACGCTGCATCTGGAATTGCATATCAAATAGGATGATGAAGGGAGAAAGGGTGGAAAGTTTCTGTCTCTGATAGGCAAGCCTTTAATCAATGTCAAACACTAACCTGGACAGTTTAAGAGAGAGGGTGTACAGAAACTAAACAGTCTAAATGAAACTATTCTGGGGAAAATGACAAATATATATATCGTGGATTGACTATGGATGAGAACAGTTGACTTAGCTTGTGATACTTATATCTGCTTACTTTTTTTTTTTTAATGAATTAATTTTACAAAACACACATATTCCACGTCTTGTCAGAAATATCTTTTATTACAATAAAACCTGCAGTCACATGCATAAATACCGGTGAAGTAAAATATATTTTCATTGACTCTTTACTGGCAATTGACATAAAATTGCATTTCCTTGATATATTTAACAAGTTCATTCAGCTAGACAAGCTGTTTTAAGAAGTAAAACAAAACTGCTATTTAAACATGCTCCTTCTCCCTTCATCCCTCCTTTCTTCCCTCCCTACCTCTCTCCCTCCTTCTCTCCCTCACCCTTTAATATGGTCAGGTAGACTAAAATAGAAGCAAAAAAAAAAAAAAAGAAGTCTGAAGACAAAATATTGACATACAACAATCCAGGCTGCGTACACAAGGTACTGTTGGAAACAACTATTTCTAAATAGAAAAGTTCAATGAAAATACATAATCTTAAAAATAGTGTATAAGAAGAACAAAGCCTGATTTTCAGAGTCCAAATGGCTCTTTATTGAAAACCCAACCTGGTCAAATTAATTATGATCTTTCTGGAATAACAGAGCGTAATTTACATTTCACTCTATTCATTTTCCCATCTGAGTAATATGTATGTGCTTTCCAAGGTATATAGGATCACCATTGTATTTAGGATTGTCAGATACTGATTGTATGGAGCTTCAAAGTTGGAAAACGGAAGACACCCCATCATTGCTGGTGGTGTAGCTGAGTTGGAAAATGAAGCTTTGGGTGGAGATGTTCATCCGCCATTTTTCATGGGTGTTTGAAGCTAAGTCTTTATGCCTGACAACTCACCTGTGCATCAGCCTGTGGTCCTAGGTGCTGGGATACGCAGAGGTGGTTTTATGGAGAACTAGAATGAAAATTAATTTTAAATCCATTTTGTAGTATCTTTACCCACTTGCAAGGCAATAGAGACTCATACATTTTATTATTTATTACAGAACGGGAAAATGTTTCATTTTGAAGTGGTCATCTAATTAAGACAACTCATCTAAAAAAGGAAAGAAAGCAATGTTAGGGCTTGAATCAATATAACTAAATTTTACATTTGCTCCTGAAAGGGTATCAGAACAAAGTGGGCTCATTAACTCCAAATTAAATCTTTCATTCTGGTCTGCCTATGACAACCCCTTCAGAAAAGGCTCTGTTTACTAGATACCCAGGTGACATTCACACATTTATTGCATTATAGAAAGAGACTTGACAGGTTCTTATCACTTCAGTAAAAATAAAATTGAACATTTAGAATTATGTAACCACCTAAACAGGCCTTATTCTTCATGATATTTTTTCAATTCTTACATTGTAAATATGTTCTGTCCTCCTGCTATCAAAAGCAGAAAATATGGCCCAAAACTGTGACTGCAGTGAAACTTGATGCAACAGAAGCAGGAAGAACAAATGGTAAGACCAGAGTTTAAAGCAGGTTTATAAAATATATTGAAGAAAGAAAGAAAGAAAGAAAGAACGAAAGAAAGAAAGAAAGAAAGAAAGAAAGAAAGAAAAGAAAAGAAAACACCAAATGAACAAATAACTATACATCCTCTAAGTGTTTGATTTTTTTTAAATTATTATTTTTAATTGCTATTATCCCAGATTTTGAGTCATAGCTCTCATAAATATTTGTGAGAGGAAGTTATCGTTATGCTTTCTGAATGTTGAATGTAAGCCACCAAAGACAAGCGATCAGTAAAGACCTAAAACACATCAGCAACTGCTAAGTTGGTTGCCAATTGAGTACATAATTGTTTTTGGAAGAAGCAACGACTTCCTTTGCTTCACCTGAGGCACCTAGATTTTTAAGTAAAGCATGGGATTCAGCTCATGAAGCTTAGCCCTTTAGAAGCCATCTAAATATCTAGGTGCTTGCATTCACCCCAGTGCTGACTGAAGGTATGAATTAAGTGTTATCCTTAATAAGGCATCCATACAACTTGACTTAAATAATGCTTTAAATTTGAAATAGCTGACCTGGCACTGGGTCTAAATTACAGCCTAGCTGCTGAGATTATTAAACCAGTAGCATGACATCCATGCAGCCAGTTTCCATTTGCAGCACATCTGCAGCTAATCAAATCATCCCATGCAGTCACACACTGCTTTATAACCTCAACTGGGTTAACTGAGGTGGAATAATTGAAGCTAATTGTTGCAGCTCAGGCAAGCCCTGGATAGATTTAAAACATTAAGGCATTACAGCACCATGTATTTATGCTAGAGGGCACTCATAATTCATTCTGAGCAGTAATACAGCTTGGCATTTGTATAACATATATCATTGAGGCACTGTGCCAAGAGTAACTTTCAAGGAGTGCTGTGAGGTAGGTGTGTACATCAGTCCCTATTTTACAGATGAGGAAATTGAGGCAGAAAGATATTTGACCCAGATCATAGTAGGAGCCTGTGCTGAAGGATAACACTGAGATCAAGACAACTGGAAGTTATTCTCCTTGATTAAAAAAAGCTAGCTTATTCATATATATATATATATATATATGAGTCCTTAATGTCTGTGTGTGTGCACAGGTTAATTCTAGATGTGGATTTTTATTTTTAAAATTATAGACCTTATTTTCTTGTTTTAAAATTCTATGACAAAATGTATCAGTCCTCCCTTCCATGGTGTTACACATCTCTAAGGACAGAAACCCATCTCAGAAGACAGCACTTGCCACTGAAAGTTCACAGCTTAGGAAGGAAAGGACTGAGTGAGAGCAAGAAAATGGAAGTAATATGTCTGTGGCAGGAGACAGGTAAAATTTGTCTTGCAGGCTTGCAGCCAGGTGTCAAGACTTCTTGTCTAGACACAGTTGCCTGAATGACTCCACCAACCTGCATATTTTGTGATATTCTGAAAATCAGCCACTTCATTTCCACAGTACAGCTCAACAATTTCTGCAAATAAATATTCCAGGAGTATTTACTCTCAAGACTGTTTCGTTTTGCTTCCTATGGTCATTCACACAATTGTTTTTGTTTGTTTGTTTGTTTAAAGAATGTTCTTCAAAAACAAATACCCTGCTATTCAACAAAGATGTATTCCTTAAAGGTTCATCTGTTATGTTATTGTATATTTTCCCATGAGAATCAACATAATGGGGAGGTTGCATTCAGGGGCTTTTGGAGTACAGACAGTTTAAACACATGGGGACAACATACACGGATGGAGGGGCAAGAACAAAATTATGGAGTTCTTTTTTAAGGAGATGCTGGCTTTCTGAAATAGATAACCTTTCTGAACACTGTCAGCCACTTCACCTGTGAGACTATATCCCTGATTCCCTGTTTGGTCACCTCTCACCCTTGACTTGTTTCATTTTGCTTCATCTGAAGGTAATTATAACAACTATGAGAATGTAACTCCTCAGGGAGGGACAGCAAAAACTATCTCATGTTCAGTTTCACAGGCTGAGACCTTCTGGGGAATTGAATGACATGAAAGGTTGTTTCGTGTTCAACCTTACCACTTCATCCAGGAGACTGAACTTGGCAATATTTCACTGTAGTGTTGTTGACCCTTCCTGAACAGCTATATTGTCATCATCACCTTCCTCATATGAAACAGGATTATTCAACTGTAATGGGGGGACAAAACAGTGTAATGATGATGGTTGTCTGGTCAGACAATTGAGAAGATGGGCTGGAGGACCAAGGGATAAGTAAGGTGTTGCTGCACTCACATCACAAATATGAGATTTCAGAAACCACACTGCAAGGAAATAGATTTTGATATCAGTGATGGTGCTACCCAACCAGGAAAACACAGCCATCATTATGAGACTTATTTGACTAGCAGTCAGACAGTTTTGAGTAGTTGCTATCAATGAACAGTTCACAACAAATTTTAGCTGTTAAAAATTTCTGGAAGACTTTAAGTATATTTTTGAGATATTTGAAATTTGCTTATGGACAATCTGTGCAGGCTGGGTACATTTGGATACAGTATACATTGCGAGTCATAGTTGCTCAGCTCTTGTAATAGTCTGGAAGTCTCTTAGGATTTAAAGCAAGCCGAACAACTGACAATCTTGTTGGAATTCAAGTGTGGTTTTATAATATCTGGTTCAATAGGCTGAACTGGATCACTCTCACTAGCAATTATGTGTTTCACCAGGCATCTGGAAGCTTCATTGATGTTTATATTTTCCTACAAGTGAAAGAGAAAGAGAGGGTGATTAGTCAATATTAATTACAATATGCTGAATATTGCCTGTGTATAATTAAACTTTTCTCTAGGCTACATCAAAAGTTTACTTTCCTTAATAAACAGCTTTTAAAAATTGATTTTGACATTTTAAAAATGTTTACTTTCATTTTTTTAATTAGTTACATTTTATGTATATTATGATTCACATCTCCTTTAAATTATGCATAGAACTCACTTTAAATTACCCCAAAGTCTTGGTGATATGATTGCTTCAATAAACTATACAAACACTAAAGAGATGTTAAAGACAAATGGCTGAAGTAAAGCTCCAGAATCCATATTTCACTGCTTGAATAATGGTTACTCTGATTTTCAAATTATTAATTTGTCAGCAACTTAAAATTATTAATTTAGTCAGCAACTACAGGCATAAATAGCTCTTATTTTTTTAAACTTTATCCATAGTTTCAGGAGGTTTTCTTTATACCATACAATGAAACTTGTGATGGACAGATTCATTGAAAAAATAATACAATCTCAAATTATCCACAGAACAGCAAGAAAAGTTCTATATCATTAAGATTTCTTATTTCTTATTTATTTTTTGTTATTTTTTTTGTTGAGGTTGTATCTCCAATGTGCTGCTTCAGATGACATATATTAACATTGTTTTCATTTTCAAGACAGAAATCCTCACTCTAGAGACTTTCTTCCATAGCATGATTAACTTGCAGCAACCCTTACTCTGTAGAATAACCAAAGCTGAAACAGCCTGATCAGTGAGACACAGCTCAGCACAGCATATAAAATAAGAAGGAATACTGAATAAGGATTTTTTTAATGACAGCAACTGGTATGGCTGGAATGAGAAGCCAGGCTTTCTGGCATAAAATACACTCTCCTACTCTAGGTCTTGGCACTGATCACTTATTTCATATGACAAGAGATAGAAACTCATTGCACCTTCAGTCTTACAGGAAATCATATCACACCTACATGCACATATATAAATATATGCTTATATATACAAATATAAGTATGTATTTATTTGTATGCACATACTTCTCTTGCTCCATGAAAATTATGTGTTACTTGCAATTTAAGACTGACCCAGGTTTCCAAGCTGAATCTGGGGCCTGCTGTACTGAGACCACACCCACCCACACAATGCCATAAAGTCTACCTTCAGCAAATGCTCAGCATCAGTGCAGCATCACAAACAAAATAACCTGTAAAATTCAATGTGAATTCAATGCGAAACCCTTTTTTATGTGTTCAAAATAGTCAGATGAGATGTTTAAGTACGTAGTTCAGCTATAAAAAAAAGAAAAAAAAGTGCATGTGTGTGTTTTAGTAGAGATGGTACAATTATATGAAAGATCAAAAGCCAAAGTAATGGATTTTGTGAGGCTGATTTCTAATCCTCTTGCAGTCAATTGCAAAGCTCCATAAACTCCACTGGCCATAACTTTGCGCCACAACAAAGAGTTGAAATCTGGAGATTTAACTGGAAATGTTAATTAGTGCCAACATTTCACAGGATTCTTCAACTACACAAGTGAATTGAAATATTTCAACTTTGACCTGTAAAGAATATCGTCTGGTTTTAAAAAATCAAAACTTTAGACAAGCCATTTACATACTAACCCCTGGAAAGTAATAAAGAGCTGAGAATCAGGTCTGTACTGAGCTGTCAAAATGCAACTCTATCACATGATTTTCCTGACCCAGACAAGCAAATTCCTCAACTGTGTATGAAAAGTTTTTTTTCAGGACACTGTGAAATTTTCTTAGAAAAAAATAGACGTTGAAAAATATCTCAGTACTGCTTAAAGAGCTGACAATAAAGAAGGTTACCAAACGAAGAAAAAAAAAAAAAAGAAAAAAATCCATCCCTCCTCCGTCCCCCAAAAAAGTCTTTTCCATTATGTATTCTGTTATTAATGGACTGATAATCATTTTGTTTACCCATGTGCTGCTTCTCTTCTGGGATGGGAGCATTTAGCTTTTTTCAAGAATGTCTTAGTGACTATCTCAGTTTGTGCCTAAATACATTAATATTCACATGTATTAACATGTGAAAGCTCTTCGTCAGAGACTTAAGATCAGAATTCTATAGGAGTGGGAAAGAGGGAATGAACCCAAGCCCACAAAGGCTTGGGTGTAGGTGAATGTCCCTTATCCGCACTGGTGCTAGATGGAATTCCAGGTGCCTGAGACTAAAAATTTAGACAAAAAAATACCATCAACACCACCAACAACAAAACACAATGCTGTTCTATTTCAGCCTGAACTAAAACTAAAGCAAACTAGGTTATTAAATCCTCTATAGATTTTTTGGAGAAGTAAGCCAAATTTGAACAGGCAAATATTGTTTTGACATAAAAAATCAAAATATTTAATTATGGAAATATCAAAATGAAATGTTTTACTTTTTCTGTATTACTCATTCTTCTTTTTAATGAAATTATTTTCCAAATTTTGCTCATATTGCTGATTTCATTGCTAGTTGCATCTTGGATTGAGTCTACTGTTTCACTGGTAGGTGTCTGCCCAGATCTACTGATTCTCTGTAAAGTAGGATTAAATAAAGTTAAGTTTTATGTTCAGCTCTGGCCATTCCACCCAAATAGGATTCTGCTTTCAGTCCATGCCCACCTTCCTCTCTGCCAGAGCACCATCCCTTAGATGTGCCTACAAAAGTTTATGTGACTGAGCTCTTGCTTCTTCAGGCAAAATGTGCTGGTTTGCAAGGTTTCACTATTTAAAGCATTTGCAGCCAAGCAGTTAAAATTCTTCTCTTTGTTCTGTATAAGAGGTAAGGAATAGAAATAAGAGGTATGTAAGAGGTAAGGAATAAAAAGTCCTGTCCATAGTGTGTGCTGGATCAGAGTAATATTCTCATCCAGCTTTTGTCCCAGACATTCCTGAACATTTATATGTATGGTCTAGATGTGGGGATGAAAATTTCTGCCAGGGGACACGGGAGCAAGAGGTGGGCCTTACAGCCAGCACAGCTGTTTTTAAGCTTTTGTCTAACTCCACCCTTCTCCCATGGGTCAGGTGACAACAGGTACATGGTACAAATAAGAAGCAGTGCATTAAGTCGCTCACTACAAGGAGGTTGTTCTGCCACCAAAGCAGCTCCAGCAGTCCCAGCTGTGCCTTGACCACCTCCCTTCTGATGCTGTTGTTGCTGTTTATTCTAAACCTAATCCTTGTCCCAGATCTGTTGATCAGACATTGCTATGTTGCTATGTTCTGGTCTGTCTAATGAAATATTGATTTCTGCACCTCTCATCCTACAGTATGTTTTGAAAAAAAAAAAATCAATATTCTCTTAGGCAGCAAAGCAGCAGCTGCAGACAGTAGAAGGTGATCTGCTCTCCAAACAGACACCCAGAGACCTGGCAATTTTAGAGAATAGGAGGTGTTGAAAAGCAATCTAGGGAAGGACAGAGAAATAGAAGCAGGTGAAAATCCATCCAACAAATACAAAGAAACCAACAAACAGGATGTAAGACTGGACAGAGAGGAATAATCACAGACACCTTACTAATTGTACTGAAACAGGGAAACTGGTCCCATTATGCCTAAGAATAAAATTCATCATTTGAAAAACAGGAAAGAAAATAAAAGTGAGACAACAGAGTGAAATGATGTCTTTCTATCAGTCTCTAGGTAGAAATCCTTTAACCGTCATCTCTCTTATGACTTTTGTTCTACACAAAACACCACAGAAATTGTGATGGTGCTGCAGATCACCTTTCTTTTCCTTTCTTTTTCATTTTTACTTTGTTTCTTTCATGTTCTGAGCAAATTCTTTAGGCCATCCTGAAGAATGTACCCTGCCTTAATAGTGGAGGAACTTTTGACTATCAGGATGGGGTTACAGACTCATCTAGTCCTTGACATGGTACTAGATGCACTACTGTTTCTGTAGCTTATTTTCTAGGCTCCTTTGAGGTTCCTTCTACCTTCATAGTTATCCAAAGACTAGGGAAGGTCTGTCTACCTACACTACTTTAAGGCCGTTAATACTTAACACTGCGTCTTTGATTTGTTTTTCTCCACGACATCTTTCTGAGATAGGGAAGTTCTCCTAGAACCATTTACCAAATGAGGAAAATACAGAGCCCCAAACAAAGCAAAGTGCAAGAAACCTGGTCCAGTTCATAGTGGCTAGTTGGGAAGTGGGTGAAATGTTCAAGTGTTCTCATGATGAGGTAGGAGCTCAAAACCCTTTTATTTTATGAAACCTTTTCCTGGGCATGTCTCCTTGAACAGGAGGTGCCATTTCTGTGGCTTCTGTGGCTTTTGTGCCTTAGTAAGCCCCAGCACATGAAAGATGCTGTCGCAGTCAGTGCTGCAAAAACTGAGTTGTGAATCCAGCCCCAAGTGATTTACCCTGTCTGCCAGGGATCTGAAACCAATTCCTGTGGTGATGTCTGACTACTAGAGTCAGTCTTTCTCTTGACCCCATTAAGAAGGAATGCAAAAGTGAAAATCAAAACATGCTACTGTTAATTCTATTACCAAACAAAGTAAGGCAAATAAAATAAATCTATGTAATCTTTGAAAACCAGAAAGGAACACTGAAAGACACAAATGTAATTACAGTTTGCTGTGTAGATAGATCTCCTTCAAAAGTATCTCAAAGGACAGTTTTGCGGAGAGAATATCAACTCAAGGGAGGGGAAGGTTGCATGACTTAAAATATTTGATCCCACTGCTATGGGAAATTTCATAGTCTTGTAATGCAACAATCAACCAAAGGGAAAATAAATACTTTGTTGAATGTCTCACAGTAGTATACAAGCCCAGCAAGCTTCTTTGTATTCTGGATTGTTTTCCTCCTTATCTGCCACCTCTAACACAAACATAGAACACAAATATTTAGAGCATCACATTTGAATATAAGAAAAAAAAATATTTAGAGCATCACATTTGAATATAAGAAAAAAAAAAAACCTCAGAATGGACTGACTCTTAGCTCTTTACTGAAGAAAAAAGACATTTATTAGTTTTATGGGCCTGTCTCACTTCCAAATTAAACTTTATTTATTCATGTTTTCTTTTCCGTATAGATATCTTAGGTTTGGATTTCTGGTTGTTTTCAGATATAAAATTGCTCCCGCTCTATATTCAGGTATTTTGTTTCTCTGACTGAATCTGATGCTCCTGAGTCTTGTCTTGAAAGTCAGGGAGAAGAGCTGGTAACTAGCCAGTGTTAGACCCATGTACAAAAATGGCATGAGAGAAGACCCAGGAAACTACAGACCTATTAGTCTGACCTCAGTCCCTGAAAAAGTTACGGAGAAGATGGTCCTGGGGGTTATTGAAAGGCAGTTACTGAACAAAGCTATTATCAGGCATAGTCAACATAGATTCCTGAAGGGAAAGTCCTGCCTTGGTAATCTGATATCCTTCTAGGATAAGGTCAAGGATGAGGTGGATGAAGGGAGAGTGGTGGATGTGATCTTTCTGGATTTTAGTAAGGCCTTTGATACTGTACCTTACAGCACCCTTCTGGATAGATGGTCTAACTGTGAGATGAGCCAGCAGTGTGCCCTGACAGCCAAGAGGGCAAACCACATTTTTGGGTGCATTGAACACAACATGGCCAGCTGGTCAAAAGTGGTGATTCTCCAACCTTATCTAGGTGTGGCATCACCTTCAATATTGTGTACAGCTCTGGGCTCCACAATAGAAAAATGATGTTAACATCCTTGTAAGACTCCAGAGGAGGCCAACAAAGACGGCAAAAGGGCAGGAAGGCATGTGTTGTGAGGAGAGGCTGAGGATCCTTGGGGTGTCCAGTCTGGAGAAGAGGAGGCTGCAAGACGACTTCATCATTGTCCAATTTTATTTCTATTATGCACTAAAATCCAGGAGAAGGGATATGATTTAAAATTCATTTTAATGTGCACTCTCCCAGTGCAAGCAATCTGAGGGAAAGGCTACACATACTCGCTTATCAGAGTGGATAATCTTGTAAATCACGGGCAGCAGAGACTTATTAAGATGTTGTGTTGTATTGCTGTGGTTGGGTTTCTAGGAAAACATAACAGCGTGAATTAAAAGGCATCCAGGTGCATGAACATAAAACTCACGGATGTGAAGTTCTGTGACTGCACCCCTGAGAACAAGATAATTTCTGGGACTGAATTCTTAGAGCTGTTTGGAAATCCTGCAACAAAAACCTTTCATCAGAAGAAGCTGATTGTGTGGTTTCAGGGCAGTCTGCCTAAGGAAACATTGGCTGCACACAGAGGCAGCTTGCATTGCCAGGCCTCATGGCTGACGAACCAGAGCAACACGTCCTTTGAACCTCAGAGCTCAGCCAAGGGCTCCCTTAGATTTTAGATTTTCCTAAGCAGAACTATTTAATTATTTTAATAAAATTTTTTGAATTTTCATTTTGGAAGGAAACATCAAAATTTCCAGGTTATTGTGAGCAGCAGATGTACTGGAACTGAAGTAAAACACATGAAATTGAATCTAAACATGAGAACACTTTATTACAGTGGGGATGACTGAGCACTATCACAGGCTGCCCAGAGAGGCTGTGGAGTGTCCAACCTTGGAGATCTTCAAAACCCTACTGGATTCCATTGGGCTAAACTAGATGACCTCAAGAGGCACCTTCCTCAATAATTCTGTAATTCTGTGAATTTTCAGCTTTTGGCCAGTACTAAATAATGTATTTAAGAACAGTAATCCAGAGAGCTATAAGACAGCTCTGATACCGCTAGCATGCTCTGAAGCAACTCTTCTTTTAGTTTCAGGAAACAAAACCTGCAGAGGGTTCCACATAGAGTGACTGTATATCTGAACTGGAAGCTTCTGCCTTAGGTGTCAGCTTCGTTTCACACGTTTTATGGCAGAAACAGAAGTATTTTCTAAGTCTCTGTGAAGTAAGATGGATTAGACTTTTTTTATTTTTTTATTTGTTTCGCAAATTAGAAAGACATTGTAAGGAGCCATACATTCCTAACTGTGTCTGGCAGCCTCAAATGGATTGCTTTGGTTTCAGTTACCAGATCAGTAGATTAGCTGTTGTGTGTCAGCATAATCCATACACGTCCAAATTACATACACATGACCTTATTTTGTCTTCATGGAAATCAAAACCATGTCCTTCTTTGAGTCTACCACATAGCTTCATTTTTGTTTGTTTGTTGTTGTTTTTGGTTTGGTTTGGTTTGGTTTTTGTTGTCTTTTTTTTTTTTTTTAACTTTCATGATTGTACAGTCAGAAGATTTTATACTTTAAACAAGGGACAGTAGAGCTTGCTTCATTCACAGAGCTCATTGGTAAGACAAGCAGAACTGCTGTCCTTGCTAGGAAGAATAGGCTGGGTCAGAGGAGAGAGTGACTTTCTGAAAGGTCACCCAGCAGATTAATGGCAAAGAGGACTCCTGATTCCTGTTGCAGAATTTGAGCACTACGACACATTATGTATAGCTTGTCTGACAAAAATGGAAAAAGGACACATTATTACCTACCTTTTCTAGAGAAGGAAAGATTATATAACTTTTTCTAGGTCCAAATAGGATGTGTCCAAATAGCCCAAAGACTTGGTGTTCAGTCTCCCGGTCACAGTACTCAGCACAGAAGGAACTCTGTGGTTAGCCTAGGTTGGTAAGGATCTGGAAAGCATGGCTACCAGACCTTCTGGGCAATATGGACAAAATGTGACTGTCTTTTTACCTAATTCTCCATTGTTGACAGTGGAATTATAGCATGGAATGAGAAACTCAAACACGATCATATCACAGCGATGGTAAGTGTTAAGGTATTTCAATCCATTTCTGAAGTGGGTATTTTCAAGCACATTTAGTTTTGCCTGACTTGTCTGTTTTGATGCATGAGTTCCATTTTCATTATGAAGTGATAATAAGCTTCAAATTGCTGCTCTTCTAATCCAAGTGAAAAGCTAGTCTCTTTGAACTGGGAATGGTGGTGATGACAGTTTAAAGGCTTGGAAAAGTGAGTGGACTTCTCAGCTACTCTGGCCACACGCTGGATGATTGAAGGTGTGACAAGAATGAGAAATTTCCTTCCTTTAAATAAATGTACCTTTCACAATAATTGTAATGACATTGATTAAATAATTTACTATTAAGGATTATTTTGTGAATATCTGGGGATGTGTTTTTAAGACTGCAATCAATATGAGCAAACTGAAGATATGTGTAAAAGAGACAAGGCTCCCCACTGGAAATATGGTGTTATATGTAACATGACTATACCGCATTGTGCTGTTGCCCAGTTGAGGTCTTTCTTACATGAGAAACTATCAAAAGAAGTTTCTATCTTTGTAGGGAGCAGAAGATCGGAATAGGTTGAATATTTCCTTTAGATTAATGTAAGAATCAAAGCTAATACAAGAGAATACATTACGTGGCTCAAATAGTTTACATTAAAGTTGTTAACTTAAGAAAAACCAGCACCAGGGAATAATACAGTGATGTCTTTTGGTGTAATCTGCCAGTGCCACAGACAAGAATTTCAAATCATTGACAGCTTGAAATATGGTAGGTACATATATAGCATGCTACTTTAGGCATGGCAACTAGAACTTAAAAAAAAAAAATGTTTTTATAAATAATCACCTTTGTTTTTCCAAAACACATAAATCACATTCAGTTTGTTCTGAAGGCTATAACATTTCCAGGCACGTTGGCAGAAAACCTCTGGAGATCTAATTATTCCAGGATACCACAAAAAAAGAGTTATTACTTATTTGAACCGCTAAAACTGATAGCTGCAATACGATGACTTCTCTGTCAGTGTTTTTCTACTTCAGAAAAAGAGTTTCTATTCTCTATAGCAAACATAGCTAGCTTTTTATTTTCCCTGGAGCTGAGTTCAACTATTTAATATGCCTTAGGCTGAAAGAATACCGGATACATGTAACATCCAATATTTTAAAAAAACAGTAATAACAACTTCTGTTTAGGGGAAAAAAAAAAAAGGCAAAAGAAAGCAAAAAAAAAAAAAAAGAAAAGCATAGGTTTAGTTCAGAACTTAGACCAAATGGGGAAATTATTTTGTTATAACTTAGCCTAAATGTTGTGATTTTACAGTCCTTAGTGGGATTACTTTGCTTTGAATCATTTTAAAGTCAGGAGTCTACAATTCTGGATGGATATCAGGTATGTGAATTGAAGAATATCACATCCTAGGCTATAGATTCAAAGAACAGTCTACAATAGTCATGTGGCTTCAACTCTCACTGCTCCTATCACAATGGGTGTTGAAGAAAAGTCTTGTCATAACTGGATTTCTTTCTGTTCAAACATGTCTGGAATGGTAAACAAAGGACTGCTTGGCTAGCAGTTATTTCTGAGCTAAATAAAGTAAGGAAGATCTAAATAAAGTAAGCTAAAAAAAGTAAGGAAAAGAAGTAGGGTTTTTTTTTTTTTTTTTTTTAAGTCAAAATCTTATACCTGTTTGTCTCAGAAAAACCCAGACTGAATTTTCCTCTGTTGTCACTTCTTTTAGGTTTAATTGTCCTTTACATTTCCACGATTCTCCACAAGAGTGCCTACCTTCTACCATCATGGTAAAAACTCTTCCTCCTTTGAAATTGTTTGTACATTCATTCCCTGCCTTGACTCGAAGTAGTCCATAGCACAATAAATGTGTTTTTTTGTTTGTTTTTTTTTTTGTCCTAAGAGGAGGACAGATGCTTGCTGTGGACTAATTCTTGGAACTCACAGTATGGATTCCTTCCTCATATGCTTTTTCATATGCTAAAGAGCAGTGACCAGCTGCTGATCCAAACCACCTAGAATAACGAAACCTGTATCCTTTAAACAATGGTCCATCTTGTTCCCCTGTTCCATCTCATTCTCTTTGTAAATCTTTTAGATCCAGGCATTTTAAAACAATCTGTTATTCATTTCTCTCCAGATGATTTTTGTGGTGATTTTGCCCTCAGGCCTGAGTTTTCAGTGAATTGGTTCTTGTCCTCAGGAAATGTAAAGTCATGTAAATGTCAGAAATGAAGAAAAAGTAGTTTTGAAGAAAACAGCCACATGCAATGTTATACATCACTGGTGAGCTGGATCCCAAATGCTCACAACTAGATATTTCATGTTATTTGTGGCCTGAAATGCAGCTAGACACCAAAGAAAATATTGAAAAGGTCCAGAACATGTAATTCTTACACAAATGATAATTTGTCTTGATAAAATCCCCTCACTCTCCAGATCTTCTACTGACAGCTGCTATTCCAAGGGTTTTGCTCTCTGGGTTTTTCTTTCCCTTTTAAAATTTATTTATTTATTTTATTATTTCCTGGAATAATTCTCTCTCTGCCAAAATCATCATGAAGAATCTGATGTAAGACATCTCAGCCTGTTTTCTTAAACAGAACTAGATACCATCCTTACTGGATTCTGGTGGTTTCATCTAGCAAAAATCAGCAGATAACCACACTGAATTCAAACCATGTCCCACAAATGCTGCAATGAAAATAACCTTATATATAGAGAAAGATAATTTACACATGAACCTAGACCAAAATGTCTCCCTAGAAATGCCATTTTGAAGAGACAGTGACTAGTTTTGAGGCCCATTCAGTAGGAAAGTAAAGACACTGGTCACAATGACCTCTCAGCCAACAATTCACACAATGCTTGAGGCAATTACTTGCTGTTACCTCTGCTGATTGCAAGTGATATTTCTTTTAAATTTTAATATTTTAGAAGATATCAAGACCAGAAGAGTAAAATACAGGTATACATTTCAAAGATTCTGAAGTAATTTTCTCAAAGTGTTTAAAAGAAATTAGACGACTAAATATAACATTTTGGTTTTCAGTCTACTAATAACTTTAGCCAAACCAGTGCCAAACTGTTTACATTTCAAACATTCAAGCATTCTTCTGTGCTGTTAATGATGAGAGCAGATTTCATAATCAAAGAACACAATAAACATAATATCCACTTAGATGTTGTGTTTAAATCAGTATTTCACATACAACCAAGCTTCTACTAAAAGTCTTTGTCATAACAGGAATGAAATAATTTGAATAGCAGAAATTCAAGTTCAAGCAACATGGGACTGATTAGATACCTTTGTTGGTGATGGGAATCAAGACATGAGATTTCCTATGTTTTAATTTTATGTGCTAGAAAAAATCAAAGTCACATTGTGGTAGAGGCTATACAAATATAATAAGGGTATAAATCATGTAGCCTAATTTTAGACAGCTATTGAGAGAATATAGAGAGTTAAGATAACTTGATAGTAAATGGAGAGCTAATATTCCTTTTGGGAGAAAATTTTCTTTGTGTCCAATTCAGGGTAGTATAGAAGGGTATGTTTTTCCCCATTGAATCCAAGAGGAGTCTGGACAACCACATCACAGGCTCCTCACTCAGTGAGTCCATCTCTGCTCCAAAGCAGTTAGATACAGAAGCAAAAATGGATTCAGGCACTGAGATGACAGTGTAGGTGAAATTTAGGTACTTGGGGCCAATAAAACTATCCAAAAACTCCCATTTAACATCAGGAGAAGCCAAATGCTGCTTTCCTACATTTCGTAGTCATGAGCCAAAGGCAGACAATAGGCTGGAGATACAAGAGTATCCATGTTTTATAGATGAAGTATAGAGGACAAAGGCTATATTTAGAAGACTAAAAATACTGAAAGCTTTTGAAAATGTGTCTGTGGGTATTGGTGTTACACATTTATTTATTCTTGGTCATATCTTCTCTTCGTAAATAGAAATCTTGTTTCAGAAGCAGAAGTTTTCCATTAGTCCTGTATGGTAACCTTATTCTTCATTAAAAGTTCACTGCATTTTTGAGTATAGTTTTTATATATTAATAAAATTAGTTGGGACCTTTTGTCAAAGTCAACCACACTTATGAAAATCCTCAAGGCTATGACCATCTTCCACAAGCCATAGCAGTATCCAGGTGCCATGTAGTCACACAGTCTGTGAGACAGTTCCCTTTCAGGAAACCTTAGGCTTACTGTGCCAGCTCTGCAAATTTGCATGTACTGATGTTGTCTGAGAAATCCCAAAGTGGTATACAGCAGCACTGTTTGCTGGGCCTTTGTGCTGTAAGCATCCCAGTGCCTTTTTAATCTTGAGTTTCTTACCCAGGAAATCTGTACAAAGGCAAAGAATTTAACCCAAGAGAAGCTCATTCAGCAGTTTGACCACTGATCTTCTCTTCCTCTCTGGACATGTGATTTTTCTGAAAATATTTTTGAGGATGAGAACTTACAACAGTCAGAGTAGTACAACCAGAGTAGTGCTACCATGGACTGGCTTTCTGGAATCTAACACAATGAAGCTCTTGTCTCAAATCAGGAGATCTTACCGACAGTGGTTATATAAAAATTTAGAGACAATATTCATTGTTAAGAATTATGAAAAATATCCTCATATTCTCATAAGAGGTAGTCTTTGTGTCTTGCCAAAGGTCATCTTCTTTCTTAAGCTATTACGCAGTAAATTGTTGCCTGTTTACATACTTTACTGCTGGCCTATAATCTTAGAGCTGTAGCTTTTCATAACATTGCATATAACTTGTTTTGAAAGAAAAGGCCTAAAACAAATATAAATTGCCATAGAAGGCTGTATTACTTTACAAATTCACCTTTAATTAAATACACCAAAATAAGACCTTTGCAAAGTACATATTTCAACAAAGTGACTTATTTTGGAAACCAATTTCTCTGTGCTTGGAAAAACACTTAAAAAGAAATGGAAGCATTACCTTGGCTGATGTTTCAAACCAGCCCACGAACCCATTTTCTTTGCAGAACTGATCCATCTTGATGCCGTTGTTCATAAGAACATCTATTCCCTGGTCACATTTGTTTGCTAACAGGACCGTTGGCACAGGTTTGCCATTTGGAAGAACCAGCTTAGAGTCCAAATCCTCCTTCCATTTTGTCACTGCTTCAAATGTTGCGGGTCTTGTAACATCAAAGACAATGAACGCCCCCATGGCCTCTCTGTAATAGACCCTGGTCATGTTTCCAAATCTTTCCTGACCTGTGATCATGAATGTGGGGAGAAAAAAAAAAAATAATTGTAAAAATCACTGTTTCCAGTCTAAGTCAATATTTCACATACCAGGTTTTCTAATAGAATATTACTGAAGGTAGGGCTTGATTTTGTAAGTAAGTCTGACACCTCTGGAAGGGTACTATTTATCTAAAGAATGATAAGTAGAGTACTAAACTCATTTGTATGAAAATGTGAGTACAGCAGAAAAAGGAGTTTTAAAGCAAACATACAAGGAAATGTAATAAATTTATGACAAGTTTGAACTTCAGTGTACAGTCTTATTAAGCTGCCAGATTTCTGTGGACAGTACTCAGACTCTTGGTGTACATCACAGGAATTTAAACGACTCACAAAACATCTAGGTATAAGATTTGAAGCTCCTTGATACTACAGTATTATGTGGGAAACATCTAATGCAGTTGATCTCACGCGTGACAGAAAGTCCCACACAGTTTCATGCAAGTGATTTTAGTAAACAGTAACTTAATTAAGCTCTGGAACCATATCAGGCATTAGAGTCATTATGAGCCTACTGTCACTGGCAAAGTAAAACACAGAAGTGCAAAAGGTGTATTTAAAGCTTTACAAAAGTGGAAAGCATTATCAGAAAACAGAAAACCGCTGTAGTAATACAAGGAGACATATAGCTCCAGTAAGAGGAACTGGGAGGAAAAGTTTTACATTAGATGTGTTCTTAAGTTTTATAGCTTTATTTGCTGAATTCAAAGGGTTGTGTGGAAAGGTATTTAGGGGTCTTCTTTCTTTCGCCTTTTTTGTTTGTTTGTTTGTTAATGATTTTTTAATGTTGTTTGATTTTTTTAATGATTGTTAACGTTAATGATGTCAGGATATGATATGATATGATATGATATGATATGATATGATATGATATGATATGATATGATATGATATGATATGATATGATATGATATGTTGATCATCTGTGTTGTTTTTTAATATTTATGCTGTTTTCATGGGAAATTTGGCATATGTATATATATATATTTCCAAGAATGGAAATAAAGCACACATAATTTTCCATATTTGAAAAAATAAAAACTTAAAAGAAATCATTGATCTCACTGCTGAGCTGTGATCCCCAAAAGGAATAATTATAAATGCTTGAAACATCTCAAAGTAACAGCAGATTTAAGTAAGACAGCCATTGTATTTAACCATATGTTTCCATATCTGAGAAAACATGCTATGAAAATAGACAATACTCCATGGAAGCCTGTTTCTAGCCTGATTTTCCTAATGTGCATAGTTTTGAGTGGGTTATGAAGACAAGAAGATTGCCTGTCTGTCTGACCCCAAGAAGTTTACCTGTAGAGGTTTTATGTGATGGAATTTGTGCTGTCAAATGTAAAGCTGGGATGAGACCTGATGTGTCCTGATTGCTGGGCTTCTAAGCCATGCAGTTTCATTTAATCAAAATGACACTGACCAGACATACTTAGGGCCAGCCCCTGGAATTTAATGCATGTTATGGAGCCAACACCATCTATTTGTGTCATTCATCTTTGGTTTTATGCAATAGTTGTTCTAGCAAACACAAAGTCATTCACATGATACAGAAATCAAAAGCAGATATCTGTCATCCTCAAATTTATTCTAGATTTGTTTTATCTTAAACAAACATTGTTTTCCATTGATAAAGCAAGACAGAAATATAAAAAAAAATCTGAAAAATATAAAGTCTGATTGAAAATTTCTTATGGTCATGCTTTATTAAAACGTCTTATGATTCCTATTAGTGGGCTGATCAGATGAATGGCTAAGTCATGTGTTATTCAACAACCTCCTTGTTGAGCAAATTTTTTTCATCTGCAAGAAGGTACTTTCAAACAAAAGTCAAGGACTGATTAGAATCTCATCAGTGAAGTCAACAGCAACATATACAATTAATTTTTGATGCATATTGCGTTACAGTGATACTTTACACTTCCCATGCAAAGTCTTGAGTTGCTTGCGCTGTAGATGAGATGTAGGTGATGTAAGAATAACTAAACTTGGGCCTTACACATAAACAGCAGTACACAGTTCTCTAAGATAGGTGTGATGTGTTGTTATAGAATATGTATTAAGTTATTAATTTGCAGCACAAAATCCTTCATCACAAACAATGAAGATTAGAGGAATAAAAGGCTCAGAAGATGTGTTCTTCTGGCTAGCGGTGACAAAGTACTGACAAATGGTGTGACTGATGGGTCTGGAGAGCAAGTCTTACTAGGAGCGGCTGAGGGAGCTGGGATTGTTCAGCCTGGAGAAGAGGAGGCTCAGGGGCAACCTTATCGCACTCTACAGGTACCCTAAAGGAGGCTGTAGCAAGGTGGGGGTTGGTCTATTCTCCCACGTGCCTGGTGACAGGACGAGGGGGAATGGGCTAAAGTTGCACCAGGGGAGGTTTAGGTTGGATATTAGGAAAAACCTATTTACCGAAAGGGTTGTTAGGCATTGGAATGGGCTGCCCAGGGAAGTGGTTCAGGCACCATCCCTGGAGGTCTTTAAAAGACATTTAGATTTAGAGCTTAGTGATATGGTTTAGTGGAGGACTTGTTAGTGTTAGGTCAGAGGTTGGACTTGGTGATCTTGGAGGTCTCTTCCAACCTAGATGATTCTGTGATTCTGTGATTTCTTGTTCTGCTTCCAACTGCATTTGCAGATACCTAGGTTTTCACTCCATGGAAAAGTCCCTGTACTAGTAAAATCAACTTTATGCAGGCAGACAGAGCTCACCAACTTCCATTACAAATCACCTCAGAGAAAGAGAATGAATGGAGCTGGTGACTGAATGTTAATTTGTATTCAGATGACTGAATATTAATATATGAACATATTTAGCATAAAGATATTATGAAGCTTTGAAAAGAGGTGGTTTGTAGCCACAGACATTCAGCTTTATGTCATTTGCATAATGGCTTCACTCTTATTTAGATTACATTGTGAAAAGGGGATCTCTGTGTTTGTGTTGTGCTTCAAGTACAAAATATTTTATCAAAGCACCTGGGAAGACTCTTCTTCCAAAGATTCCAAATTAGTTGAACAAATAGTTATCTTAGTAGATGAGGTTCCTAAAACCATTTCTCTTAGCAGAATTACTCATGAAAATAGGCACCATTTGATGGTGTCAGAATGTGGACTTGTGTTTTCAGAAACACAATGGCTTAGGCAGTAATTATGTTGCAAATTAGGTCAACCATTAGGTATTCAGTGGTATTCCAAAAGCAGCCTTGAACATTAGAACCTACTTTACTGCATGAGGGACTGAGGCAGGTGGGTTTTGCTTTTTGTAGGAAGGGTCAGAAACTTGTGAAACGCTTGTTTGATCTGGCCCATTGGGCTTTGCTGTACCTCTTGCAAGGCCACTGGCATCTGGCATCAGGCCCATGAGTCTGGTAGCTTTTGCCCACTGAGATGGTGCTCTATGGTGGGATTCATCAGCCCTAACTTAGGTTCTAAAAAATTAATTCTCTATCTAAGATTAGGGTCCCTTTGTAGTCAGGGACTGAGAAGAGATATCTAGAGGACATATTCTCAGCAAGGACAGACATTTAAGAGAAGTCACATAAGCTTCCATATGGAGGTATTTACGCTCTGCCCTTGACACCCTGGTGAGCCCAAGGTGGCTAGCTTACACTCAGTTCAGGAAAAGATGTCTAATTGTTAAACCAGATGAATCTTACTCCACTTTGAAGTCATCCCAAAGAGATGAAGGTGCCAAAGCAACAAGATTTCCATTAAAGGGAAGGACTTCCTGTGTGAATGGTACCTGTCCACACTTTTATATTGATCTCAGAGACTTCTGTAGCAGGGTAAGGTATCATTTAATAAGCTTAAAGCAATCAGCATCTGAACAATTGTAGTTTATAAAAATGCACACTGCATAAGCATGACTTCTACAGAACTGCAATCTCCACTAACCACTATTATCTTTGATAAAGTTATAAAAAAGTATGAGAAAGTGCTAAAACTCAGATAATTTCCACCATAATATCTGAAAAAATAGTGTAGATAAAAATTGATTATAATTGTCTAATGCTCAGTTTTACTGTGGCTTTTACTTCTTACTACTATCCCTCATCCTAGGAGGGAAAAGCTTCTGGGATCCACACGGCTTTACACAGAGAGCCTTTAGCCAACACTGAAAAGCTGGAAAATGTGAAAAAGGATTAAACATTTTTTATCTTCTACTTCAAAACAACTTTCAGAATTTTGACTCTTCAAGTTAAGTCATTGACTTTGTGGAAGCAAGACTGAAACATAAACCAGACTAAAAAACACCCCATACTGAGCACATGAGAATGTGGAGAAGCAGGCTCTGAGCTGGATCAGGCCCACAGATCCCATCAAATCCCTGCCAAAATAAAACTGTCACAGTGAGGGACTTATTTGTGATTGCAGAACAGTGATTTCAAGGTACCTTAGCCTAGAAATCACCATGACTATCTTATTTATGCATATGTACTGAAATGCTTAGCAGCCACTAAAATCCTAAACCATTGAGGATGTACAGTGCCTCGTATCTGTGAATGGCCTGTTTAGTCCTTGTGGAGTATACTGGTCCCCAAAACTTCACAACTATTCAGACATTTGACTATATCTAAGCAAATACCATTGTTTTTGAATGTGACAATTGCAGGGAGAGGAAATCAAACTGGTCTTTTGTTACCAGTATTGTGTGAATGTCTCCAATGCAGTGGACCAACCATTTATGAGACGAGATCCAGCCTTGTGAAAGTAAACCAAGCTATTTTTGGTAGCAATGAATAATCCAGCCCACACATGTCCAGCAGAAGGGGTAACGGCAGTGATGCCTGCTCTGAAAAAGTAGCTGGGGAGTGGGAGGCTCTGAATGCTGCCCTCTGCCCCTTGTGACTCTCCCAGAGAGCTGCTCCCTTGGACTTCCTGTCTGCAACAGTTGGCTTCATCAAAAATGGTTCCACTCTGCATCTGCAGGACCACCCCACCGCAGGAGGGAAGCCTACAGTAATCCTATCTTGTAAGAACCTTGTTGCAAATATGACTAAGTATTTCCTTTAAATCTGCCCTTCCAACAATCTGTCCACAAATTTAAAGGATGATCACATAGAGGTAACAGAACTGCTAAAGAAACAGAACAAAACGAAAGACAGAGGATCAATATTTAAAGATATTTGACACAACAGTAGAGGTGATAGAACACTTCAAGAGGGACAAGAACACCATAACAGAGAGTTTGGGACATTCAGTGAAATAAAATGGATGAAATTAAAGACAATGAGAAATTTACCATGTGTATCTTCTCCCACACAAAACAGCAAACATTCAGTCACCTGAATTATTAGACACTTCACTGGATCAGACATAAATTAGTATATTCTAATGCCAGTATGCTGTTACAGACATCATAACATGAGAAGCCATGAATTTTTATCCAACTATTCCTGTCTTACAGCCATAGCTTTAGGAACAGACATATTATTTCTCCAAAAACAAAAACAAAACCAAACAAACAACAAAGCCAATGTAATAATATGTGAAGAACAACCAATTTATCTTAGAATTATTTTTTCTAGTGATTAGTTATTGTTCAGCATTTGTCTCTCTTGTAAAAAAATGCATGCTCAACATTTAGCTATTAGATCTTATTTTAGTTTTGTTTACCAAATTAAGGGATACACAATAATATATTACAGAAAAATATATGGTATTTCACTATGAAATGAGATGGCACCAAACAAATTTTCTTTCTTCCTGTTATATCTCATAGGAGGTACGTAATGGGTAAAATTGGTCCTTCTATGGATGGAGTGCACCACTCCTCCCATGAAATCACCAGGTATTTAAATCTTACTAATAACATAGATAAGCTTGATGCTAGTTTTACTCAAAACATTTTTGAGAAAATTATTTATATATTGTTAAAAAATTTACTACCTACTGATGCACACAGTCAAGTGCAAGGAAGAATACACATTATGCTCAGTAGTAGCGTTCACTGGAGCATAATGAAGGGGGAGGCTAGGATGTGAGAGATGCAAAAATACCTGAAATATATATATTTATATGTTTATATTTATATAAAAGTATCAATATGAAATGTTATTAACACATTTTCAGCATTTGTTTCAATTAAAAATATCCTAAATGCTAAGCCAACATCCTTAGTCTTGGTTAAGGAGAGAAAATGTATTGCTTTACCCCTAAAGCTAAGCATGACCTAATAACAAGGATTCAAGCAAAAGACAGGGATTGTTCTGAAACCAGATATTGTTTTTATCCCCTCCTACTTCCACATATCTGTGTTTTGCACACAGTGACATATGAAAGCCACAGCCAGGGGAAAACACTTCCATTCCCTCCGTAAGCCCAATCAGTTTCATTTCGTTTTCATTTTGAAACAACTTTTTTTCACATCAGCCAGATGCCATATTTGTTGTCTATGCCAGCACCACACTGATCTGAATTCAGAATGTTGCTTGCAGAACTTAATTTCTATGTATAGCCATCAACAGCTAAAGCTCCTTACACAGAAGCCATTAAAACTGAGACAGCAACTCTGTTTATTACTGGCCGCTGTCTTGACCTTCACAGAGATGCTTTGAATTGAGCAATTCATATGAAATTTAGTACTATGCTGTAATTCTCTCTGTCATGTGTGATAACTCAGAAAGCATGCTAGTCATTCAGTACTACAACTCGGTGTAATTGCTTCTGCAGCCTGACTGAAAGCTACATCATATGATCTGCCAGCACATGATTAGTAGTGTAATAAATCTCTGAAACAAAGCATGCAAAATACATTCGTTAAGTCCCCAATGTACTCAGAATTTACTATTAAGGGCTTTTTTTTTTTTTCTCATGCAGAAAAGTTTTGCTGAATGTGTACATATTTATCGTTATAATCAGTCACTGGTGAGCAATAAAAGCAATGATTTCCCCATTATTCCAACCTGTAATAAAAAACAAAACAAAACAACAGCAACAATAACAACAACAACAAAACAGGTTTATCTACTATCATAAACCCCCCAAATTATATTATTGTGTAAAAAAAAAAAAAATGCTGAGGATATGCACATTTTGTATAACACAGTGTTGTTGCATAAGTTTTAGTACCTTGGTGCTAAATTCAGAGCTCAGATATGAACTAGCTAAGCGTAGAAGAAAGGCACTCCCTCCGTTGATAAGAATGTTAAGAATTTTCCTATTCCACTGGTTTTACTATGTACAACTCCAGACTTGAACCCACAGGCTGGCACAGCTGCCTAACAGCTGATGTAATTTTCACCTTCATTCCCTACTTCACGAACATAACTTCTTATTTTAGCTGAGTTTAAAAAATGCCATCATTTTTGCTGTAAGATACTGTGTTATTGCTGAACTTGGATTCTCATGTACACTACATGAAAAATGATTACTTATATCATGTAAAAAATGCCATGCACAACTTCTATTTTGTACTCTGAATCAAAAGTGGTTCATTCCTAGGAAGGGATGTGGCAAGAAGAAGAAGCTGTGGTTTTAGTTGGAAGCTATGTATAAAAAATCTGGAACACTGATTGCAACAATGTCAATTCTGTATTTTTTAAATAATGCAGGCATGCAAGGATGGATGGACTTCTTTACTCTTTTTCTCCCCCAGAGCATAAAGTACCTTTTTTTGCTTTGTGTTAGAAAAAAGAACAAGTAAACCTGAGTAAATAAATTCTAACAAAGAGTTGCCAAATACAAACACTAGTCTTTTCAAAGTGTGTCAGAAGTTTTTACATTTCATTGGACATAAGGAATTGGGCACAAGGAACATAGGATGGAGAGGATGAGGAAGTAAGGAAGGAAGTAAGGAAGGAAGGAAGGAAGGAAGGAAGGGAGGGAGGGAGTGAGGGAGGAAGGAAGGAAGGGAGGAAGGGAGGAAAGTAGGTATTGTGATCAGGTAACCCTGATATATTTTTTCCTCATTTTTTAACTATAAAAATCGTATTAACCGTCTTACTTAATCCCTCATCTCTTCCACTAAATTAAATAGCCACAACAAGAAATTCTTGTCAGCCTCCCTCCCATCACAGAGATCTCTTAGTATAATGATGTGGCAGCTGCAGGGGAAGAATCGGGCCATTCAGAGAGAGGAGACCGTGTCTGAGGGCTCGGGAGAAAAATCAGACAAGACAGGTTTTGCTCTGACATCCCTTTTCTGTGGGTCTGCTGGCTTTAAGGAAACTCCAAAATTTCAAGGTGCCCTGAAGTTCTTTCTCCTCAGTCTCCTCTCCCTCATTGCACAGGTAACTTAAAGATTAGAACAAATGAACTTGGGTCTATATTTTGTACTGTCTCTAGATGGGTTACAGGGCACAGGGTTCCCTTCTGTACTCACCCGCAATATCCCAGAGCTGCAGCCGTACCACAGTCTCAGCATCCCAGCTGAGGACCTTCAAGGCAAAGTCCACACCGATGGTGGCCCGGTAGTGTGGGGAGAAGTTCTGGTGGACATAGCGTTTGATGATGCTGGTTTTGCCCACTCCCAGGTCCCCAATCACCAGCAGCTTGTAGAGGTGCTCCTTCTGATTGTGCTTCTGCATCTTTCCTGTTGCTGCGACTGCTCCCTGCAAACTGATTGCATGCTCTGCCCCAGGAATCCTGCCAGCCCGAGGGGAAGAGAGGGAAAGAGGAGCCAGGGAGGGAAGTGAAGAAGGTAGGTGGAGGCTCCTTCCCTTTGTACAGAAGCAGGATCACCAGGTCCAGCAGGCAGCCCTGCCGGGAGATGAAGTAAGCAAGGGACTCGGGGAAGAAAAGTCTCCCAGAAAGTTCAGTGTGTACATGTGTAAAGGTCAGCACGAGGTGTGTCTGGGATTAGTCTGACTGCTAAAGACTTTGCAGGAAAATTAGTGCCACAGTCCTGTTCCCTGTTTCACTCCTCACTGCAAGGACAGTGTTTCTATTGTACACTAGTTTTGCAAGCTTTTTTTTTAACCACTGTCTTCTTGGTGATAATTTTTTACCCCCTGCTCATTTCCAGACATGTTTAAAATGACAATCACCACAAAAAAGGCAGAAATCTCCTTTCAGGATGTCACCCCTCCATTAAAGTGTAAAAATTAAACCAACGTGACTAACTTCAGATGTGATTTTTTTTAATTTTTTTTTAATCAATGTAAGTCAGTGTGAATTCACTTATATCTCTAGAAGTGGCAGTTAATAACAATATAAAACATCTTTACATTTTTCCATGCTAGGCAGGATGTGTGAATTTAATTATAACAGATACATATTTTTAATTTGTTTTAACATAATAATTTGTTATCATCTGTCTGTACCGATATTCATGCTCAAATCTGCTGAATGCAGTACATGGCTCATACTTTGTGTTTTCATACAACAGGAATCTAAAATGCAAAAAATCTAGAAGATTTATCCCATGACTCTGATAATTAGAAGTTATGAAAGCATAAAAGCATTAGAGCATGTGAATGCCAGTGTCTCAACGATTCTCTATTTTTCAATATGAGTGATATCAAACTTACAAACAATTAAAAATATTTGAGTAAATCATTCCATTGACATGATTGACCCTATCTTTTAAATGAAAATTACAGTGACAGTTTCAATTAGGCAGCTTTGTTGGCAACCTTTATCTGCTGCCTTGAGATATTTGAACCGTTTAACAGTTTTGATAGCAAACTCCCATAATTTTGATATTGTGTGAAACTCATCCGTGAATGATTTTAACTTTTATCAATGACAGTAATAAAATGAAAAGATATTATACACTTACTGAAATACCATTTAATGGAGCTCTTATCCAAATGTGCACTGAAATGGCATTAGGAATTTGTCATCTATCCAAAAGCTAGATTTTAGAAGACAAAGAGTTCAGAGTACCATTAGGAACATTTATGTTATGTACTGTTTTATAATCACTTTTTAAACTCAAAAGTTTGTTTATATACACATATATGGAAAAGTGTAGTTTGAGGATTAAAAAAAAAAGTATTTTTTTTTCCTTGAAACTTTTTATTTTTAATAAAAGGTCTTTGACACTTTACAAAAGTAAGCTGTGATTTGTATACTTCTGTTTGGAGAGAAAATTATGAAGGGATTAGCTTTGTTAGCTAAGGGCATCATTAAAGACTGCAATTTGAGAAGCAAATCATTTCACTCCTCTCAGCTACTACCTTTGTGTGATTCAAGCTTATTATCTTTGCTATCTGGCAGTGTGCAAGCTGTGACTCTTGCCTTCCTAGCACTGCCATTTTCAGAGTATCCACTACCACAATTCAAAGTGCTTACAGTTCCTCTCTAAAGTTGAAGATTCCTGTTTTACAGGTTAGAAAAGAACAGGCTTGGATTGTTTAGATACTCTTTGATATGCCAATGCTCAGAAAACAGTGCACGAAACCTAGCTGTGAGCAGATATTACTTAGGTAACCATCTCTACAGTCTTATTCTGTTAGTGAGTTTAGTAAGAGATTGGCCTACAACCAGAAGCATGAGGCTTTACCTCCCTTCCAAAGTTTTTGTTAGCATTAGCTATAATAACTGAATAATCACATTATTTAGGTTACCAATTCTTCTTTGAAACTAGTTAAATTCTTGGCCCCAGCAACACCCTGGTACAATGAGCTCCTCACAGGCTAAATCCAGGTCACCCCAGGATGGCAGCAGGGCCACGAGTGAGGTGTTCAGATGTGGGGTGAGCATGTAAGAACCTCCATTGCCTTTAGAAGAATGATTCTCTGAGTTAATGTGAAGCACACACCAAAGTGTCTCTCTGATGTACAGCTATATCCAGATCTCCTAATTTTTCTCCATGGTAAATCAGGTTTTATAAATGTCCTTTATAGAAGGCTGCTGAGCTGGGATAAGGCTTTCATCTCTGCTTTAATCCATGTTCTTGCAGGACTGTTCCTGCCTCCTGAACTATGTGTCAGTACTGGTTTGGCATTCGAAGGCACTGGGACAGGGAGGTGTGGATGTACTGCTCATTTGCACAGCTCTGCTGCAGGAATAACAAGCACTGCCACAGAGCAAGGCAGACAGTTTGGGCTGGTTGTGTCTTAAATGATAACTGCAAGACTTGTTTGACAACACTGGCTGATCCCTTTAGGCATAAAACCAGGTTACCATGCCTCAATGATTTGCTGTCCAGGGAAGCGTGCTCAGCCTGGAGCGGATGCAAAGCAATCTGTCTTTGCTGAGACCACAGTTGATGGCAGGTGATATAAAACATACTAGCCTGCATTAACCACCCACAAGTAGATAGTTACCATGGCTCAGATGACACTTGTTAAACCAGGAGATCCTGATGGTGTCTCTGGGTCCTTACTTCAAGTAAGGATCAGGTAAGGACTTCAAGTCCTGGTTCAAGTTTTTCAACAACATCTAGGCAATAAGCACATGTAAACATATTAAAATTTAGGTAATGTTTAAGTGTTTATATTTTGGCTGCCTCTGTTTCCTCTGGTAAAGACATGCATTTTAAATGTTATTAAATCAAAAATTTGAAAATATTCCACATGATACTATGTGTATCTATGTTGTTTTATTTTTATGTTCCTTGTCTAATCACTGTTCTATTTGCCACAATAGAGTCATTCCATGGTCTGCTACCTCTATTTTATGAGCATACTAATACTCTATTTTAATTTGCAGGAATTGATGCCAACTCTACAACTACATTGTAAATAATAATCAAGAAAGCCCCATCAGATTAAGGCATTATGGACTGTGTTGGTCACAGCAGAGAAGCTATGCTCATTTTACAGTGATAATTTACAGGGATTTCTCACTATATCTCTGACATTAGTAGAGATCTTTTCCTCTAGAAGAAGTGATAAAATTCAGGGTGCAATTGCATTGGCAGGACTCAAGGACAATGTAACTGCATCCTGCATTTTATCACTCCTTATCTTTGTGTGGCATTAAAAAAACACAGAAACCACAGAAAAAGATTGCAGTCTTAACTGAGCACTGTGGTTGTCACCAACACACCTTCAAAAAACCACAATGTTGTCTGAAATATTAAAACCATGAGGTGAAAGTTTTTGGCCAAGGAAATAGATTTAAATTATTGGAAATGGATGTACTATAAGGATTGCCATCTAACTAGATACAGCATTTAAACCACAGCTATCATGGTTATACCTGGTAACTTTAAATGCCTTGAAGGGATTGGGATATGACTTACCTATACAAGTGTATACATATACATATATATATGTATATATACATTTACATCTATCTATATACATACAAATTCATCTGACAGAAGATTATCTTATGAAATGCTTTAAAAACACACACACAACATTAAAATTCTATACACATTTCTGCCAGACTTCCATATCCCAATTAATCCTGGGGTATGGATCAAATTCTAAGTTGTTAGCTACACAGAAGACAGTTCATCTTTTATTAATATATTGTCTTCTTCAATTCAGTCACAACGTATTCACTGACTTCATTAGAGGAATGGTTAATCATGGCAAGAATAACCTCTTAGAGAGAAATAGATTGTTTTAACAAAATGGTGCATTTCTCCCAGTTATATTCTTAGAGAAGTAAGATTTAATTAGTTTGGATTTTCCCCTCTTCCATTCCAACTGCTCTTGTGATTAAGACATTTGGTTAAAAATTACTATTGACTCATCAAACATACCCATAGTGGGATGGTTATTGACTTGTCAAACATGGCTAGAGCTCTCCTTTGATTAAATTATGATCTTTCTAACTTATAATTAACTTAGTAGAAAATACACTTTATCAGCAAAGATCCCTCAGGGAATATCTAAACAAATATTTATGCAACCAGTTGAGATACCATTTAGCTTGCTTTTAAGGTCAGATGCCAAGTTATTGTTATATCTCTGACAGTTATTCTCACTCATTTTAAGCA
The DNA here is from genome assembly GCF_964211835.1 of Anser anser. Taxonomy (NCBI): domain Eukaryota; kingdom Metazoa; phylum Chordata; class Aves; order Anseriformes; family Anatidae; genus Anser; species Anser anser. The sequence goes on along the minus strand of NC_139720.1, from coordinate 203,597,217 downwards.
CAGTCTGCACCATGACTAAAAGCACTCAATCAATAGCATAGCAATATGGACTTAATGGGCATGCCCAAGTGTTACTTCCTGAGAATAAACTTTTCCTAACACCCAGCCTAAACCTCCCCTGTCCCATCTCCACGTTGTTCTCTCGGGTCCTGTCGCTGTCCCCAGAGAGCAGAGCTCAGCGCCTGCCCCTCCGCTCCCCTCGTGAGGGAGCTGCAGGCCGCCATGAGGCCTCCCCTCAGCCTGCTCTGCTCTGGGCTGAGCAAACCAAGGGACCTCAACTGCTCTTCATACGTTTTCCCCTCTAGACCCTTCGCTATCTTCATAGCTCTCCTTTGGACACTCTCTGATAGTTTTATGTCCTTTTTATACTGTGGTGCCCCAAACTGCATTTGGTACTTGAGGTGAGAGCTGCATCAGTGCAGAGCAGAGCAGGACAATCCCTCCCTCGACCAGCTAGCAATGCTGTGCCTGATGTACCCCAGGGTCTGGTTGGCCCTTTTGGCTGTCAGGACACACTGCTGACTCAGATTCAACTTATTGATCAAAATGATCAAAATAATGATCCTCCTCTGCAGGTCTGTTTGTCCAGCCTTCTGCCTTTCATGCCCTAGTCTGTACGTACAGCCAGGGTTGCCCCATCACAGATGCAGAATCCAGCACTTGCTCTTGTTAAACTTTGTTAGTGATTGCCTAGCACCATAATTTGTAAAGATTTCTCTGCAAGGCCTTTCGATCCTTGAAGGTGACAACAGCTCCTCCCAATTTAGTGTACATATGTAAACTTACTCAGTATACCTTCAAGTGCTACACCCAAGTCATTTACGGAAAACATTAAAGAGAAAGGGCCCAAAAATGGAGCCCTGGGGAACCACACTAGTGACTAGGATCACTAGTGGAGATTAAAGCCATCTAGGACGTGTGTGTAAGCACAGTCAGTGCTCAAATGCAAACACAAGCTTCTTTTCCAACAGACTCAAAAATAATTAGATACAATTACCTTTTCTCATGGCTGAATTCTGGTAGGTTTTACCTACCTGACTCACATGATCAAATTCTAACAGAGAGCCAAAGATGATTATCTGAATACCTTTGAAGAAGAATTTGTAATATGTTATGGTTTCTTTTTGTTTGTTTGTTTGTTTTCTATTCTCATATAGATCCACACAACCTAATACGTTAAGTCTATCCTTTGAAGCCTGCAGCAAAATCTTTGATGGGTTGCAGTGCATTTTACACCCAGTACATTTGAACAATCACCTGGGAATACGTGAACACAGTGCAACTTGAAAAGCAATAAGGGGTAGGAGAAGAATGTCTGCCATGGATAAAATCTAATAACAGGGGGGTCAGTAATACTCTGAGAAAAGAAAAACTGATTTCTCCTCAAGGCTAAATGGCAGTGGAAACATCATACAGCACAAAATTAGTCTGAAATGTGGCAGTTCCAAATAAGTTTTGCTGTATCTCAGAATCAATAAGCAAAGTGTAAAAGCATCTCAATGAGGTTGTAGACTAAACCATTACATTCATTGTAGAGTTGCTACTATGCAGCTACCAACAAAAGCCTGGATCAAACTGACAGTACAGCAGTTTTCACTCTCCAGTTACTGTGATTTGTGCAGTGAAGACAGAACAGTTGCAATGCTAGACGTACGTATGCATGATGAAGAAATTTTTTGATAGTTATCTGTATTATGACCTTCCACAAGGTTTTGTATGCAATCATCACAGCAGGAGCTTGGTGAGTAGTCAACAGTGTCCTCAACAACAGAACATCACCTTTAAGAACAGAGCTGAATCATATCAGCAAAATTTCTGATTCATGTAGATTTAAGGCTGATTCTTGGAGACTATTATTCTCTAATGGTGCTCACCTAGCATGGACTTTATGTGCAGGAACATTTATAAGGATAGATCCAAAATTAATATGTATTGGTTTAAATCATTTTCTTTGAGGTCTGGGTCCCCACACTGCATATTTATACCTTGGAACAAAACAACAAAAGTTACTTCCTTTACCTGATCAAGGTTCAATGGGAATATAGTTTGCAAGTCATATCTGCTAAAATTTAAAATATCACAGGATCACAGAACTGATGAGGTGGGAAGGTGTTTTGGAAATTGATGAGTCCAACCCCCACGCTCAAAGCAAGGTCAGTGAGAGCAAGTTGCTCAGGGCCACATACAGTTGAGATCTGAGTATCTTCAAGGATGGAAGCTTCACAATCTCTGTGCAACCTGTTCCAATGTTTGACCACAGCCAGAGTAAAAAAAAAATAAAAAAATAAATCTTTTTTCTTCTGTTTAAACAGAATCTCCATCTTTGTCTGCCTTCTTTAAAACCCCTTTTCAGATATTTATACACACTAACAAGACTCCCCCGAGTCTTCTCTTTCTCAGGTTCAAGTCCCAAATCTCTTGGTCTTTTCTCAGTGTTCCAAACACTTAAACTTTGTAGTTCTTTGCCAGACTTAGTCCTCCTTGTTTCTCTTGTACTAGAGAGACCAGCACTGGACACAGCACTCCAGGTGTATCTCCTCAGTGCTAATTACAGGTAAAATATTACCTACACAATGCAGCCCAGGATGATGTTGGCTTCCTTTGCTGCAAGAGACCATCACTGCCTTGGCTTAGGTTCAACTCAGTAGCTGCCAAGACCACAAGGTCTTACTCTACAAAGCTCCTTTCCAACTGGTAATCTGCCAGCATGCTTGTGGTTATTCCTCTCCAGGAACAGAATTTGGCATTTCCCCTTGAACTTCATGAGATTCATCCCTGCTCAGTTCTCCAGCCCCCTGAAGTCCCTCTGTATGGCACCAAACACATCTGGTGTATCAATCACTTTGCATCATCTTCAAAGTTGCAGAGGGTGCAACCTGTCCCATCACTTTTCCCCTGCTCTAAGTATCCTGATCTCCACCCTATCGTGGTCACTGCAGCCAAAGCCACCCCCAAGTTTCACACCTACATATAGGTATTCCTTGTTTGTAAGCATGAGGTACAGCAGTGAAACTTCCCTTATCAGCTCCTCAATCATCTGTGTCAGGAAGTTACCATCAATACATTCCAGAAACCTTCTGCATAGCTCTTGCCCTGTTGGCCCGTCCCTGCAACAGATAATGGGGTGACTGAAAGTCCCCCATGAGGATCAGAGCCTGCAAACCTAAGGTTTCTTCCAGGTGTCTGAGGAAGGGCAAAATATGTAAGAATATTTCTAATACCAAGGAAAATAAAAGATATTCAGAAATAAATTCAGTTTAAGGAACAGGTCCATCTAAATTATTTAGGTCATTATGGGTTAGGAGCCTTACAGTGGTTGACCATCATAAAAGAAATTGAGCAATTTATTCATACAGCACTGCCAGCTGCAATCTTCTTTGTTTCATTTGTCTCCTGCTGTAACTGTCTCAGAAGGGATGGTGCACAGCAAAGCCCCCAGGAGAGCTTTACTGTACTAGAATAGACAGTACAATGGTATTTGGTAAGAAATATCAGATGTCCAGAGGGCCTGATTCTGTGTGGTCCACAGTATCTCATTGAAGACATGAAATATCCACAGTGCCTTGCAGTCAGAGAAATTTGAGACCTGTGGGTATCTCAAAAGAAGAGTTCAGAGGCTTTTAATAGCCGACTGATATGTTGAATTAATCAGATTATTGGAGCAATAGGTTTATAGAATAGTTCATATTGCAGTCAAGTAAGATTCATGCTCCAGTGTTAGTACATTTTATGTCTGGAGAGGCTGAAATGCAGGCAGGCACAAGGAGGTGCTTAATTAGGAGACTGCTGCTCATGAAAGTGAGCAGTAGTATGGGGGCTCTAAAACCCTACAGTATGTCAGACAGTTTATCTGTGCAAGATGTCACTATGATAATAGACACATGCAGAAACAGTAAGGAATCACGTGCAGTTAGGTCTTCAACAGTCCCCTTTCTCTGATATTTGTCCTGTGTTTCTCTTTCTAGTGACTCTCTGTGGCAGGCTACAAAAAGGATTGCTAAACCCTTTGACAGCCTAAAGATCACATCCTTAAGCACTCTCATACCAAGGCTTAGTTCAAGTGAGTCTTTCTTCTCAGGGAAAATTAAACACCCACTACAGACTCAGGTGACGAAGAGTGGGAAAACTGATATCCTCAGGTCTCACCTCAGCTGCAGATGCTGCTACATTCAGCATGCAAGAACTATGGGGAAGTGAGCGGTGACTTCAGCTAGCTTGTTTTACAACATCTAGCACAAGATGCATTGCATACAAACTAATGGCTAAAATGACATCAAAGTTGCCTCACTGGTGACAGGAACAATGCACCCTTGACTGCCAAAACAAGTTGGCAGGAACAGAAGTGCTAGTGGGAATACGTGGAAACTTACAAATCCCAAAGTTATCCATTTGTCTTTTATGGAGTTATGGGCAGCTTTTCTGGTCACTTCTGTGTTGTCTTGAGTGTGCCTGGTCAACATCACTCTGGGATGCATGTGCTATTAGTTTCCTCTTCCTGAGGTCACATTGGCAGTTCTTGTAAAGAAAGTATTGATCCAAACATATGAAAATTATAAACACCAGTCTTGAAAACACCTGTAAAAGGCACAGTTGTGCAAAGCAGACAGCACCGAGGGCAATTTTCAACATCTTTCTGGTATGCTTAATAAGTTCTGCCGAACCACAGGCATCTGTCTACCTGAACAGGGAGGGCAGATCCTGGCCTCTTACTCATTCAGACTGATGTTTGGTGGCCTGAGTCTCCATGTCATTCATGACATCATGTCACATGGCTCACTGTAAGTAACATTTATCTGCCTAAGAATAAAGTGCCTGAAAATTACAGACAGTTTCCTGAACTACCATCCTGGTTTCTTTCTTCTAGTGACAACTTAATATTTGCAGAAATTCACCCCAGCTTATTGAAGAGTTTTCCATGGTTAGTCAAGATTCACAATCACAGATGGACACTGGTACCCCATCATTACTGATGCTTACTGTGTCTTATCAGAGACTAACCCCCAATGTTCAGATGTAAGAGCATGACATGCAAATGAAATGCAACATGAGTAATGACCCAGTTCTGAGAATTTCTAAATGAGCAGCAACCTCTCCTCCATTTCTGATTGCAGAGCTGCAGAGACATACTGAACTGCGCACCTATTACCTTTCGGGGACACATCACACTGCCATTCACAGGCAAGACTGAAACATTATTATTGCTGCTTTCAAGAGAAAGGTCAAGAAAGACGGAATTGCTTTATACTTGCAGAGATGAGGGTTGTTTTTCCTAGGGAAAAAAAAAAGGCGGGGGGGGGAGACACTTGTTCTCCATTTTCTTCCTAAGAAAGTATGATGATTCTGGACATTTTTACACAGAAATGTTAGTCCTATTGTTAATTTAAAAAAAAAATAAAAAAAATCTTGAAGCACATTATAAATGTATTACCACAGCATTTCACTTGCATGAGGAGCTAAACCTCAGATCTGATTATATGTCCACACTGTCCTCAGTTAGAATGGCTTTTATTAATGGCATAGCAAAATTAATAGTGGCAAAGCAAAATTAATAGTGGTCTCTTCACAAGGGAGCCAGATCTTCACCTGATGTATTCCAGCCAGGCTACATCAAAGTTTCTGCTCCAAAAACCTCCCTTTGCTTTCAGACACGCAATGGCCTCAGTGTAACATGAAGGTCTGCATGATCCTCCAAGAGCACAACCAGACACTGAGCTGACCATAAAGAGGAACAGAACTCCTGCCTTGGCCACATCAGACAATGTGGTTGCACCTTTCTCAGTCTACCACAAGGAAATGGGATCTTAAAGGTAGGTTTTAGTGCAATGGGATTTAGAACAAAGCCATGGTTTGTGAAATTCAGAGAGATCTTTTTGCAGCACAGGTACATATTCCTTTAATCTTGCTCGCCACAATCTTGCTGCTCCTTCAAGAGGTCTTCCCTTCTCCACCAGTCTCACTCATGCTCCAGGGAAGAAGCAACTCATGTGTCCTTCTAGAAGGTGCCACCTAAACCCAAAATAGCAACTAGGAGTCCATTTTACTTCCTATTGCACAAAGGCAATACTTTGAAAAGAAAATAAGACACAATAAAAGTCTTTACAAAGACAGCACTGGGTTTTTGCTCCTTCCACCTTCTATTATTCATTATTTAGCCCACTCTCCAGAACAGTTCTTCAGTGCTCAACAAGAAAGGTTCCTGTGTGGTGAACGCTGCTCGGGCTCTGGATGGTCCTGGTCAGACCTGGTCCTGAAAACCTTATCTCAACAGGCAAGGCAAGCAAAGGTTAGAGATATGGAGGGTAAAGTAATATTGTGTTGATCTCAGTCCATCTGATGAAGGGTTTCCAGACCTTGATGTTTGGCTGCATTCTGAACTGCAAAAAGGAGAGAAAAAAAATCTTTTCTGTTTGTGTATAAAAGTAATGCCAGGACATGCTGCTGAGCAGATGAAACTTCATGCATTTATCAAATCTTCCTTTTTTGTGGCTTTTTATGAACACATTATGAAATAAGAAAAAGTTATTAAGTAATTCAGAAATGCCAGCTTTTTACATTTTTGACCGCTTTTATCCCATTTTTAGCACTCTTTTCAAACAAAAGAAATCATATCCATTTTGAAAGTCATTTTACTGATGAGAGACCTGTCCTTTCCACTGACAACCAGGCTGACAGCTATGTTTCTTGCTATCTATAATTTATGTAAGAGGGCCACCACCTGACATGGCAGATCCAACATTTCTTTTCTTCGTGGAAGTGCAATTGCAGAGAAGAGTGTAGGCAAATTAGAAGGTAAACACGAGCTTTGCCATACAGGATCAAAACACCACACAAGTTAATGCTCAGGAACGGGGCTGCACTTGGAGTCCTGTAGCTGAACTCTTAAGCCAGAGATTTTGTAATAATTAACATTGCTTCACTGTAAGCAGCAGCATAGCAAAGCTCAATGCAAGATCTATAGGGGGGAAAGTGATTTTATTTTAAAACATACAGCAACACTCTCACACCCACCTTCTCACAAGTTCTAAAATGTATGTTCAGATAGCCTCTGTACTTATTCCCACATACACCTGAGTGTTTTGGCCAGGTTTCCTTGAAGCAACGGGAAGGGAAAGGCATGCCAGCCACCCAGCCTTCATCTCTTCCTCCGTCTTAGGCTAGCTTTCAGCTGCTGGTTTTGGATGACTCTTTCTTGCACTGTTTAGGATCTGACAAAGGTTGTGTGTGATCCTTGGCCTCTCCATTCTGTCCCACCTCTGTGAAGCACTGGCACAGGCTGCCCAGAGAAGCTGTGGATGCCCCATCCCTGGAGGTGTTCAAGGCCAGGCTGGATGAGGCTTTGAGCAACCTGGTCTGGTGGGAGGTGTCCCTGCCCATGGCAGGGAGGTGGAGCTGGGTGGGCTTTACAGCCCCTTCCAACCCAAACCATTCTGTGATTTGCCTGTTAAAGTATCAACTCTTTTCCCAGATGCTACTATAAAGGATTTGAATTTCTTACCACCACCTCCTAATGGCATAGGTAGATGATATCCTTTTTTCAAACAAAACAAAACAAAAACAAAAAACAGCTCTCTCTTTTAGGTTCCTCCCCTTTGTTACCTGTCAGGGACTTCATGCAGTTGTGCTGGGAACTTAATGCATTGTCAACCCATGTGCAGGGCCATCAGCACTTGCCTTCCTTACAGCTCGTCCCCTGCTATCCCTCCTGGTGTTTCCACACCCAGCCAGTTCCATTCATTTTCCATTTAGAGCTGTTTTAATGCTGCTATTACAAATCTCTGCAATTCAAATGGATAAGAGAAATAACATTAAGTTTTGCTTTGCCAGCATCTTTAATTAAAAAAGAAAAAAAATTAACCTCTCAATGTCACAGCTGAAAAATCAGCCCCCAGCAGTCAGAAAGATGCAATCATCCTATTTCTACTTCTTTCCTCAGGGCAGCACATACAGAAAACAGATACACTCTGTGCAAAACAAAAGCATTGCATTTGTTATATTTTATTATCCCACTGTAGAATTTTATGTATTTGATTTGGCCTTTTAGTCAAGTTCTTGTAATTGATTTCCCCCCACCCACACAACTGGATGCTGTTTCCTGCAGTTATTATCCTGCAGAAAATTTAAACCTGTGCATATAATCCCAAGGTTAATGGAGGGCTTCAGGAAAGGAGGGAGAAACATAACTGAGTGATAAAATTTACATCCTCAACAACCTTATTAATGTCTGAGAGTTAGAAGGAAATCCTTGTGCACAGTGACAATACAGTACAGACTACAGACTTAGTCCCCCTATCTACAAATGTTTAGCTTTTGAGTATACCTATTTATGCCTGAACAGTTACAGTCTGAGGAGAGATGGTCCCAGAATAGGAACACAATTTTAAGTGGTCTCAAGAGATTTACCAAAATTTCAATGCAGGAATGTGGCTCGCAAAGGGGCTGGGAGCAAGAAGAGCAGAGAAGGGAGCCAAAAGGCAGGAGAGTGGTACTTTGGGCACCCTGGTTTCCAGGTGAAGTAGAGGCCTCCCAGGGGTCACAGCGTGCCTGCTTTCAGGAAGGTTTATCTGCTGAGATACTCATTTTTTTCAGTTGACATCATAGATGAGTGAAAACATCTTAAGGAATCCCTGTACACTCCAGACCAAACATCCTATTTGTCTTGGCTAAACATTACCAGAACACAAGAAGAGACCACCATTTTATATTACATTACTGTCACAAGTGTTGAAGCAGCAGAGAGTATTGGTAAAGGTAATTAAACAGTGGTGTCTTTGTTGTTGTTGTTTTTAATGTATACATTTTAGGTATTTTATTTCTTTTGTTAAATAGAATCATAAGGATTCCGTACACTTAACTTTTGGGGAAATTTTTCCCTTACTACACACAGAGCACCAAGGTTGGAATTGTTGGACATTTAAGAATGTACAATATTTTCCAAACTACTGAAATCCTCCTAAGGCAAAGACATCACTTTTAATAACTTTAGTGATCACTTTTAATAACTTTGGTGCTTATGACTGTACTTAAAATTTATCACCTGTGGTACTGCCAAAATGCTATCAGCCCTTCTACACAACCCTTACAAATATTCTCTGAGTATTTAATGAGGTAACCCAGAAGTCCAAAGGATCACTTCAAATATAAACTTGTATATATGTCTTGAAGTGCAAATAGCAAAATTTGCTGGGGGAAGAAAGAGCTAAGCTATCATCCTGGCAAGATGTTACCACAAGAAAGATTCATTTAGCTTGTGCATCTCGTGCTAACTGGCATCTGTAGGATCAAATCAGTCAATACAAATGAAGTGATTAGGAATAATTGGCAGAAATATATGTCAGAGTCTTTCCTCTTACAGATATAGAAAATTCCTGCATATATACATACCTGTTCCACTGTAGCCTGCAAAGAAAGGCTTCAACTTCCCCCCTATTCTGCCACACCTGATATTCAGAGACCTGACAAAAATGGATGCTCTGTTACTATTCTGCACTTGACCACCTGGGGGGGGAGAACCTTCAAACTGATTTAGTGGGTCACTATTAATTTCCCAGCTGCCATTAAATGTTTCTTCAATTTTTTTTTTGATACCTAAACATGCACACACCCACATGCTCACATGCTGCTCTAGCCTACAGTTGCTTCTAGAAACTATAGCAACCAGCAGAGAAACCTCAGCTTGCTTGAACCGCATGCACTGACACTTTTTTCTGATCACACAGTATGCCCTGGGTCTCAGCCAAGAAGGGTGCAAGCCTTTTTGCTTAAAACTTACTGTTCAGAAGAGGTAGGCGAGTACATTTTGTTATTTCATTCTGCAGTCAAAGCCTCTGCCTCTTTTTTTTGGCTATCACATGATGCCCATAACATCCAGAATATGGAAAGGATTTATGAAAAAAAAAAAAAGAACGAACGCTTGGGCTGCTTGGGTTCCCCTCGAGTCACTGGTTCAAACTGAGTTCAACTGTACTTTTAAAAGGCAGCTAAATATACATCTACATGCATAATGCATGTGGTGGGGGCAACCAGAGTTAGTTGTGAACCTGTTTTGGTAGCACCCAAGGGCTTCCTGACCTATCTCATACCCTTCGTTCTACAACTCAAGTGCTGTTTTGCTCTCTACAGCGTTTGTGCAAATGCCGGCGTTAGTAAGGCTGTGCTGTGACACTCAGCAAGGACAGGCATCTCCACACCTGTGATCTGAACAGCCCTCCACTAACACATGAACAGGCCAAGATGACTATTTGCCCAGCTTTGATGCTGCAAATACCATGAGCAAACTTTTGCCCTCCATCTCTGCATCCAGAAGTTGGGTCTTCAATATATTTACCCTACTCCTGCAACACCCCAGGGTTCCCACAAAGTCACTGGCCGGCCTGACAATAGACACCCCAAAAAAAACTTTTATTATAAAGTATTCGAAGTATAATATTCTCCCAGGGTTGTGTGCCATTTTAATAAAGTCCACTGGTGCACATTATGGTTTTTCCTGTCTTCCCAATGGACGCTTGGACCAATACAGCTAAAATTCTCAATCCCAATTTTAGCAGTTTGAATAAATCTAGGAAAAAGTCTCTTCGGTCATTTTAAGTACAGTTTATTGTGTCAAGTTAGACTGACAAGTTGGGAAGCTAGGAGTCACCGTCAATTTTAAGTCCTCAAATCCCACGATGGTCTGGCCAGGTCACCTTAATAAACCACCTACCAGATTTCCCTGAGCAGTTCTTGTACCAGGGAAATGCTCAAACTAGAAGGTCACCCAGCTCCAGAGATGGAGACTCCACCACAGCCCTTGGAAGATTTGCTACACTTGCTGTTTGTTAAACAGCTATAGTTTATTTGTCCTCTGTATGTAACCAATTTCAAAACTGAATTTTTATCCTTTCCTCTGATAAGTTAAATAGATACTTGTTCACTGCAAGACCTATTTGTCAAATGTGTTCTTTATTTCCCCATTTCGAGCTACCCCAGATAATGCAGGTAGAAGTGCTACAAACTACAGTCTCTTAGAAAACTTGAATTGGAGTTGCAAAGTCATATACCTCTTCATTTTGTCTATTTTGCGGGTAGCAGCTTATTTGCTATATTCTGTACTTAGAGCCAAGCTTACCCAACACTTCTCCACTTCTGAGGACCTGGAAGGATACCAGAAGGATTTGCTCTTTGCAACCCAGGATGGGAAACTGTGCCACGGCCACCGTTACGAAAAGGTTTATCAACTCCTGCAGTTGCATTTCTTTTGGCCACTAGGAAGAAAAATCTCTGTTTTTCAGCATCTGGCTCCATAATTTTCTTTCTGTGCTCAGCCTCACAATCCCAAATAAAAGTTGAGAATCCAAATATGTCATGTTGGCCACATAGCCAGCTCCATCAGGCTGATTGCTTGACATTTCTCTGTGCAACTTTGAAATACAGAAAAGAGGGACATTCTCATACTGCAGTCAGCCAGAGGCAAAGAAGTACATCTGATGACAGCTGTCGGGGGCAGCAATGGTGACAGACAGCTCTGAAAACTCTCCCATCCTCAAGTTAGCATCAGTGCAGCTGTCACACAAAAGCAGTGACAGGTATATAGACAGACACAGGAATTTCTAACAGAAGAAGATATAATATTTTTTAAAACACATGTAGCTAACATGAATAAAGGTATGGTGAACAGCAGGTCTTTATATTAATAATGCTACAAGTGTCAGCAGTAGTTTGGTGATAATGAGTCAATTAGGATCCAATTTCTAATGGCTGATGCACTGTAAAACTAATAAGGATGACCTAGCTTTTATATCTGTTCTCAAACTAATCTCCTTAATACCAGAGATATTAAAGAAATCCAAGATCCTAGCACCTCCATGCAAAGCTGTAACTTCAGGAAGATTGCTCTTTGACATTCAAAATGCATTGTACCCGTGTAGTGAACCTACTGGCTTTCACAGGTGACAGAACAAACCTGCAGATCACTTACACATAGAAGACCATCTTCTGTACCTCATAAGAGTTTATACTTGTGTCAACATGGCTGCATACATACAGAAAAGCTGTCATCCAAATTAGGTCAAGCTGTGGAGTTTTAACACCAATATAGCAGGCAGCACACTGCTGGCATTGCAGTACGGCCAGTATTGTTGTCTTCCATAATGACAGCACAGGCAACAATTTCTTTCATTCTTGATTGCTTTGTTTCAAGCAATTTTCAGCTTTAGTTTTATTACTGTAACTCAAATCAATCCCTGCTTAAAGGTTGTTGGGTGACCTACTGAGAGTTGTTTATCAGCACATGAACTATCACACCACTTCATTATGCATGGTAACACAGCAGACACAAACCATGCATAGATTGCTTAGGGAAAACAACCCCTGCCATCCCTCTCCCTGTTCCACAAAAGGGGAAAGGAGAGCAGTATTGCCTCCCCCCACCCCAGCAACATTTTTCCCAGGGAAAGCACTAGTATGGGAGGAAATCGGAAGAGAACACAAAAGAAAATGTATGCATGGTTGTGCGTTTCAGGCAAATAGTTGTGTGGGAGAACTACATATCCTCCTGGTGTAATGCACCCCCTACCACAGCATTAAGTTATTACAGGACATAGCCCAGTTTTGCAGCACTATCACATAACCCAAGTGGGAAGGTGGGAAGGAACATGTTGAAAGTGCCCTGCTCTTCTCTCCCACCCCTACTTGCCTCAGCTAGTAAGATCCAGTAGACAATATAAACTATTCTTGAGAATCTCATTAACATGGTTTGATACTTTTTGGCAGGGAGGTTCAAAAAGAACAGCCAAAAACACAAAGCCATTCTTCCCCTGTTCCTCAGTAAAAGCAAATTTGAGTCAAGTTCTTGAAGTAAAAGAGAGTCTTCCCACCTAAGTTAAATGAAACATTTTGATTACAAACAGACAAGCAATGCATTTATAAAGTTCCCCATGCCCTTAAAAAAAAAAAAAAGGAAAACAAGGATGTATTTTATACATATATATATATAAAATACTGTTTTAGTTATTAGTTGTTGTAGCAGATTACCGAAGTTATCTTCTACTCAAGAAACAAGGTCTCCTCACCTGTAAGCCACTCATACCTACTGATGGGAACAACAAAGACCAGTACTGCAATACCTAAGTACTGTTGTTAAGTTTCATCTAGAAAGAAATGGCTCATTCCAAGTGTTGCAACCCCCTCCTCAATGCCATTCTTCTACTCTGCATATTTAAAGTTAATAAGGCAAGAGATGAACAGAGATTACTGAGGAACTAGCCAGTTCCAACTAACAAGTTGTCCCTTATCCACAGCAAGGACTACCAGGCTCCTGGACAATCTTGCTTGGCATTGCCAAATTTGCCTGGTGTTGCTGAACCTTGGTCTCACTTGGATGATTTTTAGTTCATCTCCCCTCTCATCCTCCTTCCCCATCAGTTTACATCCTGCTAAAGGAACAAGTTCTTAACAAGTTCAAAACTTAGGATAGGTCACAGAAATAAAGAACTAACTAATTCCACAAGTACAAACTCCTATTGGAATGGGGTATTTTTTATTGAACTCTGAGATGATCAATTGCAAAGCACAGCAATAAAATCTGGAACTGGAACATTTAGTAACAGCCCAAAACACAGAATTGATTTTTGTCATAAGGATTTAACTTGCAGCTTTTGCAGGACACTTAAAGCTTTAAAATTTCCTTTTAATCAATGAAATTGCCCACTCTCTCCCCAGTGCACACTTAAGTTCTAAATTGCAGTGACTTCATGATTTCTGAGAAATAAGGCACTACAGTGTCCTTTCAGAGTAGCTGCAGATTATCATAGCAGTTGCTTCCCTCTGATATCTGAACTGCAAGATTTTCCATGGAAGAAAACGCAAATGGTGACTGAAACAAAAAGGTTTATCTAATGATGAATAACCATCACCACCGTTAGCAAAATGGCAATTGCATTCTAGGTGATCTACTGTCAGATTCCAGAGAGGAAGCCTACAGTACACACAGAAGAGCTTACAGTATTCATACTCTCTCCCAGGAAAACTGTTGTCTCTGTTCTGGAAAATTTTATTAAAGCTCTCGTGTTTAAGCTAGGGTACAGATTTCAATCATAGTCTCTTAAAAAAACACAATGGTATGTTCTTATGGCTGGGAATTTGCTTCTCAGACAAAGGCACTGGATGAACACTTCCGCATTTATAGTTTTGGGATAGGAGTTGCAGCCACTGCAATGCTTTCAATTGCACATTCATCCGTGCCACGGCGGATTCTGAAGTAACCATCTTCTCCCCATGAGGTGCCCCAACTGTTCTTGACAATCCAGAACTTCTCACCACTTTTGGGGTCTTTACCGTAGCCCACCAGCAAGACAGCATGATTAGTCAGTTCAAAAGGGTTGAAGTCATCCTTCAGCCCAGTGTGATGGTAGATTCCCTCTTTATAAAGCATGAAATCATCATAAACTTCAAAGGCAACAGCCATTGGCCCACCCAGAACAAGCTCGAGTTTCATCAGGGCTTCATTGCAGCCACCATAGAAACCACCAACATAGTGGTACTCAGAAGTGTAGTAGTGGTAACAGCTACGCTTGAACAGACATGGAGAATCTTGGGCTGTGTAAGGGAAGCAGTCCTCTTCCACCACACCAAAGTCTTGGACATATTTCCCAGCAATGAGGTATGGGAAACCACCATCACAACCTAAAGAAAAAAATATCTGGTTAATTCCCTTGCAGAGTTATTTGATATAGGAGAATTTCCTACTCAAATCTTGGAACACTTACAGATTACAGTATTGAACACAAGCTGCAGTGACTCTGATAATCCTAGTATTCCAGTTAGATATAGCTATCTTTCTAAAACACACAAAATAAAATTCAGAGCACATTGGAGCTGTACTAGGAACACAAATGCATGGACCACCTCCTCATCCATTTGCTCCTGACACCCCATCAGGAACAGAAGTTAGTTACATGCTGTAAAAAAGCTGTCATATACGGGGTACCATCCTTCCTTTGGAAATTTGAAGCCTTAGTCATTGCTTTTGCTCATCTCCCCCTCCCCATATGTTCCCTCTCTCTGAATATGCTTTTGGGATATTTGGTTCCTCTTTCTAGGCATGCATTGGAACCTAGATGTGTTTTAGCCCTGTTCCTTCGATCTCTGTTCTCCATCTCTCAGGTAGATCTACTTAAAATCCGATAATATCCTTAGTGTGGGGCCATGAACTCTTGGTTCAATGCCACCTCTATGCAAGGTGGGCTGACAACTCTGGAATATTTAATATCTTTCAAAACAAGTACTAAAATATAGTCTGCCAGGTGACTTGGTTCTGTTGTCAGAATAACAGGTCATAGAAAGGTGTGGAAATTATTAATATACTTCTGCACTGTCATTATTATTGAAAGTTAACTTCATATACACTAGTGTACTTACCCTGAGAATACTGGCTGCAAGACACAACCTGCTGGGGACTAAAGATTGGTTTCTGAGTGTTATTTGTGAGGATACGTATTCTTGCTTCCAGCATGCCCATGGAGGCAAACGCATAACAGCTACCACATGAGGCTGAGGAGAGAAACAGAAAAAAAAACAAAACATGAAGAGCAGACAGTAACATAAACAAGTTGAGTCACCTGCATTCGGGTACTGCTATTACTTGAGTGCACTGAGAAGAGTCAAAACCTGCAAGACCATCTTAAAGTGATTAGAAGTTGAACACTGACAGCACAAGAACTTTAAATATACATTTAGCTATTAAGCATGTAAGCAGTTCTGTTCAAAACACTTTTAGCAACTTTTTAAGAAACACTGAATTTATTCCAGAATAAGAGATGATATATTGCTCCTGAGTGCTTTTCAGCAATATCATTTAACATCCATGCTATTCACACAAAATGCAGCTACAGAGACCATGTTACAGCAGAGAAGGCTCACAACCTACTGCCTCAGACTATAACCTTTTACGTTGCACATTTGCTAAGGGACAGTGAACTATTTTAAGTGAATACTGATATTGTTCTAGATTATTTCAGCCTATCCATGTATTTAATGCTGTAACTTTCTGTTGAAAGTATTCCACCTCTAGAACTACCCATAAAATAACTCACTTTGGAGAGTCTAGTGGTGTAAATACTGGGTTTGATATAATGGATTCATCCCATTCCCCTTACTTACCAAGGACATCTATTTGTACGCTGGCTTTTCAGAGACACTTACATCTCCCTTCTGTTGCCTGGCAGTGAGCTAAGTCTCCCTACCTTTGAATCAAAATTTAGTATTGCTTCTAGTTTTAGGCCTCTTCACTCCCTAGAAACTTTCTGTAACACATTAAACGCCTTTGGAAGTAGAATAACAAACATCACAGGAAAGGACAATTACTTGGATGAGGTCCTATTTTATCTACTGATTGTCACCAAGGTGCCCGATTTCCTTTTGTTTTCTGACAGTTGGAAAGTCAAGTATTGCAGAGCTATGAAAAGGAGGGAGGCATGAGGAACAAAACAAAATACTTTTTCCTGAACTGTGTAGGTGTGTAAAAGCAGAGCTATTACAAAAGCAAGACTTTGAAATTGCACCTTTATTCAGTTAGATGCATCTTTGAGGAAGAGGGGCAAAAATCAGCCTGAACAAGAATACTTTTTGCCCAGCAGGGCTAACTGAAGCAGTGAAAGGTACCTCCCACTCATCGTACAGTCACAGCATACAAGATGGGCTGTGCTGCAGAAAACTCTTGTATTTTTGGCATACTTTGCACACCAAATGCAGTTATTTCAACCTGAAAGTCTGTAGGGGCAGTTACTATTTTTTTTTTTTTAAACTGTTACCACAGGGGTGTTTGTGAGGCTCTTAATGTGAAAACTACACTATCAGCAGAGTCAACATAGCTGCAAGAGTAGCTGCTTTACTGAGGCTTTCTAGAAATTCTCTTCCAGAGTCAACTAAAGCTTCGGCCATATCAGATTCCACTCACTCAACATGAAGGGTTGTTAAATGATGAGGGGTAAGAAGGGCACCTAGTGAAGAATCAGTTGACCAGGCTTTCCATGTACTTGGATCTGCAAAAAAAAGCTTACAGAAACTCATAGAAATTGGAACTCTAAGGCTAACAAAATCTGTACGTTTCCCTCCTCTTCCCCTAGTAAATTTGATAAACAATGACAGGGCTATCTTCTAGAAGACAAATTTCTTGGCTTAAAGAGGCCATTAATGCTCTGTAAGCAACCTGATAAGTCAGCTTTGACTATATAGTAGGGATGCTACCATCTTAGCAGTAAGTATTACAATACGAGACAATTCTAGTTGCATGAAGCCTGCCACATCTTGAGGTATTATACAAAGAATGCACAAGCCTTTCTACTCTTTTGCTACCAGGAAACTAGCTGGCAGAATTTGGCAGAAGAACTAAACCATAAATCAAGGACCAGTAATTTAAGTAGCATTAGCATGGTGGTGGGGAATGTATTCTGTTCCACTAAAAGCTGTAACTGGATAACTACCAGCATATGCAAATTTGTTTGTAAATATAGGAAAGGGACGTATTAACTTAGTCCTGTCCTGGTTCCAGTTAGGACAGAGTTAAGTAGCTCATAGTAGCTGGTAGGGTGCTATGTTTTGGATTAGGATGAGAAGAGCGCTGATAACATGCTGATGTTTTAATTGTTGCAGAGCAGTGTTTACACCAGGCCAAGGACTTTTCGGCTTCTTGCTCTGTCCTGCCAGCGAGCAGGCTGGGGGTGCAGCAGGAGCTGGGAGGGGACAGACCCAGGACAGCTGACCCAAACTGGCCAAAGGGGTATTCCATACCATCTGACGTCATGTTAAACAATATATAGGGGTGGCTGGCCGGGGTGGGGGGCCGGCTGCTCGGGGATAGGCTGGGCATCGGTCAGCGGGTGGTGAGCAATTGCATTGTGCATCACTTGTTTTCTTACACATTATTATTGTTAATACTATTACCACTATCACTATTATTATTATTATTGTTATTATTATTTTCCTGTCTTAATAAACTGTCTTTATCTCAACTCACAGGCTTCACTTTCCCGTTTCTCTCCCCCATCCCAGAGAGGGAGGGGGGAGGGTGAGCGAACGGCTGTGTGGTGTTTAGCTGCCAGCCGGGTTAAACCACAACAAGTCCACACCTGGTTTCCAGTGTATAGGTGTCTAATTAAGAGGTAGAAAAGGTATCTTGCATCACAATGCTGTAAAAGCACTGCCTATAGAATAGAAGAACACCATTTTAGTATGTTTAATACATTGTTTTTCCACAGGTATTATATATCTATCAGCATACATATTTTTCATAGCAACCAACAGTTCTTCTTTCAACTAGCCATTTAAATAACTCCTAAAGTTAACATAGTGATACGATTTGGGGGCAGCATAAACAATTTTCATGGATTTATTCATTAAAGCTGTGTGCTAATTTGCCATCAGAAGGAATTAAGTAAAGAATTAAACGTACATCAGTTCTGTCAGCATGCAGAAAGCCATGACTGTGACTATCTGGACAAGTCTTGACAGCTGTCTTTATGCAGAGCACTATGGTTGTCGGCTTTCACTCCAGCAAAAGACCCTGTTGTTTGGATAACAGCACTGCCACCCACCACTAGCACCTACTATTTTGGCAGAGTGTTGCCAGCCAGGACTCCACCCAGTTTCCACAAATTACTCATAGTAAAGATGCCATCTATCAACTACAGGACACTAAAAAAAGTGAGGTAAGATCTTGCTAACAGCAGGATACAGAGTATATCTAAGGAGCTCTAGAGCATTTCATCCAGAGGTTTTTGTTTGTTTGTTTGTTTGTTTTACCTTGATTCCGAACAGGGCTGACATAATTGACACCATTCACATTTCTCCAGTCCCAGGATTCTGGTAAGCCTGCAACTTTTTTGAGTAACTCAGGTGTTAGAGGTGCTGGCTTTGGTCTAAAAAAGAAAAAAAAAAAAAGAGAGAACATACTTCTTAGTAACATATCACAGTAGGTAAGGAAACAATCATGTAACACTGTTGTCATCTTCCAGCTTCTACTGGTTGCTTAGTTTCACACTAAGTGGTTTGAAATAGTCTCCATCTATGCTGAGTGGGCGTCAATCTCAAAAGATTAGTTTCAGCAGGATGCAAGACCTACTTCAATCCCTCCCAGAGTGAACTGTATTATGAAGCATCTACAAACTGGTTAGGTCAAATACTTTTGAACTAATCAGAAGCACCAAGGTAACTCTCAGCAACCATAGCAATGTAGCTCTGCAACAGCTATTTGATCTCTCTTCTACAACCAGGTATACAGAATCTCCATCTGTAGAGGGCGCCTCGCCTCGGCAGCATGCATTGACAGCAACTGCTGACTGTTTAATTGCAGACACGGTGTCATGGCTTACACCAACACTTCAATAACTGCAGTCCCACTTGCCCAAGAGACTTCCCTGGAGCAAGTTTTTACTGTGACTATTAAAGCAGCACTAAGTGCTACTTGTCCTCATTTACCACTTGCAGCCAAGTGATGCTCATGTATCAGCAAGCCAAGAGCTCCCTGCATTCGGCATTCACAACCTGATGCTTGTCCCATACGTCGTGCATCAAGTGCCATTCACAAACACCAGGCACTGGAGCCTGTTCTGAGAGCATTAGCAGGGCAAAACACTGTCATAGGACTGCGTCGTGCAACAGTTTCCAAAGAGGTTTTTGTATTTAACACCACCTACAAGGAAATATCTGTCTATAAATGACATCATGATCATCTGCACAATCCTCCCATGCAAGTCAGTTATTGTATTGTATGAACTTCTTCCAAAAACATATAATTGACACAGCTTGGAAGAATCAGTAGCATTCTACCCACAGCAGTATTAAAGTGGAAAATGCGAAAATATAAAGGTAAAATAGCCAAAGGGAAACTCTGAATCAAAGAACTCTAGTTCTCACATTAATGAATGATATAAAGGAGGACCATGCATCCATTCTTATTGCAACTCTGTCATGTGACCTGCAAGACCTTAAATATACTCACAAGGCTACTTCATTCTACTTCACTACACTCCCAGCAGCGAGTACCCTGGCTGCTGGCAAGGCAAGTTGCCAAAGTAACCAAGAACTTCCCTCAGAAAAACCTTATTATTTGTGTTTAGTAACAGAATACTGCTTTTTAATTGCAATTATGAACTAGGAGAACCAGGAAGACTGTCATGCACAGGCTCGAGGCTATGGCAAACTACTGATGGGTAGACAGGTGTGAGAGATTGCAGCTAACACTGTCCCTACTTCTCTGTGGGTATGAACACACTAGCAAGTTACTGGGCAAGATTAAAGGGTGGGTAACCCCATTTGTCACAACTGCTTGAGACAACAGATGCTAAGAACAGTCATTCAAATGGTGAAATATGTTGGCACTCTATGAAAGTGAGATGAAGGGCTTGAAACATTAAACATCTGAACTACAAGCCAAAACCCAGCTAGGAAAGGTGAAGATAAATATAAGCAGATTTTCGGCAGCAGTGGATGTAGCTTTATGAGAAAGCAAAAGGCTGCAGTACCTTGAAGTCCTGGAATAGAGACCCCCAGCTCTCCTAGTTAGCTCTTCCAGGGCAAGATTCTCATACTCCTTGTATCTTGTTGCTCTCCAGGACTTCTGTTGAGTATTGATAGCATTTACGAAGTCAAAGTTGTGCACATAGCGTCTGCTTGAAAGTCTGCAAACAAGAAATGAAATAGCATGATAAGAAAAGGACTGGGATTGAAATCTCCACACTAAATATGGAGAAGGCTCTAATTCTGGAAGAGTCTTCTGCTATGTATTAACAAGGAGATACGCAATCATTGGATCAAAGCAAGGTTTCTGAAATTTAAGACAGGCTATAACTGGCAGGATACAACCATCTCTTTTAGACATGCCTGTTTTGTAATTGGGCTTCAACGGTAACTGCAGGAAAACACAGACTGAAGGAGCATCTGTGTGATATGACTGGCACAGCCTCCCCTGTCTTTGTACATTCATGGTTTATTCCAACATTATCACTGGCATTAGCTTCATCCCCAGCCAAAGAATCGATCCATATGGTTTCTGCTGAAACCTGAAGCACAGTTACCAAATATTTTATCCAGTGAAAGGTCACTTATCTGTTGCTTACCTTCCTTGGGGTTTCTGGAGAGGTAGCTGGTTTACGTGAATATCTGAGAGAGATGAGGAAATCTTCTGTCCACTGAAGCAAGCCCAATTGTGGCCAAGTACATCATGTACCCAGCCTGGTAGAGTTTCATTACAGTAGCTGGTTACCTTCTGGCCTTCCTTTTTATACTGTAATGTGAAGAGGTTATGTTGTGTTAAATACATGCACTTGCTAACATACCAATGGTCCCTACCCACCCAGATGCTTTCTGTTCTGTTTCAGAGGAAGTGGCCAAACATTCTAGATCAACCATCATCTTTGATTTCAAAAGAAAGCATGAAGAGAACATCAGGCAAGTAAAACAAAACAATCTTTATCAACTTGCTAAAGGACTGTGACTTGCACCTTTAACATCAAACCACGTATTAGTACTTGTATCAACTAATGCATAGTAATTCTTTGGGTTGACCAGTAAACTTTCTAGATAAAGTGTAACAGACATCTTAACATTTATTCTTCTCTTCAAGGCCCCTGTGGATTCTTGCACTACGTCTATATCTAATCAAAAGTAACCCTAGACTGCTGCAAATGTTAGAAGAAACCAAGACCCATGGCAGCCTGAAAAGTAAATGCAGGGAGAACGGCCGGTTTCCTCACATAGTAACGTCTCAGGGCAAATTAGAGCATTTCTCTTTTAGAAGTCACAGCTGAAGGTGGGACATTTTGCAACTGCTTGAAGTCTGAACTGTGGTGAAAGAGCACAAAGAACCAGTTTCACCTGAGCTACCAAAATAAGCCAGTAAGAAAAGGATGACCCATTGAGTGCAACTCAATAGGAATTGGGGGGGTGAGGAGAGTGCTACTAAAGCATGAATTCCCAAGTCCTAACGCTTCCTTATTCTGCCATGGGTCTTCATTCCACTACTGAAGAATAACAATAAACGAATCTATTCAGTGAAGTACTTCTGCATACGAAACCTACAACTAACATGCTACCCAGCTGCATGAAAAGTTTCCTAAACTTGGAAATTCATACTACAAAAGCTTTACCTTTGCTTTTCTAATCATAGATTACTTCAATGAAATCCAACTTTCCTAATCCAAGGAGACTTCATTAAATCTCATCCTGTTCAAGTTTCATATGTACAAACGGTATATGGATTTGGAGCTGTATTTCAACAAAATGCTGCTCAGCCTCTTCAGTGAAAAAGGTGGTGGCTTACAGCAATGGAAACGCCTCAAGATAGACCACATAGCAAGTTTGTGCACTCGGAAGTTTGTGACTATGACAGTTCTATAGGAAAACTGAAGGAGAAGACAATGAAATAATTAAGTCTATCAATCAGAAGCATAAAATTAAAGGTTTTAATCCTCTGACTGTTTTAGAACAATGGGAGTTTACTTTGTCCCCAGTTTGGAGGTTGCAGAGGCATCACATCTAAATCCGTGCTTGTCTAGAAAAACAAGCATGGTTGTTGATCAGGCACTAAAAGGCTGAGCTGTTATTTTGTTCTGTTCATCCCATCTTACTGTGAAGAAAGAGATTTCACAATACGAGGCAGAACTACACTTGGCCAAATACAAGGGCAAGGTCCAGAGATAACTTTTGAGAAATACCCTCTTCACAACACCATTACTGAAATATACATACACAAACAAAAAGTTACTGACTTTGCATCAGTAAGTTACTGTGAAAGCACTTTATTTGGTTCTACACGATAGTATAAATGAATACCTACTCGCCTTTCTTAAAAGCTGCCTGATTTTACAGAATGGTTGAGGTTGGAAGGGACCTCTGCAGAGCACCTAGTCCAACCACCCCCTTGCCAAACAGGGTGACCTAACACACCTAGAATTACACAGAATCACCTAGATTTAAACAAGACTATGCACAACCATTCTTGATGACCACTGGCCTTGAAGCTGAATATTTGAAAAATACTCAAGGAACAGGCCTGCTTTCTATACCATTCAGATACAGATCCTGTCTAGCACGCAGGAAATATTAATTCGTAACAAGCAGAACAGATTTAGGACTTATCCACACTGAGAAAACAGGTAGTGAGTTATCAGCCAAATTGCAAATTGAAACTACAACTCGCCTTGTTTGTCCATTGTTAAACAACATTTGTCATTAAACAGCATTTGTGCTTAATTCCTAGAATCAGCTAACTCCCAAATGAGCCACACATTAGAAGAGCTAAACTGAGATTGCAAAGTCATTGCTGCCATAAGAATGACACCAACTGCTTACTACTAAAGGGTACGCAATTAGATCAGTATTTCATTGGTAACCACAAGTAGGATTTCATACTCAGATCAGAGAAGAGCTCTGACAAGGTTAGATTTAGCAAATCTGAGAGCACCAGTTTTAGAGGATCTGCTTTGGGTATGCCTGCTCAAAGCACAGGCAGACAGAGGCGTGAGCAACTTCAGGAGTGCTAGTCCAGTGCAGCACCACTGGCTGCACAATCACCAGCTCAGCTGCATATGAATTATGGTGCTGAACTACCAGAGCTGCTGGCACACCAGCACAGCTGCAGAACTCCCAGCAGAACAACGTGCTTCAGAGGATAACAGCCATGCAGCTGTGATCACCAGCAATTGCTGAACTACTACTGAATCCACTTCCTCTGCAGTCTTACAAACACGGTTTCCTCTTTTTTCTATTTTTTTTATTAAAGTGATAGAAGACCACTGCAGCCATGCCGTATGATAGGTTCATCAGCCAATGCACACGTTTGCAGCTTCAAGTACACTCAATCCAACATAATCTGACTGTATCGGAACAAATCCTGTAGAAAAGACAAACTATATTCACGGTTCAAATTCTAAGACTTGAAAACATGAAACTTGAATTCCATTTCAAACACTTATTTTTTCTAGTGAGACATCTCACATGACTTCATCTAATGCCAGAAGTTAGCTAAACAATTCCAATCCTAACCTCAGAAGATTTCATGTACCTCAACTTCAAGGCTTGCTATTAGATACCTGAACCTAGGTAAGCTTTTTGGTATATTAAAGTCTTGCTTGTGTAGGTCATCATGACATAACCTAAATGTAATTCTAGTGTTGGTAAAATTGTTTAAAATTGTCTTTCAGTTTTAAATCTCCCAAACAGGAAAGAAAGGATTACTATCCTTAATTACTATCACTTGTCTGGATTGCTTATTTCATCAAGAATTCCTTAGTTTTAAAAAGATTTGGGTGTGGTGGGAAATAGAGGAAAAGCTGCAAGAGGGAAATGTCAAAGAAAGTCTGGAAAAAGCTTAGTACCTTGTGTAGTGGAATAGTCTATAATCTACCTCTTTCAACTGGAGTGGTGGTAACATTTTAATACGAAAAAGCCTTTTTTTTTCCCTTAAGTACAACTCAGAAGTCAGAAATAGTACAATCATCATAGAATGGCTCAGGTTGGAAGGACCCTTACAGATCATCTAACTCCAACCCCCCTGCCATAGGCAGGGATGCTACCCACTAGATCAGGTTGGCCAAGGCCCCATCCAGTCTGGCCTTGAACACCTCCACGGATGGGGCATCCACAGCTTCTCTGGACAACCTGTGCCAGTGCCTCATTACCCTTACAGTGAAGAATTTCCTCCTAATGTCTAGTCTAAATCTATCCTCTTTTAGTTTAAGACCATTCCCCCTTGTCCTATGCTTATCTACCCAAGCAAAGAGTCCTTCTCTACCCTTTTTGTAAGCCCCCTTCAAGTACTGAAAGGCCGCAATGAGGTCTCCCCAGAGCCTTCTCTTCTCCAGGCTGAACATCCCCAGCTCTCTCAGCCTTTCTTCATAGGAGAGGTGCTCCAGCCCTCTGATCATCTTTGTAGCCCTCCTCTGGAACCGCTCTAACAAGTCAACATCTTTCTTGTGCTGGGGGCCCCAGACCTAGACACAGCACTCCAGGTGGGGCCTCCCAAGGGCAGAGGAGAGGGGAACAATCCCCTCCCTCCACCTGCTGAACCCTTCTCTGTTGATGCAGCCCAGGTTGCAGTTGGCCTTCCAGGCTGCCAGCACATGCTGCTGGCTTATGTTGAGCCTCTCCTGGAAAGAGTCCAGTGGAGGGCAACAAAGATGATATGGGGCCTGGAGCATCTTCCCTATGAGGAAAGGCTGAGAGACCTGGGTCTGTTCAGCCTGGAGAAAAGAAGACTGTGAGGGGATCTTATCAATGTTTATAAATACCTGAGGTGTGGGAGACGAAGGGATTTGGCCAACCTCTTTTCAGTGGTTTGTGGGGACAGGACAAGGGGTAATGGCCACAAGATAGAGCACAGGAATTTCTGCACCAACATCCGAAAGTACTTCTTCACGATGAGGGTGACAGAGCACTGGAACAGGCTGCCCAGGGAGGTTGTGGAGTCTCCTCCTCTGGAGATATTCAAGGCCCGTCTGGACACCTACCTGGGCAGCCTGCTCTAAGGAACCTGCTTTGGCAGGGGGGTTGGACTCGATGATCTCTCAAGGTCCCTTCCAACCCCTACATTTCCGTGATTCTTTCATCTACCAGAACCCCTTAGTCCTTCTACGCAGTGCTGCACTCAACGAATTCTTCTCTCAGGGTGTACTCATGTCTGAGGCTGCCCCAGCCCAGGTGCAGCACCTTGCACTTGGTCTTGTTGAACCTCGTGCGGTTCACATGGGCCCACTTCTCCAGCCTGTCCAGGTCCCTTTGGATGGCATCCCTTCTTTCTGTTGTATTGACTGCACCACTCAGCATGATGTTGTCTGCAAACTTGCTGAGGGTGCACTTGATCCCACCTCCTATGTCATTGATGAAGATATTGAAAAGCACCAGTCCCAGGACAGACCCCTGAGGGACACCACTCGTCATCAGCCTCCACCTGGACACAGAATCATTGACCACTACTCTCTGGGTGCCACCATCAAGCCAATTCCTTCTCCACCAACTGGTCCACCCTTCACATCCATAATACCACTTACGGGATAAACTAAGATTTTTACAAGACTCTCTCTCTCCCTCTCTCTCTCCAAAGCAGCAGTCTCCTGTAGTATTTATCACACATCAAATGATTGAAACAAATAGGCCTCAATCTTCCTTTCAGACTCACTCTAGCTTTTTATACTATTCCACTGCTGTTTCTATTGCTATCACTTGAAAAACACTTTACAGCCTTGCATGTTGTGTAGCCATACAGAATCCTTACATTATCCAGCAGAAGCACAAGCTAAGGCTTCTGCCAGGAGTCGGCACACTTACTTCACATCCAAGTTCAGCACGTGTGCTGTTTCAGCAGCACACATTAAATAAGAAGTGAGCAATCCCATAAACAAACAAGTTGTGTGATGCAAACAAACACCAAGCAGAGCATCCATGACTTTTGACAAGCTGAATGCATGAATCCAGTAAAAAACTGCATTTAACTTGGAAAGTCTAGATAGACAAGTCTATGCAAAAGAATAGTTAGAAGTAAAATACCACTAGCGCTTATTCACTTATTCTATTAAAGCAATCTGCGGAAAACAAATGCATTGGTGAGCTCACCCAATCCACTCCTTTTGTGTTGAAAGTCATTTGCCCATAGTCTCCCGGTGAAAGAACAAATAGCTTGTAAAGTCTGTGAGGTCCTACAAAAGTTTGAGTATGTGGCTGTTTAGTAAGTCACAAGAACTAAAGACTACTAGAAAAACTAACTGAAACGTGCATTATCAAACAGACTGTACCCATACAGTACAGTAGCTCTGCTAAAGCCACAGTTTAGACATGCCCACAGCATTGTTTTTATTTATTAAAAGTTTGATTCTTTAACATTAAGCAAAAATACACTGCAAGTTCAGCTAGTACCTTGTTGAACTTCTATGCTTGAGACACATGAAGTACTGTATTGGCTGAAATACGACTCTTCATTTAGCCCAGCATCTCTGTCTTCAACTCAGTGGCAGAATATGAAGAAAGTGCTAAAGCATCATAGTAAGTAAGTCAGGATACTTTTTATCTGTTCTGTTACAATTGGGTTTTCAGCCACATAATTTAACTTCAGTGCAGCAAACAGAGCTTCAAATTTATGAGCAAACTTTAAACAATGAATACTTTCCTGACAAGCCCAAACCCACAGCCATGAAAGGAGATGTGCAAACTTTGTATTATGGCTGCTCTGTAAGCATTTTCAGAAGAGCAGAAGTCTTAAAGGATGGTATGAGACCAGCCTCAGAGTTTTATTTTCTGTATTTTCGCATTATAACAACTGAAATATTAAAAAAAAAAAAAAAAAAGGCATTTTAAAAGTGGGAAATAGTCTAAATTATTGAAATGCTAGGATAAACTACATTTCTCTTCCAAAGTAACTCATAAATATGAGATCTTTCTTTTGGAAATCAAAATCAAACTGTTCATGAACCAAAAAGGTCAAACCATAATCTGTAACTCCAGAACAGTGAGTAAACTGGAAAGTTATTTCAGAGTAAAACTAAGTAATTTTATCAAGTAGCAAAAACCAATATGCAATTACTCTGTATTAGACATAATAGTTCTGTATCTACTTGCTATAAAGCAAGAGTGCTAACAGACTGATAATTCTTCCCTTCCATGAACTCCAAAGGGACTGTGTCTAACGACTTACCACATTCTAAATAGTAATCAAGGCTAAGCAATATTCTAAGAAATGGCTTTCATGCTTTCCTCTTGCTCCACTGCTCCATTTCCAGGTAGGAAGGGCATCTCTAATTAGCTTTCTAGTTCACCCTATTTTACTCCAAGGACTGCTAGATTATGACCATCACTAAGCAAATGAAATCTGCTATGGTTAAGTTATTTCAGGTGCAATTTTAGGATTATTTTAAACAATAAGCAATCATTCCTCAAAAAAAAAAAATCCTAAGTGTGCACTGAACTGAGTATATTATTTTCCCCTAGAAGCTTTATAGTAGAAAGTTTTATAGTAGATGACAATGGAATCAATCCTAGAAGAGTGTAAATTGCATTTGAGGGGAAAAAAAAAAAAAGTCAGTTTTTATCAGGACTAGATATTTTGTATTTCTATTTCATATGTAATACAACTGACTGGATTATAAAAAAAAATATATGTCATAAGGTCAGGCAGCTTGTAAAGAACTATTTCTACTCTAGTGCCCACTGACAATTGTGAAATAAGTTTGGTGACGATCAGTATGACAAATTCTTGCCCAAAGTCAACTAGCTGTCTGCAGGAAAAAAAAATGCATTTACTAAGTGCTGCTCTATTTCCTCATGCTTCTTTAGCCATTGCACTTCCATTTTGGTAATCTGTGGTTTCTTTTACAGCAATAACAGGAATGAAAGATTATACAGAGGGTAAATGACTTGGGCTCTAATCCTCTCTGTAATTTTTAAGGAAACAAGTCTTCAAATTAAGCACATCTAGCTGATGGAATCCCTACCACTAAACAATGGGACAAACAAGCTTCCGATTTCTCAATATCAAAAGCAACTGCAAAACTAACAATGAACCCTTTTACCTACAAAAGACTAAGACACATTCACGCTCATGAAATGCAAGGTAACATGCATTACTAATACTCAGACATGTATTTGACTCTGTTTTTGAATAAATTGGATCTTAAGATGTCCTGAAGTTCCTTTCAGACCAAATTATTCTATGACAACTAAGTCATAGAATCACAGAATATCCTCATTTGGAAGGGACCCACAAGGATCAAGTCCAACTCATAGCTCCACAGGGGAACCTAAGAGTTGGATAATATCAAGGAGCATTGTCCAAACACTTGTTGAACATTGACAGGCTTAGGACCATGACCACTTCCTTAGGGAGCCTGTTCTAGGAACCCAACCACCACCTCAGTAAAGAATTTTTTCCTAATAACCAATCTGAACAACCCCTGCCTGACACTACTTCATGACATTCCCTTGTATCCTATTGTTTGGTCACCAGAGAAAAGAGATCATTACCTCTCTTCTCTGCTTCCCTTCATTAGGAAGCTATAGACAGCAACGAGGTCACTTCTCAGTCCGTTCTAAGCTGAACAAACCAAGTATCCTTAGCCACTCTTTAGTTACACCTCCTAGAATTCTCATAATCCCTTTCGCCCCCTTTTGGGGGCATTCTACTATTTTTGATATATTGCTTAACAGCACTCTTATCAGAGTACTTCCTTTTCATAGATGCCAAGGAAGACTAAATCAGCACTTATCGGTCACTTGATTTAGACCTCATCTTCCAACAAGATATTTCACAAGTGAAAAGTAGTAGTAAATAAAGCCTTCAGAGACTCTAAAGTGCCTTCAAGTTGGTGCCTAACATTCTGGAGCAGGCCACTGTTTCTGTGATTAAACAGATCACATTAAAGAATTAGTTTGATAATCAACACTTCCTCAACTGCTTACCCTACTGGCTTGTGAAACAACTGCATTTCAGTGTAAGGTATCAGCCTCAGGATTCCCACTTGTCAGTCAAACTGCCTCTCCTAAGATGACATGGTTTAGTGGGTAATATTGATGGTAGAGGGGACAGTTGGACTAGATGATCTTGGGGGTCTTTTCCAACCTTAATTTTGATTCTATGAACCCACCAAGGACAGCAATGATTGCCGAATTCCAGCTGCTGGAGATGTTCATAAATTCAGGCTTTATATGGCATTACTACAACATACAGTGGTCCACTACCCTCACAGAGGCAGCAATTCCTGTAACTTTTCAGGTGAGCACTCCCCCACTGTAGGAAAGCTTGCAGAGTGTCCCTGTCTGAGAAGTTTCAGAGGAAAATCTGCCCAATTAGAGCACTCTTCACTGTCTGTAGTTTTTGTTGTATCACCTGCCAATCTGGGGCATATGTATCATGGTAGTTTAGTGTCGCTATCTTGATGATATCTACAGATGAGAGAAAGTCATTTGGGTATTTCTCTCTCAAACTTTGCTCTTGCTCAAATATAAGACTCTGTTTTAAAATAGTAAAACTTCTGCATAAAACGTTACATTTTTTTTTAACGTGTAAAAAACACCACTGACAGTCTTAAAACAACAACCTACACTGTCCTTTCTTTTTAACTTAAATGGCCTCCAATAGACATGGAGGAAGCTACAGTTCAGTTAGAGCTTCATTTATCTTTACTGAATAGAAATTACTATGGCTCCCCAGAAGAAAAGATCACTCACTTTTCTTAACATCTGACAACACTGACTTGAAAATAGCTGCTGTGAAATAAACTATCCACAATTGCTCCCAGAAAACCAATTTGAAACTGAAGTCATTTCTTTACCCTCCTTAAGACTAGCCAAGGTTCAGAGATTTTATGCTTGGACAAGGCCTGGGTGTTTACTATCAATTCATCTGAAACCAAACACAGGATCACACCTTCTAAAATAACCAAGAAACATATTCATTGCTCCTGCTGAGGGCTGCACTCACATGTTCTGTGCAGCAGGACTGCTCAGACACTGTCTGCCAAGTACACAAGTCACCCTGCAGACTGTTTAAAGCCACCTTTCTGATTCATAACATCATTCCTCAGCTGACCAGCAGAGTGCTCCTTAGCAAGTGGGTCTTCACTAGTCTATCCCCTGACTACTAGTCGTTTTCAGCTTGATCTGAAGTCATTAACAGGGACTGGAGAACACAGTATTACTTAAAAAAAGGAAGAATTATAAGGGGTAGGAAGGTTCCTTGACAATATAAGGCTTACTCTGACATAAGAATTACAGCTCCTAGAAATCCTCCAACATGGAGGACAGATGATCTTTCTACAGTGAGGAGGGTACATTTCACAAGTTTGAGAACATCTTTAAGGAAAGATAAAAGCAATTACGTTTGATATTTCATTTGAGTGCAAGATGTCAGGAAGAAAACTGACAAAGCTATTTTTCCCAGGCCACTGTGAAAGTTAGCTTCATGAAGGTCTTCACTTGAAGTAAGCACACCCAGAAGCAGAAGCTGCAGCATTGTTACCAGATTTTCCAAATACCTCTTCTACTCTTTTCTCTCTACCCAGCCACTGACAAACATTTGTGATTGTTCTTAATGTAAAAAAACAGCCACTTGTCTGGTAATCCAGGCAAAGAGAAACAAGCGTTCTCACTTCTCTACTGTGGCACTCAGCAACTAAACAGAAAAACAAGTAAAGACCTTTCAGCAACAGTCACTGATGCAGACCACAAGTTAACTCACCTTAAAAAATGCAAACCACTTGTAGTTGTTTAGCACAATTTCAAAGCCTTGATTGTAAACCAAAGTGAAGAAACCATAATTGCCCAGACTATCCTGAGCCACATCTAACTTCTGAAGATTCACAAGTACTGTTTTTTCCACAGGCCCTGCAAGAAAGAAAGAACATTATTGCAAAGATTACAATTAAAATAAGAAAGAGTAAAGAGCATATCAGAATATTTTTTTCCCAAAATACACTAAAATACACTTGCTGTATAAAGCCTCCTGCAAAAAGGCATTAAGCAAACACGCCTCACAGACCTCACTTACCTATCACTGCAAACATGTTCATTTTGCAATGCTAGACAGTATTTGCACATTTAATTACTAACAGCAGCAGTAGCAAACAGCTGTTACAGGAAAACATCAGCTTATTTAAATGTAACTTGCTACACAGCTACGTAGGACTTGGATGCTCTGTCACTCAAGACACTGTGTCTGCAGTGACAAATCTTCCTCTGAAACATCTGGTTTCAGGTATCAGCCACCACACTACCTCACACCACTGCTCCAAACCCTGCCAGGTCCAGTATCACCTCCCATGTTCTCACCTGCCACTTGCCTGGTCTGATCAAACTAACACAGGCAGTTTAGATGCAATGCATTAACTACTTTTACAATAATACTGTCAAATAATAATCAAGTAATAGCTCCTCACTACTATTACGCTCTCAAGAGGAATGCTATTTTTACTTCTCCTGATGTTATCCGACTTGAGCTTTTACAGCTGCGAGCCTCCTGGGACATGGGTGTAGCCCAGGAGCAACAACACACTTTGCCACTTAAGAGCCACTTTGTTAAGAGCCACTTTCAGGAGAGGCTGAGCTGAGAGGAAAGACATCTGGAGCTGTGAAGGAGGAAGCAAACCAGCATGAGGCAGTAGAAAAACAGAGAGGTCTAGGTGAATCCAAAATATACAAGGGAAAGAATAATGCAAGAATAAATCAAAACAACAACAAAAAGGGGAGTGCTGTAACAGGGCTGGCCACAGTGGTCACCCTGAGCAAGACAGGTTAATTTTCACACAGTTTAATTCAGATCAGCCCCTTTTTGCCTCAAGCCCAGCTGTCAGGAGCTCAGCACCAACCTCTGCACGCTGCCACAGGCTCTGGCAAAACCGGCAGCATGTGGGGGCCCACTACTGCCAAAGCGGGTATTATAAACCGAAAACCTTAAATAACACGCTGCTAGCGAGCTTCTGCTGGCAACTAAGTGCCGAGGGCTACAAGAAATAGCCCCAGATGAGAAAAACAGACCAAAAAAAAAGAAAAAAATTGAGCAAACAGGCCGGCTGCAAGCAAACACACCAGAGGCAGACACCCGCTTCCTCGCCGCCAGTTTCGCTTTTCGGGCCTGGCGGCGCGGAGCTTTCCGGGACCCCTCCACCGAGCTTTAGGGGACCCCCACCCACACCCGGGGCCCCCCACACCCGGATCCACCCAGGCGGGGAAAAGGGGAACGGGACGGGGCCGCCGCGCTCTCACCCGCCTGGGAGCAGTTGCCGTGTCGGCCGCCCCCCCGCCAGACACGGAGCTGCCAGGCGCCCAGCAGGTCGGCGAAGGAGCAGTTGGCCGGGGTATCGGCCACCAGCTCGGCAGGCAACGCCGCCAGCACCATGGCCGCTGCCCAGAGCGCCCACCCTGCCATGGCGCCGCGCCCGCCGCCGCCCGCTGCAGCCGCCCTTAAAATGGACGCGGGAGCCGCGGCCTCCCCGCCCCGCCGCTTCCCTGGGCCCGCCCCGGAGCGCCCCTGGTCGTGCTGCGCTGAGGGGCCGGGCTTATGGACCTGCCCCCCAGCTCTGGGGGGCTGCCTGGGGGTGTGTGGCACCCCCTGAAAGGGGACATCGTCCCCAAAGAGTGACCTTGTCTTCAAAGGACGTCCTCTCCCCTGCAAAGGGTGTCCTCCTCATCAAAAGGCGTCTCTGACCCCTCAAAATAACCTGTCCAAAGGGAGTCCTCCTCCCCGAAGAGTGTCCTGCCCAAAAGACAGTCTCCCCTGCAAATGCCTCACCAAAAGGCATTGCCCACACAAATAGAATCATAGAATCATTAGATTTGGAAAAGACCTCCAAGATCATCTGGTCCAAACATCCCCCTATCATCAATATCACCCACTAAACCATGCCCCTAAGCACCATGTCCAACCTTTCCCTAAACACCCCCAGGAATGGTGACTCCACCACTTCCCTGGGCAACCCATTCCAATGCCATTCTCTCCTAAATGGAGTCCCCCTACCCAAAGAGCATCCTCATCCCCAAAGTGCCTCCTTCTCTCCAAAGTGCCTTGTCCTCCCCAAAGCCCATTCACCTCCCCAGACAGTATCTTTCCCCTGAAGGGCATCCTCCCCTGTAAAGGGCAATGTCATCTCTGGAGCCCCTGCCCCAAAATCCAAGCCAAGGCCTCCGCACTCAGAGAAGTCCTGGCAGAGAGGGACAGGCCGGCAGGCTTGGTCCCTGGTGTTATTTCAGGCAGGAGTCTTGCAGCTGTGGAGGACAAGGCCACTGGTCTGCCACAGGTTTTAGCTGTACAAGGTGACTCAGGGTTTCCGCACCAGCTGCACACTGTGGCCAGAAAACCACACAGCACCAGTCCTGCATGGGATGTGGGACCCCAGAAACCTGCGGCAGTCAACCCCAGCCCGTAGCCTGCAAAAATGCAGAAAAATCCCCCAGAAGGTGTAAGACTTAGTAACATGCAAATTCTTGCAGGTCCAGTGACCAGACTCTTTGCATAGCATGGGTGTTGTCAAAGGGCAGAGATGTTTCCACCAAACTGAGCCTCTCAGTGCATGTTTGAGTATGCACTTGAAGTGGCGCTTGTTTTGCTGCCTCTCCAGATTCAGGATGTACATACTTTCACATCCCCAAAGTTATACATACAACCAAGAAGGCTAAAGGACTCTCTGATGAGTAAATACACCCTAATTAAAAACAAAGTTATATAAAAAATAGCCTCTCTCAGGGGAACAATAAATGCCTATAGTACTGTGTTTGCTATGAAAATGAAGCACTAGCTTAACTACGGATGTAAATTTAAAATAATTTTGCTAAACTGGTATAAATCTCCATGATAGATACTCTTATTACTGATCTCAACAGTTTAGTTTTAAATCAGAATCATAGAATGGTTTGGGTTGGAAGGGACCTTAAAATCACACAGTTCCAACCCCTCTACCATGGGCAGGGACAAAACTTACTTCTGAGCTAAACTAGAAACATCCTGATTTTATTTATCTATTTATTTTCATAATAGTTTAAATCAGGAGATTAGAAATAAGTCAATAAATTTTAACAGTTTCAAGCAATATGTTATTTTATGTCCATCCCTTTGCTTTTATGCCACCTTCTCAACCTTTTATGGAAGGATTCATTTAACATTTTATTGCTGACTCTTAGAACAACCAGCTAACATACGTTCATACTCAGGGTGATAAAGAGACAAAAATTCATGTCATTTTTGGGGGGACAGTCTTCTGAGGATCTTGAAACATTGATTTGGGAGGAAAAGCAGGATTTCCCGTGTTACAGACAAGAAAACAAATGCTGTTTCACTTCACCGAGACTGCATTGGTCAATAATGTTATTATGGGTATTAAAGAGAGAGAGGTCTGAGCTTTTTTTTTTTTTTTTAATTTGTTTTTTTCAAAGGCAGCTACATTCTGCTGGACTTACCATATCAGTGCATGTGCCTTGCCATTCCTGATGAAGCCTGACTAAGGAGAGGTGGCTACACAGTCTCTTTTCTTCACCAAAGATATATATATATATATATATATATAATAAAAGCTCTGTAATTTCCAAAAGAAAGCCAAAACTTCCCAGTAACTTTAGGAAACATCTGTTATAGTACTTCACATTATCTATGCAGGAGCAGAAAATGATTATGGTATCTTCACATCACAATGCTGGTTGGATGATCCTGTCCCATTGCATATGTACTGTACTTTGAACTTCAATTTTCAGTTTCATTTTATAGCCTCTGCAGGTTGCCATTGTACAAAAACATACTGATTTCACTTTAATTGCTTTGGAGTCGCAATAGATTATTGCACATAAAGCTTATTTTATATAATGTGGATGTAAAATCATCACTGAAACTGGGCAGAAGTGATTTAAATTCAGCCTGGCCTGTGCAGTTCACCCTGATTCTGTTCTTCAGGTGTAGTTTATTTTTGCCTTTTTGAGCAAAGGAAAGACTCCCTGTGCTTTGTCTCCAATAGTAATGCAGATTTAATTATTTCTGTGGGAAAAACTACTACCACCAACAAGCAAAAATAAAAGACAAAAAAACACTCTCCTCACAAGCACTGACAGCCCTGGTTTTGGCAGTGAAATACAGCCTTGAATTAGTACCCCTGCATGTGTCAGACACACAGGACTTTTTCTGTGTTTGGTCATGACGCTCAGGTAAGCTGCTCTCTTGAAAGAGAAATTATATCAAATCTGTTATAAGGCCTCCCAATTCTGTGTCCTAACTGTTACAAAACTCCTGAGACTGAGGGCAAAGTCACACAGAAGAGACCAAGCCAATGGAATGGTTTATTGCCTCCAAAGAGAGGGGCTGGGCTAGTAACCTGCTGACAGCTGCAGAATGCACCAATCTGTTTTGTAGGGTAACTGAAATCACCATTGTGCAGCTCAAAACTAAGTATACAATCAAAATCCTGCAAGGGGAAGAAAAAAAAAAAAAAAAAAGGCTTTCTTCTGGGTTAGGGAGTTGAATCAGCTCCACAAAAGATCCAGCACTCACAAGAACTAGCCCAGGGGAACCCCACAGCCAGCAGCAATGGCATGGGGAAAAGCAAAGAGATTTTCCTTCAATGACAACATATGTGAAGATTAGCTCACCAGATATTGAATGCTTATAGTCAGAATTTGGGCCACAATGCTAAATTAAGCATTTATTTCTAGCTTGCCCCAATCCTGGCTGCTTTGACCTGTCACTGACTGTACAAGTCAAAGAGTTGTGTGACTATTTGTTGAAGTGATGTGAGGAAATGATTTGGCTGAAAATAATCTTGGAAACAAAAACCCCAGGTGTGGTTGTTATTCAGTCAGTTCAGTTCCCCAGGCTGGGAGCTAACCATGACCTGAGTGGTAATGAGCCATCCACAACTTTAAAGGAGAGAACATAAAGATTACGTGCGTGGAGTGCTTCACAAAAAGCTAATGTTAGAGAAAACTGAAATGAAAAAGGATCCCTGTGCACAAAAGCCTATCCACTTATTTCAACTGTATCTGTCTAATTAAAAAATGATATCTCCTTGCCAACCCTGCTGCAATTTAGTTGGTGTATCATCACCCCCACTGCTGCTGAAGCTGTTAACACAGTATAACGGAACTAATTGTTAAAAATACAGAAGCTAAACATAACATGAGAATTCTTAATTAATTCGTTTGCCTGTTTTGGAAAGATGGAAGAATAAAAGTATTTTTATGATCCTATGCAGTCTTTGGTATTAACTCCTTACTGAGACTGTTGTTGCTGTTCTGCAGATGGTTCTCTGCAAGAGCAATGTCCTAATTACATGCTGATAAAAAGTGAAAAGCTGTACTCCGAGGCTCATTTTTCAGAGCATTAATTCATACATGATCATTATCTCACTATATAAAATCTGATTTTTTTTTTCCTTTTTTTACTGCAGGGTACTTAAACCAGCTTAACAATATATTCTTTTATGCATGATTGGACTTCACAGTAAAACTAGAATCATAGAATCATTAGGGCTGGATAAGACCTCTAAGATCATCTGGTCCAACCATCACCCTATCACCAATGTAACCCACTAAATCATGTCCTTAAGCACCAGGTCCAACCTTTCCTTAAACATCCCCAGAGTGGTGACTCCACCAGCTTCCTGGGCAACCTGTTCCAATGCCTGACTACTTGTTCTGAGAAAAAAATTTCTCCTAGTTCCCAACCTGAACAACCACTGGTGCAACTTGAGGCCCTTCCCTCTCATCCTGTCAATAATTATCTGCGAGAAGAGGCCAGCTCCCAGCTCTCCACAACTTTCTTTCAGATGCTGTTTACTTCACAGTAAAACTACACAGCCTTGCTTCTGGAGGTTTTTAGGAGGAGGTAGCTAATGCATTTATTCGTTGCACCTATAAACCTGTTTTGTTTTCATTTGCTTTGTTTTAAGTGAAGACACTTGCTCTGTGGAACAACTCAAACAGTTGCTAGCAATTACGGAAATTAATTTCACAAACAGAATTAGTAAGATGGGTTCTTGAGTGTGTATGTAATGAACATGGAGAGGGGAGTCACCAGGTCCCATATGCACTGACAAAGTTAGTAAACAACTGCCTTTTCCACTTTGTTGTGCTAGTTCCTTAAATTATGTACATTACATTGTTACCTAAATTATACTCACCTTGAAGCTAACTCCATCTTCCAGCTTGATGGACAGCTGTGTGCCTAGGAGGTCTAAATTCATTACTGAAACTTGTAGCTGACAGGAAAAAAAAAAACAGTTTTTCAGAAAGTTTGCCTTTTTTATTTCATGACTTATTCTGATGCAGTGATTAATAATAATAATAAAGCAGTGCAGAAGAACTCTTTTTAAATGATTCTTTTTAGAAACAGACAGTATATGTTCTCAAATCTATTTTATTATTTTCTTTATTGGCTCAAAAAGATGTGGTCAGAAAGATAACTTTTAAAGTACCACCACTATCCCAAGTCTAAGAAATAACAATCATATAAATAATAATGCTCACATAGGAACTTAGCAGAATCTGACTCAATGGTTTAATGTTTATGTGAACTCTGTTCACCAAGATTGCTGCTGAAGCACCCAAATTGTAGAAGGATGTCACTGAAGGCTGTTTTTTCCTGACAGCACACTGCAAGGACAAAAATCATAGTGGAATCTGATCCCATAAGTCAAATATAAATATCACCTCTTGGTACGTTTGTCTGGCTTTTGTCCTCTGATGACTTATTTTTTCTGCCAACTTTTTCTGAAAGATGACACACAGAATACTTGACTACACAGCTTGTGTGTGTGTGCATGCATATGCGTGTATAAATATATATCGCTTGTTCCTGGAAAAACATGTCTTGATTTAAGAGATGTTGAGGTTGCTCTACTGCTTAGAAAATTAGGAAATCTGGGTGGAAGCTTCCCAGATACTATTGCTTTGGTTATTTTAATGACTATTAAAATAACAATGCTCCTTCCATATTCACTAAAACACTATAAAATTATCCAACTAATTTTCCAATTAGGGCCGAATAACAGGAAATATTACTGTAATTACAAGCAACATGAAAACTGCATTATCTTCAAAACTGCTGCAAGCTCAGCAAGTTTTAATATAGAGAACCCCATGTTTAGAGTTCTCTTTCTTTCAGGTATTTAAATCTTTAGAATATCGCAGCATATTGAAACATCAAGGAGGTGTTACCTGGAGTGAATGGGTACACTTTGGGGCAGCCAACCCCAGAAGACATGGCTGAGTTGCTGACAGTCCAGAAACATCTCCCCAGAGCACATCAAGCAAACACTGGAAGATGTAGGCTGGTACTGAGTGGATGGTGACCTCCTGGAAAGCCCTCCAGCCCTGCAAATCAAAGAAAAAACATGAAGAAGCTCATAAAATTACAGCAAACTTCTAAGATCTGCCTTCACAGAAAAGCAATTCCATTTTTTAGAACCATCACATGTTATATATAAACAGCCTCTCTGTCTGAATGCTTGATACACCTTAATCTTCAAAGGATTTTACAAACCTGAAATAATGAATTATCTACACATCCCTGTGGGTAAACACTTATTCTCACTATTAAGAACTGGAAAAAGAAAATAAGTTAAATTAATCTAGAGGGTCTTGTGTGTCCTGCATTGTACCTGTAGATGTTACAGTGCATGAGTCAAGTGGGAAATTGGATGGCCACGGAAAGTAGAAGTCCTGATGGCAATATCATCTCATGTTGAGATAAAGCAATAATAAACCTCCAAGGAGATCCACAATATTTAAGTTTTCCAATCAGCTTTCAAATCAGTAAACAATTAAAATTATAACACATTTCACGTTCCCAGGGTTTGTTTGCAGTTTGACATTAAGCTTTAGCTGATGTAATTGCACGCTGCCAACACAAAGAACAGCCCTGCTCTGTCTCTTCCTTCCCCTCCCTCCAGGCCCAGCTGGTACTTTTGGGACATTCCAGGCATCAGAGACCGAGCAGCTGCAGGTAAGCTAGGTGACCAGGCAAAAAAAAATAATAATAACTCATCCTCCCAGAAAGGAGTATTTTATCCATAACATCACCTCTCTGGATGACACTAACCTGTGGCCAGACGTCTGCCGGGTCTGACGGAAGGCAGGAGCTGGAGGAGAGGAACAGCAGCACCTCATCTCTACACTCACAGCAGTGGATTTGTTGCAGTGCTCAGCTGCACTCTGTTACAGGCCTAATTAATTTGTGACCTAACCCACTTCTCCCAGGCTTCTGGCATAGTTTCTTATTCTGAGGCACAAGTCAGCAATATGCTAAAAGCACTGATTTGCACCAGACAAAAAGATCATCTATTTGGTTCTCTCCTGAGAAGGGGTATATGCTCCAACACTGAAAGGCAAAACCCCAATTGTTTTTTGTGCCATGCACTTGAACGCTGCCTCACTGGATAACGCAAAGTTTGGTCGTGGCACACAGGTCCTCCGTGCATGTGACTTCTGGGAGCTCTGATCATCCAGGAGGATGTTACTGGTGCTTGCCTTGTCTGGCTGAGCTCCCTCAAAAATGGGTAACAAAGACGTATTCAATATAGCTAGGGTGGCTACAGTCCTTGGAGCATGTTTCCTGGGCAGGTGGAAAGGTATTTCCAAAGCACAGCAAGCCATCGCTGCCTAGTAGGAGATGAGGGCACCCGTAAATTGCTCCTATGCTTTATCAACTGCCGAAATAAAAATGAAGAAGGTAAGCTCCCACTCAAATGCCAGTGCTTCTCTGTTTGTTGCTAAGCAGAGCTGCCTGCAAACCACAAAATAAAAGTAAATAAATAATTAAAATCCAGTCCTATATTGGGCACACTGCTGCCTGATGAAGAATGAAGAACAAAAAGACATTCACCATGGCAAGCGCTTAGCAGATATCCTTTCTATTATTGCTATTTGCAACTCATCTGAAGTCCTGCCTAGTTTTAAAGCAAGGCTGCACAGGGTGAATATGCATACAGAAGTGTGTGGTGTGGCCTCAAAGCCAAACATCGGTTACACACCGTGAGTACCAAAGAGCCATGTGCATATGCCAAATATACATTATTGCTTTTCTACCCTGAGTTTTGAAAACAAACACTGTATTCTTTTTATCTTTTATTTTTCTTTTATTCCTTCCCTTGTTACTACAAGCTGCCTTGTGCATTTTACAGCTGATGCATTTTAAGTGTCAAGAGCTTGTCAGTTTGTAGCACTTTTCCTGAAGTGCTGCCAGCCCTAGATGTTCCATTTTTCCATCAAACCTGAAGGTTTGTAGGAAAAAAAAAGTAATGTATTCTCCCAAAGATCTCTTTAATTGCCTTCCTGTTTATCACCAATTTCAGTCTTTAATTGGTTTTCAGTCCTTTGACATCAGAGCCATGAAGAAGTGGAATCTGTCTCGGACTCTTTCTCTTTCACCTTGTTTTAGATATGAAATGAAAAAGCTTTTTATCTGAGGCCATTTATCAGCTCATTTGAGGCACAGATGCAATCAGACTTCAATCCCAATTGCTGGTTTTGCAAATGCACTTTGGTTGCCTCAGTTTGAAGGAGATAAAGAAGATTTTTTTATCAGCTCTGCCAATCACTCCTAGCATCTAGGCACTTGTGAAATACAGGACATGCTGCTACTGGTATTAATGCACTGGGAGAGAGGACACCAGAGATGAAGATGTGGGTGATCAGAAGCCAAATGGTTGCTGGCAGAGCAGATGGGCACATACTGGCCAGGTCAAAAGTCACTTCGGACATTTGAAGAAGGCTCCTAACCTGGAAGCAGCTGGGTTATTGCAAAGAAGGGGGGGAAACGGAGTGACTCTAAGGTGGAGCACAGTAAAGGATTATAAATTGCTGTGATTGCCATGGCCCAGACTGAGCTCTGTGGCCATGGGCGTATCTCCAGTCCTTTAAGAATAAGTAGGCATGTATATGAAACATATTAAGAGTACTTTAAGGAGCCTAATTTAGGCTGCTGTTTTGAATTGCCTTTTGAAAAATCCTCCCTCTTTCTGTTGCCACTGTTTTCAACAGTGGGAACCTAAGGAAACTAACGTACTCCAGCATGTTTAAAATTACCTGTTTTCTCAGTGATGCTAAACTAAAGAAATAACAGCACTGAGCTGTTCATTTCTTTTATGCAGTACTCTGATCTTTCTTTAAAGAGACCAAAGTTTCTCTTCAGAGAAAATCTTAACTGAGTTAGTGTTGGCTTTAATAGAATGAATTGAGTATCAGAAGCTGCTGTTCCTGTTTTTAATCTATAAAGCCACAGTTAGCTGTCTTGAGCTTGTCTCATCTTTAAACATGAGGCTTTTAGCTATGAATAAATTTGAGAAACTTGCAGTAAGCCATTCAGTGCATATTCATTCATTTCTCAATAAATAAATAAATAAAGGAAATTTTTCCATCATTTACAAATATAATTTTCTAAAATGCAATTAACAAAACCATTATATCCAAGATGCTTAAAGAAATCTGCATTTAATTTGGGATGCCTTAAGCCATGCTAATTCTCTATGACTGCATCAAAACCATCTTTTAAACAGCAGAACCCAAATACCAAATACACATGATTTTATACATCATCCACATTTATAGGGATGCTTTTATTTCTTTAAATGCAGAATTACAAGAATGAGTTGTCTCATGATACTATGAATTGGAACAACTACTTTGTGTAGAGTGAGATAACTAACAGGAGATAAAGGTGTTCTGCTCTGATTGAAGTTGTCATAAATACAAAATACAGCAAAAAAAACCACAAGAAGACTGTCTTTAAAAATCGACATTTTTTATTGGGGGGGGGGGGGGAGAGAATGATGAATCAGGGGAGGCTCAGGGGCTCCAAATTTGAGCTTCTTTTCCAACTCATGTCAGTTGTGTGACTCTCATGGAGGTGGACATTCATGTTTTGTTGAAAGGAGATAGGTGAGATCTGCCCTCACGTATCTGCACTGCCGCTTAATCTTAATCACTACAAAACAGATGCACTGCCCACACTGAACTAGACCTTTTCTTCCTTTTGCTTAGCATTTGCTTTTTTAGAAACAGAGGCAAAAATGGTAGTTGTTTTCTTTTTTCTTTTTCTTTTTAAGTAATTTTCTGCCAGTAGTTGGAGTCACATGTCAAAGCAACATCTGGGCCTTCAAAATTAAAAACTTCTGTCTCCATCTACCTCCACTTTTTCTTCCTCTTCTGTTCAAGTTATTTTGTTTCTGTGTTCTGTATTCTGTGTTATTTCTTTCCTCTCATTTATTTATTTATTTATTTATTTATTTATTTTTATCTTGCTATTCTCAGTTTTTCCCTTCTCATTTCCCCTTTGATTCTCCTCTGCTTGTTCCCTCTTGCAAGCAATTTTTACTTTATTGAAAACAATACCAGACCTATTACATAGCTGCAGGGCTCGCTTGCATTAACCTTAAGATTGCCTCACACCTCTCTGACTGTTCTTCACTATGTCTTTGTTTGCTCTCTCCATCTATTGTCTCTAGTTATCGTCTTGTCTGGTGCCTGGATAATAATAGGGGGACACAGAACAAGGGAGCTGGGTCTCATTCTTTATTTTGTTTTTGCACAGAAGCTACCCTAGTGGGGTCCTACAGCTTCTAGGTACTGTTGCAATATAAACAATGCATTATTTTAAATCAAAAAAAAAATCTGGAAGTTGTAAATACAATTTTTATGGTTATCTTCATGCAAGTCTGCATATGTCAAAGCAGGAAAAAGAGGCTTCTGTAATACTGAAAATCCTCATTTTCTACAGATTTTAGCCTTGCAGGCCTAATTATTTTCATAGTGATTGTGTTCCTGTGTTGATCCACTTTCAACGCAGAAAGACTTGCATGGCATCACATAGTGGAAACCCAGCAGTGTCCTCTGGAGACATGCAGCGATGTTACTTTCACCTATATTGGACAGCTTCTAAGACAGCAGTGCTGAAATAGGAGGAGAGGAATGAGGCCTGAAGCACTGAACAACATCCCAGCACGTTTTCTTTGTGTCTAACCTCCATTTTATATCAGTGTAAACTGATGCACGAAGCTACAACCAGGAGCAGTGCCCTGCACATTTGTTTCAGAGACAGTACAGATCCATCTCTTGCTGCCTCACAGCAATCACTTTGGATGAGAAGTTAGAAAACGCAGAATGCATTCATGCAATCCTGAAGTAATTACCTTCCCAGAAACCTGGGGAAGATGCTGGAGAAAACATCTTCCAGGCTTGGATTAAATATCGCTTGATTCATAGACAACCAAAATGATGATGACTTCAGTAAGGTAATTCCAAGACCAATACAGATATTGTTACACATGAGTACAGTGGTGAAAAATGACCTTTTCTGAACACTGACACTATTTTACAAAGGATGGGGATTTTTGCTGTGAGTATGTATGAAACCAAGCCTTTCTTAAATTCTGTGGACATAATTTCTGTTTCTTCACCGGGCGTGTCCTGTACATCAGGATCCCCATCCGTTTTCCTAGTCATTGAAGTAGTGAGGCATGATTGTCATTCTCCTCAGACAGTCCACGATATTGCTGACAAAAACTGCTCAATGGCTATGGAAAGGGCACTTACAGATTTTGATATTGTTTGGAATAATTTGGAATAAAATTCCTTGGATTGGGAGAGAAAATCCTTTGTCTCCTCTGACCTGTAAAACACTCCTTAGCACCTACTCAGGCAGTACCAACA
This sequence comes from Anser anser, assembly GCF_964211835.1. NCBI lineage: Eukaryota > Metazoa > Chordata > Aves > Anseriformes > Anatidae > Anser > Anser anser. Next base: position 203,553,084 of record NC_139720.1, on the reverse strand, counting down.
CCTACTCAAGGAGACACCAGCCAGACAGTGCCTCACCCACAAAGGTACTCAGTGTGCCAGAGCTCTCGGGACATGCACAGGACACGAGGACTTGCCTAAGCACAGAGCTGGCATTGCACTACTGCTCTCTGCGTTTCATATCAGCCACTATTATGAAAGTTAACTCTATCCCAGCTGAAACCAGAACAATATCCAGACTGAATATCTTCTGTTGTCTCTCACCTGTGTACCATGCACCACTGAGAAGAGCTCGACTGTGTTTTTGTGATGACACGAGGGAAAGACCTTCAGCGCTGTAAGGAGGCAATGAAAACATAAGATGTAGCTGCAAGCAAACACATGGGACATATGATGCTTGCTTGATATAGAATTGCAGTCACCTCTTTACCCTATGGGCTGGGGCAGGTTAGGTGCAAAAAGAGACTGTGAGAGGTCATAGAATCATTCGGGTTGGAAAAGACCTCTAAGATCATCTTGTTCAACCTTTAAGCTACTATTAAAGTCCACCACTAAAACATGCTATTAAGTTCTACATCTACATGTTTCTTGAAGACTTCCTGGGCAGCCAGTTCCAATGCCCCACAACTCTTTCAGTAAATAAAGTTCTCCTAACACCCACTCTAAACCTCCCCTGGCCCAACTTGAGGCCATGTCCCCTCGGTTTATCAGTTGCATAGGTCTTGTGAGCTTTAAAGAGTCCCGAAATGGCCTGAGAACCTGGGAGAGCAATCAGCCTTCCTTCCACTGAGCTCTGCAAGTGTATGCCCTGATGGCATCCTGTGGGCTGGAGAGAGCTCTCTGTGATGCTGGGAATGGCTGTGAGGACACAACACAGCCCTGACCTATACCTGACTGCTGGCACTGCTCCTCTTTTCGGGGCACTGTTGAGTGTAGCACACTCCTGAAGCCCAGCTCTCAAGGATCAGCTGAAATAACAGTCTGTGGTTGTCAGAAGTGAGCAGACTTGTGTGGTCAGCACAGAAGCCTCTGCTTTCTGGAGTATAGTGTCAGCCTGGCAGGATTATCTTGTGTGTGCTGCTTTGCTTTGTGGCGTGCCTGGGTGGAGGGGATGTTATGTCCGCGTTGCCACCGCTCTCCGTGTGACAGCAAGTGCTATCAGCTTTGTGTGTTTGAGAAAGGAAAGGTCAAACCTCCGTGTGACACAGCTTTAAGAGGAAGAAAGAAACCCTGGCTGGGAGAGGTTTGTACTGAGATCAGCAGCAGTGGCCACAGAGAATCTGCAGCTGTTTTGCAAGCAGCACCCGGCTCTCCCCCAGCTCTGGGGCGATGTTTCTGCCCCAAGGCTGTCCTCCCCCAGGCACGGGAGAGGCAAAGTGCAGTCCCTGCCCTGCTCTCTCCAAAGGCTTATCTACAGCAGAAAGGCTTGAATACTTCTGTGTACTCCATTTCATAAAAATTCACGACACTCCTGTCCAAAGAAATGTCAAGCAAGTGTCAAGTGATCACATCATTTCTTTGGTAACCTTCAAAAGGAGACAGAAGAGTTTACTCTGCACTTTCCAAGTGTGAAGTGCCCATTCATTGCTCTTCACGCTTGTTCTTGTGTTTCTCTACTTGTTTCTCTACTTCCTGACTTTGCAGCCTCTCCCACTTACATCGTCTTTTCCGGGCAGATAGGTCCCTGTAGCAAAGAGCTGTTGCAGGGTGTGCAAGGATAGCAGATCTCGTTGCAAATTGGTGCTAAACTGAGATACCCAAAAGTATGGGATGTGTGTGTGAAATATTATATTTAAGCAGTCAGAATGGCTTTTACCATGATTGCTCGTTACCTACTAGGAAGGATTTGTTAATTATTAACATTAAAAGCTAAAATCTATGAAAAAAATGGTTACCCCAGTGCTTGCCTTCATTTTAGGAAGATCACAAGAGAAGAAGAAATTTGATAGCCAGTCAGACATATACTGATTGAGCAAGAGCCTGCCTAGGCAAACAAGTATATTGCAAACTAAGGGCTTCCTCATAACTAGTTTTGCAATACATTTAATGTGGGTTATCCAGGAGAACAATAAATTTAATGTTTTCACTTCTCTTATTTCCCAGCCAATGGTTGTGTTGTGAGTTTTGTTTTCAAGTGGGTATGAAAAAGCAAAATTAGAAGAAACAGAAATATATTATAAATTAACTCCTTTACTGGTCATCATAATTTTGCTGGCTATTCTCTTACAGCTGTGATTTTGAGGTGGTGGTTGGGTTGTATATCCTGCCTAACTTGCCTGTGTACAGAGCTCATTACATCTCTGCAGGGAAGAGTCAAGGTCTGAGAGATTTCATGAGGCACCAAATGAAGAAAACCAGGAAACTCCATAAGGGTGAAACAAGAAAAAAAACAACATTTTTTTTTCTTAAACATAACCCTCAAAGATGTTTGATGACTGACTGTTACTATCTTGACAGAATCTGGATTCTACAGGTCAACCATTGTGCCCAGATAACTCCTCACCTAAAAAGATATTTGAGACAAATAACAGGTAGGAGAAAAAAGGAAAAAGATAAAGGTTTGGGTTCTGACATCTCACTGGGGTTACCATGGTGGTATCTCAGCTGAGCTGGCAGGACAGAGCATGTACTCTACATGTGTCCAGCACATGCAGTACAGCCTTGCTAGACCACAGCCTGGCACACTAGCTGAGGCTGGGGGTTTACAGGTAAGTTACCCAAGGGAGGAGGTTTGCCATGAGGATCTGGGAGAGCTCATCACTTTGGAACTAGTTTAAAGCTTCCAGACAAATGTGAATCCAAGCATGTTTTCATAGATTTGATGTTTAACATAGCTCTCTTTCTCAAGAAAGGAGTGCCTACAAGAGGTGTGTTTTGTCCTAAAGTAGTCAATAACAACGCTATGCATTTTTCTCTCCCTAAAAAAAATGTTGTTCCAATAACAAAAAGGCTTAACTGATACTGAGTGATACTTGATACCTGAATTCCTGAGTTTTCTAAATAAATTTCAGAGATGACATTGAGAAACACATTGATGTTTATGATCTTTGACAGTCCCTTCCAACTGAACTTATTCTATTCTATTCTATTCTATTCTATTCTATTCTATTCTATTCTATTCTATTCTATTCTATTCTATTCTATTCTATTCTATTCTATTCTATTCTATTCTATTCTATTCTATTCTATTCTATTCTATTCTATTCTATTCTATTCTATTCTATTCTATTCTATTCATGGAGGATTCCCCGTGGCTTGTGGGCTCTGGCTGAAGTGATGTTCCTCTGCCTGACCTCAGATGTCCTGTTGCTCTCTGTTTCACGAGAAAAGCCTGGCACATGCAACACTAAAACTAAAAAAAAAGTGTGGTGCCAGAGTGGTGCCAAGCACTGTTCAAAAGACTCAGGCAAAGCAGAGCACATGGGGTTTAAAACACCATCTTCTGACTGTGGAGAGAGCTGCTGCTGAAAGGGACTAAGCAACAACTCATGCTGCAACACCCACTCGCTTTGTGTTCTCAGCTTGCAAAGAAGCAGCTCTCCTTACCTAGCAGCTTGGCTGGACAAAGTCTGGTAGGGTAACATTAAGTTAACATTTGTGGCATGTGTGGGTGGAAGCATAGGGGCTTGGAATCACTCATTACCACAGGGAAAAAGTTCTCACTATGAAGACTCTCAAAGCCTTTTTTTTTTTTTCTTTTTTCTTTTCTTTTAGTGCTCAGAAAAAAAATAATTCTGTAACAATATTAATTCTGAGAATTTCTGAATTTATTTCATGCAATCTTTCCAGAAGGTTTTATAATCAGACTGAATTTTGGCAGGATGTTTGATCAAACAGGAACATAGAGATGCAGTATGCAAGGAAGAAGAATCTAAGCTATTTATAGTAGACCATCTGAACTCTTTCTAGTGATACATGAAAGCAAGTAATTAACCTCTTCCCTGGATTGTTATTTCTCTTTCTAGTGATTCCCCTTCCCTGGCATGAAGGTTAACAGAAGATGCTTGTTTTGTTTGAGTGTTGTTTTATTTTACAGGGAAAAAAAAATATACAGTACTTGTTAGGCAAAAATCTTTTGGTCTGGATGCTCTGATGCTTTTTCCTTTCACCAGCGCAGAAAGACTATGAAATAGTGATCTACAGAGATTTTGCATCCCTATTGCTCAAAAGCAGAAACAAAAGACAACATGAGTTTTGGGTACCTGGTGCAAAGGATTAGGTGTGAAGTATCCTGTTGCTGCCCTGCTGGTTTACCCCCATATTGTTTTTGGGAAGTGTCAGAGGGCTGTGTGGTTGTGCCATGCAGTTCATGGACTTTGTTGAGAATGGCTCAGTGTCCTGCTTGGTGCTGGATCTTTGTCTCATGGAGATGGAAGAGATCACCACTCATGGGTCTTGCAGACTTCTGGGGTACTAAAAATGTACACTAGTTGCTGATGCCACAGTGCAGCTGACAGTTTAAATATATTTCAGTGGTTTTATTTCCAGAAAGGAAAATGAACATATGCTTTTCTAAAGAATGAGCTGCCAGCCAAGACATTCATGACAAAATGATCTAGTTTTCAGATAAAATGGGCCTTAATGAAGCAAGAATCATTAGGGTTTTCGAAAATGAATTGGAGATAAAATCTCATGGGATTTCTTCCTCCTTTGAAGTGTTCATGCAATTCTCATTCACAAGTGAGAGCTACACAAACCTGGCAGGCAGATGAGTTTAGCAGAGCACAGCTTCCATGGCAACTCCATATGTAGGGTCTTAGTCTGCATGCTCCTCCTCCAGTGACACACTGGTAACATTGAGTGGCACAGGTGACAAGCATCCTTGAACATGAAATGCATTTTCTATAAGGGCTCTGATTCTCCTGTCAGCTGGACACAGCAGCACCCACAGCTCAGTAGAAGAGTCCTGGGAGATCTGTACACTACAGAGTCCCTGCCATGACCTCTACTGTACGATTTCTATGGACTTACATATAGTTAAATAAAGGATATTGCATGTTTAGAGTTATATTGTATCCTTACTCAAAACATGGAAGCCTGTGGAAGGATTATCTTGTAGTGAAGTCACCTAATTTGGACAGATGGGGGAAGGGATCAGTGGAAGAAAGAAGTCTGAGCTGGTGGATAGGCCACAGAATTCACACATGACTGTAGACAATTTGCACATAAGCACCTGAGTTTGCCATTTGTGGAGCTGGGCAGTACTTTATCGTTTTGTTTCATCAGGGCAATGATGAGAGTATAGATCGTGTGATTGTAGAGAGGCTGTTGTAGGTGTTCCTTAATAGGAAAAAATAGATAGAGGAATGTGATGTCTTCATATTTCTTGAAAGCCAAAAGGTTCACCCCAAATGCATATTAAGATACCAAAATCATATTCATCCAGCTGCAATCCAGCCCGTTACCCACAAATCCCAGAGACAAATCCTAGCATTTAGTCTGAGCGCCCAAAGAGCCAAGCTGCTTATATTCATGGCACCTCCGGTAGTCAGCTCCATTCAACACTGTTCATAGATTTTCCTGAGTTACCTATTTGTTTTTCAAGCAGCATTTAACTGTTTTCTGACTGTGTTCAACTGTTCTCTGACTGTGCTAACATAAAAGATAATGAAAACTAGTCATTCACCAATGTTTCATGAATATACATGAGACTAACTGCACATAAAATATTACTTGGAACCTGACAACTGCCTTCATACATGCTGATGATCATTGTGTTGTAATAGCAGAGACTGAAGAAAGGAACAAGTAGTAAGCTTTAAACAGGAAGTAAAGATCAGAGCTTTATTAAAGTAGCTTTACAAAATCTGTGTTTAGTAGCAAACTGGACAAAGAAACAAGGTAATTGCAACCATAGAGCAAATGTAATAAGTAAGTTAGTGTTTCTTTTTCAGATAGATTTACTGGTTTTGTTCAAAAAAGAAAAGGAAAAAAAAGTGATGCATGTGTCCTACAAACCCTGCATTTACAGTCAGTAAATCTAATTACATGGAATATTACTCCTCAAATTCAAATGACTTTAGAATAAGCAAAGACAGTTAGCTAACTAACAGCCAGGATACAGAAAAAAATCTCTGAGCTGAGGCAGTCAAACCGCAGCATAGTGCCTTGTGACTGCAGGAGGGTGATTAACTCTTGATTCACTGTTCTGAGATGAGCAGGCAGCAGCCACTTCCTCTTGAAGAGTGTTGATATTGCAGTGTACTGCCTTCAGGCAAAAAGTATGTATCTTGCATGCTTTCCCAGACATTTGCTCATGTCTCTTGCACTGATTCTGCTCATACACTGATATTTAAGAACTGCTTTCTTAACTTTATCATCAGATACAGAACTTGACATACTGCTGGCAGCTGGTTGCATGTCCACTCTAAGGAATTTGCTGCCTGTAATTTTGATGAGGAATAACCATTAACAAAATGGGGAGATATCTGTACATTATTTTTTTTATTTTTATTTTTTTGCTAGTGTATTACTAACCACACGGTAAATACCAGATTGTACGAAGCTTCAAGCTTATGTGTTAAATGAGGTACATAAGCTAGTAAGCTAGTATGTATTCCTACCCTTTGTCAGTGGAGAAGAAACCAACAGACAACAACCTGGATCCTAGCATTTGGAGGTTGTTGACTCAGAGGAACCCATGGGTGACCATGTGCCTAACTTGAGTACATAAATTAAACTATCTCTACTACTAAATCAATTATTTATTGCTAACTTATTTTCACTTTGTTTGGGCATGGCCTTCTCTTTAGAAGGTCTTGAGGGCAGCTAGTTGGAATGATCAAGAGCAAGCACAGGGACAGAGGTAACCAGCTGCAGAAACCATTTATGTCCAGTGCTTCAGCTTGTTTGGGGGAATTCTGATTTAGCAGCCCAAACCTGCTCACAGGTGCCTAAAGATGGGTGGGACTGATTCAGGGTTCACTACCCTATGGGACTGGAACATTTATCTAGGTGCAACATTTGCAAATATCTTCCTCAAGGTCCTTTTTCTTCTCATTGAACTCCACAAACGGTGCTAATGAATGCAGGATGGTCTACCCATCAAATCTATTCCAGGGAGATTTCTAGGACACCTTTTTCTAACTCCTAAGAATACTAATAGGTATTCAAGATAAGGAAATAACTGCAATGGACCAAAGGCTCTTTAAAAGTGTGTGTCCTGTGTGGGCAATGCAGAGGTGGTACCTCCAATTGTGTTGTCAAACTGTGAATAGCACAGGTCACCCTTGAAGGTCTGATTTCATGATTATTGATGCTGTTTCTGCTGGACCAGGCAGCAGAATATAGTGCACATAGTCACACTGGTGTGAATCAGCCCAAATGCGTGTTTTGATGGCTTTTTTTTTTTTCTTCCCCACTCAAAGCCTTCTGGTACAAAATTAGCCTACCAACATTTTGTGAAAATATATAGGTGGAAGAGTTTCCATTCTTTCAAGCCTGAGGCTGTGACGGTTATCTGATAATAGGAATCTCATTGTCTCATTGCTGTCTTCACATGACCTGCAACCACAGTTCAAAGAAAGGAGGAACACAGAAGTGACGAACAGTGAAAGAAGAGCAGTGAAAGAACAAGTCCTAATTGGTGGTTTCACTGCCAGCTAAAAGTGATTTTATTGTTCACTCATGTCTCTTTTGTTACTGGTTTCCATCACGTGTTTTTGTCAGTTCTAAATCTTGCCCCCCAAAAGGGCAAAGTGCAACTAAAATCTTATCTTGTGATGTCAGGCAGCTTCATGACTTTGCATTAGAATCTTTCTCAAGATTAACTTATCTTTACCCTGCTGAGGGGCCCAGTTATTCCCCTTTTTGTTGTTGACTTTTAAAACTGATTCTCCCCACTTGTTTCATTTATTTTGAGTTTAAATCCTAGAAGCTGGTAATTGTTATTATACACACTTCAAGTCTTACACATTGATGACCAAAACCAGCCAACCAAATAAAAAAGCCCACCAAACATTAAAACACATCATTCTGAAGAAAATCCCCAAAATACTTATTTTAAAAGTAAACAAAACACAACATATTTGTTGTTATGTTTTAGCAGTGAAAAACATATCTGTAAAACTTAGTTGCAAGGTGTTTCTGAAGTGTTTTTCCTGACACTCCAGGCACAGGTGATTCAGTTTGACTTGACATGAAGAGAGTTTTCAGTTATTGCTACATCTCTAGCTCGCTCAACCAGAATAGCATTGATTGATCAGATGGTCTCACCTAGTATTTGTAGCAGAGGACACTGAGAAAAGAATAGGGTACCAGACGGAGATGGCATCATCAGAACCTCACCCTGCACAAATCGTATGTTTCTGTGCATTTTAGAACTGCTCAATGTTCAGATCAAGTAAACAACACAGTGAAAGGCTAGGATCTCGTGGATCTGTTCCTGTCTCTCCTCTAAATCTTGCTTGTCATTGCTCCAGATTCCCAGCTGTAAGAGAACAAAATAATCACTGATTAAATATGATGCTGTGAATGCTCATGAGTTGGTTAATTTATACAAGTCACATGATTAAATCAAAAGGTCTGTTATTTGTGATGTGATTTTTTTATTTTTATTTTTTTATTTGTTGTCTTTTCAAATAGAAACTTCTACAATAAGCTGAAAAATAAGCAATAGATGCACACATATGTTTAGAGGAAATATTCATCCACAAGTCCTGAATAAGAATGTCTGTCATGTTTTGTAAGGAGAAGTACAGATTTGCCCTCCAGATACGTTGATTTGCATTAATATATTGTTCCCCTGAGATAAATGTTTGTTTGCCTGATTATCCTAATGATAGCTACACAGACAGTACAGTAAAAATAAAAAATTAGACACCTCTGCCACCCCATGTTTATTTCACTAGAAAGTGAAAACTGCATCACAATAATATTTAAAATATTAATTATGTTTTAGACAGAGTTTGCAAATACTTTCCTAGGAAGACTGTCTGACTTGGGAATTCATTTGGGATCTCTTCCAGGATGCTAGGCTGGGGAAGAAAGTGACACCCTAGTAGGAAGTAGGATTGTGTCAGATACCAGTCAGAAAATATTAGTTATGCAGCTAATAGAGTTATGAAAAATCTGTTCTTTCACCTAAAACCTCAAATCATTAAGATAATTAATTTTTATTTACTGTGTAAAACAGGCCTGAGGGTTTCATCTGAAGAATCCTGTACTTACTCCAGTAAAACTCATTGAAAATATAGCTTTATTTTCTGGTAAAAGCAGAAACATTCAATATTGTGTTTGGGAGAGATGCATTGTATGTCATCATAATTTCCACCATTGCTATAAGATTATGATGCAGAAGGATAACTCAGGTAACCCCTTGGTGTCCCTTTTTGTCTCTGTTTTCTATCATTTAAAAATTAACAGTTAACCATGTGTTTAAATCTGGACAGATCTATCCTGCTAGGTAGTGGTATGTAATATATCTATGGCAAGAGTTTGTCCAGGTAAAACCATCCAAATGCTGCTAAAATCTTAGTCAAGAGTCATTTTCTAAATGTCAAGACAGAAATTGCAATAAGGGTTTAACCAGCCAAGTTCCTAGAGTATGAATATGTAATTTTGATTATGTAGAGGGAAATCAAAATTGCTCACACATGTAATTATTTGGCTGACTTTTCATTTTTCCCCTAATGTCTATAAACTCTAGTTTCTTTGATTACAACCTGCTTACCTTGGAGGGTCACAGATTGCTTGGAAAGAAGTCACTTCACAAAGTAGAAGTTTTCCCTAGAGGCAGATCTGGCCAAGAGACCAGATTAGATTATTTGCAGCCAACTTCTATATTAACTACAGTCTACGTGAAGCATTTTCTACCAACCATGGTTACCGTGTTGTTAATTTTACTGATAGATTCATTACACTGGTCTCATTTTAAGCTTGAAATGCAATTCTTTTCTTTAAACAAAGAATTAATTAAGAGAGTTCCACTGTGCAAACAGCATGAGTGCTTAAGATTTATACCCAATTATTAATGCAAAGATAAGAATTTAGAAAAGATTTTGGGATGGTGTTTCAAACCTGAAACAGCAATCAAATCTAGATGATGAATTATTTAACCTGAAAAAGTAGTGAAGAGGAAATGACCTCTAATTAATGTTTAAACTGATTAAGATGATTAATTTGCCCTAAATTGAATACACGTGGGGTTGAATCCATTGCACCTGAGACCACACATATAAAGGGTACATGTCTAAGTTTTCTTCAGAAGGCTAGTCAATGCCTTTTTAAGGCTTTGAGGATGGAAAGGGACTAAATCAGATCAAGATTTGTTCATTTTTCTTCCTTGCCTATGAAGTAGAGTCACGTGGGTTTAGTCTACTTAGATGATTTATTACTGGGTATCTAAATTTTAGGTCAAATGAAGATCACCTTATTATTATTCAACTTATTCAACCTGTGCGAGCTGAGAACATACAGTGGTACTGTACATAGAAGGCTACCTCTAGAATAGTCTTTGCTCCCCAAAAGTGGGTAATAGTAGGAAAATTAATCTTCAAGGTGATTCTTGAGCGCTCCTGAGATATGCTTTTCCTGAATTAAAATGTGTCTCAGAAGGGGTGTAGCCTGTTGACTAGGCCCTAGCCTGAGGCTTAGCTAGCATGAGGAACTGGTGGATGTAGCAGCTAACAGAGTGAGAAGTTGCAAAAGACACAGAGTACCATGAGGGCTGGAAGATTTCAGAGGTGTTTAAGGGAACTTGTGTGAGAGACTGCCAGACCCCAATGACATCTAAAAGCAACACTGGGGACTTCTGGGGAATTGAGGTGTCATAGCCTGAGGAACCATTTCAGTAACACCTGGTATGACTGAGACAACCAAGGTAATCCTATTAGAATTATCAATTTTGTGTGCAAATACAGCAAAAGTGTGAGCAACAGGGAAAAAGTAACTAGGAGGGCTGTTTATTTGGGAAGATACAAGGGTGGAGGAAAGGGAGGCATCAAGGTGGACTGGGAAAGAACAAGTTTAGGAAAATGGGGAGAAAGGGAAAAAATGAGCGTGTTATGTGTAAGCAAGTGGTTGGTCAATATCTTTGGCCAAGCACTCTGCCCAAACAGTGCACTTTACATCTTTTTCATATTAAAATCTGTTCCAATTTTCTGCATAAGCACAATTTCAGTTCTGTGAGATGTTTGCCAACTTCGCTACCTGGTGAATCGGACAAGGGGTAAAGAAAAGGAAAAAGTGAGTCTAGAGAAAGGTAAGAGGTGAGACAAGTAATATAGGGACGTATAGACTGCTGTCAAAGGGCAGCTCCTACTGTCTGTGAGGTGACAGACTCAAGGTGTCTGCAACACTTACTCCATTTTGTGGAACTGAGTAGACACCAATTCCATTTTGAGTTCCATAAAAATTGTTTACTAGAACCCCAGTCAACAAAGAATTCAACTTTAGGCTCTTCCTACTCTTCAAAGTCCAGCTTTGCTTCTGAGAAAATCTACTTTGTCAGGAAGGTCTGCAGTTTCGCATGCTTGGGCCAGTTCTGATCCAGCAATTAACTTCTGTGAGTCGTTGGGATTTAGGAAATTGACTGTTGTGCAAAGTAGATCAGCTGTAATTACAAGAGAATGACTGGAAGAAAGGAAAGTATTTCAAATAATGAAAGGATCTCAGTCTGAGATGAAATGTTTTTTTTTTCAGAGAAGTTCAACAATCTACCTCAATATACAGTGCAAATGCGTATTTTCTGTTCTGGAATATTCAGTTTAGAGTCTGACTTTGAGCAAGGTAAAGAAAAGCACAACAGAAAACACGAAAGACCAGAGATAAACTCTGTAAGGAATCAGTGCTTCAGTTCTAAGTCAGTCATTCTCCTAGACAGTATCTTACCCTTTGGTTTCTTAAAGAAAAAGGCCTACTGATAAAGCAAATGACATCAATAGGATTATATATCAACTATTTCTTCTACAAAGGTTTATTTCACCAAAGGTCTTAAATATGGCAGTTTCAAAAGTGCAGAAACAAGCTATCACAGCATTAGCTAGAAAGACTATTATATACAGAAGTGTTTCTGTGTATCACCATTTCCTAAAATATGGGGCCCCATTAATTTATATTCTAGGACTTTTAGGGTTATTCCAACATCATCTTCATGGTGAGAGATGGAACTGATTTTGCACTGCCTTCTGCATGCAATGAGACCGTATTTTTCAGAGGTTCCGTGTGTCCTTAGGCTCTTTGGAGAAAGAGCAGGACTTGTGGATTTGTTGCTGGCTTGGGAAATGTATTTCTCAGTCCTGAGGAGGTAACCCACCATGACTGAACTCTAAGTATTGACTCTAACTTATTATTGGGTCCAGCTTTTGACAGATAAAATACATTTCACTTTCAGTGCACAGTGTTACCAGTGGTTGCCCATCAGCCAAATTTCCTTCACTGTAAAATTGGTTTCAGAGACTTGAGATAAAGCCTTGTAAAGATGCTCCTAATTCACATCAATGACTACGGCACCAGCCTGGGACCCAGGTTCTTCAAAATGCTCCAACTGCTTTTGACAGATAGTTTTGTTGAAGCTTACAACATTGAGTAAAATGAACATCATCAGCAACCACTTCCATTCAGTTGAATTTATGCTTTCTTATGTGTCAAATCCTCAGACCATGTGATACTGATATGTTCGAATGGGAAGAAGAAATACAAGGTCCTTTCCTCCCAGCGCTTCATGGTTCAGCTGCCAACAAATCTTTTAACATTTTTTCTTCCCAAAACAAGCAACAGATGATGCTTCTAAATACACTCAGTTTGAAAGGAAAACAGAAGTGAAATAAAATGCTTCCAGATCATCTTGGGGAGTAGATACCTTTTCAAGAAATTAGGAAATGTGCATGATTAAATATGAAGGACATTAGCGATTTGTGATGTCCTTATTTGTGATGTCCACTCCTTTTCAAGCATTTTTAATTTATAATTTCTGATGGGCTATCTAGGTTTGAAAAGTAATCATAAATAGCAAGGAGACATCAGAAGCTGTAAAACCCAAATACAATAACACATTTAGTGAATGTCAGTAGGATTTTAAACTTTGGCCTAGGATTTTCCAATATAGATATCTTAACTTAAGCACATCTCTTTAAACACTGAAATATGTAAATGATCTGATAGTCAAAGATTACTTAGAGCACTCACCAACCTAAATGTGAGATCAAACAAACTATTTGCACATTAGTGACCAGTTCTAGCATCTGTACTTATTATTAACTTTAGTTTTCCTGTGTCTTAGTTTCCATTTGTATGGTAGGACTATTTACCCAGTTTGATTGAATATGCGGAATACACTGAATAACTGGAAAATCTGACTGTCTTGTACAACCTAACTAAAATTAGTGAATTCCATTTATGGTGTCTAGGGCTGTTAGAATCACCCCCATCTTGATGATGTCCTCAAGAATTTACAATATAAGATAGACAGTGTGTGGACACAACAAATGGGGAGAATGCAATGTGCCACTAAGATCAGTGTATTAGCTGTATTTCAGCTAAGTTAGATACAAAATCTTTCATATGTAAAGATGACCTTTAGCAAAACACTTGCCACACTTCTGGTGCTTTACAGGGAATTGATAATAACACTTAATTAGACGTCTAAAGTTCACGGGAAAATATTGAGTGCTCTGTTTTATAAGTTAGCTTTAGAAATTGGACTTGAAATCATTCAGCAAATGCATCTGTTCACCATTAATATTTTCCTGTAACATTCTGATTTCTTAATTAGCGGGATCGAATACTAGAAGAGATACTGTGTTTGTACTGTTTTCCCTGAGGGCTGCTTATCATCCCTTGATGACCATGTCAAACTCCCGTTCATTTTTGCAATAGCCATTTCCTATCCAAGAGTATAATTTAGCCTAGGGAATTTATCAGCTACAAAATAGACATTAGCTGCTCAGAAGAGGCAATAATACCATATTTTAACTCATCCTATAGTCATTATGCTTGATGAGGCTATTTCTTAGTCTGTCACTAAAGGAAATGTCATTAAAACTGGAAGGCTCCAGATGTTTGGAGCTGCTCTGTAAAGTGACTTCATCAAAACAAGTCCAAGCATTATGGGGCAAATATACATGGTATATAATTCAAGAAAACGTCTAGTGAACCCAAAGCCAGTTCATTGGGTGGTTCTGAATTCACACTGAACCAAGGGCAAAAGGTAAATTAATGCTATTTCCAGAAGGTTTCTGGACTGGGCTGCGGGTTAGAGGAATGGTTTTTCAAGATTTTATTCACTGATTAATGAAAAATTGCTCAGTTCTTCCAAAGAAAAAAGTCTAATATTAAAACAAAACAAAACAATTCGCCTCTGGCTTCGCAGTCTTCTGCATTTCTGGTATAGAAAACCCTGCAACCACAATGATGTAGGTGAATGTTTATCTGTGTGCATACGTGTAAGTAGCCATGTATGTAGTGTGTACTAGTGTGTGTTGTATGTTGCGTGTGGTTAATCAATGAAACATTTGGACTCTGGCCCTTTTTCTTGAATTTATTATAATGTAATAACAACCTTTTTTACATTTGTAAGGACAGAAAATAGCATAGAAATAAATGCTGAGTCTTTCCCTTGTTCTGCTCTCAGCAAAGACTAGAAATCTGAAGAAAACAGGAGGAAGGGGGAATCTTCTGAACTCCTGATTCCCAATAGACCTCTCAGTCCTCTCTCTTACTTGTGATTACGTGTTATGACAGGTCAAGTGAAGTGTGTGGCATCCACTCTGCCAGGTCTTCTAAAATCTGAGCCAAGAAGGCCTGCTGGTTAACCTATTTTGAACACTCTGCCTTGAGAGTCGTAGTATTTCATTGGTGTACAACACTGTGGTTTCTCTCCCACCTTGTGATATGTCTTTCTAGATCAACCAGATAATGTTTTTGATATTTAAGAATTAGCAAGGCATAAGAAAGTACCAGTTTTACTCTAAATGCAGGGAATGCTGGGCTAGATGCAGGGAGAAATAGGAGGTGAAAGCTAATTTTGCAGGTGACAAGGCCCAGTTGGTTTGTCTTGGTGATGAGCTTCCTTAATTATCCTGTACTCCATAAGGCCACAGAAATTTACCCTCTTCTGCACTCAGCTATATAGGAGAACAAAATTGCACAGCCATTCACCTTAACTGCATGTGTCTGAAGTTACTGAAAGGTCTGAGCAACAACATATGGAAAGGCTGGATGAAAATCCAACCTTCTGGTCTTGCAGGTAACAAAAAGTAGACAGTTACTTGGATACTGCTGAGATATAATGAACAAAAAGAGAAAAAAAAACCTTCTGGAGAAGTATCAGCAAGCTGTCTGGACTGTATGGAAATATATAGAAAATAAAGTGTTTTCTTTATCAAATCAAACTGAGAGTGAGAACAATTCCAGTTAAAATAGTTGGGTGCCATGAGGTGGATAAGTCAAATAACTTAGTTGGCTTCTTGGAGGGATGACTTCCAAAGTGTGACAGGGCTGGAAAATCATCTATAGCTTGAAAGAGCATACGTTGTTAAAAGAAGACGAGCAAAGTATAAGAAAGACTATGTCAATGTATGTATCCATGATACATAGTGAACAAAGACATAGAGACGTAGATATATACAGTCCATAACCAAGAGTCCCAGATGGACTTTCTTCAACTGAGTTTTACACAGCATAGAGCAAGATGATAAGGAGAAGATTTTAAGAAAACTTTTGAAGGAAAAAGGAGAACAATAATGTTTATTCAAGCTCAATCTGATTAGCATTTTATCAGACCTAAGACTTCAGGGCAGACTCAGAAAATAGAGAATGTGCAAATGACAGAGTCATTAGTAAATAGTTAAATAGTGTGAGAGAAAGAAGCTAAATTATTCACAGTTGAATGCTGAGTGTCTGCAACAGCATTTAGGTGTCTGGTCAAAAACAAACAAACAACAACAAAAAAACCAACAACACTAAACTACTTCCTTTCAGAAATGCTAAGGTATTTCAAGGGAGTTTCACCTTAAATTCTGACGTAAGTGCAAAAGTGGTCTTTGCATTGTTTGTACTCTATACTTAAAATCAAATAACTGTTGAGGTGGAAAGGCACCTCAGTAGACTAGTCCCTACTCCCACTCAAAGCAGAGTCAGATACAATTATTTTCCCAAGGCCTTGTCTGGTTGGGTTTTGGATATCTGTAAGGATGGAGACTCTAAACCTCTTTGGGCAACCTGTTCCATTGTTTGACCACACTCACTGTGAAAGAGTTTATTCTTATTTTTTATCAGTATTTTCTGAATTTCAGTTTGTGCCCATTGAATCTTATTCTATCACTAGAATAAGCGAACCAAGAAGAGTTAGACTCCAAATTCTTTTCTTTTTCTATTCAGGTATTTATACAGATTGACCAGATCCCTCTGCACCTTTTCTTCTCCAGGCTGATCAGTCATAACTCTCTCAGCCTGTCCTAATATGTAAGACCCTCCTCACATATTTTCATGTTCTTTTGTTAGACTCATTCCAGTAAGGCCATGGGGAGTCCAGCTCTACACATAACACTGCATTTGTGTCTCACCGGTGCTATGCAGAGGGGAAGGATCGCTTCCTGTTGGTGACATTCTGCCTAATGCAGCCCAGGAAGCTGATGATCTCTGCTGCAAGGGTCCACTGCTTGTTTGTGTTCAACTTGGGATCCACCAGGACCCCCCGTCTTTCTCTGCAAAGGTACTTTCCAGATGTCAGCCCCAGCTTGTCCTGGTGCCTGGGGTTATTTGTCACCAAGGAGAGTATACCTTTCATTTTCTTGAACTTCATGAGGTTCCTCTTGTCCCATTCCTCCAGTCTGTCAAGGTCCCTCTGAATGACAGCATCAGCCATTCCTCCCCATTTTGTACTGCCTGCAGACTTGCTTAGGCTGCAGCCTGTCTCATCCAAATCCTCAATGAAGATTTTGGGCAGCGTTGGCCTGAGTTGGGACCCCTGGACCCAACACTACTGACAGATAGCCAGCTGGGCTTTGTCCTGCTTACATAAAAAATGCTTTAATCATGCCTACAGCATTAATGCCCTGGAATACCACCATGCTGTACTCACAAAAAGAGAAAACGGGGAGAAAGAGAGAAACTATCAGGCTGTGAAGACTTAATCCCAACCACTGGCTTTGACTTCTAATCCTATAAAGGAACCATTTTCCATCCAAGACTGACAATATGGGGAATAATCTTTCCAGTTTTACCTCTGCCTACTCCTCTGCAGTGCATGGGAACAAAGTAGAAGCAAGAAAATATCTCTTTGCAGGGCTGACTAACAGCATCTACAGCAGGGATGTTCATAAAAGTAGCATCCTGTTGATGCTTCTTTGTTGACAGAGAGGCATTAGACAGCTGTTATCAACAAAGATACTCTCTCTGTTTGGATCCTTACCTGCATATTTTACTGCATGTTGCTATCCTTTTTCTCCTCTGTCCACAGTAGTCTTGATAAATTCAGGCCTGATCATAAGCACGATCTCCTATGCTATTCATAGTGCAGCACAATTACACCTATTGCAACATGATTAGCAGACGAATTCAGCTCTGGTAGAGGAATAAGAACCTTCTTTGCAGTTAGATTAATTAATCTGCAAATAAATATTATGAAAATTTTCTTACTTTGTGGACTGAGTAGAATACATTAGCCCAAAAGAGTATAAGTTTTTGTCAATATAACACTTAATAGTTCATTTTTTAGAGGAACTAAATAAAGGTTTCTAACCAATTTGAATAAATCAATTTAAACATTACATAAATGCATGAGATGGCATCTAGTTTCTTTTATAATAGGTCAGCATTATGGAAAATTTCTCCATTACAATAAGGGTATGTCAGCTCTAGAATATATTATTCTAGAATAGCTAAAACTAGAATATATTAATACATAATGATGAAAGAAGCTATAATACCTAATGTATTTCCATCTAATGCAGAAATCTGTCTTCCATATAAAACCTAACAAATCATCTTTCCAGTATATCAGACTTTAACCGTCCTACAACAGATACTTTTCACAACAGTGTTATGTGGGTGGTAGTATATAGTGCAGTATATGCAGTGTATACAATATATACAATCCCCTTGTAGCAGGATTGAATTCTTATTCTGGTATTCTGATTACTAGTTAGATTACTTTTTATTTTTTTTTAAGTAATCATAGGATCTTCAGTTCCATAAATATATATATATATATATATTTCAGTTTGATTTCACATTTAGCTTAAACATTTCATGGACACTGAGTTCTATTTTTCTATGGATTCTTGTAAACATTTGTGTTTACCTTAGAAGTTTCACTATCCCTTTTTTATATAAAACTCAAGACACTGTTGAATTCATGGTACCTTTTGTAATTTTTTGTCAATATCTTTCACTATCTGCAGCAAAGTGAGTGTCTGACAATCTTAGTGTGAGGTACACTGTCTCAGTTACTGGTAATCATAACAGTTTTAAATAGCCTAAACCAGTGAGGCAGTCACTACTGAAGGGTGAGATTGCTTTGAAGTTACCTGGACTAAAACTTCTGCGTGGATTTACTTTTCTTATTTCATTGTTTACCTTGAAGAATACTGCTGTGAAATCACTGCAATTGGTGTTGACCATTAAACTAATCTATATTCTTAATTAAAGCCATGAAATTAAATGTAATTGTAAATTAATTAAATTTAATTGTAATTGTAATTGCAATTGCAATTGTAATTGTATTATTAGCCAGACCTTTAAAACATTTTTTTTGTGACCTGACTCTGCTCAGCCTTTCTCAGTGGCCTGTTCTACAGCCACTCCGTAGGATGGAGAGTGTCAGGTAATCATGCCAAGAGCAGTCCACGTTGTTACTATCTATGCTCAACTCTAAGTCCCTACATTTTTATTCCTGTGCCGGAATCTAGTTACATGTTGTTATATATGCTGTATCCTTAACAATGCATTCATTTCAAAAGAATAGACTATTTAAATGTTAATAAAAGATGAGAAACCATCATCTTTTCTTTTTGCAATTAAAATTTTAGCAAACATAAGATACTACAATTCAGTAGAAAAGAATATCGTGCCTGGCTTTCTGGCCATTTTTAACTGAATTAGTTTTCCAGACTATTCTTAAAAGTTTTCAATTTTCATTTTCAACAGATATTTTCAGTAGAGTCTTAAGATGAGATAACTGGGCAGATAGCAGTACCTTATGACATGTTTAGATACAGGTCCTAACTGAGTTGAATCAGAGTATCT
This sequence comes from Anser anser, assembly GCF_964211835.1. Taxonomy (NCBI): domain Eukaryota; kingdom Metazoa; phylum Chordata; class Aves; order Anseriformes; family Anatidae; genus Anser; species Anser anser. The sequence continues at coordinate 203,533,941 of NC_139720.1, read as the reverse complement.
CTGAAGAGCTGGGTTCTAATCTTGCTTTGTTCTCAAATGAGAAATTTTTCTTCTGTGACAGAAATTCTGGTCACTAGTTCATAACAAAGTCTGATACAAAAGGAAGTATTGCTGTGCAAAGGCCTTGGATTAGAAGAGGCAAGATGCAGGAATTACTCCAGAATTTTTGAAGAATTTATGTCTCTCTGCAATGGGGTTATGGCACTGGTGGATAGGGAAAGAAAAACTGATGTCATCTACCTGGACACGTGCAAAGCATTTGACACTGTCTCCTATTACATCCTTCTTTCTAAATTGGAGAGACATTGAATTTATGGATGGACCTCTCGGTGGGTAAAGAATTGGCTGGATGGTCGCACTCAAAGAGTTGTGGTCAATGGCTCAACGGCCAGGTGGAGATCAGTAATCAGTGATGTTCCTCAGGGGTCAGTGTTGGGACCAGTGCTGTTTATCATCTTTAGCACTGACACGAACAGTGGGATTGAGTGCACCATCAGCAAGTTTGCTGATGACACCAAGCTGTGTGGTGCAGTTTACACACTGGAGGGAAGGGATGCCATCTAGAGGGACCTGGGCAGGCCTGAAAGGTGGGCCTGTGCGAACCTCATGAGGTTCAACAAGGCCAAGTGCAAGGTCCTGCATCTGGCTCAGGAAAAAAAAATCCCAAGCCCAAATACTGGCTGGTTGGAGAATGGATTGAGAGCAGCCCTGAGGAGAAGGACCTGGGGTTGTTGGTGGATGAGAAGCTGGACATGAGCTAGACATGTGTGTTTACAGTCCAGAAAGCCAACCGTATCCCAGGCTGCATCAAACGCAGCGGGGTCAGCGGGGCGAGGGAGGGGATTGTCCCCTTCTGCTCTGCTCTTGTGAGACCCCCCCTGGAGCCCTGCACTCAGCTCTGGGGCCCCCAGCACAAGAAGGTCATGGAAGTATTAGAGAGGGTCCAGAGGATGGCCACGAAGATGATCAGAGGGCTGGAGCACCTCTCCTATGATGTAAGTATGGTGGAGTTGTTCAGCCTGGAGAAGAGCAGGCTCCAGAAGACCTTACAGCAGCCTTCCAGTACATAAAGGGGTCTACAAAAAAGCTGGGGAGAGACTCTTTGTCAGGGGGTGTAGTGATAGGACAAGGGGGAATGGCTTTAAACTGAAAGAGGGTAGGTTTAGATTAGATATTAGGAGGAAATGCTTTACTTGGAGGGTGGTGAGGCACTGGCACAGGTTGCCCAGAGAAGGTGTGAATGCCCCATCACTGGAGGTATTCAAGACCATCTTGGATGGGGCTTTGAGCAACCTGGTCTGGTGGGAGGTGTCCCTGCCCCCTTGCAGGGGGATTGGAATTGAATGATCTTTAAGCTCTCTTTCAACCTGAAACATTCTATGATTCTATGATCAATTTTAGTTTACATGCCTAGAATCCACACCTTAATTAAGCAGTATCTAGAATATGATAATGAAAAGCATCCCAAGAGAATATATGATCTAAAGGGAGAGAGAACAACTGGAGATGGATTAAGAAAATAGAAAGTTAGAGAAAATAGAAAGTTAGAGAAATTAGGAAGTTATTATTATTATTATTATTATTATTCCATTGGAAAAGAATAAGGAGTGAATGATACCCTGCTGTCAAGAAAATATTGCATAACATGCTGGAAGAGCCAGTGAAGGTGACTGACAAATGTTGTAATTCCACACACAATGACACTTTTGAGAGAAATGCTTTAAAGCCAAAAACAATCAGCAGAAGAGAGAATACATACCAGAGTAAAGAACTTTGCATTGGCATGGATCCGTGGAGGCAGTGCATGTTACATTAATATGACATTACATAGCCTTGTTAAAGACAGCATCATACTCAAAGCGGTTGGTTTCATGTTTTAGGGCATACTCTAGAGAAAAAACAATATAGCTCCATAGAGATCTCACCTACTGTCAAGGGCAGAAGAATTTGTCTACCCTGAAAGTGAAGACAGTAATAGCGATTAGCTCAGAACAAGCTCACAGAACTATGAAAAATAACCTTTTCCAGACAGGGACAGGAGGACCAAAAAGGTAAGTAACACAATCCAGTTTATACATCATAGAAGACAACAGGAAAGCAGAAGTAAAAATGCCTGAACTATGGCCAGTGAAGCAAATAGGTTTTTGAAAGAATCAATTCATTTCCCATTCTGAGAGAGAGAGATAAAGAAAGAAAATGAATGAATAAAACGAAGGAAGAAAAGGGAAGAAAGAAAGAAAGAAGGAAGGAAGGAAGGAAGGAAGGAAGGAAGGAAGGAAGGAAGGAAGGAAGGAAGGAAGGAAGGAAGGAAGGAAGGAAGGAAGGAAGGAAAAAATCTTGCTTTCTGCACTATCCAGGAAGAGGAGAGCACTTCCAGCAAGTCCTGCAGATCCCAAGGTTCTCACTTCACTGAAGAAGAATGCTGCATTTTATGTTCTGTTTTTACATTAAATAGTAATTTGTACTCTGATAGATGATGCAGCTAGCCATAATATCAACCCACAAAAATGACTAAAGGCAATTTTAGATTGAAGAAAATGCGGCCAAGTAAAGGGCATACACAACACAAGTAGCCTGAAGCTGTTCATAAAAGAAATAAGGGGAAGAAGCAATAAACATCATTGCTTGGAGTTCATAGGAGCTGAAATGAATATTATCAAGTGCAAAACTAACCTTCAACTAAGTTCTCTAGCTCAGTAAACTTTCAGTGTAAATAAAATCTTGGTGTGAGAGAAGAGGAAAACAAGTCATAGTGAACATGGCCAACATTTTAATAGAAAGTGTGCTTCAAAGTCGAAATTTAGAGGTCAAAAAAAGTTAAATCTCCACAAACTGTCTGTGAGCCCACTAACATATGTAACTCTTTTAATTTGGAGGGAAGCTTGAAGGTTGCAAAGAAGTCACAGAATCACGGAATGGCTGAGGTTGGAGGGGACCTCTGAAGATCATCTAGTCCAACCACAGAACGGCTGAGCAGGATCAGCTAGAGCACGTTGAGCAGGATGGCATCCAGGCAGGTTTTGAATATCTCCAGAGACGGAGACTCCACAACCTCTCTGGACAACCTGTCCCAGTGCTCTGTCAATCTCAGAGTAAAGTGCCACCTCACATTCAGCCGGAACCTCCTGTGCTTCAGTTTGTGTCTGTTGCCTCTCATCCTGTTGCTGGGCACAACCAAGAAGAGACCGGCTCCAACTTCTTGAGATTCTCCCATCACATACTTATACACATTGATGAGGTCTCCCCTCAGTCTTCTCTTTTCTAGGCTAAACAGGCCCAGATCTCTCAGCCTGTCCTCGTACAATAGGTGCTCCACTTCTCTAATCATCTTCTTAGCCCTCCTCTGGACTCACTCCAGTAGTTCTATGTCTCTCTTGTACTGGGGAGCCCAGAACTGAACACAATATTCCAGGTGTGGCCTCACCAGGGCTGAGTAGAGGGGGGGGATCACCTCCCTTGGCCTGCTGGCAACACTCTTTGGAATGCAGCACAGTATCCCGTTGGCCTTCTTGGCCACAAGGGCACATTGCTGACTCATGGTCATCCTGCTGTCCACCAGAACTCCCAGGTCTCTCTCTGCAGAGCTGCTCTCCAGCAGGTCAGCCCCCGGCCTGTACTGGTGTTTGGGGTTATTCCTCTCTAGGTGCAGGACCCTGCAATTGCCCTTGTTGAACTTTATGAGGTTCCTTATGGCCCAACTCTCCAGCCTGTTGAGGTCCCTCTGAATGGCAGCACAGCCTTCTGGGGTATCAGCCACTCCTCCCAGCTTTGTGTAGTCAACAGGTCACATTAATACACTTATTAAATTTAGCACTGAGCATGGTAACAATGTAATATTGGCCAGGTTAGCTGCATTGCTTGGAAGACATTTAACATACAATATAAAAGAAACCAGTGTTTGTAATGAGTGGCTAAAGAAGTTCCACTAGGTTTACTCAGGATAAAAATCATACTGGAAACTGATTGACATAAGATTCCTATTCATCTGAAAGCCTTTTTAACTGAAATAACTGGGTGTGAAAGCCTTTAGTTCTCATCTTCATTGATGGTCAACATTAGCCAACAAACTCTCTCACCCAGAGTAAGTCCCGTGTGCTGGGATTTTTTGTTGGTAGTGTTATTAATATGAGAAAATAAATGAATGGAGTCAGAAAACTGAAGTACACACATCAAGGACAAGCATATCCCAGCCATCCTAATGTAATAGTGAGTCACAGAACCTGACACTAAATTCAAACAGAAAAACACTGCATGGGAACATGAGCACAAGTTGTCCTGTTCTGCATATTCACAAAACAACATAAGTATGGCATTGATAGTAAAGAGACTGATACCAATGGCAACATAGACAGGAACATTTTTGACACCTCTTGAATTAGAAAACACTAGTGCTGTGGTTGCCTGCTTCACTGGATGGGCAGTCTATTGCTGTCAAAGAGAGTTGGAGCTACTGTGCACTGGAGGTGACATCAAATAAATACACCAGGCAAGAACAGCCATCCAAGCTCTATGGGATGCAAAACAGATGAAGAAGCAGCAAATTCAAGCATCAGTATAGACAACACTGCTGATAGTATTCCTGTCTGAAGATAGATTTTCCACTTTCTCAAACAAGCAGAACATAGACCAAGAGATAGAAGACCCAGATTTCAGCAAGACTAACACAGACATGTTGGGAGGAAGGAAACATGAAAGATCAACAGTCTAACTGAAGGGTTCTGAATTTTAAGAAGGATTAAGAGTCACAGCAAAGGCACATCTCTTTAGTGGTATGTGTCTTAGTGACTCCTAACAAATTACTAACAAATCAACCAACCTGTTAAAAGAGAAAAGGCAAAGATCTCCATGAAATAGGGAAAGAAGGATCCAGACTACAACAGGGCATAATCTGGAGGAAGCATTAGAAAGTTTATAGGATCATCAAATCAAAGAATCATTCAGGTTGGAAAAGACCTTGAAGGTCATCAAGTCAAACCTTTAACCTAACACTGCCAAGTCTACCATTAAACCATGTTACTAAGCTTTACATCTACACATCTTTTGAATACCTCCAGGAGGATGGTGACTCAACCACTTCCCTTGGCAGCCTGTTCCAATGCTTCACAGCCCTTTCAGTGAAGAAATGTTTCCTAATATCAAACCTAAACCTCTCCTGACTCAACTTGAGGCCATTTCCTCTTGTCTTACTGCTTGATGCTTTGGGGAAAAAGACTGACCCCCTACCCCTCTACAGCCTCCTTTGAGGTAGTTGTAGAGAGCAATAAGATCTCCCCTTAGCCTCCTTTTCTCTATGATCAGTAACCTCAGTTATTTATGAAAGTAATAATCAATTGCAGCTCCTGTGTAAAGAGTTCTATTTACAGAAATCATGTTAGTTTTAAAAACACAGTATCATGATATCATACAGCATATCATGTGTGCAGTGTTGCAGATATTGATTATGGTTAATTTTGGCTCATCAGTTATGTCCACTGTAGTTTTGGTGTGTTATCTTTTTTTTTTTTTTTTTTTTTTTTTTGAGATACCCATTACTGCAAATCTTTGGTAGGTTAAAATCACAAAAATGGTTCAGAAGAGCTCATCACTTTGATCATACACTCCAAAACTGATACTTGGCAGGTTTCTGTAATGAAGATATACTACATTCAACTAATACATGTCCAGCATATGTCCTTCTTGCTTTCATCACTCTGGCAATGAAAACATTTGTTGGCACAGTTGTGAGTGGTTTCAAAAATCTTCAGAGAGGTTAGAACATCTGATTCATTCTCAGTTCAAAAATCTACAGTAATTGCTGTAGAGTTTACTTAGGCATTGATTACGTACACAAATGATTACTTGGAACAACATGCTGGTTTGAAAAATATGTTTTGGCCAAAGTCCTGTCCTTTCCCACAGGAAGAAAAGATCTTCGAAGGCGGCAGATAAAGACAAGAAAAACATCACCAAGTTCTCCAGAACATTTCCCTAAAACAAGGAAGAATATGCAAGTCTACCTTTACAGCGTGCCAGAATTTTAAATCTTTTATATCAGAGAAAGCTCATGATGAATGTTAACTTGACTTGTATCTGATTTGTTCTATACTAGGTCCCTAACAGTGATAATCTATGTCATTTACTACTTTGTCTGTGGCTTCAGAGCAGCCATTTAGGGATTCAGAGGGAATCATGGATGAGAGGACCAGAAGGAGTTAATATTCTTCAGGAGGAACAAAGTGCTCAAATCCAGGCAGTACAGACACATCTTTGCTCTGGGTCTGAGGATTTCCATCAACATTCAACGACAAGAAAAAAGAAACCACATTATTCCAGACACACTGACAATGGTACTATTAAAAAAAGATTCTTCACTTTCATCAAGTCTAAAATAGAAGGTCCTCAAGAAGGTCTACAGACACCAAATCATGTAAATGTAGTGCCTACACTCTGTATCTACGCTGTGTTAAGTGAACTATCTGTTAGTTATTTTACTGGATGTTTGATACAGGCTGAAGTCACAGCATCCTCTCACCTACAGTCTCAGCAATGAGATTAAGTTTTCCTTTGTTCTACAAATAACAGTTGGAGTTACAATCTTTGTTTCATGTGACTCTACTTTCTTATCTTTTTTTTTTTTTTTTAATTTGTATTACTGTATGATTTTAGAATGGGAAATACAGTCTCAATCAAGTGAGAAAAATTTTCATGTCTAGTGAGTAACATATATGTATATTTGCAGAGAGTGTTTTCTTCTGTGAAAGAATCTATCTGTGCACAGTACCTATCTGTGTAATTTACTGTCAGCTTACACTACTATTTTAACTATAGGATATTTCTAAGTATGGCTGGCTGTATACTTTAAATAGAAAAGAAGGAAAGAAGACAAGCTTAATCAAAACTGCCTTTGGCACTAATAGATCCAAAAGTGCCACTTGGGGCTGAGCATTTTGGTAGTCATTCTCTCAGTGAGTTTGGAAATGGTCTTTTTCTGCCAGAGCAGCAAAAATAAACAAAGACAGACAGACAGAGAGAAAACAAACAAGCAAATGAAACGGAAAAAAAAAAAAGCATTTTAAAGCATTTTAAGTGCAAATCCAACCAATGAGCATAGTGTTTTGGCTTTTCTGGAAATACTTCAATGCAGGAGTTGTTTGCAGTTTAAAATTCTGATTACATGTAGCAGGAGAAAAGCAACCCCCTTTAACAGAAACAAAATGCCTTGCTCCATGGATTTGGATTTTGATAGGGCTCCTAGGGAAGCCAGAGAACACTCAAGCACAGAGAAAACCAAGGGCAATTTGTGACTCTTTGTTTTGTTCATTTTAGTACACCAAATCATCTGGGATTAAACCTCAGTTATCTAAGTATCCAGCAGGAGGATTTTGTAAAATATGATTAGAGAAATGATTGGAACAATTTTACAAAGGTCTGCTAGCTAAAGGATAATGCAATCTTTTGATCACCAGCTTAGGTTGGACATGAAGAAAATCTCTAACGGTAAATTATATCAGTAATCTATATGTTATTGTCAATGCCATTGATAATCCTTTGGGTCATTTTGCTTCTTTGAGCAGCACTGAAGAACCATCTCATACAACATTTTAATAATAATTTGTCATTTTATACTGATGAAAAAAAAAAGGCAGAGATATGAGAACAATCTTGGATTTACTGCTATGCATCCCACATTGTTCCTCATTTCAATAAATATGATTTTTTTTTTTCTAATTTCCATCAGGAATCAGTAAATAATGTAACTGCCGTAATTTTATATAGCACATATTGAGAAGAAATCTCATTTCAGACTAAACATAGCAGCTGGTAAGACAGTCTTGGGAACAGGGTCACTGGCTATTACATACTCTTGACATTTTTTTGAAAGGTTTGGTAGCACTATCCAGCGTTCATTACTTCACCTTTCATCAGTCAATCTCAAAAGATAGGATTCAATTTAAGTACTCACCTTTGCCAATCCAAAAGCCAGGCACTCTCTATAAGCTGTCTGTCTAAGTTCTTTCTGAGGGAAATAGACACTCCAAAGTATGATCCATCTCCACTTTCTTAGACATTGATGTCTGGCTAAAATGAATTTGTACAGACATCATAAAGAGGCCAAACTCCAGCCTGAATTATATATGGATAAACTGAGTTGAGGTGATTTCTACCTTGAGAATCTCGGTGTCAATATTTCCATTCTGGAAAGAGGTGTAGTGAGGAATAAAGAACTGAAGCAACTTGTTCAGAATTATGCAGAAACAAACACGGGTCACTTCTATTAATTGGAGGATCCAGTGAAGTATCAGGTACAGCTATTTTCCTGTTCCACAGTGAGTTAACAACTGTTTAAATCACTTACAGTCACTGTAGTTTTATTATTATTAATTGTTATTATTATTATTATTATTATTATCAATTTCCAAATCGAATAGACAAGGATATTTTAAACCAGATTATATCTCAATTTTAACATAAGACCCACTCTTGCTGTAAAATGTGATAGAACAGAATTACAAGGTATTTTGACTTTTCCAGTAGAGAAGTATGACACAATAGGTCTCAGTTTCAGAATGAGAAAGGGTCTTACACCTTTTGTTATGAATTTTATGATAATTGCTTGTAATTTTTCTAGGCAAACACATATTTCACAGTCTTTGACAGTAAGATTTTTTGAGAAGTATTGAAGACTTCAGTAGTGCTGGAGTTCTGATAAATGGGTGAGTTGTTTTAACAATAACAATAGGTTTTCTTCAAATGTGTTACTGGTTCCAATGTAGCAAAATCTGAGAAAACCGATATCATTTATAACAAGCAGAATATTAGACCATATGATCAAGTAATCTTAACTGGTCTTAAAATGTTGGATTGTGTGTAAGGTTGGCTATAATGGTGGCAGAAAATAATAGCCTTTATGCAATGATTATATTCTCAAGCCTGTTGTCCTTTATGAGTATATTGTGACAAATATATGAGCTGTCTTTCTTATTCTTGTCAGTGATATATTTGGTGCTTATAACAGCTTCAGTGTTTTCCAAATATCTTTGTAATGCCAAGTAATAGAAGTAAATCTTCTCTTATTCAGAAAGACTGAAAATTAAAAAAAATGAGATTTTGAAGTTTCCCCGAAGTTTTTTTTTTTTTTTGTGCAGAAGATTCATCATGTCACTTACTGTTGATTTTATCCTTAGAATGAAGTTTATGAAATTAACTATCTATATTGCTAATCAGTGTTTGTTTAGCTGGCCCTGCCAAAACCAGATGTTTTTGCATAACCTTCAACAAATAAGTCTCCAAAAATCAATGTTAAGGAAAATCTCTCTGCTAAAGCATCAAGCTGGAGTGCTTTCCAAACTGCTTCTTTTTCATTACTCTTCTCTGGCTCCCAGAAATATGTCAATGGTGTTTCTTGTTATTGATTATGTTTGATTTATAGTCTCGGTGAATCATATTTAACACATGAGAAAAAGCTCCCTATCTCTCTTCCCTGCATTTAAATCCTCTACCACTTACATTCCTGAATCTCTTTATACCTATGAATTACTTTATGACAGAACATAATATAGAATGGATGACCATGAATTTTCTGTTTGCTTTCCAATTACTTTATATTTCTTCATTTGCAAGCAAGGCATTAAATAAGCAACAGCCATTTGACATCTCTCTTCACTAGATTTCCTCCTCTCTGTGAATAATGTTAATGACTGTTGTAAAAACTGTTAGTTGCCTAGTAGCTGAAATGAAGAATTGCATTCTGTTTAATGGTATGAAACAAAACAAAACAAAACCCACAGAAATCTGCTACAAATGTTTTCTTGTTTAATGGACAAAACAACACTTGCTTCTATACAGAGGTATTAATGTCACAATATAAGGAAGCACTAGTTTCAAAGAAACTAGTTTTATTTTATTATTCAAAAATTTATTTATTTTTCAAAACCAGTCTAATTATATACTGTACACATACCTGTTGCAGAAAAATATACAGTAAGTTAATGTTTTATCATAAACAATGGAAACAATATTTGAATGCTAATGTTTAGCAAATTTCCTCGTATCAGTACAAAACAAAAACAATATTCAAAGGTCACCAGTTTAATTCATATTCATTACGTCAGCAGATAGAGTAGATTTAGAGCAAACGTCTTAATGACCTCGTCAATATCCAGATACACAGCTAAAATAATTGATCATTGCTAATCTGTTGCTTGATTCATTACTTAGTTGCTAACTTACACAAAAGAAAAGAGGACAATACTACTTTTCCAGTAACCTTTTTCTTAGTTATGAAATAATGTAATTTATATAACAATTTTGTCATTCCTTCATTCCTTGATGTTATGCTTGTCATGGTAAAAAAAATTGACCTTTCACAGCCTTCAATATTAGCATTAGCTATCAATGACAGGATTCAGTAAAGTTGAGACTGAAATTTGCAATGATGAAGCCACTGAATTATTTTGCTGTGAAACACAGGCAAACATTTATCGTTGGAGGCTCAAGATGCTTAGCTCAGTTCTAAGCAATAGTGTCTTTTTGCATAGAGTAAACTGGTGGGGAAATGACACAAACATGGAACATCATAAGCGTAGGTTTTCAAATTCTCAAAACTTTCTTGGCTCATGTGCTTTCAACTGCTTAACTGTGAGATGTGACAGAGATGACAAAGCTGATGAGAACATTTCTCTATTTATATGTTTTGATTTCTGTTTTACTGTAACTGCTAAGAAGGAGTCAATATTGTTCTTGGAGAAAAGATCCTATTGACAAAATCTCCAATTGCTTTCTGATGCTATATTACCTTAATGGATTGTAAATGTCTCCATCTGTGTTAGCCATTCTTGGTGGCTTTTGGAGTTAATGGAAGTAAATGGCTTTTTAAAGGGACATCTGAGTTTGATGTAGCTTGTATGCCTGTTTACGATGTATCTCAATGTCTAAAATTGCAAATCTGTCATTAGATATGTTTGCATTTCTTTCCAATTACCTACAATTCAAAAACACCAGTTTCAGGTCATGTTTTTGAGGCTCTAGAGGGACTCATGAGAACTCTTACAATGTGTCTATATTAACACTGTCTGTCCTGTTCACAGTGGTAGCACTTCATACACATACTGTGCATGAAGATTCATCTCAAATGCAACCCAAGGTAGTTCTCTTGATGGAAAAGACGTCAGGAAAAGTAGGTCACCACTTGGTTTCCAGAATCTAAAAATACAGATGTGAGCCAGTATGTTCTGCTTGATTCACGGGTTACAGAGTGTTCTCCAAAGCTAACAAAAACAGTATCAATGTAACTGAAATGATGGAAACTGAAATGAAGGAGTGCATAGATGGTCTGATGATGATATACTAAGTTCTGGACTGAAAAATGCGAAGACAGTTAAATGTCACTCTTTCAGATTCTCTGTTAGTTTTAATAGCTATCATTATTAAAGATCTGGGATCTACCCAGGTTATTTGCCAAAACACAACTGCTTTTTTTTCAGGCTTTGAACGTGAAAGTGATAGTACATATGCAAAACAGCAGATGGAGTTAGTAAGATATGGGAAAACACATTGTCATGGATGAGTTTATACATTTCTGTTGTTCCAGGGAAAAGCAGTGACACAGAGTAATCTCCAGCTGAATTTTTTTTTTCAGTTGCTCAAATCATGCAGATTTTATGGATGATTGTGCTTAAGAGTGAAAATGCAGCAGGTTAGGGAACAGTCTGCTACTTGACATGGTGTTTGCTGTTGTGATTAGGCAAGGAGCTTAGTAGTGCTGTTCAGGCATCTTGTTTTGTTAGGGGAGGGAGAGTCTTCTTCAGATGAAACCATGTGGATGCAGAAGAGGCAGAAAACTTCCAAAGTGTTCAGAAATCAAATTTTAAAGCTGCTTAGACATCAGTGTTTTTTGCTGTCGAAGTGTTGTGGTTTAAACTTGCAGGCAGCTAAGCACCACACAGCCATTCACTCACTCCATCCTGCCTGGAGTAGGATGGAGGAGAGAATCAGAAAACAAAAGTAAAAACTCATGGGTTGAGATAAAGCCAATTTAATAGGGCAGAAAAGGAAGGGATGATGATGATGATGACGATGATGATAATAAACAAAACAAGTGATACACAGTGCAATTTCTCACCACCTGCTGATCGATGCCCAGCCAGTCCCCAAGCAGCAGTCACCCCTACTCTGGCCAAACACCCCATAATTATTGATGATCATGACACCGCATGGTATAGGGCATCCCTTTGCCTAGTCTGGGTCAGCTCCTGGCTGTGTCCCCTTCCAGCTCCTTGTGCACCCCCAGGTACCTTGCTGGCAGGGCAGCACGAGGAGCTGAACAGTCCTTGGCTTAGAGTAAGCACTGCTCTGCAACAACTAAAACATCTGTATGTTACCAGCATTATTCTCCTCCTAAATCCAAAACACAGCACCATACCAGCTACTAGGAAGAAAATTAACTCTGTCCCAGCCTAAACCAGGACAAAAATGAAGATAGAACCCTCCTTATTTTAAAGAGCTGAGCTTCTAAGCCATGAACCTTTAGCTATTAGTACTATCACTCCTATGCCTGCTGTGGGTGCAGATACATCTACCCCAGCCCCCAGCCTAAATCATCCAGGTCAGTTATCAATATCATTTAATCTGTGGCAATGAAAAGCATGGCATGATCTATGTCTAATTGTTTGCTAAGATCATAGGTCAGTCCTGTGACACCTCTACTAGAATGTAACCTTTCCCCAGGCTGGGTGGCTTAAAACTTTCTCAAATACAGCAACACCTTAATGGCACGAGCAGTGTGGAACCTTAGTGTTAAAACATTTGTGAGAGTGAATATATCACTTTCCTGGTGCGAGCTTTCTGTTTCTCCTCTTGACTTTTCTATTTAGGTTTTAGAGTCTTTAAGGCCAAGCTGGCTTTAAAAATAAATAAATAAATAAATAAATAAATAAAGGTCAAGCTGGCTTTCACCAGGGTTGTTAGCAAAATTGATCTTGCTTCCTCCTCCATTACCCAGCTGGTGTAAATCAATACAGTTCTGGTGCATTCAGTGGTACTTTATGCCAGTTACTCTAGTTACAAACTCAGTCCAGTTTTTCCTGTAACCATCATGGATGAGAACAAAGAATATAAATGAAACAGCATTGCTTCCTGTATTTCTCCAGTGGAGAAGGTTACTTTCTCAGCATCATCTCAGCAGTCTTTTTATTTATTTATTTATTTTTCCCGTTTACCAGCCCCACTGTATTGCACTGTGAGCTAGTGAACAATGGTGTAATCTTTTGTTACACTGGCCTTACTGCAGAGTTATCCCCTGTGAACAGAAGGGTAAGCTAAACAGGTTCCAATGGCACTTGCTACTTGATAACTGCAGAGGCTTAAGTAACAATTTTAGACAAGAAGGAAAGAAAAGGCTCCCTGAATGCTAAATAACTCTGTGTGGTTCGCCACCCACCCACTCTGCTGAAACACAGTCCATTAACTCAGTATGGCTGATGTAATTTGAAAAGGGGCACCAGTTCATAAAGCAGTCTGCATCTGCCAATAATAACTTCACAGATGCTGGGAAAATAAAAAGAAAAATAAAAAGAAAAACTGACACTACACAATGTTATGCAGTACATCTAATTCACTCTGAAAACCATCTGATACTTACCAGCGACTTTAAGGAGCAGATGTCTTCTGAGGTGAAGAATTTTCAGCATGATACCATGCATGAAACCAATGAGCGTGAAGGCTAATGTGCAGTGTTTGTAAAAGTTTGATTTCCTCTCTTTGGCTTTGTGCAACATTTATGTGAGACCGAATGAGAGGAAAATAATGAACAAAGATGGATAAACAGTACCTCTGCCAGGATGCAACTATCCATATGTATGTTGGCATTAAGACTAATGTATTTATTCAGTTGTGAAAGGGTGACAGCAGTATTTCCAGTATATTTCATATATATTATATATATATTGATATAAAATATCAAGCCCTAACCTATGCTCTCCTTAACGAACATTAATATTTCCACTGCACACAAGAAGACAGCATGACACGTAATTGTGGAAAGGAGTGGGGAAAATGAGATGCAAGAGGGAGGTAAGAGCTGCTTATCAGGAGACAGCCATTTTTTTTTTTTAAAGACTTCAGCTGAATTCCTTAGCCAAGTTTAAATGGCCAGCTTCAGAAATGCATATTGGGGAAAAAAAAAGTTAATGGGGCATTCACTGATAATTTTTAGCTGGCTCCAAGCAATCAAGAAGAGCCAAAGTGTTATTGATTTATTGGGATGAGGGAAGAGAAGATGAATTAAGGATGTTACCCAGGATTTGGGATGAATGAATTCAATTAATTGTTCTGCATAGACTTTATAGAAGATTTGCGGGAGATCATGGCTACAGTAGCTCATTAGAGATTTGATTCAAAGACAGAGAGGAGTAGCTGAAACTGAGAATCAGCTGAGCCAGTAATAAGACATAAGAAAGAATTGAACAGGTTGGAATGAACTGTACCACCTCGAAATATCCTGATATTTGCAGCTTTCTCTACACCATCACATGTTGTGGGTATTTTTTCATTTTTCTATCTCTTGTTTTATAGCTTTTCATTTTCTTCACCCTTATGAAACAAGTTCAAGGAAGAAATAATAGGATTATCTCTGATGTGACAAGACAGTAAAATCTACAGAGCTGACAGCCAGCACCATTCTCACTCCACCAAAGGGATTTCTGACATTAGAAAGTAGGGCTGTGCTAGATGGAAGAAAAACTGCTTAAATAACCCTATTTGGAAATAAACTCTCAGGAAGAGCTTTGTGAAGATATTATTCTTCACAGTTTTTTTTTTTTTTTTTTTTTTGCAAATACTTTAACCAAGTAGCAGTTGAGATGGGAAGTGTAGAAATGGCAAAGCTAAGGTTCTAGCTGTATGATTTATTGCCCTGGATCAGAATATCTGCCTACACAACCTAGGCGGAATGAAGGTATGTTGAGGGAGTAGGATGGATGAGAGGGTTTCAGACCTTTTAAGCTGACCATTAAATCCTTCCTGTAACAGAACCAAACTTGGTCATTTTACAAGTCATAGAGATAATTAGCTAAATCCTACTGAGTACAAGATGGTTCACAGGGTGTCTTCAGGGTCAGTCTTAAATTATCCACCATGGATTGGCCTCAGGTTTGCTACACTGCATAAAAATCTATCACTGCCTTGTCTTCAATAGGATTTTGCAATGCTAATGATATCAGTGCAAAACAAAATTTTATTATCATTTTTAAAAGTGGAAACAGCTAATGGAATTAGGAAGGTAGAATTTAAATGACATGTTTTATTCATGTCTTTTCCCTAGCCCACGTATTGATCTCTTTTACAGTACACCAAAATTTTCTTCCTTTTAACTAACATTAATTTAGAGCCTGTTTTTTCTTCATCTGCTCTCTTTTTAGTTTTTGTTTTGTTTTGTTTTTATTTTTTATTTTCCGTAACACAGAATTTTTGTTTGATTAAGGGGAATACTAGAGAGGAAGGGATTTGGTTGTTTGGTTTTCTTTTGGGTTGTCAAGTACTTCTCATCTTGCTGAGTTACTGTATGTTGAGTGATGCATAACTGACTCTGTGTGCGCTTTAACCTTGTGGCAAAAATGAGGCAAAAGTTGTATAGCTTAAAATTCAGTGAAGAGTATTTGAAATAATACATTCTACCATGCAGTTGCATTGCTCCATCAAGATGAATGCATTCAGGTGACCATGGCCAGCCAACTCACAGTAACTACGTGTATCAAGGCCAATAAGTAAGAGATCTCTCAAACAAATTAACTAAACTCATTATCTTTTCTATTCTCATGATTGAGACAAATGTTGTTACTATCACAAAATACTAAAATAATATTAAAATAGTTAATTAATTTTTCTTTTAAAACTCTGTAGCATTTTGTCACAAATGATCCTTTTTTGTTGCTCTACTTCTCATGCAAAGATGTTTATTATGAAAAATCATTCAGATACAGCATGGATAAAATTAGTCACCAAAAATGCCAAATTCAATTATTATAGCTAGTATCACAGTGGCTTTGAATATCAGAAAACCTCTTATTGTCACTTGAATCTAAGCTGACAAATAAAAAGAAATGTTCAAAGCATGAAACCATGTCATACGAACTGTAATTACATTTGACCTATTCTATGACTTTTGTTTTGAAGTGTGGGTGGAAGAAAAAAATATATTCTTATTTCCTTGTGTAGGTAACATGCTTCACCTGTCAGGTGCTGTGCAATGTGAGATGACATGCTGCAGAAATACAGCGTCAGAGGCACCCATGTGCTCTAGAAGGAAGTTATAGAGAGAAACAGGAAAACAAAGGTGATGAGCAATTAGAATATTTTTACTGCTGTCTACTGATAAAAAAACTTAGAAATAAAAGTAGTCACTTCTGTGTGCAGAAGTGACATCTTTAGAAAACAGAACGTGTTATGAAAAAGAGGCCTCATTGAAGACAGCTGCTTAAAATGCCACCTTGACCAGTCACGTACAAAACTGCCTATTGTAAAATCATGCAATGTATGTGTAAACTACGTGTTTATCATCTAGCCAATGGGTGTAGGGAGTTAATTATGGGTATTTAACCTGGTTAAATGCCCTTTTACTGTCTGATATATCCCTTGGAGCCATTTTCATCACTGAGGAGAGTGAGATTTAACTCAACTGTTGCACTAATGAGTGAGGTTTGATGTCCCACCAGCTGTAGCAAAAACTTACTGAGGCTGGGTCCAAATACTAGTTTTGAGCTCTTCCCCGTAGGACAGAAGAGGTGATGAGATTTGCAGTCTGTCAAATTCAGAATGATTTTGACCACAGAGCAGTCATTCTTTTCAGTTTTGATGACTTATGTAGACACCCCAGTGTTCCACACTGTTTTTTGTTTTGTTTTTCAAAGTTTAAAGTTTAAATAAGTCCTAAAACAATACATATAACTTTTTATCTAGTCTATAATAGTAATTTTAAGACATCTGAGAATTTTTTCTGCCACTGAGAATGATTGGCATGACATAGCCCTTGACTATCCTAGTGACCTTATTTTCCCAGGAAACTAGCTTTGTACCAAAGATAGTCGGTACAGATTAAATGAAAGTATTACTAGGAGGAAGTCTAACTCTAGTCATGAGTTGATCTTACACAGTGACTGTATACTGATTAATTACAGACCTTTGGAAAACGTTTCTATCCCTTTGTAGTAAAGCAATAGTATATTTTCTGGATATTGTCTGGATACATTATTGCAGCATCATAGGTAAATTAAAATACTGAAAGTCTATCCCCTTCCTCCCCCCCAAAATGTTGCTAATAATTCACAAGTGAATGTAAATCTGAATAGTGGTGGATTTACTTCTGTCTTTATGCAGAGGAAGGAAAGAATGGTATTTCTGTGAACAAGTGTTCTCCAGGATATTCTCTCCGTTCAGCTCTTACTTACCAGGAACGTTACACCTGTTGATGCATATGGGCTGTTACGAGCTCCAACACAAATTGTATTAACAATAAATTTCCAACTTAGTCATGGGGTAAGTAACTCTATGTCTGTTTTCCAATTATTTTAATTATAACTGGGATTTGTTTTTCCGGGTTTTAGTTTAGGTAAAAAATAACCGGTACTGGCAATACTAATGGAAAATTTCCAAAGATTGATTAATATAAAAAAGGCAAAAGGTTGTAGGAGATTTCCAATGGAATTCAGATTTTTTTTTTCGTTATAGACAGCTTTCTGAGAAAAATTCAAAGAAAAACTAAAAAATAAATTTTGACAATTACAAAATATAGAGGCTGGGAAAAAAATACAGATTAACAAAAGCTACACATCCTCTGCCAAACTCCTGCTAAGGATTTTTTTTATGAAAAACAAATATAGCAAGTATTTGTAAAGTATATTACACTGTCAGTCATTCTGAACACAGCATCAGACTCTGATCTGTTACATACACATAAGTCTAATTCACACTCATCAGCAGTATTTTCAATGAAATTATTCAGGACTGATAGTGCTATAACCTGATTCTATTTCTTTACCTTGTTTGGTAAAACACATGTGGTGTTTTGCTTCTTTCAGCTGACTGCATATTGCCTCTCAGCCAGTGTTGACTCATCGCTTATATCTCCCAGTCTATTTTGAAGACAACTGCTATCAATGCAGAATCAGATGATCGAATATCTTCTGTCAGTTATCATGTTGTGAATTTGTTGCCTGCTTGGGGTACTGAAAGGACAATGAAGGAATTAGAAACTCACTATCCCATGGGCTGTCGTCAGCAGATAACTGTGGAATAATAGAGCAAAGGTAATTCCTATCCTTTCACGTAATCCTTCACAGTAGAGTTGCCCTTTTCTATGCAATCCTATATATTTTCTGCTCTTTCCTTTGGCATTCAGCCTGTTTTAACAAAGCTACAGGCAAATAAATTTTGCTGCATGGTACAAGAAATGTGCACTGTCTTGGACTAAATTCAAGTTGTTCTTGCCAGTTGAGCTTCCCTTTATTTCTGTGGATATTTGCCACAGATGGGACTTCTCTGTAGCCATGTTCAGCTATGGATTTTCATCTACATTTTTTTTTTGTTGTTGTTTTAATTCAGTGGAGACACACGCATCTTGTTAAAATCAGGCTATCATTTTGCTTTTCCCCAGCCTCAACAGATGCTACTTGCTGCTGGAGCAACAGTGCAATCAAAAAGCTTGGCATTTTGTAACCAAATGAACTCCTCATTCCAAGCCTCCCAGGGCCACTTGGACAGCAGCTGAGATAAACTGCAAGTGGCACAAGCCAAGGCGCTCTCTCATATTGCTTTAAGATGGAGCTTGGTGGAGTCTGCTGTTTGGCTGAATGTTATCTGACATTTGGTATTCACATACGGGTGATGCTTGCCAGCCTCATCTTCCCAAAGAATGTGGCAAGTCTTTGTGTTTCGAACTTCACTACACAAACTTAATAACAGATTTTTCTATGGCAGTTACCTAACTATCCAGCGTCTTTCTGGACAGGATATTACAAAGAAAAAGACTCAGAGGAGGAAATGGAACAAATTAATCTGGGAGGAAATATTGGTGTCTCTCACAGTTTATAGCTCTTGGCAGGATTTCAATATGACACTGTCACGGAAATCCAGTGACCTTGTTAAGATCATTAAAGGATTTTTCTCCCATTCTTTAATGTTCTCCCATCCACAGCCTGCTTCCTGGCAATGTGGTATTTAGCACTTTTGGCTGGTCAGGTGGGTCTCCAGTGTTGTGTTGGCCCCTTGCTTTCTGTTGCTTTCTGAATTCATAGTCTAAAGACTACTTTTCTAGTAATATCTCAGAAAACATTCCTAATACATTTTATTTCTGATTCTTATACTGAATTTTTGGTTTTGGTGTCCTTTTCCTTTTTTTTTTCTTTTTTTCTTTTTTTTTTCCCATTAGTCAATTTATCTCAGTATTCTATATGCTACTTTTAGTCTTTTTACATAGACAAAGAACGTCTCTTTTTCTTATTTTACCTTGCTGGCATTTTATTTGTAACCTTGCATTGGCACCATAATTTGTGAACACTCTGTAGTGGTTTTTGTCCTCAGAAGTCAATTGTGTTCTTTCAGTTCTAAACTGAGATTCTTAGAAGTCCATGTCCTTCTTCCATCTTCCTTTCCATATTCAAGAGTGATGTATCTAAACCGTTACATGTGAGTATAAAGTGAATCTTAAGCTGACATTGAACTGACATCCTTGTTGCTTAAATACTTATTTTAAATGTGTTCATAATTGAAGCTCTGGACCAACCTGAATAGTGGCTCAGCTTGAAGGTGCTTAATAGAGAAGATTCAAGTTCTGGGAATTGCTTTCTTTTGGACCAAGCTTCAGCCTGCAGTGTGTATAACACATCACATATATTTCTGACACGTACTCAAGCATTCCTTACTAAACAGGCACAACTCTGAAGTCTCCCTCCTTTTACATATATATATATATATACATATATATAACATGCGATAAAACCCAGTCAACATTTGTCAGAGGAGATTTTAGCTTACTATTTTTAGTCTACTAATCCTTGGGAAAGAGTTAAATGTGATAAGTTATGAGAAGGAAAGTTTCCAGTCCCCTGTTGCAAAAATCACACTGAACAATCATGTTGGCTGCTTTGTGTTATCTAAAAAATATTGAATAAATTGTAAGACTTGGCTTACAAACAAATAAAAGCAGATGGTGGTTTTAAGCTGAACATCTCTGAAAGAAAAAGTAAATAAATCACAGAGGTCTTCATATCTGTGAAAGCAACCTAGTTAATTCTTTTTCTATAACAAATGGTTTATGCATTCCAGTGTGGTTTGGTCTTAAACTCCTACAAATGGAAAACAAGTTATTAGACAGCCCTGAGGAGACACAAAGACAGATTGCATTTCTTAAAATTCCAGCCTGATTCCCAAGGTCCATCCTTGCTGTGAGCAGAAGGAGGATGGGAGAAGGAAAGAAGCTACTACAGTAATACATGCATTAGTTCAGCTAAGCAGGGGCAAGAGGAGCCATGAACTTACTTTCTTATTCTTAAGGGACACTTTACTTATTGCTGCTTAATAACCTAACTAGATAGCTGAAATAAGGTGTGTGTGATTAGGAGTGGCATTTTAGAAAACAACCCTCTACATTGAAAATGATGTGTTGTTGTTGTTATTATTATTATTAATAATAATTTTAGTAGGAACATAGCAGTGCTGTCTTTTGGTATCAGATGACATTTATGGACCAAACATGAAAGAAAGATTATAATCCAGACCAAGTAATTAGACTCAAACCTTTTCAAGAAAGTGAGCTTTAATTTTTCTAACCCAAAGTGCTCAGCACACAAAGTGCTCTGATATTTCTGAAGGCATAAGCTGGAATCTTACCACTCTCCTCTTACGTAAACTCTAATTTGTGATTAAACCTGGGATGGGATTTATAAATGTATTAGTTTCTGAAGGTCAGAATGTATACATAGTAGAAATTCATAAGAAACACAGTTGAGAGAAGGGGATACAGATGGCAAAAACTATTATTTTTTCCCAAACAAAAACAATCCAAGCCTGTGCTCCAACATACACTATTAAAATAAATAAATACATAAATAAATGTTCTGCAACATTGTACTTCAGTGAAGCAAGCTAGTGCATGTTGTTTTTAAAATCTTTGTCTCCAAAGTGCAGTATTGTACTATTTCTTCTGCTAAAACATTCTTCACCTAAAGCCGTATGTTTCACTGCACTGAAAGTACTTTGGAGTTTGGACTGTTAGGCAATTCAAAGACACAATGGAATTCACATTATTTTTAGCTGGAGATGGTTACTTCCACTTTCTTTCCATTGTGTCATGAAATTCTTCCCCTTAATTTTTCTACAGCAAATAAAAAACATCATCAGGCTCTCTGGAAATGTATTTAGAAAATAATATGTATGATGTTTTTTATCTGAGGGCTGCAGTTTACATTCTATTGCTTTACTGTATGCAGTGCAATTATTCCAGATGCATGACAGTCTAAGTAAGACCAGATTGTGTAATGACATGGAGAGGATTTCTAAAGATGAATTTTGTTGTTGTTGTTGTTCTTCCTTTAGCAGGGAATGTCCATCAAAATCCATTGGCTGGAAACAGAAGGAAGACAGATTTGAAGTAAGCCATTGATTTCTAGTGGCAACAACAGCAGACCACTATAAACCAAAGCATTAAAGGATATAGAAATTTTCCTCTGATGTTCTGTTTGTAATTCAGGATAGGATGTGATACTGCAATTGTAGGAGTAATGTGGGTTCTTACAACAACTACAAAAATAGTATTTTGATGTAGGAATTCTGACTGAACAGCTTTTTGTGTGTGTGTTATTCTAGACTAAATTATTTTACTACTTCCTCCTGACATGACAATCCATGTATGCCTCATCAATGATATTGTGTTTATTTTGAAAGAGAAAAGGATCCAATTATATTAGAGCATTACGTAACTATTATTTATGGATGTAAAGTTAATCCTTTAAAAGTACAGACAGCAAGAAATATTATTTAAGAATTTGTGTTTATGCACACCTGGTTTGCAGAAAAATGCATTGAAAACATAGTTGTAAGCATTTCAAAGGAAAAAAAATCAAGATTTAAGTCATATCACAGGATTTTTTTAATACTGTTCAAAAAGTACCTGACTCTACATAAACACCAATTATAACATGATGTAGACAATCGAGAAACAGGCAAATGTGGTTTTCAATGCTAAAATAAATTACATTTGTACAGGTATAAAGCAAAACCAAAGCTGATAAAAATGTTAATTTTATGAAAAATCATTTTCAGTTCACATCAAAATAATAACTTTACATTCTCTATTTTTAATAGTATAAGCAGCAACAACATAAAAAAGAACAAACGCTCACAGAATGTTTGAAACCAGTTGTTCATAAGTTATTAGCAAATCAAAAAAAATAAAAAATTACAAGCACTTGTAGCCCACGCAAATCTTTTAGAATTGGCACCATCTCTCTAAAACATCTATATTCTATATAGATTTCTAATTACAAATACCACCAGCAGCTGCCATATAATCCTATTAGTACATGTAATATACATAGTATATTTGTTCCCATTTGGCAGATCAGAGTGACTTAATGATTATTGTTTTTTTGTACTGTCATTACTCAGATAAGACAAAACCAGCCACATACACCAATTCATCATCTAGATGAATTTTTTACTTACCTTTATGCTTCACTGGTCTGTATCTTTTTCCCTATTCACAGTATAAAATTGTAAGTGGCAATTGCAGAGATTTGAACAGAGGTTATAATAATAAGCTATGGCAAATTAAGTGAATTCAGATAATTCAGCTGAAGTATTTAATATGTGCAGTGCACACTGAAATGGGTAGCAGAGGAATGATTTTGTTGCTCATGGAGAGTATTGACTTCCTTTCATGAGATTCATGAAACTGCAGGAAAACTGACCTGTTTCTTATTTTGGGGTTTATTATCTCACATCCCATAACAGATTTAGTCAAAGTACAATTTTCCCACTGGGATACCTGTTAGAGTAGCAGTGCTTAAGAAGAATAGTGGGAAGGTACTGTTCACCAAGCCTAGTAAGTTGGTTTGAGAACGAGCCTAATAAAATGCATCTGCTGCTTGGTTCAAAAGACAGTGGGAAGAACAAACTTTATTTATTGTTCTCTGCTCCAGCAAATAAATAGCCAAGATCTAGACTTGGCTCATGGCTATCAAACATAGATTTTCTTTACATGGATATAAATCTAGAGTGATTCCATTGACCTCAAAAGTTTAAGGGCCAGTGCCAGCAAAGGACTTCAGCACTTAAAGTTATGCAATGTAATACCTAATTTTTTATTGTATCTGGTTCTAGTGTGGAGGCCAGAACCCTTCGTTAAAAGTCTAAGCTTACTGTGAAATTCACAAGAAGAACTTGGTGCCCAAGAAAACAATGGAACAAGATGTTTGAGATGAATCTACACAAGCCAGTATTGAAATGCAATGTACAGAAAATACCCATTTCTGCAGATGGGTACAGTTTTTGTTCAGATATGGGTTGCCTTTGTAAAAGGTGGCTGGAGGAAAACCAAATGAGCTCTTTTTCTTCTTTTTTTTTTTTTTTTCTTTTTCTTTCTCTTTCTTTCTTCTTTTTCTTTTCTGCAGTTTTAGAGAAGAAACAGGAACCCCAAGTTTAATTCCTTCCCCCATCAAAGAAGACTCAGACTCTCTCTTCGCATGGAGAGGGCTCAGAACTCCAGGTGGAAGACAAGATGGTTGCAGACACAGAGGTAAGGAAGGGCATATCCTCCCTTCCTGTCACTAAAGCACTTTGCAGGGAAGATTTAAGGAATTTTTGAGCCAATATATAGCTCAGAAAAAAATGTTGGCTCCACTTCTTTTGAGTTAAAATACCCACCCAGTCCTTGCTTCCAAGATTTTAAAAGTATTTTATATTAAATGGTCATACCATCCCTAACTATACCAAGTGTCCTATCAGCATGCAGAGTAACTCTTCATTTTCTACTCTGGAACTCTTAAATGTGTTTCTCTAATGTGAAGTTACCTCAGTGAGATGAAGAGAGGGTGCCCTGACACAGAGTCATTAGAGCTCTTTCCTACCTGGGGGAGACTTCAATCATCTCTGACAATGGCAGGGTCTCAATTTTGGTCTCTCACCTTCTACCTGAGTACTCTAATCTCAAGACTATTATAAAAACAGCAGCAATAACCACATTCACAACCTTAAAACAAAGGAAGATTTCTTCTCTATAGGGAGTATAATCCTGTTGACATATGTTCTGTAAGCTCTGTATAGTTACTCATGGGATATACAGGGATTTAAACTTAGGTACCACTATTTTCTAGATCCCTAATGGATTTTCCATTGAGTTAGATGCAAAGACCTTTAGATGTGTCAAGACGAGGGCAGTTCTGACAATATACAGAGATGCAATGCTAGATGCCTGAGTGAGGTGGCAGCTGATCAGGGGGTTTTAAAATTGAGTCTTGAAAGTAGGTATTAAATTTCACAGAAATCCTAACTTTAGGCACCAAAGTCCTGTTTTAAGTCAGCCCAGTAACTGCACCCAATATTTTCAGTATGCTGTCTGTCCCTTTCATGTTTTTTTCCTCTCACCTCATAAATGATTTATTAAGCAAAACAGCAAAGCTGCTCTCTTTCCTCTGCAGAATTTACACACACGGCTTTGCTGTTTTTCTGGGTTTGTTCTCTCTAAAGAAAACATTCCCAAGTGAACTCTACTATCATCCAGAGTCTGAATCATGGATTGTCCCTCCCATTTAGTCCTTTTGGAGATCTCATTCTCCCAGCTTTGATCACAAAGCTTTCCTTTTGCAAATCCAGCAACTGAATAAACTTCCAAACAAGCTAACATTTCTTTTAAAAACTTTTACCAGTTAATTTTAAATTAACATTTAACTTTTAATTCATTTTTGTATCTGGAAATCAAAGGAACAAAACATATCATGTGATCAATCAGACTTCCACGATGCATCAGCAAGTGCTTTGTGGACTATGATCTAAGAATCTCTGGTCTAAGGTATGTGTATGAGTATAAGGAAGTACAAGGAAGGACATCTCCAAAGTTATGCAATTATTTTTCAGAGCCAATTGAAAAATATAGATCTTCTTTAGTATTGCTAATATTTCTTCCCAACTGGCCTGCCAGACTGATTCACATATATTTCAGAACCATAGCTTCCAAAGATGGTTACACTTTCAGTCTTCAGGGTTCACCTCAAGCACAAAAGAAACAAATGATTTTCTGAGGTTCCTGTGGTCAAGAATGACAATATTTTCAACTTCTTTAATTCCCTTTTTGGCAGCAGCACTAAAATGGAAGGCAATTTCAAGCCATTCAGCTGATACTTGCACATTCTTTCATTCTTTAGTTATACTGGAAAGTGTTCATGATTGTAACCTTTACTTTAATACTTTAATGGATGAAAAACCTTGTTTTTTTTTTTTTTTTTTTTTTTAAATCTTAATGTCCTTAAATGAGAGTAGCATACAAACAGCATAATGAAATCATAATGTCTGTCACTCATAATTTTCTTCTTTCTTGTATCAAACCCACTGATTTCTTTCATAGGACTTTTCAGTCTTGCAAATCTCCTACTGGGCATGTTACTGCTATGTTCAATACATGATTGTTATCTTCTTCCTCCAGAAATTTTTCCTCCCTTTGGCAAAATCCAAACATTTTTAAAGTAAAGTCATCACATTCCAGTGTGTACAATTAAAATGCATTCTAACTTCTTCATAAGAAGAAACTAATGCTGACCTAACATTCATTGAGTATAGACTGATAACAGAGGTACTATTGCAGCAGGGTCCATCCTGGGTTCCTTGTGCAATTAAAATTTCTGTTCTGGCTGATAGATAGATATACAAAAGATACAGAACTCTTCCCAAAAATGAGAGTAAGCAAGTGTTTGAAATTTGGTAGTGTAACACTAGGGTTCTAGCCTCTGAAAATATGTACTCAGACATTAGATTGTTTTGTATGTGTGCGTGTATATATATGCACACATACATGCATAAATATATCTTCTTGGCATTACAGACAAAAGTTGTCAAGAATCTCTGAGCAATAGCTATGGCCAGGATTGTGCAGAATTGCAATTTGGTAGCATAAGAGGTATATTTATGCTGTGTCATGGTTTGACAGCTTCTATTTCCCTCTCCTTTTTACTAATTTTATTTTATTTTTTATATCTCTCTGTATAATCCTTATTTCCACTGTTCATTATTTCACAGTGCAGTGAAGCCCATTTATTTCCACTTAGCAGGATAAGTAAGTGTCTACCAACAAAACAGAAGACTTCAGAAATGAGGACCTATAAGGTTAGGGAAAGTTCAGGTTGAAGAGGGATGTAGTAAGGACATTAGTGAACAGCTTGAAGTATAAGAGAATGTGTACAATTAGAATTCCTTTGAAATTCACATTAATTATCTCATCACAGTCCACATATATCAAAAAAATATAGCACTGATGGGAAACATACATTATCATATGAATCTGCCATGAACAACATTTAAGTGGTCTAGACTCCCTATATGAGAATGTTTGTGTCATAGGCTGATTGGGCATGCCCTTTCCTTAAATGTGGGTTGTAACCTATGAAAGAAGATGCTTTCTCCTAAAGATGTGGGCAGCTAGAAAATGGTGAGACATGCTAGTACTCTGAACCAGGAGGGCAAAAGCAAGCTCTGGTCTGGAAACTATACAGCTGCACAGAACTGATTCTATGTTAATCACTTGTGCAAGGAAATGAGAATAAGGTAAGGAACAAGGACCTATAATCATAACTTGTATCTACCTGACTTCCAGAATAGAGCTGGGTTGTGACCTGCTGGTTCTTGCTATAGGCAAAGCTAGAAAGTGACTGTACCTGGCAAAATAAACATGCTCATACACTAGATATTGGATAACACTGCCTTGTGCAGGATGTACAGAATCCTTAGGGTATGTCTTTGAGGTGTTAGCCTGGATTCATTCATCTAGTCCTTTTTTTTTAATGTTGTTGAGAAGCAAATTGGAGTGCAACACATAATGGTGAAACTAACTTCAAAAGGAACAGAAAATGTTTGTTGCTAAAGTATGTGAATGTGCTTTCATTTTTTAATCTTTTTTTTTGTATTAAATATTTCAAATATTTGGGTTTTTTTTGGACTTGGGGGAGAGAAAATATGTATGAATTTTGATTAATATTTTTGAAGAAATAAGCTCTAAATATTTTGAAAAGAAACAAAGAAGCCTTATTTCAAGGCTTCCTTCCATGAAGCTGTTTTCTGTATAAGGCTGTGTCAACTTAACTATGAACTGAACTACGTTACTCACCACTTCATACTAGCCTTAATTAAAATAAAACAAACCCATAAAAGTTTGGCACCTGAGAACAGCTGTGTCATGAAGTAGTGTCATGAAGCCAATACAGTGTGCGTTTAGGGCCTGACTTACCAGTTCTACTTAACTACACCTAACAAAAATTATTTAGCTTCTATTCAAACTTTAAATCCCTTCCCTGCCTTTGTCAAAAAAGTGCCATGACAGTATGAAGTGCACTAAACTGTACTACCTTCATATAGGAAAAAATAGGACTCCGTTCATTTATATCTCATTAGGTCTTCTCTGCTTTAACCTTTACTCTGTATTGCTTTGAAAGTCTTTTTTTTTTTTAATTATTTTTATTTTTTATTTTTATTTTTGTCACAGTTCATAGCTGCAAGGCATCAGCAGCTAAATAAAGTTAAAATTGTTGCTTATTAAAGAGTAGCTAAACCACCTCTAAGCAGATTTTGACACAGGCTTTTTCTCTGCATATAAATTATGATTATGACAACATTTCCACTGGCAGTTAACATTCATCATAATCCATATTGGTCTCTTGGAATTCTGTCTTTCAAAAAGATGGAGAAAATCCTTAGAGTGTTTACCTGTTCCTTACAAGCAAAGACTATGGGAGCCTGAATAAGTGTTTTAACTGGCAATGTTAGCACAAGAACGTCCATAAAAATGTATTAATTTCAGTAGGGAGTGCAGCTGTAATATAGCTTGGTAATGCTGCTAGAAAGAGAATATTCACCACAACAACTTGCCCTGATAAGGGAATTACAAAACAGTACTCCAGAAAATATTTTTTGCTACTTCGTTATTAGTTGGCAACATGGTGAAATAGTCAGGAAATCTTCCTTGGGTTCTGTTGCTGTGAAGGTGAATCCAATGTTAACAAATTGATTTTTTTTCAATACTGATAGAAGAGAATTTCATAAACAAACGTGTAGTTGAGAAGTCACTTGTAAAACCCTCCATATTGCAGTCACTCACTGCAAAGCTTCAGCTTAGTGTTATCCACGTATAACGTATCACAGACACAATATGCTTCAGCAAAATGTTTTGTAGTTATTGAACATACATTACTGCTTTTTGAGATCTTCTTAGAAAAAAAAAAAAGAAAGAAAAAAAAAAAAGAAAAGAAAGAAACTTGACAGGTTGGTCCCAGATTTGAGTCTTAGAGTCTGTTAGAAAATGTACATTCAATGTTTGGTCTTCTATTCTTGATAAAAGATCAAGGTTCACTTCTGGGTAAGGAATCAGAGTAAACAAACAAACCATTGTACAGTTGTTTACAATCTAATTTCCCCCCTCCCCCATATATATTGTACACACGGTTCATTGTAATACTAAAGCAAAGCACTTGGTATGTAACTGATTTAACAGACTCCTTATAAGCCCTCAAAAATAGATTCAGTGTTTCTGAAAAGCCCATGTTTTTTTAAGGCCACGATAATCTGCCAAGAGTCATTTTGTCTTTAAAACAGCATCATTAATCTGATGTTTCCACTTATCAAGTAACTCCACTTCTTCCTCTCTGTTTCTCAGAAGATGACCCAACGCCTCTCACTCTGAGTAAACACTGGAGATCTTGAAGGCTCGGCTTGTCCCTTCACTACTTGCTTGTAGTCATTGAGATCCAATGCTTTCTTGAACTACATTCACAGCGAAGAAGAACTTTGAGTATAATCTCTGATGAGGAGGGTGTCATACTTTGGGGAGGATGGGATACAGAGAGCTGATTCAGAAACTGGAGAGCTGGGAGATGCACTTCCAGAATCAATGGAGTCTCTAAAAGGAGAAGGAGGAGTTAAAGCTACCAGCTCCTCAAGGTCTTGCTTTGCTGATGGGGTCTCTGAGGTGCCTTCTTTGACGCTGTCATTTGAAGGTTTCCTGGCTGACTGTGAAGCGCCATTGACTTCAATGGAAGGAAGCGGCTGGATCTCTGCAAACGTGGTCATCGTCGTAGGGAGCTGGATTTCCCGTGGAATCAGGTATGAAGAGCAGAGAGGAGTGGCCACCATTGTCCCTGGAGTGGCTGTTGAAAGCATCATAGAGTTCAGCTCGCTGATATTGGCTGTAAAACGAGTAACCACGCTACTGATCTGCTCCATGAGGGAGCCTTGAGAGGAGCTACTTCGCTGAGGAGGCTCTGACTGGAAAGTAGGGACATCATCTTCTGTTCGGCTAACAGAGGCAGTTCTGTGGCTCACGGTGCTGACAGGTGAGGGAGTCTGCGGTCTGTACGGAGCTGGGTATTGCTCTTCTGCTTCCGAAACATCGTAAAGCGTTTTGGCACTGGACTCGGGAAATGTAGCACTGCTACTGTGTCGGCTACTATCTGTGCTTTTTGAGAAAGGCTTGATCACTGCAGTTTGATTGGGGTTCTCTTTTTTGTTGATGTGGATTGATAGCCTCTGCCAAAGGTGTGCTCCTCTGCTGCTTTTCTCATTCTGGGCCCAGGAAACAGATTTCCCATTAGAGCTGTAAACAGAAATGAGATCAGATGGTAACTTGCATCAAAGTTAAAAGTATAATCAATGTACCTATACCATGGATATGTGTTATCCCAGAGTTCACATTTATTATAAAGCTGACTGTAATTTCATCTCTCCGTATCTATATCTATAAAATATCTATCTAAATCTAGATCTATATTTATATCTACCTACATCTACATCTATCTATATCTATATCTAATCTATATCACGTATACCATCTATATCATCTATCTATATCTATATCTATATCTATATCTATATCTATATCTATCTATCTATATCTATATCTATATCTATATCTAATCTATATCACCTATATCTATATCTATCTATGTCTACCTATTGCAATATATTTAAATCTATCATTTATACTTATATGTTCTGGAAAAAATAACAGAGTGGGCCAGCTTATTGCACAGGCCACTTGTGCATCAAACTACTCTGTGCTAGTTCATGGCCACTGCTGACCCCTCTGATGCTGCCCCTGGGGCATGGTTGGTGCCTGTCCTGGTGGAAGGAGCAGCTTGGTGGTTTTCCTTCTGTTGGACTGGTGTCATGAAGGGGGACTGTGGGACTGAGGGCTGCATGGAAGAGTGAGGAAAAAAAAGGTAAATGCTTGAAGGGAATAGGTGGGAGACTTGGACTGGCTTGGCTGCAGGGAACAGTTATGTACAGTAGCCAGGGAGCATTCAGTGGTAAGGAGTTCAGTGTAGGGCTCTGACCATGGCTTGTGGTATGGGGTGAGGGTTATAGATTGGGATATGGAGAAGTGTAGTCTGTTATGGCTGGGAGCAAATTTGTTTATAAGATTGGAATTATTGGACTGATACTCAGAAAGTGTCTATACTGGTTGTGTGTGGAGAAATGTTTCTGGTGGGTGACTTCTTGGTAAAAATACTTGACAGGTTAGCCACCATTAGTTTAAAGAAGCTAATTTTTTAATTGCAGGTCAGCTCAGAGAATGTCTTTCAAGAAGGAAAGAAATGATGGAGTATCAAGGTATACACATAGTTTCTCATGGTGGCCTGAATTTGGAGACAACAATAAACATTTTACTTTACGCTCCTCCAAAATGAGTCCACTTAGGGTCACTTCTCTTCAGATCCCATCATGATCTGTTTTTCATCAAAGTTGCTTATTTTTCTGCTCTTCCTGCTTAAAGCAACATCTCACGGAGCAAAGCCAGCTATGGTGCTTATAAAAACACACTACGCAATAATTCCTTTCCTTTTACTTGATCCTTAGACCGAAGAGCTATTGCTTATGTATACTTTAACCTATAGATTTTGGGATTAAGAAAGACCATTAGCAATATTTCTTAGCTGAAACAGACAATGACTCTGAAATGATGTCAACAGGGAAAACATAGTCTCCACATACAGATAAATGTGATTTATATATATGATGCAACAGAACTTTAAACAATTCACTTTGGTTTCTAGCACATTTGGTACAGCCATTTAGGATTTTTGGAAATATGAGCAAATTGGAGACCCTGTTGAAGTGTCACAAATTTGTTGTTCGTTTATTTGCTTTTTTAGCCTGAAATAGATATACTCAGACACGATAGCCTGCAGTGAAACAGTTTGCAAGACACACAGTTTACTAAACGCAAATGACTTTATACCAGCTTTCATGTGGAGGCACTATCAGTATAATAACTCTTCCAGGCATCTAAGAAAAAGGTTGTGTGCTGAGAGTAAACAAAATCTTCTTGTAGGTTCACATCCACGATTACATTATATGGAATTACTATGGGTCATGTAACACAACATATGCCAACAGCTTTTCCCTTCAAAAGCAGCATGACAAAGTCCAGCAGACAAACACAATGTAAACCAGGGGATATTTTAAGACAGGCTAGACTGGGAGATAATCTGTATGAGTATGTAAGGGGTCACCCTTCTTTTGCAGTCCTCACTAGGCTGTTCTCTGGAACTTGTAAACAACTATTATGCACCTACCTCCAAAATGCCAGATAGAACATTTGATGGTTTGCAGCTTGCTTTTACAATACACCCTTTGCTGTACCTCAATCAGAGCAAGCAGGAAAAGCAAAATCTAACCTGTAGCACTAGTCACTGCAACTCTTTGCATCTCTGTGGATGTGATTCTGAGCTGAACAGGAGCTTGTGCTAATGTCTTTCAGAGAGAAACCATTGCCTCTGAGGATTGTGTGATTCTCTCGTTAGCACAGATACCCAGCAGGTGCACAGAGCCATTTGAGAGCCCTGACTCCTTGGTCATGCTGAGTCCTGAGCTCACTGATAGTTCAGTGCCAGCAGCAGGACCCAAATTTAGGTACTTTGGGAGGCAAACTCTTGCCGCTATTTCTATTATGATGATGATGATGGGACTTCCGCCCAACTTGTACCGAATTTGAGCTGGACCAGGAGACTGTGTCACCCGGCACTCTTAATCTTGATCTAACAGTATGAGAGCCTAGTTCCAGTCCTGGGTGTCCTACCTGAGGTCTCTTAACTCCTGATGAGTGCAGAGCTCAGAGGAGTTTGTGACAGATCTGCCTGCCACAGGGACAATATAAATTCTATTAACACGGAAAATTTACCGATACAGATAGAAAAACTTGCCCAAAGAAAGCTGTGCTTTGTCTGTACACCACTTACCCCAAGCACAATACTCTAGCGCACCTCCATGGTTGACACTGGCTCAGTAAGAAGTTCAAACCCTATGGATATAAGTGTGTAACTAAACACTAAAAGCACGTAGACATTTTCAGTTAAATGAAGATCAGATTGTAAAAGGCTGTGAAGGTACCATATTACTCCCTCCCTGGTCAGGAGACATTTATTAAGGAGGACATGTGATATGAGGCTGAGGAGCCTGAGGAATGAAAAAGGATGAAATCTGGGGATGCATCCAGCTAGCACTTAAATATTCAGTGGAACAGCTGCTACCAGCCCCCTAAATCCCAGTTTGATTTTGGGTCAGTCTTGACTGATGCACTCACTTACGGGCTCTGTGCTGTGCCCAAATATAATTATGCCATATGTGTGGTCCTAATGGAGATCCTGGGGCCCTAAAGGAGACCCAGAGGCTGTTTGATATAAATGTCATTAAAATTTTTGTGGTTAAAGGCCCTGTGGTTAAAATTCCAGTAGTTTGCCCAGCAATAATTGGGAGTATAAATGTATCATCCCATTTATCATGTTGCACCTACTTACTACAAAATCAACACTTGACTGAGATGTGCAATCACTTATCATCTGTATGAAAGCAACAACATTTGTTTTCCGGAGGTATGAGGCTGGGTTAGGGGTAAATTTCAGGGGTGGAATTTTAAGATCTTGCTTTAACTGTATACTGTTACTCCGTCAAGTTAACTGAAAACCACCACAATGCACACAACTTAGAGAAATAAAGATATAGCAAGGACATAGATTGCAATATCTCCTAATGTAATATCACAACCAATTGTTTACATTTATTATGACCAGCTGTTCCATATCCCTTTGAATGACTGGAAATTTTAGGTCAGTTAATTATTTAGAGTTTTCTTGCAAACAGATTTTGGCTCTCTCAGTTAAGAACAACAGAATTACACTTTTGTGCTCCCTAATAATTCTACTAAGTCCATCTGAATACAGGTTATGTTTCTTTACTCTGCTCTGCCCTTTCCACTGGCACAATCCACTGACTGGAGCAGAGCAACGTACAGGTCATGTCTGGAGATGAGCAAACTCCAATTAGTGACATAATTTCCAAACCAAAATGTTAGCAAGATATATATATACATATAATAAAGTCTTTTGCATGGCATATTTTTTTCATTGCTTTCACTATAGGTTAATTATGCTCAGTTTTATGTACAATAGGGATTTCCTCAGAACCAGTCACACTAATTATTTTTTCTGTCTCTTTACTAAAAGCTGCTTCGACTTTGATAGCTAGTTTTCTTCCCAGTCTTCTAGATATAATATGTACAAGAAATGAAAGTGGTATAAATGAGAGAGCTTTTGAAGTCTCTGATATTTCAAATATTTTCCCTATAGCTGTCCACTTTCTAACAGAAAAACAATTAGTACTGTTTCTTATTTATATATTCTCTTACTTAAATTTTTTAGAGTCATATAAGTTTTGTCTTTAGGACTTTGCTCTGTATTCATAAGGTGTATTAACTGCTTTTCATCTACTTAGGCGGTAGGAAAAAAATCCCTTCCATTACATATCTTTTTTATTTATTTTTTCCTTTTCTTTTAACATCCAAAATAAATCACTTTTCCCTGGTTTTGGTTGATATAGCAGTTTTGTTTCAGATTTTTTGCTCTGTGTTATGATTCTCTATGAAACAGTGCATAGCTCTGCCACCAGGGTTTCTTTAGCCAGCTGCCATTAAAGCAACTGTGATTTGTGAAGTCCTTCAAAATGCAGAAGAAATGGAAATCAGGAAGTGGAACTGACAGTCACAGCAGCTAAAACCCCTTGTATTTTAGCAAGTGTGCCATTCTCATTAATCTCCTAAAGCTGCTAAAATTAATTCTGATGAAATGTGCCTAGTTACTAGCATTGGGAAAATTACTGAAACTATGTTTAGTTAGTTTTCAAGTTAAGCCATGTTTAACTTGAAAATAAGTCACTTATACTCGTTAATAAGTTTAAATGAAATAGTCAAATAAGTTTAAAATTATGGAATTTAATATTTTCTGAGAAAGCTTAGAATGCATATCTACATACTTAGTATTTATATTTAGAAGGGAAAACTGGTAGCAATGGACATGATTCTATGACTTTATGGTTCTATAATTCTATGACATGAAGGTGTTGGTACTCAATGAGTTCCTTGCCTCAGTCTTCACTGCCAGTCAGGCTTCCCATGTCTCTCATTTCCCTGAACCTCTAAGCGAGGGCTGGGGAAGCAAAGTCCCTCCCACTGTAAGCGAAGATCAGGTTCGAGACCACCTGATGAAGGTGAACAAGTACGAGTCTATGGGGCCTGAGGTCATGCAACCCAGGGTCCTGAGGGAACTGGCTGGTGGAGTTGCAAAGCCTCTCTCCATCTTATTTGAAAAGGCATGGAAGTCAGGTGAAGTCCCCAGTGACTGGAAAAAGGGAAACATTGCTCCCATGTTATAAGGGGTAGAAAGAAGGACCTGGGGAACAACAGATTAGTAATCCTCACCTTTGTGCCTGGGAAGATCATGGAATAGATCCTCCTGGAAGCAATGTCAAGGCACATGCAGGACAAGAAGGTGATCCAGCAGCCAACATAGCGTCATCAAGGGAAAATCATGCCTGACCAATCTAGTGGCCCTCTACAATGGAGTGACTTCATCAATTAACAAGGGAAGACTGACTGATATCATCTACCTGGATTTCTGTAAGGCTTTTGACATGGCCCCACATGACTTCCTGATCTCCAAACTGGAGAGAGAGAGAGATTTGAAAGGTGACCATTCAGTGGATAAAGAGTTGGCTTGAAGGTTGCACCCAGAAAGTGGTGGTCAATGGCTCTATGTCCAAGTGGAGGCTGGTGATGAATGGTGTCCCTCAGGAGGCTGTCTTGGGACTGGTACTGCACCTTTATCAATGACATAGTGGGATCAAGTTCACCCTCATCAAGTTTGCAGATGACACCAAGCCGAGTGGTGAGGTTGATACAACAGAAGGAAGGGATACCATCCAAAGGGACCTGGACAAGCTTGAGAAGTGGGCCCATGTAAACCTAATGAGGTTCAACAAGTCAAAGTGCAAGGTGCTGCACCTGGGTTGGGGCAATCCCAGCTGTGAGCACAGTCTAGAAGAACTCATTCAGAGCAGGATTTGGGGATTCTGGTAGATGAAAAGCTTGACATGAGCCAACAGTGTGCGCTTGCAGCCCAGAAGGCCTCATCAAAAGCAGTGTGGCCAGCAGCGAGAGTTAGGGGATTGTCCCCCTCTACTCTACCCTTGTGAGGCCCTACTTGGAGTGCTGCATTCAGGTCTGGGGCCACCAGCACCAGAAGGGTGTGGATCTGTTAGAACAGGTCCAGAGGGGGGCCACGAAGTTAATCAGAGGGCTGGAGCACCTCTCCTATGAAGAAAGGCTGAGAGAGCTGGGGCTGTTCAGCTTGAAGAAAAGAAGGCTCTGAGGTGACCTCATTGCAGCTTTTCAATATTTAAAGGAGTCTTATAAGAAAGATGGAGAGCAAACTTTTTCTTGGGTAGACAGTGACAGGACAAGGGAGAATACTTTTAAATGAAAAGAGGGGAGATTTAGACTAGAGGTTAGGAGGAAATTCTTCATGCAATGGGTGGTGAGACACTGGCACATGTTGCCCAGAGAAGCTGTGGATGCCCCATCCCTGGAAGTGTTCAAGGCCAGACTGGATGGGGCTTTGAGCAACCTGGTCTGGAGGGAGGTGTCCCTGCCCATGGCAGGGGGTTGGAACTGGGTGGTCTTTAAGGTCACTTCCAACCTGAGCCATTCTATGATTCTACTTTTCACCTGTGAAAACTGGAATACAAGGGGGATCGGTGGAGTTTAAAATAAAAAATTAAGAGAAGTTTTGTTCACTATCATGTAAAAATATTAGTATCTGATTCCAGACTTGAAATGATAGAGCTGAAAAAAGAAGGTGGAAAAAAAATAAAGGTGACCTTTATGGTCAGTATGGAACCTCTGCTGACATGAATACAATAAGAAATAAAATTCTTTAATTTATAAGTCCAAGGGTGAAAGTTCATGTTTCAGAACATTCATTGGTCTACATTTTTTTTTAATTTGATTTTTTATATTTTTTTTAGCTAAATTTAGTAGCTAAGTTAGTGTCTACTTTAGTGGCTAAAGTAGAGCGTTGCTTTCCAACTTGAAGCAACATCTTATTTTTAAGAAGGTGATGATGAGTTACTGCTCCAACACTGTGCAGAGCAAGCCTGTTTATCAAGGACAGTCTTCTCCTGTGCTTAAGGGAGCCTCCTCCCTCCTTGCTCCTGGCTTTTCCACAGAAACAGCTGACAGTGGCAAGGAGGTATCACTCAATGATATAATTATTCTACCTGAAAAGGATTTGTGTGATATCTGTATATTTAATTAAAAACTTCTGATGAGGTGATCTGCGTGTGTGCCCACAACGTGTGCAAGTATGGGTGCACGAGTGTGTTGTTTCTCTAGTCTTGCCAGTTGAGTCCACTCAGATCAACAGACATTTTGCTTGTAGTGACCCATGTTCTTCATCCCTCAGAGCATGCAAATGCATCGTAACATGCCAACAACACTGAAATGAACTAAGTAGTTGAAGAGGAGTGCTCCTCTAACCTTATACAAAGAATTGTGTAGTTTCTCTTGTGACTGCATGACAACCTGGATAACTGGCTGAAAGGATGCAGAACTGGAAGGTGGCTAAACTAGCTCAGTTCTACCACTGCAATGGTTTATCTTGTTGCCCTTTCTTTTATTTTAAATAGCTGTTTGTTCTGTGGAGATAAATAACAATGAAACACAAAAGAAGAATGATACAGGGAAAAAAAAATCATTTTGTCCTGTACTAAGTACCAGAAGTAAATGTCTTTTGCAATCACATTGTGAACAAACAAACAAAAAAGTGCTTTTCTGTTTACAAGGACAAGGACATTTACTAGTATTACTCCTTGAACTGTAATCAGTCATTACCTCCTTTCCTCATGGAAGTCACAGCTGATATTTACA
Organism: Anser anser; assembly: GCF_964211835.1. Classification (NCBI taxonomy): domain Eukaryota; kingdom Metazoa; phylum Chordata; class Aves; order Anseriformes; family Anatidae; genus Anser; species Anser anser. The sequence continues at coordinate 203,496,461 of NC_139720.1, read as the reverse complement.
AGAATAACTATAATCTATGAGGATGAAAGAAACTAAAAAGTGAGGGATAGCTGGCAGACAGAACCTTTGCAATTGACCTCCCAGCACAGCCACCAGTGACAGCAATGTTGGCATCTGTTTCACCAGCATGTCTGGTTGGAATGGGAAACGAAGTGTCTGGTGTCTGAATGAAACGTTTCTCTTGTCATGACCTAAAATGCAAAAATGATTTCAATATCAAATACAACTTTTTCCCTCTCTTACTGAGAATTCATCTCAATTGTCAATCAAGGGAGTTAGTGCTGGGTTTTACTTCTCATCTGAAAAATGTCACTTCAAGCATCTCTGAGCACACCTCTGCTACACTGGAGCATCCTATCAACCAGATAGGGAGAGAAGAATGCCACTTCTTGAACTGTCAGTTCTGCTTCCAGATGCACACAGTTTTAAGATGTTTTCAACATTGCTTAGCTGACATGTTCTGTTATTAATTTCAGTGGACTTTACGATAATTTGCTAAAGGTATGAAACTGAAATGGGAAAAAATAGAAAACATCAGCTTAGCACTGACTGAAATTAGAAGCACAAGCAGTGCACAAGAAAAGCAAATTAAAAAAAAAAAAAAAGAAAAAGAAAGGGAAAAAATATAAAGGAAGAAAAAAAATTAAAAGGATTTAACACTCCTAGTTTTATACCCAGAAAAAAGGAAACAAGGATTGATTGGAATTCCATCCTCTGCAAAGCACACACGACTGGAGGAACTTCCAGTGTTCTGCATGCCTGATAAATAACTACAGGAACATTTATGTATATTGGCAAAACAATTACTACACTGAATTAAGCAGTTTCTTATTTGTTGTATTTAATCAAACCAAAAATGCAAATATGACAATGTCTTGATGCTTGCTTTGTGAAAGCCTCATAAAACACCCCATTCCATAATTGATTTTATCTGATATATGTGAATGATGCTTACTGGTGTTACAGAAGTAGTAATTCTGTTAATCATTAATTGCCTTTCAAAGCATACCCATTTACTAAGTTATGTCACTTTTCATCTTGAGGGTAAAAAAAAAAAAAAAGCTATTTGTAAGACATATTCAGGGATCATTAAGCCCCGATGTGAAAAATATCCACACTAGGTTTGGAACAAAAAAAATGATACTGCATGAGGGATTTGAGAACATGAGCTGAACAATCCTGTCCAGATGAAACTGCACAGACTTTTTTAGTCTAACTGGGACTTGGTCAGTGTCACGGGACATCTTCATTGCCATTACAATACAAGCAAGAATAGATGATGGGATCTTTTCATTTTCCATATGTGGTCAGATGCCTGTATCTGTCTTTTTCCATGTGCACTTCATCACAGTGATGTTCAGCACTGGTCTGGTACTTACTGAGACAGAAGATCTGCACCTACTTTCCTTTCTGCAACATCTGTGCTCTCTCTGGGAGGTTCCTAGGCTACTCAGTGGCAACTTTACTGAGCTCACAAAATTTGACAGGACCACTGGCCAGGACACTATGGCTGGAGACAACAAAACACAGCCATCAAATGCAATTGCACTCTCTGTTAAGCAGCACATATTCTTAACTGTTTGAGTAGGTCTTGCAGCTGACAGTCTTGCTGTGGTACTATTAGACTGACACAGTTTCCAGTCTTTTTGCCTGTTAGGGCATCCTCTTTAACGGGAACCTCTTTCTCATCTCTACTTGACTCAGACCGATTACTCTCTGGAATGCAAACAGATTCTTCACTGTGAAGATATAAAATATAAAAAAGAAGTTTTTCAAGTGTTTATATATGGCCGGGAAAAACAAAGCTGAATACTGTACAATGAAATACAGTTGTTTGACATGTACATGTACTTTTCTGCTCTACAAAATTCTGTTATATAGCAACTCCAGGTAACTTTAAAAGGAAGAATAATTATCATCAAAGACAATGCAATGTAGGAAAAAAAAATAAAAATCTAGACATCACACAGACAAGAAACAGAATCCCGGCTGACAAAAAGTAACAGGGCTGTATACATTTGGTACACCACACAGTTATGAACGTTCCTGATGTTACTTAAATGGCAGGAATCCCCCAGGTGTGTGCTAAGTGGCATTATAGCTGATAGCCTTATGTACATGAGTGGATATAGTTGCACCCTAGGGGAACATAACACCGCGAGTGTTTCACTGAACACCCTCCTACAGTAATAAAATCCACCTGTGATGTAACACTTGGGGAAAATAAAGGTATAATTTGGTCAAACTGTGCTCAGTGGATGCATTTACAAAAACCTTGCAGGGGTTAATAAAGATCTTTTAATAAACAATAAAGCAAATGTTTCTAACTTGTAGCAAAATGCAACATACAGATAAAATGTTTATTAAGAGTATCATTTTTTGATACCCTTATTTAGGTTTACAGCCAGCAGTGACACAAGTAGTTTATTCATTTTTTTAATGGAGATGTCTGGAGAAATGGATTTTCTGTCCTATTGGAGAGTCTGACATTTGGAAATCTGACTGGACTCAAAATGAGATGGATAGTTGAAACCTCCAAATATTTCATAGAACTAAATTATGCAAAATATTCATTACAAAAACATAAAAATGTCCATATTAAAATGGCTCATCCCAGGAACAATTAAAAATGTAGTAAATAATATTCATTAAAGTCATAACATTGATATATAACCTTATCCAACATGTCTAAAACAAAAAACATATATTTAAATTAGATTAAATGGAGAAAGTTTTGAAAAATATGTTCTGAGCTCTATTTAAAATGTGTTTGAAACCTTTCCTTAGAACCACTGTACAACTTAGTACTTTTCCACAAGACATTTTGACTGGGAAGAACCAACATTTTCATTTTGAAAACATTTTCATCAACCTTGTTTTCTTTTTATGAGCGCTGCTGATTAGACAAATTATAGCCCCTAATATGTAGTGGGGCCACCATTCTAAAGTGGTTCTGGAGCTGTTGATGTTTGAATACTGTCTCTCTTTATCTGTCCTACTGGGTCAGGTGTGAAGTTTCTCCTCCCCAAAGCACTATATTATGACAACATCACACAGGACATGTGGTTCGCATCACTCAAATGAACACGGTGTAGGTTTTTTGCAGTCAGATGAAACACAGAAATCAGCAGTGGCCATGTGTTTTTTTTTAGATACTTTTTTTTCTAGACATACTATATGGGATGCACAGGAATTACAGAGAGGATCTGGGCTGGCATTGTCCCAGGGCTGTTCCTCTTGTTCACAGACATATCACACTGACCTAAGGCCACTTGCTTTTGGCTTACCTGGTCATTGTAGCTCTCCCACCATTCCCCATACTCCCTTTTGGGGTGAAACACTCTATTTCCGACTTGTGCGGGGCCAGTCTCCTGCCTTTGTACCTAATAAATCACGACAACAACAGGAGCAAACAGAAAGAAGTGATTGTGTGCTCAGCTTTCTGTGACAGCTGCTGTGCAAAGGGCCATGCACATGAATGTTACTGTGGCGGTGGTGAAATATAGTGCAAAGCAGCTGTGGGAGCGGTAGAATAGCTCCCCAGACCTGTGCTAAAGCAAACAGGGCTATGCAGGAGAGGTGCTCACCATTTATCCACATATATGCATATTGGAAGAGCTAAAAAATTCTACAGAATAAATAACACAGTAACCTTTTGTCTATAACAATTTTTGGAGTTAGACCAGCATGTGAAGGCCAGTAGTTTAAGCCAAACAACACAAATTAAGGAGCAGTGAGAAATTAACTGGTGGCCACATTCTCAATTTTAACTTATTCTCTTTCTCTGATACTCCATGTCTGTAACACTTGTCTTCTTCCTCTGCTTGCCAAAGCAAGCACCAGTGTGGTTGACTGCTTGGCTAAATTTTGGGTGGGATCACATTTCATGTCACAAAAGGGCCTTTAACTCTCCATTTGCAATAAAAGGAGGCTAGATGACTTTTAATACTTAGATATGAAGTCAAGTGTAAACAATACCAATGCTAGAACCCAGTGCAGTACTATGAATGCCTTAAATACCATACCTTGAACTTGGATTAAAAAAAAAAATAAAATACTTGGATAAACAATTTAATACTTGAGGATTTAATTAATCCCTGAATAAGATACCAAGAATAAGATACCAAGATCTGGTCATCATTTACTCTCTGAGCACTTAAATGGGATAAGAATATTGCAGAGATCTTATGCTGGCTGTCTTCCCAGTGGTGATTTTCATCTTAATTGTGCAAATTTCTGTGCTATGTGTTGAAATATCTAGTCAAATGCTTTAATAAAATTTAGGCAAAATGTGTGCAGCAGATCACTTCTCAAAAAGTTGTTTGTGATATTTCATTCCCACATGCTATAAGCTTCATCATGGGTATTTAACAAAATTCTGTGGGAAGAAGTCAGTTTAGTTTAACACTGCTAACATGACAGACTAAATGGATTATTTATTGCTTGTCCATTAACCTGATCTAGATAACAAAAGGTACCTTGAAGACAACAATCCTGAAAAAGAGAAATATCTTGAGTGAACACAAAGTCTTAACTTTGGATGCAATTATAGTAGATCATCAGGGGTAGTGCATATTGCATAAATAACTGAGGAAGCAGCTTAGTGAACCTGAGAGTGAACTGGAGACAGTAAAGTGAGATGTGCTCAGTGCAGAGAAGTCCTTTCATTTACAAATTATAACCTTACTGAAAGAAGGAACAACAGGAGCTTTGCAGACTGGCTACCAAGGGTTTTAAGTCAATCCACAGGGTGGTATGTGCAGTGCTCCCAAATAGGTATCAAGCTCACTCAGGACACATACATAGTAAATGGAAGTTGATTCCTAGAGCAGAGGAAAAAGCGGACGGGCTTAGAGAGCAGAAAAATTCACTGAAAATACAAAGGAAGTCAAACTGCATCATACAAATTCAATTGAGGTAACAAGAGAGAAAGAGCAAAGAGAAAAGAATGTGTGAAAACTTCATAGGAAAGGAAGGAGATAAAGATGGTGTGAAGGTTAGATGTCAAAGAAGATAGAGTTTAGGAAGAGCAGGAAGAAAACACAGTTACATTTAGACCTGTTAAGCAAAAGAGATGCTTTGTGCTCAAAAAGACAGAAGGAGGAAAAGGCATGACTAAGAAAAGGGATTTGGAGAACCTAAATGCTCACAATAAGCAGAATTCTAAAAAAGTAGCCAACTGAGGGAAGAAGAGGTAAGTCCTTGGTAATCCATTCTGAAACAAAACCCTGGTTGAGATGCTTGTGAAACAGATAAAAAAATATCCCATTCCCCAGTCACCACCATAAATTTCACTGCCTTGCAAGTCAGCAGAATGGTTCTCAGAGAGATTGCTATGAATGTCTCAAGTTTTGCTATTCACTCAAGAGCAAATTAATCAACAGAAGAAATATGTTGTCACAGACTGCCCTGAAGTAACTGTTTCATGACAATTCAGTGCTCAAAACTCATATAATTATGAAAGCAGTGACCAAGCTCTAATCAACCTTCCTACTGTGGGAAGTGCGTCTCTGGAAAGAGATACCAGAGGTTCTGCATAAAAAAGGTTTTCAGCATTCAAAACAGATAAAGGTCATAATATGTCCCAGAATGTCTTGTATCAGAAAAATGTCAAGGTATTTTGTCCCCCTCTTGGTTGTTAAAACAAATAACTTTAAATTATTTAATATGAGGAGATTAAAAAAGAAAACAAACAAAACAAAAACAAAAACAAACAAACAAACAACAAAAACACCCTGAAACATTTTTTTGCAGTTGTCATATCAAATGCTGACACTAAAATGATTTTGTATTTCACCTGGCATATGAAGGAAGCATAAAACACTACAGTGTGAGCAGTGTTTGCGAGAACGGATTTCTTTTTTTAGGGTCAGTTCCAGGACTGTGTACTGGTTAGAAGAGAGAGAGGACTTTGTGTCTGTGCAAAAGAGCAGTTCAGGAGCAAATGCAGCTAAATTCTGTTGAAGGCTTTGAAAAGTTCTGCATTGGCCTTAGGGTCTTTTTTGTACTTTTTATGTTTGTTTGCTTGTTCGTTTGTTTCATCTGTGGGCATGGAGTTGCAAGTTGTTTCATTTTGTTGTTTTTCAATCTTTTTATTTATTTATTTATTTATTTATTTTTCACAGAGGTGAGTTGTCCTCAGAAGAAATGTTTAATGATGCACCCCAATATGATTTATGAGTGTCAATCAGTTACAAGAAAGTAGAGAATTAATTCCCAGTAATTCAATCCCTGCAGTGCTTTGTCACCAAGCACTTTGGAAACCTACTCTGTCTTACAGAGCAGTGCTCTGCACTTTCCAGAAAGGATCAGGAGAGAGAATTAAACTCAGTCCTGGGCTGAGAGAAGCCACATCTGTATTGCCTGAGCTTTGGCAATACTCGATGCACATATTAGAAGGAAACACAAGTGTGACTGCTCGGATTTGAGGAACCATTACATCTTCTCCTTGCCACCTTCACCTTCCACCAAAACTCAGCTTGTAGACCAAAATTAATGGATATTATGGGAAGTAAGGGTGGAATAAACATTCTGAGCAACACCAATAGTCATCTATTGCAATGCTTTAGAAACCATGTTTAGATCTCTTGACGTGTCTCCCCCTACTTTTATATTTTTTATTTTTTCAGTGAAGGTGTGAGTCCCTGTATTAATGAGTGTTTTGCATAGTCTTTGAATATGGACTATTTTAGACTTTTTTAGACTATGTCTTCACTTTAGAGACAGGTGTTGGCAACCTGGAGATATATATATATATATATATCCAGTATATATATCCAGTATATATATATATACATTGAATGAAGAGTTAAGCAAATCTAATTTGTTGTGTAGGAGATGGAGATCTATCATCAGTTCATATTTCAAATGCAATCTCATAATGATATGGAGAAATTTATTTATTGAACACCAAATGTGTACTTGGCACTGTTTAGACCCAGAGGAAAAGAGTAGGTTTGGTCAACAGGATTTTTCTACTGCAAGGTAGGAGTAATGTCTTCATGAAATTGTACCTTGCAAGGGTGGAAAAAGTGACATTTCCATGGGAACATTTAACAAGACAGAGAAAGTAGAGCCAAATCTGATTGTAGGGCAAGGGCTAATCCTGTACTGGGGACAGACGTTCACTATTGCACTTATTAATTCCTAAGGGTCTTGTTAAGTATTATGATTACAGGTTTTGGTCTGAGATAATGAGCATGGTATAAGTGTCTAATACTTAAGTGTCTAATACTCTTTCTGAATAATGCTTTTTCCCTTAAGTTAACAGTAATAAAAGCAGGTGATATCTATTATTTCAACCCCAAAACTCTGTTTTTCTCTATTTTGGAATGAAACTGAAGAAAGACTTTTTAAATCCCTGAAAAGGGAAATTAATAGAGGAGAGGAGAGGAAAGAAGAAGAGAGGAGAGGGGATTCAGAAAGCTTAATAGGGCATTGATGAAATATTGTCTCTTTGTTTTCCATCACTTTTACAAATTTTTTTTTCAGTGCACTTATGCCTGGTACTTGGACAGGCAGATGAATGTTACAAACCTGCCCACTTTTCCAGGATCAGTTATATATGCCAAATCTTATGTACAAGTAGTATTTTTCACCTGCACTATTACTTGGCATTATTATTAAGAAACAACGAAGATCTTGCATTTCACAGCAGCAGAGTTAGGGCTGACCTTTAGACTAGATTAAAAAAAAAAAAATTGTATGAAATTTTCATCATAAATGGGTAAAGGATGGACTGTGAAGGATATTTAGCATTGTTACTGTTTTGAACTGCAAACACACTGTTCTTGAAAAACCATTCTGCAAGGCAGGTCATGCTACTTTGATATTGTACTACATTGCACTGAACAATTTTAAAGAGGTCTAAGTTTATTATGGGCATTTTCCTATCTATATCATGAATAATTTTGTATGATTAAATATGACACTTTTTGATTCTTTCTTTTTAAAAAAAAATCAACATGGAAATATTATTTGCTTAATAGCACAATTTCAGCAAGCGAAATACGTTAAACAAAATGCATAATTAATTTATTTGTTTCAAGTGTAGCAGAATCTTTTTTCTTTTTTCCCCCTTTTTTTTTTTTTACAACTTATTATATTAAGCAATTGCTTATGTAATTGCAACTGGTGAATCAAGATGAGTTTTTTGACGGTGTGCTATACAAACCATTATAATGAATTAAGGAAAGAAGAGTAGTCCAATAATAAAATATTGCCAGTATGTTTATTTCCCTTCCTCCAGAAGGGATATTTCTGAGATGTCGGACAAAGAATTTTATAGGATTTCTGTACATTAGCATATTATTTACAGAAAACTTGTTGTTATCCTTAATGTATTCACTGCATTGAATTTCTGTCCTCCCTTTTGTCAGGTTTATGTAACTACAGATGCCATAGGAAGGTCTCATTACTTTATTCATTAATTCATTCTTCACGTTGAAAAAGAAAGATATACTTCATTTGCTCTGAAACACTGTAAATGTTAGAAAATTCTCTAGGTTTGTGAAGTAGATGGATGGGAACCCACTTTGCAGAGGCAAATATCACATTTTTTAAGATATTTTTAAAATTTGGTGACTTATAAGAAAGGTGTTTCTCTTTTCTGATGTTTTTTATCAATTCAATCCATTATGCTATCCTGTGTATTTCATATATTGACTAAAATATTGATATTTTCATATATATATTTCATATATTGATATTTTGATTTCTAATGTTTTGCGTCTTTTCTGGATGTTTATTAAATTTTGAACCTTTCCTTTTCTGCTACCACATTATTGAATTGTGAACTGAAAAAGGACTTTTCTCTCTCTCTCTCTCTCTCTTTTTTTTTTTTGTAAATGTGTTGTTGTGTTGCAGTCCTCAGTTGTCAACATACTGGGTAAACATTTCAACATATAATCCTATAACCAAAACTATAGAGAAGTAAAATATAGCGTTTTTATATATTTTAGCAAACCCCTGGCTTGAATTTCAGTTACAGTTTTTAGAAAATATCTGTAATCAGAAACAGTTCTAAATCAGCTGATATTCCGTCTCCTCTACCTCTCTATGCCAAATTCCAGTATTCAAGTACAAATACCATATTTATAATTCATACAGGCTTTTTCATATGGATAGATGTCTTGTTTGGACCTAGGCTAGAAGTCTTAGTCTTCTGTTTACCAAATTAAATATAATGACAGTTCATGTAAAAGTTTGCTCTGGAAAGAACCAGAAGTTCCTTTCGTAGAAAAACCTGTGTTCAGACCAGATGGTAGTGTGCAACAGAATTTATATCCTGCTTGCAAAATGGACATGAGACCATATGCATGGCTTGTCTCATACTCTTCAGTGTGAGTGACAAAGATAATATTGATACAGTATAGAGTGACATTTATTTGTCACCAGAATTTCAGGAGACAAGTTGGAAGATGAAACACAAAGCAAAATGTGTAGGCACTGCTGTTAAAAAATAGAAAACTCCTCAGCTCTTCCATCTTCACTGTTCCTTTTTTTTTTTTTTTTTTTGTAGTACTAACGAGACTGCATTTTGCTGTCTAGAGCATATTTGTGCAAGAGTAGGCAGGGAACTGTTTATAATTTAATTTGAACAGTTCAGCTACAGTATTTGATTCAAAGTGATGGGGACACTGTCCTAATAATATAAATAATTCCAAAAATTAAGCTTGAATACTCAATGTGCTCAGTCAATGCAGCCAAACAATTTATATAAATCAATCAATATTTTAATTAAATTTGTGTGGAAATTCAAAACAACAACACTAGCACTGCACACATATTAAAATTCATTGTAATCAGGGCAGTCAAGAATACCAATTCATTGTACAGAGGGAATGTTTTAGCAACAATTCATCAAAATCTTTCAGACCTAATTCCTCTCACTGAGTTTCATAAAATATTCTTCAATCATCTCACAATATTTGAAGTTTAATTAATCACAGCATCAAGCTTGTTCAAAAAGACACCAGGAGTATATGGAAAAAATGAAAGACTTAAACCATTCAGTAATCTCACAATCCAAGTTTCTGTAGCATATTAGATTAAAATATGTCAGAATGATTCATTTGGGAAATGATTCATTAATAAATGCAGACTAATCAGTCAAATGAATAATGACTTCCTCTAAAGAGTCAAAGATTTTTTCCTGTATGTCTCAAAATTCTCTTCTAGCAAGGCTCTGAAGCGACCAGCTAATACTTTGTAGTATCATTATGGTTAGATTTCATTTCTGAAATAATAACAATCCCCTTTGACCAGACCTCCAACTCACGTAAACTGATATGTTCTCTAATGACATTACATAATGTATGAAATTTATCTCCCAACTCCATACCATACATGAGTTAATTTAAATAATTTAATTTCTTTAAGAAATTATTTTCTTATTCTATAAAACTTCAGGATTTCAAATAACATTGACTTTTTTTTTTTTTTTTCCGTTGAGATAAAACCAGAATCATAAAGGTCTTTTAGTGTATAGGTCTTTTAGACTCAGGCTGGAATCTCTCCTCTGCCATCATTTGGCGTTGAAAATCACTGCTCTCTTCACCAGGTTAGAAAATAACTCTCTGTCTTTTCTAATCAATGCTTGTTTTATTCAAGACAAAATGGTTCCACCAGGCTTCTGGAGGAAAACAATCCATCTTGACATAACTGGCAGGCTGCTGATACAGCTCTGTATAGGAGGTGATATGTCTGTCTTGATCTCAATATTGTGAGGTTACCACCTCTTCTATACTCTCTTACATACTTCTGTGAGAAAACCAGTGCAACTACCTGTAGAAAAGGCAGAACCAATTATTTATTTGTTATATGTTATTCCGTGGATAAGGAGCATTGTGTTTTTCTTGTTTTGCCAGGCAATGGACCTGATGAAGTGTTAGTGTATCATAAGACCACTCTGATCACCAAGAGTTTCTCAGCCCTTAACCCATAACCCATAATGCATGCCCTGACAAAGCCTGGTAAGTAAACAGTTTCTCAACTGATTTTGGAGGAAAACTATAACATTCTTTCTATTATCATTCAAAATGTGTCAAAGAAATTGTTCATGTTGCATATAAATGAAGACAAAATTGGCATTTGTACTCTAAGAAATGTGTCTCCATAGAATATGCTGTGGCAGAAATTCATAATCAGTATCTTTCTCAATGAGCATGCACGTACTAAATGCCAGCCAGCTTCAGCTTTCAACAAAACTTCAACCCCTCCCTCCCCCTGCCCTAGCACATACACACACTTTTTTATTTCCTACTCTGCTAAATCAGGTTTGTAGGTCTCCTGTCTTTTTAACAGGTCTGAAAGCTCCATGTCAGAGAACCATCCTGTTATATCTCTCAGGAAGCTTATCTTATCCCCTGTGTTATAGGGAATTTGAATCTCTCACATTTATGTCAGAATTCCTCATTCTGGTATGTGTACACATATTATTTATTACAACAGCATACAGTTTGATGATGGCCAGGGCTTCAATCCATCTACTTATTCATGGATGCGGCACTCCCAATCAAAATTCGACTTCTAGGCCGTGCAAACTGTATGGACTGTATCTTGGAGCTCCTTGGAAATTGCACATAACAGTGTCAGAGATTTATTCCAAGACTATTTGGCTGGAATCTCAATGCTTTCTCAAGGTTCTTTTCATAATAAAATGTTATAGTCAGACCTTTCAGAACTTTCTGTAACAGGTAAAATTAGTTCTCCGGTTAGTTCAAGCCTGAGATTTTCAGCCTTTTTTTTTTTCTCCAGTGTTTTACATGAATTTTTATTAGTTTCAGATTTTTTTGAATGTTTGAATTTTTTCCTGTAGAAAAGAAGGTAGTGCTTTTGTTGTTGTTAGTGGTTTTTGTTTTTTTTTTTTTTTTTTTTTTTAATTTTATTTTGAGAAATTTTGATTCAGGCTTCTGAAAAGGTCATTTCAAGATTTTGGTGCTGAGATAAGACATGCTGCTGTATGACATAGTACTTTAACTGCAATACTTTTAAATCATGGATGGCAGCTTCTAGGTGGATCCAAGCACAGTTTTCTTATTTTGTGGATCAAAATATCTCATTTGAATTGTCACAAAACAGATATAGACAGACATAAGAGGCAAAAGGAGAGAGAATAGATAGAAGAGAGATGGGGAAAAAAAATAGTCACTCCTTGCAGAAAACAGAGTGCATAACGTAATGGTAGACACCTGTTCCCAAAATGCCTCATTATGGCACAGTCTGGGACATTCTGATGTAAATACTAATTATAGCAACTGGTGGTCCAAGGCTGAATCCAGTTCAGTGGAAAAACCTACCTTTATCATCACTTTGTCCCCATAGGAGACAGGAAATGGCTGTCAACAGCATGTGCACCTGAGAAGGTGAATGATACCTGTGCAAGGCAGGTATCATATTGGACCCTCACACTGTTGCCACTGTACCAAAATAATGCTTGAGAAAAAAAATGCCTCCGAATGACACCTAATTCTTTGCTGAAGTTGTGAATATCTTTGTCTAGGTCGAATAAGGAAAAACAAAGTTAATAGTGATTTATATGAGTGTAGAAATTCTAGTGGTCCACCTGAGGGCGAGCACTGGTTACCAGAGCAAGGGGACCCCACTCCCAAATGAAAGATTTCAGTTCTATCACTTCTGCAGAGATGAAGAGAACAACACCCAGTTCTGCAATCACACACTGGAGTGACAAAATTCTTTACAGGGCAAGATAAGGCATTAACATACAAGTGAGTAGTTTATTTGCTTTGACTACTAACATTTCTGTTCAATTATTTAGGAAATAATACCTCATGGACTAGTAATTCCATGTGGAAAGAAACATCACTGCCACAATGGGCTATTAATCTTTAATTTCAATGAAATCTGTAGATTGCTGGGGATAGGTGTGTATGATAAGCTGCAGAAATAGCTGTGCATCTTTTCTGTTGTCTGGAGCTGTGCTGTTCACATCTGGATGGAGGAAGTATGCATAGTACAGGAAACATACAATGTATTTTGAATACGGCTAATGCTATCTGACACTCTGGTGACGATTCTTTTCTTTTGAGTGATCATATCTACCTGCCTGGATAACAGATCAGAAGTAATGCTCAGTCCTTTGCTTAAATTAACAGTCAGAAATAATAGAAGAAATCTGAGTGACACTGACACTGTCACAGGGAGAATGGTCAAGTGGCAATTAAAAAAAAAATCCTGCAGCACCTTAATTCATTTCTTCTGTCTCTCAATGTTACTGCAAAAAAATAAATAAAGGGGGAGGAACATGAATTAGGGCTCTAATCTTCAAGCAGAGAGCATTACCTTGGGATTACAGTGGTGTTTTCTAAACCTCTTCTTTCAGAGGTTCCCACTTCACTGCCTGAATAGCTTCACTCTCTGTGTCCAGGTGATGGCTTGATCTACAGAAGGATTCCAGGTTCCTCGTCTTTCCCTTAAAATGTTACAGGCTGGAGCAGTTCAGAATTTGATGCTCAAGTGACTGAGCAGCTCCTGAAGGTGTTTTGGAGACCTCGAGCAGAAGTTAAGGGCAGGAAACACTGTGTCATCCACAAACAATAGTGGGAGAATTCAAGAAGAGGGGCATGGGCTGCACCGTGAAGACTTTGGAGTAATTTGAAGGGCACAGCAAAGAATATTGGTAAGATTAGAAAGAATGTCATGTGTGGGAGAGACAGAGTGTTTATGTGTGTTTTTAACACTTCACTGGTTTCTCAGAACAGGCAATTACCTACCTTAAAGGAAAGAAAACTTGCCTTTTTGCAGGTGGAGGGAGATGTGTGTGTGTTTAAAGGGACAGCATAAGCTTGGAAAATGAAAATTCTGTGGTGTGGGTCATTTAACAACATGTTCCTGAAGAAACAAACACCTACAGTGGTTAAACTGATGTGTGCAATTTAGGGCTAAAATATTAGAAATGTAAAAGGAGCACTGGAACATCTGCTTTATGTCCCAGGCCAAATTAATGTAACTGAGATCTTGTGGTGTGTAGCCCTTCCTAGAAATACCATAGTATCAGCTCTTGTAGGAGTAATATACAGTCCTTATCTTACCAGGATATGGAGTTACTTGAATCAAGGGGAGAATGAGCCAGCCTGTATTTCAGACAAAGAGCTGTGTAGCATATGTGATAACAATTCCTGGGACCATAAGGTAAGATGGATTTTTTCTCAAATTATTTATGGTTCCTAGTCCCCTTGAAATTGACTGATAACTGGAAGCAGGAAGTCCAGATGCTTCTCTGTACAGGTTGTGTGGCTTTCACTCCAGCTATGTGGTGTTCAGGATGCTTCTTTGTGGTGTCACTTCTACTAATGTCCACTGTGGTAGCCTTGGTTTGAAATGATGGTAGAATATATTTTGCTGAGTACTGCTGATTCATAATAGCCTACATGAAATAGTTTTTATTTCACTGGGTAAAGAACACTTTACCCTGCCCCTTTACAGACTTCGTTTGTGAAGATACATTCCAACACAAAGCCACAATTTGTCTAAGTTTCTTAACTGAAGAGCACCCCATGCAAAAAGTCTTTTAGTACTGTAACAGATGCATTGCTTTATTTAGGCAAAAACAGCCGTGTTATCTGTCATCTCGCAGCTGATGTAAGAGCTCTGAATGGAGCCTTGGCATTATCTGTTTGACAATGATTTGATGCAATACTACACTGCTATAAATTAGTGTCAAGAAGCAAAATGCTAATGATAGGGGCCCCTCTTTGTACTGGTGATTTAAATAGCATGTTTCTTTAAAATTCAACACTGACTCACTCTCTTTTAAATAACCCCCCTCTATGTTATTTAAATAATACGTAGCTCTACTGCATATTTCCTTTGATTCTAAAAACTTCAGTGTTTACCTGAAAAACTATCCAAACAACCTTTTGAACACTGTGCTGAATAACACTGTGAAACATATTAATCTGTGTACTTAAAAAAAAAATAAAATACTTGAATATTAGGAAAACAGTTGGACTCTAGTTGCTCATGCTCTACAGTGAGCAGAACTGAGGCTGAAAGTGGCTTTCTGTTCTTTCTTGGAGATGATATCAAGCATAGGTGAAGTCCTGAACAGCATTTAAAATTTTTTCAGTATATTTCAGGACTCTGTTTCATTTTCTTTCATGCAAGTAAAGAGGCCTTTATTAGAGAATTTCTCATAATTGATGGAATCAGTTTGCTTTTGGATTCCCAAATCCTTCAGGCACATAATGGCTAAGCACTGATAAACTCATTGGTACCATCATAGTTTAACCAGCTGAGGATTCAGACACATGCATTTAGAAGTGTCTCCTTTGTTGCAGTTTCACATGTTGATGAGCACTGCTGATGGCATGAAAGCTTTTCTCCAAGTTTTAACTGAAACGTTCTAGTTTTTTTATATCTAGGTAAATATGCCAATATATCAACCTTGTGCTTCTTCATTCTTAAACACATACATCAGACACACTCAATGCTCTTCAGGACTGAAGTCATTTCCAAGACAGTGCTAATGAAAAAGAAATCACTACCAATTACAATCTATTATGTTTTACTAATAACTCTCTACTACAGGTATTATCTACACATTGAAGCATATAAAGAAATGGAAACAGAGTCCTCAAAAAGAAGAAAATACATGTTGTCTTTAAGGGTATTTAACAGCAAGTTACATTCCTTACTCATCAGAATAAAACAAAGATTTTAGAGTGATATCTTTTAAAACTGAGTCTTAATAGATGACAAACAAATCCTTCCCAAGCCTAAGATCTTCCCATCATCTAAAACTTCATCTTGCCCAGGATAAAAAAGTTGTGAGATGGCAAACAAGCTCTGCAGATAAAGTGAGGGAAAATAGAAACGATCCCAAAGAGCAAGAAGGCCCTCCTGTTGAGGATATATTATGAAGAATGTCTCTTTCAGCCAGGTTATAGGACTTCTGGCCTGAATTTCTCAGGTCATTCATGTATACAAAAAGAGGCTGTAGAGAGGGGTAACCATCACTTAAGCTGGTACAGAATTTATCATTTTGAAACAGCACCTTAATCTGCACCTGGAAATGAACTGGAAGATAACACTGTTTACAGATCATAAGCATTAAATATCTTGTAAAAAACTGATCATTTCTGTACCAATTAAAACTCACTGAAAGAGAATCATGAGTAATGTTCTGGCAGAAACAAATCATCATTTGGCATAATCTGCCCTCTGGGTGTTAATATTAAAATCCTCCCTTGGGTCTAAACTGTGGTTCACACAAAAATTGAAGCATAAATTGCCCTTGTTCCATGACAAGTCCCATTGTGAAAAATGGCATGTCTGGAAACATTCATATTATCAATCCTAAAATCCATGTGTATTTTACTGAGGAAGGAAAAACAGCTACCTGTCACTTCTAGGCAAGATATATATGGTTGAGGAATGACAAGACAGTTTTCCTGCTCTGTCATTCATATAGGCCGAATTCCTATTTTAAGTTAACAATTAAATAACTCCAAATCATCCCCATACCACCCATATCAAAAGTGAAAGGAATAAAAAGATGAAAATGAACCACCAGGATAGTTACACTCCAGTGTATTATGTCTATGAGGCTATACAATATTTCCACTCAAGAATTCTCCTTTTTCTTTGGTGTTCACTCAATGCAGTTTATATACACTGAACATACAAGCTGTCTTCATGACCACTGAATTCAGATAATTTCTTGCGAAGAAACAAAGAAATATCTATCAGGGGAATATCTGGTTAATGTCAGGAAGGGTAGCAAGAGTGGGGCCTGTGAACTTCTGAATTTGATGGAGTTAGGAAAATGAGTATAGAAAAAGGTATCAAGATAGATAAAGAAGAGAAGATAGGTAAGAACAAAAAGAAAAGTCAGCTAGAGATGGTAGAAGAAAGGAAAATCAAGGGAATAGGAAAGTAAAGGCATAACAGAAGAGTCATACGAAACAAATCCTCAGATGCCTGAGAGTAGCTCACGATGCCACTTGTGTTGACTACTCCACCTTGATTGTGTAGCATTAGCAGCAACCCTATTGTTTTCCTGCTGTGACTAGAGGAAAAATACCGTGCTATGCAATTCATTCAAGTGAAAGAGATTGCAAATGAGTGCTTAAGGACAAGGCAATTAGTTATATTCTCTCTTTTTTTTTTTTTTTTTTTTTTTAGCTCCTAAGATCTTGTTTCCTTCCCTGCAACAAGTGTACAGATGATACAGACCATGTTTCCATCAATGTAATTGTTTGCCCATTGCTCTCTGTCCAGCTTTTGTACAGCATTTTGACTAAATCAGACCTTGGAGCTGTTACAGATGTGGGAGAGAGGTCTTGTTCTTCTCCCAGTGCAGAGGCAAACATAATTAATATATCTCCCTTTGTCTTTTCACTATTTGTATTATTAATTAACTCTCAGAAGAACATAATTAATTCCCCACACTCACACAGTAGCAAACTTTACCTAAGGGTTTCACCAGATGATCCCCTTCTTTTCCACAGGTTCACCAGGCTGCTTGACCGGCTTGCAGCCGAAGATGACTTTCCATCCCCTACATGCATGCGGACCACAGTTGATGTGGTGAACGCGCTGCGTACGTTCCTTTCAGGCTTAGCAAGGATGATATAGACCTTGGGCACAAACATACAGCCAAGGGCCACCGTGGCACTCAGACTCACTGAGAAACACATGGTGATAATCTTGTAGTTGCTTCCAAAATATATTGGCACAAAAGCCAGCCAAATGATGCAGGTGGTATACATTGTAAAGGCAATATACTTTGCTTCGTTGAAATTAGCTGGGACATTTCTTGTCTTAAATGCATAAAAGGTGCAACTCAAAATTAATAATCCATTATATCCAAGGGGAGTTACAACACCCAAGTTGGTGGTGTTACAAATCAGGTAGACCTCTCGGATGCTTGGGTAATCATGCATTATATCAGGTGGCTCCATTATAAAGAGGGCAACAATTATGCCTAATTGTATACATATCAAAATAAATGCAATAACCAGTTGGGCACAGGCACTCATGAACCTAGGTTTCTTTGTACAAATTTTCTTCTTGCTGCCAGCCAGGATTCTTGCAATGCGGTTGGTCTTAGTTACTAGAGCAGAATAACTCATAGCTGGGGAGAGACCTATGCCAATTCGTTGAAGATAACAGTAAATCTGTTGAGGTTTTGCGATGAGACAGAAAGTGCACAAGTAACCCAAGCAGATGCCAGCTAGAATGATATAGCAAAGTTCTCGGCTGGATGACTTGACCACTGGAGTATCACGGTACATTATGAATATAGCTGTAACAAACAAGGTGGCCAGCAGACCCAGGCATGCAAAAACAACTGCTGCAATTGGTTCAGGATCACCCCATCTGAGATACTGGACTGGGATGAGGTCACAACCTACAGAAAAGAAAAAGAAAAGAAAAAAAAAAGAAGGTAAATTGAGGTGTGTAGGTCTGAGATTCTTTAATGATAAAGCTACATATTCTTCTGATATTTTTATTCTTTTTCTCATTCAGGAATTTGCCTTTCTAATAAAAGTAGGCTAAGATTTTGTTGATAATAATGGCAATATTTTTCAGTGATAGCTTATTTCAGTAACAAAGTTTATCTGTTTGAATTCTAACACAGTGATTGAAAAAATGACCAAACTGATTAGGAGAAGTCATAAGATCACAGAATCATAGAATGGTTTGGGTTGGAAGGGACCTTAAATATCATCTAATTGATCTGTCCTGTCCCATGGGCAGGGACACCTCCCTCCAGACCAGGTTGCACAAAGTGCATCCAGCCTGGCCTTGAGCACTTCCAGGGATGGGACATCCACAGCTTCTCTGGGCAACCTGTGCCTCGCCATCCTCGTAAAATTTCTTCTTCATATCTAATCTAAATCTACCCTCTTTTAGTTTAAAGCCATTACCCCTTGTCCTATCACTACACTCCCTGACAAAGAGTCCCTCCCCAGCTTTCCTGTAGGCCCACTTTAGGCACTGGAAGGCTGCAAAGAGGTCTCCCCAGAGCCTTCTCTTCTCCAGGCTGAACAACACCAACTTCCTCAGCCCGTCTTCATAAGAGAGGCTCCAGTCCTCTCATCATCCTTATGGCCCTCCTCTGGACTTGCTCTAATACTTCCATGTCCTTCTTGTGCTGGGGGCCCAGAGCTGAACCCAGGGCTCCAGGTGGGATCTCACAAAAACAGAGCAGAGGGGGACAATCCACGTCTCTCCAATTTAGAGAGAAGGATATCATGGGGGAGAGTGTCAAATATTTTGCACAAGTTCAGATAGATTATGTCAGTTGCTCTTCCCTTATCCACCAATGCTTTAACCCCACCACAGAATTCCACCAGATTTGTCAGGCATGATCTGCCCTTAGTGAATCCATGTTGGCTGTCACTGACCGCCTTCTTTTTTTCCATGTGCCTTAGCAGAGTTTCCAGGAGAATCTACACCCTGATTTTGCCAGGCACAGAGGTGAGACTGACTGGCCTGTAGTTCCCTGGGTCTTCCTTTTTCCCCTTTTTAAAAATGGCATGACTTCCAGTCAGTGAGAAGTGCATTGGACTGCCACATATCTGAAATATGACAGACAGTGGCTTAGCAACTACATCCATCAGTTCTCTCAGGACCCATGAATGTATCTCATAAGGTCCCATGGACTTGTTCATGTTCAGGTTCTTTAGAAGGTCTCAAACGTGATCTTCTCTTACAGTGGGATGTTCATCATTCTTCCAGTACCTGCCTTTGCCTTCTGCGATTTGGCTATGTGGCTAGAGCGCTTACTGGTGAAGACTGAGGTTAAAGTCACCTCAGCCTTCTTCATATCCCAGGTAGCCAGTGTCCTTCTGGAGAGGGCCCACAATTTCCATAGTCTTCCTTTTATCACCAGTAGGTACATACCTACAGAAGCCATCTAGAGATGTTTAAGCCTGGAGAAGTCATCTCTAATCACAGTGGAATTTTCCCTTTAAATTATTTTAAATATAGTAATTTATGAACAAATTTCAATATCAGATTTCATTTCTTTGATGTAAAATGTTTCAGAATTGTCTGTATACTATATACCCTTTAAGAATCAGATGTCAATCATATTAATTATAACATATTCTAACTGTGAATTATATTGGTGCTTGTTTAATGATTATGCAGAGATTCTACTTGTCAAGAAAAAGAGAGTATTTCTTTCTCAGATATGATACCTTTTCCCCAGTCAACCTTTTCTTGGATTAAAAATGCAGATGATACGTAATTTGGGATGTCCCACCATGCTCATTTCTTTACGTGTCATTCATGTTTTTGAGACTTTTGAGGAATTAGTTCCCTCATATAACTCACAAAATTAAACTGATTTTAGAGTCAAAGTTGAACTAAAACTTGCAATGATTTCTAAGGACATTTATTTTTTAGTTTATGCACAGCTTTTAATAAGTCATTCTTTGTGCATATCATAGGCAACAAGCTTTTCATTCTGCAGTGCACATATCAATGGACAGCAATAAAAACTCGCAGAATATTTGTTGTTGATCACCCTCCTCTGCCTCTCCTTTTCTTTTGCACTGTAAAGCCTGTATGGCTCTGGAAGCCAAAAGGAATAAGGAGAGGACCTTGCTGCTCTGGGATGCAACTTCCTGATGATAGTAGACACACGGGTATTACCAGCCAGGGCGGGACTGATGGAAGAAGATGCTGGAGAGAAGGAAATGCAACTAAAAGCTTTCATTTTCCCCTATACTTGTATTTAGTTTGACTAACCTTGATTGCAAATTATAAATGACTTCACAATTTAAGACTTAAACAATCAGATTGCTTGCTGTTGGCTGGGTTAGACAGAAAGGGGTCTCAGGGTGGATGGTGGTAAGGGACTTTTTACCCATGGGGAAGCAGTGCTGGGCACTCACCTGTCTATTCTCAGCAGTGAGGGTACTCTGGACGTCAACCAGTCCAAATTAATTAGGGAGTCTGGGACCTCTATATCTTGCTGATCAGGAGTAAATGTAGGCATCATTTTTTGGGGGGATTTTCTACATGACAGAAGTCTAGTCCTTGCCCTTTCTTTTCAGTGGAGCTTAAAGTATTTTCAAGGCTGTAACTGATATTCTTAATGGTAAAAATATTTCCATGAAAATGATATTAATTAATATTACAATTAGATCTTCTGTCATTTCATTATTTCCATATTCTATATTTCTATATAATTAAGGTTATAAAAATATAAGCAACCAAAATATACTGGTATAATCAATAGATTTTGTGGCAACAGTACAAGGCAAATAATTCTGTATTCCTGCAGAAACATCTAGAGAATTGGGGTAACTAAATCTTTGACATTACTGCAGTTAAAGGATACACATTTGCAGTCAATCCAGAGTAACAAAATTTTGCTCTTAGTTACTGAAAGCAGATTAATTTGCCATTTGTATTTTAACTGCTTTGGTGTGAAAAGCTTTCTGTTGCAATAATAAAGTTATTGGTATGTCTTAATGTAACAAAGACATTTAGATTTTCCTGAAATACTCCCATGAGCATTCATTGAAAATACCTGTTTGACTCCTTTTGGTTTTAAAGGGTTTACTTATATAGAGTGAGGGAGACAACAGGGTATTTCATTCTGACCTCATCAAGATTAATGTAGCACAGGAATGGCATCATTAAAATTATTTTATACCAGTGGGAGAAGGGTGAATACCAGAAAGCATACTCTGGTGTGTGAAGATATACCCCATGTGGGTTCTTCCACAAGTTTTATGAATGTGACCTCTAAATCCATTTCCAGATTCACCAAAATTTAATAAATGCTTTGGAGAAACAATTTGTTACTAGCTTCTAATGCTACTATAGATTCTTGGATAGGAAATTTGAAGAGAAAACATTTTTACGTGACAACTGGCCTTTACATGCAGACAATGATATAGAGTCTGACTTTTGCACAGTTTCTAACATTGCAACAGAGGTGAAACATAGCCAAGCATTTCTCAGTGTTTTCAGACTATTTCATGCCTTCCTTGCTTTATTACCCTTTTACATTCTCTTAATAAAATACCTGAGAAAAGAGATGAAAACTTTTTTTTTTTTTTTCTCTACATCACTTGGTGTATTTAGCAAGGGGAAAAGGGGAATGTTAAACTATGCAATGATTTATTCTTCAGTTAAGATTTAAGAACTGGATATTCTTTATAAAAGAATGACTGGTGTGGTTTTCATATAACAGTTTTGCAGCTAATCATTTCTAACAGCACTTTGCAGAAAGTGGCAACTGGACCAAGTAAAAGACATATGGGAAAACAGCACTGTCACTGTTCAGGTCAGGCTGATGACCAACATAATACCAAGGTAAATGATGAAAAATACTAACAAAAGAGCTCACTAATATCCCCTAAATAAGTGTATACTCAATGGTCATTTGGACAAGATTCTGCTCCACAGCCCAGCTCTTACACTTCATCAACATCTCCAAGCACCTGGAAAGTCTTCTCTCCTTTCTGGCTCATAAACTGCAGGCGGAACAGAGCCAGCAGCCCTGTCTTGTCGTCTGCAGTGTACTAAGGTAATCTTTCACTTCTGGAAAGGCAGTTAGGAGCCAGTCCAATTTGGAGCAGGTGTAGAGCTGTTGTACTCTGTGCTCAGGAGTGTTCTGCTTCTGGGACCAGAGCCCCAGTATAATTGACATAAAACTATCCCTATGTTTCTCTAGCCAGAGACATAGCCAGTGGGAGCAAGGTACTAGACATCCATGTGAATAGCAAGAGAAGCAGATATAAAATGTCAGAGTCCTATTTGACACACTAGGGAAAGGTTTTCTAAAAGGAGCATAAAAACAAACAAACAAATAAATAAATAACAGATAAGGAAGATTTCCTTGGGTGGGAAAAAAATAAAAAAAAAATAATAAAATAATCTGTTATTCCAGAAGAATATCTAGTTTCTTTAAGGGTCGGCTAAGTTGTGTCATAAATAAGATGAGAGCCCTTGAAGGCTTGACCACCATCATAGGTCTGTTAGTGTCTTCTGCTCTCCCTGTAGAGCTAAACTTATCACTTACTTCTGATCTTTCATATTGCTTTAAAATTAGTTCATCTGGGATAAGAGTTCACAAATGTGAGGCATTGTAGTATTGTCCCCATTTTCTGTGGATTTGGTCATGACACTGTTTTAATTTGTTATTACAGCCTCAACACCTAAGAGATTTTACTGTGTCTTCACCATCCATAAACCTGTATTATTTTAGCACTGAAAATAACTTTAGTAGTAGGCAATATAAAATATATAATTAAACTAGTTCTAAAGGTAAGCATCACAGACTAAGGTTTGTGAATAGGATACATCCTGCAAAGTGAAAGGAATTCAGTGAAATCCCTTAAATCAATGTTATGAACTAAAGTTTACTGACTCTGCACATGGAGAGGAAAAATGAGCAGCAAATCCTGCTGTTTTGTATATTTTTCAGTGGTTTAAAGCATCCTGGACAGTGAGTTAAACACCTTAACATAATACTTGTTTTTTTTCCTTGCTTTTCACAGATTCTTTCATGAATATTAGGAGTTTAAATGTAGTGTAAAAGATTCTCCACATAGGGCTGGCTTAGCATACATTATTTAAAGTGTATTGATGCCATGCTATGCTGAGAGGGGACATTTTTAACATTTCATTACTAACTTCTGGTGGCTTTAGCTTTAGTAATTTGAAATATTAAAATCAATAGCTGTTTGTCTTGTTCTGGTGGGACTTCTCAGAGTTGCTAAAACAGGAGAGCATGTAAAGGTGACCAAGTGTTGGCTAGGACCTGCTGCAGGTCCTAGGTTGGCACATGTACTGAAACTATCCATGGGTTTGTGTGGTCAATGGGTGAGGCTGAGAACTGAGCACGTGTCTCTTCTGCATCCTCAGCAGAGTAGGAGCTGGGACCTGTCACATCCTAAACTACAACAGCTGGGGCCTCTGCATCTCAGGTTTATTTTCAAGCAAGTCAACTATATACAAGATTTAGCTCTGCATTCTAGCAAAAGGCAAGGCCATGAATAGTTAAAGTTTCTCTGCTACCACATGAGGAATGATTCCTTAATAACAAATGTGCAGAGTGACTTGAACAACTGATGAATTGCAACAATTTGGTACATCCATATGTTAGCTCTAATGTTTTGATTTAAATTTCTCCCCCCAAAAATGCTGTCTTCATGAGTTTTAAATGTTTTGTTCAGAATATGTCATGATCAGCAAACTTTCCATAATGTAAGGAACAATTACAAGTTGATCCTTCTGGCTTTCTTGACAAGTCCCCCTTCATCCAGCCCAGGAACCTCAAAGAGCTGTTCATTGAGCTCAACATTCTTGAACCAGCTCACATTGGCATGAAATGCTGTGTGGCTCATGCTAGATACTTGGAATTTAAATAGGCTAAAATCTAAAATCCTCATCTTACCTGAAACAAGAAACTGAGGGAAGAGAAGTCCACAAACCCAATGACAAGGGAAGTGAGAAAATGACAGACAGAGATCCTGGTCATAATATTGCCACCTGAACACTTAACTCATCCTCATCTGCTTTTTCCCAACAGGCTGATGTGAGAAGGAATTATGGAAATGGCTACATTTCATTTGGAATAAAAAGGAAAAGGAAAGGCAGGACGTGGAAGATCAGGATGAAAATTTGATTTTAACTCTGCTGATGTGTATCTATAATGCTGAAATCAACCTGACTAAACATAGTGTCCTTTCTCTACCCTCTGTCTGAATTATAGCCTTAGTAATTATGATCAAAAGCAGGATCTTAATAATGTTTCAACAAAAAAATCAATGTCAGCACAGGCTAAATTGTGTTCTGCCTTATGCTCACAACTGTCAGACAATTGCTGAAATTACCAATGGTTATAACTTTATTACAAGCTGTGATAGAAGAAAGCCATTTTACAGCAACAAGCAGTTACTTTGGGAAAATATTTCAGGCACGGATATGAATGTTATTTTTCATTCAGGTTCCAGACTTACGAGACATCCAGGCTTCAGACCCCCCCACATCACAGCCCAGATGGGCAGGTTGCAGGAAGAACCAGCCAACCCCTGCAAGGATGTGCCATATTTCAATACTGAATATTGCCCCTGCCCTCAGCCCCATGGGCAGTGTGCACCAGGGCTCCTGGAGCTCCTGGAGCTACCTGTTTTCTGCTGATCTCACTGACAGCACAAGCAATGCCTCCAGGATGAGGGAGCCATTCCGTTGCATTTCTCAGTGCAGACCAGTGCAAGCCTAGGCTTGGGAAAGAGCATGCTGTGAACAGGATACAGAACCAGTGTGTTCAGAGCCCACTGAGATGACTGTGTCACTCAGAGGTGGTGTCATTTTTTCAGTCCTTTCTGTTCAGGGATTGTTTGGATGCTCCAGTTCTTACCTGGCACTTTCAAATAGGAAGCTTAGATAATAATGTTGCTGTCCTGGGCGTATTGCATCTTATCAGGTGTAAGAATTTTTAGTGACTATAGCAAAATATATATTTGTGACTGTAATTTAACAACAAATACAATAATTTAACACAATAATTTTTGTGACTATAGCCTTATCCATGAATGTCAAAGAAAACTTTTCAAGAACTGTAAAATACTTCAGCTCCTATGTTCATTTGAATCTAATTAAGAAAATCAAATAACCAGCATATTTGGAGTACACAAGGAGTGAGGAAAATGTCAATACAGCCTGAAGATAATCCAAATGTCACTTAATTAATATCATCTGCTTTCTTTGTTATCCCTGAGGTTACTAGACAAAACTGTTTCTGTTATTGTTGTGTGTTGTCCCTGAATCACAGAAAGAGGGAATAATTGTCTCTTCCCTCCACTCCCAAATTCCCCTTAAAACTGTCATTAAAACAATCACTAGAGATAACTGGAGCAAGATGTTCCTACAGCCATTGACAAAGATATGGATTGCTGGTTTGCTTGTCTGGTCTTCCCAAGTTACCCCTTCTGAATGCAGAAAGTCATGTCCTCAAAGTAAGCTGTTTTTCTTGGAGAACCAAAAAGCTGTCCTCATCAGACTACTGAAAAATTCATTGCATTGAGGTTTGGACCAGAGATGTCAAGAAAATCCCTTAATTTACATCTAAATACACCTAGCATTCATTTCTTTTCCTTCTGCTCTGAAAGTAACACCATGAAGTACTATGAGGAAGAGTGGAGAAGTGGGTATATAATTCTGGACGTCAAACCATGAGTTTCTCCTGCTATAATTGAATATGCCTCAGCCACACTAGTTAACTCCTGTGTGAAGTAGGGACTC
Organism: Anser anser; assembly: GCF_964211835.1. Classification (NCBI taxonomy): domain Eukaryota; kingdom Metazoa; phylum Chordata; class Aves; order Anseriformes; family Anatidae; genus Anser; species Anser anser. The sequence goes on along the minus strand of NC_139720.1, from coordinate 203,470,223 downwards.
CTGTCACGTATGGGTGTTTTTAACACAATGCATGAGGAAGAAAGGGAACTACAGTAGATCGAAAAATACGTCTTGACACTAAGGCAGGAGGAAGAAATGGACTTGGATTTCATTTTGAGATGGTATATGTAGACTGGGGAGAAAAGGAAAAAGAATTATTAAGTCTGTGTTCAAGGCAGAGCCTGCTCCCTGGGGAATGTTTTGTGCACAAGGGATGAGAAAAACATTTAAGAGGAAATAAAATATTGGCAGCTAAACATTGTCTTTCTAGTCTCAGCTTCTCTTCTAGATGGAGATATTTTCCAGTAACTGATTTAATCAAGAGAAACTCTTCCTCCCACTTGTCTTTCCCTTTGGACTTGCTAAGCCTTATTGTACTTGAGATCTCACAGCTCTTTTTCTGTTCTGAGAATAACTTTGTTTTCCTACACATATTGCATCCTTTCTGTCTTCTCGCCTCCTGCATCTGAATTCTGATATTCCACAGGTGGCTGAAAAAACAACACTAAACTCTGTTCCTTTCTGTGTTCAACAGCCTAGCCATTACATGTTTTATATATTGATGTTTGTGGCACAAAAGTGATGCTGGCCATTGAGCACAAGAAAGATGAAGTAATGTTTTGTTGTGTGAGCCAAGAAAGCATTCCAAAAATGTTTTTATTTAAGTTTAGATCTCTGGCAGACAATGAGGTGTTGTGCCACATTGAAAGCCTTCTCAGTTGCATGGATGATATATTTACTGGAGATGCAAAACCAGGACTCTCATATGAAAGTGACAGTGCAAGGAAGACTTACTCCAATGAGCTTTTTATGTGTAGCCTTGTGGAGCTAACCTTATCTAAGATATGGCTTTATTTGGCAGCAAAGAGGCATAGACTGCTGCAGTATCAGATGTAGGGACATTTCAAGGAGACTGGTGTATGCTTTGTAAAAATAACAGGAAATTTCCTAACTAGAATACAAAATACACCTCCCTCTCCTCACTTTTAATTCACATGTATTACTAAATTTTATGCTGTAAACAAGGTTAGACTGAGAGGCAGTTTCTTTACAAGCTGCAAAAGTTGGGGCTATAAATATGATCATAAAAATATACGGCTCAATATATTGTATGGATAAACTGGGAATAGGATTTTTAAAATCTGTTTTTGATACAAGGCTAAATAAGACCAGATCCAGCCATAATGTGAATAGTAATTTAGATGGGAACTACAGAGCCATGAAGCTATGATGATGGGTGTCCTGTTACCAGGAATGCAAACAGCAGTACTTGTGGAAGCCTAGCGGGGTTCAGTGTCCAAATACTGTCTGCTGAATTTGTTCCTGGCTGAAGAGCAAAGGCTAGATCTGCTGAGGAGCATTGCTTGGCACTGATGTCCAAGAGGTTGTTTTATGTGTGCATATCAGCTTTGGTCCCTGTAAAGGCATAAATTGCATGTCTAAAGCCAGATGAATGGTTTTCAAAATGTAGCAGCACATGTATTATATGAAGCAGTTGGCTTGACTAAAGATATCTACTTTCCTTTAAAATAATCAGAGCTAGGTAGAAAACTGTTGATTCATCCCACAGGGACTTTCAAAGTGCCACCCTCTCCTGCTCTTCCATCCTGAGGGCAAAGTAACATCTTCAAAAGATAAATCCTCCCACAAGCCTAGACTAATGCCTTGGCTGAGGCCAAGACCCGAGTGCCCTAGGGAACCAGGAGAAAGCATTGAACCCTAAGGCTACCCTGGTGGCTGTTCTCTTCACTTTGTCTTATGCACAGTTCATAAATGCTAATTACCCCAAATTCTCTGAATCAACGGGCAGTTCCCATCACCCATGTTTCAGAACTGGACCCTCTGCTGATCAGATTAAGCACTTAGAGCTTTCCCTCCTAACCTAGTTAGCAGCTGCTGATCCAGTTGATCTACTTTGGGTAAAAATTCAGGTGCTCATTGAAACAAAGATGTGATAGGGGATCTGCCACATGTCAGACAAGAGCCCTGGTGTTTGAAGAGTTGACTGTTTGCAATAGTTGACCTTCATAAATTGACCAGGCTTGACCAGGCCTGGTCCCTGCAATGATGAGTCTTGGATTCTGATGGATGGCCTAGCTAGAATGTGAACCTGAGCTTATACCATGCCCTGTGTAGTCTGCACTGGGAGAAAGGGTCACATGGGTCAGTGCTCTTTTTCTCCTTTTTACCATTCCCATGACATAAGAAAGCTTTCCCTGATGTGAGAGGGATTATCTGTGTGATTGCCAAGGGCTCAGGAAGGCAGGGCTTTGGGAGCAGGGCTGGAGGAGAGCTTACAAATCTATTTTATTGATATTTCACTTTTCTTACTTCAAAATTGTTTCTCAAAGGAAGTTTCATATTTGAAATTTTCTGATAAATCCCCTATCAGTTTCATGACTAAATGATATTTTTGCAGTAATTAGGTATCCTAGCTTGTATTACCACAATGTAATATTCCATACCAGGGAATTATTTTAATTAACTTCATTGATAAAAATCTATCTATAGGCCAAACCTTGCTTGACTTTCTTTCACTTACATAAATTCATCCAGCACTGTTTTTCCTTTTGTCTTCCTTCTCTTTCATCTCATTTATTTCTTCCCTCTTCCATAGAAATAAGTAAACTGAGTCTGTGAGCTTCTCTGGAAAAAGCCTGTCTCTTCTCCCTTTGTACAGTCTGTCACAATGAAAACTTGATCCCTGAACAGCATTTTGAAGTGTCTGTGTGCTCTAAGTGTCTGCATACTCAAATTCTGTTTTTTAATTATAAAGAAGAAGGACTGTGGGATACAAGTGTTACAGCGATTTTGCCTCTGACGTAAGCAAACTGGCATTCTGCAAGAGCATAGAGATCTACACCATGGAAAGGAGAACATGAATATTATATTTTAGCAGACTCCATGGTGAACAAAGGACTGTTGCAAACCTAAGTCTGTTTGGAGCACTCATGCTGACAGAAGCAGTAATTGCAACTACTAGTTCAGAGTAGAAAGGAGATATTACACACCTCTTTTGTGCCTGCTTGGGAAGAAAATAAAACCATCTAAAATCTGACTTCCCTTAATAACTTTTCCAATGATGACTCATTTTTTCTACCTGTTTGATGAAGCTCATGATCTCATGACCTGTTTGGTGTTAGGACAGCTTTGAATTCAAAACCAGGATTAGATTTTTTACTTCTAGATCCAGTAATTCATGTCTTTAGAGAGCAGCTCAATTAAATGAAAGACTCCTGGATCTTGAGGCAAGATGACAAATACCAGTCTTAATTCAAATTTCAGTTTTATCCCTTGGTTCAATCTGATTGAAACAGTCCTTATACTCACATATATGGCTTTTGTTTCTTCAGCTTAACAGATGAACATTTTAATTGACAACATAAGCACACCCATAACCTATTTACCTGTAAGTTCATCGTTGGGCCAGGAGCCGAGCTGGCAGGCTTTGCATGTGTATTCATCAAAGACATATTCATTCTCTTTACAAGGGGTGCAGGTCCAACAGCAACTGACTTCTCCTTTACGGATCACCTGAGACAAAAATCAACATTTGGTTTAGCAACACAAATATACATTCGTGCTACCCCTGTTGCTACCCCTGATTTCTTTTATTTTATTTTATTTTATTTTTTTTGAGATTTTTTTTTAATTTTATTTTAAAGATAACTCCTTTTCATGATATGCTTGCTTATCCAAAACCATGACCCAAGTTCTCATTTTTCACACCATGTACGTACCAGTAGGAAAAAAACATCAACTGAACAAAAGTATAGATGGGGTTACAGAACCACAACCTGTGATTTTTCCCTCTCTTTGAAGAAAATTAGTAAAATTCAAAATTTCGTAGATGTCAATGTGCAAACAGAAACCAATGCATGATACTCAAGACATATAACTCACTCCATTGTGGTCAATACAGGGAATCATGTCAGCAACATTATTTAACAGAATCACAGAATGGTTGAGGTTGGAAGGGCTCTCTGGAGGCTATCTGGTCCAACTTGTCCTGCTCAGGCAGGTATACCCAGAGCAGGTGGCCCAGGACTTCAAAAGCCCATGGGGTTTTCCAAGGTGGGAGACTCCACAACCTCTCTGGACAATCTGTGCCAGTGCTCTGTCACCCCCACAGAACACAAATGCTTCCTTATGTCTTGTGTTCTTGTCTGTACCCATTGCCTCTTGTCCTGCCACTGGGCACCACTGAGAAGAGCTTGAGCGTTCATTACCCAAAGATTTTTGGGTGGTTATTTTTCATCCAGTTGTGAGTAATTTGCTAAAACAGATTTTTTCCAAACATTAAACTGAGCATCCTCTTCCAGAATCATTTAGATTACTGCATTTCTAATTAACATTTAGGAGTGAGAATGTTATCTTCATCCATTTTAACATCTGACCTGATTTCTCGTTTTATAATTTGCTACCAAATGATATTGCATACTCATGATTGAGATGCAGATTTTTCAAGATCCTTATTTATCATCTCTGGGCATTGAAAACATCTGTGCTTCTTGTCAATATGTCTTTCTTTTGAAAAAAAAAAGTATTCCCAGTCTCTCTGTTCTTTCCAAACAATTTATAAACAAATAGTTCCAATTATAGCATAAGAAGTAGGTTGACTTACATTTTTGGCTGTTTTTTTAATGATTAATTTAGAAGGGGACTTCAAAACCAAATGTATTTTTATAACAATTTCAATATATGAAATACAAAGGAGTGTAACCAAAAAGGACTGTATTGCTCATATTGCTTTTTACAATGCAGCAGTGAAAAAACGTTTAATTTGCATCTTTTCATCAGCAACATGAGGACTTGAAAACTACAATTTGGGGTTTTGGTTTTAAAATTGTAGAGCATGAAAAGAGGTAAAAATCACCTGAATAGCTAAACTTGGAGAAAAGCAGCAAGAGCATAAATGATTTGTTCTATAAGGGTTTAGACTACAGCTACTTGCAAAGCAGCATATTGATCCTCCAGAAAAATTCACATCTTTGGATTTGTTCTAGATCAAAATGAAAGAAAAAGCCAAAAACGTGATTTTTTAAAATATATTGTGTTCAGGAAAATAAATTTTCAGAAAACTTGTACTAATTTTTAGACATATTTTGGTAAATGATGCATTATAAAAATCATCATTTTACACCGTCTGATACACTCAAGAAAGTGAAATGTCAAAATAGAAACCATATGGTATTATTAAAACAATTTAATCAAAACAATTCATTTACAGTTTTCTATTAAACTTTTCAACAAACCAACTTCTTAAATTTCTTCTAAAAGACTTAGAATTTGACAAATCTGACTGAAAACTAGTACACTGAGTATTTTTTTCCCAGCACTAACTGTAATTATGTATCTTTCTCTAGGAATCAAAAACATTGTTCTCAACCACTCAGAATCACGTCAGATATTTTGTATATAATCATTTAGCCAACTACTTCTTCATCCTTTTATTGGTCTTTTCTTGAACATTTTTGTGTGAACACTTTTAACAATAAAGCAATCTATTCTGTCCCTTAAGAAAAAATAAAAAAATAAAAAAATTTCACCCTCTTCTTCTCATTGTCTAATTCTTTGAACCTGTACTTATTTGAATAATCGTATGTCTTTGCATTATTTCAAATGTATAGAGTTAGGTTGTGTTTGGATGTTATCCTGTCTTGCAGGTGGATATACCAAATACCGCTGAGTAATAGCATATTATTACATGAAACTTTCAAATTCCTACGTAATAACTTGGTCCCACAAGATTCTGTAAGAAAACCACCATGGAGTTACTCAAGGTCATGCTTTCCCCACCATCTGTGAAGGCCATAAAGATAAAGGACTGTAACATAAACTTTGAGATTTATAGTCAACAGCCTAAAGCAGAGAATAAAGAAAACTTCAGATACCGGACTTCAAGTATATGTATAAGTGTGTGATGAACTGCCTTGACAGAGAAGAATCCTCCTGGGAGTTTCCTTGAAAGCATAAGCAGAAGGTGGAAGGAATCTTAATGAAGGTTAATGAAGACACTTCCCATCAACTGAGCTGTGGAAACATTGTAAAGGATCTCAGAGCCACCCTGTTCTGAAATAATATCTGTTTGTCCATATCTATCCTCTCAAATATGTCTTTGTAGCTGGAGCAAGCTAGCATGCTGTAAAACTATGATTAATTACTGTGGGTGTAATTCATCCCACTTTCCTTTATGTGTCTGCTGAAAGTGTGTTCTTATCTGAACCAACTGTCCCAGCTGGACAGTGAAAAGAAACAAGTGCTTCTATATCAAGATTCATCTTATCTATTTTTAAATCCTAACTGAGAATGAGAAGACTTCTGATCTTGAAAAATCTACGTATTTCCGCTGACTATAAAGAAAGTTTGAAAATCTCATATAACTTTACATGCATGCACTGGAGACACATGCATTTAATCTGATGAAACTCGTTTACTGACTGCCAAAGACCAGCTAGTGAATAAATCATGGTAACTGTCCTAAAACTGTACAAGACTGAGCAGAGTTTCACCCTCTGTGTTGCAGAGCATGGTCAGCCTCCCACCAGCCCCTGCTCATCTTCCAGTGAAATGTCAGAAATTAAAATTGCCTTCCCCCCCACCCCCCCCCACCCCCCAATCTTAGCCACACTGTTGTCCCTACTCATCCCTTCAGTCCATGAATTTTCTTGTAAATGTCTGCAAGGTAAGCCAAGGACTTGCAGCATTTTTAGATTATTAGTGTCACGGGATGCTCAAGAATAACAGAGTACCATTAATATATGACAGATTTGTGCACCCCCACTCCTTACACCAACAAGGAAAGTGAGAAAGGAAAAATCTAAAACCTAAGGAAGAAAGGAAATGATAAAACAAGTATGATTTAAAAAAAATAAAAAATAAAATAAAAAAGTTAGTTACTAAAATTTACTTACTTTTACTGTAGTTCTAAGTAGCAGTAGTTACTGATGTTCTCTGAAGATACCACAGATGCAAGGTCTGAGTAATAATGTCCCAGTTTAGGTGCCTAAGTCTAGCACTGAATTAGTAGCAATTATTATTTATGAATTACCTGCAGTTGTACTGACAAATCCCAGTCAGGGATTTGCACTCTGATGAATCAGATATCAATAAAATACGAAACAAAATAAAAGAAAATAAAACAAGCAAAAAAGCAAAACCTGTTCTAAAGCATTTGGAATAAAAGTGTAAAAAAGGTAACAGTTCATAGATGTAGGAGTACAAGAAAATAGCAATTCATGAAAACAGTGAGATGACTATGATCCGAGTAAGAACTATATACATAAGTTTGTACACTTTAATTAAGATAGATGATACTGTCTCCATGCAAGAGTCAGGAAAATCTTGTTTTCAAATTTCATGGCTATGTATACAACTGAAATAAATGGAGAAAATATTTACCTTTATCTGGCCTTTTTCACAGGGTTCACTGCACACAGATCTGATGATATTATTTTTCTCTGACCATATTTCATCATCATCCATTTTCAGCTCACCATTGTCCCAGCTGCCAACATTGATATAATCAAAGTAGTCTTTGCCCATTTTCTTAAAATTCATGATTTCGTATCTTTGGAAACACAAAGGGAAAATAAGCTGAGTTTAGGAGAGCATCATCTGATCTAGTGAGAGATGTCTCTGCCCATGGCAGGGGTGTTGGATTAGATGTTCTTTTAAAGGTGCATTCTAATCCAAACCATTCTCTGATTTTATGATCACAAAATGTTTCACGTTAAAGTAACACCATACAGTCAACATCAAGCTCATTAAAAGTAAATGAAAAATTTCCAGCATTATGCTTGTCCTTGAGGTTCTCCCTATATATATTATATATATTATATATATATATTATATTATATATATTATGTATATATATATTTTCTTTTTTTGATTTCACCATCTTTCTTTTCCTTTGCATTTTAATTTGTTTTCTTCTGAGACCCTGAAAATTCACCGAACCCTCAGAGGCTAAATAACTGAGCTCTTTAGACTGTTTATTTTTTTTTAAGGAAAACAATGAAACAAGACAAGATTCACACTCTCTAACTTTAGGCATTGAAATGTACTAAGTAGGGAACCTCAGCTATTCTAGGTCCCTTTTATAGCAGATGCAGAGAAATCTAAACACTTGATGGTGATTCCCAATACCAAATGCTCCTCACTGTCTGCAAGTGCCCATTTAGCTGTTGAGATTAAGCCACGTAAGTGAGGTAGAAGCAATCTAGACCTGCAGAATGAAAAGACTTCGAGTGCATAATGCAATTTGGTGTGACACCTGGAGAGGTATCAGGCATCATCCATCAGGCACAGACTCCAGGACTCTGGGACTTGCTGGAGTCTTCAGGGAGACCCGACCAAGAGGCACTGCTTCCTTATTTCTTCTTCTTTCACAGCATTGTAGCATCAAATGCTATTATCATCCACTCACACAACCCACTTCACGTTTAAATAATACCTCAGTGATCAGAACATGTTTAATTCCTCATAGAATACAGTACGGAAGGGAAAGACTATTCGTACCTGAGTTCTAGGCTGCTTCTGGGTAAGACCTTTTCGACCTTTATTAACAGAAGTGTTAACAGTACAGCCAGAGCTGATCCCAGTGTTCAGGCTCACATTTCTCCCTCTCCCTCTTCCTCTTACTTTCTTATTAGCTCCCACAGAGTCCTAAAGAAAGTCTGTGGAGCAGCCTAGGATTCCCCAGCCTCCTAGTACCATGCTGAACACCAGGCTACCTTTCTCCCGTACAGGTCAGTTCTTTTGGCACTTATTTGTAATTCATGCTTAGACAGTTGGGCAGTTCCTGAAGTAATGACGTTATCTGTTCTTTACTTCCTTTTCAGTGAATTTTGCAGTAATCACACTAAGCAACATTATATTCACTGATGAAAAATAAACAAACAATATAGACAGAAAATGAATATGAATGCCATCATAGGCCTATAAAACCTGGCTGAATCATAAGCGAGGAGCCTATGTTTTCCTGGCAGCAGGCAAAAAAATTAGTCCCCAGGAGAAAGCATATTGACTGAGCTGGATTAAGAGTGATATTGTCAGAGTACACATTATGAAGCCCAATGTAAAGATAATGAAAAGAACCAACCCATTAAATCATACAGACTCTTAAATAAGATACTGAAGGATCTTTTATAAGTTTTGAGGTAACTGTTTTGAGGCTGGCAAGCAGTAATCATGCTATAACATCAATATTTTTCCCAGGCTGACATAGTGCATATATATAGTAAAACTCTCCTGAGTAAAACTCTTCTTCTTCTCTATCCATGGATCTTAGAATGCTTTAAACAAAGAGATAAAGTCTAACTGCCTCAGTGGAGAAACTATGTGAGGGAGTCAATGCAAGCAACCTGTGAAAGAAAATGGCAGTGGAGCCTGACTGAATGAGCGATATGTCGTTACCCATATTATGAGAGTTTTGAATCTTTCCAAAACAAGAGGAAATGAAACATAACATAGCTAGGAAGAAAAAAATATGATTATCCTGGATTTAGAGTATTTTACTTTCCATCCTGTACAAAGAAGTGCCCACAGCCTTGAGACTCAGCTACCTTATGAAAGTTAGAGAAGTGAATACCAGGCTGACACAAACTAATTTATTTCAGATAATGCATACACAAACCCAAATAAACAAGATGATTTTATACGTTTAAAAAACTTTTTTTTTTTTTCTGAGGTTCACAGACACAGTTTGTTCAAGGATAAACAGACTAACTCAAAAGTTAGCCCAAAATCCCTTGTGGGGTCTTTATTCAGCATTGTCAGGACATCAAAACACTCCTCTGACGATTGTTTTGTTAAAGCTGTCAATTCAGAGTTTTATGGGCAGATGAACAGAAGTACTGCCAATGCTCATCAGCCCACAGGAACTAAAATAATTATCCCTCCACTAGCTGCAAAGTAGTTCCATGCATACATCCCAGGGGGAATACTGGAAAGAAACCTGACAAATTAAATAAACCTATTGCCTCAGTGTGTAGTGTCTCTCACAAGACCTCTGAGGAGAACAGTGCCGGTGGACTGATAGTAATAGCCAGACTCAGGAAGTCCATTTCTACAGTGGAAGTTCATGAATCACTGGTTCCCTGGAGCTTTCTTGAGTTACCGCAGGGACAGTTTATCACTTTAGGACAGGAGAGACCAGATGGTGCAATAACACATTTCCAGCAGTGCCCTAATCGCAGTGCAAAACACTTGTTTCAAATCAGAAGTGCCACGAAGTTGCTGAGAATCCCTATCCTGTTGGTAGCAAAACCAAAATATTAACATCTTGTTTTTCTTGTTTTTTCTTGCCTTTTCAATTTTTTCTTTGGAATTTCCGTAGTAGTTACATGTAGTTGTTATTTCCCCAAGAAATCATAGATGTTGCTTTTTTTTGTTATTATTTTTTTTCCCATGCCTTCTGTCCCTCCTAAAGCAATCTCTCCACCAGACTATCTATCTGTTTAAGCTCAGCATAGAGATAAAAGATTTTGGAATAGGGCCTGGACTAGAAGCATCTTGTGAGATTAATCATCTGATGTATAGTATCAAAACCCTTTTGCTATAAATTGAAATCCCAAGCTATCTAGGTCAGAAAGGCCTTTTATGTTGTGTTTCCCTGCTTAACACCAGCACCACAGTACAGCGGCGAGGATTTAAATTTCTGTTTAACAAAGTGAAGATGCAGATATCAACAAAAGTGAACAGGGTACATGAGTCATTCCAGTACAACTGCACCCTCTCCCAGCTGTTGCACATAGTATTTGACAGTGCTCAAATGACTAGAAACTACTAAAACCTGGGAATTAAAGATGGTGTTTACTACAAACCCTTCTTAAACACTAAACAGTAAATTTTTACTCAGTGTTGGCTAATTTAAGCACATAGTCTGGATTTAATCACATGACAATTTTAGGAGAAGAGGGAACAAAGACCCATGTTTCTAAAATGACCAAGTTCTGAGTACATTTTTCCCCTCACACATTTAATTAGTTTGAGTAGACAGAGCACTACTGTATCTCACACACGGAGGACCCATGCTCTACAGTGAAACACTGATGCTCTACAGTGCCTTGAGCAAATAACTATACACAATATAATTCCTTCACCTTGTTCCTTAGAATTTAATATTGAATATAAAGAGACAAAAGACATTCAGTTAAATTCCTTGCAACAAATGGAATTAAAGCGTTATTGTTATGCATGCCTACATGAGGAAAAGGTAACGATAAAGGTCTCTGAAAAATGTAGATGTTGTCTTTGGTCTATGTCATTTGTTTGCTGAAGTCTTCAGTCTTTCTGCAAGAAATGAGTGAAAAAGGGATAGGAATAAGGTAGGATGCAATCCACTGCATCCAAACATCACTAAATTCAAATGGGAATCTTTTAAGAAAAGTCTTTTTAAAATATTATATCAGAAAAATCCAGACTGAGCACTTTTCTTCAGAATTCAGCTATTTGTAAAAATAGAAATGTTTAATGGAAGACAGCCTTGCTCACCAAAACAGTGCTGAAAATAAATTTCCATCCAAATTTTTCCTGGATTTCTGCCAGTTTGTGTTTGAGTTCTCCTGCCAGCTCATGGTGCAGTTCCTTAGAGTCTGAGTACGAAGATTTCTGAAATATGTGTCTCCAGAGAACTGGTTAAAGCAGACTGTTTTGTAGGTGGCTGGCCTGCTGTCTTTTGGGGAAAATGCTGACATTACAGTTTTTCAAATAAAATGAGAAAAAAAAATCTGAAATTGCAGAAAACTTTTGAAATATTGCAATATTGTGACCAATAGAATTTCTTTTTCCTGCCCAACATTACACTGGAATTAATGATTTTGTCTTAATTCACATTACTGGGAGAATACAGAATTGAAATAATGAATACACAGGATAAACAGTTTTCTTGCTAGTCATCTGTTTACGTAGCGTCAGCACATAGATATTTAAAAATTTCCTAATAATGCAGACAGAAAGGGCTGCTTCAGTCAAACTGGAATAAATGTAGTGAATGAGGCAGGAATCAATCCACTGAACTGTAAGGATAAATAAATATACTTTGAATGCTATCATACTTGCTGTTCATCTTCTGACAGTTCAGTAGGCAGAAACCTAGGAAAAAAATCTCATTACTATTCTGAATATGTACTTCTATATGGACACTGCATGTATGTCATAAACAAACAAACAAACAAAACTCTCAGATATTTAAATTATCAACAAAATGAGCTTTGTTTAAATTCAGTTTAGTTTATATCACCACAATATGAATTAATAGCTTAGTCTGTTATGCAAGTGTTTGTTATGACTTTATTTGGAAGGTAATGAAGTAGTTGCGCCAGCAGTGTGCCCTGGCAGCCAGGAGGGCCAACCGTATCCTGGGATGCATCAAGCACAGCATTGCTAGTCGGTCGAGGGAAGTGATTGTCCCACTCTACTCTGCACTGGTGCGGCCTCACCTCGCGTACTGTGTGCAGTTCTGGGCACCACGGTACAAAAAGGACATTAAACTGTTGGAGAGTGTCCACAGGAGGGCGACAAAGATGGTGAAGGGCCTAGAGGGGAAGACATATGAGGAGCGGCTGAGGTCACTGGGCCTGTTCAGCCTGGAGAAGAGGAGGCTGAGGGGGGACCTCATCGCAGACTACAACTTCCTCGCGAGGGGGAGTGGAGAGGCAGGCGACCTATTCTCTGTTATCACCAGTGACAGGACCCGTGGGAACGGTGTTAAGCTGAGGCAGGGGAAGTTTAGGCTAGACATCAGGAAGAGGTTCTTCACCGAAAGGGTGGTTGCACACTGGAACAGGCTCCCCAGTGAAGCAGTCACTGCACCAAGCCTGTCTGAATTTAAGAAGAGATTGGACTGTGCGCTTAGTCACATGGTCTGAACTTTTGGGCAGACCTGTGCGGTGCCAGGAGTTGGACTTGATGATCCTTATGGGTCCCTTCCAACTCGGGATATTCTATGATTCTATGATTCTAGTCTTTAATTATTCAGATGGGAAAAAAATCCCAGATAAATCTATACAGTGTGTTTTTTATAGTTTAGATTTCTTAATAAAGAAACTATATCCAGGTGATTATTCAAATAATGACTGCTTACCTCTTGAACACGTTTTTAAATACTCAGAGAGAAAGAGGGTAATGCTATGATGGACGTCATGGTATATGAAAATAAAATTGAAAGTCTCGTGGTTTATTGTTCACATGGGAAGACTGTGTACCTGAAAACTCTTCTCCAACCCTAATTTAGATATCATTAAAATTACTCATTAATGAAAAGAGTTATTTTGGAAAAATAAGCTCAGAAAGTATGAAAATATGAAAAATAAAGTGTAAGATCTTAGTTCTGATGTCAAGTGTGAATGCATCTACTTTGTACAGTTAGCATGTCTGGTATTTAAGTAGTTTGACGGATGTTAACATTACCTCCCTGGCGAGTCGCCATTCTCATCAAACAAGATCATGTCCCCAGAGACCCCAGTAAAGTTGGTCTTCATGAGGGACTCCAGGAGCTTCCGGCCATCAATGGGCTTCATGGCGTCGCAGAGGCCTACATAGCCCGGACACAGCGACAGCTGCATGTTGTGGAGGCCGTATGCCATTGAGTATATCGCATTGATTACAAAGCCCATCTTGGAGTCCTGAACGTGCTGCGTCCTCAGAGTCATCTGGCCTGTCGGGGAACATCAGAAAGCAGGTGTTTAGTGCACAGGGTTGAAATACAATCAGCTCCTTAGACATCTGTTGATGCTATTCATAGTGGAAAAAGTCTTCTTAAGCAGCTCATAGTGGGTGCTGTTCTCAGTATGTGCACTGACCATGTTTTTTTGTTTGTTTGTTTAAAAAAAAAAAAAAGAGGAAAAAAGGAACTAATGAACAGGTTCCCTTTATATGTTTTACTATCCAGCTGATGCCGTTCTCTGTGCAACTCCACAGCGTCTTCAAAGCAACCCCAAAGCGTCTGTCACTAACTATAACATAAACCTTCTGTGATTCCAGGAACTTCTCCCAGACTTCAGAAATCTCTCTAAAGCCTCAGAAATCTTTTTGTGAATACTGGAGGTAGAAATGCTAACATGGGTTATATCCAGTAGTGGCCTTGAAGACAATACTTTTATTTCAGAGATATGGGAACCAATCCTGTGTGAACAAAGTGACTTGGCACAATTTCTTTACTGTATCAAAAGATTGCCACGCTAATAACTCTCCTATCTCTATGTCTTTTGCCCCCCTCCATTTGCAAAGTGAGGATAATGACGCAATGCAGATGAATGCATTAAAATGTCCATGAAGAGTTTGATGATGTGCCTAGTTGATGACTCTTAAGTGAGAGAATTGCTGTCTGCTTAAGACAGAATTGGTAACCATACTTTTTTGGCTTTTAATATATAATGTCTGGATTTCTATTTCCTGCTTAAGCTTCTGTAAGATGTACAATAAAAAATCCTCTCAGCAGCACAGCAGCACCCTGAAGGGTGTTTTTTTTGTTTTTTTTTTTTAAGTGCAGTGTTATTAATGACATATTCACCCTGTTGGCAGCACCAGCCCAGATAAGGCAGAGTAGGCTGGAGGTTTTCTGTCTCACATGTCATCAGCAAATCTGCCAGCTGCACTTCAGCCACCAGATCTTTAACACGGGGGTGGGGACAAGAGTCAGAGACAAAACAACTTCATCAATAGTGCTGGGAATTTGTCAGGCACCTGGAAAGATTTGGCTCTGAAGGGAGGACTTGCAAAGAGCTCTTCAGTGTCTGTTTTAGAATATTTGCTCTTCTTTTATCAGTCGAGCAGCTGTCCCCAGGGAGCCCTGTGTGTGGGCAGCCAGGAGCAAAGGGAATACAAATAACCCTCTCTGTCCACTGTATGAGTTTCCCTCCCAAAGAGTCACTGGCAAGCGGCAGGGATGGAGCTTACACATGCCCATGTGAGCTGCAGGAGCTGCACATGTGAGAAGCAAGATATGTCATGAAAAGATGATGTAAAGACAATTGTTTCTTGAAAGAAATGAAGACTAATATATGGCTTTGTGGGTGGCACACATCTACTGTACCATTATCCACCCCAAAGACAAGCATCTGATCTGATGTCTAGGCACTTTCTGTGGATATGAACAAGGCTCTCCAGCAAGTGCCTGATACCATCATAAAATAGGTGCATCTACATTTTGATGGTGAATAATAACATCACAATGCAGTTCCAACTACTGAAAAAAATTTGGAGTACTGAAAACATCAGGAGTAGTAAGAAAGATTCATTCTTTGTATTGAAAATCATTGCGCAGAGGTCCCTTCTCTCCTTCTACTTCATGCTGGAACTGGCACTCCCAGTTCCAGTTCTAGTCAGCCTCAGGAGCAGTATTAATGTTTCAGATAGTTAAGTGATATGAGCTTGAAGTATCTGTAATAGAACTAAAACTTGGAAACAACATGCAGTGTTGCTTGTTTCTTCTGTTCTACCAAGGTATTGCTTTTTCCTAATTAAAAATAATAGGCATAAAAACTGCAACAGTGGAGTACATGTAAAACCCATACTAATTGAAATTAAGTGGAAAATTGAACAAGCACATTACATTGCAATACACAAAACTTGTTTTAACCAATTATTCACCCTCAAAATTAACAGCTCACAAACCATGCAGTTAATTATAGTAGCCATTAGAATGAATCAGATTTGCATCAGCAATAGTATTTATTATGAAACAATATTTCAGCTGCTTTATTGCATATGATTGCTTAAAATTTAATAACTAAATTTTTACAGTAGCACTCTCCACTGGGCTTTGTGCTTCAATTTTATTGAATTATTATTCTGACTTTCTTTAAACATTGAATCTCATTCAGTTCACCTGATAATTTGTAATGAGGCTGCTTAGCTCTTCGTAGAGGCTGCTAGCAATTGTCAATGGAGTTGTGAGGGAATTAGCTGTTTTAGAGAATTTTAATATACTTCCTGCAGCTGCAGAACATTTTACTGAGATGTTATCTGGCCCACTTTGCTACATAGGGGCATATCCAACCTGCCATGTCTGACTGCCAGCTTACATGACCTTAACACTCTGTAGTTAAGGTGAACATCTCAAAAAATGAGACAATTTTTTTTTTCTTTTTAACGTACTGTAATAGAGTCTTCAAAAATGCCAATATTAACAACAGCAGCAATAACAAAAATTAAGTCTGAAAGTGATTTTCAACTCCTGCTTCACAAAGTATTTAAGCATGTCAGACTAGAAGCATATACATAACCCTACTGACATCAGTGATCCTATTAGTGGTTTTAATACAAGTCTGAATACACAAGTTAAGAGCTGGCCTCTCAGCCAGATAAATAAATAAATAAATAAATAAATAAATAAATAAATATTAAGTCTGTCTCTACAGAAAGTACGATTTAGGTAGCCTTAAATGCACTATTCACTTAAGTGTTATTTTCCACTATCTTCACTGGAACTCAAACATTCTTAAATTTATTGATGAGTGCTATCTTCAGTCAAGAGCCTTTCTTGATGCAGGGTCATCATGAGATTGAGAGGTGGCACTGATGAATTTAATGATGATGACGCTAGTGATGTTCAACAGTATTCACTGCACTGATTAAATTTTTAATCAAGAAAAATGTAAAATTCTAATAGAAGTTGAGGAGTTCCTAAGAATAAGAGGACAGGGAATAAATATCCACCCACTGAAACTCATATGCATGCTCTTAATACCCATAGCAGAATTTTTCTATCACAGTCAAAACAAAATCTATTTCTATAAAAGATCTTTTTTACTCTGTCTTGTAAATTCCCATATGAGACAAATTTGTAAAGAAGGAAATTAAAAATTTTTGCATTCCTATGGGCTGTGAAAAGCTAATGTGATGCCACTGAACTTTGGCATGGACAGATAAACAGGCCATATCGAGGTGAATGTTTTAGTTCAGTTCAGGAGTGGGCTTTCAAAGTCAATCTCCAAATCATTTCTGCTCACTGTACTTTGATTTGCATTGAGTGTCACAGTCTCAGAGAAGTGTACTGAATTTCTTTCAAATTAAACTCAACTGGATGAAGTGCTCCAAGAGAGCACCTGATGTACCACAGCTACAGGTGGGCATTCAAACCATACGACCAGGCTAGTGTCAGTTTGGAGCAAAATTCCCCCAAGCTATGAATCCTGCTTGGCTCCCAGCATTTGAGAACAAACTCAGCACCTCTCCCAGGAGCAGTGCAGAGGCAGCAAGTGCATGGGCCAAGTACAAAGCTGAGCTTTGTAGGTCTCCAGTGGATACCTATTGCAATTTTGACAGGCTGAAGTACCTATTCTGTGGCTAAAGTGTTTTTTTTTCTTTTTTTGAGATGTAGCTTACCTTCCCATAAATATCATTTGAAATAATATCAAACTATTTATGAGACTATGCTGTACTTGGTGATTATGTCTACAGGATTATAGAAAGTGATCTGTACTGCAGTACATTAAAACCAATAAATATTAACTCTGTGTCATGCTAATTACTGCAGAAATAAAAAATCTCGCCTCCTGCAATTAGGAGGTACAAGGCAGTGGAAGAATGCAGTGTGAATCAAATCATACTGAACCTTAATGAAGAAACTGGGATAACACTTTTAACACAGAATGACCACATTTGGTGGAATTATCTGAGAGAAAAAAAAAAATCTCAGTGGTTAATGCACATGAGCAGATCTCTGTTTGTTCCTTAGTCTTTCTTGCCCGAGACATTTTGGAAATAAATAAGGGCTTATCCTATTACTTTCCAAGCTGTGAGATCATGAGGATTTGGATTCTGGATCCGAAGTCACACAGCCATTTCTGTCTAAAAAATACTATGGAGAAACACCCTGTACCTTCTTTGTCAAATCAGACAACCCACCCATCCTTCAGTTTCCCATCCAATATTTCTTTTCTACTACATTTTATTTGCCATTTTTCCTTAGACTGTATATTCCTCAGGAAGAGGACTACTTTTTATCATATTCTGCCTTTCCTGCGCCTAATGCAATGGGGCTTATTACTGGCTGGAGTTTTTAGGTGCTACTGTACTGTCTCTGAAAAGTAAAATTATCCTTGATTAATTAAAAAAAAATTAAGTAAAAAAAAATATGTAAAAAAAAATAAATCTATAGATCATTTAGAAATCTCTTGTTATGTAATCAAATCACATACAAGATTCAGGGGAGCCTTTCCAATATGGGTAAATGAATTAAACACCAACTTAAAAATTTGCTGCCTTTGGAATGTGTGGTTAATATATTTTTTTTTCTTCTTTCCCCATGTAAATATGCATTCTGCATTCCTGGATGTATCTGTATCTGTCCCTAGGTTTATCACAGGACTGTGACTTCACCAGTCACAGTCACAAGGTGAAGAGTGGTTTTATGAGTTGTACACATCCAGAGCATCACAGCCTGCACCTTTTCTGCCCACACTGCTGGGAGAGACCCAGTTTAGGATGCTCCGACAATATCACAATGGAGGATAAATGCAGGGCAATCACACACGGTGCTACTCAGCGAAGGCAAGCTTGGGTGTGAGCACTTCAGAGTTGTTGAGGCACCCTGATAGGGTGAACGTGGGAGCTGGTACAGGGCACTGGGCAGGACTGGCTCCGAAAGCAGCCTCGAACCCCTTCAGCAGAGGCTGCCCAGCACCTTGTCCAGATTTGTTCCTTAAACTTGTCACGTCTCCAAAACGCAAACACGTAGATGACGGAAGAGAAACATGTTCTTTCACCAAGAAAAGTGAGTCCAGCTGGCAACGGCTCGTGTCTTGGATCCATTTAAAACCAATCAGTGTTCTTATGGGCGCGGAGCCACGAAAGCACTTTAGGGCTCTCGCAGTCCCGCTTCTGCTCCAGCGCGGCCGCCGCACGCCCAAGGCTCCGGCTGGCCTGGCTGCGGCCGCCGGACTGTGGCTCCACCTGCTGGGCACGGCAAAATAAAATAAAATAAACGGCCCTTGCAGGAAATTCTGAAATTTCACAGTTGTTTCCTGTACTTGCAATGCAAGTTTTTGGAAAATATTCATCGAATTATAGAATCACAGTATGGTTTGGGTTGGAAGGGACCTTAAAGATCATCTAATTCCAACCTCCTTGCCATTATTCTTCAATAAAATTCATCATTCTTTTTTTTTTTTTTTTCATGTTTGTTTCATGTTTTCATGTTTTCATTTCTCGTCACTTTTTTTTTTTTTTTTTAACTAACTCTGACTTTTTACTCCCAAGGACGATAAGATACTATTTTGTCTATTCTTCTCTTTGCCAGCTGGTGACATCTGGAAGCCTCACCAACTTGGGTGCTGAAGACTGCAAAGCTACCATTGTTCAATACGTTTTTCCTGTTCTCTAACTTTTCTAAAGTTGAAAATACTTTGCAGTTAGAAGAATGGAGAAAAGGTAAAAAAAAGAGTGAAAATATTTTAAATTCCCAGAAGCCCTCTCTGTATTTCTTCATACAAGGAGAAGCAAGTGAAACAAATGTGAGATAGATAGAATGTGAGAATATTTTTTTACAACATGCAGAGCAAGTTGCCTTTTTTTTTTTTTTTTTTTTTTGCTATGCAGTGACTTCAAGATTGAAATAAAGGGAAGTGGGTTGTGCTTATTTTTATTTTTCCTTTAATTTTTTCAATGATCAAAATGTTGTTTATGATAAAGTCTTAGAGAACATCACAGAAGAAACAAGAACTATAACTTACAGTCTCAAACTATCCCATGATGTTTCCTTATGACTAATTTACAAATTAGTTTCCATATATGTCATTAAAGATTTCATTGAATCTTTAGGCAAATTTTGTTTTCAGATACAATAAACATACAGAGATGAATACTAGTTTTGCTAGCAAATATGTCCTACCTCCATTTTCTGCTAGCAGCAGTAGAAGCAGTAGAAGTTCAAGCCCACCAGTGATACTTTTTTCTTTTTATTTTCCCTTTGCTTTAGTGAATAACTCTAACAAAAATCATTAACATCCTGACCTTTGTAGCCAAGATATGGCAGGGACAGTCTGTTGTCTATTAAGGTTCAGGACTTTTTAGGTCTGCAATGGGTCCATTGTGCTCCTTGGGAACACATCAGATTCTGCCCCTGGAGCTGCAAATTCTGGATTTGCTTGTCATCCCAGAAATACACATCACCTCAGTGAAGAAATGACTGTAGTCTGTGAAATGGAGGAAAGGCTGTATAAGTGAACCAAGGTAAAGCACAGTATTCATACCTAATCAAGTTATCTTTGTTTAAAGAGAAAGAAAAAGACTGAGTTGGAAACGTTTCCAAAATCTGTCATCACAGCTTTTTGTTAATGCAATGTGGAAGAAAAAATAAAACTCAGTTCTCTATTATTTGTAAGGTCACAGGTGTATTTTTTCTGCTAAAAATCAAATGTAACAGTTTACTTATTTTTTCATTTCACTAATTTAATTTCCTACAGGCTCTTTGCTTCATGAACGAATATATTTTTCATTTCTACAGGAAATTTCATCTAGTTTAAATGTCCTTTTCCATTCAAAATGAATACAAAACCTCAAGATTGTATTATATCTTTTCTGAAAAGGAAATTCTGAGAAAAAATAGAGATTTGGCAACGCTGGAAATGTCATTTTGATGTTGAGGCAAAAAAAGCAATACACAGTAACAAACAACACAGCAACACAGACTGAAACAATGTGAAAGCAAATTATAAATTTGAAACAAAACACTTCAGAGTTACTGAAATGAGAAAATAGTACTAATAAAAAAAAAGACTCATTTCAACGTTTTTCTGTTAGAGTGTGTGTCATTGAGTCAACATGCTGGTAGGGAATGTTTCAGATTTGACAAGCAAATATCTTCTAGTTAAGTCCACTTACCAAATCATAGAACTGTATAATCATTCAAGTTGGAAAATGCCTCTAAGATCATCTACTCCAACCTCTAACCTAGTACTAACGTCCACCACTAAAAAATGCTACCAAGTTCTACGTCTACACCTTTATTGAAGACCTCCAGGGTTGGTGACTCAACCACACCCATGGGCAGCCTGTTCCAATGATGCACAATGATGCCCTTTCAGTAAAGAAATTTCTCCTAACGTCCAACCTAAACCTCCACTGGTGCAACTTGGGGACATTTCCCCTCATCCTATCACTCAGTGATTGCAAAATGTTTTTGATCAGCCCAAAATATTTTTTTTTTCACTGTCCAAAAATGCAGAGGGAACTTCCAGAAGATGTTTTTAACATGCTTAGTTGACTTTTGTGTCTTACTTCTTCTTAAGTCTACAAAAGCAAGATGTATTCAGGGCTCTCACAGCTCTGCCTAGAGGTTGACCTGCATCCTTGGGTGCTTGCATACTAGTGAAAGTCTGAGTTCTGTTGTCAAGTTCAGTAACATCAGAGAAAAGGGTAACAGTGATCATAAGTCTCAGAAGAAGGTAAATAAATAGATATCCATTACCTCACACCATTTTCTTAGGAATAATATTATTATTCCACCTTCTACGGAATTCAATTTCTTTGATCATAAATTGCAATGAAATACGACTGCTACAGAAGCAAGAGCACATTAAAAGTGGGTCTAAAACTTTCTGCACTTGCAAACATGCTTGTGTGAAGTATTTGAATCTATGTAGGAAGCTGAATTGTTGTGAGAAGAGAATGATGGGAATTACTCTAATTCATCCTTCTAATAGGAAACATCTGTAATCTGGATACATCTAATTACAATTTGCATTTATTCTTAAGGCTAAAGAGACATGGTCTACCAGTACAATTGTATTAATATCTTCTAGGTAGTTTTCAGGATTTAGAAAAGCAGTGAGAAAAGGAATGGTAGCATAAAGGATATAACCACAGTTGAATGGTATATCGTCAAAGGATCCTAATGTATGGAAGGAGGAAGGCAGGGATGGATTTTGGAGGAGTTTGTGGAATTCGATAATAGTAAAGGGAAGACTGCAGTTATTCAAGGGTTTTAGTTGCAGGGGTGTTAAAATCAGGTTCAATGTATATATAAAAAAAAAAAAAGTCTTTCAAATAGGTGTAACAGAATACATAGTAGTCATCAGTGCCATACTGCTTCTTTCTCTGAGTGAATCAAAAAATAGTGACATGTCTGTGTGGGCTCCTGGATCAGATTATGTCAGACTTCTGGAAAATTCAGAACTGAATCTATGCCTTGCAGCTAATCCGCCTTTGGGAATTTCTGGACCTGAAACAGCATTACTGTAAAAGTAGTGATAAACAATATTTGAGCTTCAAATCCGAAATGTTGGCCATAAAGATGAGGCTTGGATCATCTTCCAGCTTGCAAGTGCCCAAACATGATACATCATATATCAAGTAACAAACTAAGTGAGAGACAGGATGCACTCAGGAGAATTAAAATGTCCTTTAATTCACTGTTAAAAAAATACAAATAAATTTTAACTTAATTTGTTTTGATTTGTTTTCACTAGAAATCAAAAGATAAAAGTGTGGGAATGCCACATGTTTGGGGAATATGGGGTTTAAATGTGACACATCCATTGAAATATGGAAAACAAGCCATCCACTCTGACAGGACTTACTTTTTTATCAGCTGCGGTTTGACTAAACCAATTTTGGCATTTGAGTTTAAATTTAACAAACAGATTATTATCCTGTTGCAGTACAAAGACTAGACATTTATGCGTGATTCCTAAATTCTATACGGAAATACAATAGGGCCATTTGTTATACCAAGTTCCTTTTCAGTTGAAGCTCTAGGATTTTCTGTGGGTTGTTTTGATCTCCTTAGAAGTAGCTGGAGCTGGACGATATTGAGCAAACAAGCAGATATTTTTCACATTTATACTTTTTGTGCTTTTCTGTACATTTAGCCACAAAACTTTTCTCACATTTATCCCAGATCTCCCTTTCTGCAAATAAACTCTTTCACTCTTAATCCTGTTATTAATTGCTTGGAGAATTATGGCAATAATTTTCCCATGTGCATTTTAGTACACTTGAAAAAAATTGTTTTTTATCTCACAGAAGCCACATGGTTAAATCAAAAAGGGATGAATTGACTTGCTTCATCTTGCATTCAAGATGCTGCTGCAAGTCTCATTTTCCCTGCATATTTCTTTATGTTCTTCTTCCCTATAATACCTGCCACTGGCTCCTTGCTCCCCAGCATGTCAGATATAAGTTGCTTTCCTCATTTTCTGTGCCCTCTGTGTCCTGTCTATAGTTGATCTCTGACTGATTAACTCAGCTTTCGTCATTTACCTTCGTGTTTTCTCCCTTGCTGCTTTGAACCACAGTATTTAATGTCAGGACCCTGCTGTAAACACCTGCAAAAATGGTCCATCACCTTTCTTCAGATTCTTTTTTCTATGATGCCTTTACATGAGGCTATGAGTATTTCTGAAGTCCGTAACCTCTGCTGGTCAAACCAAGATGTTACAATGCTTCATCAGCATTAGCCTCTATTACTTCTATCTTCCTTGTCTTAGATCATGGATAATTGGGATATGTATTCTAGTTTTGCTCTGTGTTTAAGTAACACTTTTAAAAATGATGTTCCGTCTATGCCTCTGGCTTTTAGGAACTATAAGAAAAAGAAAATAACTTAGAAGCAGAGGCAAAAGGATTCATTTAACAGACAGGTAGATGTAATAAATATGCTTTTGCTCCTGGTGACTTTGAAGGCTTGACTTTTTCCACTAATGTCAGTTGAGCCAGAGTTTAATGTACTTTCCTTACATTTTGTTTTCTTTCTATTCTGTGTTAAGATGCATTTGTAAAACACCCTCACCAGGAGAAAAATTCGAGCTTTGATGGGAAGAGTTGCCTGCGAGCATGCAAGTGCATACACACCCAGTCTCTAAAGGTGCAAAGACGATTGATAACAAAGGATTGGATTAACCTTTTATGACCTGAAGACAGTCATTGAGTAGAGTTACTCATCTGGTTCAAGTTGCACACCTATTCACAAACTTCACTGAGTCGTGGCATTATATAATAAAAAAGATATCTGTCTGGTGCTAGAGGGGAAGCCAAATCCAATTCTTGTAAAATCCCTACTGTTTTGAGGCCATTACACATCTTCTGTTCAAGATGCATTATAAATTCTTTGCTCCGACTCTTGGTATCTGGAGGTGGCTTGTAGCACCTGTCCTGTGGCATGGAACTGATTACACTGAAAATCAACTCAAATAAGCCTGCAAACTTCTCACTTTCTGTAGTACTCCAGCTGGGCAGAAAATCAATGTGCTTAGTGACAGCAGTGACACCCATTTGGATTAGGTATGTTCAAATTTGCAAATGAAAAGCATTCTTGATGCTAATATTTTTACCTCATTGTGAACTAAATGTAGGTGAAGGGATGGATACCTTTTAGAATTTGATAGAAATGAATGAATAAAAAATGCTTTGGGATTGTTTTCTCATATTCTTTCTATATGGCTGATTTCACAATCTTATTTTACATATCTTATTAAACTGCCTCTTCATTTTGTAATAATACCTATGTGTATTTTCTTGCTGTTTAAATAAGTTGTTGATATTATTAACATTTTTTTTTTCATGATATTGCAATCAGATGATGTAGAATAATTCATTTTTTTCCCTCCAAATTAATGGTTATTGTTTTCTATATAGATGTCATCATTTAATAATGACCTCATCTATCAACCTTATATCTTTTTATCATTATCTCAAGAAGTAATAAATGGCTTGCCTTTTGATGCAGAGATAGATTTTTATTTGTGTCCTGGTTCCAGTTAGGACAGAGTTAAGTAGCTCATAGTAGCTGGTAGGGTGCTATGTTTTGGATTAGGATGAGAAGAGCGCTGATAACATGCTGATGTTTTAATTGTTGCAGAGCAGTGTTTACACCAGGCCGAGGACTTTTCGGCTTCTTGCTCTGTCCTGCCAGCGAGCAGGCTGGGGGTGCAGCAGGAGCTGGGAGGGGACAGACCCAGGACAGCTGACCCAAACTGGCCAAAGGGGTATTCCATACCATCTGGCGTCATGCTAAACAATATATAGGGGTGGCTGGCCGGGGTGGGAGGGCCGGCTGCTCGGGAATAGGCTGGGCATCGGTCAGTGGGTGGTGAGCAATTGCATTGTGCATCACTTGTTTTCTTACACATTATTATTGTTAATACTATTACCATTATCACTATTATTATTATTATTGTTATTATTATTTTCCTGTCTTAATAAACTGTCTTTATCTCAACTCACAGGCTTCACTTTCCCGTTTCTCTCCCCCCATCCCAGAGAGGGAGGGGGGAGGGTGAGCGAACGGCTGTGTGGTGTTTAGCTGCCAGCCGGGTTAAACCACAACAATTTGTCTCCAGCATTCCTCTATAAGCTCAACGTCTTTGGGATCCTGAGAAACTCCTTAGCCTGTTTGTTTGTTTGTCTGTTTTTAATATGGAGCTGCTGGAGAAGAAAATGTATTTATCAAGGTAAACTAAAGGGCACATTCCTGTTTTCTTATCAGGATAAATCTGAGACAATACTAACATATACGTCATCATGCAGAAGCTCTCAGGACAGCCTACAAAATGCTTGTGACCATGGAGGGCAAGCCTGAAGTGGGGGAATTCCAGACTCAAAACTAGGCATGGTTAAAGTTAGGAAATCAAATATGAATTTAGGAAATGATATATATGATTTTAAAAGCCATGGGGAACATAGGAAATGAAGTAGAACTAAAAGCTGCAATGACAAGTCTCAAAAATTCAAGCTAATTTGGAGGTTAAACTCCCAACATCAAAATCTCTCCTGAAAGCAATTCACAGAGAATACATTTGTGACTTACCTGCTGATAAATCCACCAAGTGATAAGGCTGTATATTACTAACTGCAATATTTCTTCACTTTATTGCACACCCTTGCCTAGTTTGGGGGCTATTGTGAAAAAAACAGCATTGGTGTCTTAGCACTTATTAAGCAAATGAATGACATGAAATAAATCTGCATGTAATTATATTGGGTTTACGTGGCAGTTTTTTGGCGGGGGTCTGCAAGGAGTGGGTAGCATCTGTGAGCAGAGCCCAGCCAGCAGCTGCCCCAGGTCAGATCAGGGCCAGCTCCAGATGGCTCCAAAAGGGACCCGCCGCTGGCCAGAACTGAGCCATGAGCAATGCCGGTTGGGCCTCTGGGAGAGCAGAGTTAAGGAAGGGGAAAAAAAAATCCTGCTGTGCTACAGCAGCTGGGAGAGAAGGGTGAGAGCTCAGAGAGAAGCAGCCCTGCAGCCCCCAAGGTGCGTGCAGCAGGAGGGCAGGAGGTGCTCCAGGCACGCAGCACAAGTTCCCCTGCGGCCCGTGGAGAGGCCCCTGGTGGAGCAGGCTGTCCCCCTGCAGCCCACGGGTCCCACACGGAGCAGATCTCCACGCTGCAGCCCGTGGAGGAGCCCCCGGTGGAGCAGGTGGATGTGGCCTGGAGGAGGCTGCGGCCCATGGAGAGCCCCCGCAGGAGCAGGCCCCGGGCCGGAGCTGCAGCCCGTGGAGAGGAGCCCACGCAGGAGCAGGGGGTCTGGGGGGAGCTGCCGCCCGTGGGGGACCCGTGCTGGAGCAGTTTGCTCCTGGGGGATGGACCCCGTGGTACGGAGCCGTGTGGGAGCAGTTCTGGAAGAGCTGCAGCCTGTGGGCAGCCCCCCAGGCTCAGTTTGGGAAGGACGGCATCCCGTGGGAGGGACCCCACGGGGAGCAGGGGCAGAGAGGGACCGTGAAGGAGCGGCGGGGACAAAGTGGCAGGGACTGACCGCAGCCCCCACTCCCCGTTCCCCTGCACCACTCAAGGGGAGGAGGTGGAAGAGAGTGGATGAGGGGGGGAAGGCGTTTGTAGGTGTTTTTTTTTTTTTTTTTTTTTTCACTGCTCTGTTAGTAGTTGGCAATAAATTATATTAATCTCTCTGCATTGAGTCTGTTTTGCCAGTGATAGTGACTGGTCTTCCAGTCCTTATCTCAGCCCCATGAGTTTTTTTCCTTGTATTTTCCCTGTGTTTCTGAGGAGAAGGAGTGAGAGAAAAGCATGAGTGAGCTTAAGATGCCCATCAGTTGTTAAAAAACAACAGTCATTGAATATCCTTTCCAGGAATTTTGACCAATGATCTAGATCAAAATCAGAATGGTAAAACTGAGTAATGTGATGATCAACAATTCTCTGTGTGAAAACCCTGATTAAATGGACAGTTTTAATGATAAGACTCATTGATTGCTGTGGAGTAGTGTCCTTAATCTGGGGAATTCCACAACTGAATTAACATTTTTCTGCCCTACAGCAATGAGAAAGAATTAAAGCTATTATAATCTTTATTTCTCTCTCTCTCTCTTTTTTTTTTTTTTCCTTTTACTATAGTTATCATGGCCTAGCAGTGAATATGACAATAAAGCTGAAGAAAAAGTAATTAGAACAATATATTTGGAAAAGTAGTTTTTTTTCTTTTTTTTTTTTTTTTTTCCTCTGATCATGATTTGCAAATCAGCACAGTGTGATTCTTACACATTTATTTGTGTGTTTGAAACTCATGGACTCTAGGAATCTCGTTGAGCTGTGGCTCATTTAGGATTTCTTTGTGGGAAACCTTCCAGCAATGAATGCTGTTCCAAATGTGCTATCAAGCTTTATGATTAAGTTGTCTCATATCCACAACTGGATGACTTCATGTTTAAAATAACATCTCCCTGCACCCCTGAGATCATTTTTTTTTCAGCAGTGAATTTTATTTTAGGCACTATAAAAGACTCTGTAGGCACAAGTTTCACACTTCTCAATCTTTCATATAAAACAGAAATTAGATTCTCCCAGTGCTGGTAAAAAGTATGTAAAATAAAAGATACCCCCAAAAAGTCAATCTGAAGTGTCACACTGTTAATGCATCACAGTGATAGAAAAGAGGTTTTTGTTAGTTGTAGCCAGTCATATCCACTGTACTGGTATCTCAGGAAAAATATCTACATTATCATGGGGAAATCAATGAAGTTTACTGCTCAGTATGCAGTACCTGTCAATAGAGCAAATAAAACCTGTGTCAGGCTGTGTTGGAAGGATAGCAGAAGAAAAATACTAGGGAAAAGTCAGTTGAATGCTGAAGGTGTACACAGAGATTTTGGGATTCTTAGGTTCTATTTCCACTTCAGCCACAAACTTCCCCTACAGCCTTGTGCAAATCAAAAAAAAAAAAAAAAAAAAGACTTATGAAACATAAGTGGGACTTGAGAGGGATTAGACTTGTGGGGGACTTTTTCTTGTGTAAATCCAAAGCTTTAATCCTTAAAGCCACTTCTTAGTCTCACAGGTGTGTGGAGATTATTGACGTTTTTAGGAGGGAAGGTCCTTTGGGCCTTAGAGCTGTGGTTGGGCTGATGTCCAACATGGGACCCCAGGATATCTACTACGGTGTTCCCTCTGTCAAAGGCATGCAGTCCCCAAAGCCACAGCAAATCTGAAGGAAATCTGAAGGAAAACCTGTCATACTATCATTTAGGTATAACTTGGGTAAGGAGGGGGAGACTCAGGTTAATGCCTTACACTGTCTGAAGAGCTTCAAAGCTACAACATCCACTTACCATCAGGACAATTGACCATTAGGTCTCCTCTTTTGCTTCCTTCATTTTCAAATTATTTGAAGCTTTTTCAGAAACTCAAATAATGGGAAAGTGAGCAAGGACTATGACAAAACTTTCTTTTCACAGCCTTGTTGATTTGCAGTATATTGTCATCATCTGAAGTGCATGGGAAAGCCTTGAAAGCATTCATGCATCTGAAGATGCATGGAAAAATTCAGCATTATACATGCAGTGACATTCACTACATGCAAAACAGAGACACGGTCTGCTTGTAAGGCTTGCGCCTATTTTTTCTGTGCTGTAAAACAACAACGTAGTATCTGCTGAGTTGGTGTCAGTGTCTTAAACTTCCATTGTAGCTTAAGGATTTACTTCAAGGAAATAAAGGAGAAAGGATGTTTCAATCAGAACTAAAAAGCTGTTACCCCTCAAGATAATAATGAAATGGGGCATTGTCTTAGTATTGCAAGGCATCTCATGAAATAGAGAGTAATTAATGGAAGTAATACAAAAATTTTGAGAAAAAGAGGAAAAAAAAAAGTGTTTTGCAAAAATGACAAAATGTTGTGGCAGTTTTTTGCTAAAATCAGTACAATTTTATGAAAAATATCAGCTTAGTCAAAATGGCATTTCCTGAAATGACTCACATCTGAAAGAGAACTTAATGAAATCCTTCAAACCAACTAGTCTTCTATCTGAAATACAAAAATGATCTTCATCATTACCATCTGGACTTCAGATATTTTTTAGTGTATTAACTCTCTGATTGCTCTTGTGCCATAAAGAAATATAGCTAGCCTTGTTTCAGAAAAGAAGCATTGAATTTTGGAGGACAAGATTTTTGAAAGTATTTAGATGACTGTAACAGCACACTAGCATCAAGATTTTCAAATTTAGAGAGGTGTTAGTTACTGAGGCACTATCTATTTGTTTTTCTAGAGACCTGAATACTTTTAAAATTGTGTCTTTTGTCCTTTTGTAAAAAGCAAGTGTTTCAATTCCAGCATCTTCGCTTCCAATCCCACTTGCTATTCCATCAGACCAGGCTGCATCAGCTCAACACGACCTGTTCACACCAGAACTTCAGTCACACTGGTTTATACAGCAAAAGTAATAAATTCACTTACTTGTGCAAGTCTT
This sequence comes from Anser anser, assembly GCF_964211835.1. Classification (NCBI taxonomy): domain Eukaryota; kingdom Metazoa; phylum Chordata; class Aves; order Anseriformes; family Anatidae; genus Anser; species Anser anser. The sequence continues at coordinate 203,440,578 of NC_139720.1, read as the reverse complement.
GTTGTATTTAGGGTTCTCTTGAGGAAACCCTTCCAAACGGCACTGGAACCTGTGCTGCCAAAATTCCTGAAACCATGGATTTCGGTGATTGGTTTCTGGCCGAAGCTGCAGGTAGTAATCATCAAACCATTTCACGTCAGGAGACTGGAGCTTGATCGTTATTCCACCAACGGCTTCACGCTGATACCCATCTGTCACATCGTACCTGTCTGCCCAGCCATCACTGCAGGGATAAATGAAAGAGAGACAACATTGACAATTCAACGGAATAAGAAAAGAGCTTTCTCAAAAACAAAATTAGGAGTCTAAGAGCACATACCCACCCTTGTGATTCTGTGTGCAGTTTAGTAAAGCACCTGCAATACTTCTGCTAGGATTCAGTGTTTTTCTTTTCCTTATGTTTGCTTGTAACTGGCACCTTCTACTTAGATAAAATATTCTTCATCCTCCAGGTAATTGAAACAACATTACAAATCACAGATCCTGAAATCTGTTGTGTATAAACAGAGCTCTGCATCACACAAAGCTCCTGTGAGCTTTGGGGAGAAAAATTGTGGAGTGTTTTACTGACACTGGGATGATGCTTCTCTTACTTGAAAGGAGATGACCTTGAGGACAGGCTCTCTGACAATGCCGAGAGGCAGTGAAACAGAGCACTGTGTTGCCGACCATGCCTCTACTGCACAGTGGGACATGGAACAAAGAGCTAGAAGCAAATTTTGAATGAGTTGACACTGCTGAAGCAGAAATGCCAGCTCAGAGCTCAGCTGCTGTGATAGTACAGCATTGCATCTGAAGCAATAAATCCTCTCTGCAGACATGACTAATGAAGTTGGGCAGAGCATTATGCAGATGTCATGTTTTACTTCTGTTTCTTGGTTGTTGGTGGTTGGAGTATTATGGATCTTGTGTGGTACTGTACCACACATAGAATTTTAATTCCCTTTGGTTAACCTCTCTGCTTGCAACACTCTGACCACAGGTAGCTAACAGAAGTGACTGAAAACCCAATTCAAACAAAATGTCCCAAACTTCTTAGGGTAATTCCCCTCTGGTTTCATAATGGAGTTCCATGGAATTACTGACATTTATGAAATTTCACTGAGCTCTATTAAAAATATGCATATCTCATTAGAGCAACACAGATTTCTGCTCTTTTAGCATGAGCATGATATTTCAGATTTTCAAAAGCCCCAGGTCTTAATGTCACAGAACTATAGAATATTCTCAGATTCTTTTTTACTTTATTTTTTTGTTCTCTAGAAAGGCACTGATGTTAATGATTGTAGAGAACAACTTTAAATACTAAAGGTTGAATAACTGAAGGATTAAAAAGAAAGAAAGAAAAAACCTACCTTAATTTATTTTATTTTAAAACTTCATGTATTGTTCAAAGGTAGCCCTAACTATTTTAAGCTAGTCATGGAGTAACTGATGGAGGTGACCTCTAACTGTATCGTTCTGTTGTTCTATTTTGACCATCTGATGTCTGGTTAAAACTTGGCTCCTGTATTTCAGATCATGCATTTCAGCCTGCTGCAGTCACCTGGTCCCTAGCACATTCCATATTCTCTACATGGAGACTCAGCTGTCATCACACAGTGCAGAAGTCAAGACCTCAGACAGGGACCCCTTCTGCACAAGACACTATTGTCATAAAGCTTGGACCCTTGACAACATCTCACAAACACAGCTGCAATGTCAGTAAATAAAAGTTTCAGCAGTGCAAAAATAATATCCAATATCTGAAAGTAAAAGGAAGGGATTACTAAACATGCTTCAGATTTCAAATGCACTGATTTACTCAGCACAAAGGAGTAAAATACACGTTCATGAAAGGAGGGATGAACACTGATTTTCAGCCTGAATACAGCGCTTGGAAAATTTACCTTTAAGTTTAGATCCACTTAGAGATGTTAATGTCAGGAAGTTAATTAACAGGAGTTAATGTTCCCAAACGATCTCAGGAGGCTCACTATAGGCAAAGAGTTCCCACCTTCCATCAGGACTCTGTAGTGGTCAAAGACTTAGCACACTTTTTATAGGTTATTTTGTGATAAAAACTGCATTTTTTTTTTGAACATATGAATGATTTTACCTTTTCTTTGAAACATTTATCTTAATCTTTGGCAGGATTTTAAGCTGTTTTATCCATCCTCACAAAATCTGACAGTTTTTATGAATGCAGGAAGTGATAGATTTTCTGTAGGTTTAAAAAAGTATTAATAATACTGAATGGAATTTGACAGAAATAGAGCTGTGCTGTCAGTATCTGAGCTTTATGAGTTCCCACATAAACAACTTAGAGACTGTTTTCCTGTAATTAATTTCTTTATCATTTTTCTGAGGAATAGCTTTGTAGACCTAATCCAGCAGAGCGCTGTAAAATTTATAGTATTACTTTATGAATAGTTATCTCCTCTAAGAAGATTTGCAGCAGAGATATTATTTTAAAACTTTAAGTTGTTAAAAAGATAGAAATAACAGCTTCAAATTGCATAACTCTTCTTCTCAACTTTTCCACAGAAGGACTTCTTAATTCAACGGAGCTGCTTTTCATTCAGATAAGTATTTTAGCTTAGCTTCTTGGGCCAGAGGCTTTTGGGAGGCTTATATAAAAGATTTACTCAAACTGTGCATTGTAGAGACAACAATGCAGAAACAACGCCTCAGACAGACAAGGCAGCAAAGCAAACTCTAGACTAATGCCTTAAAAGCCAGTGAAAGTGGTTTGCATAAAAACGCAAAGGCACCAGTAGTGTCTGATATTTTAATTCTGCACCCATATTATAGTAACAATGTTTACGGGATGTCAAAAACAGGGTGATATAGCTGTATTTGTCAGATGCCTTTGCTATTCTCTGAATTCAGCAAGGGTTGTGAAGGTGAGGGAGAAGAGGACAAGTGTCTCCTTACTTTCATACAGACTTCACAGTCCCTCCTTAGAACTTCTTTCTTCTCCTAATGACTTAATTGTACTGCAGTAGCTGGTGATAACATTGTACTCCATTGGTTGCTGTGTCATGAAAGGTTCACAGTAGTATTACCCATCACTAAAATCTGCTGGTTCAGTTGGAGAAAGGTTTGGAACCCAAAACTAGCTGAAAGGAGGAGCTCCAACAAAAGCCTGGTATAATCTCCACTGTCACCCACAGAAGCGGTGAGGTTCATAGGCTTCCACTGACACAGGGCAGGACTGTGCACTCGTGAGGGAGACAGTTCTTTCTGTTAGCAGTGGACTCAGTAGGATATTTAGGTTAATAAATGTTTAAGAACAACTTCCTTATAGGTGGTTAAAAAAGTCCAAGTGAACAGTACTCCAGTAATGATATGAAAAAGTCCAAACAGCTTAAGCAGGACTTGAATGTCCTTAACAGATCATTACACATTCTTCCCATCAAAACCCCTCTCCCCTTGCACGGGCTGTGCTTTTCAGTCTTATTCTGATCTACCAACCTCTTGATACTTTTCACTTACGCCCTTGTGCATATACTCTTGTAGTTTGAAATGGAGCATTTGACTCTTACAGAATCATAGAATCATTATCTCACTTTTCTCTTCATATGACCACAAATTAACTTTCCTTGAAGGCATCTAATAGTTTAGCCATTGCTTTTGTTGTACAAGCAAATGAATTAGTTGTTTTGTTTGTTTGTTTGTTTTTCCTAATATATGTCCCTGCCATCACAGCAAGTTACAAAGACCAGCAGTCATCTTCAAGTGTAACACAGAAACATGTAATTTGAGATTTGGGATCATCCCTTTATTTTTCCATATTTTTCTTTTCAAGTAATACAAGACCCTCTTGGAAGAGGCAAGTTATTTAAAGGTGTTGTCCCATACTGAATGTGTACTTCCCTACTGTATGTCATGACTGCTGTACTAGCAAGTTTCACACAAGCTTGAATTGTAAATTTAGGTTTTAAACTACAACATGGAATTTTTAAACAGGGCAGCATTGTCTACTTTCCAGATAGGTCTGGCAACTTACAGTGTGTCTGTGCCTGTTCAGGCTGATGTGTCAGTATGTGAGCCACCCAGAGTAACCTAACAAACAGGGATTGCGAGGTTATAGAGAACAGATAATCCATTTCTCATCCTTGGGGAAATGTTGTGTATATCCATGTCACCATAGACAGCATCTTATTCTATGATATATTAAAACCTTCCAATTACAAACCACTCTTGAGTAATTTATTCCCACACTCAGCTACATTTATGAGCAGAATGCTCTTTCCCATTATGCAATAGAATGATTCTGACTGTAGCTTACAGCCGTTATTTCTTATTCTATTCAAGAGATGAAGAACAGACTGAAAGTCAGCCAAATACCTCCTCCTTATATCAGTCAGCGCAGTGTAGGTGCATTCTCAACTTCATAGGTGAGACATATATCTATAAAGATATCTTTGCAGTCAAAGAGAGCATTTTATACACTAGAGAAAATATATATTCCTCCAGCTCTGGTACAAATATGCTTCTATGGATTCTATCCTTGACCCTCCACTATATCTCTACAAACTCTCTTCTCTGAGGATTACCTCCCATTGCAAAGGGAATAAACTGAATATCACCTCATAACCTTATGTGCCATTAGTTCTAACATTATCTTTATTGAGCTAATGAGCCACCTCACTCACATTTCTGACTTTAATGTTTGGAGACAGATATTTTAGTAACAGAATATTCCTAAAAGCTGGAAAAGGTGATATCAGAACTGAAGAATAAAAGACATTTTCTTGCACCAAAACCCAAAGTTATTTACCTCTGCAATTGTTCTATGTTCCAGAAATAGGTGTTGTTGTTTTTTAACTGATGGGCAAATGTTCTTAATATGATCCCACCTAGACTTAAAGTTAGAGCTGAGTAGGAAGAAACCTCACTGTGAAATGGGGCAGTATTTGCACAGCTGCAGCACCAAACCTAAAAGCCTCTTGCTGAGATACCTGTCATGTGTAAGTGGTAATGCATATATCTCATTCATCAGCTTGTCCAGATAGAAAGTTGTCAACAAGATAAGATGACTATGATGTGCAGATCTGGCTGGTGTTAATTACACTCACATCTAGCACAGTGGGGAATTGTCTTTCAGGATTATGGCATGTTTTCCCTTGTCCAGTTCTTTTGTGTTTGTATTTTTGACAGTCAGACTAATGTCTGGTGCATTTTCCTTAAAGACTTGCTGTGTGATATAGGATAATATCTATACTATATTAAATAAAATTTATATCATTGTTAATAATGCTTCTAAAAAAAAAAGAAAGAAAAAAAAAAGATATCATTTAAGAAAATTCTTGTACTCCAAAAATAAGGAATCACAGAAAGAAAGAAGGGAAAAAGTGACTTTTACTTTTGCAGCACTAGCAAGAGATGAACCTGAAATAGGAGGGCAATCATCATAATGTTCCTTCATCAGATCTTATTTATATGTGTACACTGTCCCAGCTGTGAGTTTTTGAAAGATATGCTGGGGTGATGGAGAGTTTAGTGAAAATTATCCTTCAGCAAACTGAGGGGCAGTACTCTGCTCCTGTTTCAAAGGTCTTTTTAGTTTACCTACAGGACATCACGGAGTAGTTTTATATCACAGAATATCTCCTATATGTGACAGAACAGAGTCATCAATACTTATAAAATTTATTAACGAATAAATGTAACAATTATTGAATAAATATAAATATACAATGAAGTCATTCAGTGCTTTAGATCATTGCTGTATATACAATTATTTTTTAAATTCTGAAGGCAAAAATAGAGGCAAATGAAACCCTATTTAAATGACGGTTGCACAGCAGTGATCACAGACTATGTCACAGAGCCCCCTGCTCCCTTCCTCCCTCACAACTCTTGGTAGTAATGGGAGAGAATAAGTCTTCTGACTCGTCTAGGTGAACATACCTGGACACATAGGACTGTCACTATAGGACAAGTATCTATTATACTGCATGCACATAGAAGATAGAAGTGCAAACTTTTTAGGATTATGTTTGCTATAGTAAAATGTGAGAAACCTAATTGTGGCTTCCTGAATTTTCTGTTTTGTTCTTTCTCATCTTTCTTGTAACAAAGCCAGCACCAATAAGAGCTTCCCTGGATGAGTGGCACTATTGTGCAGACTTCAATCCACCTTGCCTGTCACGTACAGGGATTGAGAGAGGAACAAAAATGAATCTTTGACAAGAAAGTGTTGATACCCAAGAAAGATGAGATGCAGTACCACACCTGTTGTGAAGCAATCTCCACCTGTTTGAATGAAGTCTGTTGGTGTCCTCTGGAAAGAAGCATCATGGAGGGAAGAGAACATTCAAGTGAAGAACAGCAGAGCAGAAAGCTCATGTTTGAAGTGTTATGAAGAAGACATCAAAAAGGCAGTTAATGACTATGCAGACAATTCATTCAATATGCATGGTGGTGATGGCTGCTTTGGGCTTATACAGTACAGTCAAGAAATTCCTAACCCTCTTGAAAGGCGTTTACAAAAAGGTAAAGTGAGCCATTCCCTGTAAGCAATGAGCTAAACATTTAATTGCAGAAAATATCTAGGAAAAGACAGAATGGACATTCCTCCAAAACCACTCCACATCTACTTGATATTTAGCATTAGGATCAGCCACGTGGAATATGTTACTGATGTCAATCTGATTATCATGATTAAAAGGGACTTGCAGAGCTGATTGATACCTTCCACAGGCCTAGCAAATTATTAGAGTTGCACATTACTGTAAACAGGTCAAAGGAAGAGAACTACTGCCAACTTAAGCTAACCAGTTTATTGTGAGAGGAACAGTAAAGAAAGTGTTGGCTTGCAGTTTGGTATGGGGAGAAAGCTTCCAAAGACAAATTTAGGACAGCTTTTAGTATCAAACTTCACAATTGGAAAAGCAAGTGGTTAGCACAGCTGACAGTAGCAACAGAGGTAGGGTGTCAGTGAGGAAGTGGGAAGGTGGTCTAGAGAACAGGCTTGATTGAATTAGCTGTAGATTCACAGCTTGAAGTACTAAACACAATAGTAGGAGAGATATGTGATAACTATTCAAGTATATAAAAGCTGCAGCAGAAAGACCATAATTTGTTTGTCATCTTGATGTAAGCATTCATGACTTAACCTGGAAGGAGAAAGATTTAATTTAGACACCAGAAAAATGTTCCTCACAGTAAAGAGCATAATGGACTAGAATAGATTGGAGACTCAGGGCGGGGGTGAGCAGGGAGGAAGGAGTGTGTCAATGAACTGGTGAGGCAAACATCCGTCTGACAGAAATGGCCCTGCCTTGAAAAAGGGAGGACGGTTAGCTACCTATCTACATCTGTTCTGCCCTGTATTTGTATTAGTTTATGTTAAGGTTTGACATATCTAGGAATGCTGATTGCATAAAAACCCAGTGGATTAGAATAAAGAATGCAAAGAAAATTAAAATACTGCCCCTCCCTCGCAATTTCCCCAGCTTCTCATGTCATTTTGTCTTGTTTCTTTTCTCATTATTGCATCTTTTTTTCTCTCTGCAGTTGCTGTGTGAAGCATCAACAAACAGCAGAAATTGATTTAGGATTAATCATGTGTTTGACACAGCTAACTCCAGTGATGCAGTCAGAGTACTCAGGGGTGTGAAGGGGGCTCATGTCTGTGCCCAGCAGTCAGAATTCCCATTCTAAAGAGAAATTACCCATCCAGAAATTACCCATCCAGAAAAACACTTCCTTAAGTGCAAGATGAAAGAAATAGGGGGAAAAAAATAATAAAAAAAAATCCTAATTAGAGCCAGCTAACATTTTACAGAGTCGAGCTATTTTAAATGAAAAGCCATTTTTTTTCCCCTCTGGATTAGAAATGCTTCTTTATGTTGCATTTTTAATTTTCTCTCTTCTCAAAATTACTCTAAATGAAAATTATACTGGTTTCTCTCCTGTTTTTATTTTTGTTGGTTTTATTTATTTATTTATTTTATTTATTTTGGGAAAGGAAGGGGTTTAGATATATTTTCCAAGTAGCACCATCTTTTAGTATAATTCAGTTAATCCTTTGTGCTTTTAAAACAGAAATTCTATGTTCTCTAATTCAAACACTTTGGCTAAAACTCTGAAGTAAACACAGGTTTGGTAGTTTCAGACTACCCACTCATTTCTGAATATCCTAATCTACAATTCTGTATTGTTGTTCTCACAGACAAGATCTGTTACTTTTGTGTTCCATACCACCTCAGTTACAGGAGCTGAAACTCTAATACCAATTATTCAATGATACGATATCAGGTCTGAATATCAAAGTGATAGCACAAATTGACATGCCTACATACTAAATGGATGCAGAATTTATTTATTTTTTAATGTTACAAGTCTTTTATACCGTTTATGACATTTCTTAAATCTCAACTATAGGGTTCAGATTTTTCTTGATAACTTTGTCTTCAGTGAATGTTTTCAGATTCTTGAGAAGTCTTCCAAGGTAGTAGGAAAGCCTGCAACTTTTGAAGGCCAGCTGGATTAAAGTGTTTCAAAGAAGACAATTCTGCACTGATAAAGGGATGAAATAAATACTATTTTTTAAGTTATTTTTTTTTCCACATTCCATTTACACAATACCTTTCAAGGACAGTTTCAGATTTAAGTATCCCTGAAAAATGCCAATTGCTGTTATATTTTTGTTGTCTTTCCATGCAGCATCCTGATATTACAAATCAGAATTGGAGCTTTATTGTGCTGAGAGTCAAGTCTATGGAGGAAGATACACAACCCATGACTTGAAGAGTATTATTTATAACATACTTTAAAGTTTAACAAGTGCACGTGTTGGACAATAACAGAGAAGAGCAAGCTGGTAACACTGTGCAAATTGGCAGTCCCCAAAACTACTGCTACCCTTCATAGTCCCTGTATTATAAGAAACTTTTATTGTAAACTTATTTTAATTTTATTTTAATGCTAAATTAAGCAACAGTGAATTATAAATATGACGTTTTGCCAATGGGGAGACTATCTTCCCCATAGCTGCTCACTTTGAAAAAGTTAATCTGGTATATAACATCAGGATATCAGGTATACACTACCAATATACATTAGGTATAATCAGATTTATGGGGAAAGATCAAGATTAAATTTCTTCATATTTTGAAATGTGAAACTACCCTCCTTAAAGGGTGTGTTGTATTAATAATATATTTGGATTGTTCAACTAAGAAATGTTGATACATTATACAGTCAAAATGTGAATGTCCTTTTACACTAGTGGGATACAGCATAGAAAGTTGGAAATATGACCACTGGTTTATTCCATTAAGTAACTCACTGTATCAAATACAACCTTCTAGTTATTCATTCTGGATAAACTATTATCAACTACAATCAAACGGCATGAGTCAATAACAGTAAGTCGGGAAATGCAGCTTTAGGATCTGTGTAAAAGCTCCCTGGAATATAAAGTGTACATTTCTCAACCACTGTTTCTAAAATTAGACAAAATGCTAAGAGATACATGTCTACAACAAAAATAGACTCCCCACCCTCCCTTTTGTAAACATTTCTATTTATTTTCTAAATTGAAAATGCAGCAGTATCTTGGGATAAGTTGGGCTGATTTCTTTTTCTCTAAGGTCCCTCCCCCCTTCAATCTATAGCTAATGCTATTACAGTTAATGAGTGCATTCATTAGGCTGTACACTGGTCTTTTTTGTTATGCAAAAATCTGTTTACAGGCCACATAATGATGATGGAAACTGCTGTTCTGCCCACGTGTAATCATTCTCCTGCCAAAAAATCTGACTGATAGCATTTGAGAATATATTTGGGAATTTTTCTTCACCTATGTAGGAGTTTGTTGACTGAGTGGCTGTCTTTAATTTTTCCTTCTTTTTTTTTTCCCCTCTACTCTTTCATTTTTTTTTTCCTTCTATATCTTAAAAGCTCTAAAAACATTAAAAAGTCCTCCTGCTCTTCTGCAAAGTGCTGCCAGTTTGCAAAGGTAAATTCGTTTGGTTAGATGGTGGTTGTGGGGAGAAATTGCTCATGGTGAGCAGCTGTAAATTGTTGCATTTAGATGAGATCATTTTCTATTATAAGTCTATGCAATGAATGGGAATTCTTGTCTTGCTGCCTGTTTTTTTCTTTTTTTTTTTTTTTTAAGATTGCAATTCCTAGTCTTTGTCTTCTTTTTCATGCATATTATAAAGATAAATGAATTTAAGGGTAATTCAAAGGAAAGAAATTAAGTGGTTATTTTTATGCAGCATGACACAGTGTTTTCTACAAGATGATATCTAAAAGTAACTATGCAGTGAATTTGGCAGATACCTTGCACAGGAGAATACTGGTACTAATTACTTGCTGAGTATCCAAACTTCCCCGAGCTGAGAAAGGTTGTGATGGCAACTTGCAAGACTGGTAGTCTATAGCAACATCTAATTTGCATGAAAACAGAGTTTTACAGCTGTCTGCATCTGTAGTTCAGATCTGCACAGTAATTCAGCCTGACTGTAGTCTGGTCTACAAAAAATATGTTTTGTTTCTAGTGTGTGATGCCACTTCTTTATGCTTGCGATCTTTTATAGCTAGTCAGACTAACTGGAGGATGTTGTATTCAGACATATCAATTGCATGGGCCATTCCTTGAAATTGAAGAGATCTAACTGGATGTTACCCCTTACAACAGCAAAGATATTCAATTTGTGCCGTTTTTTTTCTGTTGATTCCTGAATAATTCTTTGATGAGCAGAAGGTAAATATCAAACATATTACCACAAAGAAAGGTATTTTGGATGCCTAGACAACTTTACAAGCTCTTAAAGTTGTTTTTCCTAAGATCTAATGTAAATCCATGCTGAAATTTAAATCCTTCACTTCCGTAAAGGTTGTTTTTTGCCTTTGTTTTTTGAGCAATAGTTTGCATAGACTTTCAGGCTTGTCTAGACTAAATAAATTCATCCCACCTTTCCTTTTAATAGATTTTTTCTAGACTTGCTATAATTCTGGGTCTCCTTCTTCTTGAAAGTGACCAGCTGGTCCTTGTCTTTGCAGACACAGTGCACAGTGCTTTGAAAGCACCAACAATCAGTCAGTGATGTGTCCTGGCACTCGATGGGGATACCAGTGAACACCAAAGTGAGAAAGAATTTAATGGGCTAAGCATGAGAGGGATTGACTCTCCATCTGGGATCTACATAGACAAGGACATAGTACCTTGGGACCTTCTCATACTTGTCTACACTGAAGTCAGCAGGCAGTTCCTATATGGTTCCCAGTAGGAACCACTAGGCCTTCAATAATAGGGTCAGAAGAGGAAGAAAGCTTGATGATTTTAAGCTTGTGTTTTTTTTTTTTTTCTCTCATGACAACATGTTGGGAAAAGAGGAACAGGGAGCAGAAACTTTTTTTTTTTCAGGTTTCATATTAGATAAGGGCAGCCAAAAGAGCAAGTAAAAGCAAAGGAAGGAGTACATGCTATAAGAAAACTCAAAAATATATTTGGCCTATCCAGCTTCATCAAGCTGGACACCAGAATTGCTTCTATTGCTCAACTTTGTTATAGAGGAGAAGGATTACTTCAGATCCTTGAAGCACGTTTTCCAAATATGGCTGAAGCTTCTCTTTTCAACAATATTAAAGCTGTTGACTCATATTTATAATTCACTCTAAGCTCCTTAAACTGCAAACTTCTCATAATGACAGCCTAATAAAACACCACTTACATAATGTCAGCAGCAGCAGCTAAGAAAAACAGGAAAGAAAAAATGGTTCATCTATAAAACATTTCAATCAAATAAGCGTTTGTACTGTGAACATGCTGATTTCACTAGCAGAAGTGAAGATTTTCTATCTTCCCCAGAATGCTTGAATTCTGTAAGGCATCTCAGACACTAAAACATCTGTAATGCAATGTTATGCACCTATTAAGCCTATATAAGCAAATGCCAAAAAAGTCATGTCCAGAAGTCGGTTCTTGGCAGAAATGAAGAAAAAATTAACTGTCTTGAAACACTGTCACAAAGCCATTATATATGCAAACCATCCCCCCCAAATGGAAAGAGCATTAGGATGACCTTGCATGCAGGAGGATCCTTAGTTATTTCTACGGCAGCACAACATGATTTATTGAATTTGCTTGCACAGTTTGCAAGGATTTTTCATTATAAACAAGTCCACCAGGAGAAAAATATCATATTCTGAATCAGAATTAGCTTTTATGAATGATTTACTGGGGCTGCCATTAATGGAATGATTCTCCATTAGACATCCAGGTATTGCTTTTATGAATATGCAACAACAGTCTTTGTAATAAATTCAATTGTACTTGTAAGATTGAACTGATAACTGAGACAGCCTTACTACTTAACAGATACTTCAGAAATGGGTAAAAAATTGATCTGAGTAAAACCATGCACTTACTTGACAGAAAATGCAATATATATATAAATGTATGTACAGATGTATGTATGGACCTGTATATTTATATTTCTTATGAGTATATATTTACAGCATTTTTCCCTTAAAATATAGCATGCAACATTTCTATACAGTTGTTATTATGTGCTTTGTTGTAGAGAGTTGTGAAATTGTTAAAACTATTGTAACATCATGAAATATAATTTTAAAGAACATTTGAGATATATCTTATTGTTTCTATAGAAGAATATTTTTAATCATAACTAATATACTTAATTTTTAGGCATACAAATGAGGAAACAATATGAGTGAATCAGTACATATGCATGTGTCTATGTGTTCTAAAATGCTGCAAACATTAAACAGTGAGTTTAAAAGACAGACAAAATAAAATTTAAGTGAAAAAATAAATTTTACATATTTTATCAGATATTTTTAATAATAATGTATTAGTACTAACCCTTCTTATTACTTTGGAGATAATTTGACTAATAACAGCAAATTAGAAATTTAGGGGTAAATCTTAATCTCGCGCTCATGTACTAACAAATGGGACATGGAACAAAAAGGTGAGGATGATATGTTAACATTTTTATTTGTATTTTTAGCATTTATTTTAAAACCATACATAACTGTAAAGGTTCCGCTAGCTTAACAGTGAGTTAAGCAGATTCTTATCTATTTTTATAAGGAAAGCTACAGTTCTTAAATATCCAGACTTCAGTGTATGCTCTGTAATAAGTCAAGAGACTAATATCAAACTGGCAACTTTACAATAGTTTGAAAGTTTTGTGTGCAAATTTTTTGAGATGACAATGTTATGTATTTTTTCATAGAAAAAATAAGTCATTTAAAGGTAATAATTGCAATAATTAACACCCAATTAATAATAAAATATAAATAAATTAATATTCACAGCCCCCCAATGAATCAGTAATTTCTTTTTTTTCTTTATTTTTTTGACAAAAATCACAAATATGAAAAAGGAAACCAAGTTCAGACCTAGAATAATGATCCAAGCAGGGTAGATATGCTGAAATCCTATTCCTGCTGAAATAAACTGGAGCTTTGCTACTGTCATTAGTCAGGACTGCATTCCTAGCTCTGTGGTAAGATCAGGACATAACCCTCTAATTAGTACAGTGCCTACCTTTAGGTAATGTAACTGGTGTTACCACTCACATTGGTGATACCATTAGTGTTGGTATTGCCTGTAGTTACCCACAGACTTAAATTGGTAGAACTGCTGTAATAAACCCTTTGTCTTCTTCAGTTCAGAATAACTCAGATGTCAGAGGTGATAAACGTAAGTTCTTTCAGTCAACTGTTTGAGGATGTCAAAGAACATGTTAATGGTTATCAGAGGAGGAACATCACAAAAAAAGGTGCGTTGTTGACAGAAGGAACAAACTGAGTCAAAGACCTTGTAGACCGAACATTTCATCACTGGCCATACAGCTCTCAAAGCCAGTTTCTTCTTGAAAAGTGCGTCATAATAAATGTGCTGAAATGACATAGCTAATCTATAATATATACATCACAAGATATGTGAAGCCTGAACTAAAAGATTCTTTGCTGCAGCAAATCACAAATTTCTTCTAAGACTCACAGCAGGTCTCCACAGGAATACATTCATATCTGGTTGGTGTAAATAATGTGAAAACAAAGATTGATATCATTTGCTACATATTTTCTTTTGCTGAAGTGGCTTGTATTTCTTCTTTCTGCAGAAAGCATATTTAAAAGCATTCTTTTCAAAAGAGAACACATATCTATGTACTCAGGCTGTTTTACATCAACTACTTGAGTTGGCTACTGCTTGCAATTAGACATTTTAAGTGACTGTAATTCCCACAATAAGGCATTGACTTGATTTCTGTATTGATGTCCACACAAGCAAGACACATTTAGTATCATAAAAATACAAAGCCTACTTTACTATACCCAAATCAAAGCTCACAAAGCCCAGCATTCTGTCCCTGATAGTATCCAGTACAAAATTCTTGTACTCAGTCAAGACCCAAAATAAAATTGGATGGTTTTAGCAAACGCCAACTCACGTTCTCCTACCATTTTACTGGCTGAGGATTTATGTCATTATCATAAACCACCAGAACTCTGATGCAAAGTGGTCTCTAGGCACATGAGACGATTCCAGTTTTGGGCGAAGTGTGTAGGTCAAAGAGCTTTTCCCCTAAATTACTTCCAAAATAAAGGAAGTACAGGAAATCTTAAAAAACGTGCAGCCAGTCAGACACACAAAATTCACACTGAGAACTTTTATGGCTCCTTTATTGTACAGAGTTGTCAGAATCTGGTCTTAGCAAAAATAAACCTGAAGCCCAGAGGTGATCTGCACCCTAGGTGAGTAATTGTGTTCTGCATAAGAAATTTGCTTAAGATGTGAGTAGGCAATGTAAAAATTTGAAATCAAATGTAGTCCAGAATATATTTGAGGAAAAAAAAAAAAAACAAAAGCATAAAAATGAGATCAGATGGTCTCACGTGAAGTCAAAATGTGCAAGCTAGGGAAGTGATTGTCCCCCTGTAGTCATCTCTGGTGAGGCTGCACCTTGAGTACTGTGTTCAGTTTTGGGCTCCTCGCTACAAGAAGGACATGGAGGTGCTCGAGCGAGTCCAGAGAAGGGCAGCGAAGCTGGTGAGGGGTCTGGAGAACAAGTCTTACGAGGAGCGGCTGAGGGAGCTAGGATTGTTCAGCCTGGAAAAGAGGAGGCTCAGGGGCGACCTCATCGCTCTCTACAGGTACCTTAAAGGAGGCTGTAGCGAGGTAGGAAGAACTTCTTTACTGAAAGGGTTGTTAGGCATTGGAATAGGCTGCCCAGGGAAGTGGCTCAGTCACCATCCCTGGAGGTCTTTAAAAGATGTTTAGATTTAGAGCTTAGTGATATGGTTTAGTGGAGGACTTGTTAGTGTTAGGTCAGAGGTTGGACCTGGTGATCTTGGAGGTCTCTTCCAACCTGGATGATTCTGTGATTCTGTGATTCTGTGACTTTTGACAATATCTTTATCTAACTATAAGTCTGAAAAGAATAAAGGATCAGTATAGGACTCAACATACTTTAGGTGAAACACTACTGACAAAAGTGCTTACTCTCATGCAAAGTCCTTAAGACATCATAATCAGGCTTTAGGTTTCAGAACTGTGGCTATGTTTACCACCAACGAATACATGTGAAATGTATCAGTATCTCCATGTCTTTGTCTCTGCAAACACAGACTTGTCGCAAAAAGTACATATTCATCTGAGACAGTTTTATTTATTTATTTATTTTGAGCTAAAGATGTGATAGAAAAGGCATAGAAAAAAATAGTGTTATTGGTTTACAGAAAAACTAAGAACTTACAGGTTATTTATAAACTTTAGATATTTGTTCTGTTTTACAATAACACAGAATTTTTTTCTTTGACAAGAGCTTTAGAAAATTGTATTGTAAAGTATGTTCCAGAACTGAGTTATATACAGAGGTATAGGAATGACATAAATTTTAGGAAATAGTGATGCAAAGTGAAAAACTGATTCTTTTTAGTAAAATTAATTTTAACTTCACGAAGTGCATACTCTTCTATAATGCAATTGTATTTCACAGAGGATGTTGGATAAGTGACATTTGAGAAGTACCTTTTAAACATTTCACAGTGATATGCAAGGCAGTATGATTCCATCTAGAATTTTTTCTTACTTTTCTTGTTGTATCCAGGCCTTTCGCATACTAAACAAATAATAACTTACGATAATAGAGTATAACCTATCATGACTTATCAGTTAATTCATAGCAAGGCCTTCTTCTGTGACAGCTGAGTAATTGAAAGCTCTCTAACCAACACAGTAAATTATGTGGTTCAAGTATATGATTATATTTTCTCACTATTCCTCTGTAAATAACTGTAAGAATAGATCCCTTGTTTAAAATATGTTGTATACACATTTCCATTTAGTACCCTTTCATTCAGCGTTCATACTTAAGTCAAGGGCAAGACTGTTAATGGCTTCAGCTATTTATCACTGGCTTCATGGGCAACTCAAACACTGTTGCTGGGAGTAGTTTCATGAATCTTTTTCTGAGTGTGTGTTTGAACCAAACCTTAACATGAATATTCCAGGTACTGGAAAATTGGTTCCACTTTTTATGGTTCAATTGTATGCTTCAGAAACTTGATTGTCATCAGTCAGTATGAACTAACAGCAACATGGGCTCTATACATATGCTTTGCTTTTCTATATCTTAACTTCCCAGTTGTCTAGGTCAGCGATCTGTAGTTTTAGTTCAGTGTCTACAATATTCTAGCTATTTCATAAAAGATTATGGGAATATTTCTGTACCATTACAAATACTAAGGAAATCAAATCAAATCTGTTTGTCAAAAGAAAAAATAATTGTTCAAAGCCAGACACAATATAATGATCTGAATTCATATCCATGTTGCCAAGCAACAATTTACAAATAAGTAAAAGTAAATATAAAAGGAAATATTAAATAAATTAGATAAATAAAGATTAGAAATATGAGATCTGTTAGATCTCTGATTAGAAATATGAGATCTGTTCCACACCAGATGACTAAACCATGTTGAACATTAAACATATTTTCCTTAATGAGAGCCCCAAGAGATATTCTTGTGTTTCACTGGCATAAAAGAGATATTAATTAAGGACATGGATTTGCTTTACTAGCTACATATGCATGAGAAAAGGTAAATTTCTGTCCTCTTTCAGAGACATTTAAAAGTTTAGTAGAAGGAACCCGCATGCCAATTCTAATTCATTTTCATTTCAAAGTCTATTGGAATATGTATTCTGGAGCAGTTAATCTCAATCAATTTGCAACAAAAGTTGTTCTGACTTTTTTACCATCTAACCCCTTCAGCAAAGCTCTGGCTCACAGTAGCAAACATGCTTGTCTAGCTAGATATTTTAAATGTCTTTACTGATCTTTTGAAAGCAACTCTATCATGATTAAATAAAAATTGATTATTTCAACAGAGTCTTTGACTATTTTTAAATGTATGTTGTTTAAAATAATATTTACTGTAAGGCTAGAGTTCTTTTATTTTTTATTTTTTTTTTCCTTTTAATTCTGCATTAAAGATTGTCCTACTTACTCTAACACCCAGAATAATTTCACTTTTAATTTTATTAATTTTCTGGTATGAAAAGTGTTTCTACTACTTAATAAAAAGAAACTAATACTCTCTCTCTCTTTCTCTCTCTTTCATCTCTCTTCCTCTCTCTCCCTCTCAATTCTCTTTCTTATAAGCAACATGTTGATGCATTCTATTTTATTGTCATTATTATTTTTTAATAAAGCTGTGTCTTAAGCGATTTATGAACTGGGCTGGAAAGGCTAAGAGGGCTGGACTGTTCAGCCTGAGAAGAGGAGGCTCAGAGGGGATGTCATCAGTGCATATGAATACCTGAAGAGAGGATGAAAAGAGGATGGAGCCAGGCTCTCCTTGGTGGTGCCAAATGTCAGGACAAGATGCAATGGGCACAAACTGGAACAAGGATGTTCCAGCTGAACACCAGGAAGAAGTTCTTTGCTGTACTGGTCATGGAGCATTGGCACAGGTTGCCTGGAGAGGTCATGGAGTCTCCTTCTTTGAGATTCAAAAGGTGTCTGGGCAACCTTCTCTGGGTGTCCCTGCTTGAACAGTGGGGCTAGACCAGATGATCTCCAGAAGACCCTTTCAACCTCAAACTTTCTGTGATTCTATGATATGTTCCAAATATACCACAAATTCTGGTCATACAAAAGAAATACCATTGCCACTGATCTTTTTAATGTAGCTTGTGAGAGGTTAGTTACCCAGAGCTAACTGCAGTGTTCGCTGACATTTGCCCAGCCAAGAATATATAGTCACAGGAAACCATCTTCTCCAGTGTATCATGGAAAATCTAGGACAGACATATAGCAGTATATTACTATATTTGTACTTTGTAGTTTTCTTGGGGATGTAACAGGAACAAGAAAAACAAGAGGGAAATGCTGTTGGGCAAATGAAAAAAAAAAAGTCTGAAAAATTGTCGTGTTTGAAAAGACAGAAATATGTAGTAGAGGCAGAATTCACATGTTGTGGATAGGTAGGTAGAAATCATAGTGTGTGGACTGCAGGCACCCAGCCATGCTTGTTAGAAATATAGCTGCTTCATCCACTGATACAGAAATACCAAAATGGACAGAAGTGAACAATAATTTAGGCAAAGTAGTCATGGCATATGAGATCTGTAGCAAATATGGCTAGTGAAGGGAGGACTCGTGTAAGAAAACAGTGTTAACTTTGGGCCTGAATATACCAGAGGAATACCATTTTCTTTAAATGAGTAGGTCATCTACTCTGTTACTTCTCTCAGAAAGTGACTATCCCAAAAAGTGAAACTGGAAATAAAGTAATATAGTATGAGAAAATGTAAAATATGCACAATTAAAAAATCAAGAAAAACTAAAAACAAATCATTGCAGATGCAGAATTTTTCAGGAAAGATCTTTGTGATTATACAGAAACCAGGTTTACTTAGATTCCTACATGATGTCTTCATGGATGAAGTTGAGCAGAAAAGGTTTTGTGTCTTGGAAATAACAAAATGCTATCAGTGAAAAAATGCATCAAGACTGAAGTCTGACAAGCCATCATGCAGATGTCTCCACTTAATTTTCAGGCCAATGATCCTATCAGCAAGAAGTCAGTCATCCTCCTATGAGTTACACGCAGATGATTATTATTATTATTATTATTATTATTATTATTATATTTTCTGTTTCTGAAAATAAAGTTCTAGGGTCTTATTTAGAGCTGCCTGTCTACCCACAGAGTGCTAGTGTAACAGAGTGAGAACAGCAACTCCAATGAAGAAAACTGAAACAACTTGTGCTTATAACTTTATAGCTCTCAAAGCTTTAGAAACTTGGTAACACTCCTGTACTTGATACTAAAATAGGATTCTCCATATCATAGTATTTTGTGACATATGAAGCTTTTATTTTGAGCTCATCTTTCTAGAGTCTTTGCTATGCTGTAGACCATCCAGCCTTATACAGATTTGGAAGAATGAAATGTAATTGGTTTTAGTGGGATAATGCATTTGACATATTTAATGAGAAAGTTAATTAGTGATAGCAGTGATCATAGTATAATCAGGATTTGGGAGCTTAAGTCTGAAGTCTTCCTGGACTAAGAACCCAAGACTCATACTTGTCTTTATTTGTCACACATCTATATTTATACTCAACCATATTTTTGAAAGTGTTTTAACCACTTGAGTAGCTCGAAAAAAGAAAGATGAAGAAGAGATGGAGGGAGCTGAAGAGGGGAAATTGCCTTAAACTTCAGGAAAATAAGAAATTGGAAGGATTTTTCTAGCAGGAACCTGTCCCAGAATAGACTCAACAATCAGGGCCTGACACTACTGAAGTTTTATTACATTTTGATCTTTTATGACTGGCTTCAAAATATCCGAAAAAAGATTTGTAAGGGAAACGTTGATACATTTTGATACATTTTGATACATTGCTTATCACAGAGAGACTTCAAAAATATAAACACCACTTAATCTAAGGTCCCTATGTTAGTCAGTACAAGTTTGTAAGTTTTTTTTTTTTCCTTAAATTATAAAAATGAAGAAATATTTAATGCTTGTGATGAATTTTATTAAAAAAAAAGTGAGGGAGAGAGAAAAAAAAGAGAAAGAACATAAAAGAACACAAAAAAAAAACTTGCATAGATATTATTTTTATAATCTAGGGCAATCCAGTGGTTCTCACGCCATGAGTTGTGAGCCCGTTACATGGACACAACCCAAACTAATAAGTTCTCCTGATGTACACTCTGTCAGTGGGATCTGTCATAGTCAGCATGAAATTTGGCTTAGAAAAATTGAGAATTATTGAAACAGAACATTGCATGTACAACATCCCTATGTTCCTGAGAAAGCTGTACTTAATTTTGATGTAGCACCAAAATTCTCTGGAAAAAAAGTAAATTAGAAGTCTAGTTGCTAAGAAACTAGTGACAGGGAAATAAAACATAAGTCTTTGATCACAGCTCATGTAACAGGAGAAAAGATAGAGGGCAGATGGAATGTAGGGAGAGTTTTATATTGGTTGGTTTCTATTCATGGGTTTCTTGGTCTTTTCCAACAGATTGCTGTCAACTGTCTTGGGACACTTTCATGGGGCTGTGTTTGGCAACAAAGACGTGGATCATTCCCTGAACAAAATTAACATTGTAGGATATAGTTTTTACTGAGCCAACCAAACTAATGCACCCAAAACCGTTTTATGCTCCTAGGTCTCTGTGTTGGCTCTAAGCACAGCACTGCCTGTGGCTCTTGGAAGCCACAATTACATTTTTTTTTCACTTTAACAAAAGGGGGTAAAGAGAACTAACAGACTTAAATAAATAAACCTTATTTCCATTGCAATAGATGTAAGGTAGTAATTCTCTGTCTCATTTTACTAGAAAAGTTAAGATTCTGTGAACTTTATGTCATATTATTTTCTCTCCTGCCTCTTAAAAATAGACAATCATATTAGCTTGTGTTTTGTTGTAGGGTACAGAGAAGTGTCACTTTATGACTGTGACCTCCAAGGCATGAAATAATTAACAGCTGCCTACAGTAGTGAACAGTGGGATTGCAACCTTCTATGAGACAAATTCAGAAATATGTTTAATTTATGCATTTCTGAGTTTTTTTTTTTTTTTTTCTGTTGTGACTAGAAGTAAATCTATTCATTATAAAGAAAGACTATATCTGGTCCCTACTTTCATCTTTTGTATAAGGACTGTTTCACACAAGCTACATCTTCAGTCCTGTCAGTAGAGCCAAAAATCCAGCCAATCTTGTATCCCATCCAGGTACGCTTTTAACTTTGTTCTTCATGTTCTACTAATCCCAGTGAAGCCTGTTTTTCATGATGTACACTGTACTGGATTAAGGAGGTGTATGAAAACCTCTTTTTTTTTTTTTTTTTCAAATCTCACTTGGGTTTAGGGTGTAAGTCTGCTGTCCCTTGGACTGAAGAAAGCATAGAAAGCAAGCTTTTTTCCTCCTGCTCAAGTGCTATAGATTCATGAAAAGTAAGTATTGTCTCTGAATATGTGCCTCTGCAAAAGTGGTAACAGTGACTGGTTTTTGGGTGGTTAATACTGTGACTGTTTTGCAGTGGCACATTACAGGGTAGTTTAGACTGGAAGGGATCTCTGGAGGTCACGTGGTCAAACCCCTCTGCTCAAGCAGGGATTCCTAGAGCAGGTTGGCCAGGACCACATCCAGGCAGCTTTTGAAGATCTCCAAGGGCCTGCCCCTGCGGGGGCTCTCCATGGGCCGCAGCCTCCTCCAGGCCACATCCACCTGCTCCACCGGGGGCTCCTCCACAGGCTGCAGCGTGGAGATCTGCTCCGTGTGGGACCCGTGGGCTGCAGGGGGACAGCCTGCTCCACCAGGGGCCTCTCCACAGGATGCAGGGGAGGAATTTAGTCTCCGTGCCTGGGAACTTCTGCTCCTGCCCTCCTTCTGCACTTACCTTGCTGGCTGCAGGGCTGTTTCTCACTCCCTGCTCTCCCAGCTGCTGTAGCACAGCAGGTTTTTTTTTTTTTTTTTTTTCCTTTCTTAAATCTGCTCTCACAGAGGCGCAAAGAACATCTCCTATTGGCTCAGCTCTAGTCAGTGTTGGGTCCCTTTTGGAGCCATCTGGAGCTGGTTCTGATCTGACATGGGGCAGCTGCAATATGTTTGGGCATGGGATATCATGATCGTGTTCAGATCTGTGGAAGCAAAGCAATATGCCCTCAAGATGCCTACTGACACAAATAAGGGCTTCCTGCTTCCTAGGTCAAAGATCAGGCAGAGTGTGCATGGCTGCAAGGTGAGCAGTAAGTGCCTAACACTGTTTGCAAACCCCTGAGACCTGAACAACTTCTGTAAGTTTGAAGTCTAAGGAACCTCTGCGCAATAGGACAAAACCAGAATGGAGGTAATGAAGAGAATATTGCTTCAGTCCTGCTTGCTATCTGTATGTAGATAAGGACAATCATAACTTAAGGCTCTGATTCACTCTTATAATGGGTTTCTCCATGCTACTCTACTGGTACTTAGGGGCCTTTCATACACAGTTTAATGAACTGATTTAATCAACTATGGTAGGATTCCTCCTGTGAAAAGCAGTCTGTAATCAACATAAAACCATCACACCAACTCTGTGTTGTCCCCCGTCATGGCCACATGGAGGAATATAGTGTGCAATAAAAAAAAAAAAGGTCAACTGTTGCAGAAAAACAAATACATTATTATGTAAGAAGTTATGCCTGGGGAGCAAGAACAGAGCTAAAAACGCTGCCAAGATAGGATGTGTGTCTGCAAAATTTAAACAACTAGTGTGATCTAAAGTCCTTGTAGTCAGCTCAGCTTCACTTCACTTGACATTTCTGAAAACTGCAGTATGAAGCATACTCATCATTACTAGGGTTTAAATCAACAAATTTTCTTCATGAAACATGAAAAAACCTTATAGTACCTCTGTAGCTCCTAAATAAAATTAAAATAAAACAATATTTACTGGAAAGAGAAAAGCACAATTCAGCATACAAGCAGACTGCATTTTAGAAAAAGGTGGAGACGCATGCCAAACCCAACTGTTTACATCTCTGTGCAACATAGCATGATTTTAATTAATTTTACTACCAGATACTTCATCAAAATGGGACTGTGACATTCACCAGACCTGCAAAATATAGTGAGAGGTAAACACCTGTTGTAAGATAAGCAAAATAACTTAGAATAAATAATAAAAATAATAATAAAAAATAATAAATCTGTGATCTGTACTGAGATTCCTTTAGTTCTCGGTGTACAGTGACATGGTGTAGCAACTGAAGATCCCACGCTGATTTAATTATTGGACCTGTAGTCTCAGCCTGGAAGCAATGTGTTAGGGTTGTAAAGTAAACAGTGCTTTCAAGGAATATCCCATTTAATTTAGGCACTGACTACAATGTCTGGCCAGACACTCAAAAATGAGTGGTGGTAGCATGCGTTACTGGGAGCACTAGGATAAGGATGGTGTCACAGAAGAGAATTAGAATGAGAAAAGAGCAAAGCTCTTTTTTCCAAAAAGTGTATCACATGGTTCCAGAACAGCCCCTTCCAAAATAAGGCCACTTAAACTCCCTCTGCAAACAAGCAACAAGATATAAAAACAGAAAGCAGAAACTGCAAGGTATAGACAAGACATCCTTCCCAAAGTTAACTAACCATGCAGTGAATATAAGGATACACTGAGATAAGGAGACATCACTCACGCTTTGGACAAAATACAGGGAAAGGCAAAGAGTGTTCCTACTAAGGATCACGGAAAAAAAACAAAACAATAAAAGTGCAATTGGTTCCAGAGGCTCTTTGTCATGATGGGTCAAAAAGTGTAGCAATGCAGGATTGCCACTGGGAGGGGAAATCACTTCCCAGATATGGGTGTTTCAGGTGCCCAACTTAATGACAATTTCAAAGAGGCTGCCAAGAGGGCCTGTAGAGAGAACAGCAAGTCTTTGTAGAGAATTAGAAATTATAAAGATGGATGAATGCAGATGGGTTTGGAAAAAGTGCTTTATGTATCTCAGCTACACGCCAGTGGTCATTCTGGTGCAATGCAGAGCATTAAAAGATCAAAGAGCAGACACTATTGTTTTTGCAAAATCACCCACTTATACTTGGGAGTTGTAATTTTGATTTCACTTTGACTCACCACATCAGTTAGATTGCCTTCCTTATTTCTATTAGGAATAAGACCTGATATATTTAAAGTATGGATCTGTTAAGGTAATATTAAATTATCTAAGAGGATAAGAGAGTAATTAGAGCTGCAGGTAGCTGTAATAAATTAGAAGGTACCCAGTTGCTTAGTTTTCTTTGCTTTAGTACAGAAGAAGATAAGGAGAGCAACCAAAGAGACTAAATTTTTTTATTATTATTAGTTTCCTGATGCAATATATCATTTTCCTCAAATTTTGAACCCAAATATTTTACTTAAAAATAAAATCCTTATAAACTATTTACAAAATCATAAACATATAAAGGATATCCCCATCTGAAGCATTTACATGACAGTTTAACTGGGTGAGTATCAAGTAATTTATGCTCCAGAATGATTTGCATTTAAATGAACTTCATTCCTGTTTCAGTTATCTGGTTTTTGATGAAGTCATTTAAAATGATTCCAGCCTATGAGAAAGAAGGGTTTTAATCTGAGTTGTAAGATAGGAAACACTGCAAATTATGCAAATTTAGTAGTTATCAACAAACTTATGCTTTATCCCCCAGGATAAAACTGCTTCACATTAAAGTTTTGCTCTGTAAAGGAAAAACAAAGAAACAAACAAACAACAACAACAACAACAACCAAAACTAATTACATGAAAAGATTTATTTGTCTGTAAAAAGTAACTAGACACCACACTTGTAAAACAGCTAATTGGATTTACACCGCTGTAAACTCTTCAGTCTAGTATTATGTGCATTGAAGGCCATCTGGAGAGTTTGTGCATATAAATTTAGGGCTAACAAGAGTTGTCCTGAATAAAAGATTTACCAATTTATTTAAATGGGGCCTGGAAGAGTACCAAAATGCTTCTAACTCATGCTAGATAACCTGCATCTAGGAGTTAAAGAACAAAACAAAGTTTGGCTTATCCGGCAAGATCCCTGGGAATAAGATGAGTACTGAGTTAGGGATTTTATAAGGAAAAAAAATAAATCAGAAAACAACAACAACAAAAACCACCACCAACAACAACAAAACATGCTTATAAATAATTACAAACATGTTGCTATGGAGATTAGTTTAGCACCATAGACCGAAGATAGCTTTTGGCCACTGCTGCTAAAGATTGGAAATCCTTTTGCAGTACCACGATAATAACTCTTTGTATCCAGCCTCCAAAGTCTAGTCCCTGTACTTGAAAACCTATAGCCTAGGCACAATGCCTTGTTAAGTTACTAGGAATATAAAACTAAAATTTCTGCCTCTAAAATATTCTGGGACTGTTTCCTGGCACTGATGACAAATGACACTGTGAAATTTGCCCATTTTTCTTTCTCTCTCTCCCTGCGACAAGGTGGTCCCAATCATACTGCCCATTGAGAACAATTCCTATCATGTCATTTCCTAAATTCATTCTTGTCCAGGAAAGTGATGCTGGGTTCAGGCCAAAATCATGCCCAAGAATGTGCTAATCACATGAGGTTCTGGACAATGATGGATTAGTGTTAGTGTCTGAACTGTTTTCTTAGCTAGTACAAGCACCAATGAAAGGACCTCCTGAGTTATCACATTCAATTCTCTTTTTTTTCACAGGTGACAGATAGACGCAAGCTCCATCTTTGAATCACTTAATTAATTATTTTTCTCTGGAAGGCTGTTCCAAAGCCTCAGCAGTTTTATCATTAGAAAAATTCTTCTAATGTCTAACTCTTCTTTGCTCATAGCAAACTGATAAACTTTTTTTTGTAAGTTTTTATTTTCCTTCCTTATGATTGATATTTTTCTTATTTTCTATCTCTCCCACAGAATCCTAGGCCTCAGTCTTTCAAAGGGAGCAGCAATTCAACCCTCTCATAATCTATCATCTCAACAAAGTGACTTTATCTGGCCTTCCTACAATACAGGATCTTCACTGTTTACATAATAAGCATCTCCCACTCCAATTTCAATAGATCTTTGTAAAACTAGGTGAGTAGCAGAGTATGAACTATTCCTACCCAAGGCTTTGTACATCATCATTTCCTTCTCTCTGCTGGAAGTACTACACCTGATTGGAGGAAAATCATGGATTTTAGGCAACTGGCCTCTTCTCTTAAGCATATTTAATCTGACAGAAGTCATTAGAAAGACTGTAACTGGCTTCAGAAGTATATACTATCTAGTCCTCTGTGAATTTATGGCCTTTTCAGGTTTTTTTTTAGAACTGATGGCAATCTAAAATGCTTTATTACACAATTTATTTCATCACCGAATAAATTGTTTTAAATTTCCATTGTGGGAAAGTGAATAGTACTGTTCATGCCTCTGTGATGATTCATGTTGTTTAAGACAAATTGTGTGAGTGATTCCTGTGGTAGCACAAACATTATATCCTGCTCTATGTTAGCAAACACAGACTGTACCTAGATGTGGCAGATCTATGGTGAGAACCTCCCTTCACGGAACACCTTATATTGTGCAATACACCTCATCTTGTCTGCATGGTTCTGTGGCATTTGTGTACATGGATTTAAAAGGTACAAGATGCATTTGCAGTCAAGAGTGCTGCCACAAACTTTTCTGGATGGAAGACAAGGAGACTTGTTCACACACTCCTTCTCACCATATGGTCCCGTAAGTTTGACTTATTCCCTGTGTCAACAAGCCTTCATGGATTTGGAGCTAACACTGCTTTTATTCTGTTGTATAATGTCAGTCCTTGTAATTGAGTTTCTTCTGGATTGGATGAAAGGATTCAGCAATTCCATTTTGAATGGATTCCAAGTGAGAATTTCTCTCTGATGCTTGTCTGCTACCCTCAGATGAGAGTCAGCTGAGTTGCACACCCAGAATTCATATATCACTTTCCTCCCTTATTAAGCCAGTAAATTCATTGAAAAGTAAACATGACATATATCTTTAAAATAGCAAGTTTATGCATGCTGGTATGTGCCAGATATTGAAAGTAGCACATATACTGCTATCTTGAATTCTTCTTGTATGGTGAATTCATACAAAAACAAATAAATAGATAAATCAATAGCTTCCCCTTATTAACTCAATTTCTTGATAAATTTAATGTACTTTGAGAAGGAACTCAGTCAAAAGAAACAAACAAACAAAAAAAAACCACAACAAAAACAACAACAAAAACTGAAAACTAAAGCTTTCTATTCTCAGCTAGCAAATCTGAGTTCCAGAAACAGTAAATTTCCCTTCTGATCAGCAGATAACCCATTATATTTTTCTCTTTTCTTGATATATGAATTTATCAAAGCTTAAACCTATTTTTCCAACAAGGAGAAAAAGTCTGGGCCTTTGAATTGTTTTGTAGCCTTCATAGGGAAACAGGTTTTTATCTCTTCACCAGAGTAATTTTCTTCTCTTACTACAGCAATTCAGAGTGATTTCACTTGTAGCAAAACAGCAAGTTCAAACAGATGCAAAGTTATGGGTAAACAGCTATACCTTTCAGCTATAACATTCAAATGTTATATAGTCTTGCCAATAACCTTGAGAAATTACTAGTATTTCTCATACCACTCTCACCAGTTGCAGTGGGTCAGTCAGTCTGACGTAGCTGTAAGGTAAAACATCTAAACATCTTATCTTAACATGTTTGGAGTATGAAAAAAGTCTTGTTTATGTGGTCTGTTCTTGCTTCTTTCCTTTTGCTTTCTTTTCTTGAGCCACCAGCCATTCCTGTTCTAGTCTTTTTGTGCCACAGTGGGGTCATAGGAGGTGATTTTTGTGTTTGGTACAATTCCTTCCACTACATCAGTTCTTTCTCATGGTTAGTATGGACAGGAGTCATTAATGTCACTCACCTGGGAATTGTATCCATTGTCTTCATTCTCTACTCTTTATGTAGGTAGCAAACCCTTCTTTTTCCAAGCTTCCACCCTATTTTTTTAAGTTGGCTGATACGACTTGCCGAGGCGACCGGCTCCGGGGCAGACGCGTGCTGCAGCGGAGCGCGGGATCGGGACAGGCAGGGCTATTTTTCGGGCATCGAGCCTACGTGAGGGAGCCGCCAGGCACCGGCAGCCCTCGTGAGGGAGGCTGACGAGGCGTAGGCGGGGCCAGCAGCGTCAGCGACAGCTCCTCCCCCCGGCCGTTCAAAGGCAGTCCTTAGGGAGCGCGAGCGACCAGGAGCGCGGCCAACAGGGCCGGCAAACAGGGAGTGACGCGGCAGTTAGCGAGGCAGTTGGCGCGGGCAGGCAGGGCGGAGCGCTCACACCCGCCCATAGGGACAACTCCTCTAACGGCACTCTCCTGTCAGCTGGGCTACAATGGTCTCCACCAGGCACGGTGCCTTCTCTAGGAAGTCAGTGCACACCCAGACCGACTGCCCGTCCAAACATGCGGCAGTTCAGGTCTCCGGATGCGGGGAGTGTATGAGCCTCTTGCTGCCATCGGCGGGAGGCAGGGAGACTGCTTGCGTGAGGTGCGAGCAGGTGGACGACCTGGTCCGCATGGTGGCGGAGCTCAAGGAGGAGGTGCAGAGGCTGAGGGATATCAGGGAGTGCGAGCGGGAGATAGACTGGTGGAGCAACTCCCTGCAGGACCGGAGGGAGAGGGACCAGGGTGAGACGCCCCAAAGGGGGGTGGACCCCCTGCCCTGTTGCCATCGGGCAGAGGGAGGGGACCTGCGAGTTGAGGAGGAATGGAGGCAGGTCCCTGCTCGACCTCGCAGGAGATGCCCTCCCCTGCCGGCACCGCCTTCCCAGGTGCCCTTGAACAATAGGTTTGAGGCCCTGGGGCTCGAGAGACCCGTGGGTGAGGATGAGGTAGGAAGCCTACCCGGGAGGATGCCTGAGGTGAGGAAGTTGACTCCACGCCTCAGGACTGCCTCCACCAAGAAAGAAAGAAGGGTGATTGTTGTGGGCGGCTCCCTCCTCAGGGGAACGGAGGGCCCTATTTGTCGGCCTGACCCCACACATAGGGAAGTCTGCTGCCTCCCTGGGGCCAGGGTCAGAGACGTTACCAGGAAGCTTCCAAACCTGGTTCGCCCCTCTGACTATTACCCGCTTTTGATAGTCCAGGCTGGCAGCGATGATGTTGAAAAGAGAAGCCTCAGGGCCATCAAACAGGACTATAGGGGACTGGGACGATTGGTGGAGGGAGCGGGAGTGCAGGTGGTGTTTTCGTCTATCCCTACGGGGGAAGGGAGAGGCACGGAGAGGACACGGAAAGCTCATGTGGTTAATAGGTGGCTCAGAGGCTGGTGCCAGCATAGAAATTTTGGGTTTTTTCACCATGGGGAGCTTTACTCGGCACCCGGCCTGATGGCCCCAGATGGGTCTCTATCTCCAAGGGGAAAACGGATCCTAGGCCAGGAGCTGGCGGGGCTCATAGAGAGAGCTTTAAACTAGGTAAGAAGGGGGACGGGGCTCAAACAAGGCTTGTTGGAGCTGTGCCGGGGGAAACAATGGCTAGGCCGGGGAAGAAGGCGATGGCCCAGCTGAAGTGCATCTACACTAATGCACGCAGCATGGGTAACAAACAGGAGGAGCTGGAAGCCATTGTGCAGCAGGCAGGCTACGACTTGGTTGCCATCACGGAGACGTGGTGGGACCGCTCCCACGACTGGAGTGCTGCAATGCCTGGCTATCGGCTCTTCAGGAGGGACAGGCAGCACAGAAGGGGTGGTGGCGTGGCTCTCTACATTAGAGAATCTTTTGATGTTGTGGAACTCCAGGCTGGGAATGATAAGGTTGAATCCCTGTGGGTTAGGATCCGTGGGAAGGCCGGCAAGGCTAGCATCCTGGTGGGGGTCTGCTATAGACCGCCGAACCAGGATGAGGAGACGGATGAGGAGTTTTATAGGCAACTGACAGAAGTTGCAAAATCGTCGGCGCTTGTCCTCGTGGGGGACTTCAACTTCCCGGACATATCCTGGAAACACAACACGGCACAGAGAAAGCAGTCTAGGAGGTTTCTGGAGAGCGTGGGAGATAGCTTCCTGACGCAGCTGGTCAGTGAACCTACCAGGGGTGGTGCCCCGCTAGACCTTCTCTTCACAAACAGAGAAGGACTGGTGGGAGATGTGGTGGTCGGAAGCTGTCTGGGGCAGAGTGACCACGAAATGGTAGAGTTCTCTATTCTTGGCGAGGCCAGGAAGGGGACCAGTAAAACTGCTGTCTTGGACTTCCGGAGGGCTGACTTTGAGCTGCTCAGGACGCTGGTTGGCCGAGTCCCTTGGGAGGCGGTTCTGAAGGGCAGAGGAGTCCAGGAAGGCTGGGCGCTCCTCAAGAAGGAAATCGTGATGGCACAGGAGCGGTCCGTCCCCACGTGCCCAAAGATGAGCCGGCGTGGAAGAAGACCGGCCTGGCTCAACAGAGAGTTGCGGCTGGAGCTTAGCAGAAAAAAGAGGGTTTATAATCTTTGGAAAAAAGGGCGGGCCACTGAGGAGGACTACAAGGATGTAGCGAGGCTGTGCAGGGAGAAAATTAGAAAGGCCAAAGCTCATCTGGAGCTCAATCTGGCTACTGCCGTTAAAGACAACAAAAAATCCTTTTACAAATACATCAACGCGAAACGGAGGACTAGGGAGAATCTCCATCCTTTACTGGATGCGAGGGGAAACCTAGTTACTAAGGATGAGGAAAAGGCTGAGGTGCTTAATGCCGCCTTTGCCTCAGTCTTTAGCGGCAATACCGATTGTTCTCCGGACACCCAGTGCCCTGAGTTGGTGGAAGGGGATGGGGAGCAGGATGTGGCCTTCGCTATCCATGAGGAAATGGTTGGCGACCTACTACGGAGCTTGGATGTGCGCAAGTCGATGGGGCCGGATGGGATCCACCCAAGGGTACTGAGAGAACTGGCGGAGGAGCTGGCCGAGCCGCTTTCCATCATTTATCGGCAGTCCTGGCTATCGGGGGAGGTCCCGGTTGACTGGCGGCTAGCCAATGTGACGCCCATCTATAAGAAGGGCCGGAGGGCAGACCCGGGGAACTATAGGCCTGTCAGTTTGACCTCAGTGCCGGGGAAGCTCATGGAGCAGATTATCTTGAGTGTCATCACGCGGCACTTGCAGGGCAAGCAGGCGATCAGGCCCAGTCAGCATGGGTTTATGAAAGGCAGGTCCTGCTTGACGAACCTGATCTCCTTCTATGACCAAGTGACGCGCTTGGTGGATGAGGGAAAGGCTGTGGACGTGGTCTACCTTGACCTCAGTAAGGCTTTTGACACCGTTCCCCACAACATTCTCCTCAAGAAACTGGCTGCTCGGGGCTTGGACTGGCGTACGCTTCGCTGGGTTAGAAACTGGCTGGATGGCCGGGCCCAGAGAGTTGTGGTGAATGGAGTCAAATCTGGTTGGAGGCCGGTCACTAGTGGAGTCCCCCAGGGCTCGGTACTGGGGCCGGTCCTCTTTAATATCTTTATTGATGATCTGGATGAGGGCGTCCAGTGCACCCTCAGTAAGTTTGCAGATGACACCAAGCTAAGTGCGTGTGTCGATCTGCTCAAGGGCAGGAAGGCTCTGCAGGAGGATCTGGATAGGCTGGAGCGATGGGCTGAGGTCAACTGCATGAAGTTCAACAAGGCCAAGTGCCGGGTCCTGCACCTGGGCTGCAACAACCCCAAGCAGAGCTACAGGCTGGGAGATGAGTGGCTGGAAAGCTGCCTGGCCGAGAAGGACCTGGGAGTATTGGTGGATAGTCGGCTGAATATGAGCCAGCAGTGTGCTCAGGTGGCCAAGAAGGCCAACGGCATCCTGGCCTGTATAAGAAGCAGTGTGGCCAGCAGGTCGAGGGAAGTGATTGTGCCCCTGTACTCGGCTCTGGTGAGGCCGCACCTCGAGTACTGTGTTCAGTTTTGGGCCCCTCGCTACAGGAAGGACATGGACGTGCTCGAGCGAGTCCAGAGAAGGGCGACCAAGCTGGTGAGGGGTCTGGAGAACAAGTCTTACGAGAAGCGGCTGAGGGAGCTGGGCTTGTTCAGCCTGGAGAAGAGGAGGCTCAGGGGCGACCTCATCGCTCTCTACAGTTACCTGAAAGGAGGCTGTAGAGAGGTGGGGGTTGGTCTATTCTCCCACGTGCCTAGTGACAGGACGAGGGGGAATGGGCTAAAGTTGCGACAGGGGAGTTTTAGGTTGGATGTTAGGAAGTACTTCTTTACCGAAAGGGTTATTAAGCATTGGAACGGGCTGCCCAGGGAGGTGGTGGAGTCACCATCCCTGGAGGTCTTTAAAAGACGTTTAGATGTAGAGCTTAGGGATATGGTTTAGTGGAGTACTTAGTGTTAGGTCGGAGGTTGGACTCGATGATCTTGAGGTCTCTTCCAACCTAGAGAAATCTGTGAATCTGTGAATCTGTGACTGGACAAAGCCCTGAGCAACCTGATCAAAACTAGTCTTGCATTGGGAAGAGTTGGATCAACTGACTTTACAGAGGTCCATCCAAGCCGTATTGTTCTATGATTCTATGTCTACGGCCATCTCATATGGATATACTACAGATAATTTTCATCTATTTCAAGCTTTTTAAATCTCTCAGGCCTGTTCATCTAATTCTCTTTCTCTCTCTCTCTCTTTTTTTTTTTTTTTTTAATATAACTTCAAAATACTCTGGCTATAAAATGGAGTATGCTAGTCCATGCAGCCTTGTTCTCTTTTTAAAAATAATTTTCATAATAATTATGAGGGAAACACAGATACTTCCTAATGAAACTGTGGAGTACTGATGGGTATTTAACATGTCTGATTCATGAAGTCAGGGAACTTGAAGAAAATAATACCTTGATCTGGAATATAAATACACTGCCTATTAGCTCATCATACTTAATATCAAAGGTGTTCATGAGGTCTTATACTGAATGATAAGTTGTTGGCAGTTTCCTCAGAAAATCAGTGAGATTTCTGGCATTTATTAGTATATGAATTTCAAATAGGACACTGGAATATCACACTTGTAAGTGTTACCCAGACTGAAATGGATAATATTATTATCTGTAAGTGCTAGAAAATTTACCTGTCAGTAAAACAAGATATAGGAAAATAATAAAAAATGATACATTGGTTTTTGAATTGGTAATTTTTGTTAAAAGTAGTAATCTCAAACCAGGATAATTATTGATCTTCATGTTATGTACATAAAATCTCATTTTCCTGATATTAATTATATGGGAGAAATATTTTTGATGTTTTAATATAATTTCATAGAATCATAGAATATCCCGAGTTGGAAGGGACCCATAAGGATCATCAAGTCCAACTCCTGGCACCGCACAGGTCTGCCCAAAAGTTTAGACCATGTGACTAAGCGCACAGTCCAATTGCTTCTTAAATTCAGACAGGCTTGGTGCAGTGACTGCTTCACTGGTGAGCCTGTTCCAGTGTGCAACCACCATTTCGGTGAAGAACTTCTTCCTGATGTCTAGCCTAAACTTCCCCTGCCTCAGCTTAACACCATTCCCACGGGTCCTGTCACTGGTGATAACAGAGAATAGGTCGCCTGCCTCTCCACTCCCCCTCGCGAGGAAGTTGTAGTCTGCGATGAGGTCCCCCCTCAGCCTCCTCTTCTGCAGGCTGAACAGGCCCAGTGACCTCAGCCGCTCCTCATATGTCTTCCCCTCTAGGCCCTTCACCATCTTCGTCGCCCTCCTCTGGACACTCTCCAGCAGTTTAATGTCCTTTTTGTACTGTGGTGCCCAGAACTGCACACAGTACTCGAGGTGAGGCCGCACCAGCGCAGAGTAGAGTGGGACAATCACTTCCCTCGACCGACTAGCAATGCCATGCTTGATGCATCCCAGGATACGGTTGGCCCTCCTGGCTGCCAGGGCACACGGCTGGCTCATATTCAACTTGTTGTCAACCACAACCCCCAGATCCCTCTCTGTGGGGCTGGTCTTGAGCATCTCATTGCCCAGTCTGTACGTATAGCCAGGGTTGCCCCCTCCCAGGTGCAGGACCTGGCACTTGCTTTTGTTAAACTTCATGTGGATGGTGATTGCCCAGCTCTCCAATCTGTCCAGATCTCTCTGCAAGGTCTTTCCACCCTCATCTGAGTCCACAACTCCTCCAAGTTTGGTGTCATCGGCAAATTTGCTCAAAACACCTTCTAGTCCTACATCCAAATCATTTATAAAAACATTGAAGAGGACTGGCCCTAAAATCGAGCCTTGAGGGACCCCACTAGTGACCATCCGCCAGCCAGATGTGGCCCCATTTACCACAACCCTTTGAGCCCTGCCCTTCAGCCAATTGCTCACCCATTGTATGATGTTTTTGTTTAGCTGTATGCTGGACATTTTGTCCAGTAGGATCCTATGGGAAACTGTGTCAAAAGCTTTGCTGAAGTCCAAAAAGATCACATCAGCTGGTTTCCCTTGATCGACTAGATGGGTGATCTTATCATAAAAAGAAATCAAATTTGTTAGGCAAGACCTGCCCCTCATGAACCCCTGTTGGCTGGGACCAATGACTGCATTGTCCCCCAGGTGCGCTTCAATAACTTCAAGGATCATCCTCTCCATAATTTTAGCAGGCACTGACGTGAGACTGACAGGCCTGTAATTGCTAGGGT
The DNA here is from genome assembly GCF_964211835.1 of Anser anser. NCBI lineage: Eukaryota > Metazoa > Chordata > Aves > Anseriformes > Anatidae > Anser > Anser anser. The sequence goes on along the minus strand of NC_139720.1, from coordinate 203,405,927 downwards.
CTTCTTTCTTACCCTTCTTGAAAATTGGCACAACATTCACCAGCTTCCAGTCCAATGGGACCTCTCCAGATTCCCAAGATCATTGAAAAATAATTGAGAGAGGTCCCGCGATGACGTCAGCCAGCTCTTTAAGCACTCTGGGATGAATCCCATCCGGACCCATGGACTTGTATGGATCCAGGTGGAGCAGCAATTCCCGCACACGTTCAGGGTCAGTTGGGAGTTTGTCATTCCCACCATCATGGTCCTCCAGCTCAGGGTACCCTGGGTCCCGAAGCCCATCATCAGTGTTGAAGACAGAGGCGAAGAAGGCATTAAACGTCTCTGCTTTGCCTATGTCATTGTCTGTGGGGAGACCCTCCCCATCTAGTAGTGGACCTATGTTTTCTTTGGTTCTCCTTTTTCTGTTCACATATCTAAAAAAACCTTTTTTATTGTCTCCCACAGACATGGCCAGCTTCAACTCTAGTTGGGCACGAATTTTCCCCCTACAAACACGAACAGCATCCCTGTATTCCTTCCTCGTTGCCTGACCCTCCTTCCAGCAGCCATACACTTTCTTTTTTCGCCTAAGCTCCAGTAGAAGTTCCCTGGTCACCCAGGCTGGCCTTCTGCCCCGCTTGCCTGACTTCCGATATTTTGGAATCGCCTGATCTTGTGCTTTTAGGAGGCAGTGCTTAAAGATTGACCAGCACTGATGGACACCAATGCCTTCAAAAGCATTTTCCCAGGGGACCTTGCTGACTAGTTCCCTGAGCAGCCTGAAGTCTGCTTTCCCCATATCCAGGGCTGAAGTTTTGGTGACAGTTTTCCTTCTGTCACCATAAATTCTAAACTCAACCACTTCATGGTCATTATGACCAAGACGGCCTTCAATTACCACGTCTCCCACAAGACCCTCTCTGTTCTCCAGCAACAGATCTAGGAGGGCACCTTTCCTAGTTGGCTCTCTTAACACCTGCACCAAGTAGTTATCATCTAGGTGCTTTATGAACCTCCTGGACTTGCTCATGTCAGCCGTGTGATGATCCCAGTTGACGTCTGGCAAGTTGAAATCCCCCATTAAGACAAGGGGAGTTGATCTCGAGGCATCTCTTAGTTCTGCAAAGAATAATTCATCAATGTTGTCGTCCTGGCCAGGTGGTCTGTAATAGACTCCCACAGCGACATCCCCTTTATTTGTTTGTCCCTTAATCCTTACCCAGAGGCTCCCAACTTTGCCATCTCCAACTTGAAGTTCCACACAGTCCAGCCCATGCTCTACATACATAGCCACCACGCCACCTCGCCTACCCTGCCTGTCCCTCTTGAAGAGCCTGTAACCATCTATTGCAACACACTAGCCACAGGCCTCATCCCACCAGGTTTTGCTTATGCCGATAATGTCATAGCTGTGGGACAAGGCCAAGACTTCTATCTCATCCATTTTATTCCTCATGCTGCGTGTGTTTGTGTAGAAGCACTTCAAATACGCCTCCCTACATGCAGCACCTTGTGTAGCCGACCGAAGGGCCTCACTAGCACACAGTCCCTCTGATTCTAGCACACCATTCCTTAGCTCATCACCAGCATGCCTGGTTTTATCCTCTTCCCCCTTGAACTCTAGTTTAAAGCCCTATCTATCAGCCCTGCCAACTCCTGAGCAAAAATCCTCACCCCTTTCTGAGAGAGGCGCATCCCATCTGGTGCCAGGAGGCCCGGTGTTGCGTAGACCTTGCCGTGATCGAAAAACCCGAAATTCTGCCAGTTGCACCAGTCCCGAAGCCATGTGCTAATGTGATGAGTCTGTTTGTCAGCATCGATCCCCCCTATCAGAAGGACAGAGGCAAACACAACCTGTGCACCTGATCCTTTAAGTAGTCGCCCAAAGCCCTAAAGTCCCTTTTGATCGCTCTCAGACTTCTCGTTGTTACCTCGTCATTACCAGCCTGAAAGACCAGTAGCGGGTAGTAGTCGGTGGGCCGTACCAGACACTTGACTTTCTTAGCGAAGTCTCTCACCCGAGCCCCAGGGAGGCAACAGACTTCCCTGTGGTTTGGGTCCGGTCAGCATATTGGGCCCTCTGTCCCTTTCAAAAGGGAGTCCCCCATGACAATAACCCTTCTTTCTTTTTTGACAGTTGATGTAGCAATGCGGCGAATAGGTTGTTTTGCCTTAGGCATCCTCTCCAACTGGGATGGGCTTTCGTCTACTTCGTTGTTCTGACTGCCATGTTCTAGACCCTCATACCTGTTATATAAGGGTAGATGGGAAGGTGAGGTGGGCAGGGGCAGGGCTCGCCTACTATCCCGAACAGGAACCTGCCTCCATTCCTCCCCTTGGCCTAGGTCTCCTCCTACTGCCTGGCGGGATGAGGGAACTTTTGTCTTCTGTGTAGCAGGAGACATTTGTGATATGGCAGGCTCGTGAGTCTGTCTCAGAGAGGGTAGAGTACACCTCCACCAGTCAATTTCCCTCTCTGACTCCCTGATGCTCCTGAGCCTCCTCACCTCCTCCCGAAGCTCCGCTACCTGGCTGAGCAGCTCTTCAATCTGGGCACACCTCCCACAGGCATACCCCTCGCTGCTGCTGTCGGATACCGACAGAAGACTCGGGCACACCCTGCAGCCCAAGACCTGGATGGCTGCGTGTTTCCCCGAGCCCTCCGTCTGAGTGGCCACATTGGTGACTGTGGCTGGAGAGGCTGCAAGAGATGCGGAGGCCGTGGTTTTCTGCCTGGTTGATACCATGACCAGGTTCCTCGCAGGCAGGTTACAAGTACCGAAGGGAAAGACCGCTGCAAAAGAGCGGCGAGGGGCCCTCCCTGCTCGCCCTGCCTGCGTGAACCGCCGCGCAAACTGCCCCGCCCCGCCCTTCTGACGCTCCACGCCCTGTTTGCCCACCTGCCCACCTGTTCGCTCGCGCTCCCTAGGGGCTGCTTTTGAACAGCCGGGGAGGGGGCTCTGCTGGTTCCGCCTATGCCTCGTCAGCCTCCCTCGCGAGGGCTGCTGGGTCCTGGCGGCTCCGTTGGCTGCTTCGAGTGGCCTCGATGCCGAAAAAAAAGCCCTGCCTGTCTCGATCCCCTGCTCCGCTGCAGAACGTGTCTGCCCCAGAGCCGATCGCCTCGGCAAGTTTTTTCTGTGGATACCTTTCTTTAGAAAGGTTTTTTTTTTTTTCTATTTATGGAAACAAATTGTGTACTTCAGTCGTACACATTGGGAATAAAATCTGAACAATGTTTTTGGTAGGGTTTTTTGTTTGATTGGTTGGTTGTTCTGTTCTGTTTTGTTTTTGTATATAGTGTCTATGTTATAATAAGGCAAAAACTCTAAAACTACCTGGACTAGCACCTGTGAGTTAACAATGTTGAAGTCCTGCTTCACATGGCACATCATACTAGAGGCTTCCATTTACTCAAGATGAATTACAGAAGTATTGATTCTTATTTTCCCTATTACAAATGTAGTTTATTTTCTTAAAGTATATTATTAGCTCCAGTTGAACACTTTGGTTTATCTCAAATAATACAGATGATCATCAATGGCTGAATCATAGAAGTAATGGCAGTCATGTTAGCAAAATGTGTTAGAAAGTAACTTTAGGAGGCCTATGACTTCATAAACTCAGAACAAAGAATTTGATTAGAAACTTCCTATCAGCACTTACAGTTAATTGTATGGGAGTTCTGTGAGATGATTTTTATTATATAAAAAAGAAGAAGCTTTATTTGTAATAGTCTTTGCATTTTGGGGAATGAACACACCATATAGGACAGTAATGGTGATATCCAACTTCAGCATAAAACATAAGTTAAGTTTCTCCACGTGTCTACATGTAATTAAGCCATCTTGACTCATGTTGTAGTGTATCAACATTTAAGGGTGATTCAGTTGCCTAAGGGCAAATATCTGGCATCATTTCAGGCACAGGGCTCCTGTCTGACTCCCTCTTGCCACTCCAGAAGGGTAGAAGTCTCCCACAGGGCCTATGCCAATCTGAAACCTTATCTAGATATTCATATAGTTTAGCTAGAGCAAATAGATCCAACTACCAATGTTTAGTTAACTGAATTGAGTCCTAGGCTTCTCTTTCAAGGCGACATTTCTTTCTAGATTTCTCAGTCTGTGTTGTCTAAGGTTCGGTTTGGTTGCCTATACATGAGCATCTACAGGTCTTTGAGATCAATGGACTGGCAGATATGGACTTATAGGACGTCATTGCATTTCTACAGACAGAAGCCAGAGTACTATAAGACATCTCAAATTACACTAGATAAATATGTGCAAATGTAAGCAAACTTCTAACGGCTGAGAGGTAAATCCTCTCTAGGCTCAAGTGGGTAGTGACTAGACTTCAATCCACTGCAAAAGGATATGATACATCTCTGAGTGCTGTTCAAAACTTCTCCAGCTGGTTTAATAGTTGTCATAGATCCCTTTTAAGTCACTTTTCAATGTTAAAACAAAAACAACAAAGATAGGCAAAATGTGAACATCAAATTTTCTGTTCCTCTCAAGTCCACTTCTCATAATTGCCTGACACAGCATCTACCCTATTGAGAGTAGCCTTGAAGGTCGACACATTGAGGTGATTTATGACCAGAATGCATGGATGAAAAACATGCAGTGGCTAGGGCTGTAAACATAAGGTCTGGATAATCACACATGCGTAAATGGATCCATAAGAAAGATTTACCAAAGAATGACCATGGTTATGCAGTTTCACTGACTGTCCCACACACTGCAAGATGTATCTTGAACAAGTTCTATCCATTCTCAAGAAGATGCAGTGAAGCACATTAATGTAGTCCTATACATTAAACTGTATGTGATTTTTTTTATATGACCCCAAGGAGTGAAGACAGAACCTGAGGTAAGAATACAGAATGAGGGAGCTGTCAGAGCACAGCAGATGTGTGCACAACTCAAGCTCTTAACTTGCCTCTGCTGTACTAGGAGGAGGTGGAGTGAGAAGCAGACTGGAGACATAAGGGTATCGAGCCAAGGGTGAAGCTGTGTCAAGTGTGCAAAAGGCTGAAGGTTTCTGAATGGTTTTAAGTCTTATCCCTGTGAAGTGTATGATGAGATGAAATAATTCAATGTAGAGGTGAGAAAATCTTATTAAAATTAGTGTTGAGTTGGACAGAAATAGACACAAGAGAACAGAATAGACAGCAGTATATATATAAATATATATATATATTCACATATCCTATTAGTGTAGAAGCTGTCAGACTGACACCCAAGCTGTGAGCACAGATCAAAAGAGCTTCAGCCAAAGATTGAGATGTAAGTCAACCATGTCCTTCAGTGATTTCCCTTAAGTCCTTAGAACCACTTTTGTCTTCTCAGCTTTGGACTTCCCTGGGTGACTGCTGTCCTCATTCTAACCTTGCCACAATAATGGGAAAGGATTCTAGATGAATTTTATCAATCAGATGAGACAGTGATAAAAGACTGGAAGATATGAACTGGCTAAAAACACTTCAATCTCCTTACTCTATCTTTCTTCTTAAGTCTTGAAACAACCTTACAAACATTGAGCAACAGAAGCAAAGCAGATCGGTTTGACAAAAGATGTGATAGAAATCTTGGGGCTGCAGAACAACTCCTAGCATTGGTAGCTAAGGTTTCAGGGGAGAATAAAATAAGCCTTGAGCATAGTCCCGTTCATCTCCATCAGTCTGTAAGTCTATCAGCATGTCTGTGTGTGTATGTGTATGTATACGTGTATTCATACAATATCCAGTATGGGATAGTAACCCATGCCACACATTTTCATCAAAATATACATAAAGAGAGAAATGAATAGATGTGATCCCCTTATGGAGAGGAATAAATGCTCTCCTATTCTACAGTTTTGGCTTACAGAAACAAAGAACTCAAGGGACACAGAAATGCACTGTACTTTGTTTATTCCCAGCACATAGACCCTGGAGTAGCAATAAAATTGTTCAACTCAAACTGGAAAAGCATTATGGCTGTTGGCAAGCAATGAGCACAGCAAATATCTTACTTTGGCTCTAAAGTTCTCATATCTTCAGAGTGTCTGTTTGCATACCAATAAGTAGAAAGTTGTTCTAACTTCTAAGAAAACTCAGACTTTGTTAAAAATAAAAGTAAAGTGGAGAGTAAATATCTGAACTGCAAGAACTAGTACAGTGGGTCAGATCAAAATGACATGGGTATCAGTATTCCAACTCCGATGTTTGCTAGAAGTGGACGTGAGTATATAGTTATCTTCCCATTGCTAATTTATGCCAGTTTCCTGCTACTGGCAGTTTAGCAGCTCCCTGAAACTGAGTATGCATTTGTTCCTAATGCATCTAATATTCACTGATGAAATTAATTTGTCTGATCTTTTTAGAGCCATTTTGGTACAAATTTCTGCAATAACTCTCTGTACTCCTACACAGTGTTTCAAACAGCCACACAAGCAGTAAACCTCTTTCATTGCCCTATGGCTCTGTTACCTGACTTTCCCTTTCAGTGACTAGTGTGTTAGACTGGTGTATTCTGCTAATTTTTGAAATAATATCAGAGAACATTAATATTTTGATGTTATTTATATTTCACTTTTCACCTTTTTTTTTTTTTATGACAAAGATGCCAGGTTTATATGTGTATATGTAAGCATTTCATTCACTTCCCCACAGTGAAGACTCTTTCTAATGCTTGTATTTGAATTTGCTTCTAAGTACGAGTGATCCCATACTACTTTATAAAACATTGTCTCTACAATTAAGTGTAGACTAATCAAAGTCAATTTTAACATGTAGTGTTTTTAAAGTGTATTATGAGTTTTATGATTTTATTCAAGAGTGAGAAAATATTTTAAATAATCTCCACTGTTTTTTGTTTGTTTGTCTGGGGAGGGGAGCAGAATGAAACATTCATTCTTTGTTCCACGGTGCTGGTTTTAATAATAAATTCATCTCTGCTCCCCCAAAATTAGCCCTAAAGAACATAAACTTTATTCTGTATTGCAAGTAGGAGAGACAAAGAAAATGCAGAAAGTTGATCCATTGAAGAGTTTTGTGTGAAAGACAATAACATGTATTCAAAAAAAACAGTCAATAGTTTCCGTAAAAAGCTAATTATTGGAAATCTGGTTTGTTTGGGAATATTTGTTTGGTAAACTTAATACAATTGGTACAATGCATCCACATAATATCAAAGATGAACTGTGAGATTCATATAAAGGTAGTTAAAGGCAGCAAGAAATTCATGGCATATAATTTTCTATAATTTAGCTGTAAAATGCAGTACACACTATAAATGGACAAAAATAACCTGCACTTTAGGCAGCCTTCTTTTCAGAAAGCAGTTACTACTTGTTAGCTTTTGAATTTTGCTTCTTCTTAACAGCATTAAAAAGAACAGAGTTTTTAGCTTCAGAGGTCCAAAATGTTTTATAGAAGCTTTGTTATAAGGTTATTTCATGTGCCAAATGTCCGCTATCCAATTTTAGAAAAAATGAAAAAAAAAAAAAATTAAGCTCAGTGGTACATTTTTGGTCTTTCATTTCCAACAGAGACATTCTTCAAATCTTCTTTATTCTTCTGTATTGCATAAACTAATATGGTATATAATCATGCCTCAATTTTGCACTCAGAACTCTTATCACAGACCTTTATACTGACACAGTCCTATCTACTTAAACCAAACTCTACATGAGTGAAAAGGTCTGCTGTACTACAGAAAGAGATGTTAAATTAGAAAGAGTAAGAATAGCTTTCTCCATACAACATGTGGAAGTTAAGGAGAATTTGAAAAGTACAGTTCAGCATAGTATTTAATCTTCACTGCACTTCTGAGTGTTCAGGAAGGATTTTAGTTCAATAGTGCTATTCTTACTTTCACTTTCCAAAGAAGGGCAATGAAACTGGCGAAGGGTCTAGAGAACAAATCTTATGAGGTGTGACTGAGGAAAGTGGGACTGTTTTGCCGAGAGAGAAAGAGGCTCAGGAGAACTTATTGCTCTCTACAGCTACCTCAAAGGAAGCTGTAGCAAGGTGGGGTGTCAGTGTTTTCTTCCAGTCAACAAGCCAAAGTACAATAGAAAATGGCCTCAAGTTGCACCAGGGGAGGTTTAGGTTGGATATTAGGAAAAACAGATGAAATACTGAAAGGGTTTTGAAGCATTCAACAGGCTGCCCAGGGAACTAGTTGAGTCACCATCCCTGGAGGTATTCGAAAGACATGTAGTTGTGGTGCTTAGGGACATGGTTTGGTTGTAGACTTGGTAGTGCTACGTAAACAGTTAGACGTGATCTTGGAGGTCTTTTCCAACCTAAATAATTCTATGATTCTTACCTGTATATTGACTACAACCCTGCCTGGGATGTGACCTATTACTATGTGGGGTATTTTGTCCAAGAAAGAGTAGTCACAAACTAAGATAGGTGTTTCCACAGACCCTTTCTGAACATTCTCTTCTTCATTCTGCTTCTCTTATAGCAAAGTCGCTATAGCGCAGGAAGGCTCTGCAGGAGGATCTGGATAGGCTGGAGCGATGGGCTGAGGTCAACTGTATGAAGTTCAACAAGGCCAAGTGCCGGGTCCTGCACCTGGGGCGCAACAACCCCAAGCAGAGCTACAGGCTGGGAGATGAGTGGCTGGAAAGCTGCCTGGCCGAGAGGGACCTGGGAGTATTGGTTGATAGTCGGCTGAATATGAGCCAGCAGTGTGCCCAGGTGGCCAAGAAGGCCAAGAAGGCCAACAGCATCCTGGCCTGCATAAGAAGCAGTGTGGCCAGCAGGTCTAGGGAAGTGATTGTGCCCCTGTACTCGGCTCTGGTGAGGCCGCACCTCGAGTACTGTGTTCAGTTTTGGGCCCCTCGCTACAGGAAGGACATGGACGTGCTCGAGCGAGTCCAGAGAAGGGCGACCAAGCTGGTGAGGGGTCTGGAGAACAAGTCTTACGAGGAGCGGCTGAGGGAGCTGGGCTTGTTCAGCCTGGAGAAGAGGAGGCTCAGGGACGACCTTATCGCTCTCTACAGTTACCTTAAAGGAGGCTGTAAAGAGGTGGGGGTTGGTCTGTTCTCCTACGTGCCTGGTGACAGGACGAGGGGGAATGGGCGAAAGTTGCGACAGGGGAGTTTTAGGTTGGATGTTAGGAAGTACTTCTTTACCGAAAGGGTTATTAAGCATTGGAACGGGCTGCCCAGGGAGGTGGTGGAGTCACCATCCCTGGAGGTCTTTAAAAGACGTTTAGATGTAGAGCTTAGCGATATGGTTTAGTGGAGTACTTAGTGTTAGGTCGGAGGTTGGACTCGATGATCTTGAGGTCTCTTCCAACCTAGAAATCTGTGATACTGTGATACTGTGAAGTCCCCTACAGCCCTTTGCTTAACAGTCCAACATAGCTGATCACTAATTTCAGCAATGGAAAGCTGGGGTTTTTTCATGGCAATCAAGTCTCATGAAATCAGAAGCATGCTGTTTCATTTTTGTTAGATTAATGTTATCTCCTGCTGCAAGCCATTCACAAACTCTCCTAAAAGTGAGCACAGTCCAGTGCTTACTGTTACTCTATTGTTCGTTTATCACCAGATTGGACACAAAACACAGGCTGGTCTAACAGTGGGCAAGAGCAAGATCAGTGCTTGACACAGCAAGCTGTGTAACTCTGAAATACAATTCACTTTTATGATGACACACCTCATTACTTTCTCATTCCTTTTGAGAAAAAGCAGATTGGGGTTGTACTGTGTGTCTTGCCAACAACTGATACCTAGTTATCACTGACAGAACATACTGGCTACAGAGAGTATCTGGTCAATGGGCATTTCCAAAATTAGAAATGTTCTGAGCAAAATGGAAATGTAATGGAATTGGAAATGTCTGCAGGTATGCTCAGTTGCCTTTGTATAATGCAAACAAGGGAAAGAATAATGTCAGAAAAGTGGTAGAATTCTGGTATTGTTTTCCTAAGCGTAATTACATTCCTATCTCTTTTAATGGAAATGTATTATAAACCTAAGCTGGTAAGAGGCCAGGTTCCTGACAACCACCATGTATTGAAGTGCTGAGATTAAAATACATCTGCCAGGAATATCATGCTCATTTTAGCACATGTTCTAGCAACCAGGAAAAGTAAAGAAAAAGCAACACATATGTTTGATGTGACAGATTAAGCCAGCACACTAAAGCATATGATTAAGAAAATGAAAAACATATTGATATTCAGATGGGTACCTTTAAAAACTTATTTTATTTTTTTTTTAGTTAGTTTAATTTTCTGGTAAGTGTTTTGTTACCCAGTTGCTTTATGAGTTACCATGACAGGTATTCATCAGCTGCAAAAGTAAATCACCATCCAGTCACAGAAGAGGTCTTAAGCTTTCTATTTTATTTTATTTGAAATTGCCAATTTTTTTTTTTCAATATGTGTTCCTGTGTAGATATCCTAAGACATAAAGTGCATGCAAAAAAAGTATGAAGAGAGAGAGGGAGTTTAAAATACCATGAAGGTTCATTAAATAAAACAAGGATAACAGTTTTTCTGGAGTCCTTCCTAGCTGAAGATGAAGATGCTTATTTTCATGTTTGAAGTCTCTTCCAGTACATAAAGCAGTTGCAAAGGCAGCAGAAGACAGTTACCTCTTTGCAGCAATTGCTGGAATCGAACACCTCTATTTTAAAGGCTGCTTGTACCTCAGGAAGTATATCTTTTAGTTACCCAAGTACAAATTCCCTCCCTAGTACATTAATATTACAATTTAGAGCCTCGTGTGCTGGGAACTGTTCACCAGACCAGGATTCATGTACCAGTGCCATCAGGAGTGAGAGATTAACCTGAATCAGAAATCTGCACTGCGTCTGCTACCGCTGTGCACAGTGCTCCAGGGAAGACACCCTCCTCGCAGGAGACAGCAAGAGAGGACTGAAGCTGTTTGCCAGTCTGTGAAATACTGATACTCCCGATTCCTCCACTATGGATGGAAAAGCTACAGTGGTGCCAAGAGAGTTAAAGAGCTTGCATCTGGTATTGGCACCTGTGCTTGCACAATTGCAAACCAGTGTGATCTGAACAGGCTTTTCATTCATGAAGGAGAGTATGAAGCTCAGTTATACTTTGGTGGCATGAGCAAAAACTGCTGGAAATGGCATTTGTGCTTGGGAAAATCTGATACTTTTGTTTAAGCCACAGACACTTTGGTGTCATCTCTCTGTATCCTTCTACACATTGAATATCTTTCCCTTTACACTAGTATGCACAGTTCTGGTTAGAAGCTCTTTAGTGCTAAGATTATAACATCACACTTTAAATATTTATATTTCAAATATTGAGGGGCCCACAGTTACTGCTTAACTACCAGAATTTCTATTTGAAATAAAAAGATAAACTACAAGCCACAGAAGCTGCATAATTTTGCAGTAGATGTTGTTAATCCTAATTTGTTTTATGGCTATACTGATTTGAGTGGATTATAAGAACAGCTCACTCAGAAAAAGCTTAGCCCAGCTGGATGCCATATCAAAACAGAGTAGGCACAGGGATACACAGCTTTCATGTTTTAAGCTGTAATGTTGAAAGGAGATAATCAATTTTAAATTACATTTCTGTCTTGGATTGTTTTACTGGCTGCTATTATAAAAACACCTGTGCTTATCAGAACTGTAAACCATTATTTCTCAGAAAATTTCCTATTTGGGCATTTGACATTACTTTACATCTGATCTCTGCTATTTCTCCTGTAAACTCAGTATTTTACTTTAAAGTAAATGATTTTGCTATTGCATATCATTGAATTTTACATCTGAGATCTACAAATATAATTACCTGTGATATCATCATTGCTAACAATTTGGCAATATTGTCCTGACATGCTGCTTCCAAAGCAAAGAGAAAGTAAATCAGCATTTAAATGAGATATGAAAATATTACTGTAAATAATTGGCTTGGGCAACTGATTATAGATATATAGCTAAAACTCTTTTGTAACTGAAATATGACTAAATTTTGCTTAGGTTTCCTGAGTCGTCTCATTCTATTCTTGTTCATGGGCTTTAGATATTTACATTATATGTAACAAGTTGCCAACTTCCATCTGTTATTTGAAGTGTTCTGCCTTCGTGTATTTTTGAACTTATGCATTACTTTCCATATCAATAATGGCTATTGTATAAGTATTGATTTTATAATGCTGATAAGAAAAGGTGTTGTATGGTGCCAGGGTCACATAACCTTGTAATAATAAAGAAAGACAATTTTATGATCACTGTTTGCATTGGTGGTAAACAAATGCTATAGAACTGGAGTATAAAGTTTTTCTTTTTCAGTGCACTGATTTCACTTTGAAAGAGCTTCAAGAAAAACAGATAAACAAAATTTTGGCTAACCACATGACTATCCTCATCTGAAAGACAGAAACATACTTTGCAAGCAAGACTTCCCAGTGATAGTCTGAATCATTCTTTTAAGATTTCATAATCCCTTTTATTTTTCCCCTGAGGGACTGGTCACTGGTTATCCCTGTCGTTGCTCCCAGAGAGAGCAGAAAACATCAGTACAGGAAACAAGGAGACATGCCAAGGTAAGCATCTCATTTGATACACAAGGATAAGGTGCTTGGTAATTTTCCAGCAAAATTATATAGAGTTGGAGAAAGTGATTCATCGGAATCAGGCATTCTTTGGGAAGTCTTTTCCTGTCTCCGTTTCAACAGGAAAGGTTGGTTGACTTCCAATACTCAGGTCAGAGACAAAGAGAGCTGCTTCTTCATTGCCATAATGTCATCAGTACTAAGGACACTCTTTGAATATGAGACACTATGGTTCAAGTCCTTATTCTTGATTTAGATTGGAAACTCAAGCTTTTTTTTCTTCCCTTTTTTTTTTTTCTTTCATATCAAATATAAATGATATGCCCTGGCACCTACATTGCAGTCTGCCTATAGGTTTCTATTGCTGGGGTTGTTTCACACACAAAAAAACATTGTACATATTCATTGCCCCAGAAAGGGAAGTTGAGTCATTCTGACTTTATAGTCAAGTGTTTGTAGTACTCATGTAGGAGGATGGTATTACATACAATCAATATTTAGTACTTTGTTATCAGAAATAAGTCTTGACAGAGAAATTGGTTATCCTGTGTACCTCTTCAATGGTAGTCAGTAGACTCATGATTCAGGCCCTTGCCTAGGGCTGTTTTTGCAGTACTGCCACTCAGAGCAAAATGTGTTTCTCTCATTTTCTTATTTGAATGGAAATGGAAAGTTTTATGCAATCTTAACAGCACTCATAATGCAACAAAATACACTTCTGACCAGTGTTAAGCAAGGCATGAGAGTGAAGTTCCCTTTCTAAGCATTGCAGGATTTCTGTCCAGAAAAAGAGTAGTAAGTAGGGATATGACATAAATGTCTAGAGCCATTCTAAAATCTGTCTCTATAATCTGTCTGCATAGGAGTGGCAGGTACAATACAGAGGCAGTGGGAAATCTGCACTAGAAAGGCCAGGGGCCAGGCAGGATTACCATGAACATCTGAAATAGAAGTAAGCTTTTTATTTCTAGGTCATCTGTTAATGACTGGAAAGCTAGAGGCTCATACCGAGAGTCTAGGAGGCAAAGGGGTAAAGCAGTTCCCAGAAACTATTAAGCTTTTCTTTCATATTTTCCTGTTACATATCCACAAGACAGGATTTGTTTGCCTAATTATAAGCATCTAGTTCCATTTGTGATGCCTGAAGGCATCCCACTCTTCCAACTGCTGCTTCAGCAGGAATTGATAAATCCTGTGTGGTATAATCCAGCTCTGTGAGGTTATCCTGGATCCTCAATACACACACACACACACACACACACACACACACACTTGACTGGTGTCTGGATGACTTACTGTATAGCTAAAGTCATAATCAGCCCAGGAATTGCAAAACCCTAATTGACAAATGTGGTCAAAAGTATTAAGTGACAGCTATTTGTGAGCTTACATTATGTAATATGCATTTGTGGTCTAATTCTATCTAGAATTGGACAAATATTCATTCCATAAAATTGTCGACTTAATTTGAAATCTGCTTTAGTAGACACAAGAGAGAGATAAATATTTTTTTCTTAATCTTTCCTATGATTTATTTAATATTTGCTGCATTACCTGAACTAATGTTACTGCAGTTTGGAGCTTTGACATTGTCCTGCCAATGTAATTGATATAGTGCTGATTTATGTTTGGTGAATATTGTCTCTAGTGTCTAATTTTTTTTTTCTGACTCTATTAGACCTTGTCCAAGTACTCCCAAGGACATCAGTATAAGCATATCAATGAAAAGATAAGTTTAACATGGCAAGAAGTAAATGCAAAGGAGATGTCAATGTCTGATTAATGACTCCCCTAATAGTCACTGGACAGAAACAGAAAGAAAAAAAAATAATAAAATCCAACCCTAACAGCCCTAAAAAGATCTGAGAATGATTACACTAAAATAGAAAATGTAGTCCAAGCTGAGACTATCTCATTTCTAAGGCAGAGGGGACAAACCAACCCATGGCATCCACTTACAGAAATTATAAAACCTTGATTAATTTTGGAAGTTCTGTCAGTCACAGTAATAACATTTTAAAATGATGAAAGTGTCTGAGTTTCTCTTGAATTTTCTACACATATAACCATGTATATCCTGTCTTCTAGAAACACAAAAGTCATAGATTATGATAAAGCCTTTGGCAGTATTCCCAGAGCTTTACCATTATATTACTTAAGAAGAGGGCCAATCGTGTATATCATAAAAGAAATACGTGGTCTTGTAGCCCTCATAGCTGAAGTTCGTGACTCTGCCGGCTGCATGCTTGCTGTACTCTCTTCCTGCGTTTCAGTTGCTGGGAGAAACTCTATGAGAATGGTAAAGGGAGGAAAGATGGTGGAGGCAGGATGACTTCCCCTCACTCCGTCATTCACAAATATTTTATTGGTAATACTAGTTAAAGGTCATTGGCAGTTCTGTGGGAATGAGAGCAATGCAGAGAAAGGGTACAGTGGTTTATTACTTGTGCCACAAAGCTCACTTGAATAGACTGTTGCTTTTGTGTTAACTCAAGGTGTAATATAACTTAAAACCACCATGTCCCTTGCACGTTGGCAGTTTAAAAAGAGAGACAACAGCATTTCAAATTTATTTGCAGCCATCTTTGTAGAAAATTCTTCTCTATCCACCGACTCCTGGAGCCAAACTCACCCCTTTCTGCCCTAAATCCACCCTTATTAAAAGAAGTGTCTCTTTTTCTGTGACAAAAAATCTACAGTGCTAGTTTTTTATGATGTGTAAACCAGCCCATGATTTAAAACTTTACTTTAAATTATCCACAGTTGATGTAACAACTATGACCTTTTGTACGGTGGTGATTTTCAGGTTCATTGTGAAGATCTACAGATTACAGTACTCAAAAATTTCAAAACTAGATTCTTATGCCTTTTGTCTTTCAAGTATTACTCAGTTCCAGAATCTCTTTTTCCAGATAAACCAAAGATAATGGACAATTGCTGTACATCTTGTTTTCAGATAGAAGATTTAGGTCTGATGTCATCATTTTCTTATTCTAAAGTTAAGAAACAGCTCATTTAGAGAATTATTTATATAAACTCCAATCATCTTCTGTTCTTTCAGGGTTCCAAAAATGAATTAATTACTTTGGATATTGTCTTATTAAAGAAGAAAAGACAGAATAATGATAAAAAATGTTTAGATATTTTTCAAAGGAGATGTTACTCTATTTTAGTAGTGCAGAAGGTGCTTCCATTTTATTCTGCAAACATTCTTACAGGTTTATGTGTATAGAGTAAGACATTTATAATTGCTGGAGTATGAAATGCAGTCCTTATGAAAGTATATAAGAAAATATGCTGGATGATACTCATTTTTCTCTATGTATCTTTCATTCAGACACTTGTTTCCATCTCTTTGATTCTTAGAAGATATATCGAGCAGCATAGGGACATCCGGCAACTGGAAGAAATGACTTTGGTGTCAGAATCTAAGAAACTGAAGCTTGTGGTGGCATCACTAGGCTATCTAAACATGATTCTTGAGAACCAGGTAACAGAACTGGAATCTATGTTAGTTTATATATTTCATATTTTCATTGGAGATATCTACCTATCCACCTATAATTCTTTCTACATGGGCCCAAACAGTAAGATCTTTACGGAGTCTCTGAGCAAGCGTAAATCATTGCCATCTTTTGTTTCTATTGCAATGTGTTCCCTTACAGTCAAGGAGCTTGGTGATGATCAAAGGGTAAACAACAGGATTATAGTTTGGTAGCACAGAAAACAATGAAAGAAAACTTGTGCTGCTTTAGTGAACCGAATGATCTCTTCTCAGGGTTCTTATAGGTTAACATCACTGTGCAGGGCAGCTTATTTGAAACCAAGCATTCCAGGGAGAAAAAAAAAAAAAATGGAAAACATAGCTTTTCTTAATGCTACTGGGGAGGCTGATGCAGGTCTCCATATGGAACATTTGTAATTTTAAAGGGCATTTTGCCACTGCATTTTTTTTTCCTTTCCTATCTCAAAGACAGAACAATGACATTCCTATCATACACAGCAGAGTACTAGAGAGAAACTGTTTGCTGCATGACATTTCTGTTTAGTACTCAGAGCTCCTGCTGAGCTATGTGCAGACAGGCTCCTGGAAATAATACCCATTTACTTTCCATCCGCTAATACAGAGGAAAAAAAAAAACACCACCACCTTCTTCCTGTAAAAGGACTAATGACTTAGTACATCCCTCTGAGGTAGAATACGTCGTCCTTTAAACTAAGAGTCTTAATACCTCTATGGTTCAGGAATGAAGGTTAATGAAGGTGGAAATGACATCAAAGGAGAGAAACCAGCAGGGACTGGACTTCTAACATACAGTAGAGGAGGGACTTCTTCGAACTTGTGAAGAAGAATAAAACAAATTAAGAAGAGTTGTTTTTTAAGCTGAATATTGCAAAGGAGAGGTGACCACAGTGAATAATAATAATAAAACAATAATAGCAATAATAATTAAGAATAATAATATAGAAAGGCAGGAAATAGGAAATCAGGGAATATGAAAGTCAAGATGCAATGGAAAGTCTTCCTGTGAGGCTTAGCTGAGCAAAGCCACATCTAGCATCAACTTCCTGAGAGCATGAGATGGGAGGACAGATCATCACCTCTACATTTCTCCTCATCTTTGGACAGGTAAGTATTAGCTACACTCCTTTCTGAAAGCTGTGTGGCAAGGGAGACATGGCAAGAAAAAGGAAGAAGAGGAAACAAAGATAGGAAAGAGGAATAAGAAAAGAAGAACACAGGAGACAGCAAGACAGATAGACTATGTCAAGGGGAAAGATAGGGCTAACAGGAAGAAAGAAGCACATAGCAGCATATGGATGGGGAACAATATTCTTACAGTGACAGCAAGGGAGATGCACTAACAGTAGCATAACTGTGAATGAGATCTGAGTATGAGACTCACGCTGGCAGAGTGCCAGTTTGCCTTTTTACACATTACCAGTGAACCAAACTGCCTTCCCAAAACAGAATCAGGGCAAATCAAGTCATATTGCATTGTGTACACAAAATACAGAAACAACAGCAAAAGAGCCCCTACTGTTCTTGCCCAGTGGTAGATACATGATGAAAAATGACAAACCACATGAGCGATTTTTTTATCCTAAGTTTTACCAAGTTCTGGCTGACATTTATGCTTCTGTTTTTCCCCAAATGACATTTTAAAATCATCATTTTGTTCACATATCTGTACTGCTTTCCTGGGAAATCTAAGTTGCAAATATGTCTTTTGCATTAAACATTTTTGATGGGTTACCCAGTTGCCCAGGAAGACTGTGTGTTATATGTTATTATTCTATGACATCTCTAGGTAATCCTTCAGAAATCAGAGTAATTGCCTCTAATCTTCCCTTAGCTCTCATGCAGTGCTGTCTAAATGTTAAAGTTTATTAGTTTTCTTCAAATATGGAAAAAAAAAAAAAAAGAATTTGTGTTTGACAAAGCAAAAGGCTACAGAACCAGGAGTATTAAAGACAGATGGAAATTATAATAATTTGCCTTTGAAATGGAGAAAGAAGGATTATTGCTAGCCATTCAAGAAGATCAAACTTCATGATGGATCAATTTAATACATTAAAAAAAAAACACTTAATTGCTTTGATTTAAAGGTCTGATAAAAGATTGAGTATACATAAAATCACATTTATTTATTTATTTATTTAAATTAATATATTTTAAATGAATAGAGTATAGGAAATGTAGCTTGCTGTGGAACCATATACATATTATGTATAGCTCCCTCATGAATATAAAAATTACCTGGCATAGAAATAAGAGGATTATTGAAGAATGGTTCTTCAGGATGGCTCATTAGGTGATATGATATTTATTTATTTTTCCTTTTCCTTGTTAGGGTTTTATGACTTGCTACAATTCCCTACCATGACATTGAACTTCAACTGTTCAGAGGAACAGAAGCAACAAATCTAAAAGGTCTTCAGAAATCCAGGAAATACATCAGTGCTGTATCTGAAGAGTGGATACAGAGGTACCTCAAAAGGCAAAGGATTAAGTTATTCTTTATAACTCTATGTATGCTGGTTTGTAAGAGACATAAGAACAGCCATCCCTACTACCTAAATGTTAATACATGCTCAGGTATATTTTAGCCCATGCCAACCAGAACTGTTGTCTAGGGTAGATAGTCTGGAGACATGGTATATTATAGCATATCCTAGTAAGTAATTTGGTTGTTACCACCCCATTTGGGAAGTGAAGATAGTTTTGCTATGTATACGCATGTTACAACAATTCTGTAATCCTCAAAACCAGGGAATGGTCCTTAACCTCTTTAATTTATTAGGTTAGATATTTTCTGCATGTCTCATCCATTTTCCACTGGCTATACAGACAGTGACTTTGTGTTTAAGCTACTCTCCCCAGGTGAGAGTTTAATGATGAGCGGATGAGTATGGACCAAAGTGAAAAACAGGGTGGCAATAACGACATTCATTGCTAGTTCACCTTAGGAGGAGATACCAAAGGAACTGAATTTAAAAAATACACCTCACCCAACTGTGCTCTACTTAGAAAGCCGAGATAAGTGAGCTATATCTCACATCTCCTGGTATCACTACGCATGGTATATTGATCTCAGCTTGAAACAGGTCTGTTTGTTCTAAAGGCTGCTGCTCTCTCTTGAAACTTCTGTAAAAGCAAAACTCTGTAAGTGTACAATTTCAGTGTGTAAATACACTACAGAAATGAATTCAATCTAAAAACAGGTGAATCTAAGTACACAAAGCATAGCTTTGCAGGGCATTTAGAAAGAGCCATTGTAAATAATACATATTTGTGTTAGTCTAGGAACATACTCACATGTTCAAACTTTTCTCAGTTTAGGAATTCTAGATTGTTCCATAGATGAGACTTCAAGAGAATCATTCATATGCCTCCACATGGGTAGATTCAGTATTAGATGTTCTCTAATGCATCTCAACCATCATCCAGCTGCTATTACAGAGTGCAAATCATAGAATCCTAGAATGGCTTGAGTTGGAAGGGATGTTATAGATCATCATGGGCAGGGACACCTTCCACTAGACCAGCTTGCTCAAAGCCCCATCCAAACTGTTCTTGAACATCTCCAGGGATGGAACATCCACAACCTCTCTGGGCAACCTGTGTTAGTGCCTCACCACCCTCTGCATGAATTTCCTCCTAAAATCTAATCTAAATCTTCCTTCTTCTAGTTTTAAACCATCCCCTCTTGTCCTATCATTATCTGCCTGTGTAAAAAGTTGCTCTTCGTCTTTTTATATGCCCCCTTTAATTACTGAAAGCCCAGTTGGGAGGACTTGGATTTCCTAGATACACCTACCAAAAGTTACTATGGTGAATATGAATAGGGAAGAGAAACTAGCTCTGGAATACACTCCATTTATCTCTAGACATTCTAAAGTAGATGCCTGCAGCTAAAATACTCATCTAGTCTTTCTTGAAGTCAATAGAGAGAAGGAAGCACCTATGGCCTCTTAAGGCCATTTCCCATTATCTTTTATAGGGTAAAGTCAGCCGTGTCTAAGAAGGATCTCTTTTCTATTAATGAATATAAAAGGAGTCTGGACAATCAATTTATTTACAGTGTACTCACTGGAGATAATCTGGAGTGAGAAAAATCATTTTAATGCCTACAAGCTACTGAAATACTAGTCCTGCCCAGTCCTTCTATCCAACTCCAGTTTGTCCAGATAAACTTTAAGAACAATAGCTCTTTTTCAGGATGCTAAGCATGTTACTAGGAAAAAAAGGACATTTCCACATCAGGGAAAATATAAGAAAGAAAGAAAGAAAAAAAAATAGTCGAGATTTTCAACCTAACACTGAAGCTATTACATTTTTTTTTCTCTCAACAGTCTTTTCATCCTTCATGAAAAAATCTTGAAGATTCTTCCAAAAGCAGACTTTTTTTTCAGGTCTTCTCTAAAGCCAAAGAAGGCAACTTTTGCTGATCACTTAGGAGATATATAAGTGCATTAAACTACACCAATGTGTTTTTTCTAGAACTTCAAGCCTTTAGCCTATAGTAGTTATAGAGGGATCATCAGTCATTGATATCATTACAAACTAAACTATACATGCACTAAACTTGTGATTTTCATGTGTTGATGATTTATATGCCCATTTATCATTTTGGGTGCTTCTGTATGACAATTATTTTGTCCTTCCAATCTCTCCAACCCAATCAGAATCAGTCCTAAAATTTGAAATTAAAAGATATTTGTTACAATTGATGCAAGGGTGATGTTTACCTCCTTATAAATTACTCCCCCTTCTGCATCCAGCTCAGATAGAAAGCGTACCTTTACTGGCCCTGGCTACTTAGTTTAGTCTAATTTGTATCTACTTGGACCTTTAGACTTTGAAATTCCTACTCCTGCTATGATGTGAACCAGACTGAAGCAAGATGAACTCATTAAACCAGTGGCAACCATTATAGCTCTATATGCTCTATTATATGCCAAAATAGGATTAATAAGTACTACAATGACTTTTTCCTCACCCAGTTTTCCACTCCGTTAAAGAATCTGGAATTTGTGTTCCTATTCCATTTTCAATGTTAAAAACAAACAAACAAACAAACAAACAAACAAAAAACACAACTTATTTTGGTATCACCATTCCCCAAAAAACAGCAACAGATTTTTGTCTTTAATAAATGTGTAGACTGAACATGGACAAAAATATAAAATATTAGTTCTGAAACCTTTTGTACTCTATGGATCTTTGTAAACAATATGTAAAGCCAGATGTGTAGTTTGCAAATTGATTCCAAAAACATAAGGAACTGAACCAAAGTCCCAAATCCAAGGCCTCATCAAGCAAGTAAATCAAAGTGCTAATCTTCCAGATTAAAACCTTTGTATGTGGGGAGTTGCTGATCAAAAATATCAATCAGCTTGTGTGTGTGTGTTTGTACGTACATGCGAGACATGTATTTTATCACAGATATCTCAACAACCAAGAGAATAGACTTTTTGTCTGTATCTTCTCCCCATCCTGAGTTTATTTCAGTCTTCGACTTTAATTCTTCTCAACTTCTTCCCTTTCAGTAACATTTTGCACATCTTTGTCTGAGTAGGAGGAAGCTTGGACTTTGCTGTTTCTTTGAAAAAGATAAAGAACAATACCCATAGCTACCTTACACCAGGTTTATTGGTTTAACAATGTGCAAAATCACAAACCACAGTAATATGGGAGATCTTTGATATCATTCCCCAAGGCTGACGTTGCTTGAAGATAATTTTGCTGCATGTAGCCTTTGACATTTTGTCAGCTACATCTAGTTCATCCAGACAGAGAAGCCAAAGCTTGTAGATATAACTTTTATAGGCCATGACATTATTTCAGCTCATCTCTGTGTAGAGAAATGATATGGAGTCTATTACTGATGACAAAAAACAAACAAACAAACAAAAAACCTCAGAGCTAAAAAATGCAGCCACTCCCAAGACCAACAACAATTATACATCAGGCAGTGCCCTCCACAGATTTTTTTTTAAGAAGTTTATTTTTCTAATGTATAAACCAAATAAAGGAATTAATCAGGATACATGCATTCCATTTCTTATCTACACAAATATACTAGTTAAGTGCTACTGTGTCAACAGCAGAAAAGACTGAAGTCTACTTCTTACTTATATTTTATCACACCACTGAGCAGCTTTTAAAAGCCTCATTCTTGTTCCTCGTAGATGGAACTTGCTCAAACAACTTTTTCTGATGGGTGAAGTTCTTGAAATGCATCATTCATTGAAAGACATTATTTAAATAGTAACTTTTTGTATGCTTGTATGCTCCTACTGTTATCCAAAGAGATAAACTCCTGCCTTGCTGGTTCAGAGAAAAGGCCTGAAAATCTCTCTGCTAGCAACCTTATTCTTCAATAATTGCCACAGATATTCCAAAGCAATTTACTACTTGGTATGAGTAAAAGCATCAGAATTTGTCTCAGATTACTAGCTCCATTTACAAAGTATCTGTCTTCTAGAAAATGATCTTCAAAAACCTAAGAAGTCAAGCACTATTGTTAGGAGAAGAGAGAAGATAATTAAAATAATTGGTAGTTCCTTGGCGTCTGAAGTGTCAATGTAGGCAGTGAAAAAGGACAAGATGTTCACCTTCTGTTAATGTACTCCTGCACTGTGGTTTCATCGGTCTTTGCAAGAATTAATGTATCCTATAGATCTGTACATGCTGAACACTTTCTGGAGCTGGCACTAAGACTACTTATATGTTTTGAGCCTCAACTGAAAGAGATAGCTATTTCTATACAACCAATCTAGCATTTAGTGAGAGTTTCTAATTGCTGAGAAATTACTAGTGTACGTACAGATATATGTATCTTAAAATGCTTTAAGAATCCAGCTTTACAGCTCTGCTTATAAGCATATATAAATTGTATATGACTGAAAACAGTTATTAAAGATATGTATTTTGCTGTCCTTAAAAAAAAAAAAAAAAAAAAAAAGCTTTTGCCTTTTGAAGAACTTGTCTATCCCCATTCATTTGGGTGAGATAATTCCAGGTAATGGATATTTACTTTCTGTGAGAAATTAGAGATGTTGCTTTGCTTCAGGTGCAGATCAATAACAACTTCATGACTGCTATTAAATGACAGAAAGCAAGTCAATAGAATCATGATCTCACAAGCCAGTTAGACAAAAACTTAAATGCTCAGATGTCATAGTGCTTAAAGATATTGTTGTGTTTATTAAAAAGTAGGAATTTGAAAGGGAGGTAGTTAACTATGTAGGTTTTACTTGGGTCTCATCATTGTGGATTCTGATGATCTAAGTTTCTTCTTTTACTAATTCTTACTTGATAAACTTGAATTTCACATATCTGTTTATAGAGTTCCAATTATGATAGTACTTAATTGGTGTAAAAACGTGAAGATTCATGTCTTCAAGTCAATTTAAGTTTGAAACTTCTCTGTTCTAGTTTTTGTCTTAGTTTTAGAAACGATCAGATCATCCAGAAAAAAAAAATACTTGTTTTGGCAGTATTCTTATGATGGTATGGTGCATAAAGCTATTCTCTGTGATTATAAAGTGGTGTTCAGAATGTTCCAATATAGAGAGGACTTAGGTCTTCAAGTTCCAGAAATAGCAAGAACAGAAACTCTTTGCTCTGAATCAGCATCTGAGAACACTGGTCTTCCAAGCCTGGAGTTTTTCCTACTTTAAAGAAGCCAATGTTTTGATCTGGAAATGCTCAGTCAGACACACATTCCATTTTCACAGGAAAATTTATTTAGTTGGTGATCATCATACAGTGAATAGATAAAAAAGAATTTGAAAACTGAAAACTTACTTATAAAAAAGAAGCATTACCTTTTGGTCAGTTTATCTCTTTTTAATCTGGAGCAAAATGGATTCAGGGTACAAACAAAAAGTGATGGAATCTGCAATAAAAGAGCATTTTCTTCTATCTAACTAAAAAAACAATGGCCAGATTTACCACATATTCTTACAAACTTCAGGCTGAGAGCCCAGATATGGAAATTCTGCCAGCTGTGGAGGAGGTAAAATGACGTCGTATCTTCCAATGGGTCTTCAGGCAGTCAGTGAAAAGAGTTGAAGTGCTTGGTGCCTTGATAGGATGGCATGTCCAGAAAATGTGCTGATTGAGAATGATTCACAAGGAAAGATTCTTAGTTTTCCTATGGTCTTATAACCTGTGTGGTTATATATGTACGTAACCTTATAACTGTTTTGTAATGGAGAGTCACACGTGAAGAAGGAAGGGAATAGCTACAGATGAATAAAACTTCGTGAGAAAAAGACACCAAAGATACTCCATCACAGAGCTTAAAATCCACACAGGTTTGTGTCTGCAGTTCACCCCTCAAGTAACTGTTTGAAGTGAATTTTCGCACTGATTATTCTAATGACAGACTCTGTCTATATGACAATATATAATAAATTCAGCATGGCAAATAGTCAAGGAAGTGTGGATAGCGAAGTACAGAGGGAGATGACACTGGCATAAAGACATGAATTACTTGGTTACAAGGTGAAAGACAGGATGCCCCATCTCTGGAGGTGTTCAAAACCAGGTTAGATAAGGCCCTGGGCAACCTGATCTAGTGGGTGGTGTCCATGCCTACGGCAATGGGGTTGGAACTAGATAAGATCATTAAGGTCCCTTCCAACCTGAGCCATTCCATGATTCTATGATTCTATGATAAGATTTATGAAGAATGGTGGGTTTCATACAGTAACTGAAATAAGTATAAACCTCTTAGTTAACTTTGTGAGTAGTTTTTTGAATATTGTGAGAGAAAGTTTTAGGTTGAAAGAGAAGACAAGAAAGAAACTCATCAATGTTTTCTGCTTTGAAAACTGTCAGTGAAAGGGATTATGAGATTTATTCTAATTATAATTTTTGAAATGTAAAACAAATCCTTTTATTTATACTTCTTAATTCCCTTTTGGATAATTTAAAATTTTGGATGATTAGATTTAGCTGGATGACTGCAAGGGAAGATCTTGGACTAGAACACTTCTGAAAAATGCCAGAGTTTCTAAATTCAACATTCTGTCTTTTCTGTCCTTTACTACTGGTCTAATTGGTCAAGATAAATATTTTAAATTTGCAGTTTTACATATTGCAGAGGTTGATGTCTAAAAATAAACAGTTATCTTTTAATGGCTTAAAAGTGATGTTTTATTTCATGCCTTCATTACATCTAGCTTTTTTTTGTTTTTTGAATGCTGATTTGAAATTGTATTAGTGAGAATCCATATAGAAAACAAAAAACAAACCAAAAAATATAGATTAGTTCCTGAACAATAACACATACAGATACCTACCCAGACAAGTTTTACTTTATAATTTTCTAGATGACTGAATTAGTAGTCATTTGCATTATCTTGAAATCCAGAGAAAAAATATTCTTTTTAGTTCTTCTTTTCAGACTTCCTTTATCTATTCATATCAGTCAGTTAGACCTCAGACTGGAAAAGAACTCATGCAGCTGAAAAAGTTAATGACTGTGAAATGTTTTGCCAAATATTTATTCCAATAATCTTTTCCAATTCTCTTCTAACATTCAGTTGCTTTTGTATTTTTGCTGATGTATTTAGAGGTCATCTAATCTAACTTGTTGTTCCCTACATTAATTTTTCTCTTCAGTTACTTTGATTTCCAAAATCATCATGTCTCATTCTATACCAGAGGACTGTCTAAGGTAGGGCCACATGTCCATAATTAGGCAGTGCGCTGTGCAGGAAACATGGGCAGAGGACTTTCTGAGTGTGACATCACACCAACACAAAGATGAACTTGAGTATGGTGGTTCTGGGTATATGATAAGACATCCTTACGTAGGTAAGGGTAGACATACCCAGCAGCAATGCCAAACATGGCTCGGTGGGAATATTATCATCCACTGCCATATTTTGAGCACTGTCAGGAACAAAACTTTAGGACCCAAATGTTAGTTAGATAGTTATGTGCCATTTAAATTGAATGGTTTCAGAGGATCTACCAGCTAAAGGCAAGCCTGTCAAAATCAAAAGGATACTGTAAAATATGATGGTGTTACTCTTATGGGTCTAGTCAATGCAATTTAACTCATGAGTCGTATTATCCTTATCCACTGTGAAGCCTGCCCAATTTTGCTTGAGGTCCATCCTTCTAAAAGAACTTTCTTCTCTTTAAACATTTTAATCTACTTCTCTACTGGATCTCCCGAGACAGCCAGATAGCCGCCGTTGTCCTTGTTTTGCTTGACAGGATGCCTTTAGTTTCTTATGTCAAGCAAGTGCGATAGAAACAGCAGAATAAGGGTTACTAGCTTCTGTCCTTAAAACGTTTCTAAGTGGTAATCACCAGTCTCCATGAAAGCCATGAGTTCACTCAGCTGCCTCTCACAGGATATTTAAGATGGATGTAAAGCAATGACCATACTCCAGTTCTGGTGAAATCAATGTCTCTAAAACAGTGCTGGAAATGTACTTGTGTAAGCTTCTCCTGTAGTATCTGTCTTGTTCCTGCTGAGCTGTAAAGAAGCAATTTAGAAGACTTAGAAACAGTAGTGTTCATGGTAAGCCTGTGACTCATTCGCTGTTCAAGAGCCTCACTGAAAAACTGCTTTTATTTATTTATTTATTTTTATTCATTTGGACACACAAAAACAGGGTTGGAAGAGACTTCCTGGCTCACTAAGGTCAGTTCCCTGATGACACAGGTAATATGTTATGCAATCCAATTCATAAACCCTTCTGTCTCTCTGTCTTAAAGATAATAAGGTGTTTTAAGCTTGATTTTTGCCACCACTAATTTGTTGTACAAGAAAATGGGTAAGAAAATGTTCAGTCTGGTGACATGACACTCCAGTTGTCTGTCACCAGTGCTGAGTAGAGGAAAAGGATCACCTCCCTCAAAATCTTGGCAGGGCTCTTCCTCATGCCACCCAGGAGGCTGTTGGCCTTCTTTGCTCGAGGGCTTATTGCTGGCTTAAGGTCAGCTTATTGTCTACCAGCATCTGAAGGGCCATCTTTTCATGGCTTTTTCCAGTTAGTTTGTCCCCAGCATGTGTTGATGCATGGTTCATTGACATTTTATTCATGTATTTTTCTTCTTAAAGAACATTGATCCCTCTTTAATTTTTGCTGACATACTGTATTTACTGGGAAGAACTACACCATCTTTAATCCTTCACTATGTCACACTGAACAAGTTTTCACTCTTATATATCTATTTTAGAGAAATTAAGGAAATTTTTGAAGAATTTCCTGAAATTCGTCAAACTGTGCTTTTGCATTTATGTTCCAGTTGTTCTGAACTTTTTTACATACACAGAGGACACTAGAGAGCTTTCCAGATGAGACTGTAAGAAGAATCACTGTGGATGATACCAAAGATTCTGATTTATCTATCCAAGTATCTCATCTCAGCTGTACTTATACAGTGGTTTTATATGTGAGTGCAGTACTACCTGATTTCTGCTGGAAGCATACCACCAGCTTATTTTAAGGAGAGTAGAGAACAGTCTATAAATAGTCTTCTCTGATGAATTAATATGTGCATGTGTATATTTTATGATTTTTATTATTAACTGCATGTTTACAGTGAAAATCTCAGCCAAACCATCTAAAAAATAAGTTTTGTGGTGATGCACACTTTTGAACATTGTAGCATTACTTTCATCCCATTTGTATTGCTATAGCCTTTGTCTTCTCATCTAATTTTCTGGTTGTTGTTGTTTGTTTTCTGTTTGGCAGGCTGTCTTAATATTGACTTATCAGCAACATTCATTAGTGCTTTTTTATTTTTTTTTTGTGCCATGTGCCTTTCTGAAAATAATAAACTTGGCCCCAAGACACATCTTTACATTTCCTCTATTGCAATATTTTCTCTTTCAACAAAACTAGTAGTCATAAAGTCTTGACCATTTTTTTTCCCAAAATGTTTACATTTCATCACTTCATTTTATCTAACACTTTTTTACTGACATTATACCAGCCACCTTACAGAAATTCAAGTAATGAATAGAATGAATTTATTTTGATCAGAGAACTATTTATGTTACTAAAGAAAGCTACCAGGTAGCTGTGAAAAGTACCTTTGGTGAGACGTTACATTTTTAAAAAATTTTATTCCCTTTTTCTAGTTCTCTCTATATACTTAAAACTAAAAGGTCTTTAGCTGCCTACAGAACATCCCTGTTTTTAGATAGGGTATCTTTTTTTTTACTAAGAGGCCATTTTTACTGCTCTCACAACTCCATTTGCCAATTTCACCAAAATTCTGGGACGGAAACAGCTAGTCTGCATTCATTGGATGCATTGGTTTTATCTTAATCAAGCTGAAACAACGGCCTTAATAGACATAGTGTGAACAGTGTACTGTACAAGTTTTCTCTACTTTACCTTCAGGTGGTCCATAGGACTGCCTTATGTTAACAAGTAGAAGTTTTTCCTGGCATGTCCAGCTGTTTGTTAATCCGTTGAGAATATTCAGGTACAGTCTCACGTGCTCTGAATTTTATATTCCGAGTCTGCAAACTTTCAGGCTTTCAGTGTAGTCCAGACAGGCAAGTCTAGTACTGACATAGTCCTAAGGACAACCTTTTACAGAGAATTAAGATAGGTCCTCAAGTTTAATACTACTTCAAGTAGTTAAATTCCAATTCCATATCCGCTAATACATGGACGTCTCCATTTTCTCATATTTGTCAACATTATCTTTGCTGAAAAGTGAGAGGAAGGTATTTATTCAGCTTTTGGACCATATCTAGATTATCTTTAAGCACCGTCCCTTTTCAACTTTATAGCAACTTCACATCTTATTTCCTTGGGATTCTTTTGCTTCACATAAGAAGAAGACACTTTCGCTGCTTCTTTTGAATTCCTCTCATACTTCTGTGGAAAATTTGCCTTATATGTGTATTTAGAGATGCCAAGAAATTAGTTTATTTTTCTCTTTCTTTCTGTTCACTCTGTTAATTCCCTGCTTTTTGAGATGTTGGGTTGCCCTGATGGGCCCAAAGACCTTCTCTACACATCCTGAGACGCAGCTATACAATTATCAGACACTTTATCTAAGGCTGTTTTCTACAACTGTGTCTTCTTTATTGCCCCCTTTGTTTACTGGTAACAACTCTAAAATAATATGTCTTTGATTGGCCAAGCAACAGTCTTCTGGCTAAACTTTAAGAAACAGTAAGCTCTTACCGTTACTACGTATGTATCTTTTTCATTTTGTGTGTGGCAAGTCAAAGGTTCTCACTAAGACCCCTTGTGGTAGTGCTTATTTCTTGATTCCAAGTGTAATAGATAGCCAGCACTAAACTAATAGAATCTCTTTAACCACTCAAAAGTTGTTTCAACATTAAAAACTCTATTTTATGACCTATCTCCTTTTTTATCTCTATGCAGTCTATCATATCTTTGATTTGGCATATGATGCCATGACAATATTTTTTATTTCTACATTCTTAATCACCATGCCCTTAAGTACCAATGTTCTGTACCATGAAGGCTGTAGTGAGGCCACACCAGCAAAGAGCAGAGCAGAACTGGATAATCACTTCCCTCAATCACTCTAGAAATGCTGTAATTGGTGCACTGCATTGTACGGTAGGCCCTTTTGGCTGCCAGGGCACACTGCTGACTCACATTCAACTTGTTGACCAAAACCCCCAGATCCCTTTCTGTGAGGCTGCTGTCCAGCCTCTCATCCCACAGTCTGTACATAAGTCCAGGATTGACCCAACTCAGATACAGAATCTGGCACTTGTTCTTGTTAAATTTCATGTGTTTGATGCATGCCCAGACCTCTAATTTGTCAAGATTTCTCTGCAAGGCCTCTCCATCCTCTAGGGAGTCAATGCCTCCTCATAATTCAGTATCATTTAGTAATAAGCTTACTTAGCATGCATTCAAGTCCTGTGTCCAGATCATTTATAACAACTTCGAATAGATCTGGCCTATAATGGAGCTCTGTCAAGTCAAGGGAGTCACTAGGGACTAGCTGCCAGCCTGATGTAACCCCATTTACTATAACCGTTTGAGCTCAACTTGTCAGAAAATTGTTCACAATTGTTGTTGTATTATATATTTGTCTGGCTGTATGCTGAACATTTTGCCCAGAAGGATACTGTGAGAAACAGTACTGAGTAACCTGAAATATATATGAAGTAATTTTTATATATAAAAGTTACTAAAGCATTACAAAAAGTAAATCTTAACCTTCTAAATATTTACATTTCACTTCCACCCTCAGAATTTCCTATAAAACCAGAGAAATCTAAAGGAAAACTCACTCTTCCTTGATTGTGAGATAAAGAACACTTGTCTTAGTGTAAATTAATCTTTTCCCATGTATTTAAACATCTAAGTTGTTTCTTCTACTATTTAAATTCTGTAGGTAAATTTATGACTTCCTGTATTTCATCTGGTGTAAGTGGAGATTAATCACTATTTAAATTTAAAAGATATAACAGCAACTTCTGTTACTTATTAAGACATTATTATATTCTGAGATAATTAGCACAAGCTTTTTTGGGGAAATTACATAGTTCATTAGACTTAAAGTCACCTGCACTCTACACACACTGTGTGCTAGTGCAAATTATGTACACAAATTGCTCTGGAGACATGTTTGCCTTAAGCTACACCTGCTGGGGCTAACGTGGCTGGAAGAGGGCTGGTACCCACTTGAACTGCTGAGTCACAGCACATTACAACTGGAATTAGGATGCATCTGCATCTTGCAGTCTGCAGTGCTACACTTGCTGTTACCAGAAGTCCAGAGAGGATTGTCTGAAGCACTTAGCCTTAGAAGTAGAGAGAAAGAGACTTTTTTGGCTGGGGGAGAAGTAGTCAGGTAACACAGAGGTGGTGAAACAGTGGAAATTCAAATGACAGATTTGAGAAGTGTGAAAATACACATATCTATCAAAATGTAGTTGTCTAAAATAAAAGGATCAGGAAATCTAGAAGGGTCCCTGAAGGAATATAATAATCCAGGAACTTGCAGAAAGATGGGACAAACAAGATGAACTATTAATTAAATAAGATATTGGGTCAGACTCAGTTTCTGTAAGAATACTTATATTTGCTGGAATATGTGCAGCTGGTTGCTCATGGCACCCTTATGTGGTCTGCAGTATTTCAGGTTGAGTTATACAGCACTTACTTCTTCTCCATTGCTGCTGATGAGATTGATGACATTGGCTACATGAGGCTAAAGTATGTCCTGCACAAAGTGCATCACACTCTCCAAGAACTGCATAGCTGACATCTGCAGGCTCTACCTCACAGAAAGTTTTATAAAAGGGAGAAGACAACTGAAGTGATGTGTGAATGAAGCAAATTGTACCATCATAGGTCAAGAGTTGGATGTTGCCTCCCAAAAGAAGATGTAAGCAGGAATAAAATTACCATTTGGGGCCTTAATGATTTACATATGTTCTACATGTTTTTATAACTTCATCTTCTTCCCTGTGTGCATGTGTCACCCACAGGTTGTGACATCCTTCTTTGACAACAGCACCTGAATGCAGAACTGCCAATGAATGCTGAAGCATTAAAGAGCAAGAACACAAAACAAACAACCATTATTCCATTTCTGCTACTATACCAACTGTTTTCTGTTTGCTAGTGATGCTTGTCTGCCCTTTTCTGAATTGTTTTTAATTCATAGATCTGATTTAGAGCTGAATATTCATGATGGACTTGGATAAACGTAAGAAGATATTGGGAGACTGTGACTGAGGTAAGCTAAAACAGGTTCTCAGCTATAGTTCTTGTGCTCTCTTCTTACAGAAGTGCTCCTAAGTCAACCTGTTTTACCATGTTGCAAGAAGTAGTAACATTTTTTTAAAAAAGCTTTTTTTTTTTTGATGAGGCACGTTCTAAAGAATCACCTCATATTAATCAAAACCTTTTAAAGACCCATAAAAAATAAACCTTCCTTTTAAAAATGAAACTCAGAAGTAACACTTCATGTTAATTTTGCACTCTACTTTCAGTTGATTAGAGTCCGTTATAATTAGAATGAACTGAGAATTAACTGATGTCTTGAAATATTTTTTTCCTTTGATTAATAAAATCCTTCTTAGCAAGTAGAAATATTTAGGGATAAGACACATTATATTACATAGCACAACACAGTCTCAATCTTCACTTTAACTAGTCAAATGGCTGTAAGGAGTAATAATAAAAAAAAATGAAACATACATTTGAGAGAAATATTTTATGTGATGTAACTGAAAGTCAATTGAGGGCCACAGAAACTGCACAAGGAATTCCAATCTGGGCCATAAACAAACATGAACACTCCCTAGCACTCACAAAAATATATTACTCCAGAATGAGTAAATGAGAATTTTGTAATTCTAAATATTGAGATAAAAAAAGAATAAATAGTAATTAAGAAACTAGAAAAGTATTGAACATAGCTATTTCATGATTAGACACTGAATGGACAAATGGACATTTTCTGACTGGCATGTCTTGGAAAGCTGTCAGACTTGCCACCTGGCAGTGGTATTTTTCTTTCTTTTGTTTGTTGTTATTTTGTAGTCGATGGTTTGTTTTTTAATTAATGTTATGTTGTTCTTTTAATGCACCTCTTTTAGTAATGTATAATAAGATCTCATGAAGACATCTGGCACTTCATAGAATGACTGTATTATATGACATGCAAGGACTTTGATGTTTTTGAGATGATTTTTCTTAAAAGACAATAAACATTCACGTAATTTTTTGATACATCTTGCACTAACTTTTTATAACAAATGCTTAGCACTGAGTTGCTGTGGTTGGAATACATGTTATCACATTAACGTTAATTACTATGAGCCTTCTAAGGTGTTTATAAATTCAAATACTCACAGGCTAAAAGGACTTTGAAGAATAAACTGACTAACAGAGGCAACCTTAAAACACTAATACACTCCAGGAAAAACTCTTGTTTTCTTGCTGACATAAGGATTGCCACCAAAATCTGTTCCCACAAAAAGAACCCTGAGCCTCCATCTGTCCTGCCTCAACCAAAGGTGTCTGTTATCCTGCAGCTGTCACACTTCCAGTCTGGACTACCCATGTGCAAGAAAAGGCAGAATCAGATGCTGAGATTCACCTCCCTTAAATATATTCAGTGGTGGAAGACGGACACTTGGATAGGTGCCTCACAAGCACCTAAAAAGATTAGTAATGGTTGCTTGAACAAATAAACAAACCAAAAACCAAAATTTAAAAGAAAAAAAAAAAAAGAGAAAAAAGAGGAAAAAAGAGACCTCAGACTAAGTCAGACTAAGTGATGTTCCTCATATCCTATCTGCAATTAAAATTAGACATATGCATAAGATTTTTCAAGGTCTGTGTTTAAATTTCAAAAACAGAGATAAGTGTCAAAAATTTCTTTTAAAGCATATAAATGTTTAGAAATAAGTAAATGAGTGTATCCAAAACACTACATGTGGCAACCCGTTCCCACACATATACTTACAACACTCACACTTTTACCAAAAAAAAAAAAGTCACATGCATGAATATTTTTACTATCTTCTTGAACTATAAACTGAAGAATACAAAAACAGAGGAATTTTTATATACACATAGTCATATTTAAAATAAATACATTTTTAGGAAATAAACTCTACAGGTGGCCACATCTATCTCTGATGACAATCATATAGCTGTTATACTAACAGACAAATATATACTCATTTTTTAAATTGTTTGTTTCATGGAAAATAAAACTCACTTTTTGGATTCAAGCTACTGGCAAATATGCAGCCATGTGGAAATGTATTTATGCAATATATTTTGTTTTAAGTGTTTACCTGTTCTCTTTCTGAGACTGTAGGGAAATTAATACCTATGTCATTAATAATAATTAAGTATCTAGCATGGGATTCAGTCCCCAGACAATTGGCAAATAGTTCCAACATTAAAAATTATATAAATATATTTTTTAAATGCACATTATTAGGGTAGAAGATAACTCTGCTTAATGACCCTCCCCCTACCTTTTTTTTTTTTTTTTAACTTTGTATTATGCTTTGTGCTTTCTTACCTACTTGGAATGATACTTTTTGTTTCAGTATATGACTTAATTAATGTTTAAGAAATAAATCTTTGAGTTTTTCTCTGATCATGAAGTTGACACTGCTTCTATCAAATAGTTTAGTGGTAAAACTAAGTTTTGCAACTGCTTTGCTGATTTTTACAAATCTATGTGTTCTTTGGGGATGAGACGGGGGGTGGACAGAGAGAGATGTTCAAAACAGTAGGGATATATCTCCTATAAGTTGTTTATCAACTGGAAATTGATCCATTTACCTGGTGTGTACTTCATTTAAGTCACCTCATTGCATATGAGAAATTAGCAAAAGGTTAGCAGAGACAAAACAGGACTTACATGACATCCATGTCATTTTGCAGTAGCAGCTAGAGGCCAGGCATAATAAGACACAACTTCTAAAACCAATCTCTTAGATTCCTGCTATAACTGATGGAAGGATAATACTTCTGTTTTAGGGAGGGATGAATTGTCCTCCAGAAATGCCTTTTTCCATTTACCCTAGAGCAAAACTAATTAATCAGCTTGGGTCAGATATCAAACTTTTAGCAGACTAAAGTAAAGTAAAATGAGTCTAGTCCAAAGGCATTCTCAGTGCCTTTACAGACCTTTTCTAAGCTACACCAGATTTTAAATCACAACACCTGCTAAGTCGCCACAAAAAAAATCTGCACAGCCAATGCATGGTGATGTCTGAAGCTTTTAAAACCTTGAAATCCTTCAGCTTCAAGGTCACAGACATCCTAATACTGCCCAATTTCTTTATATAAAATTTCCACAAAATACAACAGGCCTTTTTTTTTTGTGTGCTACAGAGTGATAATGAAATATGATGAAGGAGATATTGATAAGTCATTCCAGCTGTAGCTGCTCCCTATTGAAATCTTACATAAAATGACAGCAGCTAAAAAACAACCAGTGTTCTACTTCCCTATATTGGTACTTAAATAATAGCAAGTTGAGCTGCAAAACATTCCATTGGCATTAAATGAGATGTGGTTTTGTCTTGACATGAATACAAATAATGCATCTTAAAACTAATAGCTTTGCCTGGATCTGTTTCAAGTCCTGAGGATGATTTTATACTCACATTTCTACAAAATTCATGTGATGAGAGGTCTCTGGGAACTGTTAATTTTAGCAGTAACTAATTAACAATCTCAGGCATGCACAAGTGGAAACCGTATTCCAAAACACATCTCCTTTTGTCTTTAAGTTAAAATGTTTGCCTTGGCATAGGGATTACTGCTCACCAACAATTAAGATTTTTGGAAGCATTCATAATTATTTGTTTTCTTGAAGTTATAGGAGAAAAATGACTGATAAAAATTGAAGTAATATTATGTTATTTTCAGGTAGCCTTTGATGATGAATTTTTTAAAACCTTGTGCTGGTTATTTGAATAGTCAGAACTGTGAGTGCGAATGACACAAGGTCTTCAGACTCATTCTTGGCTAGCAGAGGGCACTCCAGACCACCATTATAATTTTGGTGTTATCATGCTCACGGAGGAACAAAAAGCTTCCCTTATTTGTGAATCCCCAATATATTTCCCTGATGAAACTGGAATGGTTGGAATAGCCCAGGGGAGTTAAGGGACACTTTTACTTTCCTCAAAGTCAGCCCTGTATTCCACATAGAAACAAAGCTGATGGTCTGGTCTATTCTCATAGTAACTGTCTTTGTTCCTTAACATCATTTGTCTTCTGTACCTTCTCTGCTTCATTTTTCCTTTCCATCCAGTTTATGATTGTTTGCATTCTTCTCATTTTATCAAATTTTCCTTGTCTTCCAATATACTATTATACTACATTTTTCTCTATTTTTAT
Source organism: Anser anser (assembly GCF_964211835.1). NCBI lineage: Eukaryota > Metazoa > Chordata > Aves > Anseriformes > Anatidae > Anser > Anser anser. The sequence goes on along the minus strand of NC_139720.1, from coordinate 203,370,026 downwards.
ATAAAATCTTTTCCTAGCTTTTCTCCTTTAGATCAATTTTTCTTCATAGTACATTTATCCTTGAGTATCGGAAGTCATTATCCATCATTATTCAGAGAATGAGTAACAACAACTTCATTTACCCATATACTGGCATGTAACATCTGATCTCCGCATTACATTTATCTTTAATTTTTCTCCAAGGCTCTTGAGAAAAAAAAAAAAAAAAGGCATTATTGAAATAAATGTATACATATCTTATTAGCTTTATTCACATTAGCTGAATTCACACTTTCAGGTTTGCACAACATCCAGATAAGTAATAGGAATACTATTTTCTTGCTAGCTACTATGAACAAGATTTTGCAAGTAACTGTAACTCTATTGATAGTCATAATTAATTCTAGCATGAAGGACAATACCCAAAACCTGACGTTTCTTTCAAATCAAAGACTACCAGAACTGTTTGATTGGACATTTTCAAGGGGGGAGGAAAAGAAAACGCTTTTGGGTTCTTTTGTAGATAGTGAAAATGTCACATGCATAACAAATCTTACATGTTATTTTATTTATTATTGATTTTGAACACCCAAATGTCTTCTGAGAAATCACCATGAATCAGCAATGTGCCCTTGTGGCCAAGAAGACCAGCGGTATCCTGAGGTGCACTTGAAAGAGTGTTGCCAGGAGGTCAAGGGAGGTGATCCTCCCCCTCTACTCAGCCCTGGTGAGGCCACACCTGGAGGATTGTGTCCAGGTCTGGGCTCCCCAGTACAAGAGGGACGTAGAACTATTGGAGTGAGTTCAGAGGAGGGCTACGAAGATGATTAGAGGACTGGACCACCTGTCATACGAGCACAGGCTGAGAGAACTGGGCCAGTTTAGCCTGGAAAAGAGAAGACTAAGGGAAGACCTCATCAATATGTATAAATATATGAGGGGAGGGTGTCAAGAAGATGGAGCCGGTCTCTTTTCAGTTGTGCCCAGCAAGAGGATGAGAGGCAATGGGCACAAACTGAAGCACAGGAGGTTCCGGCTGAATACAGGAGGACATTTCTTTACTGTGAGGGTGACAGAGCACTGGAACAGGCTGCCCAGAGAGGTTGTGGAGTCTCCTTCTCTAGAGATAATCAAAACCCGCCTGGATGCCATCCTGTGCAATGTAGTCTAGGTGATCCTGCTCGGCCATTCTGTGGTTGGACTAGATGATCTTCAGAGGTCCCTTCCAACCTTGGCCATTCTGTGATCTGTGAAATCCTTAGGCATAAAGGACAGCTCCTTTTCTTGTAGAATTTGGACACTGAAGAGACACGTGAAGAAAAAAGTAAGGATTTCCTTTTAGGATATGCAAAATCTAGGCTTTATTTTAAGCACTACAACAGGCTTCCATATGAGTTTGAAGTGATGTGGGTAATTGTTCTGCAGATAGATGTGAGTTTCTCTCTTTGCATTTGAAGTTGTTTAAATATAGTCCTGTTTTAGGTTATTAGCATGACACTGAACTTGAATGAATGCACCCTTCCTCAGACCCCATCTACATGTAAAGCAGAATTGGTGAATTAACTATGTGGTACATATGGCCTGTGACTTCATTTGAAACAGTGAAATTATTAAGTAGGCAATATCATTTCCAGCTATTAAGGAAGTAAAGTCCAGCAATGCATTCGAATTAATACATGAAAATACATTTTCTCCTTATTAAAAGCATTTGAAACTCTGAAGGTTATTCAGAACACCCAATTTTAGTCTAACATTAGGTGATTAAGCTAATTGGCTAGTTTCCACATATAGACAATGGAGGGGATGATTTATAGTAGGATCCATAGATTTCCAATCCAAATGTTAAATGAACAGCGTAAATGCTACCTGCTGTATCCTCTATACCTGCTGGCTTGTACTGGTCTTGAAATTCTACTCAGAGGTCAATTTTTTATTTATCTATTTATTTTTCCCCAGAAGAAGATTTTCAATAAGGCAGGATGGAAATCTCAATTTTATCAAGGCTAAGAACATATACGAACTGCAGTAATTTCAGATTTGATGAACCTGTATGCCAAACACAGAGGATGAGATGTCATTGCCCTGAGTGAAACCCATTACCAAAGTCCCAAGACTCAACACATCTGACATGGTCTCCAAAATCAAAAGATAACACCTTGCACATCTGAAAAATGCTTGTTGATTCAAGAAATGGGGGACCCTGGCAGATAAAACTCCCATATATTTAAAATCCAACAACTTTTCTCTCTCTTTTAATGTCTCAGTATCTCTGCAAAATAAACAGCCAGCCCAAGTGTTTCAGTTCAGAACAAACACATTTCATTTCCCTTACAATGATACATCATGCTTGAATAAAGCACTTCTGGTATTTTTAACCTAGTGACTCTACTTTGTTTTTTTCAGCCTACTTGAAGCTTCTCTGTGTTGTTAGTTCCTTGGCATATCAGCAATTCAGCTGCCATAACAAAATGCACAATTTTAAAGGGCTTGTTTTTAGATTAGTGTCATCATGAGATATTCATTTGTAAATTGCTTATTTATCATCTGACATAGATTTCCGTGATAAATCTCCATTACTTTACTTATTGTTCATACAGGACAGTGGAGTCATCAGGAAGATGATGCACATAAGCACAAAATCAAGGGAAAAATGTAAAAAGTGAGAAAAAGTATACATGACAAGTATATGCGCAAGGACCCAAGAATAGAACTGATAGGAGGATTACAAAATGGAAAAAAATCACTCTTAGAATGGTTAAAGCAAATGATCTGTTTATTCCAATAAAACTTGTCCACAAACTTGTCCTAGGATGCACAGTCTGAGCCCTTTCTGAATGTGGAATTTCTCTTGTCTCCTGAACTTTCTCTTGTCTTGTGAACTTTAAAATATCACAACTTCCCAAAGAGAAGACAAGTTGAATAATTCCACAACATGTTCCAATACCTCCAAAATTTTGCTGCAGCATGAAAAGCTTAATTTCATATTTTATAATTCTATTTCAAATGATTTTTTTATTATTTATTGATTTTTATTTTTAAGAAAATACTGTGATTGTAGTGGTAAGATATTTCAAACACAAGTTTCTTTCTGAAAATGTAAACATGGAACTCTGCAACTTATTAAATATCTTTCAACGTTTTTAAAGGAGGTTGGAAGTAGGAAAAAGAAGTCAAAACCCAACAAAACAAAACTGTCATTCTTACAATCACTTTTTAATTTCACCATAATGGATTTTGCCTGTGTTATTTTTTTCATTCTAAAAGGTCCTAATCTGTTACTGAAAGTGACTCTCCAAGGTCATTTCATGCAAATCTCTTAGGACTGTTAAAGGAGACTGGGTAAACTTTTTTTGTGTGTGTGTGTGTGTGGTTTTTTTATGTACTTCATATACTTTAAATGATTTTTGAACATTTTAGCAGATTGAGTATGGGGAGATCCAAGTACTTTCTTTGGAGTATGATTCAGAAATACTGCTTCACTTCCTGACTGTATGTTGTTAAATCACATGGGTCCTTCTATAATGATTTTAATTAGTGAGATGAAAGATTCTTATACACAGAAAACAGATTTTCCTTTGAATGATTTACAGTAATATTCAGAAAATTGATGTTTTTAATAGAAGCATGAATCCTTGCATAAAAAAAAAAAAATGAACTTATTGATTTTAGTGAACTTCTATGAACTTCTTGAAGTGCTGCAGAATCTTTTAGGTTTCCAAAACATAGGTTGAAAACTATTCACATTGATCACTGTATCACTATACCTACAGCATGCTGATGCTATGAAGGAGTGTAAACAACACCTGCAGACAGGAATTTAATAACTCAGTTGCACTTATGAATCTATTATATTGGAATATATAATGGTTCCATCCTTTCTTTTCCCACTATAGTTTAAATGTGTTCCAGATCCACATACTTGATGAATTTCACAGCAGAAATAGAGTAGTAGGTCTTTTGACTATGGAAGAGATTATGAAAATCTCCATCCTTCTTATTAGCTTTGTGAAATGTTAAATTTTCACCCTGTAAAGATAGGGATTGGCATAAAATCTGCACAACCTTGTACAATGCTGAAGATATGCAATAATCTCTCTGTTAGTATTTCTGAGCATAAAGTCATCTGGAGACAAAACAGTGAAAAAAAACACTGTCCACCTGCTGAAAAAAGCCTGGTAATGAACAATGTGAATAAGGTGAGTATGTTCAAAAATAGTAACTTAAATTATGTTCAACACTGACAGAGCCATCTAAGTTCAATATTTTTTTAGAATATTAAAATTGAACTGTGAAGTAATGAATGACAAATTCTTCTTACAGAGTCAGTAATAATCTGGCACAGGATTGTAGTGCATAGCAATTGATAAATCTCTCCGACCTTGCACTTGGAGAGTGTGTCATGTAAGAAAGACATGCTGAATGGTGTAAAATCTGTGACTATTTCATAAACAGGAAATTTTCATTTCAGAAAACTGGTTTTAGGTAAAGTGCAAGGCAAATATAAAATAAATAAATAAATAAATAAATAAATAATAAAGGTTTGTATTTATTTACAAAGCATTTGGTTTTAGATAAAAAGAATTCAAGCCTCCAGAGAAATTTCCTTAATTAGTGTTAAGCAAAGCACAGAACTTGCTTCAAATGCAGAAGAAAATCTTTTATTAAGATACTGATTTCAATTCAATTGATTTTTTCAATAACCATGTCCACTAGGATAGAAAATTTAATTCAGAAAACCGTTTACTATATCTTAATTAAATACTGAAGAATGTTGGAACATCTTTTCTGAGATCTAATAACAAGATAGCCAATTAAGATGTTAATTCTGAAATAACAGACAAATTGTGCCCCGTGATTTGTACAGCGGCTCTGAGTTTTGCAATTGTTTATGCGAAGAGTGGCTGAGAACAGTCTCTCATTTAAGTGACTGATTCATTTGTTTGAACCTGAATGCTCAAATTTTCCATGTCTCTTTAAGCAAGTAAAAGAGGATTCACCTGCAAAAGGCTCAGACAGAGACAGAGATTAAACGGACTGAAATAATTTAACACCTGAAACCAATAGATGGGACTTTATTAGAAGCAGTGAGTAGCATCTATTATTAATATTAGTTTAGAACTCAGAATTCTCAGACACAAACAAGGCATGGGGTGTTAATTCCTCTACAGGACACATGCCACATAAAATCCTCAGACATAAAATCAGACACAAAAGAAACAAACAAACAAACAAACAAACAAACAAAACACCACATCATTTAAATACTCAAAGATAGGGAAATATAAATAAATAATATCATGAGATAACATGATAGTTGATGGTCTTGGTATATTAAGTTTTGTCATATTTTTCGAAGGAGCAGAGAGGAAGACATCCAGAGATTTCAAAGAGAATAAGATATTTTGTGGATGTTGATAGGAAGCATGTCCCAGCTATAATGGACTACCATGGAAAAAAGTGCTTCGCAGGAGTTACTTCTCTCCCGAAAATACTCATTGACAGAAGCTTAATTCATAAACATTACTTATTACTATGCCTCATGGTTTGGCACAGGATAAGCTTAGCAGTCCATACGAAATGAATTCCTCTCTGCAGTGAAAAAAATCAATAATAACAACCAAAAAAAAAAAAACACCACAAAACCTAGACACAACCAAACCAACAAAATAAAGAAACAAACAGCACCAAAAACTAACAAAGAAAATAAATGTTTATTGATATTGCTTACAGCTGCTATGTCTCATGTAAGAGTCCATTTAAACTAAAATAGTGATGAGAACTACATCCCTAATGTGATACAACCATAATGAAATGAATCATATCACAAGAAATGAAGGTAATTCCCACAGAACAGAACAAAACAAAAGAAGCGAACAAACAAACAACAACAACAACAAAAAACATATATAAACACAAATTTTTCTAGCTGAATGTTTTTTAACTGTCATACAAAAATAATCTAATTTGTATAACTTTAGGGAGCTTTTTGAATACTGGCAGGTTTTTTTATTTTTTTTTATTTTTTTTTTATTTTTGAAGTACTTTGAAAGAGCACAGGTTATTAGAGCTGGGAAATTTTATAAAAGTTAATTTCTATAAAAATGATTTTGTTTTTCCTAAAGTGCATATTATCAAGGAAAATTGTTAACAAAGTTTCAACAATTTTTTGTGTACCAATTTAATGAGTGAATGCTAATCAGTAATTTATTTATTTATTTATTTTTAAGTGATTTGTTTTGAACACTTCAGATGAAGTTTCCTTGTTCTTGACCACTGATACAGATTGTACAAACAAAATAGCCATGAGATACCTTGGATTACTTTAATAAGGTTCATTTCCAAATAGAGCCATTCAAAGAATATCCTTGTGGGTAATCTAGAAGAGTCTGGAACAAACCTTAAAAGGTCACTCACTTGCTTCTGTTATTGAGTACCCAGTTGCTATAAACATATGAACTGTTAGAGACTGTGCATTCTGCTTTAAGAGCCCTGTGGGAGAGGGTCACCACTAAAGATGATGCATATAAGCAACATAAAGCAACCTTAGAAACTATTTTGTGGTTTCATGCATCCAGATTCGCTCTTTCTCTCAGAACTTCCAGCCATCTAACACACCAGAAATGCCAGGATGTGACATCCCCTGACAAAATCAGAATGGGGATGAAATCAAGGTACAAAATCAAATTTCTTTCTTGAAATTTCTCCCCTGACATGCACATACGGTAACTGATTCAAATATTTGAAATTTATATTCCCCAGGTTAGTCCTGGCTATGAATTCCCAAACCTGGAAGGATTTGGGGGCACTCAGGTCCTTACAGTTGGTAGGGAAACTATTTGGTCTATATTTAGTTATTATTAAGCTGCTAAACAGTAATTGATATTTAACTTGAAGCTCCTTTTCAAGTTAAAAGGCAGTAAACAATGCCAGAACCATCCACTGAGTACAGAGGGAAGGTGTAGGAGCGTGCAGGAACGTGAATTTGCTATAGTGTTTCTGGAAAGGATTCAAGGTAAAGAATTCTTCCTGATGTTCAGACAGAACCTCCTGTGTTCCAGTTTGTGCCCATTGCCTCTTATCCTGTCACTGGGCACCACTGAACAGAGCCTGGCTCTGGCCTCTTTGCACCCTCCCTTCAGGTATTTAAACATATTCATAAGTTCTCTCTAAGCCTCCTCTTCTTCAGGCGGAACAGTCTCAACTCTCTCAGCTTCTCCTCACGGGAGATGTGCTCCAGTCCCTTAACCATAATCTTGGTGGCCATCCCTTGGACTGTTTCTAGTACATCCAGGTCTGTTATGTACTGGGGGACCCAGAACTGGTCACAGCACTCCAGATGCAGCCTCACCAATGCTGAGTAGAGGGGCAGGATCACCTCTCCTGACCTGCTGATGATACTTTGCCTCGTGCAGCCAAGAATACCATTAGCCTTCTTAGCATCAAGGGCACATTGCTGGCTCATGTCCAACTTGGACTCCTAGGTCTTTTTTGGCAGAGCTGTTTTCCAACTGGGTTGCTCCCAGCATGTCCTTGTGCCTGGAGTTGTTTCTTCCCAGGTGCAGGACTCTGCACTTCTCCTTGCTGAACTTTATGAGATTTTTTTGTCAGCCCACCTCTACAGCCTGTCAAGGTCCCTCTGGATGACTGCACAGATCTCTGGTGAGTCAGCCATTCCTCCCAGCTTCAATTCATTCGCAAATTTACTGAGGGTGCACTCAACCCCATTGTCCAGATCGTTAATGAAGATGTTAAACAGGACTGGACTCACTATTGACACCTGCACTACTCCACTCTTTACTTGCCTACAACTAGACTTTGCACTATTGACCACTACCCTCTGGGCCTGTCTGTTCAGCCAGTTTTCAGTCCCCCCACACTGTCTGCTCATCCACAGAATCATAGAATCATAGAAATCATCAGAATCACAGAATCATAGAATGGTTTGGGTTGAAAGGGACCTTAAAAATCTAATTTCTAAATTAAAATGTCTAAATTAAAAATTTCTAAATTAAAATTTCTAAATTCTAAAAATCTAATCCCTGCCATGGGCAGGGACACCTCCCAGTAGACCAGGTTCCTCCATTCTTCACTAGCTTCTTTATGAGGATCTTATGAGGGATAATGGCAATGGCCTTACCAAAGTCTAGGAAGACAATATCCGCTGCTCCATTAGGCTGATGATTTCATTATAGAGGCTTCTCAGGTTTGTCAGGCATGACTTCTGCTTGATGAATCTATGCTGACTTCTGATAATTTTATTCTCTTTCATGTGTCTGGAAATGGTTTCCAGGATCTATGATTAGCTGTTCCATCACCTTCCCAGAGACTGAAGTGAGGCTGACTGTCCTGGGTCTTCCTTCTTGCACTTTTTGAAGATACAAGTGACATACACTTCTTCTAGTTGCCACAAATGGACAAAGATTATAGAGTGGCCTCACAATCACATCTGCCAGATTCCTCAGCACTCTTGTGTGCATCCCATCAGGGCCCATGGACTTGTGAATGTCCAGTTTGCTCGAGTATTCCCTGACCTGATCCTCTTCTAGAATGGGTGCATCTTCCTTACTCCAGCCAATCTGTCTGGCCTCTGGGGCCTGGCATTCCCGAAGGACAGTCTTTCTGGTAAAGATTGAGGCAAAGAAGGTATTCAGTACCGCAGCCCTTGAACTGTCTTGGGTAACCAGGTCTCCCCTTTCCTTCAGGAGAGGGCCTTCCTTTTGTCACTGAAGTTCTTGCAGAAGGCCTTCTTGTTGCCCTTGATTTCCTTGGCCAGATTCAATTCTACCTGGGCTTTGGCTTTACTAACCTGATCCCTGGCTAGGAAAGCTAAAACCCTGATAGAATTGTTCATTAAAGAATTATCTTTCTTGAACATGAATAAGTTCCTACACTTGAGTAGACTCCCTTTGTAGACCCCTCATTTCTGAAGAGCAGGTGTCTTTTAAACCTGTACCTGAGGAAGTACTTCACATCTGTCCACCCACCTGAAGATCAACAGCACCTCTGTTTTCCCAGGAAGCCCGTGTGCCTTTTAATAGAGTAGCAGGATCAAGGGGAATGCTAGTAAAGGGTTGTCTTCCCTATTTCTCAGCACATAATATATGTCAGGATGTATTCACCCCAAACCCCCCTTTGCTGGCAACAGAAGAAAACAATTCACCTTACCTAAGATCAGATTCACCCTGTGTATATGTCGGTGTCTTTCCATTGATTTAAGTGAGCTCAGGCCAGTTCAGCTCTGACCATATGTGAGATCAATATTGCTCCTCTCAATCAGTGCTATAAAATGTTCAGATATAAAATTGTTTGAATTAGAGTGAAATTATGATGTAAAACCATTACAGAGATAGGTCTTTTTCTTTGATATGCATGACTCAAGGGTGAGAAAATTCCCATCTCAGAAAGGGTCAAACAACTTTCTCTGGGAAACATCCTGAGCTCAAGATAAGCTTCCCTCTTTGAGAAAATTAATGTTCAATATAGCCTGTTATAAGAAAGCCTTAGAAAAAAGCAACTGTTTCCCAGGCTGCGATAATTTTCCTGATCCTGAGAGGATTCCCAAGAACTTCAGAAGAGAGCACAGAAAAGTGGTGTTTTCACTGGTGAGTCAGAAACACCTTGACTGCATTCCTGTGGGTACAACTTTCTACACTTCCCAACTGAATTATTGTAGCTGAACATAACAGAGGATCTGTGCTATCTGCTGCTGTTTGTTATTGCTGTTGTTCCCAGGGTGCTTCTTTAGCCCTATTGTTTTCAATTGGGAAAGAGGAGTTAATGTTTTGTGGAGTATGAATCACTTAGTCTTCTAGCTACAAGAGCACAACCAGAATGAAATAGAAAACTGCCATGGAGCTTCTGGTGGCCAGTAACTGAAACTGGCACATTAAGTTCAATGTACTGTGGAATAACAGGGGGAGATTATTAGAAAACACTAATTACCTTTACCCAAGACCTTGTACTAGGAGATCCCCCATGACAAGGACTTATGGAGGAGAAAGAAGTAATTAGATTCCTGACAGACCAAATGCTGCATAAGTAATTAAGCTATTTTCTTATTATTGCTACATAATATCAGTTATATATCTTATGGAATAAAGAAATAAACAAAAACAAACAAACAAAAAAGATAAATCTTCCTAAAATTTTCAGCTAAGAGATGACAGCTTCAGAAGCAACTGTCTTAGATTTTTTTTTTCTTTTGGAAAACAAACAAACAAACAACAATAATAATAATAATAATAAAAACACCCACACACACAGTGTATTCAGTAATATCCATCTACTTGGCATTTCAAGTAATTAGCTACTTACAAGAACAGATGAACTTCCTGCAGTTAGCCTTTTTGTTTCTGGGCATTCACTTCTATACAGGGGTTTCTAGATGCTTATATAAATATCTGTGGCCAGAGCAAGGCATTAAACAACACTTTTTAGTATATTTCTTCTAGTTAATCCCCCCCAAATTTCTGTTACCTGTATAGCTAACATTAAGCCTTGTGGTTTATAGCAGTCATCCTCCTCTAGATATTGATGATAAAAGAATATATTAAAATATTATTTCCATTAGGTTAGAAATGCTCAGATAAAATCAGGTTTTGGGTGGTTAGCCCTGCACATTTTGTTACTCAGAAAAAATTTAATGAAGCACATATTTGGCTATGAAAAGCAAATTGATTTAGCCAAACCCAGAAATGTTTGAACCCATGCAGAGTTTGGAATATGATTAAAAAAAGAAAATTATTTAGCTTTGTTTTAACTGCTACAATAGAAGAAATAGTTTTAATTTTGGCTTCCACTGGTAGAATCATCTAAGCCAATCATGTTTTAAAAGTGTCGACATTGGAGATTAACACTGATTTGTGCATATCAACAATTATAGACAATTAATGTTTAACAGCGTACTAGTTAAAATGTATTAAATCACTGTTTTATAACTGCATTTTCCAAGATAGAGATGACTTTTTCATAATGATTCAGTTAGTCTCCACTTCATTCATTGGTACAACTCAACATGAATAAAGGTTGAAGGATACATCCCCTGAGTAAGTATAGATTTTATTTTATTATCTTTGCCTTCCTAGTTAAAATACTGTTCATTAAATCCATTCTGTTATTACATTGTTTGTAATTAATAAGAAAAAGATCAATGTAGTTCAGCTTGGATCTTATTCCTTGAAACGGTACATGGCTCTTTTATCTGCTCTTCCTGAAAGCAGTATCTTGCCAAGATTTACAACGTCTTTTCAAGGCTGTAGTGAACTGAATTCTACCAGAATGAGGTTTAGGGAGTTTTGGTATTTCATCCATGTTATCAGTTACCTTCAGCCTTAACCTCTGGAGACACAATGGCTTTACTAAAAACTATAATTTCAGCCATAGTGAGGGGGAAATTCATTGCTGTGTGTGATACTTTGTCATTTTAATAGAGCGATAGAAAAATGAATTACATCACAAGTTTACAAATCAGAAGTTTTCATTACTTCTAGTAAGATTCTTCCATAATCATTCAGCAGTGTTAATGAGATAGATTCCTCTGTATAAATCTCTGTTGCATGGATAACATCTTAATGTTCAGGTCTTTGGGGTGTTCTAAGTAATCTTAAATCATCTCAGATGTAGAGTTAGAGAAAGCCTTTCTCTGCTTTTCTGATTCCTGTTTTACTCTTCTAAACAAAAAATGGGATATATGTAACAATAACTGTGAAGCTGAAACAATTAAATGAATATGCTTCTGTCAACCCAGTACTTCTGCTCCTTTGTCTGCTATGCTTTCCTCCTATTTACCTACAGAAAGAATTTCTGGGGGACACAGAAACAAAGACTTGAACAGAATGGGTGGCAGATTTGCTGGGAGAACAGAATGTTCCTGGGCCATGTGATTTGGAAGAGATGCACTTCATCAGGAGGTGATACTATGGAGCCACCAACCACTGGGTCTTCCCTTCTCATAAACACCTTCTCTGTGTCCAGGCACGTGCACGTGGTTTGTGTGTGTGTAATGAATAACTCTTTCTGGGTGCAGATTCTGGGTTCATGTAGATACATCAGAAAAGAAAGAACGAAAGAATGAATGAAAGCTTAAAAAATAACATACCTACAGAAAATAGAGAAAGGTAATATAAATGAAATCAATTTTAAAACCTGATTAATACCTCTCAGCAAACTTATGTTTGTCACAACGGTAATTTTAGAGGAGCAGAAACACCTTTTTTTTTTTGAACAAATATGCACCACACATTTAATGGAGAGCATTTTAGGCTTACTTAACTTCATTATCAGAAAATCTATAGCTGTTGTAAAGATCAGAAAATCTCAAGGACAAGAATAGCTTTCATCATGTTCTGAATATCTTTAAATCTTTCCAGGAATATATACTGGAACACATTTTTAGTGTTACTTTTAATGTTTTAAATAATTACTTATTATCAAATATCAAATTACTAAATGTTGAAATAACCACACTGGAATTTAAGTTCTGAATTTCTTTTCATCTTTTGATTTTCTATTTTTGAGAAGAAAGCATCTCATTGTTTCTCAAGCTTAAACAGAAAATGTTTCCATTGTTTCAAGATTATGTTTAATTTCTTATCTTAGACTTGAAGGAGTCTTTTTCATCTCAAAATGGACTCACCTACTCACCCCAGAAAACTCGCAGTGAGCATTGCCCATCGTTCCTAGGAGACATATTTGAAAAGAACAGTCTTAAATGAACCACCCTTAGACTTTTCTCAGTCTAAGTTTTAATATGCTGTTGGCTACAGCAGAGACTTAAAGTCATAGATAAAATCAGAAGCATACACTTCTCGTGAGAGAGTGAAGTGCACCCACAAATGGACAAAATTTTCCAACAAAGCCAGTGACTAGATTTCACATAAGACTGCAAGAATAGGTCTGTTGGCAATATAGAGTTGTCTGAGATCACATCATCTTTTTTTTTTTTTCAGCCTGAGGATGTCACCTCATGAATTTGTCCTTTAGCAGTAAGAATAAACCTTTTATACTGCTTCAGAATTCTTTGCCTCTTTTTCTCTGTTTCCCTTCATCTCATTTCCATTGAGACAATAGAAGTCTCATGTTATTCCAAAGTGTGAAACAGTTTAAAAATTAAGTTAGAGATTAGGAAGAGTGTAAAGAGCAGCTGAGCATGGGAAACAGTTGCCTGAGGAATCTATGGGATTTTCATCTTTGAAAGATTGTAATTAGATCTATCTAAAGATGGAACAAGCATGAATCATGTAGAATAATCCTGCACTGCAGAAGTGGAATGACATCCTGAGGTCCCAGCCAGTGCCATTTCCTACAGTCTCATGGCACAACTCCACTCAAGTGTACAGCTGCAAAAGCTATCTTCTCTTGCTTTTAAACACCAGTCTTAGATAAGAAATATCAGATCCTCCAGGAAATAAATCATTTAATTAGACACGTTCTTGCAATGCAATATTTGACTTGTCATGTCATAAGAAGGACATATTCACTACCAGTGCCAACCAATTCTTTGTTTCCTATTGAGCAAGACTGCCTACTGAGCTCACTGAAGTAGTGACACTTTATGGCACGTGTGAATAACCAAAAGAACTTAGGGCCTTGTAGTGTGAAGGGTGTGAAGGGCAACACAGGTGCATAGTAAAAGAGAGTCTCCACCCCCAGCTGCTCAAAGTTGAAAGAAGCCATAAAAGACAAAGTTACTGAGGAAATCCAAGGACACAGAAATGCAATGATACGTGCAAAACCACTAATAAGGACAGTGACAGTGCTAGGATTAAAACTTTTATCTCTGAGGTCTAAACTCCGTATTCATGACATACCCCTGTCTGAACTTCCATTTTACTCACACCACAGCATTGCACAAGGGCTTTCATTACTGAGACATTACTTTTGATTTAGAAGATTCCTAAACTGCAGATTAGTCAAATATTTAACAATGCACTGGAAAAACTTTGCTCCATCCTAGACTGTTGTCACTTCTTGCCAGTCATTTGCCATTCACCACTTCCAGAAACAATAGATAGGTTTGGTGGACCTTTGATCTGACCTCATACAGCTACGTTTACTGATCACATATATATTGTCTCCATTCAATCCTCAAGCCTTGACTTGTGGAGTTCTTACTTTCATCTTTTGTGATTCATAACATAGAAAGAAAATGATCCTCCTTTCAGTTATTACACAAACATCCTTGGACAGCCACTGTACTTCTTCCATCTGCTGCAGGACACACCTGGAGGTATCTGTTGTTCATAATGAGGGCCACTGAGCTACAGGACTGCCAGGTAGAGGAAAACCACAAAGCTTTCTTTCAAAGCTAAGTCATTCTTTAACCTCTAGTCTGCATTACCACTGACTAAGGCCACAGTTTGAATAAAGAAGGTAAGACAGCTTTTCACTTCTCATGTGCTTTTTTTTGTTTGTTTGTTTTGTTTTGTTTTGTTTTTTCAGCTCTAGAAAAGCAAACCTTTTTTTCACTTTGGGTGGTAATGAAGAGTCTGACTTAATGCTGCTAATTACAGAGCATGTGTATACTAGGTATAATGTGATAGCTGCTTTTCTACACTACACATGGGTACCTGAATGAGAGAACTCAATGAGATAAACGAACAGGCAGCAGAGGGTTGCATCAGATGCAACAGTATTAAGGTGAGGCTGTAGCAGGCTCCCATCCACCATGGACTGAAAAAAAAAAAAAAAAAAAAAAAAGGAGCAGATTCCTGGAAGATGTTGGGTTTGCATGATTGTGTGCTGAAAATATATTTTTTTACCCACATATTTTATCCCCATGGAAGAGATCTGAACACTTATACTATGTTTAGCTTCTACATTTTCTGTCAAGGACTACACTGTTAGAATTATTCCAGATAAAAGAATTTTGGCAGATTTATTTTTTCCCTGAAGCAGCAGAAATAACCAAAAATGAATTTAGAGAATATTTCAGGCCTGCAAAATTTCATTTCTTCATTTATTTTACAATAACTACTCAATTTCTCAAGTTTGGACTTGTACAAACACAGAAAAAGGCATGTTAACTACAGCATTCACCCACACCACCCAGAGCACTTTCAGAAGGCAAATTATTACATCCTCTGCAGTGAGATCTTTCTTCATCCAAAAGACACTTTTGCAAGTCCCACAGAAGATCTCTCTTTGAATTATTGAAGAGCTCATTTCCTTCAGATCATCTATCTTGCTTTAATTTTCCTTCAGCAATAGTATCCCTTTTTGGTTCCTAACCAAGTTTTCTTCATATATTGCTGAGTTTCCTATCAGTCAAATGACTTTTTGGACTTCCTGGAACTAATGGTCCTCCACATTTTATTCTCCCTTCTTATCCTTATCTCTACTACTAACCTTATACTTAGCTCTTTTTGCTGCAAGATCTGTGAGCCTCAGAATCGATAACAATTTCCTCCAATCCACCTTTACAGGAGCTTAACAGGTATGTTTTTTAGCAGAGAGATGATCTTCAAGAGGTGATTTGCAAAGGTTAAAGCATACATGCGCTGTTCTGAGAAGAACAGATGCTGATTCCTAGCACAGTTTCTTAATACTTGATTCGTCCTTTCTATAACTATGATAATTATCACCAAGCCTTTCCTGAGCCACTGGACCTTCTTCTACCCTCTTGGAGACCCTCACTTGAATTGCTTGTGATCACTGCTTGTGACACTCTCAGAACTGATGTCTTCCCCTTACCCACCATCAGCTGGATGGCTGAAAATCAGAATAAGTACTAGAGTCTAAGGAAATATTTATTTCCACCTCCACTAGATTTTTTTTTTTTTTACAGTGTGTGTTTAATTTTGTCACTTTATACAGAACAAAGTCCAGAACATATTAATTAACGTCTTTTTACTCATAAAAAATGTAGTTAATAACAGAGTAAAACTGAGATGATACACATACTGGAACATGAAGCATATGGAAGACTCAGTAATTCCTTCTAGATCAATACCACTTTTGAAATGCCATTTGGAAGCTGGAGATGTTGAGCAAGCCATTTTATCTACGTATGCCTCTACTTTCCCTTCTTCTTTCCATTCTCCTCTCCTTTAAGGCAGGAAAAGTCCTATTATAATCCATTTAGAACCACAAATGTTTTGCAAAACTTACTCTCTTGTTCTCTGGGTTTGTACAATAGCTACTTTTATCCTATAAAATAAAACAAACTGGGGACAGCTCTCTTGTCTGGAAGTAAAAGGCATGCAAACCCTACATCCATGTATCTTAATACTGTTATAGACCAGAACACAGTGTGTGTGTCCCAACTGCCTGCTGGTAACCATCCCTGACAGTGCCATCACCAACACCATGCCTGAGACTCCTCCCAAAAATGTTAATTGCTACAGGCTAAAATAATACCAGCAAGAATAAACAAACAAATAATTAATTAATATCCAGAACTTCTACCTGTTCTCTGACTCCATTTTATTTAACACATGTAAAGGGAATATGCATAATTTCAGTTGTGTCTAGTAGTTTCTATTATGTTATAAAAACTCATGTGAATTGGCACTATAACTTTTAGTTATAAAACTAAAGGCATGAGAGATGTGTTGGAATACTTGTAGATTAAAAGCATTAGATAAAATTATTACCAGAGAGAGTTATCACAGAGGTTTTCTTCAAACACGAGAAACTAATAGTTAAGAGGAAACTAATAGTTAAGAGGAGCAGGATGAAGGTGTACTTACAACCTGAAACAAAACTTCAGCTGTTAAGGCCAACTATTACACAAAATGAAGAACAGATGAAAATCACATACAACCAAATCATTTTTACCTACACTATTAATACTCCATATTCATTTCTGAAATATGTTCCAAAGTTATTCTGCTACATGAGTGTATAATTTCTTCTCTAGTGAATTTTATCTGTAAGTATATCTCCTGGCATATGACTTGTGGATGACCAAAGCAATAAGCACAAATAGATGTAGCCTGGTGTCTGTATCTTAAGTTGCGTAATGGTTAGGTTAAAATAGCACTTCTTCCCACACTTGAAAGTCATCACGTTCACCTTTTTATTTGAGGTTAAGTCCAGTTCCTCAAGGTGCATGAGGTAAATATTTGCTGAGCTTTTAAAACATTTTCCATTAATTAAAATCTCTTGAACACTACAATCACTAATGACCTGCCATCTTTCATTTCCTTCACAGGCAGGCAATGCAATTTCTAGAACCGTGTAGTACATCAAGAGTGGAGTGTTTATTGAAGGATATCTTTTGGCCTCCCTCTATTCCCCTTGGGGTTCTACAGTGTGATTTATTTGATATATGTGTTTCTTGACCACTCTGTTTTTTTGTTTGTCTGAGCATAAAAAAGATGGGAGCAAAACCAAATCAAATATTTTACAAAAAAGGTAAGAGGAAGTGGAAAGTTTGATATCTTGTGATTTCCCACAGAACCTCTGTGTGGCCTTGGGAATTTAATTCTTTTTGGGCACTTAAAAATTAAGTCAAATAACTCTCCACAGCAGGGAGAAGCAACATGTGTTTGTGTAGGTAGAGTAACATAAGTATCCATTAGTATATGAAGCTTTCCTTGCGAACCCATTGCATTTCAGCAACAGGAACTCTCTCTTCTAGTTGGAGCATCTATTTATAAACTTCTCAGTTTATTTTGGTAGCCCAGATCAAACCCAAGATCAGAGCACAAATGAAAGTGTAAATCCTATCCCAGCCCACTTTCCAGTGTAGCTTCACATGAGACATTAGTTGCATGAGCTTTCTTTTATTTCAGATGTAGGATTTTCCCCTTTGAATGGTCTGACATATCTGTTCATTTCAAACTTTTGCTATTCTGGTTGTAAAATCTGGATTCATTCTGGTGTCACATCCATCTTAGGTTAGTGCCTTAAGATTTTCTCCACAGAGACAACAAATGAGCCTAGCTCTGGACCAACAGTTACATGTTCATAACCAAAAGAGCCCAACAGATGAAATCAAAATAGTCTTCAACACGCTGGGATTCTGGAAAATGGAGCTTTAACTCCCTACAGGAACTCAGTACATCAATGGACAACAACGATATTATTGTCTCACATCCCATCTATCTCAAGAAGCTTTCCTGCAAGCTTTTTATAGTCATATACAAGTCATATACTGAATAACAATTTTCTTATAGTTAGTCATGACAGTTCCCATTGCAGCTAGAAACAGATATTTTAAACTGAGAAAATGAAAAGCCAGTTCTCTCTAGACTTTGTTTTACTGAAGAGCTAAAACTTTCCAATTGTCAGTTCTGAAGTCCTTATGCATAAAAGGATCTCTTAAAGCTAATTTTAGCACTGTTGTAAATAAGCAAATCCTATACAAAATTAAGTATGTTTTGGGATCTGCAGGAGCTAAGGGCCACCATAGCTTTTGAAAGCAATGTTTACATACTTTATTTGTTTGATGTGGCAATGGAGTGACAACTTCTTGTGTTTAGGATAAAAGAAGACAACAAAGGTCATATGGCACCAGTTCCAGATGAAGACAGTGCAGGTGGTTTTTGCTACACTTCACTCTGAGCAACTAGCAAGTAGGGTTTCCACCTAAGTCAGTCTCCAAGACACTCTTTGTACAAGCCCTTTTCTGGAACATGATTCCTCTGAGCTACTTTAAATGTCCACATTAAAAGTAATGGACCTAAGAGGGTCTTATCTTTTTTATTTTATTTTATTTTATTTTATTTATTTTATTTTATTTTATTTTATTTTATTTTATTTATTTTATTTTATTTTATTTTATTTTATTTTATTTTATTTTATTTTATTTTATTTTATTTTTTATTTTCCATTAACTACAGTGATGACTAGTTCACATGCAAATGTCTAAATTGTAGACATATAAATACGTTTAGGTGAATATCATCCTAAGGACAGTAGTCCGTTTGGATGTCAGAAAAGAATCAAGATGACCCCTAGAAGAGACTACAGAGAAATGTATTTGATGTATTTGAAAGGAAGGGCAGCCACAGCAACCATAAGACAGAGAAATATGTAAGTAATGCATCTCAAATTACTAAAAAAAATATATATATATATGTATATATATATAGGCTGGTTCTAAAAAGGAAGGGTAGAGGTAGAAAACCCTGTTGTTGCTTTCCCCTTTGTGTAATAGGGAAGGATAGCTGTGTGCAACAGGTAGTCTGTGAATAGTGGCTGCTGTCCTACCTGTGGGACAATCCTAGCAGACCAGCTTTCAAGGCAGTAGGGCAGAGCTACACTCCTTACATGTTGCCCTGAGTATCTCTCCAAGACAGCTGGTTTCACTGTCACTGTTTTATTCCTGTTCCTGTACTGTTCATTCTTGGGACGACGTCAGGTCATCTGTCTAATAATGCACCAGAAAGGCAACTGGTTGGCAAAAGGTTATCTGACTCCTGAAATGCTCCATTTTGTGGTCAAGACACCATTTTTCTTATTTTATCTAAGGTCCACCAGTTGATTCAGAATATGTGGTAAATAAAAAGGTCCCAGAAGGTATACATTTATGTCTTTTACTTTTCTGCCTACTAACCCAGGGACCTTTTCTGTTGGGCAAACATATATCTGAGAGAGCTTTCCTTTCCCCCCTTGGTGGCTAGGGAAAGAAAAGCTGCTATCATTGAGCCCCATGTAAGGGAAAGGATTACCTATTTTTTGCCTTTAGCACACTAGGAACAGATAAGTACATCAGCTGAAGAAAAGGAAGAAAAGGTGGTGGTTAACCTTCATTTTGGAGAGATTTCACATCTACCCAGGAGACACATCAGCAATTCTTAACACGATGTTACATGAACAAGGCTTATCTTCAGGCTGTATATGTACATTATGAATTTTAAACTTCCGTGAATGTAATGGATGATACAAATCAAATGCTTGTGTGTCAGCTTTCCCTCACACAATGCTGTTAATAGGTCTGGCCAATATTGTGTTTGCATGACATGTCATGACAATTATATATGTCTTTGTACAATATGTACCACCATGACATGGCTGACGTTACTTTCTATCTTTTAGATATGCACATCTCTAGGAGAGACCATGAGTGTGGGCTTTACATATGCTTGACTGGACTGTCTTTTATTTTGCCCTACTCTGAAAAGACTGGCTATAACTGCCTAGCATTACTCACCTGCCCAGCAGCAAAAATTCTCCAGCGAGTCCCAGGCGCCTCATAGCCATTAAGAGCCCTCTCACAGTCATGCCTTCGCAGAAGCAGGCAACCACTCTTGCCTTGGGCAAGTGGCTCCGGAGCTTTCGCAGCAACTTGTCAAAGCTCTGTTCACCAGCATTGCTATAGATCTTGTAGGAATGTGCAATGCAGATCCCTTCCTTGGCTGCCATATCTTTGAAAGCTTCCATTCCACTTTCACCATAGTTTCCTAAATGCAAACAGAGACACGTATGCACATATTAAAATCTGCAGAAGCGTTTTTTGCTTTGGAAACAGCAAACATTTTAAAAAGTACATAATATAACTGCACAGAGATCAGTGTAGCGATCTTAAAAAAAAATAATAACACAAACACTTTAATTTATTCATCCATTTTTCAAGTCAAGATCAACAAAGTTTCCTAGAAACCTCACTTCTGTATAGCAGCCTTCTTCTATGTTGAAACCAAAGTCTGTTAAGTACCTCAATACCTGTGGGAATCTGTTCCAAAATGTCTACAGCAAAATCTGTATAAATTGCATGTTGCCTTCTGATTCTCTTAAGTTGACTGAATGTGGTCAGTTGCTCTGAGGTTTACTTAAAAACAAAAACAAACAAAAAAAACCCATACACACACACACATGAAAAAAAAATAAAGAAATCTTTTGGCTATATTCTTTGGTGTAATATTTTGACTATAAACAAAAACAAAACAATTGCTAATAACAACATGACTGCTCATAGTGCAATCTGAACAGCAACAACATTTAAATTACACTGAAAGGTAATAGCTATCCTGTGAAGAAAGTTTTTCTGATGACTCAGGAGAATGAGAGGCAAAATTGAGGCCTAATGTTACAGAGATCACAGAATTACAGATGAACTAAATGTACTTTTTTCTTTTTTTTAATTAAATGTCAGCAAAACCAACAGAAAAATCTTCATATTTTCTTTCAAGCTGTTCTCCTGTAGGATAAGCTGGTAATAAATACCAGGAGATAGATATGTCTGTTGTTTTTTATTCTATCTCACCATAGAAAATTTCTTCATTTGAAATTGTAGAATAGTCACAGTGCTTAAACAGTGGGTGTAGTGTTCCCACTGACAATCATACTAACCAGGACTGTCCTTTTGGTTCCTTGTGTTCTTCCATCTATCTTTCTTAATCTGTTTCTTGTCTAATTTAAATCAGAAGGATCTGGGGGAAGGAACTCTCTCTTCTCCAAAATATTGCCTTAACTTCCAAGTAATATTCCACAGAAACACAGTCAATAAATGAATAAGACTGAGAGTGTTAAAGTAACAGATTTGCAAGGAACTGTTGATCCTTCACTCACTTCTGTTGGTTTGCAAATATTAAAATCTGTAATGACAAAAAGATTTCTTTGCCAGCTGTGTTATGTAAGAGTGTTGATAGTGAAAAAATATGTGAAGTACTTAGAATCAGACTACAGGATTTGGGCTGTCTCTGCCCTCATTTGCTTTTGTGACTTTGGACATTGTAGCCACCAAACACTCAGCCTGCCTGCCTAGGAAATCACCCATATTTCTCTACTGCCAGAGTTTACAGGCTGCATTAGCTTCCAGACTGTACATGAACATGAAAGAAACAGTCTCCAGTTTAAAGATATTAGCATCTGAATAGCCAAAAGAGACAGGGTATAAGAAAGGAAGTATCACTACCTTAATTTCATATCAGAAATGAATCACTGAGAATTTGAAATTTCCAAATGGTACCCCCAACCAGAATGGCAACTTGAATGCAGGTCTCCTTATCTAATGTGCACCAACTTTTATTTTTCTCCCTGCTGTGTCTAGGTCTGATGAAGAATCCATTACTATGAAAATTGTGCCTGAGCAAAATGTCATAGAAGTTTTAAACTTAGTTGTAGCAGTGCTTCCTGGGAGTTGCTGTGCTTCCCTATGCATCATACTCATAGGACAAACATTTCCTGTGATAGATCATCATCAAGTGATTGCCATGAGATGCTGAAGGAGTTCAGCTACAGGTTAAAAACATGATGCCTAACGAAAGACTTATTATAGCCACAGAAGTCAGTCTGAAGGAAAAATGGGGGTCTGTCACATAAATCTTTCACCAGGCCCTGAGGCCACCAAAAGTAAAATTAGGCAGTATGGCAGGAAATACACTTCTTTGTTTAAAGTCAGTCTCTTTTTTTGTCAGTCTGGATCAAAAAAAAAAAAAAAAAAGTTTTGTTTCACTTTTCCTAACAGGAAAAAAAAAAAAGGAAAAAAGTCATTTCAAGTTTCACCATAGAACTTGGAAGTTTGAGAGGAAAAAAAAAAAATCTACAGTATATCTCAAAGAAATTGAAATTCTGAAGATTTCATTTTCTGTCAAGAAACTGTCAATGGAAAATTCCTGGTTAAGTCTAATTGACTTACAGAACTAGACCTCTTCAGTGTTCCAGACACTGAATTCTTTGTTTGAGAGTGTTATAAACGCACAAAAGTATTACCCTGAGGCTTGCTATAAAGCTGAGGCTTACTATAAAGCTGAGAACAGGCTTAATTACAGTCCTGAAAAAGTAGTAGGTCTTTCAATGAACACAAAGTGCTTTAACTCTTTTCCAATCAAGTAAAGGTTGCTCCAGCACAAATGCTATTGTCTCATCATGTATCAAGACAGGGTGGTTTTGTGAAACTGTGCAGAAAGCAATGCCTCACCAAAAACGAGAGGAAATGTACTGAACTACCAAGGCCACTTAACAAAGTGTTACATCCTTAACATTTGGAAAAAAATATCCTGGCACTCTAAATCTGAATGTGACAAGTTTCTCCAAATGGGAAAACTACGTCTGCATAACATGAGCTCAGGGGAGAGTTGATGAAAACAGAAAGCAGCTTTGCTTCAAGATGCTCGTACAAATACACCAGTGGAGACCTTGTCATGATCATTACTGATTAAACTCTACTTAATTAATTATTCATAGTGAATTCTCCTGTTGTGTAAGAGGTATGATGAGGTATATATATTTAATTTGAGCTATACTGTGGGGATAATGAACAATCCTTGATGGAAAATTTCCTCCTTTTCTGCTAAATTTCTTTGCAACACACATTAGGATGAATTTCCTCTGAGCAATCTTTTTGTGGAAAACCTGTATGTGCATGAAGGCATACACGTAGCACAGGCACTGGGAATCTGGGGAAGTTGCATTATCCAATTTCTTTGAAGATGAGATTTGAGGTTCACAGCATGAATGCATCTTCACACATTCTGTATGGAATTGTGTTTCTCATAGATATTTTATTCATGAACAGTGGCATTTCCATAGTAGAAAATTGTGAAATTGCCAAAATTGGCCCAGGAAGAACAAGACAGGGCAGTTCCCAGTCTTCAGACATTTCTGTGACTCAAAGAGAAAGATATAGGGACTTTTGGGCTTGCACACATGGCTGGTCAAGGCAAGGATTTGTACTCTGAGAAGAAGAATACTTTAGTTTCACTTCCAAGTGAAAATTAATTCAGAAGCCCTGTGCTGGAACCAGTGTAACATCTTCTGTGAGTCCTTTGTGACAAAAGCTGCTTACATCCTGGAAATCTAGCTGTGTAGCTATTTTATTTCTACTTCTAAATCTAATGAAAATTCCTAAGGAAAAATTAGGGAGAAGGGAGGGATTGATTTACTTCTACTTGGCTAGTCTCAGTTCAGCAAAAGAAATTCCACAAACAACACAAGCTGGAACTGAAATATGGTCAATTTATCTTCAGTTCCTCCTGCCCCACCAAGTTCCATCTCCATTTCAGTGTTTGGGAAGTTGCATCTCTGTATTGTGACTTGTTCTGCTGGAAGAGGTAGCACTTTTTTTTTACTGGATGTTCACCTCCTCTTGAAAGTTTGTCTGTTGGTGGCATAATCAGAGTTGCTGACTGTTGAAATATGTTCTATACTTGTGGCAACAACGGCCAGCTGGGTTCTTTTAAAATACCAGTCTGAATCCTGCATGTTGCCTACCTCAATGTCTGACCCTAATCCCAGTTCAAAAGCTGCTCCCATTTGTCTCTGCATGTTTAAAACAAACAAGCAAACAAACAGAAATCCATATTGATTATATCATCAACTGTAATGCTTTTCCCTGGTTCACAGTTGGAACTTTGTTCCAAACTCAAGCATATGCATACCCACCTTCAGTTTAACTATAGCAATCTGTTAGTTCCACTTCCAATGAATCAATTTGAAAAACTAGTAAGAAGCTTAAAAAGAAGATTGTGCTTTTTTTTCCAGATGAGGCTTAATATAGTACAGTACATAATAGTACTTCAATCTGATAGAAAAGGGTCAGGCAAACTGCAGGTTGCTCTTGCTGCTCCTCCTGCCCAGCAATTGAGCCAGTTAAACTACCTGATCAGAAACCGTTAAGATCTTATCTGCATTACACAGCAAAACAGCAAGGTTTTTAAACTAAAAATAATAAACAAAGAACACTGACGTGCTTTATAACACTAAATGTTACTGATATAAGATTAAAACATCCCTACAGCCAAATGGAATAACGAACTACATTTTCTCCTGCCCAGAGATTTTTAGGTTTTCACACATTCATTTGGAGTACGGGAAGGCTTTTTTGTTTGTTTGTTTGTTTGTTTGTTTTCCTTGTAATCATTACTTGGACATGCATATTGCTATCATATTTTTATTTATTTATTTTTGCTTATAAGAGAGTTTCAGTGAACATGGATGAGAAACAGCCTTTATGAGATATTTAGGATGTACAATTGCTTCAGGAAGCACACAGCAAAAATCAGAAAGTAAAAGAAGAGGAGGCTCAAGTAAAATTAAAGAAATGCATTATACCATTAATTTAGCTTGTAATAACCTTACCTATCTCAGAACATATTTATTTAAACAGAAGTGCTACTATTATTTTTATAGACAGAGAAGAGCAAAACACAAAGTAATATTCTATGCTGTATCTGAGCCACAGAAAAGAAGCCAAATCAAGTTAAAATTCTCAGTAGATATCTTGCAAGCAATATGAGGATACAGAGCTTCATTTTTTATTAGCTTTTATTGGCATCAACTGGATGAACTTTGCCAGAAATACCTAAAAAAATCCAAGTAGGTATAATTCTAAAAATGTGTGTGGGAGTAATTGAAGGTATTTATGAAAGGCAATGTGTTGGCTGATTATCAAGATGATCTTCCTTCAAGTCAAGGAATGGATAGAAGTGTTTCTCAAATGGAGATGTTAGAAGACTCTTTGACTCTTATACCTAAAATTAATCATCACAGAACACCAACACCTATCTACTACTACTTGTATCTACTAGATATTGTCTACATTTAACTGTTGTGAATGTATGAGCCTTCTAAACTTTTGTCACATATAAAAATAAAGGCATAATACCAAATCCCTTGAGCAACTAGAGCAACCACAAGCATGGTGAAAGGCACACTTATGTCTGCAGGAGCAGGAACTGAATTATTTGTTTGATGGGAAGCTCATGATTTATTTGTAAAGAGTACAAACCAAATGAAATCAAATCAAATGTCTGAAATTCTGAAGTTGTCCATGTGTGTTAAAGGAAAAAAAAAAAAAAAAGACCCATTGTCTGGAGTTTTTAAAATAGGAATTTTTTAAAATGGGAATTTCAGTTTCTATTTTAAGTATATATGTGCAAAACAAAACAAAATTTAAAAAGTTCATCTTGATAACAGCCCATTAAAACATCTTAAAGGAGGAGATTTCCTCAAAATATATTCCACTTAACTACCTCCAACCAGTTTTCTTGATAATCACTCTGAGAGTGGACTGTTGTAATACAAGTAGCCAAATGTTGTGAACAAGTCACACCATGCTTTGGTCAGCATGATACCAGCTTGTGACTCCAGTGTTATGCTTCACTCGGAGCCACATGTTGAAGAATCATTATGAAGTTTCTGCATGGGGCCACTACAGAACTGTGGCACAGCACAGTATGCAAACAAGATGGAAGATTTCTTGATGAAAATTTGTGCTGTTATACTATTAGTTTTCACTGATGAGAGTAGTTGTCTTGTGAGGTTCTGGTCTTTGGCAGGAGGTGTGAAGAAGGTTTATCTGTTGTGTCCCATGCAGGATCAAGCGATCATGTCAATGGAAGGTTTCTGCAAAGACATGACTACACAAGCAGAGTAACCATCTAATGTTGACTGGCCTTGAAGAGGTATCAGAGAACTAGAAAACAACAAAGAAGTGACATGGGGCAAAAATTCCCCTTGTGATTAATTGAAGAAAAAAAACACTATTCTGTCATTAATCTTGCTGTAACTGTCTTCCTTAAGCACAGACAATTGCAAAGTGATTCGGCGTGTATGATCTAACTGCTAAGGCCTTAGAAGGCACATGAAAAAACGATGACTGCATTTAGGACTCTGTCCTTAGCTATACATATGATCACAGAGAACTGATATATAAATGTATTTGGATGGTCATCTTTTATATTCAAACTGTTAGCTTTTTGAACAAGTTGTCTATTGCTCAATGTTCATAAAACTCAGAAAAATAAGGGTACCTTGTACAACTGGTAGCTTGATAGATGAAGACATAATTCAAGTGTTGTCAATATAAAGAAGCATTAGTTACCATGACATCATACTGGTTATAAACTTAATTTTCTTTTCTGTGAACAGTTCTGAAATTTTTATATTTTTACATCTGGGGACAAGAAATGTTTTCATAATCTTAAAAATATTGGCCAACCAAAAAACCCTGCTTCTAATCCTCTTAAGATTCAATTCAGTCTGATTGAAGTAATTTGTTTAAATGATCTCATAATATTTAATTTAGATATTGACCATTTTATCATTTTACTATAAACCTCCTTTCATTTTCTGTAACATAACGTAAAACATATGCATTCTGAATTAAGAAAAGGGCTTATTTTTACTTCAAATGTCATTAACTGAAATATTTTGATGTTTAAAAATAAATTCAATTCAAATGTTTAAAGAAATTAATGGACCTTTTGAGTTTTGTTAGTTTTAGCTGTTAGGTATTTTCTGACTGGAATTTTTCATTGAAAGCTTTTTAAACCAGTCTAGTGAACAATGCAATATACACAAAACATAATCATACTGAATTAAATTAAATATATCTGTTTATTACTTTCTTATCTAAGAGAGCTGAGAAGAATCAGTTTGATACCAAAGTTTTTCTCCTCTTTCTCATCTTCTTTTGTCTATACATTTTGCCTATATATAATATATTCATGTCTCAAGGAAATTATGTATGACCTGCTTCCACAGTTTGATGAAGCTCGCTTCTATTTATTTTTAAATTATGACTTCATAACTTTAAAAGAAAGGCTTATTTTAAATGCCTCTGTAAACTGAGTAGAAGGGACAGTCTGGAACAATCTTTTGTGTACAGATTGAACACTTCAGACCAAAGACTTTTCCTTAGTCTGAGCACCTTTGATCCGTTCTGCTAACTGATACACCTGTAGCTTTGTGGCCTTGTCCACTGACAGATGTTGGAAGTCCACTGTGATACTAATGTCTGATAAAGAAATTTAAGCTTGACAGCTTTTGTAGAAATGTGTTGTTGCCATCTCTGACTACTCTCCTTATTTTCAGACAAAAGAGATTAATAATTTTATGTGTTTTGTTTGTGAAAAAGCTCTTTCTATCCATCTGAGTCTAAAACATTTCCCTTAGATATTTCCCATATCATTTCATCATTTCATTTCAAAACGAAATCATTAATGAAAGCACAGTTTGTAGTGGACTCCAGGGATATGCTGGCTTTTCTTTCATTTGCAGTATTGCTTTAGGATTATACTCTTTATTTTTTATTTGGTTTTCAGATGGAAATGAAGACATGAGAGACCGAAGGTATTAGACTGGAGGTTGTTCCTTTCAGAAGATAAATACTATGTCAGAAAGGAAAGGGAGGGCTTTGGTGTATGATCCTGCATCCTTCATTGTGGGCATAGTGAATTCTCAAGGAATGCACCTAGCTGGGATTCTAATATTTGGACCTATAGCCAATTCAGGTTTAGACAGTTAACTATTATGTTTCTGGCCATTTCTACAAGTGAACAACATCCCACTTGCCTAAGTTCACAACTTGGTGCATACCTTCACTTAATATCAGTTATTCATCTATGGTTTGTAACAGGTCTTTTCTGAAATACGTTCAATGCTATACTCTGCTGCTGCAGTAGATGAGCACTACTCGAAGTCACCCAGCAAAAGGAAGCACAATTCAGGGATTAGATAGACTTTGAAGACCTTCAATAATGTCTTTTGTATGTTTAAGTGCCCCTTTTTCTGCCCTATCTTCTCATAGTCATGCTCAATGGAGGTAAACACATATTCTTATCAGTGGCTGTGAGAATAATCATATCATAGACTGAGAGAAACTCACATAACTACAGTAATGAGTGTTACATATTTACATTGAAGAGAATGAACGACAGCTGATGATTTTCCCTCATTGTGGTTTAACCTGGCAGGCAGCAAAGCTCAGTGGGCTGGGGGAGAGAATCAAAAAAAGGTAAAACACATGGACTGAGATAAAGAGTTTAATAGGGAATAAAAGGAACATACAATAACAATAATATTAATAACAATAATTATTTATTATAATATAGTAATAACAATAATTGTTCCTAATAATAAAGAATGTGCAAAACAAATTATGCATAATGCAATTGCTCACCACAAGCTGACCAATGCCCAACCAGTCCTGGAGCAGCAACTGTACCCTAGGCCAACTCTCCCCAGTTTATTTTTCAGCATGATACCACATAGTACGGGATATCCCTTTTGCTAGTCTGGGTCAGCTCCTGGTGGTGTTCCCTCCCAGGTCCTTGTGCACCCCCAGGTACTTCTCAGGCAGGACAGCATGAGAAGCTGAAAAGTCCTTGTCTCTGTGTAAGCACTGCTCTGCAACCACTGAAACATTGGTGTGTTATCAACATAATTTTTCTCCTAAATCCAAAACAGAGCATCATACCACTATTAGGAAAATTATCTCAGCTGAAACCAGGACACTCATAAAAGCTTACATTTGCTTAATTGTATAAATAACTACATCATATTTATTACAGCAAGTCACTTTGTATAACATCTGTTTTAATAATAACACATAATATTTCCTGCAGTAACTGTAGATGATGGCAAAGCCATTCCTAACAGCTAAATTTCACTGCAACTGCTTGTGCAACCATTCATATTCAGCATGTTCGTTTGGGACAAGAGCAGATTGACTGTCCCAATCTAAACTCTCTGAGCAATCAGGTCTATCAGGAACCCATGAATACTTACAGTGGTGACTGGAAGGCAGATCTGTGACTGCTTGCATTTCCCAGGAGTGCTTGTCAACAGATTTTGAAGGGGGTGATATGAAGGTTCTTGGGGCATGTGAATGATTCATAAAGAACAACATGGCTTAAAAATGACACACCATGCCTGACTAACTTGGTATCCTTCCACTGCAGAGTGACAGAGTTGGTGGACAAAGCATGAGCAATTACTGCCATCTTGACATCACCTTGACGTATATAAAAACTTTGATACAGTCCCACACAATGTTCTTGTCTCTAAACTGGAAAGATATGGATTTGATGGATGAAGTATTCAGTAGATAAGGATTGGCTGCATGTCTACATCTAAAAAGTTGTGATCAAGAACTCAAATCCAGTGACAAGTAATGTCCCTTAGGGGTCCATATTGCGACTGACACTGATACCTTCATTGGTGACATGAACAGTGCCACCAAGTGGTACTGTTGACATGTTGGAGGGAAGGGATGCCATCCAGGGCGACCTTGACAAGCTTGAGAGTTGGGCGCATGAGAACTTCATGAAGTTCAGCTAGGACAAGTGTAAGGCCCTGCATATAGTGGAGAAATCCCAAACATCAGTAAGGACTGGATGATAAATGGATAGAAAACAGCCCTGCAAAGAAGGATTTTAGTGAAGAAAAAGCTTGACATGAGCCATCAACATGTGCTTGCAGTCCAGAAAGCCAAACATATCCTGGGCTGCATCAAAATAAATGCAGTCAGCAGGTCAATGGAGGTGATTCTCCCCCTCTACTCCGCTCTCCTGAGACCCCACCTGGAGTACTGTGTACAGCTCTGGCACCCCCAACATAAGAAGGACACAGACTTGTTAGAGTGGGTCAAGAATAGGGCCACAGAAATGATCAGAGGTCTAGAGCACCTCTCTGATGAAGACAGATTGACAGTTGGTGTTGTTCAGCCTGGAAAGTGGAAGGCTCCAGGGAGGCTCTATCATGGACTTCCAGTATTTAAAGGGGGGCCTACAAGGAAGATGGCAAGGGACTCTTTATATGAAAGTGTAGGGATAGGACAAGAGGTAATGGTTTTAAACTACCGGAGGATAAACTTAGATGAGATATGAGTAAGAAATTCTTTACAATGAAGGTGGTTAAATAGTGGAACAGGTTGCCCAGAGAAGCTATGGATGCCCTATCCTTGGAAATGTTCAAGGCCAGGTTGGAAGGGGCTTTGAGCAACCTGGTCTAGTGGGAAGTGTCCCTGTCCATGGCAGGTGAGTTGGAACTAGATAAGCCTTAAGGTACTTTCCAACTGAAGCCACCCTATAAATCTATGAATATTGTTTTATTTTTTATTCTTTATTGATTAGCTGCAGCAGTGGTTTCAATAGGTATATCTAGCAATTCAGCCAAGAGCTAGAGCTGTGTTGTTATAAGATCTTAGTGCATATAGAAACTAAGACTGTTTTTGGCTACATTGGTGGCAAGCACATTTGATACTCACAGATGTTCTCCTGGCTTCCCACACTCATACCTGTTTATAAGGCTGGTTGATTTAGAACTAGATAGATGACCTTTAAGGTCCCTTCCAACCAAACCGCTCTATGATTCTATGATCCTATGATTCTATGATGATTCTGTGATTCTAGGATTCTACGATTCTCTTTAACCTGAATGCCTATGGTGGTGTCAGTGATGGAGAAAAGTGGAACTGATCCTATAGTCTATTTGACTATTACATTGCGAGTTTTAACATTTGCAGAATCAGCATTGGCACTTGGCATAGCAGACTAATGAATGTTCAGAGCATTCAGAAAGATCAGTCTCTGCTTATTTGGCTATATTTCCCTATCAAGTACCCTTTAGTTGGCATGATTTCAAGGATCTCATTGACACGAAAGGAAATGTTCTTTGGGCACTACTGTTACATACTGCCATTGTCTGCTTAGGTGCTGGAGGGAAAACTATTACCAAAATGTTTACAAGCAACTTTTGTCCAACGGAAATTATATATATATATATATACACACAGTTATTCTGGAATGCTGGGGTTTCCTGCAATGAGACAAAACAGAAGCCTTTTGACCAAAAAGTAAATGGTGAAATGATAAGAGGCCTTGAAACTTTTTTTTGACTGTGAGATGCTCAAGTGCAGAGAAAATGATGGTCTCATCTGATGTGTTAAACACTGTCATCTATCATGTTTAGCTTCTTCATTAATGATCTGAAAAGGGAGTAAACAATGTTAATAAAAGTTGTAAATGATATTGAACACTGGGGATGCCAGTCAGGATACAGAAATATTGCAAAGGTTTCTAAAGATACTTGGCTAGATATCTGGGAAAAGAAAGAGGTTCACCTCAGCATACTTAGTGTCCTGGTTTTGGCTAGGATAGAGTTAATTTTCTTCCTAGTAGCTGGTAGGGTACTGTGTTTGGGATTTTGGATGAGAATAATGTTGATACCATGCTGATGTTTTAATTGTTGCAGAGCAGTGCTTACACTAAGCCAAGCGCTTTTCAGCTTCTCGCCCTGTCCTGCCAGCGGGCAGACTGGAGGTGCAGCAGGAGCTGGGAGGGGACAGAATCAGGACAGCTGACCCAAACTGGCCAAAGGGGTATTCCATACCATCTGACGTCATGCTAAGTACAATATATAGGGGTGGCTAGCTGGGGTGGGGGGACCAGCTGCTCGAGGGTAGGCTGGGCATTGGTCAGCGGGTGGTGAGCAATTGCATTGTGCATCACTTGTTTTGTACACAGTATTATTAGCAGTACTTTTATCATTATTATTATTGTTTTCCTTTCTTTTTCATCCTAATAAACTGTCTTTATCTCAACCCACAGGCTTTCATTTTTTTCTGATTAACTCCTCCATCCCAGAGAGGGAGGGGGGAGAGTGAGCAAACAGCTGTGTGGTGCTTAGCTGCTGACCAGGTTAAACCACAACACAGGCTAAAAAATATTCTGTATGGGGTGGAAAGATGGTAACAACAGTGAAATAGAGAAAGCAGAAAGAAAACAAGGCAATTTTGCAATGAGATATGAAAAAGTAAACATACAAAAGGCATGTTTCTGATTTTTTTTCTTGCTTTTAATTGCTGGCTTAGACGTTGGGATATATATATACATATATATATATATTTCTGTCATCCTAAACTGCTTGCAAGAAAGTTTGTTATTCTGAATGTTTTCATGATGGGGAAAAAAAAAATTATTATTTTTTTGGATCTTCATTCCCCAAACTGCCACTAATATTCTCTTGTATTCTCTTGTAGAATCCTTACAAAGGTGTTGAAAATACAGTTTCAGTTCCCTCTGACAACAGAGTGTGAACCTGAGTCTTCCACTGTAGGTGGTCTATTTACCACGTCAAAATTCAATATGGGAAGTTCTCTTAAACTTTTTTGGTTGTGGTTGCCCATTTTTTAAAAGTTATATTTTGTTTTGCTTCTTCCCATAGTTGATCAGCAATGCTGAATTTTGTGATCCAGTAATCACTCCGGAACATTTTCTGAACTGATAGTGTCAACATAACTTTCATCTTTACACATGTAGGCTTTTGTCAACGATAGAGCATGAGATGTTCACTAACAGCATGACAGCAGTTGTCATGGAAGTTGACATGTTAAGTGTAAGAATGAAAAATTAGAACGTGAATTACCATCTGTTTCCTAGAACAATAAGGTACATATGCAAATAAATACTTTAAATACACAATTCATTTGGAAAGCAATTGTGGTGGCTTTTAGCAAGAAAAAGACAATTTTCAAGGTAAAAATTAAATTTCCTTACCTGAAATAAATCCTAAAAATACTTGGCAGTAGTTTAAAAAGATCTGAATTAAGGGCTAGGCCTCTGTTTAAGGTTTCTGCAGTAGTTAGCATGCTAAGATTCCACTGCAGGAGTAGTAATCAGCACTCCTAGACCTGGAGTAAGAATAATACCATCTCTGCTAATAGTACTTTAAACAAGAAAATGGGAAAAGTGAAGGAAAAATTTATTCAAAGTATGCACTATATAAAACTATTTGGAAACTGCCTTTAAAAAGCCTAATTTAAACCTTTTTTTTTTTTTTAATGGATAGATGGATAAACTTTTAGAATGTACTAACTTTTACTTCATTTTTCAAGGGAAAAGTTTATTTTAGCACATCAGAAATGTCATCTTGTCTTGATTTGGCTTATTCGCTTTAGACCAAAATAACAGAACATGGAGTTAATTGTGCACTATAATATATGACACTTATCGCAGGTAAATTTATATTGTATTGTAAAGTACTAAATACTTTTCCATACAACTGAAATCAGATACGTTCTAATAAAGTACAAATTAACCAAAACAATTGAAATGACCCCATAAAAATGAAACATTTCTGTGACATTTACAGAAAATATTTTAATAATCTGTAGGTTTTATTTTATTTTATTTTATTTTATTTTATTTTATTTTTAGAAAATAACTATTCATGAAGAATTTTCTAGACATTACTTGTACCTTCTGAGATAGAATTTTAAGAACTCAGAATATTAAAATTTTGATTCCTGGCCACCTAATGCTAGTTTTTATCTTAACTCTAGAGCAAACATATATTTTTAAAAAGTCTATAAAGTTATCTAATGTTATCTCCCTTTTAGAGATATACACAAACATCACAATTAGGTCTAAAAGGCTGTGGCAGGAGACTTTTACTGTATGTTTTTATGAGGGACTATGAAATCTAAACCTGCCCAGATTTAATTTAATTTGGACTATAGACTATACATTACTATAGACTATACATTTACTTTAAATAAATTAACTCTAATAAAGTAACTCTATCCCAACTGAAACCGAGACAGGAACACACAGAAAGAAAAAGCAGAAAACAAAGTGAACTATGAAAAGTTTTATTTATTTATTTATTTATTTATTTATTTATTCTCTATCCATATATAAAGCTCTCTTGGAGTTTCATTGTCATTTCTACCCTTTCTGAACCACTATCTCACAATGCTCTTGCAAACCTTATAGACCTGCTTAAGGAACTGACACTGAATTTGGTAAAAGTGTTTGTCAGTAATGAAGTGCTTCATTATGAAATGCCCTTTATAATAATTCCTTGGGTAAACAGCAAATAATAGAGCAAAGCAAAACAAAAATAGCCTTAATCTCTGAAACTTTTTTTTTTTTAAACCACAGAGTACAAAAAATTAGTGTTCTTCAGTATTTCATCTCTAAATATGTCACCTGCACTCCATATCAGGCACAAGACTCAGGGCTGACTGGGTATGTCAGAGCAAAATCCTTTTCATCGTCTATATGTCATTGTATTAATTTCAGATACGCATGGAGATCACACAAATCAAGCCACACCACAGCAGCAATCTACTTTCTGAAAAGTCTGACCATGGTGCACTGTGTTGTTATGAGGTGAAAATCAAAGGAAATTTTTGAAAAGTACAAGAATGGCACAGATATGTAAGAGAAAAGACAAAAAGATAATTGAGTGGAGAGATAACTTTTTGCTACTTTACTGATAAAACAATGTTGTGTTAAATATTTATATCTTTCATCTGTATACCTTTAACTACTATTATCATGAATGCAACGGCTATTAAATATTGCTGGAAGACCCCAGCTAAGATTTGGCAACACTCTGTTAATCACAGAATCACAGAATGGTTGAGGCTGGAAGGGACCTCTGGAGGTCATCTAGTCCAACCTCCCCAGCTCAAACAAGGTCATCTACAGCAGGTTGCCTAGGAACATGTCCAGGCATCTTTTGAAAATCTGCAAGGAGATAGACTCCACAACCTCTCTGGGCAAACAGCTCCATTACTCTGTCACCCACATGGTAAAGAAGTGTTTCCTGATGTTCAGAGGTAACCTACTTTATTCCAGTTTCTGGCCATTGCCTGGCACTGGGCACCATTGAAAAGAACAAGGTTCTGTCGTCTTTGCACCTTCATTTCAGGTGTTTATAGACATAGACAAGATCCTCCTTGAGCCTCCTCTTCTAGGCTGAACAGTCCCAGCTCTCTCAACCTATCTTCATAGGAGAGGTGTTCCAGTCCCTTGATCATCTTGTTGGAGCTCCATTGGAATGTTTCCATTATGTCCCAGTTTCTCTTGCACTGGGGGGCCCAGGACTGGGCACAGTAATCCAGATACAGCTGAATAGAGGGAAGGTTTAGCATGATACAAAGAGGTTAAGAGTCCCTTTTCTAATATAGTTAATTCTAATTAGACAAGGCAGACAAGGAATGAGAATTGAAATGAAGTCACAAGAAATAAAAGGACTTGCAGTGTCAGACAAGTAAAGATAGATAAATTGTCCCCTGTAACACTGGTTAGTTGAGATATTAAGCATTTTAGCTGGGATCTTAACCGTCATCCTCGGAGGCACAGTTTATCTTCCATCTCTAGTCAGTGAAACAAGCCTATTTATCTGTCTTGCACATTTTTTTTTTTCTAAATGAGGTGCCCAGAGCTGTAGAGTGTATAATTTGGTTTAGTTGGTTAGTTTATTTTCAGATATCCAAAGATACTGAAAAACATGCAATATGTGTGAAACTGATTTTTATAAAACTGTTTTTCAACACATGAGGGGAATCAGTCTTTAGCTTACAGCTATTCCTCCAGAATCAGATAGGGCAATGATCTTCACAAAATGAAAGACCATCAGTAGGTGAGTTTAAGTACTCCACAACCCAGAATTTCTCACAGGGCAATCAAGGAATTGTCCTAGGTAATGTTGGTTAGGTTCACATTTCCCTGGGAAGAGAGAAGGGGACTGAAGCCCACATCTGCAGCTTGCCAGCTGAATACCCTGAACACAGAACCACTGACCAAAATGGGAATACCTTTGCCTTTCTTATTTATTAATCTAATTCCAAGAAAACCCTCCCTTCCTCTCCCCACAGGGGAAAACTAATTGATTTGTGATGTATTTTTGGACCAAATTTACAATGTGGTTTTGGACAAGAAAAAGAGGTGGTTCTTCACCCTTAAAATAATTTTCCAGCACTAGTGAGAGTTTCATCAAAGAAATGATTTAGTCACCCAGTCAAGGCTAGGAAACTGAGCAAGAGAACAAATCTGAAACAGTGTTTAGGAAATTTTAGATTGCCAGGTTCCAGTGAAAGAACAAGGATATTTGGAAAATCTCTGCTTATTTTGGTAAACTTCTCCTCCCGTGTTTCCGTGAGTTTGCTTTCTTCTACTGCTTGATTGCATGTTAGGGGAAAATAAAAATAAACTTTCCTAAGGATATTTTGTAAACCATAGGTGATAGACTACTTCTGTTATCTGCATTCGGATGTCTCAGGATCAGCTCTGAAGGTTTGATTTATTTACTATGGAGTATCTGGTATCACATTCACTATTAAAGCTACAACCAAAACCCTTATATATCAAATTTTGATAACTTGTTTAATCAAATCTTAAAGCTAGAAGTGACTAATCAGTGGCATACAGACTTTGTCCTAACATTTTTTTAGTGAATTGGCATCCTTTGCAAACAATTTGTTCTAGGTATAATGGGTTTTCTAACTTTTTTTTTTCCCTTTTACTTCAATGTAATGACAATTTATCAAAATTTGAAAGATAAATAGACTCCATTCCCCCTGCACAACTCCAATAAATTTCACTGTTATTTTTTACCCAGTGTAAACTGTTCTTTGAGGATACAATGAGAATTTATTTAGATATAAAAATGAAATGAAGATTAGGTCAATGGTCACATTGTCTGACTCAAAGTGCAAAGACAGGACATCAATTGAGAAGTCCACATTATTTGATAAGTATATTGCTTATCTGTGCTCATGTTTGTTAGGGAGTATATCAGATCAGATTTTCCCCTCAAAAAAATCATTATCTTAGGTTATTTTCATCTACTGGAATTCCATGCTATGTGAAACTTGTAAAAATCTTTCACTGTTCACTAATCCTTCACTATTGTAAGCTGAAGACTCTTCCAAACTAGGTATTTTCTCATTTTAAGTAGATTATTCAAAATCTCTCCCCTTATTTCAGTATGATTTAGGTGCCTGTTGCTTTCATAGCTCTTTACATCCATTTATTCAGATCCTAAGCCACAGTTAAACCTTGCTTCCTTCAACCAACTCTTCTTTACAAGCCCAACTCTAGACTATTATGTTACACAGTTTAAACAAACCTTCACCATAAGGACAAAGAAAGAGAACACTTCCATACCTGGAGTGCCAAAGAAAATTTCGCCATTATTATTCTCTTGAGTCATTTACATCTAAAACTCATTTTCCATTCTTATTTGAGGACATGAAGACTTTATTGCCTTCTTTTGCAGTTTGCCTGTAGAGTTATTCATCCTCAGTCTTAAACAGAAATTTCTCCAGTAGCTTTTACATTGTCTTCATAATAAATAAGCATTTCTCTTGTCAAATTCAAAGAAATGCAAGTTAAAAAGTAGGTGGGTGCTTGCAACAAACTTCTCTGTATTTTCCAGACCTCTTTGCTTTCCTAATTGCCTCATTAACTGTAATGGTGTGTTTGCTTAAAAAAGACTACAACAACACTGAATGCTGATGTTATGAAATGTATTAGCATTTCAAACTGAGCAGACCAGGCTGCTGAACACACCATATCTGACTGCTCAAATGGTACAAAGACTAATGGACCACAATGAGTAGGTATCACAGCATGTTAATCACAGTGTAAAATAGATGTGAATTTAAGTAATGATGCTCGCACTTATACCAAATTCCAAAATTATTGCAGAAAACAGCAAGCTTTCTGATCTGGTGCCAGGTCATCAGGCACTGCTTTGAACAGATGCTCCCAGTGGAATTTATTGTATGAAAGAAGGAACACCAGTTAATCTGATTTACAAGGTTATGCATAATATTTCTGCACTGCAAATTTCCAATTTGTTATAAGCAAACTTTTAATTCTCTAACAAATACATTTGAGAAGATTTGCACTGGGCTTTTTCAGTATATATAGAAAGAGCTGCTTTGCATACATCCCTGTCCCCATAGCATGTGAAATGATTTGTAATTCTGAAAACTACATGAATAATGTGGGTAATTTTAACTGAAGGCTGCAATAAACTGCATAAATTAGGTTCATAAGTAAGAATAATATTAATGAGGCTGGCAGGTGGAAAACTTCTGTAACAATGCCTGCTTGCCTTCAAATTATCTGGTGTGTCTGTATGTGTGTTTATGTGTGAGGGATCTTGTGCATATTTACCAGTTTATCAGGGCAATTTATAGCAGTATTAATAGCCTCTCCTCCCTTTTTTTTTTTTTTGTTTTGTGTATGGCTCCTGTACAAATCTTAATGGTGTTATGTTGATTTCCCCTCAGTATAAGCAGTTTAAGGCAATAAATCCTGATAGAAGCTCTGCAAACAAAATGGAGCTATGATTTTATTTTTATTTTTATTTTTTCCCCTAGTGTATAAAGGAAAAAAAATGCAGTTCTACTTTTGTTCTTTCTTTTTCACCAGTCCAGTACATGCTTTATAAACTTATTTGGGTATTCACTAAAGATTTGTGTTATCCCCATTTTGCCAGCAATACCTACTGTGACAACATCCTATTCTAAAACCAAAGTCCTAACTCCTTCTACCTCCTCCTTCCTTTTGGAAAGATTATATATTTAAACTCTCCCA
This sequence comes from Anser anser, assembly GCF_964211835.1. Classification (NCBI taxonomy): domain Eukaryota; kingdom Metazoa; phylum Chordata; class Aves; order Anseriformes; family Anatidae; genus Anser; species Anser anser. Next base: position 203,331,039 of record NC_139720.1, on the reverse strand, counting down.
TGAAATTTCCAAGATGATTTCCAGCATGGAAAGGTTTCAAAAAGAAAAGGACCTTCTGCAATCAGCTTGATGTCATCTTTCATAACAGCAATGGATTTTATGTTTCCACAGAATTTCTTGCATTTGGCTAAAGCAAATACTTCAGAATGCTCTCTGAGAACAAAATAACAGTGAGTTATTGTTTTCTCTAAGGTTTCTCTAAGGTTTAATAATATAATATATTTACTAGCAAATTCTACAATTTAGAATTGTGCCTCTAACCAGTTTTTCCTGTAATAATCTGCAGGGTGTCTGCTAGAATGTCTTGTTGGCCATGTCACTGAAAGGCTGGGTGATACACTGCTTGAACATGACATGCTGAATCCTCATCTTCCTCTAAGCCGCAGAATCTGGACTAACACTAGTGGGAAGATGGCAAAGTATCTTCAATATTCTGAGCTACTGCTCAAAATAACCATGCAATACTCAGCAACTGAGTAGTAGGGAAATAACAAGCGAACAGTGTCGAATTTTAAGGAAGATAAATAAATCTATTCAAAATAAGCAAGAAATGTTGCCTGAGGCATAATGTTCTTTTACAATATTGTGAAGTTGATGAATTATCAAAAGAACATTGTTACAACCCTAAATATCTTAAGGTTAAAAGGCCAGACTACATATCTCATTATTTATTGCAAGCCAATGTTCATTTCTGACTTTTGATTGCTTCTTCTTTTAAAATTATGGGAAAAACCAACAAATTCAGATTCTTCTTTCCCATTTAACCATAACAGATCTCAGTATGGAATGATTTCCTTTCTTTAAACTTCTTTAAATGCTAAGTTCAATGAAAAGAGACAGAAACATCTCTGTGTTAGAATGGTTCACTTGTTTAACCATCTTGCCCTCTTCCAAAGTGTCAAAACTTATAGAAGTAAGAATCTTAAAAGTAATATGTGTTTTTACTTCTACCCTGTTTTCCTTTCACACTTGTACTCTGAAAGAAGGATATTCTGATATAAACAGGCTAAGTGCAATGATGGCATTATCTAAAACAGCAGATAGCAGCAGTCTTTAAAAGGTTCTACTTTTGACTTGCTTTCAGATTTAACTCTTAGTTTCCATGGTCATCTGCAAATATGAACCAGTGGAGCTGTTGCACTCAGATGGCTAATCATAGAATTATAGAATAGTTTGAATTGGAAAAGACCTTAAACATTACCCAGTTCCAACCCCCTGCCATGGACAGGGACACCTCCCACTAGATCAGGCTGTTCAAAGCCCCATCCAATTTGGCCTTAAACAATTCCACGGATGGGGCATCCACAGTTTCTCCGAGCAACCTGTTCCAATGCCTTACTATTCCCATATTAAATCATCAATATCTAAAGCAGAAACAGTAGAAGGTTCTAGACAAGGAGAGATTTTGGGCCTCTGGCAGCCTTCGGACACCAACTTATACCTAATATTAGTGATAAACTTAGTCTGCCTGGAGAACTCCTGTTCCATGTGATCAAACAATAACTGCCATAGGAAAAGGTAAACCTGGAAGTTCAAAGCTCTCCGTCAACTCCACGAGGGAAAGTTTTGTGGTAACAAGAAATCTTTCTCTTTGGAAGAAGAAACAGCTCTCCTGGTTTGTTATAAAAAGAACTCCATCAGACCATGGAGGAATCATAGAATAGAATCTTAGAATATCAGAGTTCGAAGGGACCCTCAAGGATCATTGAGTCCAACTCCTGTCGCCCCAAAGGACTGCCAAAACAAAAAAAATAAAAAATAAAAATCAGATCATGTGTCTAAGAGCATTGTCCAAATGCTTCTTGAACGTTGGCAGGCTTGGTGCCGTGATCTCTTCCCTGGGGAGCCTGTTCCAGTGCACAACCACCCGCTCAATAAAGAACCTCTTCCTGATATCCAGCCTGAACCTCCCATCACAGCTTCAAGCTGTTCCCTTGTGTCCCATTACTGGTCATTAGAGAGAAGAGATCAGCACCTGCCTCTCCACTCACCCTCATGAGGAAGTTGTAGATCACCATGAGGTCTCCCCTCAGTCTCCTCTTCTCCAGGCTGAACAATCCAAGTGATTTCAGCCACTCCTCATACGTTTTCCCCTCTAGACCCTTTACCATCTTTGTTGCCCTCCTTTGGACACTCTCTGACAGTTTTATATCCTATACTGTGGTACCCCAAACTGCACATAGGTATAGACTGTGTCTGGTTGTTGCTTAGTTCCCAGTACTGCTATGGACAACTTGAGGTTCTCAAGGCAGTCACTAAACTTACTGTATTCTACATGAGCACTGCCTGTCAAAGAGTTTAAATACACAGACGAGAGGTAATGAAAAAGTGATAGAAGCTGGTCGTGGATACTGAAACTTTTACTTGTTAAGTGTAGTGTTGGGGGTAGTACTCTTCATAAAAGGAAAAGAGTACATCCAAAATATGTTTCCTGAGGCTAATAACTTCATTAAGTGGCTGGGTGAGAAAAGAATTGCCTTCAGACATCCAGGCTCTCTGGTTTCCTGGAATACCAGAAATCTATACCTTTGTAACTTTCTGAGATAGGAATCATCTCGTACAGCTTTAGAAATTTATGTTATAAATATTTGGTTAGATGAATGCCACCTCTGAAAACAGCATACAGTGTCTTGCTCTTCCCATCTCTTATGTAGGAAGGCTTCACATGTCTATTAGAAGCATCACGTCTCTTGCTCTCCCCTCCTTTCCCAGATCTGAACATCAAGCTGCACTTGTCGCTTCTGTGTTAACTCTGGCAACGGTGAGCACTTCTCCAACTAAATAATGCAGCTTCCAGAGTTTATTCCATATAGAGGAATGGAGTTGAGGCAATACAGACTATCATTTCTGTGGGCTATTAAAAAGTTGAATTTAATTCTGAGTAGACTATAAACACAAGCAGTCCCATGAGAGCTTCCATCTTTATTCATGTTGAAAAGCTAATGGGATTTTGGTCCAATGCCATTTCATGTTCCTCAGCAACCTTTGGTCCATACTGATACTGCTATGAGTACCAGCAGACCTCTAAAATGAAATCAAATAATGCAGAGTAAAATTATAAGTATAAAATTAGATATTTTTTTTTTTGAAATGAACTAAGAATAACACAAACTGACAGAGGAAAAAAAAATAACACCCAGAAACAAGGGAACTGAACTAATTAAACCATGAAGAAAACAATACTAAATCTATTTCCCCAAATTGATAATAATTAGTAGTAATAACTTTCACTTATATTGAATGAGTCACCCAAGGATCTCTAAATGCTATTTAAATATGAATGTTAATTTTTCCTCATGCTCACTTCTTTGGAACCTGAGACACAATATGATTAAATAAATTCTCTAAACTCTTTCTTTAAGCTGTTGGCAGAGCGCAGAAACTGTCCTAGTCCATTGCTTCCCAAATATTTGCTCTGATTAGTTCTCTGTCAGTGTTTTGCTGAAAAGCAGAGAAATCTTTGAGAATGATCATGCACACATGCTACATAAATGCAACATCAAAGCCAATGCAGCATGATATTTTGCATTTTTAGCAGGTATGATGTATTATGTTTGAACAAGGTATTGGGTTTACATGGCAAGGTTTTGGAACCGGGGGGGGGGGGGGGGGGGGGAGAGAAGAAGGTGGGGAGGGGGGAAGCTGCAGTGATGGCCTGTCTGAGAAGAGTCTAGAAGCTGTCCCATGTTAGTAAAGAGACAGTTCCAGCCAGCTCCAAAAGGGACCTGCCACTGGCCAGAGCTGAGCCATGGGTGACACCAGTTCAGCATCTGGGAGAGCAGAGTTAAGGAAATGGGAAAAAAATGATGCACTACATGAAGAGAAAGGTAAGAATGAAGTGCTGGCATCACTGTCCCTGGGGGTTTTCAAGGAAAGGTTGGACCTGGAGCTTAGGAGCATGGTTTAGTGGGTGACATTGTTAATAGGCTGATGGTTGGACCAGATGATCTTGAAGGTTTTTTCCAACCTTAATGACTCTATGAGAGCAGCAACCCTGCAGCCAGCAAGGTCAGTGCAGAAGGAGGGCAGGAGGTGCTCCAGCACAAGTTCCCCTGAGGCCCGTGGAGGGGCCCCTGGTGGAGCAGGCTGTCCCCTTGCAGCCCATGGGTCCCACACGGAGCAGATCTCCACGCTGCAGCCCGTGGAGGAGCCCCCGGTGGAGCAGGTGGATGTGGCCTGGAGGAGGCTGCGGCCCATGGAGAGCCCCCGCAGGAGCAGGCCCCGGGCCGGAGCTGCAGCCCGTGGAGAGGAGCCCACGCAGGAGCAGGGGGTCTGGGGGGAGCTGCCGCCCGTGGGGGACCCGTGCTGGAGCAGTTTGCTCCTGACGGACGGACCCCGTGGTACGGAGCCGTGTGGGAGCAGTTCCTGAAGAGTTGCTGTGGCAGCCCCCGCAGGCTCAGTTCGGGCAGGACGGCATCCCGTGGGAGGGACCCCACATGGAGCACGGGCAGAGAGTGACCGTGAGGGGGCGGCGGAGATGAAGCGTCATGGACTGACCGCAAGCCCCCATTCCCCATCCCCCGAGCCACTCGGGGGAGGAGGTGGAAGAGGGTGGTCTCAACCCTTGAGACCTTTTTCATTGTATTTTCATTGTATGTTCTATTGAGGAGGAAGAGTGAGAAAGCAGTGTTGTGGAGCTTGGCTACCTGCTGGTGCGAAACCACTACTCAACGTATCTCAAAATTCATATTCTTAAGGCCTTCATTCAGAAGTTAAGGACACCTATGGTAACAAAAACACGACACACAAATGGGCCTTTGTCAACAGAAACATATTAAAGGACTTTTTTTTTCTTTTTTTTTTTTTTTAAATAAAAAAGGCATTGTTCTTTCTCTTCATGGTCAAGCAAGAAACCCTTTCCTCTCTAACTGTGCAGACCTATGGCTTTGTGTGGAAATACAGGTCTGGTCATTGATATACATCAGAGAAGTTATAGTTAGGTAAAAATGGAGGGTTACGTGCTTATTCTAGTCACACAACACCACGAAAGGCAAAGGAAAACAGTATGGTTTCAGATCACATATCTTGTTATTCAGGTGAGACACAGCTGGTGCTCAAGGGCCCTCCCAGATAATCATTTATAATAAGCCTTAAATAATTAATCAATCAGTCCACTATACAACACATGAATCTAAGAAGCTTTGCAGTAAAATACAGGGAAAAATGCCTGAAGAACAGCTTAAGGGCTAGTCTAACAAGAAGTGCTGAAAATACACACTTCAGCATGCCCTGTCTAGCTCAATATTTGCTTTAGGATGAGTAAACTATTACCTGCCCAGTAATAATATTTGAAAGTGTCCCTGCAGACAGAACTCTTGATGCTAGTTTTTGTCCTGAGATTTGGCCTCATTTACACACAAGACTCAATCTACTGATATACCTTCCTTTCATAATTATCAACAAAAACAAAAAGTGGTTTTGGAACAGTCAAGCCTCTGTTGTATCATGTTAATAGTAAGAATCTTGCTAAACATTTTTGAGAGACCAAGTCATAGCTGTGAAGTGACAACAGGGCAACCATCCTTAGCCTCTTTTAAATTTTTCCCTCAGAACAGATCCTAGTTTAAGAAAAAAAAGTAATTTATCTAGAAACCTGAGAACTTCGATGGAAATTGAAATCTTTACTTATCTGACTGATAAACATTTTTAATATTTGGCAATAATCATAGAATGTAATTAGCCCATAGGTACCTAACTTAAACACAGCCACTCAATCTTACAGAGGAATACAGACAATTTTTTATATTACTTAATGCTCTAATTTGTTTACTTTTTTCATTACAAAAGCATTAGTTATGTTGAAAAATGGTAAATTATGATCAGTTAATATACCACTTGGATCAATGTCTAACAGTTCATCACATATCTGGAATTCATTCATTTGCAGTAATTCAAATTGCCATTGTTTCAACATGTCATCTAGATAAATCTTTTTCATTATATATTTCCCTTGATTCTCTGTTCTTCACATAATTCACCAGAGTTTCAGTATACACCAAGAACAGAAGTTGGAACCAGAATACTTACTTTCCCTTACATTCTACATTTTTTGCTCAGTTGTGGTGTGCAGATCAGTGACTAGCCTGAAGTTTATCTAACTGAACAGACCATGAGACGTGACATGAAAAATTGGCAGACATGACATAAAACAATCTGAAAAGCAAACAAAAGTCATGCATAGTGCTGTGAGGGATGACCAGGCTTCAAGGTGGTTAAGGGGGGATTTGTATGAGAAACTGCCAAGCCCCACCTGGAGATGAATTCTGGGGACTGGTAGAACCACCTCAGCAACACCAGTTAAGGCTGAGGATACTGCATTAGTGGTATTAAATTTGGCTACAGATGTAGCAAAAGCAGGTCAATGAAAAACAAACAAACAAACAAAAAACAAACAGAACAATAATGGGGTTGTTGTTTATATGGAAAGAGTGAAAGGGTAAAGAAAAATGGTGATGGATGTGGAGGAGGGAAGTACAAACATGGGGAGAAAAGCATAAAAGGACTGGTCACGTTTAAGCATGCTTTGGGCCTTCCAAAGTAATTCATCATTTTGCAGAAATCTGACATTAGATACTTCAGACTAAATTGCCAACATTTGACACCCTTCCTACCAGTTTACACTTTTGTTTCAAGTTGTCTTGCATGATGTGATTCAAGTTGCACTATCTTTGCAGATCAAGACACTGAGATCAGATTTTCTGTGTAATAATATTAGGCAAAATTAAGTTTCAAGCTTAAGTTTTCAAGTTTCACTTCAAGTATCATTGTCAGACTTATGCAAGGTGAAATTGCAATTTTTTTTCCAAAGCCTGAACACTGCTTTGGGCAAAAAGTTACGTGTATAAGTATACACACATAATTATGTACAGGAAAGCAGGCAACTTCATGATACATGTGCATCTTTCATGCTCTCTGCATTCATTTCATTTTGGAAATCTGTTTAAACCAGCATTTGCTACATTGTTGTACGGTGACTATTGGGAATCTATGAGATCATTGTATATTAACGTTGAGTGATCCACTGGTTGTGCCCTGAGACCTCTTCTATACCGTGAGACAGCTTGTCCAGTCCAAAAAAAAAAAAAAAAAAAGCTAAAGAATCACAAAATCTCTTTCTTTTCAATTCTACAATTCAATTCAATCTACAATTCAATACTGTCTAAAAATACATGAATATTTCCAGACAGCATGTTTACATATACCTGTAAAAACAAATATGATGCCTTGCATTTGAAGTTATGAAAGCATTTTAACTATTCACTATGCCTTTAAAACCCTGTAATGTAGATCTGGATTAAAACTGTTTCAGACACATAGGAGACCAGGAAAAATAGTTTGTTCAAGGTCACATAAAACTATTTAATGAAAGAGACAATCAATATTAGAATAAAAAAGTCTAGATTAACCAGTCCCCATAGTCTTTACTAATCTCTAGCTTCCTTAGCATCAAAAGCTCTAGAATAATAGATCACAAAGTAAATTTAGGATAGACTTACAGCCTTCATATTGAATGAGAATTAGTGGGTCTATTAAACTTGTCTGCTATTTGAGAGTTGCATATCCCTTTATTCTATTATTTGTTAATACGTATTGGCAGGCATCACCATCTCAGATGTTGTGAGTTTCACTTCAGAACAGCTGCCAAGATAATACTTCTTAGTCTGAGGGCATTTCATTGATGTGGACATAGCATCCTCAAGGGAGTCTCCTCAGCAAAGATGCTGGTTATTAATGCAGACACGTATCTATTGTAGCTAAATGTATCTTTTCCTCTATGGCATCACAGAGATTGAGAAGGGTTGACATTTTCCAGTAAAAGTCCTTTCCTGCATATAACATGCAGAGAGATTGTGTAAGGACAGCTGGCCTTTTATAAATGCAAAAGAACACATTCTGCTGCAGAATTTAGAAGTTTATGGTCCAAACACTAATAGATGTTCAGTAACTAATTCTAACAAATAAAGGTTGATTTAAAAGTAACAAGAACCATCATGATTTTATTTTATTATGATTTTTCCCCCAACAACCCTGGGTACTCAAGGCACCTCCTTCTTGTAGCTCCAAATTAACAAAATATATATGGATATGTTTAATTATAGATAACTTCAGTAAAGTCAGATGGATTATTTGTTTTTACAATGAAAGACATACTTAAGTGCCTCTTTCCACTGGCTGTGTGCCAAACTGCTTTTCAGTTCCAGCTGTTTTCCCTTCCAAGGCTGTGAGCAGCTTTTCCTCACCTACTCTCATTTCTCACTGTATCCCGAAATATCAGTTTCACTTCTGATCAGCCTGTGATATCAAGATCTTTCACCTGCTTGTTACACTTTTAAGTAGGCAATTTTGTGTTCTCTGTCACACCTGGGAGAAGTACTTCATAGACATCTTCAAGCGCACTCCATTGTTCTTAAACTTCTTCAATGCTGTGACACGCCCAAAGCTCAATAATTACTTGATTGCTGGAGCAACAAGAATACAGTATTGCCTGTCAAATTTTCCTTGTACGTGCATGTTTCATACTTTTACTGTGAAATAAAAGCATTTATTCATGGAAGAAAACACCTCTCCTTTCCTGGAACTTCATTGCTAACAACACAGCCTCTGTCTCATCTGCTCTTTATGATGGTTTGTGACACTCACTCACCTGATATTCCCCAAAAGGGAAAAAGTGTTACCAACCTCTTGGTAACTGACTGGCTAGGTAACAAGGACATGTTTGGTGAGATTTGAATAGATTCTAGAACTGCTGCTAGAATACTAAACAAACAAATAACTGTAAATAAATAAATAAAAAAATACCTATCGTGCTATGTTGATTCTACTTATGAGCTCAGCTCAAACCATGTGAGCTTGTATCTTCACTGAATCACATACGTAAAATAATACAAAAATGTGTTTCTGGCACTTTATTTATTTATTTTGGTGGAGAGGTATAAATAATTTGGGATATAATTGGTACAGCTTCTCAGAATTTGTGACAAGTTGCATGAAATGACAGATGTCAAAACACATTAAAGGAAAGAATGATATGATACCACAAATAACTGACCCGAAATGGCCACATATTTACAAAAATCCTTAAAAAGAAGACTTCTATAAATACATTTTGATTAGTTTTTAATATTCTTTACAGCAAGATAGACATTTTCCAACAGACGAGAAGGTTAATCAGAGTTCAAAATTTAAAGTGTATTTCTACTAAGCTTTTAATTCATAAAAAGCACAACTAAATACAGTTTCACTCCATTAAGAGTCATAGTAAGTTATCAAATTAACTGAACCTCTTGACTGCTGGCAAAGTGCATTCTCAGATATGTATTCAAAGGCAAACACAGAAAAGGCTCAAGTATTTTGTATAACTTTCTTAATAAGTTTACTTTTCTTTTATATTACAATATATGTTTCAAAAACTGTTTATTGAGAGATTCGGAGTTTTAAAGCTCCATGAAAGGAAAGTTTAAAGATCCATTTACCACAGAGGAAATTTTGAGGTCTGTTTGGGGTAGGAGTGTTTTCAGATCACTAAATACATAACTTAGATGCTATGTGATTTATACGCTCCTCAGAGTGACAAAGGTAATTGATCAGAAACTGAAACAGATGGCTGTGTCAGAAAGGACATACAGACGGCCATGGGGTTTGACTGGAAATATAAGTCTTTATAATGGGTTAAAAATTGTTGAAGAGAACGTCATGATAATGGTATATGAGATAGGCTGGATGACATCTAGAAGAACTCAAAAGCATTTCAGAAGTCCCTAAGCTAAAGGAAACAGCAATATCTAACTGGAGAAGCATAGATAAGCATATGAATAGTGTTGTCAACATATTAAAACAACAACAACAACAAAAACACTCTAAAAGTTGACATTAAGATGAGGGAATGGAAAAACACGTACCGACCACCTTTCTCTTGACAGCTATATATTTCTTCTTGCCCCACACATAGGACTTTGGATGCTGGCTGGTATAGTATCTACATGACAGAAGTGGAGTATGAAGTATTTCTCCTCTTTTATATGTACTGGCCAAAAATAAATAAATAAATAATAAAAAAATCTGGGAGATACTTCTAGGTAGAAATAGCCTCTGTGGACATCCCAAAACTATGATCTTGTCCCTGTGGCTGCCAACAGTGAACAATCTGGGGACATTACTATGATATGAACTGACTTCAATATCCTCATTTTCTTCCTTAAAATGAAACTCATTCTTTTCATTTGTTCTGATTTTAAACCTCTTCCAACTTCATTCACTTAATTCAGAAAGTAAAGAATCAAATCAGATTGTCTGGATCATATCTGCCAAGATTTGTGTAGGAAGGTCTACAGTGAGTGAAGCCAAACACTGGGAAGGGCTCAACAGATCTCAATCACATTAACAGATGGGTCACAGATTCTTTGGATGAAACATAAAAAGTCACCTGATTTCATGTGAGATACTTCAGACACTGACAATTAAATAACCAATTAATTTTTAAACAACTTAAACAAATTAAATGATCTGGTTTTGTTTCCTCTGATCTACATATTCTTTTCTCTGTAGGGAGCCAATACACTAAGCCAAAGCACTATCTTATTTATCAGGACATAACGTAGACCTAATCTTCATAAAAAAATATAGATTTCTAAGTAGCATTTTCTATCAGGGAGATTTTTAAATGTCACACTTAAAATTTTCAATTTCCTCATATTTTCCATCTTCTTTTAGCAGTCTACACCAAAGTAAACAAGTCGGACAAGATCCTGCAATACTGACAGCTGGAAAGGCAAAATTTACATCTGTTCTTAATTTCTTTAAATTTATTTCCTGTGAAAATATGTATCTGGAAAGGACATTATTTTTTTTCCCAATATTTACCCCAAATTTTCTCATGGGACAGAAATTTGGACTTACTAACAGCTCTATTTCAAACACATCAGTCTGGAGTATTTTCTGAGAAAATCCACTCTGGCATACTTTTATCATCAGGTATGGTGGTTTTACTCAGCTGGGCAGCTGAGCTCCGCCACAACCGCTCTCTCACTCCTCCTCCTCAAAGGGAAAGGTGGAGAAAATACGATGAAAAGGGCTCACAGGTTGAGATAAGGGGAGAGAGATCATTCAACAATTATTGTCACAGGTAAAACAGATTCAGTGTAGGGAGATTAGAGAACTTTATTGCCTATTACTAACAAGCAAGAGAAGTGAGAAACAAGGAACAGAAACTAAAAACACCTCACTGCAATCCACCCTCTTCCACATTCTCCTCCTTCAGCGGCGCAGGAGAACAGGGAATGGGGGCTGCGGTCAGTCCCTGATGCTTCGTCTCCACCGCTCCTTCACGGTCCCTCTCTGCCCCTGCTCCCCGTGGGGTCCCTCCCACGGGATGCCGTCCTTCCCGAACTGAGCCTGGGGGGCTGCCCACAGGCTGCAGCTCTTCCAGAACTGCTCCCACACGGCTCCGTACCACGGGGTCCATCCCCCAGGAGCAAACTGCTCCAGCACGGGTCCCCCACGGGCGGCAGCTCCCCCCAGACCCCCTGCTCCTGCGTGGGCTCCTCTCCACGGGCTGCAGCTCCGGCCCGGGGCCTGCTCCTGCGGGGGCTCTCCATGGGCCGCAGCCTCCTCCAGGCCACATCCACCTGCTCCACCGGGGGCTCCTCCACGGGCTGCAGCGTGGAGATCTGCTCCGTGTGGGACCCGTGGGCTGCAAGGGGACAGCCTGCTCCACCAGGGGCCTCTCCACGGGCCGCAGGGGAACTTGTGCTGGAGCACCTCCTGCCCTCCTGCTGCACTGACCTTGCTGGCTGCAGGGGTGCTTCTCTCTCTTTTCTTACCTCTCTCTTCCAGCTGCTGTAGTACAGCCATGTTGTTGTTGTTGTTTGTTTGTTTTCCCCTTCTTTAAATCTGCTCTCACAAAAGTACAAACAACATCGCTTATTGGCTCAGCTCTGGCCAGGGGCACATCCATCCCTTTTGGAGCCAGCTGAAACTGGCCCTTATTTAACGTGGGCAGCTTCTCAATTCTTCTCATAGAGGCCACAACTCAAGCCCCCCACTACCAAAATCCTGCCATATAAACCCAATATATAAGGTAAAGAAGTTAAATCAGATGAATGAGATTTATTGTGATTAGTTTTAAAATGGCTTTTTTTTTTTTGTCTTTTCTATGTGGTAAAAAGTAAGTCCAAGAAAACAACAGTAAGTTGGTAACATGCACTATGTACTTATATATATATATATATTTAAGTACACATATATATATACTATATATATATATATTTGTATACATATAAAAAGGACTGGTAGGTAGTAAAAATTTCCCAGCATATTCACATACCAGTTAGCTGTAGCAATCTCTGTTCTATAGATACATGAAATAAGCTAGTATACTGCTTTGTCCCAAGATATCTTTTTCTCCCTGTGAAACTTAGTAAACAAAAAATGCTGCAATGGCAGCCACTAATACAAAAGAAAATAGTGTGACTGGTTTTGGACTGCAGTGTCTCCATTATTTGTTATTTATTGCCTCAGCTCCTTCAAATAAAAATACTGCAACACTGAGCTCATAAGACATCAAAGAGGTGAAATTTTGATTCACTGTTAACAGAAGAAAATATTGTTTCTTTTTTGTGCATTAATTATTGAGTAAAATGTTTTGGAACTTTTAAACTGACTTTTTTATGCACAATATTTTGAAGTCCATAATGTACTAAATCCAAAGTGCAAGATACAGTTAAAAATCCTTAAAATAGTAAAACATAACTTTTTTGTTTTAAGAACCATTACAAAAAAAAAAAAAAAGATGGAAGGAAGGAAGGAAGGAAGGGAGAGAGAGGAAGGAAGGAAGGAAGGAAGGAAGGAAGGAAGAAATGAAAAAGAAAAAAGAATAGTGCTTTCTGACGGTCTTTATAGCTTTGGATTTCTTATGCACAGAATATATAAATATTTACATAAAAAGTATTCTCTCAAAAGAGGGTTTAATGTAACTAAATGGTCAAATTTTCTGATAAATGTTTGATACACATAGAATATGTATGGTTTGATATATATAGAGTGCATAAAAAGCTGAACAGAGATCACAGTCTGAAAGTACTATATAATATCTAAGGATAAGTTGGACTAATATCACTTGATTTCAGGCATCAACTTTAGCCTCAGTAGTTAGTAGAAAAGGACTGTCTCCTCCATCAGACTCTTTGTGACAGTCTCTTCTGACTGATTGTACATGAAATGAAGAGGCACTCTAGCCAGTTTACATAGTTATCTGGTGTGAATAATCCCCCAGGTACCTTTTTTTTTTTTTTTTGGGGGGGGGGGGGGTGAAATTTATAATCTGCATATAAGAAAGCATGAGATTAAATATTATCCATAATTCCTATGAGTCTCCAGAAAAAAAGAAAGTGAGAGAGGGAGATTAAAGGTATTGCAAGTCATTGGTCTCTAAGCAATTTTCCACAGAGGAAACCGTAGTAATAGACTAGAATTGGTGCTGGAAGCTATTGAGCATGTACTATAACCTTAAAAGAAATTTTTGTGATAAGTATGCATGACGCTATGATAAATAGCATGCTTAGAATAGAGGTTTGTTTTTCTAAAGATTATTCTGAATCAATAGCAGAAGATCTGGTAACTGTATTTATAGCTAAGCATGTTTTCAAGTTTCACAGTGCACAGTCCTGTTATTATCTACATTCTTTAATCATTCCCTTAAGACTTTTTCAAAGGCTTTGTTTGTACATAGTTAGAAAGATATTTATGGATTATCTCCCCCGGAGAAGGTGTCTGCTTGGACAAGAAATAATTTATGTGCAAGGAACTGAAGTATAGAAAGGGGAGAAAGCAGCAGTTTTATTATTATGTCAATCCACTCTAATGCTGGCCCACAGTCATACCCTCTCACACTGCTCCCAGTCACACCTTCTCGCCACTTTCTTTCCCCAGCATTATAAAGCTAATGACACTTCAACAACAAAAATGTTATTTATTTTCCTTTCTCATCTTGACCATGGAGACAGTACAAAGGAGGGGTGGGAAAATACAAATGGGGAAAATAATGGGTCTAACAACTTCTCAGGCAATGCAAGCTTAACATGAAAACTTCCTTTTCTTATTGTCTCGTTCTGCATTGTGTCAATTATCTTAAGCTTACTGATGAAAAATACCATGCATCCATCCGGTCTTGGCATAATAAATATGGCTGGCTTCCACAGCAAGCTTTGTCTTTTGGCAACAAGCCACTTCATGAACTGAGAGTCAACAGGTCTAGATGAAGATTCATTCTTCAATATTTAGGAAGTTGACATGGCTGACCCAGACTGGCCAAAGGGATGTCCCATGGTGTCATGCTCAGCAATAACAGCTGGGGTAAAGAAAGGGTGGGAGAGGGGGAAAGAGATGAGGGGGGTGACATATTTGGAGTGATGGCATTTGTCTTCCCGAGGAACCATTACGTGTGATGAGCCCTACTTTCCTGGAGGTAGCTGAAGACCCGCCTGCCAATGGGAAGTAGCAAATCAATTCCTTGGTTTGTTTGCTTGCACATGCACTTTTTGCCTTACGTAGTAAACTGCCTTATCTCAATGAAGGAGTTCTCACACTTTTACCTTTCTGATTCTCTCCTCCATCCCACCTGGGGAGAGTGAGTGGGTGGTTTTGTGGCCTGCTAGGGTTAAATGACAATAGAACTATTGTATTGAGAATCCATAATTGTTTTGGGGATATTGAAACTGAAGCATTGTAGTAAAACATAAAAAAACACATCAAATGGAGTACATGGACTTCATACATCTTCTGGAACAAAATGGATTTTGTTGATGTTGTTTTGCATGTTTGTTTGTTTGTTTGTTGTTAGTGAGTCACTGTCTCCTTTCATTCATGTCAATAATGTATAATGAGTTCAAAAATGGACTTTCATACAAAAATACTTTGAAGATGCAATTTATAGACCATATTCTATTACTAAATGCACATTATGTCAATCAAATGCATCATGATAGAAAGGAATGAATAGAGTTTTTTTGTATCATAGTTTTATTTAATCTTAGAATCTTCTCATCTTAAAATATTTAATATCCTTCTCTGAGTGGAAAAAAGATTATTCTACAATTTAATATCAGTGCTGTTTTTCTCTGGGTTCAGTAAACATCAATTCTGATTTTGACAGGGTTTATTGGAAACACATTTCACCATTTACATTTCCTGAGATTATCAGCTGCAAATATAAGACAGTTTTGTAGATGATGTAAATATAGTGTACATCTTCCTATTGTATAAAATGAAAGAAAGAGAAATGCAGAAGTGTCAGAGTATTACACTCTAAGAAAGCACATCTCTCTTTTTATCAACAGAAATGTGATAGAGTAGAATTTCAATATAGAATGTTGTAGAGTCCAAAAGCATTCGTGTAATTCAATATGGAATAAACAAATCAGCTAAATTAGTGGAAGAAAATGACTGGATCCCCCCAAAAAGACATGGGCATAGCTGCCAAAGAGGTCCTATGCTGAACTTAGCGATAAGCTGAGAAAGCGTGTGAAAGAGAGCATTCCGTGTTCTTTCCATAAATATTTGACCACACTCACAGTGAGAATACCAGTCAGGTATTTCTCTCATTTATTACATTTTTTTTTTTTTTTTATGCCCTGGTCAAGATGCTGCTGCTATTTGTGGCCAAGACTTTTCAAGGACATCCGGTTATATTTAACCCACTACTAAATATATTTGAAAGTTGAACATGTGAGGAAGAAGCTGCAGGATCGAAAGCTGTGTGAATACTTCCCCTGTCATCACCAGAGAGGTGCATATTTGTCAATCCGTGTCTTAATGGTGAAAAAATTGACTATGATTTCCATGCCTGAAATCAAATGTTCAAAACTTACTGTTGCACACTCAGTGCTGAGAACCCGGTAGTCTTTATTAGACTTAGCAGAAAATGCCACATGAGAAAAAGATGATTTCAAGATTACGTTTGGAAATTTTTGAAAATGGAACATTTTAAGTGCATCAGAGCATTCAAGCATTCATTCTGGCTTTTTTTTTTTTACTTAAAAAAAAAAAAAAGGAATTTCAAAGTTCATTCCAAAATATAAAGGTGCAAAAGAATACTATTTTACCACAGAATAGAACATATAAATCTGAATTATTTTAATCAAAAATCAATTATTTTTAAGTTGTATCTTTTAGAAACTAATTCAAAAGCCAACACTTGATTGTCTTTTAGAATGAAAATGTCTTTTTTTTAAATCCCTTAAAATGACTTTGTTTTTTTTTTAAAATGTGAATTATTAGTTTCATTAACATCACTGAACTACCCAAGTGCTTAATCATCTTGTACAGTTGGAGCTTTTCTGCTACAATGTCTTCAGCTAATCACCCAACTTTTATCCTCATCCTAAATAACATAATATTTATTAAAAACTGTTTCCAGGAGACCTAAAATAATCTCTTAGCTACATGATGTTACGGTCTCCTGTTCTTATCCTCTTCTTTCTTTTCTATTGCTTGCTAGATACTCACTCCAATTTACCTTATAGTATATTTCTTCATGTGACCCATAGCACAGCAAACCCATATCTCTATGCAAGAGCTGGGCAACATTGTATTACAGTTAATAAACAGTAATCACCAAGAAAACTCAATTGCAACAGACAAATAATCACAGCTCACACAGGTCACAAATAACCATCTGCAATGTATCAGTTGAATCATATCATTATTCAACTACCCATTTAATGTATTTGTAGTCATTCTTTGCCAAGGTATGAAAATATCAGTTGCTGCAATCCAAAATACACAATTTAAGTACAAAGCTCATTTGATGAAACTAAATTATTGGGAATAATTAAAGACTTTTCTTTCTCAAATAACAACAGTGAGCAGAATATTATTAATTCTGACTGCTCACAGTTTATATCCAAGAGTAAAGGGAACACTACTGTGTGGTTCATAATTTGGAACTTAATTTCTTTTATTTGTAATATATGTGTATGCAAAGAATATATCAGAGTCAATACAGAATAAAGGCAACAAAACCATATTTTAGGTAAACTGTTTAGGTAAACATAAACTGATAGGAAAATAGACGAAACTAACACAGAATGGTCTCAAATGATTATTAACCAAAATGAAGACTGGTGAATGAGAATGGAGGACAGTTTGCAGCTAAGTTTGATTTCTAAATTTTCCTCCTTAGATGTACTGCTCATAAAACTCCCTATTCATACATTCAGCCTGACAAGTCTAGTAATCACCATAGTGCCAGGTCTGAAAACCAGTAGTACAAGGAGGACCATGAAGATGATGAAAGGGCTGAAGCACCTCTCCTATGAAGACAGGCTGAGAGAGGTGGGGTTATTCAGCCTGGAGAAGAGAAGGCTCTGGGGAAACCTTATAGTGTACTTCCAATACCTAAAGGTAGGGGAAAAGCTGGGGAGGAACTTTCTCTTACAGGAAAGCTGGGGAGAGACTCTTTATCGGGAGTGTAGATGTTGATTTGTTTGAGATACAGCCTTTTCTTCTACTCATATCTCTTTTCATTTATGAATAGTGCATCTTTTGGACAGCTAGTTCAGTGAAAATGTGGTTTCTTGAAACATGGACCTGTTAATGAATATGTTATTAATTCCTGACCTAAGTCCCCTTCAAACCTAAGTGATGTCTGACCTTTGTATTTGTAAGCCTTAAATTTTCAGCCTCATTGATGAGCTTTCTGATGGAACAGTACCGAAAGGTCACCAATACATATTTAGCAGGTTCAGTTTCATCGCTGTGTACAGTGTTTTGAAGTCACGGGTATGATAGTACAGGAGACAGTAACCACATTCAAATAAGAGACTGGAGAAGAACAAAGCAAAAAACTCCCCTATAATTAACTTTGGTTGGAGCTATTACAGAAGTGAAGACCATAATTTACCATTTAAACTTGAATTTGAATGTGAAATATCCTTCAACATAAAAATTTTCAAGTCAAGGTTTATGGTTCGTGTAGTATGGAATGGTATTTTGTTATTGACACAGAGAGGTGATCTAGTTCACATTTGCTGTAGATAAGCAGTATTTCTTTCTCTTTGATTCTTAGTAGAATATGTACTTCCCAATTAGAACAATAGTATCTTATAGTCATTTCATATCAAAATAACACAAATCAGGAAGGTTTAGATTCCCAGGGCTCTTAAAATACCCATTGCAACATCCTTTTTTGTCATTCATGCCAGAAGTCTTAACACTTGGAATACATTCAAGATAGCTGAGAGGAGGAACAAAGTGGAAAAACAGTATTGTCTATCTGGGTGAAAGAAAATGTCTTGAGATAAGATTTATATTTTAATAATATTCTAATTAATAATAATAATAATAATAATAATAAATAAAAAAAGCCCTGTTCAGTGAACAAATCTACTTCATCTTTTTTCAGCAGTTATATGCAACATCATGGTTTTGAACTACATAATAATGAAGATCCCTCCAGAAACATGTCATTTCAATAAGGTATTTTGTGATCTAATGTATCATTACATCAATCCATCACCACATACTGAAAGGAAATCAGAAGGATGACAGAGAATGACTTCCCACTCTAGAACCATTACATTCAGGAGGATCTAACTGTAGTTTGTATGAAAAATTCCTGAAAAATCTTTTAAAATCTGGGTAGACTGGCTAAAATCTTAACTGGTCCCCATTCGTACCCCATTGCTGACAATTTTGTGATAATTTGATCAGGCCCCAGGATCATTAATATTATGGCAGTGTCCTGCAATGCCGTACTTGCCAATGAAAAAATCTAAAGGAAGAGGTAATTACACTCTCACAAGCTTACAATGTAATTTAAATGTAGATATAAAAAGGGATCATAATTCAGAAGTAGGGAAAGTAAGACTGTAGAAAATGGTAATAGGAGCATAAAATATATTGGCCACTGTTGTAAATGGATATATGACTTCACAAGAAGATTGGGAAGCTTAATTTATGTTTGATCTTCAGAAAAGAGGTCACCTTTAATTGCTACATATTATTGCCATTATCTATTATTATCACTAATGTTAGCTCTAAGGAATCAGTGATGGAAGGCACAATAAACCCAGGAGGTATCTTAATAATTTAACTCATTTAACTATCTCTTAAAAAATAATTACTTTTAAGCTGTGAAGCTTCTTAAACAGGATGATCATCAGTCTTCATGTGCTTGCTTTACACTTACCCTGAAAACTTGTTGCTGAACAGTCTATATTTTTTGGCACCATGATCTTGGGAATGTTAGTCATCTTAAGACTTAGAAACAGAAATGTGGTGCTGAAAGGAAATTCCATGAGATAAAATAAATCAACAAATGAAATCGAAGTGATCAAGTGCAGACTGTCATCTAGACTCTCTTCATGACAGAGTGAAGAAAAGCAGCACTTTGAAGGCAAAATCTCTCTAATTTTAAAGGAGACATATAGCACTAGTGGAAGAATATCCTGTGTAAAACACTTATTTCTCCCCATGTTTTTAATGTATCTTGCAGTGGGTACAAATAGATATCCTGTGTTTCAAGAGTCTATCAAATAAGGAAATGCAATGGATAGGAACTGGATATGTGAGATGAGTTTTAGACAATAATTACTAATCCACCTGGCTAGCTGGAAAATTTAAAATAAATTACAGGTGAAGTTGGTTTACTAGTTTAAAATAAATATTGTTTATTTGCATATTGATTTTGAAAACTCATTCATCTGAGCATTATTTTGTCTCCACATACAGCAGATGAAGCTGAACGTTCACAGAGAGCAAAGCAGAGTTAATTCAGTGTTGGTGGTAGCAGTGTTCATTCTTTCTATATCTGTGTCTCACCTGAAACGCTTGTCTCCAAAGTGGTAGATCTGGATTTAAAATCTCTGACAGTGTTCAGGACGAGGCTAGATGGGGCTTTGAGCAACCTGGTCTGGTGGGAGGTGTTTGCTGTCCATGGCAGGGGGATGGAGTTAGGTGGTCTTTAAGGTCCCTTCCAACCTAAACCATTCTATGATTCTATGAACATGCAGCTACTGCTGTTCAAAGGTGTAACCCTAGTTATCAGGTAACACTATTACAGTTGGAAACATTCTCCTCCTCTCTTCTGAGACATGTGCAGTGGATGTGCAAAGGATCAAGGAAACCCAAGTGATTCTGAATCTGTTCCTTTCTCTAGAGAGGCACTTTTAGGAGATGCATAGAACAGCAACTTGGCAATCCCTAGACAGCCTGTTCCTTGGTCAGTAGGCCTTCCTTTTCTTTTTCTTTTCCATCTGACAGTTGCCAATCATAAAGACTGCAGACACTCCTAGACACAGCATTCCCTACTGACTGAGTCAGGTAGTTTCTCAATATGCATGCAGTATCTCCGAATAGACCCTTAAGGACTGTTGAAAGATAGTAATGTGTGAAGAACTATTAATTCTAAGTCTAAGTGCTCTGAATAATTACATGGGAATAGATATCTACAATACTAGACTTTATAATGCCTAACTTACTGCTCAAAGTAAATGATCTGACCATGTTAGTGCTTGATAAGTTTTCCAAGATTCTCAATACCATTTAAATGTCTTGTTCTTGTTGTTTCAGATTTATTTATTTATTTATTTCACTAAGAATATGTATAACATTTTTTCTCAGGAATGACAGAGCTCTTATTAGTGCTTGTGTTCCTGTTTATGTCAAGACACTACTCTGGCCCTGCTTCCATGTAGGAGTAATTTGTAGGATAAGAAAGAGTGGTAGATGATCTTTTCTTCTCAGCATGTTACATAGGGAAGAAAAGCATCCTTCATCAATTTTAAATTGTCTTCCACTGAGAATGTTCTGATCTACCTTTCAATATTTTGCAATAGAAGGATGTGAGGGAAGTTGAAGATATTATACTCAGAGAAAAAAATAATAAAAAAAAGTGCAGTATGCAAATTTGAGAAATTTAACTGTTATTTTTAACCACAGAACAGAATTAGCAAAAAGTCTAATGAAAGTTTTTTCTCCTTTTGCATGCATTGCTACAATCTATGGCAAGAATGGAAACAATAACACTGAATTATTTAGAACCTCTCCTTTGGACACAACAGAAATCTGCTTTTATATGATTGTTGCAATGGTGTTCATCTGACTGTCCCAAATATAGCTTATTTTCCACTATCTGGTACATTACTCACTTCAGCTGATGAGTTCATACTCTCCCCTGCATTTTCTTCACACAAATCGAAGTACCCACAACAGGCCAGGCATCACTATCTACTTCTTTGACTTAAACCTCTGTATTTTTTGTACAGCTTCTTTGTAAATCTCATTGTAGATCTAGGAAATAGAATAAGCTATATTTCCACACTCACACAACCAGCATAAGTAAATATTTTATTACCTGTAAGAATATTTCTGTGTAGACCCTCATAATAGCAGAAGGAGAAGAGGCAAAGAATGCAGTCAGATGGGAATTCTTGGTAAGGTGTCCTATATAACCTCATCTGTGACTCTGTTCTAAGGGTGCAAAACTCCCCAGTGTGACAGTATAATTTAAAGCAGAGTGAAGAGTATCAAAAAAATGTTTTCTAGTTAGAATTAACTTCCATTTTATGTGAAGATTTCACAGCTGCTGATGACTATACCAGGGGCAAGTAGCCATAAATGCTCTTGTGTAGCTTTCAAATTGCTGTGAGTAGCGCATAACTCTAGTCAAAGTACTCAGTAAAGAAAAAAGAAATTTTATTACTACTGCCACATTTACAAGAACAGTTGATGTAATTAAAAGTATCCATACCATAGTAAGCAGAACACTGGGCAGCACTCATAATGGCAAAACAATGGCATGGTTCTCCAAGCCTTCCAAACAAATTACCTAATGACTTCATTCAGAGGACTGCAGCTGCAAACTCTGTTTGGTGTGGGTACAATGCAAATTTTATCACTTCTTGGTAGCATTTATTCCTTATCCAGACTTCTGTTTCTTTGCTTCCCGTTCCCTCACTTATTATTCTTGCTATTCTCATGAGAATCTTAATTCCTACTGCTAGCAAACAGATTATTCAATTCTACATTCCTCAAAGTGATCAAAAAATCACATGCCATATTTAATACAAATGAACTGGTTCATGTATTTTGATCACTTTAACCACTGACTGAATTAGGTTGAGTTTCCTGCAGTTCCTTTCTTCTGCTGCTAAAGTTATTTTTCATGCCTTTAGCCTACTCATTATATTTAGTTTCTGACTCATTTCTTTAGAGCTCTGAATTCTTTTCTGACTCACTGGGAATCATTTATTCTGTTTTGGTTTCACCAGGACAGGTTTCCAGATTTCATCTCTCAAATGTCATCACTAATGTCATCAAAAAGTTTGTTTGCAAATGACTTTTTGTCTCATGTGGAGGAACATTGATGTCAGATGCTGCTTCACCAATCAAATGTCTTAAGAAAGACATTCTGTCCCAGAGCGATTAGGAAGGGTTCCTCTTTAAAGGGGATGCGACCGATAGCCTAGCTGAAGTGCCTCTACACCAATGCAAACAGCATAGGAAACAAGTAGGAGGAGCTGGAAACAATGGTGCAATTAGACAAACATGACCCGATTGCTATCACAGAAATGTGGTGGGTCAGATCACATAACTGGAACACTGGAATAGAGGACTACAACCTTTTCAGAAGAAATAGACAGGAGAGAAGGGAGAGGGTGTTGCTCTATATATTAGGGAATGGATTGATTGTGAAGAGATGCCTCTGAGAAACAGCCATGGACAGGTGAGAGCCTGTCAGTAAAAGTCGTGGACTAGACCAATAAAGGACACCTTGTGGTTGGCGTCTACTAGAGCCTACCTGATCAAGGGGAGTCTTCTGATGAGGCCTTCCTGTTTCACCTACAAGAAGCATCGCACTCTCATCCTGATGGGGGACTTCAGCCACCTAGATGTCTGCTGGAAAAGCTACACAGCAGGCTGTAAGCAATTCAGGAGAGTTCTAAGAGTGTGTTGAGGATAACTTCCTAATCCAGGTGTTAGACAAACCAACCGGGGGAGAAGCTTTACTTGACCTGGTGCTCACCAATGCAGATGAACTCATTAAAAAAGGTTAAGACTGGAGGCAGTCTGGGCTGCAGTGACCATCCCCTGGTTGAGTTTGTGATCTAGAGGAATACAGGTCTCGCAAAGAGCAAAGTTAGAACCCTGAACTTCCAGCTATTTAAAGACCTAGTAGATGAGATCCCCTGTCCTCAGGGACAAAGGATTTAAACAGAGCTGGAGACTCTTTAAGGATGTTTTCCTTAGAGTGCAAGGACTCTCTATTCCCCTGAGTAAGAAAGCAAGCAGGGAGTGCAGAAAGCCAGGTTGGCTGAGCAAGGATCTGTTGGTCAAAATGAGGCACAGGAAGGAAATGCACAGGCAGTGGAAGCAGGGACATTTGGCTTGGGAATAATACAGGAATGCTCTTTGGAAATGCAGGGATGAGATCAGGAAATCCAAGGCACGGACAGAACTGAGCTTGGCCAGAGATGGAAAAAGTGACACAAAGGGATTCTATGGGTACATTGGACAGAAAAGAAAGGCCAAGGAGAGTGTACCACTCTGATAAATGAGAAGGGTGAACTGGTAACAACAGACGTGGAGAAAGCTGAGGTACTCAGTGAGTTCTTTGCTTCAGTCTTCACTGTCAGTCAGGCTTTCCACATCTCTTGTCTACCTGAACCCGTAGATGGAGGCTGGGGGAGCAAAGTCCCTCCCACTGTAACCAAAGAGCAGGTTCGAGACCACCTGGTGAAGCTGAACAGGTACAGGTCTATGGGGCCTGATGACATGCATGCCTGGGTCCTGAAGGAACTGGCTGGTGGAGTTGCAAAGCCTCTCTCTATCTTATTTGAGAAGGCATGGAAGTCAGGTGAAGTCCCCAGTGACTGGAAAAAGGGAAACAGTGCTCCCTTTTTAAAAAGAGTAGAAAGGAGGACTTGGGGAACTACAGACTGGTGATCCTTACCTTTTGTGCCTGGAAAGATCATGGAATGGGTCCTCCTGGAAGCAATGTCAAGGCACATGCAGGACAAGGAGGTGATCTTAGAGACTGAGTTGCATACAGGTGTGCTCAGGTGCTTCAGCTGGTCACTATGTAAGGGCTTAATTCAGTTGATCACAGATGATACTGCCATGACTGGCAGCATTTAAGACACTAGGAATGCTGGGACTTAGACATAGGGCTGGCAAATATGATCTGGGACATATAGAATATACATGCCCTTTGGGACTGGTACCTGGAGATCAGTCAGGACAACTTTACAAAACCTAGTGTCTACTTTCTGGTGAGATGAATAGTTTCTAGACCCCATTGAATAAATCTCTAATGGCTATCATTGGAATTTGTTCAGTTCACGTGAACCCATGCATGTAGGTATACTGGGAGATATTAAGAAGCGTTTGGACTATGCTCTTAGTCATATGGTCTGAATTTTTGGTAGACCTATGTGGAACCAGGAGCAGGATTCGATGATCCTTTTGGGTCCCTTCCAACTTGGGATATTCTATGGTTCTATGATATTTCAATGTCTTAATCTGGAATTAAACTCTGCTACAGGATTTTGATTTTAACTAATATACACAATCCACTAAAGTCCAGCAATTTGCATTCTGGTGAAACATTTTAAAAGTTTCCTTAAAAATGAAATTAATAACTTGGAGAATAATTAATAACTTGAAAGTACGTATATTGTAGTAGGCAATGAAGTACTCTAACTATAATATACAAATAAAAAGTAAGAGCTGAGCAAAAGCAAGAATTTCTGTCATAGATAGTATTCCACTTTCATAATTTCCTCTTATCCTGGAGAAGAATTGAGCATTGGGATGTCAAACAAACAAACAAAAATAGGTTGAGTAAATAAATAAATAAAAATCAATTCAGAAAGTATTTGAAATGCTAGTCTTCTATCTTTGTTTGAATTGAGAACAATGATGACATTACAATTTTTCCCTTACTTAGACACAGAAAGGATATTATGATCAGCTTTTCTCAGGCATATAGAGGTGTAGCATGGAATTATTTGGACACCTGAATATTTCCAAGATGTTTAAAATTAGAACTGATAAAAGCTCAAAAGCTGATAAAAGATGTTAAATTTAGAGCTGCAAGAAATATATCAATGAATCTCTGAGTTAGGATGGGATATCTCTGTGCTGTGATTCAGTTTCTTACAGAAAGTGAGCGATTAGGATATGTATTTAAAGTAGGTTACCTTTTGATAAATATTACATCCATGACATGCAAAATAGTAAGAAGTAGGGCGATTCGAGCAAGCGTGAAATAATCCCTTTTAATACCAAGATAACAAGAAAGAATTTTAAAAGCCAAGATCTTAACATCCTTCAAAGAAGTGCGGTTTACTTTGAAACAAGGTTAACAAATGACAAATAGAAAATAGTTTTATAAATTTTCTTGGCCCCCAAAATAAACAAAAGTACACAATGAATGAAATCAAACTGAATGTGAGAACATTAAAAATTTGAGATATTGAATTTCTGATTAAAATAATTCTTTAAAACTCTTGGTATTACATGGAAATAATTGGAAGAGCTCCTAGGATCATAACAATAGCAGAAAAAATATTATAAATATTCATTTTGTTTTCAGTAGCAAATCTTTTATTTTCTAAGTGGAAAGGACAGCTCACTCTGCCTATTGCAACAGAGGAACATTTCAGCCTTTCCTATTTCGTCTGTTTTTAAACCAGCATCACTTGTCTGGGTCAATATTACCATGGGAGCATAGACGTATCTGTTTGATTTAAATCTTAACCAAAGAAAATACACAGTTTAACCAACTAAGAAGAACTAAAAAGGGAAATAATTAATAGGATATGAAAAACTGGTGTTATCAAACCAATATTATTTTAATTATTAAATTAGAATTTTGTTTTAATAAGGTTAATAATGTTGATAAGATTCATTTTGACCTACTAATGCACAGTATTTTAATTAAGAGACCTGAAAAAGAGTATTTTACAGAAACTAAACATTAAATTAAGAATTGACTGATAGATTTTAAATTGTGTAAAGGGGGAATTAATTAATGTAATGTAGCCAGATCCTGCAGAGAGTCATCCTGGACCTTCTGGCATTTAACATTCTTATTAAAAGCCTGGAAAAAAAATTAAGATGTGTTAAGCAATTCCAAAAACAGCCTGAAGACAGATGAACTGCAAAATATTAACAAAAATAGACAAAAGTTGTGGAACGTCTTGGATGATTCAGATGGTTGGGCATAAACTAGTGAAGTGTTTGCATATAGCCAAATGGGAAGTTATATATCTAGGAAGCGAAGTGGAAGGCTATATTTGTACAATGGAAATCTATATTCAGACAGTAAAAGACTCCTGAAAAGGATTTGAATCTTAAAATAATTCATTAACTGAACATAGGTTGTTGGGTGTAGATATGTTCAAAAGGCTGCATATAAACTAAGGTAGATCAAAGCAGAATAAAGAGTCACCTTATCTCTGTGTTTTGCTTTGATACAGCTGCTACTGTTAGATTGATTTTGTATAAAACAAGAGGAATGATGAGTTCATGATCACTCAGAAAAGAACCATACAAATATTTAAAAGACATCTTTTATAACAAAAAAAAAGAGGAAGAGATCAGTCTGTTTACTTCCCCCAAATAAAGAGTAACTTTTGTGATTTGTTCACTGTCCGATTACTTAACACAGAGTAAGAGATTCAAATGGACATGCAAAGTAGGATTATTTTGTTTGACTTCAAATGTCTACCATGTACATACCCTTATCTAAGTTTCTCACAAAGGGATCGTTGTTAAAAAAAGGCTTTTAAAGTAATTTCTGAATTCTGTTTTAGTTTCACAGAAGTCCCTGTCTAGCATCAACTAGGTAAGCATCTGTAGTAGATTCTGTTTAACAGAGCTGTCACCTTAATAAAGGGGTGAACTGTGGTTCTAAATATAAATTTAAATACAGAATTCAAACACATTATACAGAGATTTTTATTTCTTTCAATTATAACAAACTGAACAACTGAATAAACATAGAATCATAGAATCATTAGGGTTGGGTAAGACCTCCAAGATCATCTGGTCCAGCCATCACCCTATCACCAATGTCACCCACTAAACCATGTCCCTAAGCACCAGGTCCAACCTTTCCTTGAACACCCCCAGGGGTGATGATGCCACCACTTCCCTGGACAACCCCTTTCCAATGCCTAACTACTCTTAGACTGTTAATTTTCACATGGGTTACAGGAATAGTCAGAAGAACAAGCACTTTACATTCCACTGGAAAATTCTGGGTGCTGTAATGGTGTCATTCTGATACATTTAAGACCAGAATATGGTCTAACAAAAGCATAAGAACATTTTTTCTTGTTTCCGTAGTCAACCCTCTGACAGGAGTTATTGTTATGAAAAAGTATTCAAATGAGATGGTCCCAAAACTAAATGAATCTTTGAATTGGAGTTCTTAGAATGACATTTTGTGTACATGGAGATCCAGAGTGATGGATGATACCGTAAAAAGATTGTCTGGAGAAGGCTGCGGGAAGGGACTGAAACAATTTCGGTCAATAAAATTACCATAAAACTTCTTGAAGTTTTATTTTCTCATAATTACTGTACAGATTTATTGCTTTTCTGGCTTTTTTTTGTTATTGTTGTTGTTTGTTTGTTTGTTAATATTCTAATCCCGTGAATGGCAAAGGAAATCAAAAACTTATATTCCTCTTGGGGAGCCAGACACCAATTTTAGGTGCAGGAACTCACAGTCGTTATCTGGTAGCAGTATGTTGGGCTGTCTTTAAAGAGAAAGTTTTCTTGAAGAGGTCATCCACAAAAAATGTCACCTCTGCATTTGGCTTGCCATTTGTATACACAATGACTCCTCCAGGTAAAAGCCTGAAAAATTAAATAGTTATCATGTCATTCCTGTAAATGGTTTCTTCTATCCCACACTCAGAGGTGACATATTCTAGGAGGGATACACAGACTGAGTACGTAATCATAAGGTTAATGCAACCAGACAAACTTAATGGAATCATAGAACATCCTGAGTTGGAATGAACCCACAAGGATCATCGAGTCCAAACCCTGGCTCCGCACAGGACCACCCTAAAATCAGACCCTATGTCTGAGAGCATTGTCCAAATGCTTCTTGAATGCGGTCAGGGTTGGTGCTGTGACCACTGACCTGGGGAGCTTGTTCCCTCAGGTCCTGTCGCTGTCCCCAGAGAGCAGAGCTCAACGCCTGCCCCTCCACTCCCCTCGCGAGGGAGCTGCAGGCCGCCATGAAGCCTCCCCTCAGCTTCCTCTGCTCTCTGCTGAACAAATCCAGTGACCTCAGCTAGCAATGCTATGCTTGATGTACAGCAACTCTCTGTTGTGTGTTTGACTTGCGGAGAAAATCTCAGCAGATTACCACATATGAGTCTGCATCAGGCTTTCCCTGACTTCATTTGCTCTAGTTGAGAAGGCAAATTTTCACCTATGCTATAAGGATGAAAGAAGCTGCCCAGAGAACACTTGCTGCAAGGTTTCAGATTAGGATTGTGGTGGTAGAGGTGTGTCAGCCAGTCATGACTTGTGGTACAAATATGTGGTGCAAAAGTGTCCCAGTTCAAGACAGAAAGGATTTTCTCAAGCTCTCTCAAGAGGGAGAAACTGCATGACTCTACAACTATCAAACAAAAGGCATTCTTCAAAATGCTCATGCTCTACTTAACATTGTTTTTGAGCCTCCCCACCCTCCCCCATCTGCACTGACACTATGTGCCTGTGGCAGATAATGAGGCACTCAAACTGAAATAAATGCCCATACTGTGGCTTGACTCAGACACAGAGAAGCAAGTAAATTAGGATTTATGGCTGACGTGCTGTCCGTACCTGGCCTTATTATACATCAATACTGCAAATGTCTTCACCAGCAGGATAACCATTTTACCCCTAACAATATGTTGACATTTTAATGATGATTTAAGGATGGAACTTAAGTTTTAATTTGGAAATTTCTTGACTTTATGGGTTTAAAGGTGACTTGCAAGTGACTTGAAAGAGAACCTAGTTAGCTGGAGATATATGTAGAGTGTCATCTGTGTTCAGGGTGATTTTGAAAGCCTTGAACTGTGACTGGCCTAATTTTGCTCATTTCCAGTCCATTCCAGTGAACAACTTGAAGTTTTAATTTAATCTTCACAGCACATTAAGGTTTATTCCCCAGATATGAAGCTTCCCAGCTTCCAAAACTGCCAGGATAAGTGTGTTTTTCTGGGGCAATAAAAATCATAAGATGTGAGTCGTTGCAGACGAGGTGCAAAATAAAACTTTCTCAAAAGCTACTGTGCAGGAAAAACTGGAGAATGATGGATAGATCTAGTGTGTGATCACCTTTAGGAAAAAAAGGTAAATACCAATAAGGGGAAACTTCCCTGTTACAGCAACAACAACCACAGCATTCATACACCCTGTCTCTTCAATATTCTAAGAGGTTAGATGGACAATCAACATTTCATACATGATGAAATATCTCAGTATTCTCATTTTTGGTGAAACAGTAGGTTAAAAAGCCACAGAACAAGACATTTTTTATGGCCTTTGACAGTGTATTCCAGATTAATGAATTTTCATCTCTTTAGTTTGTCAGAAAGAAGAACAAGGTGACTTGATTAAGATGTGTAACAGCATGGCTGATGTTACTATGATGTTGGGATGTTAGGAAGATGTCCACAGAAGTGAAGAGACTTTTATCTATAATGTAGGTCAATGTAACAGCAGACCACATTGGAGCAGATTTCCATCTTGATCAAGCCCATGTGCTGGCTGCTAGGCCATGATGTTTTAAGGGAGGGAAAACATCATGTGTTAAATGTCTAAATATACTAGAAACTTGGAACTGGAAGTAAGAGTTTCTATATAATTAGGCTGATCATCTTAGTGAACAAGCTGCCAGGAGAACAGCTGATATGGATGTCTTCAACTCACAAAATTAAGCACAGCTTAGACGATACATGAGGGGACTTGGAGAAATTCACAGACTGTTAAAAAGAGCAACCTATATGAGCTAGTCCAAAAAGACTCTTTGCCCTAAAATATGCAGAATGACATTCAGAACAAAAACCAGTGGGTACCAGTGGTAAGGAATGAATCCGAAAAGTGATGGTTGTGGTGGAGTGATTTGTAAACACTTTCCCTATGTTTTCTTATTTCCAGTGAATAATTTCAAAAAATATAGAACACCATAAACTGAAAAGAGAACAAAACCATCACATGATCCCTACTCATTTTCTGCTTGGAAACAGTAATTATATAGATTGTCTTTGATGAAAGGTGTAACGTGTGAAACGTACATAATTATGGTCCAGCTAGGAGTTCAGAAGTAAGAACATCAGAAAAACATTGATTAAAAGGAAAAAAAAAAAAAAAGAAAGAAAGAAAAAAAAAGAGCTAGCTTACAGCTATACTAAGCATTTCTGCAGCTGCAACAATCAATACATACACCGTAAAACTACAGAACTAAATGTTCATTTCAAAGATAATCAGATTATTACTTTCACACTTCATCTTGCATTGGTTTTAGTTACATTCTTTCTGAAATGTTATGAAAGAAAAATTGATGTATCTTTTTCCTCCCATTTCCTTGTGATTGTCTTAGCACAGCAAAGGAAATCAAACCCTGAGAGAAAAAGTCAGTTCCAGATGGTATAGACCTTTTAAATATTTGCTTATCACCCTCCTGCTTTCAGAAGCTCTCTTACTAGTCTCCGTAGGGTTTATATCACTTCCTTTAATTTCGTGCAAAACTCACAAGAATTTGAATGTACATACACTGCCAGAAATATACAAATAAATAAGAATAATAGTGAAAATTTAAAGCATCAATTATTAAACTGTTCATACTATGTTATTAGAATCTTGACCTTTTTAATGTTTGTTGAAAAATTTCAATGGCAAATGACCAGACTCTGGAGTGGTTGTATTGTATTAAATCAAAGCAAAAAATATCTGGAAATGTGGAACATTGCTTCAGTAAAGGAACTACCTGTGAAATCCAAAGACTGTAATAGGCAGAGATGGTCAACATTTAGGCTGACAACTAAAACCAAAAATAAACACTTTCAGACTGAAATGGAAACAGGAAGTCAGAACTTACTGTAAAATGAAAATTTTGAAAACATTTCAAAATAAGTTTGTAGAATCATAGAATCATAGAATATCCCGAGTTGGAAGGGACCCATAAGGATCATCAAGTCCAACTCCTGGCACCGCACAGGTCTGCCCAAAAGTTTAGACCATGTGACTAAGCGCACAGTCCAATCTCTTCTTAAATTCAGACAGGCTTGGTGCAGTGACTGCTTCACTGGGGAGCCTGTTCCAGTGTGCAACCACCATTTCGGTGAAGAACTTCTTCCTGATATCTAGCCTAAACTTCCCGTGCCTCAGCTTAACACCGTTCCCACGGGTCCTGTCACTGGTGATAACAGAGAATAGGTCGCCTGCCTCTCCACTCCCCCTCGCGAGGAAGTTGTAGTCTGCGATGAGGTCCCCCCTCAGCCTCCTCTTCTCCAGGCTGAACAGGCCCAGTGACCTCAGCCGCTCCTCATAAGTCTTCCCCTCTAGGCCCTTCACCATCTTCGTCGCCCTCCTGTGGACACTCTCCAACAGTTTAATGTCCTTTTTGTAGTGTGGTGCCCAGAACTGCACACAGTACTCGAGGTGAGGCCGCACCAGCACAGAGTGGAGTGGGAAGGTCTACTTTGAAAAGATACTTTGTTACAAGTTACAAGTTACTTTGAAAAGATATTTTGAATGAAATTTGAGGGTTAAGCTGTTTTTCTGGCATGGATTTATGCTGTCATTTCTTCATGTTATTTCACAGTGTGTAAGTAGTAGTAGAACATAATAACACATCATTGCATATCAGATTTTGAAATGACATTCACATCATACACAAAGACCAAAACATCTTGAAATATTGTAAGAATAGTAGTTGTGAAGAATATGACACATCTTACCATATTCTGAAGAGAAATTACATGTCATTTTGCTCTACTACTATAGACATGCCACTGGAATTCTGTAAAACAGGTAAAGATATATGAAAAAAAAAAAAAAAAAAAAAAGCCTTATGGATTTTGTCTTAAGATTGCATTTTTTTTCTTTTTTTTCTTTTTTTTCTTTTTTTTTCTTTTTTTTTCTTTTTTTTTTAATGGAAACAAGCAAATAAACAAACAATTTTGAAAAGGCATTACATTCAACTCAATCTCATAGCAATCCTCCTCTCTGATCTTCTGGATATTGCCCCTATGGCCTGAAATAGAATGTGTAGGTCCATCAAACTGAAGGAATTAATTAATCAAAAGAAAGGAAGAAAGATAGAAGGAAAAAGTCAGCCATTCTGTACAGGACTTAATTTTGCACTCACCAAGAAGTGAATGAAATGGCCATAAAATCGTATTGTCATCCTTAGTCTGTCAAAACTCTTTTCAGTTAACTTGGAAAAAAATTAAATAACAAAGAAAATAAAAACAAAACAAAACAAAACAAACAAAAACCAAACACGATTACGAGGGTAATATCGGGGGTGACATCCCTGCCCATGGTGTTGGAACTATATGATCTTTAAGGTCCCTTCCAATCCAAGCCATTCTATTGTTATGGCTAAATAGATTACATCTACTTTTACCTGACTAGAGCAAAATAAACTGAATATTGCTAATAAATCAAATAATAGCCTATTCCTGCTACTACTCTTAATAGGAATGAATTCTACTGCAAGATTAAGAAAGGGAGCCCTTTATCATTCTTTGATTCTATGTTTTCATGAAGAATTCTTTAAATTATTCTTCACCAGCTTATTTGTTTTTGTCTGCACAGCTTGAACAATTCAATTATCTGTCCTGTAGTAGGGTGCCCAAAACTCAATGCAATATTCAAGGTGCAGTCTCACTGTTGCCAAGTACAGAGGAACAATCACCTCTCTAGTCCTCCTGGCCACACTATTTCTGATACAAGCCAGGATGCCATTGGTCTTCTTGCCAACCTGGGCACACAGCTCATGTTCAGCCAGATGTCGACCAGCACCCTCAGGTCCTTTGCCAGCCAATCTTCCCCAAGCCTATACTGCTGCATGGTGATGCTTAGCTACCAACCAGTGTTAAACCACCGCAGTCCTTTCACTTCACAGTCCTTGCATTCTTTTCACTTATCTACAACTCTTGTGGGAGACAGTCCCAGCCTGAATAAGAGAAGAAGTAAAGTTTTAGCACCTCTGGTAGTATCGTGTGCTTTGGGAACAAATTCTGCACCTCTCAATAGGAGAGGGAGGAGAGTAAAGGTACTTTAATCCATCTTCCCCAATCACAAACTAAACACAACTAAGTGATACATCTTCAATTTTCAGTGGTGAGTGTTCACAGCAAATAGTTTTCAATCAGTCTGTGCAGTGACATAAACAAAAGAATCATGGAAATTATACTGAGTGAGATAGAAAAATAAAACTCCTTGAAGAAATTGCAATTTCTACTTGAATGTCTTATAAGAATAAGAAAGATATGTTGGTGAATTATCCTTTTTAAAGTGTTTTCTCATATCTTGTCTGCTGGTGTGAATCATTTCACTAAAATTGCATAGAGAAAATCCGTAGTGTATTACTAATTTCTAAGTACTTCAGTGCTGACAATTCCAGAAATACTTTGACTAATTAGAACAGATTAGGCAGATCAGAGTTCTTGAAATAACATTTCTATCAAGAATAGTTATATGTTGTGGAAATTACAGTTCTTTCTGAAATCTTTGACATGGGAATGTGATATGCTACCTATAAGCTCCGATAACCCCTGTGTAAGACACATATATCTATCCTTTTGAAATGGATTATTCCAGTGTTAGTTAAGGCTCTATGTCTTTGCCTCATTTTGGATAGAAAGCTATATGGAAATATGGTAATAGTGAGTGCATAGAAATTAATGTATCAGGTAGTTTAAATGAAGCCATTATTTGTTTCTTTGTTGTATTTGAAAGGAATGATCAACTCAAAAAAAAAAAGTGCTGTTTACATATAAACAAAAGAACTAGACTAAGTAAAGCAAAGCTAATTAGAAGTTTAGAAAAGGTTTCATTTTCCTCCACATCTGCCAATTCACCAGATGAATCTGATAATAAAAAACCACAAACACATATTACAACAGATTCAGTGATGAAAGCAAAACTTCAATCCATAAAAGGCAATCAGGTTTGCAGAGTGTTCCCTTACAGCACATCTGATAGCCCTTTTTGATTTCCAAAATGAATTAATTTGATACATTATAACTTAGCTGGTTGTTTTAAGAGTTTTACTTGGGAAATTACAAAGAGTCTAATAAAGATTGGTATTACATACACTGCCATTACCACCAGTCCTGAGTTTTAGGATATCAGAGAGCACAGTATGCAGCTTTTAAATAAACCAAATAAATTTTGGGCTACTTCATGTCATTTAAGTGAACATTTCTGTAATTAAAAACAATAAAATACTTAAATGGCAGATGGCAGCTCTTGACAGGAATTTTTTTCCACTTTTGTGAGAGGTCTTCACATTTTCCTAGACTGAACAATAATAGTGTGATCTTATTAAAATCATAGGGAAAAATCTGTAAACAAGATACATTTTCATATATTAGTGTGGGAGTTTGAAAGCCAAGTACTGGTTTGATAAAAAGAAAATTTTAATCAAATATATTATTACATTCAGAACATGTGCCTAAAATAATCAATCAGTTCTGATTACTGCGGCTAAATGTGGTCTGTGTTTGAAAGCATAATGATGTTTTATGCAACAGACCTGCGTAATATGACCTCACACCATTGCTTGTGATGGGGCAGTAGGGAAGTTCAGATCACTCTCTTCTGAAGAGGCAGAACATTGCTAGGAGAAGCAGAAAAGTCTCCTCTGAATAAATGGGTTATTGGAAAAGCACCAAGTTTGCCACACATTTGGGCAGAAGTGCTGAATATTAGGATTCATGAGCTTTGATTCCGCCTTATAAACTTTCCGATGAAAGGCAGCAGTGAAAAATCAAAATTAAGATAATTTAAATGGATCTAGCCCAATCATTCTGGAAGGCATGGAAGATGAGACAGCAAGGGAGCTGATGAAACATAAGCCATGAGGTCTCCCTGATGGCATTCAAAGAAACCTCTCAGACCAATGATTTGCACAGTAGAGGTTTTGTTGCTGCCCCTAGATCAGGGAGGGAGGGTTGATGCATACGGCAAAGCTGTACATGTGGGAAAAATTCCCTTGATTTTATTCTAATCAAAACACTTCACACTGAATATGATTTTCAAGACACTGACTTCACTATGCTAAATCTAAACAATGTTAATGTTATTTGCAAGCTACATATGAAACTAAACTCTTTAAAAAGTTTAAATTAAAAAAAATATATATATCAAATGTGTGGCAGATGTGTTACCAGTGACCACACTCATAATAATCTGTTTTACCAGCATGGAGTTTGTTTAGTTGTTACATCGGTGCTGCTGACAGCTGAATACAGCACAGAGCCTGACATTAAATGTCTTCTTGCTCAAACAGCCTACATTACTTCCCCAGAATAAACTGCTGTTGCTGTCAGCTGCAAGGTTACAACTACTATCTATCAGATGCAACATCATTACTAGACAGTTCCAGACCTTGCAAACCGTTGGTAGCTGTTAAGAGAATCGATGGCAGAGTCAACGTAAAGGAGAACCATGAAGTTGAAAACAAGCTAATAGATCAGTGGTTTTGCTTTATATGTTTTAATATACAAAACTGCAAAGTGAATGGTAATTGTTACAAGGTGAGTTGAACACATGCCAAATCCAAGAACAAGGGAAATGAACTTAAGCAGAAAGAGAGGCAAGTACTAAATTAATTTGGTCAGAACGTCTTTCCAAATAGAAAAGCTGCAATATGAAATAAGCAATCAATGTCAAATCTGGGACACCTGGCAACATATTTTTTTAAAATGGATCAAAAAGTCATTTCTATGAAATAAATATGATGGAGAAAACTGCTGAAGTACAGATGAGTTTGTTAACTTTTCTTTCAGTTAACACTTCTGTTCTTTTGTCTTTTAGATAAATGTCAGCTTAATCCAGTTCTCAAGTAATTTATCTGTGAGTAACAAGGAATAAGCACAAGTGTATTGGTGATGTAAAGTATTTGGCAAATGGTAAACATTAATGCTCATAAATCCTTTATGTTATGAAAAAAAAAATAATGTGGTAATAAATGCCTTAAGGAAAAGAAGACAGCAAACATAAGGAAAATTGACCTTGTGCTGTATCAACAATGAGGGTCAAAGAATGTTTTTAGTATTTTAAAGTTGAGAAATCATCTCCCATCTTCCAGGTCCTGGAAGGCAAGGGGATATGTAAACAGAATTAAGTAGCTGCTATAATCTCCCCAGTTAAATTGGTCACAAAATCCTTTGTCCTACAACTAGAGAAGGGATTGGATGGGCTTACATAAGAGTCAGCTACATGGAGACAAGGCAGTTACAAAACCTAGTGCCAGATTTGAGAGCAAGGGAAGTGTCTGAGTTCTTTTATGCCTAAGTACTTGTTAGTCTTAACTCCAGGGATAAAGTTTTTGAGACTGAAGCCCAAGAGAAGACTGTTGATGTGACTGATCTTAGATTGTTACTGGTAGCAAATCTGGAGTACTTGCTGGGTGAATTCCTAGCACCTCAAAGATTATTGGAGGGTTGTCCATCCTTCAGACTGTCTGTTCAAAATTGCCCAATTACAAATAAACTCCTTTACAGGATAAATAGTTAAATCCCCAAAATAAAGGAAGAGACAGAAAAGGTTTTCTGGCATGACCTTATTTAGAATGTGACGACTTAGAGTAACCACTATTTTAAACTTCTCTGCACACTTTGTGAAGGCAAAAGTGTAAAATTCTTACTTGTATTTCCTGGGATACACAAAAGAGTCATTAATTTTATATTTGAGAAGATGTGATTGAAACAGGGTGTGCCTAGGTTTCAACAGAAAAAAAGTTTCTCTAAAGGACAGGAAAGACGATATGTATAAAAATAAATTCTACTGGCTTTCATTATATTATTCTCAGAAAAAAAAAAAAAAAGTGATGATCCAGGGTATTTGATTATTAGTATGAATAAGTGTTCAGAGCCCAGAGGGCAATAGGCTCAACATGTGCTGTTTAGGAAAAAACAAACAAACCCGCCTCCAAATAGCTGTATGACACAGCTCATTGCCTAAGAGAATACAGAACCTGAAAATAAATAAATAAATAATACTAACATGTAAAAAGACTTTTGAATTAGTTTCTGCTACTCTATGGACCTTGGTATTAGCTGAAACTAAATAAAATAAAATAAAATAAATAATATATATACATATAATGTATTAAAAATAAATGTATATAAAAAATGTGTTTTGGCTCTCCCTTTGTGGAAAGTGCAAATTAAACCTTCTCTGAAGATGTGACAAATGTTAATGAAAGCTTGAATGTGAGGAGGAACTAGTTTATGTCTAAACAAACTTGCCTTATAGCCAAGAATATGACAGTCCTTAGGCTGGACAGAGGAAAAGCAAAATTACTAATTTCTCCTGACTATTGGTTAAAGTACATTTCTTTACCTTGCTGTTAGGACTATCTAAAAAACTTCAACTGTACAATCATTGGAGGAAAAAGAGAATTTGCATGAGAAACAGAAAATACCTTAAACGCTATTCTGAAGAAAGAAGTGTCCTCTTTCTATTCTCAAGATTTTACACTTTCCCAGTGTCCTGGTTCCAGTTAGGACAGAGTTAAGTAGCTCATAGTAGCTGGTAGGGTGCTATGTTTTGGATTAGGATGAGAAGAGCGCTGATAACATGCTGATGTTTTAATTGTTGCAGAGCAGTGTTTACACCAGGCCAAGGACTTTTCGGCTTCTTGCTCTGTCCTGCCAGCGAGCAGGCTGGGGGTGCAGCAGGAGCTGGGAGGGGACAGACCCAGGACAGCTGACCCAAACTGGCCAAAGGGGTATTCCATACCATCTGACGTCATGCTAAACAATATATAGGGGTGGCTGGCCGGGGTGGGGGGGCCGGCTGCTCGGGAATAGGCTGGGCATCGGTCAGCGGGTGGTGAGCAATTGCATTGTGCATCACTTGTTTTCTTACACATTATTATTGTTAATACTATTACCATTATCACTATTATTATTATTATTGTTATTATTATTTTCCTGTCTTAATAAACCGTCTTTATCTCAACTCACAGGCTTCACTTTCCCGTTTCTCTCCCCCCATCCCAGAGAGGGAGGGGGGAGGGTGAGCGAACGGCTGTGTGGTGTTTAGCTGCCAGCCGGGTTAAACCACAACACCCAGCTGCTCATCAGCTCAGCTTTAGTGAGACATATAGACAGTGCAATGCATTTTGCAGCAGGTAGCTTAGGATAGCTTCCTGCTATATGGGAAATTAGAGCCCTCTCAGGTCAGACCACTTTGAACCATTTCATGTTCTGTACAACATTCCTTTTTACTGGACCTCCAGAAAATAAAAGTGACAAACCTGCACCCTACCGCATTCTGAAAGAAATGTTGCCCAAAGTTCTAGAGTGGCTTCACACTGAATTGCAGCTTTCAGAATCACCTATTCCACAATTGAAGGCTGATTACAACTTCTGAAACAAAACTAGATCTTCCAGAATGTTCCTTCCTGACACCTTCTCTTTTGCTGGTTTGCATCTCATTTTCTTGATCTGCAAACCCTGTTTGGAAAAGCCTTTGTTTCCCTGAACATTGTACGAAGAAATGTAGCTACCTAGTCTTATTATCTAAACAGAGTCTTTTAAAAGTAAGTGGGCTAGTGTCCAACACAGTCATGTGTGCATGAATTTCTAGATCTCACCAGAAACATTCTGGTGAGACTTCTAAGGCCATTCTACATTCTACATCACTATTTATGAATTATAACGTTATTAACTCTCTGACAAGTTCTCTTAAAAATCATTAAAATTAATTACATTCTTACACAGGTTTAGCTTTGAAAGGAATAATTGAGACATGTTTGGCAACTCATTTTCACAGGGGCTTGGATTTGCCATTTACATTTAACCTACAAGATCTGCAACCCAAATTTTCTTTTAACAAAGTCCTAGAGAAGCATCTTACTAATTAAAGCATGTCCCCTTTTTCAAACAGCAGAAGAGACTGTGGCAGCTGTTGAAGAAAATTGGATTATGTTAACTGGGAAAGTGATGAAACAGGTGTATGCGTTCCTTCAAGATCTATTGAAACAATAAGGAAATACTAGTTTTTTACCATCATTTATATGCTTACTTCTATTATATTTGAATAACATGTTTCAGTTGTGTGTAAAAGCTGCCAATGAAGATTAAACAATGTTGAGTTGATTCTAAATTCCATTGTTCAATCTGACATATTTCTCTTCACATTTTCCCATAACAATCAACAGAAAACAAAACTAAATGCAAATGGATGGAAAGAAAAAGGCAGTACTCTGAATCATATATATTATTATAGTGACATCTACAAATGAATTTCAATACATCTTGAACTGCATACCAAATCATTTTTCCTAGGACGTACTCTGAGAGATTTGTAGGTTGTATAGTGCCTACAAGGGTCAGTGAGTACCTCAGAACTGTTGCACTAAATAAGTTGGTTGTGAATTATCTAATTAAACATTTCATCATTGGAAAACATCAACCTCTTGAAAATTAAATTTATTTTGAAAATTGTAATATTAAGACAAGTTTTATAATCACTGAAAACAAAAGCTACATAAAGGTCAAAATCAAATAAAATATTTTGTGATAATGAAAGTTTTAATTAAACCAATATAATTTGATTTGGTTTGTGATCGGGTTACTGCAGAAAGGCAATATATATATATATGTTTTTTTTTCTTAGTGTCTTTTGCTATTCTTCTTAGTATTGTAAGCTGTGAGTGCTTATGAGTATATAGGAGTACTTTACCCTTTGTACTGAAGTGGACTGCTAGCTGCAGAGTAGCAGCTTTAACAGGTTCAAACAAAACTATACAGTCACATTTAAAGGCAAGCCTTACGTAATGAGCTTTTTACAGTTTTACTTTATTGTTCTCTTCCAAAAAGGTTAAAGGTTGTGCAGACATTGTAAATTATAGTTAATATTTTAATGTTTCATTTATAATGTCAATCACAGATACACAGTGATTGGAAATCATTATGAATTCATGTTATCTTCTTTGTGACACAGATAGTTTGGATCACAAATACCAAGTACATCAGAAAAAAATAAATAAAAGTATAACCCAAGAATATAAACTGAACTTTTATTGCTTCCTGACAATCAATAATAGGAAAACAAACACTGAATAAAAAGAGAGAGAGTGAAACAAAAACTGACTGATAATCTTTTGCTGAAGAAAAAATAAATAAATGTCAGGCATTATATAATCCACACCAATTATGACTGTATTCTGGAGTAGATCAGTCAGCTTTTTCTATAGCATAGAAAGCATTTAACATTTCTAAAGCATAGCTTTTTCTATCAACATGAAGATGTTATACAAACATATCTGGCTTGTGAGTATCTCCATAATTCTCTCTTTGCACCCCCAAGTTTTTACATATTTTGACAAATTCCAGTTTTAATCTGCATTTCTAAACCCAGATGTATAAACTTTTCTCAAATGACATGGTATTTCTTTGTGGGTAGACATATTGTTATTCTTCTTTGCCCAAATGGAAATGATCATTTATCAATCTCCAATCAGTTTTTTACTTACTAAATGTGATCCTCCATTCGTGGATGCTACTGCCTATGTATCCTGTGGAATATTAGGACAAGTATTCTTGAATATCTGAATATCCTCTTTTCCTTATTCTCCCCTTGATGGTGCATAATGTTAAAAATCAATATTGTGATCATTCAAGGAACAATTTATTCTATTCCATCCAGTGGCTAAACATATTTTTCTTTTTCTTTTCCTTTTTTTTTTTTTTTTCTCTTATTAAAAAAAAAACAACTTTGTTGTAAAATGCTGAAGAAGAAGTGGCTTAAATTAAAGGATTTTGCTGCCACTTATATCAGGAAAAAATAATAAAATAAAATAAAATAAATAAAATAAATAACTCCAACCCAAAACACTGTATGGGAAAACAACAACAAATAAAAATCAGAAGAAATAATAATAATAATAAAAAAAACACGAGAGCTTTGCAGTAGATTAGAAAACAAATTCAGCTATATGTAACAAATAAGGTTATTCAGGTTATTTTTACTCCATGATAATGCTTGTGTCCCTCTGTGTAGATAGCTGTTTGAACCACCTTTTGTACAAAAGCAACAGTACCCTCTTCTCTCTTACCCTTTGATTTTGGCTGACACTGGAGGTTTCTCCTCACTGTCTCTCGAGAAGCTGCAATTTCCTGAAACTAGTCTGCTTCAGTGCTTAGGATGAAGCATGGGAGCTGGGTTGTTCACAGCAGCTTGTGGTAATACCTTGGGCATCTTGATTGCTAAAACAGTTCTTCCACAGGGTCCCTAGATCCTCCTGAACCCCACTCCATGTCCTGTGACTCATTTTTGTGGAACACTTCCTGCTCCTGACTGCATTGGACATGGCTTATTATCCATAACATAACATATAAATATATAAAATATAATATCATAGAATCAATCATAGAATCATAGAATGGCTGGGTGGGAATAATAATAATAATAAAAAAAAAGCTATTGTCATATGTGACTTTTAATATTATGGTGAATTCTCTAATTTGGAGAGAACAGCATAATTCTTATAATTCTCCAAGCTTGCTAACAGTCTTGGTCACTACTTTTCTTACACATGAGAAAACCAAGGATTCTTTCAGAGTAAGTAGTGGATCACAGCAGAAATCTACCAGAATATCTCTCAATTAAAATAA
Source organism: Anser anser (assembly GCF_964211835.1). NCBI lineage: Eukaryota > Metazoa > Chordata > Aves > Anseriformes > Anatidae > Anser > Anser anser. The sequence goes on along the minus strand of NC_139720.1, from coordinate 203,289,163 downwards.
GTTCCCTGTGACTTCTAGTAGCACATTTTAAACCTGTATTTATTTCTTACAAGCATTAAAACATCTATTATTAAATAAGTTTTCCTAGAGGGAAAATGAGTACTACAGTCAGGTTTTCACCTGTGAGTCATTAGGAAAAGGAGTTAACAAGTAAAGTCTCTTGTGCTCCCAGGCATGCAAAGAATTTCTTCAGTGCAGTAATTTCATGAAGATCACTTTTTAAATCCCACACACACACCCTTTTTTATTTCTACATGGGCAGAACCCAGAACAGACATGTTTCTTATTGAAATTATTGCAGTGACATATATGTTTACTGAACTTAAGAGTGTAGAAAGGAGTATAATGAAATCTTACTGAACCCTATTCATAAAAGATTGAAAAATCCAAGCTTAAACTTATTTTTTTTCTTCTTCTTCACATTTTTATGCTAATGGTAATCCTTTACTTCTCTCTACAGCTACATGTTTTTCTTGACAAATTGAATGTTCTTTCTTTCAAGATCTTTCCTTCTTTACATTTTAATTTATAAGAAATGACTAGTAAACTAATTAAATGGAAAATCTATCAAGCACACAAAGGTTTTATGTGAATTGTTGCTGGACTCAGATAACATCATTACATTTGAATTTTACTCCGATAAGATTTCCTCTTTACCTCTTCTGGGTTACTAAACAGAGAAACAGAATCATAACATTTCCACTAGAGTTTCTGTGCATACACAGAAATTCATTTTCTGTCTCTGGTGGACGGTTGCAGGAACGCAATAGCTGCTCACCAATAACTATCCACTACTATTCAGCCTTCCTGGTTGCAAAAACATTCATGGTTGAATACCTGAGCAAGGAGTATTACAAATCCTAGTTTCTACCAAATCCTAAATTAACAGAAAAGGAAGTACTCCAGCGACTTTAAATCTCTTGTGTAACCTTTGAAGCAGATGGTTTACAAAGAGGAAGATGCAGGGAGCACCTCCCCCACCACCCCATGGGTGTGAGACTGAGGTACAGAACAAGGAGAACTCAGAGGTCACTGAGACCAGAAATTATTCTAACAGTCCTCTGACCTTGCCATTAGCACAATGTTGGCCACTGAATATAATTACCTTCGTGGATTCCAGAATCTGACTGACCTGGGCAGGAAGCCTTAATTCAAAAGTACTAATGAGTAGAGACCACTCCTCTAGACATAGAGGTTTAGTGGTTAAATAGCCCTATTGGCTTCCCACTATTGCCAAGGCATATTTCACCATCTTTGGTGAAAAGAATTTGGTAAAGAATCCAGTGTGATAATCTGAAAATAATAATAATAATAATAATAATAATAATAATAATAATAATAATAAAGTAAATAAAATCAGGCTGAAATCTCAAAGCCTGAAGTCAGCACACTGGAAGCAAGCAAAGCCTTTTTTATGAGAATGTGGAACAGGGAATTTTTATGTACACAGGGATATGTACACTCCCACATCATCAAACCACAGCCACATAGGTCTTAAAGGACTTCAGACCCAGCCACCTGCTATCTTTATCAAAGGATACCATCCTACATGCATCACAGCAGAAGTGAGTATGCGTGATATAATACAGCACAGACCAACAAATCCCACAAATCCCCACAAATCTGAGAAGTGGAGTCAGCTGCAAGTGAGATTGAGTGGGATACGATTAATGATTTAAAATATTCAGACGTGCAGAAAAATCAGACCTACTCTGCACATCATCTGATAGGCAATTATGTTTAAATAATTCAATGTTATCACTTAAAGGTGAAATCAGCATTTTCATGCATCTTAGTTTCTAAGTTTTTGTCAGCAGTTTTCTATCAGTAGGGTAATGTAGTCCAGAAATCCTTGTTCATTGAATGGATCTTATTTAAAGAAGTAAATATTATTTTTATATGTCATTTTTCTTTACATTATCATTTTAGTAATCATTTGAGTCTCTAATTCCATTTATTTTTCATAATACCATTGCCTATAGTAACAAAGACATAAGGGAGTTATACTTTAATGTAGGAAAGTACAGACCATATTTATTTTGTATGGGGCCAGTAGCTTCAGTATATAATACATCATGTATTTATCATAATCAAGTTTCTTCTATTTAATATACTTGGGAATGTTGCAAAGTATTAAAGGAAAAATTATAGAATCCAAGACCAAAAAGAGCAAAATAGTCAAGCTTTTATCTCTAAAATATGTGAAACCTAGTTACAAACAACCTTTTGAATTGATTTTGATTTACAGGTATTTATACAAATTATACATGTTTAATTCCACATGGCATGGCACATTTAATCCAGGAAATTTTCAGATCTGTTGGCAATCAACTTTCTCCTCAATTCCTGATTTAGGTCAGACAGCAGGATGCTAATAATAAAGATCATAGTCCGCATGGTAAATTTTCTTCTTTTAATCCTAAAATATTTACCAAGGTCTCAGACCTCTAGATCCAGCAAATGGTAACTTCATTTGGAAGAAAGACCCTTTCTAGCTGAAACAATGTTCTCTGATCATATTTTCATCTCTTTTCTTCTGAGAAGGAGACATAAAATAAGGAGTTATTATTATTATTATTATTATTATTTTATTTATTCTGTGCTAACATAAAAAGAAAAACAAAACAAATAAACAAACAACTAGAAAATCCTGTTCTTAAACTCTCAGCTGAATCAGGACACTGTATTTTACAGTAATTATATTATTAGATCCCAATTCTCCAAAACACTTAATTGCCACATGCATTTCTTTATCTATAATGGAACTGAGAAGTGCATAATGTTTTCCTGAATGAGGGTTACAATGAGTTATCAATATCGGTTTAATGTCGCCATAACATGAGCCTATTTAAACCTTCAGCAAGCAAATAGATCAAACTCTATACTTGGTTAGTCTTCAAGGGCTCCATAAGAATGGTAACCTCTCCTTTCATGTCCTAAGAAACAAAAAATATTAATATTCTTTTTTCAGCTCCCTTACAAGAGTTTTTAATAAACATTGCTTTTCATTGGTCAGAACATAGCTGGTTTTTGTATTAAGAAAAGTTCATGCATTCAGTATATATACTAAATTTAATAACTGCATTTAAATTGCTATCATCACTTTCCTTCCTTTTTGAGGATCAGAATCCATGATTATGAACTCAAATTATGTTAATTAAAACTTCATTAGGTTCTGAAAATAACATATCAAATGAGAGGTAGCATTCTGTATAAGAGATAAGCACACAATTTCAAAAGCAGCTTTGTACACATCCCACAGTGTGTAGCACCATAAATTCAATGAAGTAAATGTCACCAAAAGACTTATACCATGTAAGTACAGAAAAGGGCAGATGCGCTGGAGGGCAGATCAGATCAGCATACATCAGCAGGATACAGAAAGTGCAGGGCCTTGATAAAGACAGAAAAATTAACATCCTGCACAGTCATAAAATAAACACTTTCATGGTGTGACTCAGCTTTTAGAAGAGAAATTATTCATATACATTTTTCCACACTGACTTACTCTTGTTAGTTGCCCCCATTGCACAAACCATCTTGTTTTAAAAGTTATTGGGTAAGGCAGCAGATAGTTTCATTTGCTACAAGGTCATCACAGTCACAGCCCTCTGCACTGTATCTGTGGTGTTGGGGGACATCTAAAGTGTCTCAACCCATGTCTTTAGTCTTTGGGACCAAGTAAAAGAGTGGTGAGACAAGCCTTAGCTTTTTTTCCACCAGTAGTAGCAGTCCTAGTTGAGTCTGGAAGAGACCTCTAAACATCACATGGCTGAATGCTCCAGTCGGAGCTGGATCTACAGGGCCTTGTTTGGTCAAGCTATAAATATCTTCGAGAAAGGAGATCCCGCAATATTTCTGTGCAACCTGTGCTGGTGCTTGATCACCATCATTGTCAAAATATCTTTCCAAACAATCAGAATTTTTTTATTTTCCTGCTTTTTGCATTTTTGTGGAATTCATTTTTCTCATTTGCTCCTCCATTCTCTATCTTGTCATGCTGAGGAAAAGGAGTAAGAGAGAGACGGGGTGGTACTTACTTGCCTATTAGTGTTAAACCACAACAGGCATGGACTTAAATATGACCCTACTGTTGTGTGTGCCATTTAACTGTAACTGTATTCCCTGATGTGGTTTTTTTAAGCATCAGTGTTCTGGGCAGGCATGTTTCACAAGACGAGCCACAAGACATTCTCACAATAGCCAAGTACTATGAGAGAAATGTGGACATTTTATGATAAATATGTCATAACAGGGTAATCATCTAGTCATAAATTCTAGATACAATGATATATATAGAGAGATCTTATATAGTCATATAAATATACAGTCTAAGGTTCAAAGAGTACTGAATCATGCTTTTATAGCCCACATGATCATTCATTACACTGAAGTACAGTGTTCCACAAAGACAAAGATTGTGAAGAAAACACTGAAAACTGCAACAAGTTCCGTCGGTACTGAATGACTATGCAAATACATGAGTTACACAAACAGGGACACAAGAAAGGCTTATGGTCCATTTAAAGGCCTAAGAAAATATCTGGACTTTGTCTTTCACAAAGTAGAAGACTACAGCCTGAAAAACAAACAAACAAACAAACAAACAAAAAAAACCACCACTTTTGGTTATTCCAATTTCAATTCAATAGAAATCTTAGGATACTACTCACTAACTCATCAGTAACAGATAACAGAAGCTGAAATGATGTCTGATTTCTATAGTAATAGAATCTCATAGCAGTGACCAAATTTATGAGTTCTACTCTTATTTGTAGGAAATACTGAATGCCATGAATGCATCTTTACTTCCTCTTAACTCAGCTTTTGATTCTTGATAAAATTTATTTCAAGGAGCATACAGACTGAAGGAGGACTGGTTAATATGTGCACAATCCAAGAAAGGCATGATAATTTCCTCATAAATTAATTGTGAAAATTTCTGTCTTCAAAATTAATCTGATCAGAATGCTAATGTGAATCATATTCACTATTTCTTAATGTGGTATTAAGATTTGTTAGGGATTCTTAGGCAGATCAGTTCTTGGGATCAGCTAAACAGAGGGGTTGTGATACATCATTGGTACAAAAAGCTTTTTAAACAACTCCAAACTTCTCTAAAAAGATGAAAATATACAAACAATATTTGCACATTATATTTAGAGTCATTTGCTTTGCATTCATTTCTCTTGCTGCTACTAAGAGAAACAATCTCTCTATTATTTTAAGAAGTCTTTCATAAGGGAAAACAGGATGAATGCCACTCACAATTTTTTCTTCTCCACTTTGTGTTCTGAAGGTACTTTTCCACTTCAAACACCTCCTTGTTTATTTCCAAGGAAAGCTGAAGGCTCAGCTTTAAATTTTGTGCCTGTTTCTAAGTCACTTAATGCAGTACCACTTCTAAATAGGTGCAAATAGATTTGGCAGCATACGTAACTTTTTTTCACACTACCCCTCTCTTATTATTATCTGATACTAATCACATTTTTAACTATGTCTTGACAGAATGTCATACATAAACCTATTCCTTTCTACAGATTGAGGCCAATGTCAACAATATGTTTTCTCTTAATGTAGTTAAAACAGCAGGTTAGCTTATATACCTCAGTCTACCAATGCCACAGATGTGGAGCTAACAGGGTAAAAATAAATGTCTGTCTGAATTACAGTGCTAAAAAATCTCAGAATTTAGTGCAAATCACAACTGATTTTCTTCTTCTTAAAGTCCCATGTCCTGAATTCATATGGTTTATAAGGAGAAATACAGTCTCTTTTGAAACATAAAAGTTCTTAAACTGGTTGAGAAGGAGAACATGAAAACATAGCCAAAGTGTTCCTGAAAGGCTCATAAACCAACAAGAAAGTAAATGGATATTGGTTAGATCAGTCTTATATAATTTGGAGGAGTCTGGCAGGTTTGAAATGACTGGGCTGAAAGGCTTAGATTACTTGTGGGGGAAGAAAAGGGTGCACAGACTATTACTTTATCATATAGCCCCTTGGTACAGAGGTTCCTAAATCTTTTACAATTCCAAGACACGTAGTAGGGTTGTACATAGGGCTGCTAAGAACATTCATTTGTTTTCACTATCATAAATACTAGTAGGTTTTATGTTTATTAGTGATTGATTGAAGGAAGTGGAATGCCATTCAGGGATCAAGAAAATTAGATATGACAATTTTTTTGGCTGTCAAGACTTGAACTTTCAAAGACTGATGGAGCAGTACAGTGAATAGACAAGGAATGAAGGATGTGTTCAGATAAAATAATTTCCAGAATGATGTAAGAATCTAAAGAAACAATTTTCACCATAAAATATGTGAAGTCTAAGGAACCTATGCTTTACCTTCAGAGTGACTAAATGAAGCTTTCAGAACATCGCCAATAAAATGTTTTTATATTCATACTTATTTCTTTTACTATTTCCAAACAACTGGTGAACTATTGGGTCTGAAAAAGGCATGGGCATGTGGCACTGGGAAGGTCCAATATTTGAATTCTTCTGAGTCAGATACTTATGTGCTGAGTTGTCTTGAAGCAGCAGTAAATTATTTTATGCCTGAAGAACGATGATGTTTTTTTGTTGTTGTTTTGGTTTGGTTATTTTTAGCAGCATTTGGGATCTTCAGGTATTATACATTTTTTTTTTTCTAAATTACAAAGTTATTAAAAATATTTGAACATATCAACTGTCAAGGTTTTTATATCCTAAACTAAAACATTTTTCCAGTTCTCATTACTTAGAAATTAAACATCTGAAATCCTCCATACAATGTTATTCCTTTCCAATGCAGACAGAAGAGTTTTCATAGTTATCATCATTTAATTTGAAATGTTTGAAGAAGTGTTATACGAGTCCATAAGGATATGGCAGTATTATTGAAGACAAGTCTGTTTTCCTAAGCTTGCTCTCAATTAAAGCAGAAAACTTCTGGCAGTCTCAAAATGGGAAGTTATGTTTCTATAGTGCAAGAGAATAAATAAACCTGATTCTTTATATAATTCCATGCTGTTTTTTTCTCTTTATCATTTTTAACTTTTCAAGCCATAGATACTTGATATTAATAAGGATTTATTAAACATGAACATCAGCCAAATGTCTCTCAGATAAAGGGAAGAAAGAATTAAATTGTGTGGAGATATTGGTGGTATCTGCAGAGTGGAAGTCAAAGATACGGTGGGAGACCCAGACCCATACATTCACAACATGGTTTTACTTCAGCCTTTAATTACGTCTGCATTTTCTGACACTGCTTCTCTGCAGGCCTGCTGTTCCTTATTCACAAACTCCCACAATTCGGCCACTCTACAGCAAACCTCCAACTTAAGCAAAGACATTGGTCAATCAGTCAGGTGTTATGTGTGTCAACCAGCATGGGCAGTCACCCACAAAATTTCCTTTCTGAAACCTGGGGTGGGGGGGGGTGGGGTTGAAGTGATAGCAGCTGTTTCTCCAGAACAAAATCAGGTTCATAATATTAAAAGCAATATAGCACCCAGGAGAACAACCGAGTCTAATATTTCACTAATATTTGACTTTCTAATCTTCTAGGGACCTGATTCAACCTTGGAATCTCCCATTTGCTTCTAGTGAGCTACAGCTCTTGACAGACTGCTCCTCAGCTGCTGGGCAGGATTTGACACCTTTGCCTTCCTGCTCACTCCCTTGACCAGTGCTCTTCCTTTTCTCAACCATCATCAGCAAGCAGTATTATGATCAGCCAGCTCCCCAGATATTTGTTTAAAAGAATACTGTGTATTCCTTGCTGTTCTACCATTTATGCCTGATTTTGACAAGTCCTTTTTATCTATCTATACGTATTCAAGCTGGGTAATATCATACCGACAGACTGGGGTGTGTGAAATTTTTTAAAGAAAACACACTAATCCAAACATTTCTCTCTTCTCCCTAATATATTATTGTATTCCCTATGGTTTTCTGGACTATAAAGCAAAACAGGATTGTCTATCATGAATAAGGCATATTCACATCCTTTTCATGATCATGTCAGTGGGCTAATTTCCCAGCTAGATAAGAATCAGCCGTCTGAACACAGATACATAGTGGGGTTTTTTTTTGGTAGCTGTGAAGTTCCAGCCCTCTAAATATAAATTTGTTATTACAGGTCAGTAGTCACAATCTTTTTATTGGTCTGACAATGTGGGATCTTGGCTTGGCTTGAGCTGGTTTTAGCTTATCTTAGCTGTGATAGTAGTACTACAGCAGTCAGTTGACAATTGTTTGGATTTGTTTCAGTTTTAGCTTAGCTTTGTAAAATTGTGTGGTGCAGCCACCAGTGTCAATTAATGGTAGAAACAACCAGCTTTCCTGTGTAGAAGGAACTATGACCCTAGAATAAAAAAGTGAACACAGTAGGCAGTTACGGGTCCTAGAGGGAGTGCAGCCTTCTGAGTCAGGTAAAACCAGTTTCAGGGCTCATAAAGAGATACAATGTGGAACTGCAATCCAGTGAGGAAAGAGCTAGTAAGAAGATTGTGTTAAAAACATATTAGAACAACCTGGATCAGACATAACTCTGGAGAGAAGGCAGGGAAGAAGTCCCTGCCACCACAAACACACAAACACACACACACATACATACACACAAGACTGTTAATACTTTAATTAGATCAATAATTAGACCACTATTGAGTCTGGGGCTCTGCTTATCAGATATGTTCCCATAAAACAATGTTAAGCAGAAGATGGTATCCTACTTTGTTTTCAGTATGCTAGCGTGGCATATCTCCTGTAGTTCTTGAAATGTGTGTGTGCCCTGTGAAGGTGCATTGCATGCCCTCAGGTGCCTTAACAGCAACCAGAACCCTATTTGAATCCTATCTCTGATACCCATTACTTTTTCTCCTCTTTCTTCCAAGCCACACTTTCAGCCAGGAAGGGAAACTAACATGAAAATATCTTTCAGTCACACAAGCGGTGACTGTGCAGGGCCACTGCCAGCTGCATCTGGCACCCACGCTAGCTTCAGTGAAAGGGAGCCATACACAAAGATCACTACAAAGTGTGGTGTCCCCATTCTCCTGTTTTATCACAGAGCCACACAGAGATCATGAACAGGCCAAAAGGATGGCCAGCAGAAAGGCAGCTGAAGGTTAGCTAGCTGACAGGTATGTTTGTGCCTCTAGATATACAAAACCTCAAGTAGAAAGAAAATCTACACAGCAAGCAGTGAAGAGTAATGATTATGGTAACATCCAGATTACCAGTGTCAGTGATTCAAAAACTGCTATCAAAGAAAAGAATATATTCTTTCTACCCATACAATAATCCCATAAATAGTTATATTGAGGCTTAGCAAAAGAGATTAGGTTTTGAACCCAAAATTACTCTTCTTCCTTCTTCTGTTCCCTGCTGTTCCTTAGGTTTCTAGCTTTCCGTATGACAAGGCTCATGTATAGCACTCAGAGTTATCATTGCATCACCAAAGTCAAAAGAAGGCTGTCCATTGTTTTCAACAAAAACAGGAATAAGCACTCATAGACTCTAAAGCTTGTCATAGGACCTGCTGACTGTGAATAGTGCATTTGTGATGTCTTGAAGAAAAGAGGATTTGGGGCCCCACGATCCTCCATTTCATTCCTCTCATATGATCAGAGATGGGGAAAATAGGAATGCACAGATGCATCAACTGAAGTATAATTTTTATGGCATTTTTATCCTTGTACACAAATGAACCCTCAGGAGATAAGACAAAAGTTGCCGCAGTGATTATTTCCTTATTTCATAAGTACACGTTTGTCAGCGAGTCAGCACGCAGCTGCATTTCTCAGCTGTCACTTAGCAAAGTTGCTACCAAGTTCACTGGGAGTTTGGCTGAAGAATATGCCTATATTGCCAGCATATGAGAGTTCTGCTTCTTCCATTAACACAATCTTTTATGGTAAAACACAATGACAGTTTCTTCTTTCTGTTCCACATTAAGGTTTCTGCATAAATTTAATCAGTACACCGTGGACCACCCACAGACTGTCACACAAAACACTTTCCTTTTGAGAGACAAGCTCACTGTACAGCTCCTCAATTATGGACCAAAACCCCCTCATCTAAATTCAATTCATTCCTTAGTCAAGTATTTATTGCAATCAGTGCCTAGCAATCTAGTTCATAAAGTCCATTTTCCCTTTTAGTTACTTGGAGAAATGGAATGTACTGATCTAAAAAAAGACAGCATTCAGATTTTCATCTCATTTTGGCCTTTCTTTCAAGTGGATAGACAAACAGTAACCATCTAATTGGTAATTTAAAGATGCAGATCTAAAGATCTAAAAGGTACATCTTCAAATTTCAAGGGGTTGTGCAATGACTATTCGTTTTGAAATATTTTCAAGCATTTAAAAATATATAGTAATTCATGTATACTGATTAAGACCAAGCATCCATCTATTCTCTGTAGTATCTTGCCTTCAGTAACCAAAAGATGATGTTTAGAAACAACATACTAAAAATGTGGCAAACATATCATAATGGTGAAAGAGTCTCCCTTAGGTTTCAGCTGAACATAAAATGTTGTTTTACCTGAAAAAAAAAAAAAAAAAGTCCACTAATTTGCTACTATATGTTTTCCAGCACTCTTAAACTGTAACCCAGGAGACTAATTTTTCTCTGTAATAACCAATGAATTTCTTAGTATGTCTTTTTGAATATTGTGTAGCTGAGAAAATCAGCGATTTTCTTCATCTCTCAAAACAGAGAACTATAAAAACATTTTTAATGTGATGCATTTGCTATGTCACATAGTCAATGAGCTTTAGATTTCAGAGAGGCAATAATTATGAGTTTTGTGTCACTTACTATTGAGTGAGGTTTCCATGAACCTTCCTGAGAGTGGAAAAAGCTGGATGAAGTGACAGAAATGGTACTGAGAATTTTGTTTTAGCAGTGAAGAAGGTGAAGAAAGAGAGTGGATACAGTTATTAGGAAGGACTTGGATTTGACTGGCTTGCAACTATTATGGAAAAGCGGAATGGCTGGAGTGTTGCTATGGCTGGATAAAGCTCAGAGTGCAGTTAAAGGAGATAAGGAGTTGCCAAGACGGTCACTGGTGACTGCTTGTGTGGAATAGTGTTGAGATTGTGGGGATCTATGGGTAGGAGAATAACTGGGCTATGGAGATTGGTGAATGAGCAAAGATGGTGGGTACTAGAGATGAGAAAGATGGGATGATACAAGGAGGTGGAGGCTGTGAAACATGCTAAATGGGGACTGAGATACTGACACAGTGCTTGAGTGAACTGGTTGTGACAGAAATGAGGGTGCTGGGATGGTACAAGAGCTTGCTGGAGATACTGGATATGAAAAGGCTGTATGATACTGGAGATGGGAGAGGTAGAACAACCCTGAAGACACAACGTTTGTGTGGGAGGAGGCTGGAGAGATCTGGCCTCACTCAGAAGACAAGGAACAGCAACAGGGAGAAGATAGGCCCAGAGATAAAAGCTGACCTAACAGAGCACAAAAATACGTCTGAAACTGAACCAGAGGACCATTGACTCCAAAAGGGAAGCCTCACAATCTTCTAGTGGTGAGAGAGGATTGCATAGACAGTGATCTCAGGAACCTCACTAGTCCAATGAAATCATCCTTACCTGAAATCTCCTTTAGGTTACAACCTTACACCCTTACCTGAACTCTCTTTTTGCTTATACCCTTACCAGTGTGAAACATTACTGTATCTGTGCATTAGGAGTATTATCCTTTCTTTCTGTCTTACAAGGATGCAGTGAGGCTTAATTTCTGAACCACTTGGAGAATTTCAGATGAAATAGCTGTGTAACTGCATACTAGTTAGAAGAGTGGATACGTGTCAGCCAGTAGGCATTCTTTAAGTGCGTTTAGAATAGTATGAGATCTATACGAAACTATGCAAGACTTAACTAGGCATGAATGATTCATTTCTTACCCTAACACAATTTTGTGCTACAGTTCCCTAATCACAGTGGGCTTTGTACAATTTTATCTTGTCAGCAGTCACTACAACATATTGGTGAGCTGTGAATCTTAGGGAAGGCTTTGCACTTGGATAAGCATCCAAGTGTTTCCTAGTGATAACAACTTGTCAGTGGAATAGATTTCCAAGGGGGGTAGTTAAATCTCTATTCCTAGAGAAACTGAAGTGAGATAAATCAGTTAAAAGAAAGCAAACAATAGGGAGTCAGGAAAAATGCAGGGGACTAGACTTAATCACACACGGATTTTTCTGATCCTGTTTTGTCATAGATTATCTATTTTTCAGTACTTGTTTATAAAACCCATGAAGACAATGATAATAAATACTGACAGTTCCTAGCAACCAGTCTGATAACTCTGCTTCTGAACTGAGTACCTTTCACTCATAAGTAAGATGCAAGTAAAAGTGAGTTTTAAATGACCCATGTTTGCTTGGATGCCATCCTGCAGCAATGTGCTCTAGGTGATCCTGCTTGGCAGGGGGTTTGGACTAGATGATCTTCAGAGGTCCCTTCCAACCTCAACTATTTTGTGATTTTGTGATATATGTGTGATTTGGGTTTTCAAATATAGACTGGGAGAGTGGTAGATTCTTAACAGGATATCCAGAGTTTTAATATAATTATTATTCATGATAAGTGCCCTCTATAAGTGCCCATCACTCTCTGTGTAGAAAATTATGGAATAATTGCCGGAAGTGACTTAGTGAGGCTAAATGTTTGTCTACATTTTAAGAGAAGGTTCGTCACTGATGAAAATTCCAGAGTGAGATGTGGCAGATATGCAAGAAATCTGTTCCATGTTAGTTTCCTTGGCAACATAGACTGCAACCTAATGTATTGGTAACACCAGGGGAGCTTGGTGTGCTGACTCTAAGAGATATAGAACAGAGGGTGGAGCAGAGTGAAGACACTAAGGCCAGGCTCTGTGCTGTCACTGCAGGGATGGGGAACTTGACGGTACTATGGAACTGATAGATTTGGTACTATGTAATGTAGATGGTACTATGGAACTGATAGGTCAGCCCTGAGTCTAACCGATAACATGTACTCTGGGTGAACTTTGCTCATTATAATCTCATTATAATGCCAAAACACACCTCCATCCCAAAGGCTACCCACCTCCAAGGTGTGAACACCCCTCACCGAGCATGTGCTCTGAAGTTCTCTGAGCCTATAAAGAATCACAAAATCACAGAATTGTAGGGGTTGGAAGGGACCTCAAGAGATCATCAGGTCCAACCCCCCTGCCAAAGCAGGTTTCCTAGAGCAGGTAGCCCAGGTAGGCGTCCAGACAGGCCTTGAATGTCTCCAGAGAGGAAGACTCCACAACCTTGCTGGGCAGCCTGTTCCAGCGCTCCGTCACCCGCCCTGTGAAGTTCTTTCACATGTTGGTGAGGAACTTCCTGTGCTCCATCTTGTGGCCATTGCCCCTTGTCCTGTCCCCACAAACCACTGAGAAGAGGTTGGCCAAATCCCTCAGTCTCCCACACCTCATGTATTTATATACATTGATAAGATCCCCTCTCAGTCTTCTCCAGGCTGAACAGACCCAGGTCTCTCAGCCTTTCCTCATAGGGAAGATGCTCCAGGTCCTGTATCATCTTTGTTGCCCTCCACTGGACTCTTTCCAGGAGATCCCTGTCTTTTTTGTACTGGGGAGCCCAGAACTGAACAGAGTACTCCAGGTGAGGCCTGACCAGGGCAGAGTAGAGGAGGAGGATCACCTCCCTCGACCTGCTGGCCACGCTGCTTTTTATGAATGCCAGGATCCCATTGGCCTTCTTCGCCACCAGGGCACACTGCTGGCTCACAGTCAACCTGTCATCCACCAGGACCCCCAGGTCCTTCTCCTCGGAGCTCCTCTCCAGCAGGTCATCCCCCAGCCTGTACTGATACATGTGGTTGTTCCTTCCCAGGTGCAGGACTCTACACTTGCTCTTGTTAAACCTCATTTCGTTATCTCCTTCCCAGCTCTCCAGCTTGTCCAGGTCTCGCTGAATGGCAGCACAGCCTTCTGGCATGTCGGCCACTCCTCCCAGCTTTGTATCGTCAGGTATTTGCTGAGGGCAGACACTATTCCCTCATCCAGGTCGTCGATGAAGATGTTGAACAAGACCGGACCCAGCACTGACCCCTGGGGAACATCTCTAGTCACAGGTCTCCAGCCAGACTCTGCGCCACCGATCACCACACTCTGAGCTCGGCCAGTCAGCCAGTTCTCAATCCACCTAACTGTCCACTCATCTATCCCACACTTTCTCAGCTTTGCTATCAGGATGTCATGGGAGACAGTATCAAAAGCCTTGCTAAAGTCTAGATAGATGACATCCACTGCTCTCTCCCCATCTACCCAGCTGGTGATGCCATCATAGAAGACTACGAGGTTGGTCAAAGATGATTTCTCTTTGGTGAATCCATGCTGTCTACTCCTCATAACCTTCTTCTCTTCCACTTGCTTGGAGATGACATCCAGAACAAGCTGTTCCAACACCTTTCCAGGGACAGAGGTGAGACTGACTGGCCTGTAGTTTCCCAGATCCTCATTCTTGCCCTTCTTGAAGACTGGAATGACATTGGCTATCCTCCAGTCTTCAGGCACCTCTCCTGTTCTCCAGAACCTTTCAAAGATGATAGAGAGCGGCTCAGCGATCACCTCCACTAACTCCCTCAGCACACGTGGATGCATCTCAACGGGGCCCATGGATTTGTGTACACTGAGCCCACTCAGACGCTCCTGAACCATTCCCTTGTCAACCAGAGGGGAGATCTCCACTTCCCAGACTCTTTCTCCTCCCTCCAGGGTCCAGCAGTCCTGGGGGGGGGAGTCTTTGAAGCAAAGACTGAAGCAAAGAAGGCGTTCAGTATCTCTGCCTTCTCAGTGTCCCCCGTTACCAGGACACCCCCCTCATTCAGCAGGGGACCCACATTATCTCTAGTCTTTCTTTTACTGTTTACATACTTAAAGAAACCCTTCTTGTTATCCTTTATCTCATACGTATCTTATACCTTTAAACAAAAGCAAGAAAAAGTTTATACCAGTCACAACGAAGACACATCTAACTAGAGTCACTCAAGCTCCACCTAAAAGTAAGAAAACAGTAGAAAAGTGTCTCAAGAGAAGGGAAATGTCAGGGGAAAACACCATTTCAGACAAGTTAGAAGGACATTGCTGACTGCTGGGACCAGTCAACAGGCTGAACCTCTCTTTCCGCCCCATAGGGATGCCTCTTGGGTGAGATTTGAACTCTCAGTTATACCGAGTGCTTCCCTGGGAAACGTATCATTCTCTGCAGAGTTGCTTCATAAGATATCACATGTGTAGTTAGTTGGTTGTGTTTGTCATATTCTTGGTATTTGCATGTGTTTTGCAGACTGTATTTATCACAAGCAATCCAAAAGAACTTGTACTCCTGTTGCTTCAGTAAACTACACCAGTCATTTATTAGACTGAAAATATATTGAACTATTTGTGCATCTGTGATTGTGATAATTTAATATACTGAATGTGACTGGACTTAGTGCCAAACTGGGCATCACTCAGAATCTAAGCCCAGCCGCCCTCAGCCCATCTGATATCTGAGGACAAGCTGGAACACAAGGGAGTTTAGGTCCTGCCAAACTTCCTTACCCTCTAACGCAACAAAAATATAGAGACAAGATACTGGATTTGGAAGGAAGCTTGAGAACCTAAACTGTACTTGCCACTAACAGATGATTTGGAACTCTTAGAGTGGAATCAGATTCTTGGATGAATTTATTAACATATATTTCTCCTTCAAGATAATTTTCTTGCTTTTAAAGTCTACATGGAAATTATAGTCTGCATGACTATTTTCACAATTTATCTTAATTAACAGCCTAAGCCTTCATGTACATTCCAGATATTTTAATATTATGCAACCAATTAGTACTATCTTTATTCCCTTAACTCATCAATGGAAATTTCCTTGCATAAAAAGATAACTCCCATCTTGATCACATTTGAAAATAGAATTAGAAAGATATGAAAACCAAAAAGGTTTTGTAAACCTAGGCATTTTTAAGAATTCTAATTGAAGCCTCCAAGTTGTATAAATTACACAAGGGGAAAGTTTCTGTACTGGGATACAAAAGCTATAAGCAAGAGATGACCAAGGAGAAACCGTATACCAAGGAGAAACCATGATGCTAGCGGTCATTGCCTGTCACTATGCTAGCCGTCACATGCCAAACAGTTGCTAATGTCTCACAGTGTTATTTCCAAAATTTAAATTGGAAATAACATGTATGCTCTTTACACTAAGGGCAAATTCAACAAGCTTAGGAAGAAAGTAATAAATCCATTACAACTTGAAGTCTTTACAAAAGTCTGTTCGTATGTTAGTTATAAATTGGACTGGCATAAAAATTTCGTTTCATCCTAGAAAAAGATAATTCTCCCCACAGTCAGAATTGCTATTATTCTAGGCTAACACCGTACACCTGCCATACAGGTTAGACAGGATTTGAGTTTTCCTTTCTAAAAATCTGACTCCATAAGAAAAAAAGAAGCCAGATTTTTTACCTCAGATTCTTATGTTGCTATATCAGTGTTAAGCAGACACACCAATGCCTATTGATTTTCATGAACCTGAACTTGTTTACACTGAAGACAAACCTGTTTCAATGGGTTACCTATACTAAATATTTAAACTTTAAAGAGTTTTGACATCAAAGCATTTTCTGACTGGATAAAAATAAGATGCCTCCCTTTTCTTGCAGGTACTTTTTCCCATTTAACTCAACATTTGCATTTTACATAGTTATTTTTTCCCCTGGTCTTGCAACTTTGATTAAATACGACTGTGGATAAAAAGATGAGGGGAAAAAAATAATAAAAATATTAAGAAAATTGATTGCATACTGTACAAATCTAGAAAGAAAAAGATTTAAGTGCTGTTAATGATGTGTAATTTGCTTGCCTGATGGTGACAATGTGTTTATACTGAGTTTTCTGAAAGTACTTCTCTCTTGTGGTTGAAGAGATCTAGGTAACCGGCATTATCACAGATCATATTAGTATTTTAGAATATTCAATGTTTAATAAGTATATGTATAAATGAAAATCTAAAAATACTAATTACTGTCTGTTTTGGCTCATTACCAACATGAGGACATATGACTATTCTGGTAGATGCAAACGTTGCCTTTTCACAGTGAAGCAGCCCTAGTAGCATACAAACTGCTTTTCAAACGTGAATTCCTTTTGTCATCCTTCACCCAAGCAGAGAATACTTTATGAAAAGCATAAGAGTTACATATCAGTAACTTTATTTAAAAAAATCTGTCAGTGATCAAAGCCAAACATGCTCCATTTGCACATCACAATGTTTTGCTACCTGTACCATTGTTACAACCTTCTTTATGACCAGAAAATTAAAGTTTAAGTTTACCAGGCCAGTAATGTGCTTGTACATCAACATTTAAGATAATTTCCAAGTTAGTGTCCAAACCATTAACCAATTTTCATACAGTTCTTCTCTCAAAAGCATCTCATACCTGGATGTACTTTACTCTGTGTCTGTTACTTTAATTGTGGTTGGAAAAGAGGATGGTAAATTCTTTATGCTAACATACAGAAATCCATGGTAAATATCCATAACGCAGACCTCTAGTGCGAATACTTATATACAAAAGAGTTAACCTCTCTGTGTTAACAGTGGGTTAGGAAATATCCCATCATTTTTTCACTCATCCAAAAGAAATAGAAAAAAAGGAAGTATTATTCAGCTGTTAAAGCACTGTTATGTGGTTTTAACAGCTATTTAGTGCGCATGTGCACTGAGAAAGAGTATTTAATTAACATTTCTTCAGGATTCTTGTTAGTCTGAGTAGGAGTGAGAATACTTCCCTGCATGAAAGATGTAGAATTATGTTATGGGAACATAACCCCCCATTTTCTTGATGGTGCTGGAAAGTCTGTAATGAGGGGGGAAGGGATAATGAGCAACTCGGTGCCACAGATCCAGAAGGTTTGTGAGCAATTTGTCTCAAATCTAAAAGGGTAGCTTTATACAGTTTTCCCAGATACTTTTCCCCATTTATTGGTGTTAACAATGTGTCTATATTGCATTAAACACTGGGTTATTTACTAACTATTTGCAATTAAATCAAGACTGCTGGGGGACAAGTTGGAAGATAAAGTTATGATCTTGGGGAACTGCTGTGAACATGAGGTGTTTCAGAACTGCAGGAGATTGACTTGACCTTCAAAGTAGCTTGCCAAATTTGTCTCATAACTAGCAAAGCCAAAAAAATAAAAGAGAAATGATGTCTAGACTAAAAGTGAGAAGCATTTCAGGCAGATATCCTGGACATTTGAAGATGGCCAGAAAAATCTCTTTGCTTGGCCCATAGATCATTATGGCACCAAGCTGTGTGGTGCGGTCAACATGCTGGAGGGAAGGGATGCCATCCAGAGGGACCTGGACAGGCCTGAGAGGTGGGTCTGTGTGCACATCATGAGGTTCTACAAGGCCAAGTGCAAGGTCCTGCATCCGGGCCAGGACAATCTCAAGCACAAATACAGGCTGGGAGTAGAAGGGATTGAGAGCAGCCCTGAGGAGAAGGACCTGGGGGTACTGGTTGATGAGAAAATTGACATGAGCTGGCAATGTGAGCTCGTAGCACAGAAAGCCAGCCGTATCCTGGGCTGCATCAAAAGAAGTGTGGCCAGAAGGGCAATGGAGGGGATTCTCCTGCTCTGCTCTGCTCTTATGGGACCCAACCTGGAGCCCTGAATTCAGCTCTGGGGCCACCAGCACAAGAAGTATCATAGTATTAGAATGAGTTGAAGTATTGAAGTATTAGAACCAGTCCAGAGGAGGGCCACAAGAATGATGAGAGGGCTGGAGCACCTCTATTATGAAGACAGGCTGAGGGAGTTGGGGTTGTTCAGCCTACAGTATAGAATGCTCTGGTGAGACCTTACAGTGGCCTTCCAGTACCTAACGGGGCCTACAGGAAAGCTGGGGAGGGACTCTTTATCAGGGAGTGCAGTGATAGGACAAGGGGGAATGGCTTTTAACTAAAAAGACGATAGATTTAGATTACGTATTAGGTGGAAATTCTTCACTCACAGGGTGGTGAGGCACTGGAACAGGTTGCCCATAGAAGCTGTGGATTCCCCATCAATGGAAGTGTTCAAGGCCAGGTTGGATGGGGTTTTGAGCAACCTGGATTGGTGGGAGGTGTCCCTGCCTATGGCAGGGGAGATGGAATTATTTGATCTTTAGGTTCCTTGGCAATCTTGGGTTCCTTTCAACCGAAACCATTCTATGATTCTATGATCATGTTTGTTTGTTTGTTTGTTTGTTTTGATGTTTGTTTTGCTGGTTTTTTTTTTCTCTCTCTCTGGAATGCTCTATTTTAATTGAGGAATTTGAACTGAACTTTGTCTTCAGAGGGGTCTTTAAGCCTTAGTTATTCAACAAAATGGTTCATGAAGGAAAGAACTGCAGGTTCCAAACCCAAAAATACCATTGAGTAACAGTGAGTACACTGAGCAGCTTTGAACCAGACAACAAAGCATAACACAGAGATCTCTGAGCTCATGGAGAGCAGAGCTAGAAAATCCACTCATAACAGAATAATGCCAGAGTCATTTTCTAAGATTAAGTCCAGATAGAGTTTAGACAGCTTAGTTTGGCACTGCACTTTTACCAAGAGCTGTATGGTATTGCATGAACCTAGAGACAGAGTGCCATAGGTCCATTACAGAAGAGGAAAAATATGGGATTCCATCAGAGAAAGGGAAATAAATAAATAAATAAAATATTAAATATATTTCTAACCAGGCAGATTCAGGGCTTGGCTGTGAACACTAACTCAAACAGCATTCATCCATCCCACTTAATCATTATCTTTGTCCCTACCAAGTTTCTGTCCATGTCAACTAATCCTGTACTAAATAATATGTGGCCATGGCTCAGGAGCTAGCACAACCAAAAACTATTTCCAGTAGACAGATGCATATGGCCTCCTGTATAATAGGATCTTCGATGTAGAGATGTAACACCAATGGGTCTCTGGTTCTTCTTGTGTTGTTTTATTTAGTAACAAGACTGTTGCCAGAGAGACTGGGAGTGAAGATGGATCCAGCTGTCTTGACAGACATAGCGCTTTTCTCTATAATGCATTGAAAAGGGTCTGAGAAGGAGTATTAGTAATGCATGATACAACTGTATTTTAGTGCAGTGGATTCAAACAAAATAAATCACTTTTTACAAGTTAATTAATTTATTATTAAGTTGTGGAAGAACTGGAGAAAATGCATTTATAGGAGATAATCAATGTGGCTGTTGAAAAGATCAGACTGACAGAGCATCCTTACAAAGACATATGTCCAAGCCCAACCAGAGAATTAAAATCACTGCATACCATCCTGGTGTAGGAGAGAGCCAAGCTGATTGACAAGGCTGGGAATATGGGCTAGCAGTGAGGCTGAGAAAAAGAGTGCTTACAGCTCATTTCCTGCAGATTTTCAATATGATCCCCACTGCACATATACATCTCAATTCTCAGTCATTCCATATGCTGCAAGTCCAACTGCTATACACAGGCAAACAAGATGTCTTCTGGAGGCCAAAGGGAAAAAAAAATGTTTCCTCATGTAAATTAGAAATTGAGGAGTAAATTGCTAATGCAGAAATAGGAAATGCAGCCAAAATTACATGAAATGTTTTTTTTTTTTTTTTAATTAAAAACATAAAGCCTTTCTTAAGAATTATGCATGTATAATCCATGGAATTAAGATTAAGTACACATTAAGTACATATAGCAAATAAGCAAAGTTAATTTTACCATCATACTATAATTCATTCAGAATACAATCTTAAAATGTATATATATATATTAGACAAATTGTGATGATAGACTGTAAACTACATAAATTTCACAGTCTCAGTCTCAGGGATTCTCAAAGTGTCATAACAGCTGTATGTTTTCACCTATGCAGCACATGAAACACATTTCAGCTAACTGGAAAAAAAAAAAAAAAGGATAAAGAAAACAAAAGAATTGGAAATTATTTTTGCCCATGGAGGGGCAGGCGCTGATCTCTTTTCTCAGGTGACAGCGATAGAACCCGAGGGAATGACATGGAACTGCGACAAGGAAGTTTCAGGTTGGATGTTAGGAAAAGGTTCTTCGCTGAGAGGGTGGTTGGGCACTGGGACAGGCTTCCCAGGCAGTGGTCATGGCTCCAAGCCTACCAGAGTTCAGTAAACATTTGGACAATGCTCTCAGACATAAGGTCTGATTTTTGGATGGTCCTGTGTCAAGCCAGGAGTTGGACTCATATTTCCCTTTTGGGTCAAGACTAAAAAGAGTAATGGAACAACATTTGAAATCGCAAAAATTTGCAAAATGCAGATAGAGTCTGGAAATTTATAAAGGGGTATGAAGGATCAAGGAAATTAACATCTTTGAAATTCAGTAGGAACTGTACCTGTGTTTACTTTAGAGAGAAAATCCTAAAAAAAAATAAAAAATGAAGTTTTATTTTGCAAATGTCAGTCAGCTTTCAATTAAACTGTCTTCTTTACTTCCAAAGCATCCATTGAGGCTTGACCTAAGTCCTACTTGGATATAGAAACATTTCTTTATGTTTCTATAGCTTTCCTTGTAGGTCTCCTTTAGGTACTGGAAGAACGCTGTAAGGTCTCCCTGGAGCCTTCTCTCCTCCAGGCTGAACAACCCCAACTCCCTCAGCCTGTCTTCACAGGAGAGGTGCTCCAGCCCTCTGATCATCTTTATGGCCCTCCTCTGTACCCACTCTAACAGGTCCATGTCTTTCTCATGTGTGGGGCCCCAGAGCTGGATGCAGGGCTCCAGGTGGAGTCTCACAAGAGCAGAGCAGAGCAGGAGAATCCCCTCCATTGCCCTTCTGGCCAAGTTGCTTTTGATGCAGCCCAGGATATGGTTGGTTTTCTGGGCTACAAGTGCACATTGCCAGCTCATGTCAAGCCTCTCATCTACCAGCACCCCCTAGTCCTTCTCATGGCTGCTCTCAATCCCTTCTACTCCCAGCCTGTATTTGTGTTTGGGATTGCCCTGGCCTGGATGCAGGACCTTGCACTTGGCCTTGTTGAACCTCATGATGTGCACACAGGCCCACCTCTCAGGCCTGTCCAGGTCCCTCTGGATGGCATCCCTTCCTGCACCACACAGCTTGGTGTCATCGGCAAACTTGCCGAGGGCGCACTTGATCCCACTGTCCATGTCGCTGACAAGGGGGTGACAGAAGGTAAAGCAAGGAAAGCAAGACTAATGCCATGGACTCACACTCATGGACTCTTCACGAAATTGAATTAAACATCTATCAACAGTGTACTTTTGCAATGATAGAGGTTAATCACATCCTGGGCTGCACAAGTAAAAGCATACCCATCCAGCCAAGGGAATTGATTTTTCCCTTCTATTTGTCACTTGTGAGGTTTCACTGTGGAGCCAAGAAAGTCAACTAAGACTAACAGGCAAGGAAAATTAAATTTGCAACTCAAAATGAATTCTAGACTTGAACAAATCTCTTCAATGAGGAGGAACAGGCCTTTCAATGACAACTTTTGTACTGTTGTTTACGTTTTCTCAAGAAATCATCTGAATGATTGACATGCATGTACACAGTGACCGGGCTTTCCATAACTATGATATAACTATAGCCAAGATTGTCACCTCCAGACTGCCTTTAAGTGGGAAAAATATTACATGTTTCTGGTGCAAAAATTTATCGACGTCTTTGAGACATCTACTTTAGGATTAAATAAATCTCATTATAGAAATGCCTTCAAATGCCTTTGAATCTCTACTGAGAGCAGAGACATCCACCCATGATCCTCTCAGAGGAAGACACTGATGCTGTAGACATACATCTTGCCTGGTGAATCCCTCCTTATCTATCAGTTTCAGTTACATCAATAACCTGAAGTGTGTTTCATAACGTAGAGGTCCGAAGTGAGGATTCTTTAACTGGGGCTTGATTTTTCAAGAAAAACACATTAACTCCCATTGCAACTGATCGTTCATTTCAAAGTTTTGTACCATAGTATCCAAGAACTTGTTTGAGGCTTTGGAGAAAAAAAAAGTTCTTGCTTTTACCACCCTTTCCACCCAGACAGTTTCCAATCCTTCTCCTCTCTTGCAGCCATCCCAGAATCACTCATGATTTTTGATGAGTTTAGCTCAATTAATCTTCTGAACCTAATTAAAATGATGGTTTAGTTGTTCAATAAAAAAAATACCCATCACACTGTATTTATTTAATATCTTTCCTTTGTTACTTTGGAAACTTCAATATCACAGGTTATGTTCAGGAACAATTCGGTTTCCCTGCAGTGAAATTACTTTTTTCACACTATCATATTAAGTTCTACATTCTGATATTTCCCTTTATCATGTACAAGGCAGGGATATCAGCGCCAGAGAACACAGAGCAACATAATATAGGACACCTTTTGTAAGAAGCAGTATAAAATATTCAGCATGTGTATGAAGGACTGAAACAGGTTATAAGCACCCACTGATGTAGTACAATGTTTGAATGTGAACTTATCAGACACTGACTTAATACCTTTTCAACTGACTTAGTCAAGCTCTCCTTAAATTAATGAGAGTTTCCAGAGTAGGAACTTAATAAAGGAAGCTGGAGAGGCCTCAGGATATGACCTGTGGCCAAAAGATGGACATTTCCTTCATTCATTGGATCCCCACTTGGCAAAACTACCAGAAGAAACCTTGCGAGAGTATATTTTTCCATTCTCTTTGACATGCCAAATGTTCAGCAAATATTCTGCCAAATGAGGATGAACTACACAGAAGTACTTGACTAATATCAAGTAGTTGTATATCTGGAGAGTACAGAAAAAATGCAGCTGTGGTGTGGTAATAAAGAGTAGCTGAGGGATCTGTGGCCCATGTGTGCTTTCCCTTTGGTACAGTACAGCTTTTGTGTGATATAATGTGGTAACAAACATGCAGTTTTTCACCTTTGGATCTAGTCTGTGTCTGCTCTTATGGATTCAAATGCTTTGGATGTGTCTTAATTGCAAGAGTGTTTTATTAATATAACCTTTATGTATTGAAACTGAAAAACAAGTAGAATACTCAACAGAACTTAAAGCTGACTTCGTAGCCATATATATATATATTATTGTTTTTTTTTCCATCTTTTGATACCACATCAGGCAGGAGACATGACTTGTTCTGATTAGAAATGATATAGCATCTCTTGCCATGGACTTTTTTTTTTTTTTTTAACTGAATAACTACTGGCAGCCAAGTTCTCTTGTATCCCCACATCTGTCCTGCTGTGCTAAACATCTGCTGAATCTTGGAGAAAAAGGGAAAGGCCAATTCAGAATGAGAACAGTCTGGGGATAAGGCCAAGAAACTCACTGATATTTGTTCTGTACTGTTCTCAGTTCCATACAACTTGTCAAGCTGGTTTACCAAAGTCATCTGAATAGATATTTCAGTCAAGATCAGCTTGACAGCTTACAAAAGAAATCCAAGACTCTCATTTTCTCCTGTCTGAATAAGACCTTTAGTAAGTACAGAAGCAACTGTTGGTTTTTTTGTTTGTTTTTTGTTTTTTTCATTCTGACTAAAGAGCTATGGAAAAAAAAAAAAAGATGAGAATGAAATAAGGATGTAAACTCAGCAGAATGTGAGACAACGGGGAAAAATAAAATAGGACAGCTTGTGTTTTTTTTTTTAGGATGTGGAAAAAGTGAATGAAAAGCAAAGCAAAACAAAGTGAATGAGACTGATTGGGAGGACCTACCAAATGTCCCAGTTTCTGATCAACACAATCTTGAGAAGAACAATAAACTAGTTATTCAAGCAACACCATGCATACCTGACTACCTTTCAGGGGACCCTGGAGATCTTCCCCTGATGTTAGTGAAGAGAGGTAGTAGCAGTGTCCAGAGAGGACAGAGGACAGATCAGAGCCCTCTAGGACGTTTAAGAATATCCTTCAATCAATGTAAATCAAGGTTCTGATTAACTGTAAACTTAACTCAGGCTCCCCACAGAAGTCAGTGCAGTCACATTCACCTGTGCCCCCAAAATTGAATCATTGCTCCAAGTGAACCCTAATTTGGCAAGCAGTATCAAGAGATCTGACAAGCAATTTCAGCTGAACTACATTTCCTCAGGCTGAATATCAGAACATGAACAATTTGACACTGTAATGACTATTCACCTTGCCAAGTAATAGAACTGTGCCTTATCATGTCTTCAACATCCTTTCAGCTGCACTGTAGACGAGTAAGGAAATAATACAGAATTTTGTGCTACTTAAAGATTTTTTTTGTTTTGTTTTGTTTTTTGTTTTGTTTTGAATAGCTGCTTAAGAAATTGACTATTTAGAGGTGTTGGGATTTTTTAATTATTTTTTTAAAAACATATTGATAACAACATATTTGGTGAGTCTGGCTAGGAGGACTGGGTGTCTTGTGAGAATACAGTATGAAATAAATCTGCACAAAGGGGAAAAACATCCCATTTCTGCATTCTGAACCAACTAGTAGAAGCAATGCAGAAACATGGGAAAAATCTGGACTAAAAATTTTTTTTTGTTGTTTTCTCATTGAATGATGGTATGGAAATGTTCAGCACATCTTTGCAATCTGTACAATGGAGAAAGTAATTGTCATTTCATAATTAAAGATTAGAAATAAAACTGTACCAGATCAAGCTTTAAAGCAGTATGAACTGAGATGTTAGGATGCTGAAAATCATGAGTTATGAGATTTGGGAGACAAAAGAAATTTGAGAATTAAAGAGTAGCAATTCAATTCACTGAGAAATGTAGTTTGATTTTTTTTCCCCAGGCCTCTTAAACAAAATAAACTAGAATGAAGTAAATAGATAAACTGACTGTTACTGTTTGTGATTTCTCTTTTATATACAACCTTAATCTATTTACATGGGGACAGATTAAGGTTAGAGAAGTCTGTAAGATTTAGTTCGTTCATTTGGAGTAAAAAATAAAATGTTAATATTAATTTTACACTAACAAGAACATCATTTCCCTAAGCTAAAGTTCTTGCCTTGTGTGAAAGTGAGGGACTAGCCCAGGGTAAGTGTTCCAGCCAGATTCTCAGTCATTTACAAAAGTCTAAGGGTTTGTAAATTTTGGTTTATTTGATTTTATTTTAAAAACATAGTTTACAGCTGTTAAAGATTCAAATAATATTTTCAGAGTCTCTTTCTGAATCTGCAGAATGCATAAGGAGTTGCTTTGATCTATCAAACTGAAGCACATATTGCAGAGATTGCTAAATTCATCTACCAGTATTTTAAGTATCACCATACTAATTATTTTACTATGATCAGAGCACAAAACAGAGGACAGAAAGTGTCTTTTGAAGAATATCTACCTTAAACAGGGAAGTGAAAACTATGTCAGAGGCTATGTGGTAATGTGGCTGCAAATGTATTGTAGATTTGTATCCTTTCTTTTCTTTTTCCTCTGAAGCACATGTTCAGTTTGAAAAGGTAGATTGAGAACATGTCCATTATGTGACATACTTTCACAGAAACTAAAATACCAGGTACTTTGACTTTAACAATGAAAGGCATAAGGAGGTAGTAGCTGTGAATTGTAGTTGAACATATTCCAAATGCAGATTACACATGCATTTCTAAGAATGAGGGTAACTCGAACCACCAAGAGATTCTCAATCTGTTCATTTTTCAGTTCCATCTCTGACACCTTTCTAGAAGCTCATCTTTAGGTGATAACAAGTTTCAAGGCCCAGTACAAAAGAAACCGGGTATGCTGCAATAGGCAGGCATCCAAATTAGGTGATCTAATGATCTCCTTATCCTTGAACCATCTCAAACTTCAAATCTAAGAAAAAGGACTTGACAAATAAACCTTCTTCCACATAACAGTGCAACCAGACTACCGTCAGCTTCCCACTATTTTCTGGCTGTGTTTTCACTGTTTGTTTTCCTCTCTCAGAGTGTCTGGACTTCAAGTAGATTATTTAGCCTCTGAGAGCTGGGCTACAGTGCTCTGCATGCTGGGATGCATGCAGTGGAGCTGCAGCCCTAACTGAGCAAAATAAATTGGTGAAAAAACAGATATTGCAAAGGGTATTCAAGAGATGGCAGTGTTGTACTCACCATCCATCTCTGCTGCTGGAGATTTCAGCTGAAGTGATCCTGTTTCAGTGGAAGTTTTCCAGGCTTTTCAGACCCCTTTTCTTTCCCCTTTTCAGTCTTTCAATTTCGGTTTTGCTATTTTAAATTCTAATTATGCAACTGAACCATTAAAAAGTACGTATAAATCTCATGTATAGCAACCTCAGGGCGAGGAACATGTTTGAGGCTCTCTGAATGGAGTAGAAGTTTTCCTAACAGCCCCACAATGAAATAAAGGCATTTTCCTCTAGCTGGAAATATCCAGCAGTACCCAGTACTTAACAGTTTGACACATGCTCAGCGACAGGCATTTGAGTGACTGCTGAATATCGGAGTGATTCTCTAGTGAGCAAAGTATGAGCATTCGTAAGCAGAATTAGCCATTAAACTTAGACAAAAAAAAGAAGAAACAAGTACTGACTGATACAGCAAACAGTCACTGCTGATATTACACTGGCTGGTGCCAGCAAGCTGGAACAGGACAGAATTATGTTAACATCATCCTGATGATATTCTGCATCAATAATGCATAGCAGCAAGTAATGAGGAATGTCCTATTGACTCTCTTGTGTTAGCTTGCAGCACTGTTAATTGATACCTGCCCTAGAGGCAAACATTCAGGCAATTTTTCAGCACATGCAGTGGAAGTCAGGTGCCAGCTCCTCCAGTACCCAGCTGGGAGCCACGGGAGAGCCTGTGTCAGGGGCTGAGCATGGGAAGAGCCTGGCAAATAGTTGGGTGGAATGACTACTCTAAAGGTCGAGCTAAACAAGATACATCACATCATCCAGGAAAGTGGGGACAGTTTCTTAAACAGAAAAGATTTCAAAACCTCAGCTAAACTATAAGCACTATTTAAATGTAAATGGGCAAGTCATCTAGAAGAAAGTAGGATCTTCATAGGAATGGCTCTATTCATCAGTACTTAATTCATATACACAGGATCTTAATTTATATGTTGTTCCACTACACCACTTGGCATCCATCAGCAAGAACAGCTGAGCTATGCAGCTGGGACTGGCATCTGTGCTGACAGGAGTCTTGTATTCATATGTCAAGTTTTGGCACAGGGCACCTTTTTTCTGACCTTATTTAAGTCAGAAGTCTGATGTAGAGTATCACAGCACAGTCAGAAGCAAACCACCATTCTGATTTCAAGGTACAGAATTTCTTCAAACAGAATGATGGACAAATGCAATTTCCTCTGCTTGAGAAATGTATGGGTGTCTGAATTTTCACAAACAGTTTCCACCCAACTGAAATTTCTGGAATATTAGGAAAAAAAAAAGGTTGTGTTTTTTTTTTTTCATCTTTTCACTTTACTTTTTTGTAGACATATCATGTCTACACAACAGAAGCCAAAAGGTATGTGCATAAATGATGGGGAAATTCTGCCTTAGACAAAGTCTTTGCCAATGCTGAGCACTTACTGTAAAGAAGAAAGCTTTGCTCTCTTCATTCCCAGGGATTTTACAGGATGTTGACAGCTCTCAGTCCCTTTTAGCACTTACCCATGGGGACATATCTCACTCATAGAGTCTTTTAAAAGGTCATCTTTAATCTTTGTGATTCTCTTTTTGCCATTATCCCAACGTCATCAAATATCACTCCACCGCTTCAGTAAATAATGGTGAACACATCAAAAGCTATGTACTCCAGAGGCAAGAAGGCAAAACGATTGTTTCACACAGTACAGAGCCAGGCTACAGGACTACCTAAAACAATCTGTTCTTAAATGGGAAGTGTTTTTTGTTTTAGGAGAAATTCCTATAATCTCCTAGAATGTTGTATGAGGTTTGTACTTCAGCACAACATGACAGTGACTGATTACAGCATTGTCAGAGACAGGGGCCAAAACCAAAGCCCCATGGGTTCAAAGGAGCCTGTCAGTGATCTTTGGATAAGGTTTCTAATCTATTCAAATGTGTAGATGTGTCTACTGTGACACATCAACACCATAATTCTTTATCTCAAGTACTGTAATTGCTTTTGAGCCCTGGAATGTGGAAATTGGGGTTTAGAAGGATGTGGCATCTGCCACTTTATACCTGTCTGCAGAGATGCTGCCTGGTACTGTAGCAGACATGTCAGATGTGCAATGCAGAGAAAGGCAGGAAAGACAGAGATTTGGTTTAAACCTCTGTGCTCAGTTTCAATAACAGCATTAAAACAACAATGACTTTTCACTCTCTCCTTAAAAGCAGTCTTTTCACAAGCAGTGTCCAAGCTCTTTCTAGAGAAAATTAGAGGCTGAAAGAATTGTAGAATCATAGAATGGCTCGAATTAGAAGGGACCTTAAAATCATCTAGTTCCACCCCCCCTGCCATAGGCAGGGACACCACCCACTAGATCAGGTTGGCCAAGGCCTCATCTAACCTGTTCTTGAGCACCTCCAGGGATAGGAAATCCACAGCTTCTCTGGGCAAGCTGTTTCAGTGCCTCACCACCCTCTGATGGTTTGGGTGCTGACTTGTGCTCTTGGGACTGCTGGCAGCAGCTCTCACAACCTGTCTCCACAGCCATCACTTGGTCTTTCCCCGGCCCTGCCCAATTCAGGCAGATGGGGCTCCGTGGGGTGCACTCGCTGCAGCAGATGTGAGTTGTGCAGGGACATATGCCCTGGGGTGGCTGTGGTGGGTGCTGGGGATCAGGGAGCTGTGTGAGTGGGGAGCATGAGATGGCCTGCGTATTGTGCTAGGAGGGTTTCCTGCTGAAGGACCTAGACATTTCTTCTTCCCGTCCTTGGGACAACAAATGATCGTGTCTCCTCTTCCTCTCACAGTGCATTCACAACATTCACCAGTGCGCCACTGGTGAGGGATGCAGCTCATCACCCTCGGTTCTTCCCAGCCCACTGCACTGTGAAGATCTTGGCAGCAGAGGTGACATGGCTATGTCCAATCTGCCAGGATGACAGAAAGGATGTTTCCTACACAATATGCCATCACCAATTCTGTCTCAGATTCATGCTGAGGTGGTCCAAGCAGAAAGAGAACTGTCTGCTCTGCAGGAGACTCATGACAACCATCAATGTTCCTGTATGGGCAGATGACAGTGATCTGGAGGTTCATCATCTGCCCCCCCCACTACCAGCCTACTGCCAGGAAGGCACTGCTCCCAACCCCCTTGCTGCCACAGCTCCCACAGACTTGTGGCATCCACTTCACCCTCTCTGCTATTGCCAGATGAGAAGGGGGCTGTGGAGAGAGAATCCAGTGCTCCACCAGTGGATGGTCTGCCACACGATGTCTGGGCAGCACTTTTCAGGCAGGGAGATCCTTGACCCCTTGCTGCCCTGGCTATGCCAAGAGCTGGCAGTCATCTTTGGGACAGCGTAGTGGCTGGCAATGGCAGCCAAAAACCTCATCCTGCAAGCCCTATGCCTCTTTGGGATGGACAGCGAAGTCCTGATCCAGCAGCTGCAACCTGGCCTGGAGGACAGCATGGTGATGCTGACGCAGGGTGATCAACACCATTGTTCAGCAGTGTGGCAAGCAGGCTTGGAGGTTGCTGGGCCTCTGAGATGCCTACACTACCAGGGGGCAGGAGGACAGCCCCACAGCCATCCTCGGCATTACCACCTCCTCACAGATGACTCTCAGCTCCAGTCCTGGACCCTCCAGCAGCACTACAGGTCCCAGCACAGAGGAGCTCCCCAACACATCAGGAACCGTCCTTCATGTGGGACACAGCCAGCCCCCCACTGTGCCCATCCTGAGGGGGCAAGAGGAGCCCCGTGAGGAGCCAGGGAAGGCGCTGACTGTGGAGGCAGCAAGACAATTTGCCAGGGCAGGAGGGGGCAAGAGAGACCCCTGAGGAGCCAGAGCAGGCAGCAGCAACAGGACCCTCGCTGGTATAATGGGTTTACATGGCAAGGTTTTTGTAGCAGGGGGCTTGTGGTAATTTTACTCAGGTGGGCAGCCAAGTTCCACCATGGCTGCTCTCTTACTCCCCCTCCTCAAAGGGGAAGGGGGAGAAAATACGACACACAGGGCTCAAGGGTTGAGATAAGGATGGGGAGATCACTCAACAATTATCGTAACAGGCAAAACAGACTCAGTAAGAATATAATGATATGTGTTGCCTATTACTAACAAGATAGAGAACTGAGAAACAAAGAAAAAAAAAAAAAAACAACAAAAAAAAACGCCTTCACCCCATCCACCCTCTTTCACCTCCTCTCCCCCAAGCAGTGCAGGGGAATGGGGAATGGGGGCTGCAGTCAGTATACAGCACTTTGCCACTCCTTCATGGTTACTCTCTGCCCCTGCTCCACATACGGTCCCTCCCATGGGGTGCTGTCCTTCCTGAACTGAGCCTTTGGGGGCTGCCCACAGGCAGCAGCTCTTCAAGAACTGCTCTGGATATGGGTCCATACCACGGGTTCCATCTCTCAGGAGCAAACTGCTCCAGCCTGGGTCCCCCATGGGCAGCAGCTCCTGCCAGGTCACCAGCTCCTGCGTGGGCTCCTCTCCACGGGCTGCAGTGTGAAACCCTGCTCCACTGTGGTATTCCATGGGCTTCAGGGGGACAGCCTTCTTCACCATGGTCCTCACCACAGGCTGCAGGGGACTTCTGCTACGGTGCCTGGAGCACCTCTCGCCCTCCTTCTTTGCTGACCTTGGTGCCTGCAAAGCATTTTTTTTATTTTTATTTTTATTTTTATTTTTTTTCCTTAAATATGCTCTCACAGAAGCATCAAGGACAGCAACCTGCAGGAGGGACCCCACGGCACAGGGATGAGAATGACTGAGAAGGAGTGGTGGAGATGAAGGTCTATCGACTGACTGCAGCTCCCATTCCCCGTTCCCCTGCACCACTTGGGGGGAGGAGGTGGAAGAGGGTGGGAAGGTGTTTTTTGTTTGTTTGTTTGTTTGTATTTCCTTTGTTTCTCAGTTCTCTAGCTTGTTAGTAATAGGCAATAAATATTACTGTCTCCCTACTCTGAGTCTGCTTTGCCCATCACAATAATTGTTGAGCAATCTCCCCATCCTTATCTCAACCCTTCAGCCCTTTGCATACTATTTACTCCCCATTTCCCTTTGAGGAGGGGGAGTGAGAGAGCAGCTGTGGGGAAGCTCAGTTGCCCACCTGAGAAAAAAACACCAGAGCTGAGGCAGGGACCACTCACCCAGGGTCCCTGGCGACCCCCAAAAAGGAAAGTCCAACAGTGCTCAGGCCTCCCCATGCCCTGCAAGAAGCTTCCTCCTTGGCGTAACTAGCAGGTCTTACATTTCTCTTTAATTAAAGATAAATAAATAAATAAACAAACAAACAAACAAATAAATAAATAAATATTATTCTGAAATGTTTCAGTCTTATTCCAAACAGAGCTGGCATTGCCATGAGTGTGGTACTGCTCTCCCCTTTTTTCCTGCTGCCTTTCCCCCTGCACTGCCAGGCCCCACCAATGGTGGCACCAGCCTGCTGGTGAGTGCTACCACCAAAATATCACCAACCTATCACCACCAAACTATCATGTTTATACAGCTTATTTTGTTTCTAAGGATCTCAGAGCACTTAAACGGTATGAGTCTGAGGAGAGCTGCTGAATATGTTAATGATGAACTCTGTACAAGAATAACAAAAAGAAGCAGATTTTAGAAGTACTCTCAAATATGTCCATTCTAGTGACTGCTGTCATGAAAGTTTTAAACAGGTAACAGAATAGACCACACACTGGGTTTGAAGACTTTATTTGAAAAACACAAGAAACACATGGGGATATCAATTCATCCTGAGAGCGGTGGGCCAAGTGGAAAGAGAACTGCATACTCTGCATGAGAGTCATGACAACCATCAAAGTTTCTGCTTGGTCAGATGATGACGATCTGGAGTTCATTTTCTGTCCTCAGGAACACACTGGTTGAGCAGGCAATGGTACTAGAAAGCTCTGGCATACTGTTGGTTTACACAGCATAACACATTACAGCACGTGAATAATGAAAGACATCCAAACCAGTGAACTTTATTGATGGTCAGTTGAGACCATGACTTTGTAACACAGCATTCAGTAACTCCATAAATTCTAACAAATTCATCACATGTATGAGTGGATATTTATCTGTTCTTCATGTCTATGTTGCTATAGTATTTAAATAACTAGGAAATGAAACAACAAGTAATTCATCTGTTCTGCTTCTGCAAAAACCAAATGCACTGATAATCATTTAACAAAATCAAGGGACATGAAGTTACAATTCCTAATTATAGAAGTGAAAGCGAGTTCCAGCAACAGACATGCACAGGGAAAGTACTTGAAGTCAATATTTAATACCTACTGGAAAATTAAACATATGGGACAGGGCTTGTCTTTCACCTAAAAATTAAAAGAATGTAATTAGATTTTGTGTTTTGAAAACAGCAGGGATACTGCAAAGCACAAGTGAATTCCAAAAAGGCAAGCAGGTTGCTTTTGTTCACAACAGCTTCATTTCCTTTACATTCTGCTATGTTTAGTACTAATAACATTTATAAACTGTGTTCTGGAATAGACAAACCATGATCCAGGAAAATAAATTTTTCATTCATAAAACAAGGAATATTTTATTCAACTAATTCTTATGGATTACAAATCAGAAGCTGCCAAACAATTTCAGCTCTCACTAAAAACACTCCACAGAAGGTCAGGCTAATATGACACCATTTCTTTTCCCAAAAATATATTTGAGCTCTGAATAAATCTGAAAATATCTCAAACATATATGCATTTGCTCTCATGAAAAAAATGCAATAAATATTAATGCAATAAACTTTAACAAGTTGCACTGAAAATGTCACCATTTTTATTAAATGAAATGGAATTGCTTCTAAACATAAATGAGTAGAAATAAAATTAAAATACAGTTGTTCTTGGGTCTCATTTGTTAGTATTTTCTATATCTAGTCACTGTGAAGTATGATATAAAATACAAATCAATATAGACCTCATAAACTACAAGTAGAAAAAGGAAGGAAGGACGAAAGGGAGAAAAGGGAAGAAAAGTGAATCAATCCTGTCCCTCTATACGTGAAATGTAGAAGACATTTTTGTTTCCAAAACAGGTGCTTATGGATGACTTCAGAGTCAGAAAAAAAGTTGTTGGCAGTACGAAGTTTTGTTTCTTCCTTTGTTTAAAATTGGAAATTTTGAAGACCATGAAAAATTGGAGACTATGCAGTGGAGGGCCACCAAGGTGCTCAGAAGTTGGAGAAACTGATATAAAAAGAAAGGTTGAAAGAACTGGGTTTATTCAGCCTAGAAAAGATAAAGGTCAGAAAGATCTAATCACTGTCTTCCAGCACTTAAAAGGTTATTGGAAAGAAGATGACAGTGCTCTTATCACAGCAATACACAGTGACAAGACAAGGGAGCAGGGGTGCAAGCTGCTTCAGGGAAATTCCATCCAGACACAGGAAAAATATTCTTTACCATGAAATTAAAATAAAGGTTCATATAGGTAGCCCCATGGAGTGGTGAAATGT
Source organism: Anser anser (assembly GCF_964211835.1). NCBI lineage: Eukaryota > Metazoa > Chordata > Aves > Anseriformes > Anatidae > Anser > Anser anser. The sequence continues at coordinate 203,254,553 of NC_139720.1, read as the reverse complement.
TCCTCTCTGAAAATTAGTTTGAGTGGTCCTAGGTCATAGAATCATAGAATCAAAGAACAGTTTGGATTGGAAGGGACCTTAAAGATCATCTTTAAGGTAATCTAATCAAAGGGCCAGCTTTCACCGGGAGGTTGGACTGCAAGATGCCCAGGGCTCTTTTACAGGCTGAAGTTTTCTATTTTACTGTAGTTCTAAGAAGTCCTTAAACTGACACATTTTTCTGAAATTCAACTAGACAAAACTTCTTTTGCAGATTTTAGAATCTGTCTTCTAGAAGATGATGAGTGGTGTTATCAGAAGTTCATAGTTATTAAATGATGATAGATTTCATTATATCTTCTTGTGTGATTGACATTACATGTTATTGTTTCTCTCCCCTCCTGAAAGGTCTTTTCTATGGGCCAGGAAGTGACCCGGCATCTCTGAAGAATATATATATGTACATATTTAAATTTATTATTTACTTAAGGTGCAAATAAAAAGTCAGCAAGACCGTTTTAATGTTTCATTAAAAAAAATATAAAAGATTTTATGTTCTTAATTTCTGAAGTGCTTAAATGAAATGTAATTATACTTCAATAATTTCCCCAGTGATGTGTTTGTTTCTGTTTAAGAAACAAAATAATCTTTTGGCATTAAACTGCCTTTTCATTAATATGTATGTGTTTCTGAGATATAAAAAGCCACATAAATGATCATTGCCTTATAAGTAATTTTGCTTTATCTGATAACAAAATTTATGACTTGCTGCAGAAATTATGAACACAAATATTTGTCTATATTTGTCATCCCAAAAGATGATGCTAGATGACCATAAAAATGAAACACAATTAAGACTTAAGGACTGTACTGTTGTCAAATGAAATGAAACAGCAGAAGAGCTTAAGCCTGTTTTTCCCACCTGGCATACCACTTTCAACACACATCTTTGAAATTTAAAATCTCATTTTTTTCCTGAAAAGATATATGATTTTTACTCTTTATTCTGTTCCCACAAAGACTTCCTAATGATCATAGCTTGCTTTCTGCAGAAGACATAATGTGTTATATATCAGTCCTCTCCTAACAAAATCTTTTGGCCAGTTTGAGCCACATCAGAAAAAAATAAAAAATAATTAAAAAAAATCAATGGAAATCACAAAGATATTAAGTGAAAATGACTAAATAAATAAATGAATGAAAACAAATAAATAAATCAATAAATAAATAAAAGAAAATGAAAATGAATAAATAAGTCTATTCAGTGATTAGAATGACTGAAATGAAAATTTAAAATAAAATAAAAATAAATAAATAACTAACTAAATAAATAAAGCTATTCAATGTCGGGGTAGAGGAAAGTTACCCAAATCACTGCATCTACCAAGGGAAAGGGAAATGGAGGCAGAACTCAGCCATTTTGTGCTACGTTTAGCAGCACCTGCACATAACACTCCACATGCTGCCTCTTGCCTACATGGAGGAACCAGCTCACATTTGGTTGAGTACAAAACTAGGTCTATCAAGATAGAGGAGTTAAGTGAACAATAACAACAACAACAAAACAAAAAAAAAACAACAACAAAAGGGGAAATCCTGACTCTTTAGTTCAAGGGCTTGCAAGACTGATTTCAGTCTCAATGTTACAAAGAAAAAAAGAGACAAATAAACAAACAGAAAAGCCTTTGATGACTCCACCTTGCCATGCAGACACTCCCCAGAGTCCTAGAGCTTCTATTTTCAGTGGGCAGCGGGGAAAATTTCACTAAGACCAAACTCCTCCTTAGGTTCACCAGTCACCTCCACCACTGCTGAGGGCTGAGGTCTCACACAAACCAACCTGTGATATGCTATAAGTCCTCCTGACTTTCTTATGTTCATGCTTTCCTGCAGCCTTATGTGAGGGCAGAGAAGTCCTGGAAAAAATTTCCATGCTAAAGTATTTTAGAGATGAAGAATTTCCCAACTTTATGCTTAAGGTTGAATATATGTACAGAGAACAGTCAGAATTATCATACTTTACAGAAAACTGAAGCTATTAAATCAAATCTGATGAACTGATTGAAAGGACTTTGGGGTTGCCCCAATTCCTCCAGGGCATACTTCAGGACAAGTATTGTTCTCTGTACCTTTCCACTCCACTCCTTGTGTTCATGCTGTGCCTGAGTACACTTTGGGAACAGACAATTTCTAACATTTAGAAGAACACAAATAAGGGTACAGATTATCCAACCATGGGATTTTCCTGAAAGACCAGTTGTGAGGCACTATCTGACTAACATCCTGGGACAAATCGGCCTTCATTTATGTGTTTTGAGGCTATTCCTATTTCTCTAGGCATCTCATTAGGGATGGTATTTTTAACTACTGTTGTAAAAAGTTGACCAATTTGCAGACTGGCACATTCAGTCTTGACAAGAAGTAATATTTTACTCAGTGCCTTTGAAATCATTAGTGAATTCAGATGTTCTGTCAGTATGGGTGTGGAAGTCAGCCTAGACACTCCTCCCCCTCCAATTCACAAATTATTTGGATATTGCACATGTGAGTCAATATCAAACTTCTCATCACCATGGAGAGAAAGTATGGGACAAAATGGGATGAAGCTGAAGAGCATAATTAATGAAAACATCTCCATGACTTTTTCAGCACAGAATCCTGTAATAATCCTGTATGCTGCTGGTTTAAGGTCTTCTGCTTCTTGAGAAGAGACTAGAAAGTGTTTAAGTAAAAGTAAATGCTAAATATATTGGTCCTGAACATCTGCCACTAAGCAGTGCTATCTAGTGTATCCCAGGTCAGTAAAATGAGATTTTTAGAGCTCTGATTACTTTTTCATTATTCTGGTGTTTAAAACAGGTGTTATCAAGAAGAAAAAATATGCATAGCCAAATCTAATTGTTTTGGTCAAGCTTAGCTAGAAACAAGCATATGTTAAAACTCCCAAATCCTGGATCACATAAAGTAACTGACTTGTGCTCAAAGAGTGTGAGTGTAAGTTTAGGAGCCACAGACAAGGAAAGAGAAGACACGAGCATGTCATGGGCTGCCCTGACTTTGCCTCAGAATCCCAGATTTCAAGGGCAAGGCTTAAGAAAGCGAAGAAATCAACTGCAGAAAATAAATAAATAAATAAACAAACAAAATAAAATAAAATAAAATAAAGGGGTCAGGCTCTGTTTTCAGCAGGTTCCTAAAACCATTAGTACTGACTTCTGAGTAACTGCTCCCTGACATAACAACATAATAAAATCAGATCAATATCAGTAATAAGCAAGCCTCTCCTTGAGAAAGATTAATATCTTCTTTCAAGATGTCTTTTATGAAGGTGAAATCTATGGCATTGACAAGAATAGTTCCCCCTTCCCTGAGGCTAATAGCCAAGTTGAATGGAAATCAAAACTGGAAACCTTCACTAAGTTGGTTCAGGAGAGGCCAAACTCAAGTACATTTTACAGACTAGGATTTCTTCTAGCAATAAAGAACAGCATGCAAACTGCAAGATCCTGATTTTGATATCCCTTGTACTCATGTAAATCCGAAGCACGTCTTTTGCAGTGATTAGAGGAGATCTTTATTTACAAGAAGCACCCATCAGATAGGACAACTGTAGCCTGAGACTAAGAGAAACAATCTACCAAGAAAGGCAACAAATAGAAAACTCTATGAGGAGAGAGGTCACAGTGCCCTATTCTTTCCATAGAAGAATGTCTCCATGGAGACAGACACATTCAGATTGGAAGCAAGACAACTTTTAACAGCAAGAGTAATTAACTGTTGCAACATAATTAAAGGATGTAGCTGATTAATCATCTCCTGGAGGCCCTACATTTAGACCAAATGTCTTTCAATAAGATATACACTGGTTTAGTCACAAGTTCTTGGGATTGAAAACATTTGCATTACAGGATAGAATGATTTCTTCCCATGCTTGTTTTACTGGACAAAATTCTGTGACCTATGTTATGTAGAAGGTCCCTGTGTCTGAGCAGAAAAATTTCCTGTGACGTTTAAATCTATGGAACAATGCAAAAATTCACAACACAGAATCCTCCTTAGGGCAAACAGGTAATGCAGCCTCATGTACTCAGCAATACTCAGAAAACAAACCTTAGCATATTCTCTACATTGATTGTATGAGCACAGGGTCTGCTCTTGGCTGGGGTGAAAAAATGGCCTTATTCTTCCATTCACACAGGTAATCAATAACCTAGGAAAGATAAATGCTGTCCTCACATCCATATAACTGGACAGTAGAACACATGAAGGAGAGGAAAAGGAGACAGAACATACATAATTACTCCCTCTTCACTTCCTATTCCTTCCATACATTTACTCTCTCTTGCAGATTTGCGTTTGGGTAGAATAAATAGCTCCATGTAATTTCTTTGAGATTTGAGACAGACACATAATTTTTTACACAATAAATATGTGGATGTTTATTTAAGGATATAAATATGTGAATATGTCAGACCAATAATAAGTATGTGCCCCACTTCTTATACAAGTCAGTTACTTCACAGCTATCAGATTATTTAAATCTGCTCGTCATAGGTAAATAGAAATGCTTTTTTTTCTTTTTTTTTTCTTTTTTTTTTTTCTGTGAATAGTGGTTATTCAAGCTAGAATCCATTTTAGTTCTCTTGACACATTGAAATATTGCTTGCTGTCTAACTGCATTTGTCAGGGGAAAGAAAAAAAAAATCAAATCACCAGCACTGAATCATTGCAACGTACATGAAGGTGGCAGAAATCTTCAGTACAACTCCTGGTACAACTACTTAATGATAACATTGTCTTTCTGCTAAGAATACAGACCTCAACTGATCACACAGTCATTCTACACAGCTAGAGAGTTAGATTACACATGCACATGGGTGGGCAGACACTTGCACTATACAGACTTCCAAAGGGACATGCATTAGTCCTGATATGAAATTCTTTCATGTTGCAGCAATGCCTATAAAAGCTCTGTTTTGTTTTGTTTTGTTTTGTTTTTCCTGAGTGTGTCAGGATGGAACAATCCTACTCTGCATCATTTTGATCATGGTGTCTGTAAACACACTACAGAAGTCAGATTACAGTAACACAGATCTATTTAAAATTAATGGTTAGAAGTAGAGGTATTTGTGCTCTTTAACTATTTCCAGTATTACAGAAGAAAATCAAAGGTTAATTAAAAAAAAAAAAAAGTTAGCAACATATCAGCATCAAGTATCATCCCACAGCCAATCTGTCTACCTCCCATCTTGAATTTCATTTTAGCTTTTAAAACTATTGTTTGATACCTCAGAAAGATACCACAGGCCCACAAAATTCAGCACTGTTTATAGTCACATTCTCAGCTCTAAAGGAGTGCGTTCTCTTTCTTGAAAAGGAACAAGGAACATCGACTTCATTTTCTTCCACCTACATCAAGTTTCCCAGAGTACATTTTGAGAAGAGCTTTCTAGATATGCTGCAGAACATTTGTACTCTGCACCAATACGTTCAGACACAGTTCAGTGGGAAACGGGGGACTTGCATCCCTGCCCGTCTTCGGCACTGTTCAGAAAGGCATGGCCATTCTCATCTCACAATGTCACCAGTGAGATCAGGACTTCACCTGTTTCTGGTTTCTGTTGGTCATAGCTATATCCCACTGCCTGAAACAAGGGCTGATCCAGACTTAGGTTGGGATTCAGAAGTCCTGCTTCACCAATATGATTTAGAAATATACAGTGACAACTGTCCCCTCCTGCAATAACGAGGATCACAGTCTCTGTTTCACAGGACTGCTGAGAGAGTATTATATCTGAAATATTACATTAGGATAAGAGAGAGATAAGAATAACATGGGACAAAATTCACTGTGGCCTATCCTTGTTTTTCACCCAAACCATAATTAATCCAGAGAACAGAATGGTAGTAATTGGAAGCAGCTTCTGGAGGTCACCTGGTCTAATCCCTGCTTCAAAGAGGGGCAACTTAGATCAGGTTGCTCAGGGTCTTGTCCAGTCAAGTTTTGAACTCCACCCTGGACGAAGATTTCACAAACCCTCTGAAGAACTTGCTGCAAGGTTTACCATCCTCATGGTAAAAAAGTAGCAACAGTAATGTATATGTGGAACTCCACCTGGTAACTTTTGTGTTCCCTTCTGGGTAAGACAACAAACCAAAAAGGATTCAGGTATCTAGCTACCAACTTGCACCAGCATACAATTAACCATCCAGACTTCTGCAGTGCAAGGAAGAGCACAGCCAGAGCCCCCAAAATCAACATTCTGCTTTGACCATTATGCCAAATAGACAGTATAAAATACTGCAGAAGATCTGCCCTGCACAAAGGTGAAGATGCCTGATGTAGCTAGACTGAATCTCTTCTTAGACTGAATCTCTGCTTAAGTCACAACTTAAGCCAAATTAAGCTTTTACCTGGGGTTGCTCACTTGAACAGGGTCAATCTTTTCTCATGTGATTTTGGCATAATAATGCCCATGTGAGAAGTGAGTTTCCATTTCCCTCTGTGCCTGAGCTGAAGCAGAGAGTTCAGATCTCCTAGCAGTGGCAACTATAAGGCATGGTGGTAAAGGTCTCCTTCAGTCACTCCAATCAAAGATTTTCCTTTTGTATAAATTTCTCAAGCATACGGTCAGTCCAGGCAAGAACAGGAACACAACTTTGAGGAAAGCACTCCCCTTGGACAATGAAATTCCAGCTTCTGAAGCAATCATTACTGTGGATTTTATAAACTGATGATAGCAAAACATCCAGTCTCTGACCTAACATTTAGCAATACACTGAGAAATATCTCAGGTGTGGGGTTTTGGTGGGTTGGTTTCTTGTGTGGTCAGTCCCAAATTATAATCTATTCCTATACCGAGAAAATTTTATTATTTATTTTTTTCTCTAATTTGTTATTAACATACTAGGCAGCCAAAAATACATGTTAAGTGATTCCCTTAGAAGTTGCAGATTTTCTCTATGTACAAAATTGCATTCCATTCAATTCTTCCTTTCTTTTTATTGCATAGTGAATTCTAGAAGAAAAGGGGACAGGAGAATGTAGCCACAGGAATTACTTCTATTTTATTGAACAATAGGCCATTTTTTCTTGCCCTCTTATCTGTCTTGAACATGGCATAACAATTGGTTTATTTGAATGATGACATAGATTTTAACATCAAGCTGTATACTCTCTGTTCCACTCATCAGGGCATAGTGCATCCAGTTTATAAATTGCTGTTTTTCCTCTATTTTCAGCCATGTAGCTCAGCTCATTTCCAAGTTCATTAATGCCAATATTTTTTTTCTGTGGAGTGAAATTAAACTAGCCAGAAAATTCATTACGTCTTACTGTCTTCATCAAGATTAAACACACCAATGTTCCCATAATCATTTTCTTCTCCTTGCTGTTATTTTCGACGATGATGGGCATATGCTTTCAGATGTGTTTCAATTCACTTGTTTCTTCTAAAATGCATATGCACATACTGCTAAAGATCACACATGCATTACTAGTGTAAACTCACTAAATGACCTCCCACGGTGACTCCAGCAACCCACAGTGACACGTGAACAATCTTTCATAAACTTATTAAATTTGATCTCAAATCCAGCTCAATCTACACACAAAGTTTACCCATTGTAAAGCTATTCTAGAGCCACACTACCCTGAGAGCTGGAAATCCTTCTAATACTCAGTGTACACTTATTTATTAACATTTTTTCTTTTAGTCATCATTACTATCCAGTGTGTTGTATTTAAAAACAGCAATATTACTCAGGCTTCCTTTTGCTCCACTAAATAAAGCCAATTCTTTTAGGCTCGTTTCATGATAGGCTTCAGGTTTCACTAATAACACTTCACCACAGCTGTTCCTTATTTGATTCTCTCTTCCCCAAAAAATGACTGTGTGCAATAATCAGAATGTGATTTACAGGATCCTGTACAGCAGGACTAACAGTTCTCTATTTTTCCTGGAAATACCCGTCCAAGATCACATTTGCCTTTTCCACATCTCTGTCAGATTTTCTTACTAACTTATAGAAGAAGTCTTGAATGACTGTGACACAAGATTGGATTATTCCGTTAAATACCTAAAAACAGGGAAAATTTTAAGTACAAATTCTTTTACTCTAGTCTCCAAAAACATCTAATTATTCCTGTACAAGTACTGTTTTTCTCCTTTCTACTGGTTAATAACTTTAATAATTTTCTATTATTAGAAACCCACATAGATTAAACTTATTGTACTTATACCAGTTACAAAAGCATTACATAAAACCAGTACCAGTGTTGATCACTGAAGACTTTTGTGAAGAATCTTATGCAGTCTTATACCTTCTTTTTTCATGCCACCTATTTCCAACCACACAAACACATATTAAACCACTGTATTTGCTGTTCTCCAATAATACACTGCCATCCCCTAAGCAATGATTTCTTTAAAGGATCTCAAAAAGAAGGTGCAACGTTCCCCCTGGAAAAGATCTGCTGCCTTGCTCCCTGGGTTTGTGAAAATCATTTCACACTATCCCACAAGACATCTTTGTCTCCAAAATGGAGAGACATGGATTTGATGGATGGACTGCTTTGCGGACAAGGAAATGACTGGACAGTCACAACCAACAGTTTGGTGTCCAGGTGGAGACCAGTGACAAGTGGTAGAGTGGTATTTTTCAAGGATTTTTACTGGGACCAATACTATTAAGCATCTTTGTTGGCAACATGGACAGAGGAATTGAGTGCACCCTCAGCAAATTTGCAGATGACACCAAGCTGTGTGGTGCATGCTGGAGGGAAGGTGTGCCATCCAGAAGAACCCGGACAGGCTCAAGAGGTGGGCCTGAGTGAAAAACACATGGTTCAACAAGGCCAAGTGCAAGGTCCTGCACCTAAGTTAGGGCAATCCCAAGCATGAATACAGGCTGGGTGATGAGTGGGTGATAAGTGGATAGAGAGCAGCCCTATCAAGAAGGACGTGAGGGTAGCAGTGGATGAAAAGCTCAACACAAGCTGGCTCTATATGCTTGCTGCCTGGAAAGCCAGTGACGTCCCACGCTTCATCAATGAAGCGGTTAAATGAATGAAGAGGAATGAAAAGGTTAAATAAAATGAAGGGTTGAATCACTACTTGGAGATCTCACTCTCCATTGAGTGTACAGTATCTCTGGGACAGTTTAGTTAGCAGCTTGAAGAAAAAATGAAATAGAGCCAGCTGTGCCACCTAGAGCCACTTCTATGCCAAGAAATGCTTATTTTGGTTTGGCAACAAAAATGAATTACTTTTAATGTTGACTCTATCTGTTCTTGTTCTTCATAACTTCACACACCTCAGTGGTAGATTTACCTATCTATTTTACTTTGCAAGATTTTTACAATTTTCACTTTATTACTGTTTTAGACAGGCATAATACATTACCTAAATAAAATTTCTGAGGGATTTTAGAGCTCTTCCTTCCATTCACAATTGGAAAATCCATTCCCAACAGATCCCATTCAATGCCATTAACTGAGATGTAAACTTTGAATTAGAAAGATATCTTTGCCTTAAAAGAGTGCCCATTCTGTTTTATATTTGACTGTCTGATCATGAGTAGTGTAATTTATATAATCTATTACCTTTTTTTAAATTTCTCAAATATCTGTTCTTTTGAAATTATCCCTCCTTCAATAAACGGTAATGTTTACACAAAATATATTCATTTAATTAAAACTGAATTAGTTCACAGCTAGCTCTTTTTAGTGTCTCATTATTCACTCCAATAAGACAAAACACATTTAATAATAATACATTTTCAGCTATTAAATATCTCAACAAGCTGTAGAGAGCTGCAAAGAAATTAGGATCCTTGGAAAGCAAAGAAGACTATGAAAACGTTCAGGTGGAGTGAACATCCATTTGTTTGTGCTTGTATTCAGAACTGCTTTCTTCAATACGTGCCTGCAGGTTAAGAAAGATATTTTTCAGAAAACAAAGATAACATTGATGCTAGGATATTAAGCAATACAGAAGAATATTCCATAGCTCTGAAACATGATTCTCTGTGGAATTTAATTGTTAGAGTAGTCCCAGGAATCCTTTTTGCCTGGACCAAATAAGACTGTCCCAAATAATTCTCAGACACAGCTGGAAAGAGTATGAATCATGATCTATTTAAAATAGGCAGGTCACACATGATCAGATTGTATCAGCTTTTCAAGAACAAACAAACATTTTTCAGGTATAGCAACTGTAAATTCAGAATTGCATATTTACTATGGTAAAGCTCACTATAAGGACAAGGGACATGACACGGACACACAGCATAGATCAGTTTGCATCCACTGCTTAGGTCTGGTCCTCTTTATTACAGATTTCCTTTATAAAAGGATTATTGCAGTGGTCCAAAAGAGAAACAAGAATGAAACTAATAGTTAGGAAATGTAGTGCTTAAACTCAGCCCTTTGCCTTTATCATTTAATGGTGTAAATTTGTCAAACAGCTTCAGATTATTTATTTCAAAAAGACTAGAATTACCCGTAGAAACAAAAAAATATAAAGTCTTCATACCAGAACTGAAAAAAAATATGTTTTGGAATAGTGTCTAAAACTGTGAGTGCTTAAACTTTTCAAATATAATTTTCATAGAATGGCTCAGGTTAGAAGGGCCCTTAAAGATCATCTAGTTCCAACCCCCTGCCATGGGCAGGGACATCACCCACTAGATCAGGTTGCTCAGGGCCTCATCCAGCCTGGTCTTGAATGGCTCCAGGGATGGGGCATCCGCAGCTTCTATAGGCAACCTGTTCCTGTCTCACCATTATCTGAGTAAAGAATTTTCACCTAACCTCTAATCTAAATTCCCCTCTTTTAGTTTAAAACTGTCCCCCCATATCCTATCACTACCTGCCCAGGTAAAAAGTTGCTCTCCATTTTAGCCCCCTTTAAGTACTGAAAGACTGCAAGGAGAGGCACAGAGCTTTCTTTTTTCCAGGCCGAACATCCCCAGCCTTTCTTCATAGGACAGGTGCTCCAGCCCCTTCATCATCTTCGTGGCCCTCCTCTGGACCCATTCTAACAGATCAACATCCTTCTTGTGATGGGGGCCTCAGACCTGGACACAGGGCTCCAGGTGGGGTGTCACGAGAGCAGAGCAGAGGGGGACAATCACCTCCCTCTCCCTGCTGGCCGCTCCTCTGTTGATACAGCCCTGGATGCAGTTGGCCTTCTGGGCTGCAAGCGTGCACTGCTGGCTTTTGTCAAGGTTTTCATTCACCAGAACCCCCAAGTCCTTCTCTTCAGGGCTGTTCTCAAGGAGTTCTTCTCCCAGTCTATACTCATGTCTGGGATTGCCCCCGGCCCAGCTGCAGCACCTTGCATTTAGACTTGTTGAACCTCGTTAGGTTCACATGGGCCCACTTCTCAAGCTTGTCCAGGTCCCTTTGGATGGCACCCCTTCCTTCTGTTGTACTGACTGCACCACTCAGCTACCATATTTTATATTTTCTGCTCTCATATTACATTTTGCATATTAACAACACAAATATATAGAAGAAGCATTTTGCTAGCCATCACTGACCTCCAACAGAAAGTTTATTTCAAGGTACTGGTTTTACAGACCTTACAGTAATATCACTATTTCTACTTCAGTCAAGACTGAACAGTCAGGGAGCTTTGCTCAGAGAAAAACATTGCAAGGAAGAAAATGAATAAACTGACTGCCACACAGAATGAGTCCTTGAGGAAAGATCTAATTAAAGCAACAGCCAGTTTCTTCATCATCATTGTTCTTATTCTAGCAGATAATAGTAAAGACTTGTCCATTGTGCATTGAAAGTATTGTCTATCAGTGAAGAATGCTTTTTGATATGATGCTTCTTAACCACTTGAACTGTACAGATAAGAAATAGCAAAAAGGTTCAGAACACTTACTGAACCAGAACCCTGAAGTGTATATGATGGATTGAAACTGCCATTTCTTTTTGTCTAATTCCATTGCACTCTCTGGACTAAAGAAATAAAACAGCTTAAACAATGAAAGAAAAGGACTCAGGCTGCAAGAGTAAAGTAAATCCAGACTGCATGTGCTACTATTTGGAAATGGAAAATGGTTTTCATAAATTACGTATAATGACATATATGGGTACCAGCTAAGGTCAGGGTACCTTTATGCTAGGTACTATTCAAATGCATAACAAGAGAGAAAAAAAGCCAGAAGTTCAAATAAGCAGACAGTAGAAACACAGTGAAAGCACAAAGATATTCAGACTGGTAGGAAAAACAACAACAGCAACAACATTAATTCTTGGCTTGAGAGAGAAATCCTCAAACAAACAAACAAACTGGCAATGCAAGTTAACACTTAATGGCACTCAGCAAAAGTGTGTGATAGGATCTCAAACAAGAACAAAAGCACTGAATCAAGGCTACGTAGTTCAGGTCAAGCAATGGTTTAACTAGGGGTGCAATTTCCACAAATGTTCTTATCCACAGATAGGACAGATATCTCTTCTTAATACTGAAATCCTGAACTTCTCAGGAGACTGCTCAACTGCAGGGCTGGGTGTTTCAGTACTGTCTTTTTATTACAAAGGTTGGGCACCCAAATAATATGTAGTTTATAAGTGAATGATAAAAGACTTTATTAATTACTTGAAAATTATTCATAATCTTAAAGCAATGTGCGATTGGAAAGAAGGTAGCAATATCTTATTACAAAATCCTTCCTATCAGAAAATGTCACTTGGTAACCTTATGCAAACTTTACTAAGCTAAAGACCTCACCATGGATTTTACAATAACATAGTAGTTTGCAGATTACAACAGTTAAAGCAAAGTCCATAAATGGAAAATATTAAGGAAAAAAAATGCTGATCTTTGAAATCAGAGCATCTTCTCACACACCCATGCAAGTTAGCAAAATAGTTTCACTGCAAAGGTTACCATCACTATTTTTAGAGGACAGCAAAAAAAAAAAAAAAAATGGCCATCTGAAGCCTTCATTTTTGTAAGTAAAACCAACAGCCATCCAGAAGTATGGTGTGTTGGTGATAAGACTAACAAATTCCACCAGCAGAAAATGATAATGCAAAAACATCCATTCTTTCTATTTGGGAAATAAATTTTCATTTATATATTCCCCTTTTTCTATACGTTTATTCTTTTTTTTTTTTTTTACCAGAGAAAAATGAAGAAAAATGTTATATAAATGTTTTTTTTCACAGTAATACAGGGAGCAAACGCACACAGAAAAAAAAAACTCTCAAATGTTGTCAGTTCGTTACTTTTTTTTCACAAACTTCTTTACAAAATTGTGAAGCATTATTCATTTCTTGCTTATGTGAAGAAGTTAGTAGCACCTCTACCATGATCATAGCAAAATGACAGATTCATCTAGCTAGAGAGAAACCATCATCTTATGAGAAGTTATTAACATGATTGATTTGAAGAGCCATTTTATAAAGCAAAATTCAGTCATTTCTACTTGACATATTTAGGACAGATCAACAGCTTATAAATGATTTTAAGTTATTGCTGTATACAATAATTTGCTTTTACTGGAAATTTAGCTACATCTGCAGAAACATTTAGTCCCATAAGAACACTTTGCCACATTCTTGCTACTGATCTGAAGAGCAGCTTCAGGACATTGGCTGGATGGTCACACTCAAAGAATTGTGGTCAACAACTCTGTGCCAGGCAAGTGGCATTCCTTGAGCGTTGGTATGGGGAGCGGCACTCTTCTCCAGTGCTGACATCTTTGTTGGTGAAATGAACAGCGGGATTGAGTGCACCCTCAGAATGGTTGCCAATGACACCAAGCTGTGTGTGGTACGGTTGACATGCTGGAGGGGAGGGATGCCATCCAGAGGGACCTGGGCAGGCTTGAGAAGTGGGCCTGTGAGGACAACACATATTTCAACAAGGCCAAGTGCAAAGTCCTGCACATGGGCCACGGCAATCCCAATCACAAATACACACTGGGTGGAGAATGGATTGAGAGCAGCCCTGAGGAGAAGGGCCTGGGGGTGTTGGTGGGTGATAAGCTCGACACGAGCTGGCAGTGTGAGCTTGCAGCCCAGAAAACCAAATTTATCCTGGGCTGCATCAAAAGTAGTGTGGACAACAGGGTGAGGGAGGGGATTCTCCCCCTCTGCTCTGCTCTCATGAGACCCCACCCAGAGCCCTGCATTCAGCTCTGGGCCCCCCAACATAAGAAAGACATGGATCTGTTGTAGCCTTTCATAACCTAAAGGGGGGCTACAAGAAAGCTGAAGAGGGACTTTTTAGAAAGGCATGTAGTGATAGGACAACGTTTTAAACTGAAAGATATTAGATTTAGATTAGATATAAGGAAGGTTTTTTTTCACTATGAGGTTGGTGATGCACTGGAACAGGTTGTGCAGAGAAAGTTGTGGATGCCCCATCCCTGGAACTGTTCAAGGCCAGGTTCGATGGGGCTTTGCACAACCTGGGCTAGGGAGTGGCATCCCTGCCTATGGCAGGTGGGTTGGAACTAGATGATCTTTAAGGTCCATTCCAATCCAAAACATTTTATGAGTCTACGATTTTATGACTAGTGTTCCCCACAGAATTCACATAATAAGGAAAGGACCTGATGTGGCACCTTCCAGATGGCAAAGGGTTATGACTATCCTCCATGAAAGACAGCCCAGTATAAGAGAGAGCAGAGGTGTGGGAGCCAAGATAGGTGCCATGGTTGACTTCCAGCGACGTACTCCAGTTTTTAGTCCTCTCATTACCTACTGGTAAAATATCTAATTTGTGGAGTGTTTTGGGGTCTGTTGATGTTATTTTCTTAATAGAATTTGAGGTGTGTTAAATACTCAGATACAGAAATTGTATCAGTGAAAGAGTTCTTCTGATCACCACTGCTATTTCTGCAATTTGTTTCTCTATACCTTGTTCTGTCCTTTCTCCTTCACCTAGACTTTTGATGTCTGCTTCTTCTCCTCTTTCTAAGAATCTTCTTGACTTTCATACCCAACTTGCACAGAGTTCACTCATGCCCTTCTACAGCCCTCCTGATAAAATAATCTGTTATGAAATTGCCGCAAATGAAATTATATAGTGCTCATGTCTTTGAAAGAACATCCCAGCAAGACAGACAGAGCAGGGAGAGCACTGCCAAATCTGGGACACTTCTTTTCAGATTGCCTGTAGATACAGGACTGCAACACTCCACCATTATAAGGATTGGCTACCTTTGGCCAGTTTTCTTTATGGACATGATTGGTCCACTGCAAAAGGCTGAAATGCTACTTTCTGGGAAGACCTTGGCATTTTTTTTTTCATTTATCCATATAAATATGATGATGCCACAATACCCCACAATAAAACTTCCACCTTGTGAGTATAAATTCACTTTTTATTTCAGTTATATGTTAAAGGTTAGTCTCTACATATCTCAGTTAGGCCATGAATGTTGCAAATGTCACATGAATGCCCTGTTTTCTGTAGGCAAAAATATAGGTTCTATAGGGCCCGTGCACATATAGCAAAGATTTCCTTTGGAACTTGCACCTGTATTTTAGCTGGCAGCATAATTAGGTCCCATATGGTTAATGAAATGTAACGTGTCAGTATTTTGTAGGCTGAGATTTGTCACACGGAGGTGTTGGATGTAACACCCACTCTACCAACTGTTCAAAAGTAGAAAAAACAAAATCAGTGAAAAGCTTGTATGTAAAAGAGAAATAGGAATTAGCTTTTAAGCTTTCAGTTTTTCAGATTTTGGTGTCCATTGTCTGTCTGCCTTCCTAGGGGAGTTATGTCAATCAATGTACTTTTTCTCAATAATGTTTCAGAGGAAATTTATACTTGTTATCTTCTCTAAGGGCACAAACCTCTGTGGTTGGTGACAGAACATGTACGCAAACTGCATGTCCAAGGCTTTGTCTGGCCTACATTATCAGTAGTATCTAAATGTTCCTTACTCTCTTCTGGAGTATCGATACTCACAACACCTCCATTACACATTTCAAATGTGGGTGTTTGGAGCAAATGCTTCCAGGACACCCATGTGTGCCAATTCTCAACCTACAAAATACCAAACCATTACAAAGTCATTAAACAGGCCCCCTTGCAGATGGTTGCAGACAGGCCCACAGCAAGTTACAGAAGGGGCTGCAAGCATGCCCAGAATAGCTCTGATCTAGCTGGTTGTGCTGCAGCAATAGCTGATATGTTCGTCTCCTCAGCGTCATATCTTATGCTATTCTTCCCAGTGGATGGATCAGCTTGAGCACAACACTGTAATGGTGCAATGGTGCAGCCCAGTGCAACCTTGGAGTACCTGAACCATTCTCTCCATCATGTGACATTGGCACAGTCTCTGCAACTTCATCAGGGCCACGTGCATAGTCTAGGGGAGCACAGAAATGGGTATCTTACTTCCATGTAAACCATCCCAAACTCCCTGCTCCAGTAGCCACTGCACTGTCCTGCTTCCTACACCCAATACACTCAGGCCATGTTTTCTAGTGCTATAAGTTCTGGTGATTTATTTTCACTCCCACTCCTGACTGGAGCAGTCGAATGTGGCTGAAATAAGTGACAGTACTATGTTTCCAGCCCACAGGAACATGAACTAACCAAACAGCAAAGGCAGATTCACAGCACAAAGCTGAGGAGGCAATAGTCTTCCCTCTCATAGTGTAACTTAATGTGATGCACATGCCACTTCATGTGGACTGAGAGGCTTCAGCATTGCCCTGACACGGTCATAAGCAACCATGCATGACTCAGAGGCTTCTCAGCACACCACCTCCAGGGTCAGCACCATTTGTGTGTCACTCCTCCCACAGGGTGGT
The DNA here is from genome assembly GCF_964211835.1 of Anser anser. Lineage (NCBI taxonomy): Eukaryota > Metazoa > Chordata > Aves > Anseriformes > Anatidae > Anser > Anser anser. The sequence goes on along the minus strand of NC_139720.1, from coordinate 203,237,776 downwards.
GCCTAAAGGCACCTTCTAGCCCTGCCTGAGCAGCCTGTGAACAGCTCACATAGCAGAAGCTGTCTGCATAAACTGTTCACTGAATACACATGAATAATGCATAGAGCTGTAATAAAGTCAGCTTGGGAGCAGGGAAAGAAAAGGACAATGTTAGCTGGGATGATTCAGACAGTTCTAGTTAACAGGCGAGAGGCCAGAGACAGAGGGAGGGGGAGGAAGGGCACACCATTAAGAAACATAAAAATGGGAAACAGAGGAGGAAAAGATAAATTGGTAAGTCTATAGGTCATGTAACCTTCACTTTTTCAATAAAACTGTATATCAGTAGGTTGTTATAACTATAAATATTGTACTCCTTGGTTGCATCTTACATAGCTTACAAAAAGAACCTTCATTCCCAGCCTGTTCCACTCATTGAATAAATCAGATTTTTATTCAAAATCCATAAGGTTGAGAACCCTGAATGCATGCTCTACCAGATGCTTCCTTTTGAGCTACTTAGACATGTTGGCATTTATGCTTTTGCATAAATGCCTTTGAATTTGTGCACTTTAGATTCAAATATTAGCAGTCAAAATCTATCCCTCCACAGAATTTCTATCTGAGTGAACAAAACCTTCAGCCCCATATCCAGTGAGACTTAAAGCATCTACATTCCCTATTGACTTCAGTAAGCGTGGAGGTGCCAAGAAAGAAGTTAAGTGTCTAAATAACCCTATGCAGTGGGTTCTCTTGGGAAAGATGCAAAACGAGAGAAAGAAAAGAGAAAAGAGAAAGAGAGCATCTGATCCAACTTCAGCATTTATTTAGACTCCTGAATTTGAGCTAGTCATCATACTTTCCCGTAAGGGAAAGAAATAGGTCAGACAAATTGCCTTTGTCTATATGCATGAAAATAAGCAAGGTAACTTCACATCCCATGGCAGTTTTGGAAGGAAAAACAAACAAACAAACAAAAAAAGCAAACAAACAAACAAAACAACAACAACAACAAAACTTTATATATATAACCATGACTGGAGACATATGAGAAGCTTATATTGGAAAGATAGTATACACTCTCACATTCTCCTTTTGGGCACTTAGCCTAAACTTTCTGAAAGCTTCTGTTGACATGAGCAGGTTTTAGATTGCATATTTTTGTGTGGTAAAGATGAAAGAGAATGAAAAAGGAAGAACTGCAGACCTATGAAATGCATCCTTAACTTCTGTTCTACTCATAAAAGCAAATGAGAAGCACCTGCAAAGGTTGTCTCTGAGGCAACCAGGTGGAGAGAAGGTGGAGGGGACATGGGTTTGAGCTCTTCAGGTACAACAGATATTTGATGAATAACCCTATTTCAGTGTAATTGAGAACTAAGTTGGGTATGAAAACTTGAAATTGATGAAGATGAAGCAGAGGAATAATTTCAATTTATATTTCCCTTTTAAGGCTTCACCTGCAAATGAAAAAAATATCCTGTTTTCAACTTAATGACAAATCTGCAAATTCATCAGCTGTGATACTCATTAATTAAGAAAATGTAATTACGAAAAAACAAATGTAGAACTGCTGAAGAATATATCTAGTCTAAATGTTATTTTTTAAATGAGAATCTGGACTTTAAATGTGAACTTTAAAAGACATCTGGACTAAAACTAGATTCACCAGGTGAATTAACTTTTTAAAAAAAAGTACTCATTTTTGATAGCCTTTATTTTAGCCAGGGCGCAATCTGCTTTTAAAGGTAGTTGTGATCACATAAGGCAGAAGTTTTAGAAATATCCAAATCTGTGTGTCATATCTTATTCATGGAATTATCCACCTAAAATGGTTTGGCAATCTTATTTTGACTGGGGAGAGGTAAGAGGAAGAAAATTTAGACATAACCACGGGAAGGGGTAGGAATGGGAGGTGGTGAGCAAGGAGTTAAATGACCAGAAAAATAAAGAGGGGAAAATAACAAAAACCAAACCAAACCAAAACAAAAAAACTACCAAGGAAGGTGAGATAGTAAGCCAGATGGGCAGAAGATGGGTTATGACAAGATGGGGGCAGATAACTGTAAAAGGGAAAAATAAACCATACATGTTTATAGGCAGCCACTGCATTGGTTTGCTGATAAGGTCTGTATCAGCAGCTTGTATGCTGATCTACGGAAAAATAGTTCCCACATGACTGCAGGCTGAAGAAGTAAATGAGGTAACAATTTCACTAAAAAGGGTCAAAAAAAGCAGTATATGCTCTTTAAAAAGGATCTTAACAAAGCTAGTAAGATTTAGAAAATGATCTATAAGAATAACTTAACATCAGGAAGGACCACTTTACAGAATTGACTGGAAAACTAAAACTAAAGTTCCTTGTTTTAGCCAAAAGAAAGATTAGAACAAAAACTGCAAAGAGAACCATTGAGAACAAATGAAAATCAAGGAGTTATATGTTGGAGCATTGTGATAATGTAATTTCACATATCTTGATCAAAGTTCTCTCACTACAGTTTTGCACCTTTCTTTTCATATCTCTATTCATCTTACTAGGGAAATTTTCCTCTTTACGTGTCTAACACCACCTAGGAATTTTGTAAAAATTTATCTCAGGGGAAAAATGTTTTTAAAAAATCAAACTCTAGGTTATGGCAGATGAGAAACATTTGACTAGATCACAACAGACGGAGGAACAGATAATTTTTCTGATCTTTCCACTGTTCCTAGCAGTTAGGTTTGATTTTGGCTGTGGGATTCATTCAGTGAGCTGATTTACCAACTACCCTAGTTATTATCTTTGCAACTTATCCAGTACATATTCCTCTCCCACCAATAGCCTTTCCAGATACATCGTTTATCTGCCATTTGACAATGTAATGGATATTATATGGAGGCTTCCACATATACCGCCTGGATCAGGTATCTGGCCAGTCATAAATGCTGCCAGACAGTTCCAGAAAAAATAAATAAATAAGATAAAAATATAACCATCAATTGAAGGAAATCTTTACTGTGGTTTTCACCAGTCAGCATATTTAGAATGATGAGTTAAATCATGTTAGTTTAAAAACAAGCATATGATTTATGAAAGGCATTGTTTCAAAAATCTGTTGCCAAGGTAGATTGTAACTATTCTCTTAATAACCTTCCCAATCACTTCTCCAATGTACACACGTACTATATGTATACTTATAATACTATGTATTACAGCATGGTATGCTTCCACATCATCAGGAGCCTGCAATCACATTTTAGTAAGATGGATGTAATGTTATCCTCCATCCAGTAGCTTCCAAATTGCATTAAAGCAAAGTCTACAATTTTTGGTTTACCTCCAAGATCACTGCGTCCTGGATGATTCAAGAATCAGCTAGTCAGAACCGCCCTAGACAACAAAGTTCAAAAGATCCAGCACAGCCCTTTTGTCTTTCTTAACTTTCAGAGGAATTGCAAGCTATCTCTTGTAAATACAGGAAGTGGTCCTACACATATGGATCAATGCTCCTTAATTACACAGAAACATTCTGATTTTGAAACAATGTTGATTTAATTCCTGCACTACTAATATACAACAATAAGTTTTTGATACACAAAAATACTGGCAAGAGTTGGACATACCTCTTTTCCTTGATTATGTATGAAATTAAATTCTAGTGTTTTGTAAATTCTTTTCATACCCAGGGACTTTAAACTAAAGTTTTAAACTAAAATTAGATTTAGATTAGATGTTAGGTGAAAATTCTTTACGCAAAGGGTGATGAGGCCATGGAACATGTTGCCCAGAGAAGTTATGGATGCTCCATTCCTGGAGGTGTTCAAGGCCAGGCTGGATGGGATCCTGGACAACTTGGTCTGGTGGATGGCATCCCTGTCCATGGCAGGGGGGTTGGAACTAGATGATGATCTTGTTTCCTTCCAACCCAAGCCGTTCTATGATTCTATTCTATGAAACAGTGACATTAAAACACTGGGCACCTAAACAAAAGAAGCAATGTGACCTTTTGCTGATCCAAATATCCTGGTTTTAGCTACATCCACCCTATACCATTCATTTCAAGGTGATATTTTTTACCTCCATAGTACACCTCTTTGACCACCTTCCCTTTTCTCTCTCATGATATTTCTCCTCACAATCTTCATCCATGTTACATTCCAGAGTATAGCACTCATTTTGTATTTTTCTATCTATCAATATATTTCACCATGGATACGTCTGACAGACTGCCTGCAATATTAAAGTACTTTCAGGTTAGTCAGTCACTGTAGAAAAAAAAGTTAAAATTAACTTTATACTACTTGAGTTTTTTATCTCAATACTTCCTGCTGATTAATAGCAATTGTTCAATTTTCACAATTTTGATACTAGGAGAAATACATGAAATTGAGCAACAAAAAGCAACATCATTATAAATGATGATATTCAATCAAAAGCAAGTAAATACCTCAACAGAATATGACTGGAGCTGTATTTTTGATTTCCTATATTTTCTTTCAGGTAATGAAACATATTTTTTTTTTATTTTTGCTACGAGATTAATGCTTGTGAGCATATCAAATTGTGATCAACCTGATCTCAACATTTAAGTTTCAAACAGTGTCAAAGTAGCAAAAAATAGAAAATAAAATTAATTTCAAAAATAAAAATAAAATATTTTTTTTTTGCCCAAGGACAGAAATGAAACATTGCCACAGTAAAACATTCTCCAGTCTTTAGACTAGAGATTCTTCCACTTTCAGAAACAGGTTTTCAGAAATAAATTTTCATTGAAATTGAAATTTTTTGCATGGAGTAACAATGATTTTTGGTATATCTTTTCTATGTGTTTTTATATATAGGCATAAATATAAGCATATAAGGCATAAATAATATCATCAATGATTAAAAATCCAATTAATCTAATTTTGAGTCATGATATTGTGTGAAAAGCAAAGTCTCTGAATATTATATAGTTTGAATATAAAGGAAAAAAATCTAGATTCTAAAGGAAAATCTCCACATCATATAAGCACAATTTATTCCAAGCAGCAAGTTTAAGGTCAACTTGTTGCAGTTCTTTCATTCATTTCTTCATTCTATTCTCACAGACTATGACTAATTTTCATTTTGCTCTTTACTTGGTAGCAAGAGATGTAGGCAAAAATAGTCTTGTAACCAAGCACAATTGAACAAATATGAAAGGAAATGTGAGAAATAAAACTTATCTAAAGGAAAATAAAGTCCTGTTTTTGTTACACTTGCCAGGGTATGTCCTAAGAAAATGAAGGTGAATCACCTCTTTATATGCATTTATGATAAATTTAAATGGAGGAAAACATTATTAAAAAGAAAGCACTTTGAGGACGAGTTTGATCCCATGCTTACCTGATACCTCTCTAAAGAAAATGTTAACAGAGTGGCTTATTTCTTAAGGCTGTGTTCAAAAGTAAATCACACTTTTTACATACTGGAGTGAAATTTATCCCTTGCCACCCCCAATAAATTTGGTCTATTGTGTTTCAATTGTACTTTTGTGTGGTTGTGTTTTTCCAGCATATATTACCTCTTTACTCCATTCAGAGAGGCAAAACAAATGGTTTGAAATGAAAATGAAAAGTATCTTTTAAATTATTAATTCATTCACCTCCAGGCAAATTTTATGCTCTGACTTGCAGGGACTAAACTTGTTTCTGACTAGGAAGGCCTGATCCAAATGTTACTCTAGTCAAAGGGAGCGTATTGACTTCAAATGGGCTTTCAAAGAGGTCTTCGCACCTCAATGATGGGAGAAGATAAAATTGTATACGTTTCTCTGATCTATGGGAAAGACCAGGGAATGTTTTCACATGTGACATGAGGTGAACAAACAGTCCTTTGTGCCTTGTGGCAGAGAGCCAGATTCTCCCCAGTTTCTGCAACAATTTCCACTTAGTTTTGTGGTGCTAAGTGGTTAAGCAAGAAAAATCTGAGACAAAGCTCCAAGGTGCTCGAGCTGCATGGCACATCTGCATGCCAACCATAACCACCCAAAATTCAGACACAGGCCCAAATTTTCCTCTCTACTATCCTGTCCATGCACGAGTCTCCCCAGGTGTAGACAGCACATAAACGGGCTAAAAAGGATCCCCTTCTTATTGGTGGTGGTTTTTAGTTGTTGTTCTTTGCGTGTTTTTTTTTTTTTTTTAATCTTTCTATTTCTGTAAGGGACAACATCTTCCATAATGTTTGGAAAGTGTCCAGAACATCAGACATCACCAAGTTTCAGATAAATACCTTGTTCAGTTTGTATTTGTTTATCCTATTATAAATACCATCTGTTCTACAGTTAGAAAACATTTGTATGGTGTTATTTGACTGAAGAACATATTCATCATCATGACCAGACCATGCAAATAGATCATAAGGTTCACAGAATCTGAGTTTAATGTTCATTCACTGAAGTCCAGAATTATACTCTCGTAAATATGGTATGAATGGTATGAGGCCTCAGGTATTAAGTTAATGGTACCACCTATCTTGTCCACTTCAATATAGGCAGAAGTAGGCACATTTTACTGACGAAATATATCATTCATCTGTTTTTATTCACATCCAGCTCCCCTGACATTTATTACATTTGTCTTATAGCAGCTATCTCCAGCTTTTATTCTTGTGTCCTTACTCCCTTCTTTCCAATGCACAGTGCGAAGTTCCTTTGCCATGAGATTAACATGCCATATGTTACCATCTGCTCCAAGTAGTGTCCATGTGAAGCGGCAAAAGTATTCTCACTCTGTGCACTCAGACCTCAATACAAGCTTGACAGTTCCCAAACTGAATACATAAGCATCCCTGCTCAATAAACAGAAGTGTAAAAGTTGTTCATAACAAAAATTAGATGAGTCATCAAAGTACTCAGAATATTCAAACTTAAACTAATGCAGCACATCACTGGCCACATTTTTGACCATGATGTTATTCAAACACATTTGTGCAATGAAGGCTGCACACTAAGCCATGCCAAAGGCATCAGCTGGCACAGAGTATTTTCATTACATGATATGGTGTATGGTGATTTGTACATTATTATATTAAACTGCTAATATATTCATGCATCCTCATAGAAAAGAGACTGAAGTTATTTACCAGTCTTAACATGATGGAAGGATGGTTACAACAATCTGCATCTAAACTTCTAAACTTTAACATGTATGTGTGTGTATATATATATAGAATTATCTCTCTACATATTTTTAGGAGGAAAATGATCTCTACATACTTGCATCAGACCAGCATCACCCCAAAAAGGCCTTTGAATATAAAGTCTGCCAGAGAAGCATACTCTGTGTGTGGGAAGGACAATCTGCTTTCTATTGGTTGTAATAAAGCCAGCAGCATCTGCTGCTGTTCAGCAATGCTGTCACCACTACTCAATCTCTTAATAACATTTTACATTCTCCAGATCATATTCTGCATCTTCCATTTCAGGTTCATCTGTTTGAACAGAGGTGAGATCCTAAAATTCATCACAGAATGTAATTCCAGAAAACGCATTACATTGTGGTGCCATTAGAGAGGGACTGGTGAAACTTGCTCTTAAGGCAGTATGAAATTCTAGTCACTTACAGCAAGATGAAACCACTCAAGTCTGTCAATACAAGGATAATGAATTCAGGCAATCTTTTCCATTTCTTTTCCCTCATACTCTTCTGAGCACTAGGCAAAAAGCTTAAGCTCTATCTCAAATTAATAAAAAGAGGGAAGCAATATAGCACATCGTTCCGATTTTCTGGACTCCTGATGGTGTGTGAAGAAGATGCAAGGAGACTTCCCTTGCTCGCTTCCAAAACCAATGACCAGATGCAGAGCAAGAAGTGGCTAAGTGGCTGCAATACTCCATAGGGTACTACAAAAAGGACAGAAATAGTACTGATCTCAAGAAGCCGGGACAACTTGCATTCAGATATTTGCCAGAACCTCAGGTCTTCTGTTATTTGTGCTTCTGTGGCTCAGATACTAATCAGGAAATATTCTGGTTCAGCTACAGTTTCAAATGGTGATTTAGCTCTCTTCTGCACTAGAAAGACCAGACACTTTCTCATTACACATTGATACCAGTGTAGTTAAAATGATTATTCCACATAAGTATACTGATTGATAGATTAAGAAAAATAAATAAATGCCAACTACATTAAGTTAAGGTCACTTACAAAACTCCAGAGTAAGCATGTTTAATAACAAGTGGCCTTATAGACCACACAGTCCTGTATTTCAAACTGTTTTCAGTGGTTATCAATGGGATGCTACTTCACCCTAGGGAATGTGAAATCACTATTAACTGAAATAAAAGTCTATGTGGTTGACAACAGTCTTGGGGAAAAAAATAAAATATCAAACTGTCATCATCTAGCTATTTGATCACATCAGAGTAGTTCAAAGGCATTCATATATTAAAATAATAATAATAATAATAAAATAATGACAACAACCACCTCTTACCTTCAGTATGTACAGCAGAAACATAGGTCCAGTTATAGCGCTTGACAATGTCCACCATAGCCCGTGCTTGCTGTGCATCAGATGGCACAACTCTCATAAAATACTTGAACAGAGTTTTGTCACTTAGGTCCATGCTTGTAGCAGAATAAGCAATCTGAGGTATATTGAAAAGCTGCAACAAGTTCTGTACTTGGATAGCAACTGAGCTAGAGCCAGGGCCAATGACACCAACGATAGGTTTCTTGGAGCGGAAAGATGATGAAGATCCATCCACACATCGCACCATCCCTTCCTCTTCTTCTGATGAAATAAGAGAGTCCCTTATAAACTCAATGCTCTGCTCCAGAGCCACAGCAGAATGCCAGCAAGAGTCCCTAATTTCACATCCTAGTGTGATATTTGGCAAAAGTGTGGGGTCCAAATTAATTCTGTCAAGGGTATGTAGCATTGCCTCCACTCTCTGAATGCCATACTGCTCTCTTACCTCTCCACATTTCCTTTCATGAACCTTGTCAACTGTTGGTTGATGGTGGACAGAGAACAGAGCTCCAATGATAATATCACCAGGCATGTGTGCAACCACCCTTCTTTCATTGGCCTGTGCAGAAACCAAAAGCCCGACGTTTCCACAGACATCTTCCTTCAATAACAGGATTGCAAGGAACAGCAAAAGGATCATTTTAGGAAATGGTTTAGGCTGGTAGAGACAACATGGTGGAACAAAACCGGAGAGCTGGTGAAAAGCAGTTAAATCTTTTAGATAAAAGGAGCAGAATGCTGATGATTAACCAGGAGTTTGCATGTATTCTCTAAGGAGTCACCATCATCTTCAGGTGGACAGCTATGCAGAGCTGTGCATGTGATCATAATCCTCATAACCTTCAAAAATGAATAAATAAGAGAAAGAGCTTTAAAATTAGCAATAAAGTCAGCTTTGTAATCTGTTCTAAAGTTGTACTTATTCCTGCAGCTCTCAATGACTGTAATACATTTCTTTCCACCATTTTCAAGCTGAAAAACTTTGTTATACTTCAGTGTTTCACAGTCTTAGGCTTGTACTTCTGCTGTTATAAATCAGTGTCTCTCTCTTTGACACTCTTGTTTAAAAACTCGTTTGTGAAACATTTTCACAAGCACAAAAGACAGACAAGTATTACATTCCAAAGAAAAAATGCTACCACGCCTAACGCATGTCTTTGAAAACAGCCCTCTTTATTTACAGGTGTTTATTATCCCACAAATGCATACGTCACACTAATGTACCTTGGGCCATGTTATCAACTACAGCACTAGGAAACTTCTACTGTTAAATAAAGCCTTTCCTGAAATATGTTAAGAAAAGAAGAATATGTCTCTTCCAATCTGAAAATGTGTTTTTTTGCTGTTGTTGCTGTTGTTTTTTGTCAGCCTCAACATGAAACCAATGATCTTTTAAAATAAGTTAAGATTAAGAAAACTGATGTCTTCATTAATATTTCTGTTTGTTTCTGCAGTGAATATTTCAGCAGAGGAACAACAGATCCTTTCCAATTCTAAAACAGCAAATCAGAGTAAAATCTTTTTCACTGATTTTAAATCAGCAAAAAATTGTGATTAATAGAACTTGAAAATGTACTTGAAAATGTTCTGTACGTAGCAGTGGATTTACAATAGTCTGCTTCTCATTTTAAATGTAGTGCTTAAACAATAGTTTGACCAGGTCTTGATCACTGACCACATTAAAGTATTGTCTGTTGCTCTACTCCTACGAGTGGATCCAGTGGATCCATTGGCAGTACAGAAGGTTGAGCACACTCTTAAATCTTGGAAGATGCTGAGCTAGTTAGTGAACTGCATGCCCAGTCTCATTATTGGGGGAAAAAAAAAAAAAAAGCTGCAAAATCCTGGGACAGAGCCTGATCTCAGTTTTACTCACATAAATCTTTCTAATGTAATAAAAAAGAATATAGGAGTTTTGATACATTTCAGATCCACTAGTCATTTATAATCCATTAACATAACTCTGACAGTGCTCAGATGTTGCAAAATGAAAGAAACCCTTTGCCATGGGAAATCTGCTGCTGCTTCTTCCAAGGTTCAAAATCTGGCAGGAGTTTAATCTTGAATTTACTACTTGCAGCTAGATCATTCAATACAGTACCACAATGAAAATCTTCCTGAATCTGAAGATGAGAAAGTGAAATCTAAAAACATTTTCCTGATTGAGGTTAGCCTTGTTTAGTTGTTATTTTACCTTGACATCTATAGATTATAAAATTTTTACACAGAGGGCATCATGCAATAGTTTCAGTGAGTATTCCTAAATGAAATCCAAATCTTTAAAAACATTGCATAGAAATGGTCTTGTAATATTAATTGCAATATTAATAAGTTCATGTAATATTAATTTCTAGCAATAAAAAGTGATAATAATGAAATAGGGTTAAGAAAACTGTAGAATGCTTCAACGTTATTTTTTGTTTGTTTGTTTGTGAAGAGCTGGCTTATCAATACTGCAACCCCTTGCCACTGTGGAATAACAGCAGTTCAATTCAGGTTAATTAGTCTCTAATTACAGAATGTAACTACTGCTTATGTATTCCAGTTGTTTGTTCTGTGGTTCTGAAGACAACACTGCATAATTTGTAAACAGTCTAAAGGATGAATGACAGGGCTTATCTTTGTACAATATCATAGCTATTAAATTCCTATACCTCCAAGTAATTTAATGTTTTATCACTTTGTTAAAATCTTTTAAATATTTATTAACTTATTAGCATTTTAACAGACGTAGTACTCTGCTATTTAAAACATGGATGCTTAATTTTCTGAGCTCTTCAAATTAAAGCTACATGTACAGAGCACGACTATATTGAGATCAAAAGTTAGCCCTGCCTCAGACTGTAACCGGATATACAATTAGATGTCTTTTTATAACCTAGCTGCCTATGCAGCTGCATATGCACAAATAGAGAGAGACTGGGTGGGGTGGAGTGAGCTTATGACTCAAAAAGAATCCAGCCCTCATCCACCATTTTAATTCTACAGCACACATTCCAAGGATTCTGGTCAGGTTTACTAATACTGTCCTTGGACTTATATCTTTAGGTTAAACAATTTTTATACAGGGTATATGGGAAAGAGAGGGCAGGGACATTTTTATCATCTTCACTCCAAAGAATAGCTGTTTGCTCTTCTCTGTCCACTATAAAACTACAGGATAAAGAATGAAGTAAAGCTGAAGGTCTCCTTTATAATTCTAGTTCAACAATAACAGCAGATATCAGGGCTAAGGGGTTCCTAGGGCCCAAGAGCAAGTCTGAAAAGCAAAAAAATCCTTCCACTCCATGGCATCTAAGGGAAAAGAAGGGGCCAGATGCTGACTGGAGTTGCTCCAGTATTAATGAACTGTCTTCTCATACCCTGCTGTACTACACTGAAATTCAATTTACTTGAGATTTTCAATGTTGTTACTAATTGCACCAAGCAAACTACTTATGTTACAAAGTATTAGGCTTAGGACTCCAAAGTATCTGAAGTCAATGTCTTCTGTGGGCTTTCATGTTGCGGTGAAACAACCTGGAATTGATACAGACATGGTTAAGTGAGCCTACTAAATTACTATGGATTTGCATTTGTATAATAGAGATCTGGTTCTGTGGTCTTACTCTTGCTCTCATAATCCTAAAAATCACAGAATGGCTGAGGTGGGAAGGAACCTCTGGAGGTCATCTGGTCCATCTAACCTCATGAAAGCAAGTTCAGATGAAGCAGGTTAATCAGAGTCATGCCCATTCAGGTTTTGAATACCTCCAAGGTTGGAGGCTCCCCAGTTTTTCTGGGCAGCCAGTGTCTGAGCACACTGAAAATAAGGAGGGTTTTTTTGTTTGTTTGTTTGTTTTCTTCTTATATTTAAACAGAATTTCCTGTATTTCATTTTGTGCCCATTGCCTGTCATTCTTCCCTAGATATGACTGGATATGCCAGAGGTGCCACAAGGGTAGTTAGGTAACGTATTGCATTCTAGGACAAAAGATGGCTGAGCAGTGAGTTAATAGACTAAGCACACAAATTACATTTCCTGGAGAACTCCTCCATTCCTCCCTGAAAAGAGGATGGCCAAGGGATCTATCTGTTCAAATGTACAATTGTACTGCTATCTTATTCCCAGAGAATCACATACAAGTCATTCCACATTTTGATTTCCATTCTTTCCTCCTCCTGGAAGCTTATTATTACAAGCAGTATGATTACTAAAACAAAATGAAGTAAAAACTTCGGAAGCTTAAATATAATTCCTATGTTAAATATTAGGGAGTTAAAAGGAGTTTCCTTAAACCTTAAAGGGAGTTTCGCATGCTATAGACTTCAGATTGAGAACAGTGGTGTCAATAGCATCATAGACAGAGAACTCTTAAACACATGCATAAAGTAGTAGAAATTGTTTCCCAATTAATGATTTACCTGCATTTACTTGTTTTAATTGGTGGACAAGCAAATCAACATGCACAGCATTTAGGGTCAAACTTATTTTTCACACTATTCAGCATCAAGGGAGTTACTATTAATTTACTGAAGGACAGACAAAATGGAATCAGGCACTTAATTACTGGTGTATCAAGATTCCTATCACATTTCAGCTATGGATCTAGCTATAAACTATTCTTGAAGTCACATGCTATAACAATAGCTGACAGACACTTGAGTCTCAGCACTTTGCTGCACTAGCTTCACACTTGGAACAACTATGGAAATGTTAAGGTGAAAACATAATTCTGCCTATCTGGTCTTTGTGTACTCTTGCTCTAGCTGAAAATTTAAGGGCTACTCAGGTGACTGAAGACACAGATATGATGAAGCATTCAACACATTCCTCTAACCTTTGCTCTCCCTGGCAGGAAAAACTTTACGCCAGCCTCTGTCAGGAGAAATTCTCCGCTGTTCCTTTAGGGCAGACTTCCAGCTAATTCATGTTGAGGTTTAACCAAGTAGAAAATGAGCATCTGTAATATTCAATGAAAGATCATCTAATTCTTAAAATGATTTACTTCAACCTCAAATGCAAGTCCATTTATAATTACAGTCTGAACAGACCAAAACAAATAAAAGAGCCCTAATATCTAACTGTGTTAATTAAAACTTGATAAAAAATCCCATAGCAGTTCACAGAGGGCTAATTTCCACTATGTACGTGCCTGAAAGTTTATACATGGGGCACATCTGACTTTTCATAAGGTCTTCTACTACAGCAAGTGTAACTGTTTAAACCTTAAGAATGAAACCCTTTCCTGTGACTTACATTATTATAGCAGCGCCCACTAGTGACCCCAGAGTGAAGGACCTGTCTTTTTTACAGTGAATTCTTTTGGCTGTGTGGTTTCTATAGGTAAAATACAAACTCAGCAAAGGGAGGTTTTGACTTCAGGTATTTTGTATCAAGAAAAAGAGAAGGAGCAAAAGAGCAATACTTTCTTTCAGGTTTCTTATTGATTACATTTTTGTAAGCTTATAATCTGTAGTTCAGAGTCTCTAAATCTTCAGGTAGATATAAATAATAAAAATAAAATTCCAGATTATTGAACCACAGAACAGTGCTGTGATGAAATGAGAACTCAGGGCCCGATCCAGGAAAGCACTTGGAAATATGCTCCATGCTAAACACATGAAGAATGCTGCTGATTAATCATCTGTTAAAAAATACCTAAGTTTAACGTCTCTTTAAAGGATTTTCCCAATCAGAAAAGTCACAAAAAATTATGGTCCCAAAATCCATTGATTTGCAGTGACAGATTTACTTATAGGCTATGTATATATAGCCTACAACCATGTACCTGACAATGAAAGGCTTTCCAGGCATTCATTTACAGCACACAATGCAATTAATTCTGTGCCATCAGATATGAGATAATAAATGTCAATATAGGCATAGATATGAATCAAATCAATCTATCCCAAGGAACTAAACCAGGTTTCATCATCATAGAAGACAAAGCAGGCAGCAACTGAATTACTGGTCCAGGGTCAGCCATGCCACTTTTCTTGCAGTGAAGATCTTTGGGAGACAGAAGATGGAACAACCTTAGAAAAGTGATTATATAAGTAGAAAGACCACTCAGCTCTTCTCAACAGGGAACAATGTGAGCAAACAGTGTACATTTAGGATGCTAAGCTTTTGCTCAATTCTTCTGACTATTGGCATTGCAAACACTAAGCATTGGGTTCAAACTATTCTGACAACCTTGTTCCCTATGCTATAGAAAGGTTCAAATTGCAGAAGGTCCCATACACATTACTCAGAGGTAATTTTATTTGTTCACACAAAACCTGATGCACTCTAATAGTCTTTAGTTGCAAAACATGAATATGAACACACTGGTATGTTTTGAGACTGCAACTGCCACTCAACTTTTCCATTCACTAAAAAAAAAATAAATAAATAAAAAATCAGCTCCATGAATTCCAGCAGGTTTTGGATCAAGCCCTTTGACAAAAGAAACAGCCTTATACAACAGGAGAGACTATGAAACAGTTTTCAGCAATTCCACTTAGATATAGAAGGAAACTAAGCAGCACAGAAGATTTCTAACCATTTGGTCTGAGCAGCCACAGAAAATAGCAGACTAGTGGGCAGATCTCATGCATGCCTTCATAGATAATAAACATAGAAGGCTATAATTATCAGCAAGATCCTTAGCAATCCCAGGACGTTCTTCCCCATATTCTCACATGCACACACAATTTCTGGTTAATGAAACATTTTTTTTTTTTCTAATGTGTAGGTGCTTAACATCACAGCAAAACTTGCAATGATCCCTGCAATTCTGCTAAATATACTACTTCTTACTGCTATACCATATGACACAGAAACTAATAGCTCTGGTGTGATTTCAGCTGTAATCCTAGACATTATAATAATTAGAAAAACTGTATGATCTGGAGGAAGTGATCAAGGAAAAGCAATAGCAATTCCAAAAAACATAAGAACATCTGTCTTCTAGCAAGTCACAACAAGAGTATCACTGGAGCGGCATTCCAGTACTACCACTATATAAAACAAACAAACAAAAAGACAACGATACACTGGCTGGCAAATAAAACAACAAAGAACCTATATAGAGACACAATAAATATTCTCTGATCAGTTGAAATAGTGATTAACGCTGGCGTCCCTGATCACATAGCATAAATATTAGCATGTAGTTAAAGTCTTTGAGAATGCGCAAAATGTTAGCGTGTGATAGAGATGTTTAGGAATACTGTGATGATAATAATAATAAAGATATAGAGAATGAAAAGAACCCAGCAGTTAAGTTCATTATACACTTTCTCATTTTAGGATTGCTTAAAGTGATGTATTTTCAAAGCAGTCCTCTGACACTGCTTTCAAGCTGGTCCTCCCGCTTTGTCCTTAGGACTAGCAGAAACAAAACGCTCGGTCGCCCCTCAACTCCCAGCCACCCCTGCCTACCAGAAAGCCCTGGTCGAGGGGGAGGGAGGTCGAACGGCAGTGGCACGACGGGAGAGAAGGAGCCCCGGGGTGCGGGGCAGCGCTGCTGCGGGCTGCGGGCACCCGGCGAGGCGGGCGCCTGCCCCGGCTCTGTCCATGGTGCTGAGCAGCACCAGCACCAGCGCTCACCTCGCCGGAGGTTTTTTTTTGGGAAAGGGGTTAAAAAAAATAATCTGAAAATCAACCAGTGGTTAAAAATGCCACGGTGGTCACTGTTGTTTTGCAGAACCACTTTTTGTTATAAATGCATTGGGTGCTCAGAGCTGGGTCGGAGAGGAAACTATTGGACAAGGTTAACTCCCGGAATAGCTACCTGCGTTGCTACAACTGTGTGGCTGGGCATGCACACGTATATGTGTGCATGCACACCGGTTCTTAGGTCTCTGTCTCCCCAGTGGTGTCACACTCAGTCCTTAATGAATCATTTTTGCACACAGAGGCATTAGCTCCCATTATTAAATGAGGAGCAGACGGGAGTTGCCGAGCAGAGCCAAAGTGATTTGTCCCAAGGTCACACAGAAAAGTCCACGGATGGGCTCAGCCTGGCTGTCTATGAAAAACAAATGCACCCCATTTCTATTCTCCCCTTCTGGCAAGGCAAATCCCCACCGGTGAATGGAAGGGATATACCACATGCATCACCAAGCCCAGGTATTGCAGCACCCCCATCTCCTTCTGCCCCACATACACCGCACTCCTCGGGAGGGGTCAGTGCCCACTGCCCTCCAGTGCCCCAACCTCCAGGTGCCTCAGCAGCCTCTGGAGGTGTGCCCCACAGGCTGCTTTGCTTGCCCCTCAATAGCCTTGCTTGTCCTCCGGCAACCAGGGCACGGAGCAATAGCAGGAAGGAGGGAGGGAGGGGAAAGAGTTCCTCCTGCATCCACAGGGTTTCTGTCTGCAACCGGGGGTTCACAAATCCCTTCTCCACCCCGCAGCATTACCTTGTCGGTGGGAGCAATCGTTCCTTCCTACGGTGGCGGCAAAGCAGTCCTTTCGGTGGCAGCAATCAAGACGGGTAGAGGTAGGCACCTCCTATTTTCAGCCACGGCAGAGATAGCATTCCTCGCAACAGATCTGCTGGAGCTGAATAATCCTCAAATGCCTCTGCAAAGATCACCAGCAGGTGAGCCCCACTCGGCTAGCATTGTCACTCCTCCAGCTATGGGCACATCCTGTTTTCTTCTGATCACAGGCAAACGCTGAGCACCGCGAATCCTTCCCCCGCGCATGCATGCACACACACACACGCCATGCAACACGCTGCTCGCTCAGCATCGCCCAAATCTCATTTGCAAGAGGCGTGAATGGTCCCTGGATTTAAGGGGGGAGGAGGGGGAGCGAGAGGCGTGAGGAGGAGGAGGAATAAACAAACAAACAATGAAACAACAGATGGGGCTTTGCTCTCTGCCACCACAGCCTTGGTCAGCCGAAATACTTGCTGCGTCTTGACCCACCGGCTTAAACACCTCATCCCCTCTTTACTTCTAGACGGCAGCAACCTCTGCATTTATAAGGGGTTAGTCCTGCCTTTTGCCCCACAGGGAGATCTCTCCAGGTGCTCGGAAGGTTGCAAAGTCCCCCCATAAAGCGGACACCTCCCTGCCGCACCCCTCCTTTCCTGCCAGGCGTTCGGCTCCGAACACCATTACCAAAAAAAAAAAAAAAAGGGGCGAGACCTTCTTCGGGAGGGTCTGTTTTAAACCGAGTCGAGGGGAAGAGCTCACCCCTGCAGTCTCGGCGGGGTTTTAGGGAATTCACTCCGCCAAAGTTTTGCCTCCCCTCGGGAACCGCGCTACACGGTGGCTCCTGCACCTGCGGGGCTGGGGGGCGGAGGGGGGCAGGGGGCTGGCAGGGAGAGAGCCGGGCTCCAGAGCAACTTTTTAGTGCCACCAAGTGGCACAGATCCCTCTAGGAAAGCCAGCAGCCTGCCAGTCCTGGGCTCTGCCTGCTGCTCCTTGGCAAGGGGAGAGCGGGGATTGCGAGAGCAGCGACCCCCTCCACACCCAGCCACGTCCAGGGCTACCAAGCACAAAGGAAGAGCTACCTGCCACTGGAAGGGCAAGCTGCCCTCTCCCTCCCTTGCCTTGGCTGCAGGGCGACAGCACCGGGCTCGGCGAGACGAGGAGCGGTGCCCCGGTCAAGGGCAGCCGGGGCTGCCAGCCCTGCCGGAGGGATGCGCCCCCCGCTCCTCTCCCCATCCCCGGACTGCCCCCGCTCGTCCCCACAGCAGAAGGCACTTGCACCCATCTTGTCCAGCTCCTATTCCACCTCCCGGAGCCCCCCCCCCCGCCCCCCCCCCCCGGAGCCCCCTCGGGCTCCCTGGACCCCCGGGCTCTGCCGTTCCCTGCCAGCCCCCTGCCTCCGCAGCCAGCATCCCTGGGACCGTTCCTGCAGCCGCATGGGTGGGTTTCCTCGTCGCCTACCTTCTGCCCCTGAGCTCGGCGCCCTCCATCCCTTCTGCTTCCCCACCTCCTCCCAAAAAAACCCTCAGCACCTGTCTGCCCTGCTTAACTACGAGCTCCCCACACATGCACCTTTCCTCGGTTAGCCCTTCCCTCCCGGAGCCGGCTGAGGCTTTACCTTCCCTTCCAGCATCCCTGCATCCTCCCAAAGCTTCCTCCCTCCCTCTCTCCTCCTCCTCACGTCTTAGCCCTACACTCCCCGGCTCCTGCTCTCATTCACACTCAGCCGTCCCGCTCCTCTCCCACCGGCTGCACCACGCTGCCCGGGGTGAGCAGGGACCCCCGGCACAGGGTCGGGCACGATGGTTTTGGGGGGATTTGGGGTGTGTGGGTATGGGTGTGGGTGTGGGAGGGGTCCTAGGTGGCCTGAGCCCTGACAAACTCATCACCTCCCAGCACTCCAGCAGCAGCAGCAGCGGCAAACGGCAACAGACCATCACAACACAACGCTGGACAGAGATCATCTCTTAATTCAAAGTTATTCTTAGTAAATAAATAAATAAAAGTAAAATAAATAAATAATAAAGCAAAATGCCATTTAAGTAAGAGCTGATCTGGCATTTAAAAGGCTGCTGGGTCCGACCATTTATGAGGCTGTATTTGCAGGGGAGGATTAGCTCGTGCATCCATTTTCGAGAATTAACAGCCATTCTCTGCCGCTGCACCACAGCTTGGCACTCCCTGCTGGTTCCCCCCTCTTTGGGTTGCTGCTTAAAATATAATCTTTTTTTTTTTTTTTTTTTTTAATGAATACTGAATGACCTAAATCCTGGCTGCTACTTGACATGGCTCCCCCACGGTGACTGCACTGACACATCCAAGCTGCACCTCTGCCCAGCTGGGGTAACTTTGATAAAGTTGTTGGGGAGCAGGGGAA
The DNA here is from genome assembly GCF_964211835.1 of Anser anser. Lineage (NCBI taxonomy): Eukaryota > Metazoa > Chordata > Aves > Anseriformes > Anatidae > Anser > Anser anser. Next base: position 203,218,532 of record NC_139720.1, on the reverse strand, counting down.
GAGGGATCGTCTTGCTATGGCTCCATCTATGCTCCTAATCTTCTGTGATCTCTTTACTGCTGTCTCTCTAACACCAGATTCCCAGCTTGACCGGTCATTTCATCCCAAGGGGTGAAGGATAGGAATCCCATTTATGCTTACCAGGTGCGGTGCCTGGCCTCTTTCTCCTTCACATCCTCCTTCAATCCCAGCCTGGGACTGGCTGGGAGCCCATCAGCCAGCACCTGCTTCATATTTTCCCCCAGCTTTCCTGGCTCCTGCTGCCACTGACACCCTGGCAGCAGCCAGTCCTTAAAGCAGAGGGCAGTGTGAGCATGTGTGTGTGTGGCTCCAGCCGTTTGTTCCCCCTACTCAGCTCCCAGGGACTTTGGGGGATTGTCTCTTGAAGGTATGGGGGTACGTTAGATGAGAGGGGAGAGCTCACTAGTTACAAGGGCTTCCCATTCCTGCTAGTGCCCTGGTCAGGTGATGAAGAAGGAGCATCCTTCTTCCTCATCCCCACACCCATGCTGTTCTCAGATATCGTCTTCCCACCCAAAAGAGCATAAGCTGTGAAAGTAATGGAAACTCAGCAGTTTCAGGCTGGAGACAGATTAAAATACGGGCCAGATACCTATAGAGAAGGGGCAGATATCTATAAAGAAGGCACAGATCAGAAAAAGGAGGGGAAGGATGGGTCTGTAGAAGGGGAAGGGGAGCAAAGTGGAATTCCAGTGCACAGCATTCCTGGAAAGAAGCAGTGTTGGGGATCTGCAGAAAGGGGAGATGCTGTTGCTCAGCTGGACTGTCACAGCAGTTCTTGGTCTCCCAGGGACCATGTGTGTGATGAAGGAGTCAGAAAGCAGCCACCTCTCATTGGTAATGGAGACACCCATCTGGCTGGGATGATGGTGGGTGGCCACAGCAGGTGAGGGAGAGGATCCCCACATGAGCAGAACACACAGATTCACATGGATGCAGCGACACTGGATGCAAAGCAGCTCCCACACACATATCCCCAAGGACTCCCCGTGAGTCAGAGCCCAGAGTCAGAGTTCACTGTGCCAGATGTTTGGAGCAGCTGGATCAAGGATTAAAAGAGGCAAACAGAATGGATGGGGGTGGCCATGGCATTTATATTCTTAATGCCTCACACTGACCTTTTATATGGGTTCCCTATAAATACAAATATACAAGGCTTTTTCCCTTTGCTCTCTTCCTTCCCATCCTCCCTTCCCTTCATTATCAACCATCTTGCAGAACCCATAAAAGTAGTCACTGTCTTTTCGACTGATGGTAGATTAGTTTTTCCCTACCAGGAATTTTTTCCCTCTTATTCTGACACTATTTTAAAAGTAAATAAAATGAAAGCTTCCTGTGCCACTTTGTAACATCATCAGTAAAAAATAAGCATATCAGTACCTGGATGAGGAGATATAATGACTACATTTTCTGAGCCCACTACTAGTAACATTGATTATTTCTGCAGCAGTAGCATCTATAGACACTAACACATTAGGCAAATCTGCATATGCTCTGAAACTGCACTCTGAAGAGCTCATCCATACAGAAAATCATAGGGGTAAAAAAAGTATGAAGTCTCCAGGTATGATCAGTATCTTCAAAGAGCATTCTAACCACTCTAGGACTAAAAGCAATGAGGCTGAAGGACTACTAATTTGAATTCTCTTCAGTTCCAGAATTAATAAACCTGTGGGACACTGGTGGCACAAAGAGTGTGGACAAGAATGTGAGATTGTGAAGATGAGCCAGATGTTGCTTTTTTACAAAGTTGTCTGTAATACAAGCATAAGCATAATAAGAATATGTTTTTATTTATATATGTATAACCTAATCAAAACAACACTATTTACTCCCTACTAGAAAAGGAGGTGAAGATGGAGCAAGGTGGGAATCTATCGATCTAGCACACTTAAAGTTTCTGACATAATTAAAATCAAGATAATTATTATTGGTTCCCAGGAAAGTATATGAATGGCAAGTCTACAATGTAAAAGGAGAGTTTAAAAGTGCAAATTATGCTATACAACACATTGTAAAAGAAAATAGTAGTCTGCCAGTGCACAATAAGGGTGCTACTCTCAGAATCCTTATTTGGTGTTGCCCTTCAAACCTCAAGGAAAGTGATGATCTGGCTTTATATGTCTATTTGGTAGAGATTTGCAAATAAACTCTGTGTTCTCTTTAGACTAAATATGGGGAAATAGGTTTTTGTAGTGTGCAATTCACTTGACCTACCTTTAACATTTCTTTTAGGGTGATGAAGAAAGAGGCATTAAGATGGGCCTGCTTCTCTTCACAGATTCTGAGGGGTACCTATTCCTCATAAGGATATCTGTGTTATGCTGGTGTGCATTTAAGGAATCTATGAGTAATTTTTGGCTCTTGGCTGTGCGTAGGTGTAAATGAGGAACTGAAATGCCCAATGCTGCCAAGACTGTTCTAGTTCTGCGCAAGGAAATGGCCCAGCTATTAGTATCTGAGAAGACTCAGAAATCCCAGACTGAGCCTGGCTGTGAAACTCCTTCAGCATTACGCAGTCCTTGGGTAAGTATCCTTATGCTTGCAGACTGGAGGTGTCTGTAATGTCCTTTTTTGGTCTGCCTCTTGTGTCCGTTATTAGAAAACAGGGCATGGGAGAGTAAGACCAGAATACAGACCTCTGAGAAGGATGCATGCAAGAATAGTGTAAAAGAGAAGCACAAACTTTTACATGTCTACAGAGATTTCAGTGAGTAATGGGATGTGTCAAATGCAACTAAAAGATGCCCCCAGATTTGCCTACAAATCATTATTTAGGAGAATTAAACTAGTTTGCAGGACATCTGAATATAAATCTAACACAATTTTTTGAATTTATTCTGTGGAATTGTTCTAGATGTCCTCCCTTTAATTTCTTCTTTGCTCTTTCCATTTCATGTCTAAAGTGGCAGCTTTTGCCAAAATGAGTAGAACTTTCACAGCGATAGAGATCTCTGATTCATATTAATTCAGGGTCAGTAACTCCAACTGAGGAAATTTGACTTACATTTTACCTTTATGAATACAGCTATTATTCCTATTATTCAAGGTCTCTATGACGTTATTTTGCTATAAACATGTTCAATTTTGTAAAATTAATTTTTAAGTGATGACATTTATGTGATTTCTTCTGCTTTTCTCTATTATTTCCCATATCTTTTTGTTAAATATGTATGCATTTTATGTCTAGCTACCATCTCAGAGGCAATTCCCATCATTGTTTTCCACCAAAGGATTCCAATGCCCTTGAAAAAAAAGACTTAAAACTGATGTATGAGGATCTTAGTTAAAGGCAATCAGAATGGAAACATTAAAATGGGAGTTTGGGGTGTAGATAGACTTCAATACTGAAATTTGCAGAAATGAAGGTGACTCTCCATTAAAAAAATAATAATAATAAAATAAAAATTTAAAAAATTGTGTCATTCAAAATCTGAAACTGGTTCTCCTATTTCTACTCAGTGAGTTCAGATCTGAGTGGGGGAGTGCTTCTAATAAGGTTGGAGGAATGTGAAACCTCCAATTATGCTGCCATGCGATATGCTATCATTGCTCTGCAGTGAGAGTAGAGTATTGAGTGAGTGAAACTCAACTGGTAGGTTCCTGCAGGGTTTTGAACTCACCACCGTTTACATCTGCACTCCAGACTGGCATCTTCTGCTGAACAGCAGAGAGATGACGAGTACAGGATTTTTAATCTCGCAAAGCCACCAAAACTACTCATAATGAGATCAGATCTTTGCCATTGTAATTGATTCATATGAAAACAGAGCAGAGGAGGTGCAGGCTCTGAAACTGGTTCTTCCATGGGAACTTTGTTTATCACAGTACCCAAAATTTGCTCAAATATGACATATTAGTATCAGACATACAGAATGTTTTTACAGACGAATTTTATTTCCATTGTTGAGAACCACCCTTTGGTTGAAGAGACACCCTCGGGACTACCCTGCACAGAAACAAACATAACAGAATAAAAATATGATGAATTTCACATGAACAAAACTGTCCTCCAAAAGAAAGTGGTAAAACATCACTGCAGTGATACATACTAGTCACTCCACTGGTGAATTTCAGCTGAAGCACTGTTGTTTCTAGCTATTCTTGGCCAGCTAATTCCTCCCGCTGACACTGTGGTTTGATTCCCGTTTCCTCCATGAACAAAGGAGGTTGGCAAAAGACTGGGAAATACGTAGCACAAAACAGTCTTGCTCCAGCAGAAACACAGACTAGAATCAGCACGTGGCTGCTTGGCAGTCCACCTACCGCAGAAGGTGACTTGGAGCCAGCTCTGCCTCCTTCCTTGTAGCTCTTTCTGTGCAAAACATCAGCTGGGAAGGATAACTTGCAAAAGATACAAGAGACATAGACACAAAATAATTTCAGCCTTTCTCCTTCCTGTAGTGCATCAAAGGAGATTAAAAAAAAAAAAAAAAAGAGAGAGAGAGAGAGAGAGAGAGAGAAGTAAACCCATCAGTAACCAAAAAAAATCATATGTTTGGTATGCAGCTTAAAATTACAAATCCCCAATACTGCTTTTCCAGGTAAACAATTATTGTAGTTACCATAGGAACACAGAGTGGACAAAAAGTCTTTGTATTTTGAAGATGACTACTTCTCTGACACCAACAAAGAGAATGTAGGTTGTTCATAAATTTATAGTTTCTGCTCAAATTAAGTTTTTGCATGGCCCAGTGAAGAAGCAGGTTCACCTCAATTTTTTTATTGGCATGACTTCAAGCAGTGAGCAAGCTCTTGAGATTGTGAAGCAGGTTCATTCCAGAAACGGAAGAGGTTGGAAAAGTAAACGAGTAATTACATGACTTTAAACTATAGTTAAATACCAAATGTATTTCTGATCACTTACATATTGATCTCTTTTTCCCTTTAGGTAAATCTGTCTATACAAACAGCCCAAAAGCTTGTTCTGTCAAAGTGGGTGGTGCTCACAGTAGCCATCCTTTTTTTCTTTGAATACCAATGCCAACTAAAAGGAAATGCAACGAAAGGAAAAGCAGCTTGGATGTTGGTTGCTATATGATATTTTATGTCTAAAGCAGCTTTGTTAAAATAAATTAAAAAACCAGTAGGACAGTCATTTATAATTAGTGTTTCCCCAATATCTCTTCTGTCTTCTTCACTGAAGGTCAGAACAGTTAAGCCATGGTAGTGTGCTGGCTGAATAATCTCATTACTGATGAATAAAAATTATTTTCCAGTAATGTTTGATAAGCTTAGGGATTGCTCATGGGTACATAGTGGGATTCTCCTCATCAAACATGTACTACAGTAATGTGATATTCAACTCTGGTTGCCTGTGCTCCCTTCATAATCAATGGAGAACTGGTACTTGGGTGATGCAATTAGTCTCATTCCTGTGCAGGTTTCAGATAAATTTACCTTAAAATTGACTGATTTGTGGAAGCAAGACTAACTAGCTGAGGAGCAGCTACTTACATTATGAACTGGTACAGTTAGGTGACAGGAACACATTAAATGCTTTTCATTAAACAAGAAAAACAGCATTTAAAAATTACCCTGTTAAGCTGTGGTGGTTTCACACTGATGACTAGCTAAACTCCACCACACTGTTCTCTCACTTTACTCTTCAAAAGAACATCTGACAAAAATATGATGAAAAAGGTCTTAAGGGTTGAGATAAGGACAGGGAGAACACTCAACAATTATCACCGTGGGCAAAACAGACTCAGCATAAGGGACGTTAACGTAATTTATTGCCTATCACTAGCAGACTAGATCAGTGAGAATTAAAAGCAACATAAAACCACCTTCCTCCCATCCACGTTCTTCCACCTCCTCCCCCCAAGAGGCACAGGGGAACAGGGAATGCGGGCTGCGGTCAGTCCACGACGCCTCACCTCCACTGGTCCATTGTGATCACTCTCTGCCCCTGCTCCACATGGGGTCCCTCCCACGGGATGCCGTCCTTCCCGAACTGAGCCTGTGGAGGCTGCCCACAGGCTGCAGCTCTTCAAGAACTGCTCCCACACGGCTCCGTACCACGGGGTCCATCCCCCAGGAGCAAACTGCTCCAGCACGGGTCCCCCACGGGCGGCAGCTCCCCCCAGACCCTCTGCTCCTGCGTGGGCTCCTCTCCACGGGCTGCAGCTCCGGCCCGGGGCCTGCTCCTGCGGGGGCTCTCCATGGGCCGCAGCCTCCTCCAGGCCACATCCACCTGCTCCACCGGGGGCTCCTCCACGGGCTGCAGCGTGGAGATCTGCTCCATGTGGGACCCATGGGCTGCAGGGGGACAGCCTGCTCCACCAGGGGCCTCTCCACGGGCCGCAGGGGAACTTGTGCTGCGTGCCTGGAGCACCTCCTGCCCTCCTGCTGCACTCACCTTGGGGGCTGCAGGGCTGCTTCTCTCAGTTCTCACCACTCTCTCCCAGCTGCTGTAGCACAGCAGGTTTTCCCTTCATTAACTCTGCTCTCCTAGAGGTCCAGCCAGCGTCGCTCATGGTTCGGCTCAGGCCAGCAATGGGTCCCTTTTGGAGCTGTCTGGAGCTGGTTCTGATCTGACATGGGGCAGCTCCTGAGCTCTGCTCACAGAGACCACCTCTGCAGCCCCCCTGCTACCAAAATCTTTCCAATGTAATCCCGATATATAGGTAATTGTCAATACACAGGTGTAAACTTCTGTTTAGGGGGAGGAGGAATGAGCAGAACAACTGTCTGCTTTTTCCCCAGCATGGGCCACTAGCTGAATATGAAGTTTAAATGTTCACTTTTCCACTTTTTCTGTGTTTAAACATTAGGCTGTGGAGTAAAGTAGCTCAGAGACCTAGTGTATTCAAGAGCACTCCAGTGTTCATTTGACCAACCTACCCGATTGTTCATATTTCTAATGCAGCTACTCCCACAGCATTAAGCTGATAGAAGTGCTTATCATAGTACAGACCCACTGAGATTCCCTATATGAATTCTGAAACCATATGAGAAGTCCCACTGTGTCCCCAAAAAGTTCTGAGAGAGAATTTCAGACTTAAATATGATGAAAAAAGAAATACATAAAAAAAAAAATAAAAATGATTTGGTTAGAATTTTGACTCTAGAGAAAGGTTGATGGATGGGCATTTGGATCATCTCCGAGGACAGCAGAATTTTAAAAAGTGTAAAGAAAGAGTAAAGGTACACTGAAACCCTTCTTGCTCACCCTGTGCTTTGGTAGAAAGAAGTAGTCTCTCTTTTCCATCTAAAAATACCAGTACAGATCTATTACTCTGATATAAGAAAGCTACAGTAAATTCACAAAGTTTTCTAGTAGCTACCTAGAAAAGGCTAGGTGTTTTTATCATGCCAATGAAAGCATGCTGATGAGGGTAATGGGAAAAGAAATGACTCATTATGTCAAGTCAACAAAGATGCTTATCATGTACATTTACTGGACCCTTATTTATGGGCCATGTATACGTAGTTGCATAAAGCAAATATCCTTACTGTAGAGGAACTGTGCACTCCCTGTTTCCTACACTTTTCTTAAAGGAGGTAGTTTATTGTTAAGAAAATAAATTTAAAAAGGATGTAGTCAAAATCTGCCATACCCTATTTACCTGATGGGAAGCTGGAGTAAGAAAAACACATGCCTAGATTACATTTTATATTATCCAAAGCCTGTGCTAGGACAGAAAAATACTTATTCCCATACAGGCAGATGTTTTCTTCATTGGTCGTGTCAGTACCCACTGAATAAATGAAAACAAAGTAAAATAAAGGACCAGATATGACAGAGAGAAACAGCATCATCTCTTGTGGCTGGAGGACATGACATAAGAAATAGCCATTTGGTTACATGCAATGTCTAAATTGCCATAACAGCTATGAATATGTTGCTGGAAAAACAAAACAAACAAACAAACAAAAGAACAACAAAAAAACAACAACAACAAAACAGAACTGTTTTAAGCAGAGATATAACCTTATGCTGTACAGAAAAATAAAAAAAAAAACACAACTTTCAGTCAGTCAGCAAGTCAAAGTTCCATATACAAAGTGGCCTCAGAACCTTACTTTGTCCACTGGTCTATTAATCACAGTGTAGGGAGTAAAACACAACTCTCATAATATGGTCAATTAGCTTGTTAAGACCATGTTTGAGCAGACAGCTTCATTCTAAGGTGATGCTTATAGTTTTCCATTAAACAGCCTCAGTTTTCTAGGCTTTTTAGGAATACTGGTACTACTTACGTTTCCAAATATAGCACCATGAATTTGCTTACATGGCATTTAACAGTTTGGAAACCAAGGATGTAAAAGCTTGCAGCCTGTCTCTGAGATTGACACTACTGGCATTATTCTTTCAGTAGCAAGAGGAGACCTGTGAATTCTCCAGAAATACCCATTAACAATCTCAGTCAAGAAATAAATCTAAAGAACAAGAGTTAAGTGTGGAAGAAGACTGTGAAGCCACTGAAGATAGTACAATCAATTTGGTAATGATGTTCTAATTTAAAGAAGACAGAGAATATACATTGCCACATTATCTTTGTAATACTATTCAAGAAATTCTTTCCAACGGTAACAAGTTTGTTGCTTGTGTTGACTGAAAACAAATTAGTCCTGTAGCCAGAAGCAAATTATTCTAAGATTATTTCTACAACATATGAGAGAGTTTTAAAATAACATTAGGAAAATCACTTTAGCCATCCAAATGTTCAGGGCTTTGTCCTTACAATTCAGCATAGTACCTAAGCCTGCTACCAGATCACTTGAACCGATAGGCAGTATTTATCTCACCTCACTTCGGGCTTCTGTAATATAGATTCATTATTTTTTCTATAACTCTGTTCGTGCCAAGATGCAATGTCAAGATATAATTAAACAAACTACATTCCCTTTTCAAAAATCATAAGCTATAAGACACAGAACTTTGCTCGGTTGCAGCCCTATAAACTGCAGTCCTCCGGGGTTTTAATATCACAACTGTCCATGTAAATTAAGTTTTATGGGTTTGCTACTATTCCAAAGCCCTGCAGATTATCATCTTGCTGTGTGACCTTCTCCTGAACCTGTTAAAATAATCAAAATTTTGATACAAGTGGAAAAACAAGATGGGAAGTAGTTAGCTCTACATATTTTAGAGCTCTCCTTTTCCTCACTTTCATATCATTTCTGTGATTTTCGTAGGGACATTGAAAAGTCAATCTTTCAATCTTGTCATTATTTTTGGGAAGAGGGGGGGGAACGGGACAGGACACAGACAATGCTGCTATCAGTTTCCAAAGTATGAAATGAAAAATGCTCAAGTAGACCCTTAGAGAGTAAGCAGAAGAATCTCCCCCCATACACACACACATACAAACGCAAACACATACACACACACACATACACATCAAATGTGGCACATGCAGATAGAAGTCGCCATGGTCACCACGAGGCAGAAGCAGTTAGTACATCTTCAATTTATGGAACTGGGAATTTAACATCACTTTACCAGTCAACGGAATAGCATAGAGATTACTCCAACCTTCATCTAAGCCTAGAGACCAGTTAGACAAGAAAGCATGAATCTTTGATTTTTGGAATTAGCCTCTTCTTTATAATTAGGATTACAAAATTAATAAATCAAATCAGCAAACTTCATCTTCCAAAGCTAAGACTGTAAAAATGTCCTTCAATTGTAATCCCATTAGTTTGATCATGTTGTTTAGGATTGTCAAGAAAAAAAAAAAAAAAGATTTTATTAATTTTACTTAACTTTTTGCCTTAATTGAAATATAACATACAGCAGGAGTCATCCCTGATTATCCTCCCTTTCAATGGACACACTGTAAAAGAACTCAAGAATTTCTGAAAAAAAAAAAAAAAAAAAAAAGACATTTTTATATTGGGGTTCCTTTTAATGGAGACAGAACGCTGAGCCCAATCTGGCAGACTCACAATATCTTTCCTAAAAGCACTGAGCTGCTGTCAAGTGCTTACCATCCAAAGCTAAATTTGTATGGAGGAATTGATATTATTTATAAAACACTATAATGGGACATGGTAGATCTAGGGTTGGTTTCTAACAGTATTTCTATGTGATTTTTGGTGTGTCATCTTTTTTTCTTTACTTCATAACTTAATGTCCATAACACCATAGAAGGAATTCATCTAGAACTCTTCTTCTAAACCTCCTAGTTCAGTCAAGATGATTTTAAAGGATTTCTTCTTAATTTTTTTGTTTGGTTGTGTTTTATTTGCTTGTTTGTTTGTTTGTTTTGGTGTTTGCTTGTTTTTCCCCATAAGAACATGCTATTTACGTAATTATTTTTTAATTGATTTTACAAAAAAAGGTACATTTTGTAATAAATCCTAAATAGATAACAATTGCAAACAATAATGAAATAAAAGTTAATAAATTAAATACAACACTCCAAAAGAGTTCAGAAACTTTGAATATATTCAAAACTTACAGACAATGGATATACTGGAAATAAAAGAATGATCTCAAAAAAATCTAGCAGAATAGTAAAAGTCTGTTTACATTTGTTATACTACCATTTACTGTCTACTCCAAAGGATAGTATTGTAAAGCAAATATCTTGATGAATTTTTGACATTCAGATGCTCTAGAGATAGGAGACATACATGGATATCCTGCTCTGATGAGCTGCCACTGTCTGCATGAGAACACAAGGTTGGAACCTCTGCACCTTCTTACAGGGATGGTTGCAGATAGAACATTTAAAAGGTCTTTTAACCTTTAGATACCTAGTAAGTGTGTTTTCTTTCAGCCTCTTCCCTATACTTATCACAGAAATAAATAAATAAACAAACAAACAGAAAAAAAAAATCTTTTACCCAGAATAAGTACTGAGATACAGACCTCAATACATTTTTTGCACGTGTACAAAATCAGCAAGCCATTTGTTTTGCAATAAAAGCTGTTTGATATGTTGCCTCAAAAGCACTACAAGAAAGCTGATAACATACTTCACCAGTTTAGAGACAGCAAGGGCCACGCATGCTCCATGCAGTTATCACCTAGGAAACAAATGATTGCATCTTATTTTTGGCATAAAGCTGTAGGTGTACGAAAGATCTGAAATGCGCTCCCACACAGTACTGAACTCATTCCTCATGATGCCAACAAGAGTAATGAGCGGAGCTGTTGGGAAGCACCTCCTAGCGGTAGCCAGAGAACCACCCACGGGTACTAGACGTTATGTCAGGGCTCCTCACCGCATGCATTCCCCAAGAACACTGTGTTACGGCCTGCATAATGCAGAAGTCAGGCCAGGCAATCATAATAGGCTCTTTGGGCTGAAGATCTCCTAATAAAATCTGTGAAGCACCCAGAAGCAGCTTGCATCAAGATGTAAAAGCATTCAAATGGATTTTAATGAAACAATTAATTTAAGTGCTCTTCAGATCTTGATGTAAATTGCCTCTGCATCACAGCTTTACAGCGGGTTGCCTAATAAATTGATAGATTTTAAGGCCAGAAGGGACCATTACAATCATCTAACCTGACTGCTTGTATAGCACAGGTCAGAGAATCTCAGCCGGAAATTCTGTAAATAAAGCCGGTAACTCTGGATTAAGCAAGAGCATCTCTTCCTGAAAGCCTTCTAAACTTAATTTAAAGATTTTAAACAATATCCACCAAAAGCGCCAGATAAATAGTGTAATGAGGCATTATCATAACTCCAAAGTGTTAGCATCTTATTTTTAATCTTTAGTTTCTAGATTTTTAGCTAATGCATCATTTCATGCAAACAGCTTGCAATATAACTGTGATCTACTTGGAAAGAACTTGATTGTGAAGTCATGTGCAGATCTGCCAATCATAAACTATGTACATTTACCTTTCCTTTTTTTTTGTTTTTCTCTGCCTGAAGAGCCATCTCTATAACATTCCTAACAGAGACAAGCCTGCTCTTACCTTGGTTCTGTGGATCAGGTTTTTCTACAGGGGGAAAGTCTGCAAAGCAATATTAGGCATAAATTTATACGGAAATAGTTATTTTACACTGTATGTCCACATGAACATGTTTAGTGCATAATAACAAAACGGTGATTAATTCCTCTTTCAGAAAGGAGTGAGCTCCTGCAAGATTATTAATGCACTACTCATTCACAATATTCCTTATTTCACAGTGGCCTCTCTCCGTAGAAAAGCCCACCATGCAAAACTATGTCTCATTCTAACCTTAACACACATATGTGGTACCTCATAGACAGCAGGAAAGATCACTTAGGATTTGTACCCAGAAAGAAAATCGAGTGACCCCTTCTAGAGAGCTGCACATTAAAATGGATGATCTTTTTATTGAATATGATAGAATAATAAAGATAGGTACCATTTAACAACATAGTCTGCCACCATTATGATTTGCAGAGTTCACTCTATCTGCATTGTGATGGGCCTTCTGCTAACAGGAAGATGAACTTTTTCTTTTTGTCTATACAGTGCCTGGCACAACAGGATATATGGTTAGGGATAAATGCATGTTGCTATAGCAGAAATAAAAAATACTTACCATAGTTTACTTCAGTGGGACTCAGTGTGCACATATGGTCTGTCCATATGGAGCTGATTTCGTGATGGGTTCCTTTATATGCAGAACCTTATGGGTTCATCGGTAGAAAATATGAACTTTTCAATATGGGAAGTAAGTAGAGAAGCAAAAAGTAAAGCTGATGGCCAGAGGCCATAATGTTCTTTTTCATTTCAAATTTCACAAATTAAAAACAATGAAAAAATCAGCCACCCAGCAATTAAAGTCATGACTGCCTTGTTGATCATTAATTTTGGATACCACTTTGTGTCAAACAATGTTAATGCTATAACCTAGACATGTGCTAATAGAATTAATAGCAAGAATAAATGATCCAATGTGGGGAGGGCCACTTCTCTTTTTGAGCAAAATAATGGATAGCTCTATTCCAGCCTGATAATATTTCACAGCTTATAAGCTATTGCTTGGTATGCTGAGGTTAAAGTGAGCATCTAAAAATTCCATGTCCTGAGACATCTGCAAAACGGTTTCATCTTCGCAAAAGAGAATGCACACAAATCAGTGTTAATTGCAACATTCATATTTCTGACAGTCAAATGCCTTTGAAGCTTGATGATAACAACAAAGCTGAAATGAGCACAGAGAATGTAGCAAGATGGAGCCGAAACAAGGATCAAGTGATAGGAAAGCAGAACATTTCTGGCATCTAAGCCACCACTTTGAAAGTCTCTGTCCATGGAAATCAGCTTGACCTCCCTCCAAAATGATTTTGCTCCTATTTTTGCAAACAACTCTCTTCAGAAAAGCTGTGCAGCTTTTCCTGCTGCTTCAGTGCCGGGTTTATAGTGAAAGTGAAGTTATCACAAAGTAAAGATCAAAGAGGATATTTTTACTTGGACAGTGATGACTTTTTATGAAAAGCTACAAGGTAAATAACTAGAGCTCTGTAGGTAGATTTGAAGAGGTATAGATGTATATAATGGATCACAGCTAAGCTGTCTGCCTCTGCAGCCTTTATTAGAATTAGTGTATTTCCATATGTGTCTAAGTAAAGCAGACTCCAGAAATCCCATGCTAGGACTGCAGTTACTCCTGTAATTAACAGCATTTGTTCATTTTCATTTTGACATTCTGATGTCACTGTTTACAGCAAACTGTCCTAACCCCCTGCTTTTCTTGCAGTTTTCAAACTGCCTTAATATAATTATGTTAAAATTGTGTTAAGACTGAAAACAAGTCACACAATACTTTTTATTCCTGAGTCAGATTTTCTTCCTAATCCCTTGTTTGAAATGCACTCAGCAGGGTTATTCTGAAGCATCTGTCATTTACATGCAGCTTTCAGGAACTATCACTTTTCAAGTAAAACAGCTCCAGAAGCGACCACCTAATTCTCACCCCTGAGCTGTTCAACCCATACCTGTATTCCACAGAGAAGCTTGTATGGGATACTGTGAAACCGGAGTATGTGAAAGACAATACAAAGATGCCCACCTCTTGCCACCCTTATTGTTAATATATATATATATATTAAGAGAGAAAAAAGGGGAGACGTGGACCTGGTGTCTGACAGCACATTCTGACCAGCACCCGCCCACTGAAAGAATGTCATGCACAAGCACGGGAGATTTCATGACAATGGGCATGTTTTTCATGTATGTGTGTTGTGATGAATGCAGAACTGCTCCGGTTTCATATTGAATTTCATAGTTATAATATTTAACTTTTTTTGTTGACTTTGTGCCTTAGTAAGGGAGATGGATTGTAAAATGTCTCCTCTACAGTAGCCAGAGTCATAACATGTATTAAGTGAAATGATCTATTACACAGGCCATGGTACTATAAGACTGGAAGTGTCACTTTGTAATTAAAGTGTCAGAAAAGCTGGGAAGATTTATAAGGGTGATATAATGAAATTATTATTCTAAGGTTTGTCTGTTTCTTGTAAATTTTGTCTGCCACTGGCATGTGCATTAGCCATGTGATATTTATAGCATGGGCTTTCCAAGCATAGTTGCAGGGATTAATGTATGAAAAATTAATGTATAAATCTTTGAAAATCAGATTAGTAGGATACAATAATAAGAATATTGTCAAAATAAGAATAACGGCCTGGGTTCCCAATGTGTTAATTCTATTTTGTGGGGCTCTGAAGACATAGCACAGGTTTAAATGTGTTATGCCTTACACATAACACTGTTGGATCTAGCTGAGTGCAGATTCATTTTGCCCAAGGGAGTCCTCCTGTGGAGCACAAGCTAAAAGCATTGAGGATGTGGCAAAGGAGAGGGAAAGGTGAGTTCACAAACGGTGATACTTATTGCTCACAACAGTGCTTCAAAGCCACACACATAAGTAAATATGCATCACTTCCTTAAAGGATTTCAAGCTCTACTCTGAGCCAATCCTTCATGCAGCTAACATGTTCAATGTACGTGTAAACATGGTGTTCTACTTATGTCACTACTACAACGTACTTCCAAATGCTTTTCAAGTACTGAGTTTATTCTTCACAATTTATAAACACCATTTGTTTTTGTGACTAAAGTGAAGAAGGAAAAAAAAAAAAAAGTGAACGAGTCAATAAGATTCTGTTTCATATCATGACTCTCTCATGTACATATCAACACAAGAGCTGGGTGTCTAAGCGTCTTCCACTTCTGCTGTGGATATGTAGGGCAATTGTTTGCAGATAGGTATCTGCTAATATATAGAAAACATTGGTGTGTTTGAGACTGCACTGGGCTGGCAAAACAGCATGGGAGGTGAGGGAAGGATGTGATGGGACACCACTGGGATACCCTCAAGACGAGAAAGGCGCTGGGTGCCTACACTTCAGTGGTTGAATCTCTCCTAGTCAGTGTGTCTGGTGGCACCCATGAAGAGATGGATCCTACAAGTAGATTCCTACAGACACATTCAGTTGTTCAGAAAAATGGCACCTGGAGCCATTTGAGAATCCTTAGGCTATTTCACCAGGTTTCCAGCTGCCTTTTGCAGAAGGTGCCAACCTGCCTGGTGGCATATTCTTCTAACCCTCTCTATCTAAAACTGCTCAAACATCTACATTCAAGGAACTAAATCCTTACCTTACCCATGACACCGCCATGGAGTTACCTGTACGCAGGTATCTAAATTCATGCATCTTAACTTCCAAAATAAATTGCATCTGTCAGATATCACTCTTGTTTTTCAAGAGGCCACACAAGCCCTTTAAATTCTAAAAACAAACATTGCAAGAAAATGTCAAAATAAAGCTGTTTTAATTTGAATTTTAGCAATTTATGAAATATTTTGCACATGAATTTGCTTGTGTGTTTGTTTGTTCTGAAGCCAGATTGTGTGTCTTCAGATCTCTGAACAGATCTTTAAAAGAAAGAAAGTAATTTTTTTCTTTGATAAATATAGATTTGGTCACTCCATACCAAACACAATTTCAGTTTGAATAACAGTGAAAAACATAAGAGGAAATTAAGACAGATCAAGATTCATGTTGAGTATTTTTAATAAAATACATGGCTTTTTCATTTTCAAATGGCATTGCAGGCAACCTTTCAATAAACTGAAATGTAACAAAACAATTAGAACTTTTAGATGAATTGTGCTCAGCCCGAAATGTAATGAAAGATTTGGGATTTTTGTGAGAAAAATAATTTTATTTCTTTTTCTTTTGAAATACAGTGATTTTTTTTTTCCCCGGGGGGAGGGTGAGGTGGGGGGGGGGGTGTGAGGGGGTGCTACTGAAGATAACAATAACTATTAATTACACTTATCCTCCAAGAAAGAGGATCCTCGGCCTTCTCTATATTGATGTATTTTTAAATGAGTCTTTTTTTCCTTCCCCCATTTTAATTGTGCTCAAAAGTCTCTCCTCTATCCCAGCACAATATGTGAAAATGTGAAATAGTACTAAGCAAACTGATGCAAAAAATAAAAATAAAATAAAAGTATAAACAATAAAATAAATAAATAATTAAAAATTAATGATTCCAGGCATAAAAAAGTGGTAATGCAGTTATTGTTCTATTTCCTACATTCCCAAGAACTACACAGAAACTGCAAAATCAGTCTCAAAAATCCTGATTCATCCTTGTTTTTTTTAAAGATAATTTTCAGACATTTAATAGACATTGCTTTACACACGGTAATATTTAATGAAAATTACCTTTTTTTTTCATTTACACAATTTTTATGAGCGACATATTCCATATCTTAAAAGCTTTAATACTTTCTCCAAATATTACCTCTCCCAACGTAATTTTTACTAAATTTAAATTTGAAACCACTGCGACATATTTTTATTTTTGCCAAAAATACTTTTTTAAATATGGGTTTTCAGTAACTGGAAAAATGTTTTGGTCTTTAAACATACCACACAAGATGATCAATAAAAGAAACAAACCCTCTGGATGATTGCATTTTATTGATTTATCAAAATACTAATTATTTTCCAAGTTTTTCAGGATTTTTTCTTCATCTTTAACAATTCTTTTTTAAAAAAACAGGCACAGTTTTTCTGCAGGGAAACAATTTGTGCATTACAGATTATCTTGTATATGTACCTACTATAAGTGACATAGTACATATGGTAATGTTTAATGGTACCCACACATGCATATATGCAAATGTAAATGTGCTACAGACTTCCTTTACAGTAAATAGAAAGAAACAGGTTCTTATAGCATGCAATACAGATCGTCATGAAATCGTCTGAAAAGGTCATACAGATTACAATTAAAATTGTCCTTATCTCTCCACTGATTATAAAACCCTGCAGTAACTTACTAAGATGTGTACTTCTACAGTGCTAGCAATATTTGGTAATTTTTTTAAATGAAAGTGATTTTAGCAAATAAATACTCCAAATTAAGGATTATTCAACATAATTATTCAACATTATTAACCTTAAAAAAAAAAAAGTTATTTATGCCTTGCAATCATAATGGAGGGTGAGGAAGCTGAGGAATTAAAATGACATACTGGAAGAGAATTCCTATAGAGTTCAGCCTGAAAACCTTCAGCTGTAGCCCTCAGCAAGGAAAAGACTTGAAATGAGTCCAGGCATGAATTTCAGCTTGGCACTCTCTAAGATATCCTCTTTGTTTGTTGTTTCCATAGTAATTTCATTCTGAAGTCAACATATCTATGTACTCTTTCAGTGAAAAATGGATATTTTAGTTTACATCATTCTACTTTACATCTTCAGTAATATTCTTACAGAAAGCGAAAAACACTCCATGTCATCTATTTGCTTATATATATGATATCATTGAGCTTTTCTGTTTGCAAAAAATATACTGTTCATTAGAAGGAAAGGCTACCTACCTCTTAATATTGTTTGTATTTCAAAATCTTGTCTAGAAACAAAATAAAGATTAAAGAACAACTGATACTGCAGGAATCTGTCTCCTCTGATTTGTCAGTACCTACAAGTATATATGCGACACAGCTTGCATTTAAAAGTGAGAGCATTTTTCTAGCCATCGAAAAGATGGTTTGTATAAAATTGATGTAAACTGATCAGTACAGCTGAAAAAAATGCATAGACAAGTTCATTTTTGTGATAGATGTCTTGGGCAACTCAATCAACAACTCATTCAGGGTTGTTTTTATTTCTGTCACTTGTAAGAAATAGGAAAATGTTTCACTGAAGCTGAATGTAAAACAGTGCCATAATGGCGGGCAGCACATGGCATCTTTGCTGGATTCAAGGACTGCTTGGGCTTGGTCTGGTGAAGCAATGCATGTTTAAATGCAAGGTTAAAATCACTCTTCTTGCATCATATGTCTGTGTCTGAGGTGGCCACTTTGTAGCAACGGAGAGAAATTGGCACCTCCAGAAAGTGGTTCAATTGAACTATCTTGGTCACCTGTTTTAAGTGAAACGACTGCACTCGCAAGCTTTTCAGCATTTCCTCTGAAGGAAGCCTAGGGTGACTGTTCAGGTTTGCACATCTGAAGTAAGGACAGATTTATTCCACTTGGAGTTTCATTCATTCGTGTTTATTCATTTATCATATCTGCTATATAAATCATGTGATACGTATTGTTTTGCTGTTGACAGGAATTTTTTCCAGAATTTTTCAGCCATGAGTCAAGATCTGTGTGTTTAGACTATACATAAAAGAATAAATAAAGATGTAATTCATCAACAGTCAAACATAAGAAACTGTACTGGGTTTATGTGGCAAGGTTTTGGTAGCGGGGGGCATGTTAGATAAGGGCCAGTTTCATACAGCTCCAAAGGGATCTGCCACTGACCAGAGCCAAGCCAGTAAGCAACGTTGTTTGCACCTCTGTGAGAGAGAAAGGGAGAAAGAAAACAAACAAACAAACAAAAAACACCTGCTGCACAACAGCAGCTGGGAGAGTGAGGAGTCAGAAGCATCCCTGCAGCCCCCAAGGTGAGTGCAGCAGGAGGGCAGGAGGTGCTCCAGGCACGCAGCACAAGTTCCCCTGCGGCCCGTGGAGAGGCCCCTGGTGGAGCAGGCTGTCCCCCTGCAGCCCACGGGTCCCACACGGAGCAGATCTCCACGCTGCAGCCCGTGGAGGAGCCCCCGGTGGAGCAGGTGGATGTGGCCTGGAGGAGGCTGCGGCCCATGGAGAGCCCCCGCAGGAGCAGGCCCCGGGCCGGAGCTGCAGCCCGTGGAGAGGAGCCCACGCAGGAGCAGGGGGTCTGGGGGGAGCTGCCGCCCGTGGGGGACCTGTGCTGGAGCAGTTTGCTCCTGGGGGATGGACCCCGTGGTACGGAGCCATGTGGGAGCAGTTCTTGAAGAGCTGCAGCCTGTGGGCAGCCCCCACAGGCTCAGTTTGGGAAGGACGGCATCTCCCTGTACTTATCTCAACCCTTGAGCCCTTTTCATTCGATTTTCTCCCCCTTTCCCTTTGAGGAGGGGAAATGAGAGAGCAGATGTGGTAGAGCCCAGCTGCCCAGCTGGGTAAAACCAGCACTGAAACTTGAATAGTTAAGATAAAACATCTAGTGTGGGACACATCTCACCAAATTTTGGATGTCTATAAAGCAGATATTGTATAGGTAAATAGCCTAAGATCCCATGATAATAAATGGAATTTATAATAATGTTATAATAATAAAAGGAATGTGTATTTCATTTACATTATTTTAGGTATTTGCTTTATATTATGATGAGGTAATTTAAATTCTAAAATTTTCCTCAATTTTTTTGTAGTTTTGTTATTGTTAATTTTGCTACAAATTCCTAAACTTAAAAGACGATTTGTGTGGCCTTGTGACAGGTTGCTTCATCTCTCTTCACTTCAGTTTCTTTACCTTTAAATGAAGGCAAAATAATTATATGGTATACTAATACATAAAACATATTTATACTTCTTAACCATTTCCAGTTCTCTGGGTGACATAAAGTATTCAAGGCACTTACAGGAATGTGTTGATCACACCACGTATGAACGCATACAAGGACAGTTAAAAAATGTAGTGCACCAGCAGATTAGTTTGGTGATTATTAGCTTTTCCTTGTTGTGTCCAAGTACAT
The DNA here is from genome assembly GCF_964211835.1 of Anser anser. Classification (NCBI taxonomy): domain Eukaryota; kingdom Metazoa; phylum Chordata; class Aves; order Anseriformes; family Anatidae; genus Anser; species Anser anser. Next base: position 203,198,536 of record NC_139720.1, on the reverse strand, counting down.
AAGCCTATTATTAATTTAGCTAATATAAACTTTGGCCCAAAAGGAAAGAATGTACTTGTGGTATTGTAGACTGTCAGGCATATATTAGGAATCTGTTCTTCCTTCTAGATTTTAGTTAGCACAAATTTATAGGAATTATCTGTGGCCCATTTCCAATGCAGCTAATTGGGGCATCTTAGAGGTGCAACCTGATTTGATGTATCAGGGTGAAAGGACTAGTAGAGTTCAACCCCACAGTATTAACGATGATGCAGGAACCAAGGGGTAAAATCCATTACTACCAATTTAGTCTTCAAAATGACAGAGTTCTGAGGTTTTCCCCATGGTATCAAACTGTTTCAGGCAGCAGTTTCACAACCTGTATAAATGATATAGATCACAAAAAGGAAGAAAACACAGTGAGAGCAAAAGGGTTTTGATATCACCTCACTGCTGTTACCATATACCTTGCAGAAGTGGCAGTGTGCATGGGTCATTGGAATGTGCTGAGTGAAGGGAAAGAAGGATTTGCCTCTTCACTCCCCCGATAAACTCTATTTCAAGGTCTATATGCTAAATACAGTTGCAGAACAGACATGCTTCTTTGCATGGCTGAATTCTATCCACTAATCTAACATGCAGGGTATGTGAGCAATAAAAAAAGCAGAAAAAAAAAATGTAATCCAGAAAATGATTACCATGCAAAACATCAGGAATCTGACTAGAAAGGCTCAAGTCCAAAGTTTTCAAGCACTGAAAGAGAAAAATGGAGCTTTACCCCCATGAAACAAAGATATTCCCAAAAGTAGAGCAGAACTAATGCTTACTTTTAATTCTAGGAGATCCCAAAATATCAGACCTAGAAAATTTGAGACATCACTCCATATAGAAAAGCTACAGGAAAATGTTTTTAGAGATTTCTGAGCTTTATATATTTTCCATGGTGGAATCTTATAGCAGAAATCTCCAAGGACCCTGAATTGAGGCTGGGTAGGCTTTTAAGCAGCACGTGCAAAATAATCACTATAAAATATCCAAAAATATGGACCCCTCAAGTAATAATTTGTACAAAATGGGTTGAATTCCAACTCCCTCTTCACTGATGTTTGACCAATGGTGGTGTAAGAGGGGCAATTAAAATTAACTACGTACATATTGTCAGTAATTTTCATGCTGTGTCCCCACTTTCGGTACTCCTCTCATGGTATTCTCATCATTCCTCAGTGATGAAGCTGTCTTTGTTTATGCTGGTAGGCATATGCATATTGCTTTGCAGTTTCCACGTTTAAAGGCATTTTAACTAACATAACATTAAATGTGTTTTTGTCCTTTGTGACTGGAAGACCAAGTTCAAAATAAATCTGGCTGTATTTAACACTAAATCAAACTAAAATTTACTAACATATGTGAAGCTTCTTCCAGCAGAACCTTCTTGGTTTCTGATACTGAATTTATTTTCCAAGTGAAATAATTCGTTTCTGGTGTCAGCTGAAATGTCTCTAAATGACCAGTTCTACATCAGTACAAACCACTAAAATTTCACTGTTACTGAAATACTATTCTTTTGTCATACTCCACCACTATGTATCAGCTTGTTTTCCCTAACCAGCTAGCAAACACAAACAAAACATAGTACCTGTATGTTTAGAAAGTAGGTAAATATTTCATGCAGGGTGATAAACACGTTGTGTCTATTTTATCTAAGGACAGGGAAACTGGTGACAAAAAGATCCAGGCCATAAGCATGAGGATTTTGCTATGTTTTATGTATTCTTGTAAAAATATAAGGAATGACATAAAGTTCCCTTCAGAAACTCACTCTGAACTCTTTACTTCTCACGCTTCCCAAGTGATCTGCTAAATCACTGCTCTCAGAACTCAGTCAGTCCTTTGCACTTACTGAAATTAGCCTTTTGATGCCACAAGGTTTTTTGATCAGCCACAAGACTTTTGATGGTCTTGATGGATTTGCCTTTTTGGCCAAACCATATTTTGATGAAAAGACTAATGTTTAGGCCAAGTCTATCACATGTGATTAGTCATAAAGGTTAGTTTAAACATTCTGGTTGTAAGAATCTCTTACACATATATCAGAAATACTAAACATATTTTCTCTTAAATCTGTTTAATTTGTCTCAATTAATACCTTAGTACTTTGCAAAACTGATGCATCCCTTGCTTCCCAAACTGTTTATTTTTGGTGTCTTCTACCTGTATGTTCTCTGGCTTGAGGAGAAGAAAGGACTTCAAGAAACATACTGGGCCATTCATTTATTCCAACTTTTTTTCTAGATAAATCTCCAAAGACCTGTAAGTGGTGCAAAGACATTTATAATATCAGTGTGAATCACCTGGAAGAAATCTGTTTTGCTGGCAACAAAAACTATTTTTTTTTCATCCAGGTGTTTGCTTTTTATTCTGAAAAAAATTAAAATAGGCCTACTTTTCATTTCTAAATGAAACCCCAAATTTGTATGTATTAATTATTCCAAGATCCTTGCTGTTGAATATGAAGGAGATACATGTTGTAATACATGTTTGCCCAGATGGGTTGTGGAGTCCTTCAAGAGCCGCCTGGACATGGTCCTGGGCACCCTGTTCTGGGTGTCCCTGCTTGAGCAGGGGTTGGAGAAGGTGGCCTCCAGAGGTCCCTTCCAACCTCAGCCATTCTGTGATTCTGTGACAATACTTGTGCTGTAGTAGAGACCAGAAAAAGGATGGTGAACTCTGTGCTAAACATAATGCCGTCTTCAGTGGGGCAGTATTTAGTTTGTATTTGTCATAGAAGTGGTCAAACCAAAGGATTGCATTGTCCAATATCCTGGCCCCACTACAGGCCGTAGCCAACACACCATGATTCTGGAAACAGAACAAGCCTGAAGAGGTATTTCTCTGGGGTGATCTAGCATCCTCAGACAATTTAGAGTTCAAAGTCTTCTGGAGCCAGAGTTGGTGTCTTTGCACTGAACTTGGCTTAACAAATTTTTCTTCATGAATTTGCCTGGTCAGTTTTTCTACCTATGAATATTTTCATCAGCAAAGGATCCAGCAATATAACTATGACTTACATGAAGAAAAATCTCTTTTTGCATTTTTTGAACATACTACCTCCTAATAGCAAAGAATGAGAAACATAAAAAATCATTCCTAATTCACCTTCTGTTTGTAACTCAAAACCATCACCTATTATCAGAATCACTGAACGTTACTCTGGAAGGATTTTTTTTCCCCCAAACTCTTAATGCTTTACCAAGACATTTTGTTCTTTATTCAGAAAGTTTGCAGCATGAGAAACTGAGTTTCCTATCTGCTATTTGCATTAAATTGAAATTGAATGTCAAGGTCTTATTTATATATTTATTTAGCTGCAGATTAATTAGTGAAGTTCTACAAAGAAAGTCAAATTCAGTACAATTTGATTCTTCATTAGTGATTATTTGGATGGTGGGTAGAAATCGGAGACTACATCTAATATTTGAGTCTTTTGTGTAGCTGGGCCTTTGAGTATTGTCAGACAGTTATGGAAGGTTAATAAGATTTTTTGAATTCTAAACAATGTATGTCTTTTTCCTTTATCTTCCATATGCTGTAGAGAGGTTTAAATTAATAGAAATGTGAGTGGAGCTATTATAATTGCCTACTTTATCATCTGCATTTTCTCTCTGCAATGATCTGGGACTGAAGAACCACATGATCTTCTCCACTCTGCAGAGCAGGGGAAGCAGATGTGGGCTGTTCTTCTGCAGGCACTTTGGACTTATAGGTCGGCTTGTTATTGTCCATTGCATCTCAAGAGGCCTCTCGTTGAAAATCTTGCAATAATAAGCAGATATGCAGGTAGCAGGCTGGGAGGTTAGGAAACATTTATTTCCCACTGATTGTCTTATGGTGGCTCAAGTTTCCATCTCTACTGTGTATTGTAGGCTTGGACAGCCTGGTTTTATCTGATCTGGTCCTTCTACCACAGTTACAAACATAAGGGGGGTTCAGGCAAAGCAAAAACTATGGGCTTTAAGAACCCATTCAAAATAAAAAGTCAGGATGTTTAAGGAGTTCTCTGAGGTACCTGAAGGTCTAGTCAGCCAAGGTGGTCTTCAAGCCCAGAGGAGATAAAGCTTATTCCAGGTTAGGACAGCATTCAAAGGAAAAAATCAGAGTGCAACAAATCAGATTAATTTCTTCTGTACATATTTTCTCCATTAAAACTAGACACATTTAATCACATTTCCAGTACTTTTTATTTTCAAAAGATATTACATATATATTATATGAAATAGTCCATTATCTTTTCCCATACAAAAAGTTTGGACTTATACTGGTAAATCTCTGGAATACATTTTTAAATGGCTGTAGCATTTTCCTCATCATTTTTGAGTATTCAAATGAACTTTTTTTTTTTTTTTTGGCAGTATGTCAAAAGGACCAATTTATAACCAAAATGAAGTATGCTTAAACATTAAAAATAAGAAAATAAAAAAAAAATGTGTGAACTACTTATCTGATGCGTAGGTCCCACTTCTATCTGCAAGCAAAGGCAAGGCTTCATGGAATCCCAGCTGTGCTTGGCTCAAGAGGTTATATGAGGTGATCTCCACCTCAGAGGGTCCCAGCTGGTTTGTACACATGTACCTGTTCTGACTGATTCTCCCATTCCTTTTCCAAATTTAGTTTTTGACACTAAAGCCCTGTTTGTCTTACTGCCAGGAGTGGCTGAGACCTGCTCTTGTGCTAAATGTCACTCTTGTGCTTTTTAATAAACCATTTGATTATCTTTTTTTCCCCAAACATGCACACAAACAACAGGCAGCTACTAGGAGTTTATTACTCTTTCCTGTCTCTGCAGAGCTGGATAAATGGAGCGGGACAAGCCTGTAAGAAGGGCCTAGAGGCATCCAGGAATAGCGTAGCACTTATTACACACAGCTCTTTCTGAAGAGGAGCCAAGCACGGTGGGCAAGCCCAGAGGAAGGTCCGTCCATCCGTCCCGTCCCGCAAACACTGCCCCCACACACAGGTCAACCTGCAGAGAGTTAGGTTTATCAGGGAACACAGAAAAGGAGGAGTAAGATGATAGGTTATAACTACAAAACTAAGATTCTGCAGCTGATGGAGACTCAGCAGTCGGGTACCTGCCGCAAGGACTAAGAATGCAGTTTAGCAGAATGGGAGAGTTAAGTCTGAGAGCTCTCCAAGAGAGAAAAGTCTGGCCTTGTTTCTCCTCAAGCTGTTTCCACTGTTGGTTTTGCATGAGTTAGAGTGCTTGTCTGACCCCTCAGCAGGGCAGTTCCCCTTGGAAAATAAGCAGAACATTAACCCAGCAAAAAATATTGATAGTTTCCTGGCAGGCTGCTGAAAACTTTCTGTGCTTTCAGCCTCAGTGAGCTGTTAGATGAAACAGGGATTTCCTGAACCACCACACTATTATCTACCTAGTTAAACCTGGGCTCTAGCCTGCTATCAAGGCCAAATTCACGTATCAGCCACACAGTAGTAAAAAATTGTTTGGTGCTTTTCCTCTGAAAGCTCACTTACCAAAATTTCCACTCTGCCCAGCATGCTCCCAAAAACCAGAAACCAGGCTGTCTTTCAGCACTGAGCTAAAAGCAGAAGTGAAGTAAAAGTGGAGTTTAACAAAATTAAAGAAAATATTCAGAAATGCTTCAGCATCCCCCTTAGCTGCTGTCTTGTCATCAAGACTGATAGGTATCAGATAGGTTTTGTGTAGCCTGCAGCAAAGATCTAAATCGTATAGATTGATAGGGTAGCAGCCACTTTAATACTGTCCTCAGTCTATAATAGGAAAACTGAGTTTTGACTTTTGCTACTCTTTCTATACCATTATTGCTTTGATTGCATTAACATATCTTCTCCCTTGTTTTGAGTAGCAGATCAGTGACTCTCTTTTTCATATTCCTACATATTGACTGTAATACCCGGCCAATGTTTTCAGATCAGTGTGAATTCCTATTTTCTGGTGCACAGTCTCTAGTGCTCCCAGTATCAGACCAAAAATACCATGGCCACGTTAGAAAAGCACTGATACAGTAAAACTCATTGGTTCAATGTTGTTAAAATGTGTAGACTAACTTTGTGCCAGCAGACTTTGTACCCAATCAAATATCATCTGTCCAAACATTTCTGTTTCTGCTAGAACGTGTATTTCTCCTCTTTCTATGCAATATAAAACCAGCATATAACTGTAGCACTAGCTCCGTCTTCTCTGGCTGATTCAGCAATGCTGAGACTGGGGATTCATGCACGGAGCAGGATATGCTGTTATCAGGAAGAGGGTTGATCCAATATTGCAGTGATTGCTCTTATTAAAATTATGTGATAAAATAATTTTAGCCTGGGAAGCCAACTACATCTGTGGATTCTTCTGCAAGAGCTCAGGGCTAAGGCTGGCATGGGGTGACAGGAGTGCTTTGAATTGCTGCACAAGCTAAGCTTAATCGAACTTTGCACTGAATTTCAGATTAGGGGCCCGTCATCCCACTCATGACTGAATATGCCCACGGGTACATCCATCAGACCATCAGCTGTGCTGACTGGATATTAGGCATGCTGCTTTTGAGTTAAAAGTTGATTACTTAGAGCATTCAGAACCATTTTTCAGCCCAGGGCTATGCTCCTTTCATACATCCAAATGGGTGTTTAAGCCTTATCTTCAAATATCATACCAAAAAGGGTGTGGAGATATTTGTCTTAGGCTAAAAAGCTTGTGGGAATTTGTAGTCTGCTTCTCTTAATAAAGAGCCTTGATTTGTAGAACTGAGCTGAGCTAAATTCTTATTTTCTAATCAGAAACTTTATTTTTTCTCACCTAAGGATGTAATGTTTAAATACCTAGCTTTTTCATGGCTCTTAATGATAGTCAGGACTCTTAAACTTATCCTACTCATTTATCAGCAGCCAGAAAACAGGCATTTAATACTAGTTTTAACCACAAATTAGTATCTATGACATATACATAAGTCATCATCCTACATCCACTACTGTTTTGCTTCTTCTGGGGGCCAGGAGACAGATTTGGCCCACAGGCAAACCACCAGGAAGAATGATAGCTCCATCTGGTACATGGGACATGGGGCAAGGGGAAGAAAAAGCAATGCTTTGTCCTTCAGGTACCTGAAATGCAAGTTCAGCAGGAGCTCAGGCAAACCTCTGAAACCGGGTGCCTTGTGCAGTACGTAAGGATGCTGATGCTGAACAACAGCGTGTAGCAGGTAAGGATCAGAGAACACAATTTAAGCTTATTGGTTTGTCAAACTGAATTTCCTGGCTGGCTAATAGGCTATCTTTCCTTCCATTTGTCAGTGCTCTCTCATTGTCAAAAGGTCCTTGTACTCATCTATCTCAAATAGCCATGTATTGTTTTACTATTTCTTTCTTTACAGAAGTTTTTCTCTCCACTGGAACTGAGCAGCACCAACTTTCTTTGTTTATCTAGCCTTTGTTTCTTAACAGTTCTATACCTGGCTTTTAAAATATTTGCTATTAAATTGATTCTCCACTTTCCCAACCTAGGTTTCGCTGTTTCCCTGCTCAACATAGACAATTGGACCTTAAAAAACACCAAATCTCTAAAAAATGGTAAGAATGATATTGAGAGATACAATCTTCACAGTATTATCCAAGTGCTAGAAGTTTTTAAACCCCACTAATATTACCTGAAACTTTGATTGCTTCAGTATCAGCAGCCTGAATTTGAAATTTCCTATGTTATTTTCCAAACGTAAGAAATTATCTTTTTGAAGATCAGCCTGGTCAGACCTGAGGAAGCCAAGGGTTATTTTTATGAGCTGATACTGTTTGTGATTTGGATTGTTCCTTTTCTTTGCCTGTAACTACATAAGAAAGGCATGGGTGGTGTCTATGTGAAGACTTTGGTTTAGCAATAGCAGCATAGTGCTAAAAGCTGTTTCTCACACCACAAGAATACCAGCATGTGAACTTCAAGAAGACTTCTCACCATGTCTGATGGTTTTCTTATTCATAACTACTGACTTCTCTAGAAAGTACTTAAGGACCTTGTAATGAAAGCACGAGTTAGATATTGATATTATTGTGTTGCTCTACTAGACTGAAAGCGATACTTTACTGATCTAGTTGAAAAGTCTAGGGTAGAGTTAAGATATAAGGACATGAAGTAAAGTCCCGTGCTAGCTTGTTGTCAAAGACTGCCTCCACGAGACACAAATGTAAGGTGATTCACGATCATTTTTGGTTTGGAATCAAGTAAACTTGGATATGGCCATCAAGCTGTTGTCTTTGGATACAGAAATTGGCATGCTTTAACCATGCTAGTCTTATGGATCATCTAACATTTGTGGGCCTTAAGTGAATGTCTCGACACCTACTCAAATGCAGAGACCCAGATATGAGAATGAAATCTCTTGGTGCATGCAGTGTGATGATACTAATCCACTGGAAGAACTCAAGAAAGAGTTCTCAGTCAAAAAAACTAAATTCAACTTACACAAAAACTTCAGCTAGACATGATGGTTGTGTTAGATGAACAGTGAAACAAAAGCGTGCTGGGCTGAAGCACAAGAGGAATGGAAAGTCTCATGAGGCCTTTTAAGTGACGAGAATTTTGCCTGGATGCAGCATGTGAGGTGTGACTGTCTCATGTTTTGGTGATTCTACAGTCACGCATGGGAATAGGAACACACATTGTCTTATTTGGTTAACTCTTACGGCTGCTTATATATGGAAGGCTTGATTTTCCAAATACTATCTGAATCACTCACAATTAATCAAAAGAGGCCTCTGCTCAGCAGTAGGTCAAAAAAGACGTATGCTGCTCCTCAGTCACATTTCTCATTCAGAGTTTCTCATTCATACAGTTTCACAGGGGATTCCTCTGTTAACTAGCTGTTTCAGAAACTTGTCATATGATAACTGTCAAGGCTTGTATTCATTTATTTTTTTTTAAATATTGAACATTAAATCTCCATTGAATATAAAAGTAAGATATTGAATGTATTTTTTGTGTATGGTTGTCTGCATATATTTGAGGGCTTTTCTGGTTCACTCTGAGGCTGTGCCTCAGGCCTTTCCCAATCCCTGTGGCTTTTCAGTGAAAATTGATTACATTTCATTACAATGTCCTTAATGATATATATATTTATCATTATCCTCAGAGATGGGTCTCTTCTCACGTATACCAGTTTTGCACTAGCCTCCATGGGAGGAACACTAAATGAAATGAATTGCAAAGGTTTCCCAAACAGCCAGGCAGAGAGAAAATAAAATAAATTAAACAAGTAACATTTCTGTGATTAAATCTATTTTACAAGCTTAGCATGGAAACCAGGGGAATCAGTCAAACAACAGTAAGTATCAGCTTGTGGTTAGAAACATTTAAAATAAATAAATAAATAAATAAATAATTAAAATAAAAACAGCTCTTTTTTCATTGTTCGTCCTGCTCCAAGTGCCTCCATCACTGGCTCCCCAGTGCCAGGACTCGGGGATAATCTCCCTGAATATCTGAGGCGTAGAAGCCAACAGGATTAAAGCACCTCGTGCTCCTCAGCACAGTCATGTGGTGAGCTGCTGATCCCAGCAAAAGGCATCGTTTCTCAGCAAAGTTCTCACTTCATTTCCCTATATGTTGTCCCTGCCTTCCTGACATTCTCTGTAACCATGAGGAAATAATTCATTGTGCTTTTAGGAAAAAAAATAAAAATAAAAATAAAACACTCTTCTAATAACAATGACAGCTGAAGAAAACTGGATAATTCATGTGCAATTCACCCAGAAGGAAACCAACTGCTGTCCCTTTAATTCAAGGGGCAATTTCAAAGTATGTATAACATCCAATGTCTCTCATATTGCTCCATTAGCTCCGATCAGGCTTTCTTAGAAGAAGAAAAAGAAGGTGGGAGGTCTGGAGTAACATATTGAGCAAACAACACAGATAGGGGATTTGCAGACTTCATGGTGGGAGAAAGACCAAAGTCAAGGCTTGTTTTCCAGGTCCTGCTAAAAGTACTTTTGTCAAGTCTGTTGGCAAATTGCCTGTACTTTCCAAAAAAACTGTGGAGATTTGGGCACAGATTTGAGTGTAGTCTTAACCATTAAAGTGCTATTGATTCCAGTGGAATTAAACTATTTTTTCTTGAAAAGTTTATCAGCTCTCTTGTGAAAATACTTTGTCATATGGTAGCCTGGGAAAAGCAGCTGTTGCTGAAATATGAAAAATGCCATGCCAAATCATGTGTTTGGTTTCTGCCCTATATGCACACTTAATTTGACTCCATCTTATGTTTACTTTTCCTTAAAAAAAATAAAATGTAGTCTACCCCAAAAATATTTTTCTCATTTTCATATTCACCGTGCATATTTAATTGATCAGATTCCTCTCAGGTTTTTTTTAAACAATCATTTACACCAAAGTGTATTATCAAACAACTCTTTTGAAGATCCGACAGTTGTTTCTGCATCCAAATTTTAATTTTACTTCCTCTCCAATTGCCAGAAGAAAGCAATCATGTGCTAGGCAGAAGATTAACAAATTGTAATAAATGTCTTTATTTTGAAACCTGTAGGGGGTGGGCGAAAAAGTCAGTTGGCTTTCGCCCAGAACATGTGATAATCAGATTAACCATGAAGTGTATTCTCTGTGTAAATGTGCCCAGGGTAGGAATGGGGAAGGACATTGGTGGGTGTACTGTAGTAGAAGTCAGCAGTGAAGCATTCCCAGCAGAAGGGAGAAAATTCTTTTATACCCAGGACATTGCAGGGGTCAGAGAGGGCTCTCCATGCACTGAAGCGTAATGCTGATGCTCTCCTGCTGCTCTGTAAGGATGTCTCTGTTTGCCATGGGTTTCCTGCTAGTCATCCTTCAGCCGTCTGCCGGGCAGTTCCCCAGAGCCTGTGCAAACACCCAGAGCTTGCTGAGGAAGGAGTGCTGTCCTCTCTGGGACGGAGACGGGTCCCCTTGTGGGGAGCGTTCCAACAGAGGGGCCTGCCAGGCCATACTTCTCTCTCAAGCTCCACTGGGGCCACAGTTCCCTTTCTCAGGAGTGGATGACAGAGAGGACTGGCCTTCTGTGTTTTACAACCGGACCTGCAAATGTAAAGGTAACTTCATGGGATTCAGCTGCGGGGAGTGCAAGTTTGGTTTCTCGGGACTCAACTGCACTGAAAGGCGACTGAGAACGAGAAGAAACATCTTCCAGCTCACCAACAGCGAGAAGGACAAGTTCCTTGCCTACCTTAACTTGGCAAAGAACACCCCCAGCCAGGACTATGTCATTGCCACTGGCACGTATACCCAGATGAACAACGGCTCCAACCCCATGTTCAGAAACATCAATGTGTATGACCTCTTTGTGTGGATGCATTATTATGCCTCTCGGGACACACTCTTAGGTGGGTCCAATGTGTGGCGGGACATCGATTTTGCCCATGAAGCCCCTGGTTTTCTGCCTTGGCATCGTGTCTTTCTGCTCCTCTGGGAAAGTGAGATCCAGAAGATAACAGGTGATGAGAACTTCACCATCCCCTACTGGGACTGGCGAGATGCAGAGGACTGTGTGGTCTGCACGGATGAATACATGGGTGGCAGACATCCAACTAACCCTAATTTACTCAGCCCAGCATCATTTTTCTCCTCCTGGCAGGTAAGGACAGGCCAAGGGGAAAAGATGGGGAAGGAGAAGAGCAAGGGAAAGGCAAGAGGAGGGGAAAGCTGATTGTGTCAGAACTATCCTACCTGACTTTAGGTACTTAAGTGAGGTGCACAAGCTGGAGAGAAAGTAAACTGCCAGAGAACAAATGATTTTACATGGACTTGATCTTCATTTAGAGCTGTTCATTCATCTCTCTGTCTCTTCTTTGACTGTAGGACTTAGACAGCTTAATTAAGAACAAAAAAGTTAGTCTAGAAGGAGGAAAGTCATGTCTTTGTGTCCAAGCATGACCTTTAGCAGGCTAAACAGGCTCAGGTTTGCTGAAGCAGCCAGCAAAGATAAAAAAGGATTTATGTATGCAAGTTGCTAGCACACAACCATTGCAAGACAGCTGGTGACTGAATAATGGAAACAGAAGGAAACAGTTTTCAGAGGCTCTACCCCTGTCCAGGTGTCTTCCTCCCTGCAAGTGTTAAAAACTATCCAATTAGTCTTGTTTGCTTTCAACTTAAATAAACAGACAAATAAATAAGTAATCTTTAGAGCATGGAAGAAACAGCTGTGTTATTCTCCTCTGTAGTTCAAAAGAAAAATAAGAGGTGATCTCTGTTGCTGAGAGGAACTAAGAAATAAACTCAATAGCTATTCCCGCCACTTAAAAGCACTGAAAGTTAGTCCCTAAACCAGGATTACTGTACATATTCACCTAGGAGATATTTACCTAGGTCTCATATATTTGAACTATACTGTGCTGTTCTAACACCAGAGGCTTCTAGATGTTTTTAGTCTCTTGCTCATTACTACCAGTGCCTAAAATACAGTGACATTAGCTTCCATAGACATACTCCATCTTGACAATAGCAACAGTCCCTTCTGGTGCTGAAGTCTATGAATACGTTGGTGTAAATCTTGCTTTGTTCTATTTATTTCTGTACCAATAGCCCAGACGAAGGTTGAGCAGTTTTAGTGATTTAATGAAAAGTGAAAGAGATACAAGGCAGCAGCTCTCAGATTACAAAACAATGACTAACAGGGCTTAATGTACTGGTTTTCTGTGTTTAATCTTGATTTGTGTCCCCTAAACAACATAGACTGTGTCTATACCTGTAAACTCAATCATTCCTGGGTACTGTAACATACCTATTTTAGGACATTCTTCGGCATATATTTTATATGTATTATACAGATATATATATGTAAATATATATATATATTATATATCTATATTTATATGTAGTGGTACCCCAAGCAGGTACTTTTCAGGGACCATTTCTAGGAGGTTGTTTGCATACAGTTAAACCGTTTGGGAGACAAAGATGGGTTTGCTAGCATAGACATGGATTATTCTGTGCCATTTGGTCCTAGTGCCTGGGAACATTCCTGGCCACTTTTAATTTACCGGTGTAGGCATAGCCATAAAATACATATAGCCAAAAACATGTATTTTGATCCCATATATAAACCTTCAACTCATTTCTAACAGTATTTATCTGTATGTACTCTGCTAATTTAATTAGATTGCATTACCAGAATGAAGTGGATCTGATGCTGTTCAGTGCTAAACTAAATAAAAAGTTACATGGAAATGGTGCAAGTGTTAAAGTGGAATAAATGAAACTGGAATTGAGCGGGCTACCTGTGTCAAGTGGATCTACCAGTGCAATACACTGGATGAGATAACCAAAGTAGTAGGAGACAGGGACTATAAAGGAATCAGCAAGTTGCAAGCAGTGTTTTCTAAAAGCCCTGGAGGGATCAGATAATTACGTGTAGCTTACTTTTTCAAAGGTATTATTAATCATATCCAGATTCTTAGAATTTCTCCATCATTGTAATAAATACCCAGACACTTTACCAGTGGTAGTGAATATATTTAAGAAATAGTCAGTTTATAACTTCTCATTTAAGGTCATTGTCACAAATATACTCTGAAAATAACTGCTTTTTTAATGAAATAAGTTGATTTTAAAATATATTTTTATAACTTCAGTGGGCACAACAATGAAAATTGTGCTATATTTAAAACACGTTCAATGTCAGCACGTAAAAACACCTAAGTATTTGCTGAAGCTTTCCAAGTAATTTCTGCAAATGGTTGCTTATCACTTACATTTTTCAGTCACTTCTGGAAATATTACACTTTCATCAAAATTTCCAAAACAGGATTATAAACGATTTTAACTTCAAATAGTGACATTCCATTTAATATCTTCTATCTGCTGCCTTATTTAGAGAAAGAATGAACGAGATTGATCAGAGCTGCATTTTCAGTCAGTTCAGGATGAAGATACCACACAAACTGATATTTCTTTATTGGCCTTGAATTCAAATTTAAATAATTGCTTAAGATAGAATAACTTAGTTGATACAAGTAGCACAAAATAAGAGATCAGAATTTCACTCCAGAAAATCAAAAGGGAACAAAAATAGAATTAGCTTCAGCCGGAAAACAGCCATAGGTTTGCTGCAGAATATGTTGATTATCCAAGCTCTGTAGCTAAACAACAAGGGGTAAAAAAGAAAAAAAAAAAAAAAAAAAGAGGAGGATCCAAATATGTGAAGGAATTTAGGCTTTTATAAAGCATTCTTTATATGAGGTAGAGAGGGCAGGAGAAACATTTTCAATAACACATCTATAATATGGGATCCTTCAATAATTTTAAGTCTATTTCCAAAGCATAACAAAATAATGCTTGTTACATTAGGAAATTCTGCGTGAGATGCAGTTATGGATTTATTTTAAAAAAAGGCAAAGTGCTTATTTGCAGAACAGCATTTCTCTTTTTTTTTTTTTTTTTCTTTTCTTTTTAAGCCCTAAAGAAAAGAGAAAATACTTTATTCCATTGAGAAGTTGCCATGGCAACATGGATACCCATGAATACATGCTGAAATTCTTGCTTTCCCTTTACTTTTTCTTCGGCATGCTGCTATTACCACTTAGCTGAGTGAATTATCTGTCCACATTTTTCTCATGTTTATTATCTAAGTGAAACTTTTGATTCCTGACTCTGTTTTTACCAGCAAGACTATCAGGAATCTTTAGCGTTTTTGTTTGTTTGCTTTGTTCATGATTTAGGGTGGGTGGGAAGGATTTTTTTGTATGCTTTCGGTTGCTTGCTTGTGATGATTCAAGTGTTGCATTTAGATTTATTTAGGACTGCATGACACCTACTAATGCTTTACCAAGTTTTGCAATTCCATGCTGATTTAACAGAAAGTGAGGTAGCAAATACAGCTTTTCCATGACATTCTGAGAGTTTTTTGTTTTTGTACTCATTTGTATCCAAGCTGATGGATTTGCTAAAGAAACAGTTATTATGCCTCACTTAAATAGTAATAGATGAAATTCTGCTCTCCTCTGCACCAGAGATAATTTGGAGAAATTACTGAAGTCAATGGAGCATTTTCTGCAATTAAAAGCAGAATCTTTCTGTTGGAAGTTAGCATCAGAGCTTTGGGGTTCCCTCCATGTGCTAGAGAGACAACGAGGAAAGTGCTGCTTTAGGTTTACAGTTGTGGAAACATGGCCACACCACTGGGTTCATCCCCCTGAATTTTGTCTCTTCCAAAAGAAGAGTGCCTTGAGAGAAGTAATTACACAGTGTGGAGAGCTGTCTGCTCTCAGCTGCGCTGGTGTAAGCCTGGAGCCAATTCTTTGCTGCAAGCACCGAGAATTTCCCTTAGCACTTCATTCCGTATGGCCCTGCAGAAACACTTACACAAATACAAAACTACTACAGAAAGGGAACAAGTTACACAAATAACAAATGGATACAAGGCTCCTGAACTAATAATGGCAGTACTTTAGATCCATTACCCGGAAATATGACTTCATAAGAAATATGAATTTCAGCTATTCAGGTGCAGTTACTTAATTTCAAGCACAGTTTACCAAGGAACTGTACTTGTTAGTTGAATAGTCTGAGGGGAACATTTGAAGCTTTATTTTCTGTTCACCATTAAAAAGGGTTAACAAATTTCAAAAATATAAACACCAGAAGCCAACACATCTTGATTCTTAAACCAGCCAAGCCCTACATCCATCTGCTTGTGGACAGCTGAGTATCTCATAAATTATAACAGTTAATTTTTATTGCAACTTATAGGTTTTTGTGTCATCCATAAGCAGGTAAATAAATAAATAAAGCCCAAATGGAGCAAACAACTGTAAAAGAAGAATTTATCAGGACTGATCTCATGATATGCTATCCCCACCCTGAGGGAAGTGGAATCTGCACACAGCAGGGACAGCCAGTTGAGCATCCTCTGCCTTTTTATGTCATTATCATCCGAAAGTAATTCCTGCGCTTCCATGGGATCATGGATGGCTAAAAGCAGAGTTTGGCATGTGTCTGTCTCTTCTCTAAAATATAGCCATTGTTGATCAGGAATTGTGTAGCATTAAAAAATAAACATATTCCAAGGTATAGAAATAAATAGCTAAGGAATTTCAAAAAAACAGATTGTTTGCTTTTGTTTTGTTTTTAATAATGCACCAGAAAAAGAACCTTCCTGTAGAAAGGTAAGTCTTTGAGAATTTATGTTAGATGTGAAGACAACAACTCTAACAGAGCACAGCTTGAAGACAAGTAGAGATCAGGGAATCAGATTCTGTCAAGCCAGAAAGTGTTAATGAATATTTCAGCTGTAATTGATAGCAGAGTTTCCTACTCCACCCAAGCACAGTTCTGAGGTGTTGAACCAGATGTAAATTATCCACTAGTTTTGGGCTATCTCTGAGCAAAGAGATTAAACTCAGCCAGCCTTTCCTGAAGGCTGAGAAAACACCTTGAAGGGCCTGGGTTTGTTTCAGTGCTGTCACTTCATGTTTGTCTCATATCTTTGTAGCCTGAGTTTTGTAGCTCTTCCAGTTAATGCTTATGCTAGAAGGGTCACAAAGATAATTAAATTTCTTTAAAGTTTAACTTTGCGATTTATTTTTATTTTTTTAATTTTTTTGCCTGTTTTACCTTTCAATTCCTGGTAATATTCAGGAGTACATGAACAATCAGATATAATGATACACAGTCTATTACAAACCTTTTGGGCTACTATAGATACAACACCTTTTAAAGTTCTACCTATAAAAGTGATCTCCCAAAGTACAGTTGTACAGTTTGTTCTACTGTAGATCGTTTGGGGATTTCCTTGTATTTTTCTCATTTTGCGAGTACATTAGCTTCTGCATGCCACTTAATTAGGATTAGATCATGCCAGGCCCTAATGCAGCCAAAATAGATAGATAAATAAAAATAAAAAGTAAACCTCTTTACAATTGCCACGTTTTAAATCTGGCATGAGGGCTGCACTTTAACGCCATTCCCAAGCAAGAACATGTGAATAAATGGAGAAAGACAGAGCAGAGAAAGGCACTGAACCAGTACAAAATTTCTTTTAGACACATAATGGGACCCAGGGCTCCAATTTAGGCATCTAGACTTGTTGTAGGACAAGCAGACACAGGGGAATGCAGCAAGGAGGACTTGGAAATGCCCACATCCCACCCTTGGGAGTGGCAGGATGTGTCCCACAGACAAGCAAGTCAAGTGGTTGCTCTGGCTGCACTCTGAAGTATGTATGTTTAGGCTATATTAACCTGGAGCATAACACCATGAAAACATAAAAAATCACAGAATCACAGAATCGTCTAGATTGGAAGAGACCTCCAAGATCATCTAGTCCAACCTCTGACCTAACACTAACAAGTCCTCCACTAAACCATATCACTAAGCTCAACAACTAAACGTCTTTTAAAGACCTCCAGGGATGGTGACTCAACCACTTCCCTGGGCAGCCTATTCCAATGCCTAACAACCCTTTCGGTAAAGAAGTTTTTCCTAATATCCAACCTAAACTTCCCCTGGCGCAACTTTCGCCCATTCCCCCTCGTCCTGTCACCAGGCACGTAGGAGAACAGACCAACCCCCACCTCTCTATAGCCTCCTTTAAGGTACCTGTAGAGAGCGATAAGGTCGCCCCTGAGCCTCCTCTTCTCCAGGCTGAACGATCCCAGCTCCCTCAGCCGCTCCTCGTAAGACTTGTTCTCCAGACCCCTCACCAGCTTCATTGCCATTCTCTGGACTAGAGCTTCTGGAGAGGGGTGAATTTGGGCTTGGTGAACTTTTGGGTGGTCCTCTGTGGAGCCAGGAGTTGGTCTCGACGATCCTTGTGGGTCCATCCTGACTTGGGATATTCTGTGGTTCTTTGATTCTATGCTACACATATTGCAGGTCCCTATGAGCATAGATACAAAGCAAGCACAAAGTCTTTGTCACCAAAAATCCCAAAGCTTTGAATTTAAAAATAGCAGACATAGGACTGAACACTGCCAAAGAGTCCTGTAACACAATTCCTGTTATTTAGGCACAGGGACTGGTCTGTGTAAGCAGTAGCATACTAAAAGACAAAAGGGTTTCCCATTTGTGAAAAGGTGCGAGACAGCTGCAACAGTTACACACATTTACAGTCTGTTTTCTAAGAAATGATACAAAGAGCTGTGCTAAAGATCTCAGCTGCAGTGCACCAAGGGATTTTTTCTTGTTTTTTTTTTTTTTTCTTTTTGGGTGCTACAAGGCCCAGGAATGATGTTGCACATTCTGGACTGCCATCTACTGGCATTTACTCTGCTAACTACTTACATAAGCTGATCCTCAGAGCATCTTGCTAACTATTTCTCTAGAGAGTGTGGATTTATAATGCAGAAGAGCAGACATTCGTTCTGAGTATGAAGCTTTTTACAGAGTGAAGAGAGAAAGTTGCTCAGGACTGTTACAAAATGGAATAAGAAAAAAACCAACATGTGTTTAAGCAGTGTTTTGCTAGTAGAAACACCTACTGAATTGTGAAAAAAATCTCAAATAATTTTCTTCAGACAGGATCTTCTGTGAAGCTATTTTATTCGCAATTGCAATGGCAGGCGTCCTGTCAATCAGGAGCGCATTTTAGTAAACAAATCATAACCTTTATTCCCTATTACCCGATGCCTGATCACCTCCCCTGTTTCCTCATTGGCTGAGTGCTACAGGTTCACAAGCTACTTGACGCTCCTCTATACCATATATGTACATTTTTTCTTTTTTTCAACCCTTTAATTGCTCCTTTCTTATGTTTTGAGAACTTGTGATCTTTGTTTTACCATTCTCACACTGCCCATCCTGTTTTTCCCGAGCTCCTACTTTATTTTGGAACAGTGAGGCCTTCTACTGTCCACTTATCTACTTAGCATTTCTCCTTACTATGACTACACAACTACCTTGGAATACAGAAAAGTAATTCTCTACTGCAAAAGCACAGCTTAGTTTCTCACATGAAGCTTTTTACAGGGTGAAGAGAGATATTTGCTCAGGACCATTACAAAATGGAATAAAAAAAAACAATGACGTGTTTAAGCAGTGTTTTGCTAGTAGAAACACCTACTGAATGAAAAGAAGGCAATTATGTGACCTATTTCATGTAAATTTTATGCAGATTAAATCTAGAAAAGAAAAAAGAAAAAGAAAAAAAAAAAAAAGCTTGACTGGCCTTTGTGCTTTTACAACTTACACAACACATGACTGATGAAACAGCAAATAATAGTTTCAGGATATAACCATACTTTGTAATACCTCAGTTATACCTTTCTGGAAAAGCATCCTGGCTAACTTTATGGCCAGTCTTTAATTTGTAGTGCAGAATAAATGGCAGAAGGGCACAGATAAGCATTTTCGTTCCTTCCCCTTATGCTGTTATTTCATGATCATGAGTTAATGGATACCTTATAGCATCTGGCTTCTGTTTGGTTAGTCAGACAGTTAACAAGGGCTACACTGAGACATAAATTGAACAATAACAAAATAAATAGACATTTATAAGCCTCATAACATTAAGAGTTGCATTAAATCATGCCAAAATAGATAAACAAAACACTGGGGAAACGTTCCTTTGTTTAGTATATTTGAGCTCATGCCTGAAGATCTCCCATCTGAATATTTGAGTTTTGAAGGCAACATGCGATTCCTCTTTAGGACACAATAGGGATGTGTCTCCATGGTGGTGGGGAGAAGATGAAAAGACAGGAGATGACAGGGCAGAGAAGCCTAAAGAAGATCTACATAAGGACTGGAGAAAACAGAGCTAGACAGAAAGCTTACATGCATGTAGTTTCCAAGCCAAATGCAGACTGGGAAATGGGTTGAGATCCACCAGCCAAGGCTCACTTGTTTTCTTCACTAGTGCATTTCTAGGGACATAAGGCTGTCCATTCTTTACAAACAAACAAATTACTAGAGCATTTCCCACAGCCTGAAACCTGTTTTCCTTTTAACTGGGTTGAACTACAAGAAAGTAAATTTTTACAAAAAGAAAACAATCATAAAAACAATAGTACAGCTGTACTTTGTGTTTATAAATGTAGGTCTTTCCATGTTGCTACATCTCCCTTCCTGGTGAATCCTGAAAAGAAACATTTTAGAGCTGCCAGGAGGGATCAAGTTCTGCACACATGAAACTCTGTTGGATAACCACCTAAAGCCTCCAAGGGCATCTCACTAGTTTTAACAGACGGGGGCAAATCTCAGTTAAAAGAGAGTCTCAGTGGATAAATTTCTCTGATAAGCTTTCTTATCTCCTCAAAAAAAAAAAAAAAAAATCATGAGATTCATATTCATAGGAAACTTATCACTTAAGAACTCCAGCTCCTTAAGAAATCTAGGTTATATCACCAGCTCTGTCACACATTTTCCGTGAATTTGTGGTCAAATCACTTAGAAAAATGGTATTTCTCATCTCCTTCCAGTCATCCAAAAGTTCATTAGACAGCAAAGCAAGTTGCCTTTCTCTCTGTCTTTAGTGACTTCAGAGGCACATCCATGCCCCCAGGGTGTGATTCAGCCCATCCTAATGCAGAAGCAGAACATTAAGTTGAACGCTCTTAATTTTGCTTTCTTGCTAACTGCAGTACAGAGACAGTTTTCACATTGATTTTTTTTTACACATTTTCTTTCATTGACTTAATCAATGGAGAGAGTTTGGTACCCCTTAGAAGTAAGTACACCTCACCTACCAGACGTCAGGTTTCGGAGGGCTGAATCACACGCAGGAGATGCCTCTCTCTCTATTGATTGCAGAAGTTGCTCTAAAGCGCTGCTTCAATCCAGCAATTCGTACACAGCTAGTGCTGGCAAAGTGAATCTCCCACTCAATTCCTTCACTAACAGAGAATCTCATGTTCTTCTACCTCATTCACAGAAGAAATGATTGCTTTCAATAACATTCTTCATCGTTTCTGTCCATGAAACAGGAACACATCTCCAGGATGAAAGACTTCTGGAGGTTTCAGTGTTACGTGTTTTCTCTTAAGATATATCACTAGATATTAAGACCTGTTATTTTTCCATACAGTTTTCTTATTAACTGCATTGATTACCTGTTAACCACAGAATCCTATATTTTGAATAGATTTCTGCTTGTTTGGAGTATTGTTTGGTGTTTTGTTTTTTTGTTTTGTTTTCGGAAAAAAATAATGCAAAGCACTAGACAACACACCTTGTTCAGACTCTCAGCCTCATCTGAGGTACATATGAAACAACTCCTGGAAGTTTTGAGCCACTGTTATTCGTTTTCATTTTTGTAGACCCCATCAGCTGTGCCACAAGACGGGACCACCAAACCGTCTAGTCTGATCTTCTACTTGTTATTGTGTCATTACCTTTTCCACTATCCTCCATTCTGACTGCACGTCAGGCAGGTTTTCCTGAATGTAAAGAAGAAATGTGTGTTAGTACCTGTACTAAGTGCTTACGGGTTTATTTTAGGAGAACATGGGGAAAAATAAATAAATAAAATAATAAAATAAAATAAATAAAATAAAAAATTAAAATAAAATAAAATAAAATAAAATAAAATAAAATAAAATAAAATAAATAAAATAAAATAAAATAAAATAAAATAAATAAAATAAAAAATAAATAAAATAAAATAAATCCTGGCCAAGAAGTGGATGCAGTGAGAGCTAGTATATGAGAGTTCTTATGATGACCATGAGATCTTCATGGTCATCATAGGACCTACATCCTTAGGTAACTAATAAGTTGTTGTGGCTTTTAAAAGATTCTGAGTGACACACGAGTAACACTGATAGTCTGTGTGGTCACTTTTAACCCATAGCAAATGTGAAGGAGTTTGACTTACAATTATCTGAGCATCATTTAAAGTTACATTGAGCTACTAGTTACTTAACTACTGATTTGAGTATTCTCAAAGTGAACTGGCAGTTTCCACTTCCAGTCATCTGATGGTCATCTGATTAATAATGACTTGTTATGTCATGGTACTTTGTGAACCCAGAACATTTATACAAACAATGCTAGATTCTAACAGTATTTAATACTCGTATCCCTCTTTCTGCCTCAGGTCCTTTTCCAATACCCATGACTATGGTACCTCAAATTCCGATATATGTACATCTCCACAATATTCCTGTGAGGAACGCAGTATTTTTCTGTTCTGTACATAAAGTGTCATCAAAACATAGTGAAATTAAGTGATTTGCCCATTTATTCTGACAAAGCACAGACAGATATTTTCAGAACAGAAGATAACTTTTTTTCATATTCCAAATCAACAGTTCTCTCTTTCCCACATGGGGAGACAAATCTGCAATTATGGCTTTGTTCAGTAGTCTGCTGAAGCCAAAAACCTCCATTAGCAACTGCAGTAGCAGATTTAACTCCATTTGAGTCCCACTGCATTGGTTGGTAACACTGAATTTATCTTCAGTGAGCTTTCAAGTGCATAAATAAGAACCGATGCCTTAGTCCACATGGACAGCTTCAGACACCCACAAATGTATTATTTCAAAATGTGCACCATTATTAGAGGTGTCTTCTATGAAATATACAAGCTCATATTAAAATCATTCATTAAAATAATTAAAATTAATGTATATTATTGCAAGAAACATTATATTGTACATTTCCTTAACTCCTTTCTAAATAATAATAATAATAATAAACAAAGTACCTCTTTCCTGCTTGAGTTTTTTTTCTGTTTTTACAACTGCAACTCTGCTAACAGAAAGTGTTTTATACAGGTAATCTGTACTCAGTCTGAAGAGTACAACAGCCAACAGTCTTTATGCAATGCTACTAGTGAAGGACCGTTACTGAGAAATCCTGGGAACAATGACAAATCAAGGACTCCAAGGCTCCCATCTTCAGCTGAAGTTGAATTTTGTCTGTCACTGACTCAATATGAATCTGGATCCATGGATAAAATGGCCAATTACAGCTTCCGGAACACTTTGGAAGGTAACATATTTTATTCTGTTTTGCCATTTCTAACAGTAACTTGAATTTCTCTAGGATTAGAGCCTTTAAACTTTGGACAGTTTTAGCTGGTTCCATGAAGCAAAACTAAAGGAAAAGCTTCCTCCTGTAATAGCAACATAGAAAGAACCATGTTAAAGTTGATAAGAAAACAGAAACTGCAGGCTAGATCAGACTCTAAATCCATCTATGAGATATTGTCTCTGCAATAGTCAGTACCAGGCATAGAAATGTAATGCTGCATAAAAAAAGAGATCCTCTAATAACCTACTTACACTTGATCGTAACCACGTCCATTTGGGTTACAGGACTGTCTTGGGGTCAACATTATACCTAAAACATTACCTTTAGTATCTCTTCCTAAAGTGTTTAGCTTTTCGTCTTAGTTATCAAACTCTCCATCTTGTTATGAATGTTCCTAATTTGCTAAGAAACATGGATTCTTTTGTAAATGGAATAGTTATTCTTAATCATCTATCAACCCAATCTCATTTGGATATTGCTAAATTGCTAATAAACAAGGATAGCACATTATAGCTATCAATAAACATTGCTTCCCTGCTGCATTATATAACTACTGAATCAAATAGGACATATTTACACTGATATCCCAGAGATTTTTGCTTGCAGGGAAACATGCAAGTGTCAAAACAATACAATATAGGTGTTGGTGTGAGCATAAGAAAACAAAGCTTTTAATATGTTCAGTGTTGCTTTTAATGTAGTGTGGAATGTTATAAAGCTGTCTTGGGGGTGGGGGGGGGGTGGGGGGGGGGAAGGACAGTTAATGCAATTATTCCATAAAAACAGTCAAACATGTTGAATTTGTGTGCTGGAGTCAAAAGAGAATATAGACATTGACTCCAGCTCTAGATATAGTTTTGTTTTCTACCCTTGAAAACAGAAAACAAGTGAAGTATGGAAAAGAAAAAGGTGACATAACTGAGTAGAATTTTTATGCATTTTTCTCCATGAAGTATGTAAACAGATACAAAGAGTAGAATAGGAAGAGTAGAGAAAAAGGAATTGAAGTAAACAAGTCATGAAATAATGACATGCTGTCAGTATTGTAGACAAAAGCATAGCCATAGTCTATGGAAGTTAAGCAGAGCTATGGATGTGTTTACTGAGTGGGCATAATCAAAATGGACCCCTCACTTTCAAAGGCTATATTTCAGTATCATGACTGCTCATTAAATAAGGATAATTCAGTACTTGCTTAAAAAGAGGAAAACCTGTGTTTGGTCAAAGTTGAGCCTAAACTGGCAGCTAAACAAAGCCATAGATCAAGTACAGCCCTTTGAAGCAAAAATATACAAATAACATTTCCATATTAAATCAACAGTAGCTATTCGAAAAAAAAAAAAAAAAGTCAATAACATTTGACAGAATTGTGCAATGACCAGGAATGTACCTACAGCTTCCAGAGAGCCGGGAAGTAATTATTTTAGTTCTAAAATCAGAATTAGTGTTCTGTCTGAATAATTTATCAAACCCTTTCTCTATCATTGTCTCTGTCTTGTTAATTTCATGGCAGTCATGGTTGATCATGGCTTTATTGCTGTCATCTGTCAGTCATACCATGGCGAGGGTCATGCTTTAATCTGAATTGTGGCAATGTTACTGCATCTGAAAGGAGATCTTGTAGATAAAATTGTCTTCCAAGTAAGTTCCGTTCTGTGTAACAACCCTTCAGAAGCTGAAGAGTGTTCAACTTTCTCCTTAGTGAGATGGTGAAGCTCCATCTCACCGCCACAATCGTTCAGATGCACTAGGTAGGCACCATTAGGTTCTGGTGGATTTCATGTGATTTAGACAATTCTTCCAATAGACTGGAGACAAAACTACATGTTATTGAGGAAGGACACAAGTCAAATGTGATCCAGAAGCTTAAGTAGTTGCAGAAGCAGTGTATATTATCTTGGGCATAGTGTTGCACGGCTTCTGGATGCATCCATTTAGTCCAGAGCAGGAGCAGAGCAAATTCATTCCTGTCACATTGGTCCATACATATGTGCCTTCCCTAGCATGCACCACAACCCTTTCAGAGCATCTGTCTGATCCTTCACATGTGATTCAAGGAGGGAAGAAAAGAGATGGAACTCCTTTTCTCTGGCAGTGAAGGCCATTTGCAAGCCCTAGAATCCATGTGAAGGGAGGCTAGGAGGCTGCAGAGCTCAGTGAGGAATGACTGAGGCAATGAATGTCCCCTCCTTAGAAATTCTGTAGACACGAAACCAAAAACCAGAACAATCCAATACTACAGTGCTCTCTCTTCTAGAGGAAATCGTGTTAGGTGACCATGTTGGCTTGTCACTGCCAATGCACTTACTAGATGCCTTATTGTTGTTTAACTTTAATAGCCCAGCTTAAGGAGATCTACGGTGCTCAAGAGCTGTTGTGGAAGAAAATAAAGGTCAACAGAGTGCAGAAGCACTGCAGCAGCACATAACTACGTGAAAATAACTCCTCCTTTTTCCTTTTAGCCTTGTATCTTTTAAACTCAAGGACCTAGTCCTAAGATCTGATCACTTTGTTTCATGAAAGGCATTTTTTTTTTAACCCATTCTTCGAAAAATTGTTACTGAAAATCCAAAAGAATAAGACATTCCCTTCCAGTACAACTACCATTTCCCTCTTTGGTGCTTCCATGAGGAAAGCTGTTTCAGAGCATTGATTTTAGTTCACTGTAAGGTTTTGGTTTTGCTATCTTTTTTTTTCTTTTTTCTTTTTTTTTTTTTATTTTATATGAGACAATGATTCCTGTCAAAATCTTGAATCACTCCTTTTCTTCCATATATATATAAGTAATTTTGAATGACTCCCTTGTTATAAGTGCAATGTACAAAAGGTAAGACACTAAATGTGTATTAAATGGCCTCATGGTATGAAAGCTCTTCTTACCTCAACATTTCACAAGGTTTCTCAGCTGTAAAATGTCTTTATTTTCATTAACACAAATATGTCTCAATATATTGCCAGGGTTGGACCCTTCTGTTTGCTCTCGATTCATTAAGCATTTTCTTATGCTAATGAGATACATATTGACTTTAATAGTGAACAAATGCAGAAAAAAATAATGGCTATGGACAGAATTAGGGTGAGGACTATAACTGGTCCAAATTGACCCACTTTGACAGCACCTTCAGGTTTTTGTTTGTTTGTTTGTTTTCCCAGGTATATTCCTCATTTTTTTTTACAATCATTAAAATAGAAAAGTAGCAGTAATTACAAAACAGAATTTCAGAACACTGGGCAGATTTTGTCCATCAAATTAAGTTACTGCCTTCCTGTGTGCAGAAGAAGTTGTATAGGATGTATACTACAAGTCTTCTGAATATTTTAAGAGACTTTTCTATTCCAATATGCAGCTAACTCCTCTATGGTATCGCAGGCTGAAATTCCCCTGTACAACTAGAACTTTAAAGAACGTGCTTTTGATTTTCACTCTTGGTGTACAAGAGTACACAATAAGCACTCTTATAGCATAAGAGTGCTTAATAATGGCACTCTGTTTAAAGAGGTCATGTAAGTTTTTGAAAAAGATAGGAAATAAAGCATCTCAGAAAATATCAGCACAGAAGATTCCAGAGGACAGTAACCATGATGTTACATTTTTTTCCATAAGAATATTTCATTAGAGCTAGTGATTGCTGGAGTGAAACTTTGCCCACAACATTCCATGATAAGGGGCTTTTTTGGTGATGAGCCTGTCAAAGTGCAAGCCAGACCCATCTCAGTAGGTGTTTATCTGTGTTACTATAGAGATGGAGCTTATTCCATCAGACACAGTATCATTCTCAGATTTTTTTTTTCCTTTGAGGATATTTTATTTTTGACCTGATGTATTTCAACGCTTAAGTTTATACTGCAGGTCCATAAACATTTCAGTCTATTCATCTAAAGAGAGACTGAACTTCAATACCATGTCAAGAATATATGTTTAAGATTGAAAAGGATGGTGGGGAGTTCTTAAACTACTGCCAAAACCAAAAACAAACAGATAACAACAACAACAACAACAATAAAACACAAAACCCACCACCACCATCAAAAATAAGCACACATATTTTGTTTGCTCCTTTCTTATGAGTGGTCTGTTTAGTTTGTTGTTTGTTGTTGTTGTTGTGTACATTTGCCAAGTTTAAATTGCCATTTTTCTTGCATTGTGCCAGTGCCCACTTCTGTGATGACATTTCTGACAAACCTCCTAATAGTCTGTAGTTCCTAACATTTACCTCCTTTTCTAAGTGAAAATCTTTTCAATCCTTCTTTACTTGTTTACACAAGTTTGTGCCAATACACCTAAGGTCAAATTCTAATCTTTTTTAGATCTAAAATAAATCCAAGGTAACTCCACTGACTTTAGTGAAGTTACTCAAGACTTACAAAAGATGACCAGAACCGGGCCAGTGACTCTAATGGAGTGGTTCTTGATTTACATCAATGTGAGATTTGCTACTCGGTTTTAGTTCTGTAATGGAAAAAGGTGTGATCACTTGGAAAAACTAAGTACATGGTAAGGCCAGAGTACTCCAGTCCTACGCATGTTGTTGTGCACTTCTGGGCAAAACTTTATGCTCTTCTGTACCTGTTCCATGTAAACTGGAACAAAGACAAACACCTTTTTGCCCATCTAAGAGGTAGGTATCAGCACCCTTATGAGCAGGTGCCAACAAGGCATGACAGATCCTTGCTTGACTAAGAGAAAATGCTGCTATATGGACACAAATAATGTCATTTAAGAGTAACTACATCTATGTACAGCTAAGGCCAATATTGTTCATTAAAGCATCACGCCACTGAACATGAGCACACAGGCTGTCCTCTTAATCTGGGACAGGACAGTTTCTTCTTTGACTGAAAACCAGCAGGTTAAAGGCAGGTTGCACATTGCTCCTTGAAGAGTAATGTTTTAAGTAAGATTTGCTTAACTGAGAAACACTTTTGACTGTATCAGACACTTCACAGATGCAAGAAAAAAGTACAGAAAATCAGTCCACCTTGTAAGCAACAGGTAAGAGCAGAAATGGCTTAGCTGACTGCACATGAAATAGTTGGGTTTCTTCTTTGTGCAGTTCAGTTTTGGTGTGACATATTAATACTACCTCCTACAAATTAAAGATGACTGAAAAACTTCGTTTTTTTTTTTTTTTTTTTTTTTATGAGCCAACTCCATAATTGAAATTAATTTATTTGTGGCAATTTCAAATAAAAATCAATGCCTTCAAAGTTTCATTTTTTAAATTCTAAAACTGTATATCACTTTCATTATTCATGAATTAACTCATGACACATGGTATCAAGTCAAGCCATGTCATAGCATTCCATTGCCTGTCACAATTATGTATCGTTACTGCTATTCTGCCATGAAATAATGGAATAAAACATCAAACACTTCAAAAATGTAATTTCATTTTAATAGGATATTTTACCTTTTTTTTTTCTGAAATGAGATGTTTTCATGTGGAAAACTTTTCTCAGCATTTTCACTCTGATCCATATAGCTAATGAAAAATGGCTTCTCAAAATGAAGTCTTCCAATAGAAAACTTCTAATTAAAAAAGTTTTAGCCTACAGCCAACATCCCTCACCCAGCTCAAATTCTCAATCTCTGTGTAAATTTATGCTGCACATTGAAAAATGGCTGGCAAGTCACAGAGGGTCATTACCAGAGAACCAGAAAGTCTGTTCAGCCCAGACCACAATGAAGCTCTACAAGAATCATTTTAAGTAAAAAACTAGATGGTGACATGGTCTAAATTAAATAACCACAAACTTTCATTTACTAAAACACCTTAGGCCAAATTGCTGTTCCTGTAGCTACCTTACTCTGGAAAGATTACAGTAATAATGTTGCTTGAGAAAATATATAAGATTTAACCCTGAAAATTTTCCTTTGACATTGCCAGTGGTTGAAAAACGCCAGCTTCATAAGCCAGAACATCACTAGCTTCAAAGACAAGTAAGGATATGGCCTTAAAATTTTTATATCTGTATCTTCCTTTCTGTTTTAAAGTAGGTGTATCTGTCTGACCTGAACTTCTCTAAAATGTAGAATTTAGAGAATTCTACATTTATTTAAGAAAATATCATCCCCAGGGAGAGTGGGACTAAGTATACCTGTCAGTTGGACTTGGACATGCAACAAAGCAACTTGCAAAGCAGAATTTGGTATTTAAAGTCTCTGTTGCCACAACCACAGACCTAGAAAGTTATACAAAACTAGATGTTATTGTATAAGAAAATCAGTTCTGCATTTAGCAAAAAAAAAAAAAAAAGTTTTGCAGTTAACAACAACAACAAAAAGGCTAAACTGCTATAAATCACTCAGTGATAGGATTGTTGGAATGGTTTCTCCATTCCTGTAGCACTGAAGGCTGCTAACACTCTGCAAATTCTGCATAACCTCTGCTAAACATATAGCTCTTCAGCCAGTGGCAATGAGCACTTAAGGAAAACACTATTTGCTTAAGGAAAACACTATTTGCTCCCAATACATAAAGCTTTGCCCTTGACTGATTGTACATGGACTTCTACTGCCTTTGTTATTAGACAGTAAAATCTGTAGTTACTATAATTAAATACTCTATTAAAGGACATACGTCTGACCCAACTGCACGTTTAATGAGAACCACCTATATATCATCTTAAAAATGTTAGGCAGCCTTAATTGTGAGTGACATAATTAGCTTCTCCTATAATAAACTTTGGGCTAACTCCCCATTTGATTTAATTTGGCCTGGCTCCAGTGAACCTACTTCAACCTCACTGAATCACTGTCAATGACTTACAAGGCTATGAGCAGGAGCAGAAAGTGGTTGAGGCATTGAGCCTGCCAGAGTTCAAGAGCATTTGGACAATGCTCTCAGACATATGGTCTGATTTTTTGGGTAATCCTTTGGGGACCCAGGAGTTGGACTCAATGATCCTTGTGTGTCCCTTCCAACTGGGGATATTCTATGATTCAATGATTCTATGATTCTTAAAAAATGTGATTCTTTTCTCGTTGAAAAACGAGCACTGGTAAAACTTCAGGTTACTTCAGTGATGTATCCCCTAATAGCTATTCCTAATACACCATAAGTAAATGAGAGTTTAAAAGGTTGTCTGAATGTTATAGCTTCCTATACTGGCCAGATGATTTAATAGCTCACCACCACGGGGGGCAGTCCTAATTCTCTATGCAATCTTCTCCATCCTCCAGTCAGTCACTTTTTTGGTACCAGCTCCAGTACTCGTCATATTTTTACATAAGATACTGCATTTCAGTAGCCTAGAAAATGAATAAAAACAACCCTCAAGGTAGTTTTCTGCCAGGTTAGTGAGTTCACGGAAGGCCTGACAAGAGCTGCAGTTAATGCATAGGAGGGGCTGTGAAGGTACAGAATGGGGCAAGGCAGGCATATGCTCCATTTCAGCTCACTGCTGCTTGTAGATCTGTAGCCTTATATTTGCAATAAAGGTGATTTTTCTACAGCTACTTCAGCAAAGTGTCCTGTACTTTAAAGAAAATTCTCATGTTTTCACATATGATTTTTAGTTGGCTCTACCCCACTTCATAGTGTTATCCTGAACAGCTGATTGTTCTGAAGTCTTTTAGAAAGTCCGAGAGAAAAGACTAAGACCCAGACAAATAAAATAAAGTGATATCACACTATGCTTTTATTCATGATAGCTTTATATGGAGTTTTTTATATGGAGTTTTCATAATGAGATATCAGATATTAAAACTTCTCATGTGCATGGTTAGCCATGATGTCACCTTTGAGACTGACTGAATGCACCCCAATTAACTGGGAGGTAGGGTTATCAAAGGTGTCTGACTTACAAAGCTTATGACCATTGCAACAAATTGCAGAAGTGCAGAAGTTCCATGAAAGTTGTCCAGAACCAGAATGTTCCGTATGGTTTTTTTTTTCTAAATTAATAAATAAAATGTTTGTAGTGCAAAAAGAAATTTTAAGAAGTAACCACATGTGGTATAAGACATCTAGCCTTCTACTTAGACTCTGCATAAAGTTTATTTTACCTTTAATATATCATAACGTAGCTGCATATAAGTAGGAGAGTGTTTCAGAACGATATACAGATAGATCTTTTTCAGTTAACATTCACAGAGATTCACTTGTAAGAGGTATTGCTGCATCAGATGATCCCAGTGATCACCTGCTGTGGCCATCAGTAAGAAAGGTCAAAATTGTTGCCATCAGTTCCTATGAATTCTGCTCAGATTGTCAATGTACATTATTCTTCACAGCACGCTTGGTAATATTTTATCCTGCTGTTTCCCCTGGGTGACTGCTAGGTAATATAGCATTCACCATCAGACAACTTTCTGTGGGCAAGAGTTTCCCTTTGAGAAATTCTGCCCATTGTTGTTTATGTCACCATGCAGTATCTTCAATAATCCTGTTACACATTTGATGTATTTAACACCTGCAGTTATCTGTATGCATTGACATGATTCTCTCTCTCCAAAACCCAGATTAACCCCACCTTGAAGTCTTACAAATTTCATCATAAGCCAGGTCTACCCCCACCAGCTCTCCTGATTATGTTTTCTTCTCTGAATTCCCTTGAATTTCTCAAAATCCTTGTGATAATATTGCAATCAATAAAGATGGATAGTTGTTATCGCATATTAGTTCCTAGGTACTATAGCTATGATTTGATCCTTAGTATGATTAGTAAAGGTTTTACACCAGAAGATTTTCCTCAAAGAGGTTAATAGACAAGGCAAAACCTGATGAGGGAATTCAGAGGTACAAAGAGACGAAAACATCTCACACAGCAGATCAGTCTCAGTGGGGTCTGAAACCCAGGTTTCCAAGTTCATAGAATATGACTCTTCTGATAAAACATCTCTGACCATGTATCAATTAATACTTTGTGTGACACAAGAGCAGCAAATCCAAAGAGCAAAACAAAACTGAGTACCTGACTTCCATGTTATATATGAGGGTATTGATGAAAAAGGTTTTTTTTCAAACTAACTCTAGTTCAGTGCTGTGAACTGAACACCTACTGACGTTAGATTTCCTCCAAAAGGAATCTAGTACTAAGTCAAAAATTGCCCTGTGATGTGAGTCATTGCAGCAAACAGAAGGACTGTTGGGAGATTCACTTCAAAAGAATACTGCTGCTCCTCATTCAAATGCTAGTTCTTGGTCCAAATAAGTAAGTAAAGCATGTGTTTAAACTGTGTGAGGCATCTTCTAAGGAGGAGAGCTAAGAGTCTGGGGGCTGGTCTGTGTGACTCTCTCAAAGCCCATATTCTAAGTGGACTCCAAAATAACTGCAGTCCACAAACTTTTCATCCTGCAAGTCTGAATGGGGAAGATTATCAATTGATTATTTACCAAATGCTTTTGTAAAGGTAATAGCTTATATTGTGTTGGCACCTATCAATAAAAGAATGCATTCTATAGAGAAAAATGATATTAAATGACTGCATATATGATGAGATACAGTAGCCTGTTGTAACTTAGAAATGTATAAGTATAGAGATAAAAAATAATATTAAAAAATTAATAAATTTACTCAACATAAATAAATGTATATACATAAATGTCTGCGGGGATTAGGTTTCCTTTTAACAGTCAGACACAATGGACAAAGAAATTTAAAAATATAAGGCAATTAAGCAGTACATTTGCTGACATGCTGCATTAGCTACATGGCAGGAGTTTTAATTTAGCTTATTCTAATTTCATCTTTGCTACGCCTTTGAAATATATTAACACTCCTTTACGTGTTTTCTGAAGCTCTTGTCTAAAAAGCTGAAAGTAAATGAAGTGAAATTAGCTACTTTGATCTTCAGTCTTACTGGAGAAAGAATTATACACTTTGCCATATCAGCATATGATTTCCTCTTGAATATACAGGCTTTGCTGATCCACACACTGCAATATCAAACATATCTCAAAGCGGTTTGCATAATGCACTTCACATCTACATGAATGGCTCCATGTCCCAAGTACAAGGCTCTGCAAATGATCCTATCTTCATACTACACCATGCTTTTGTTGACAGGTGAGTTTAATTCTTCTTGGTAAACCTAATTTATTTTGTGTTTTTACAGTGCAGTTTTCACATATATTTCAAAACTGCAAATATTTTACATGCCATTACATGCACAGCATTCTCAGACATGTAGAATAGAGCTCTTCTATTACTTGAGAGTGTCTTCCCTAATATGTCTTTATGCTCACTGGATTAAATATCACTTGAAAAGTTGACAAATGCATTCAGCTTTTATTACCAAGATAAAAATAGTCCTTCAGTGATGTTACAGTGATTAATATATATGGATGTGTATGTCAAGAAGTTTGGACCAAAAGCGCATGACTCATTTTAACACGACTATAATCAGTTGGAGTAATTCCTTTACATTCTAAATGTCAGTGCTGTTTTAATTTCTATTCCATAAGGAAAATCCGAGCGTGCTACCCATAAATAAAGAATTTAAAAAAAAATAAAAAATCCGTATTTCACTGTGACAAACAAAATTGTGACTGTCTCTTGCTGAAAGAGAAGACTACAGCTGTGCAGATGGAGAGGAAAGCAAACAGAAAGATGTCATGTTTATTAATAAGAAAGGATAGGAAAGCACAGTTCTGCAAGAGGAGAGCGAAATTTCTATGCTAGGGAGGGCATTCCAAGATTTAATGGCCATCTTAAAAATTTCTGTATGTCATTATAAATTATGTGAATGGCTACAATTTGCTGTGTACTGTATTACACAAAACTGTGAAAGCTAAAGAGTAGTAAAAATGGAAGTTGACTAAACAAGACTGTAAGATACACACCAAAAAAATAAATAAATTTAAAAATACGTTAAAAGATTTTTCTAAGTCAGGTTCCTGCCCAGGTAATTTTAAGCAGTAGTAAAGCAGTAATAAAATAATAAATAAATGTATAATAAAAAAGAACATTCTCCTCAGATCTGTTTATGCAACAAAAGTAGGCCATGTTTACACTAGTCCAAGATCTAGCCATAGAAAAGCTTTTTTGTTTGTTTGTTTGTTTTTTTAATAGCAGTAATCCTTTTCTTCAAAACTTGGAACCATTCTCCCTGAGAAATGTTCTTACATGTGTGGAATATTGGCTTGTTCAACATCTCCCCCCTCTTCCCCCCCTTTTTGACTCTTCCTGTTTTTTATTAAATTACTCTGTCAAATAGCTACACTATAAAGTTGCACATTACACGTTCTGAAGCATTTCATATTTTCTTTCCAATCTTCCTGTACTTTCCCAACATGCACTGACCATGCCTTGGCAACTGCAATGCTTAGAACAAAAGAACTGTGACCCACTACATACTTTTGTGAGTCTTTCATCAGTTTGTGTGCTCAGAAACCTACTGAGTGAGACCCTGCCTGCACACAGCTAGGCACTTATTCAGATGAAAACCAAAATGGTTTCTTTCTTTGGGTTGCTGAGGCATGCGGCACAGGAGGGATGCAGATTACATCCTCAAGACATCATCTTGCAGGGAAGTTCTGTAGTTTCAGGGAGTTCACACCAGAATTCTTATTAAAAAAATAAAATAAAATAAAACTTATTGTATTTGACCAAAATCTAGTATATGTGAAAAACAAATTTGAAGTTGGGTTTTTTCTCCTCAGATTACATAATTAATAAGCCTAATGGTTGTGGTTTTCGTACCCAAAAATAGGGCATGAAGTCTAAGCAGGTCACTGAGGCATCAGTGGAATGGTTCCTTCAAAGGGTAACCCACCTGTCTTCTGTTCCTTGTACACAGGTTGTAATTAGCTTTCTGGAGGTGTCAGCTTTGAAACTTTTCTTTGTGGAAAACTTTTGTTCAGAATATTTTTAAAGTTAAATAACGTTTCTTAACTGTATTTAGCATATCCACCCATTGACTGCTTGACAGGATGGATGCACAAGGGTTTCAGGTGTGGTTAACAATTTCAGGTTTGGCACCTGGAAATTAACATTCCAATGTCTAGGCTATTAAAAATGGATCCGTTGAAAATTCAGAGAAAAAAAAGAACACAGAAGGGAACACATTATGCTCTGCAATATCAAAAGACATTGTTTTCCTCAGATATTCACACTTGTATAAGACCTACGCATCTCTTAGCTCCCACTCAGTGCAGGGCTTAAGTAGCACCTTGGTCTTCACGCTGACCCCTCCCACAGAGGAATTTCAGTTATAGTCATTATAAGCCCCTGGAAATACTTTTCATAACTGTAATTGTTATCCATTTTAGAAGGCAAAATTATTTGCAAAAGATAACATCATTAAATCCCACTAGTGTTGAAGAAATAAATCACCGCACAGGCACTGTGGGGGCAATGCAGAAATCCATGATGCAACCTCATCCGATCTGTGGCAGAAGGAATGTTACCAGTGCTCTGCAGCTGCTGTGTATATGAGTTTCAGTACACACAGATGTAAAAACTGATGATATGCTGCCTTTTGTATAAGTGACAGAAATGCATTAACATGATTAGGGTTACTTAGCAGCCTTATCCATGACAGATTAATCATGCTTTTAGTTATAATTAATAAGTAGGTGACTGATAGGTACGTACAGTACATTTAAAAGAACCCTATTCCTCTCCTACATAGACTTTAAATATGAAGGGCTGCAAAGAAATTCTCTTTTGAGAAGCAGGCAAGAATACAAAGCATAAAGGAAATGGGAGAAATGGTCTACAGAAGAAGTATTATATATATATTTTTTTCATATCAACTTTTCTCATTTGAGGTAAACACTTTTGAGGTGGCTGCTGTCACAGCATAGGGCCAGTGTGTTTTTAACTATATAACATTTAAACTAAATCTTCCAGGGCGAGTATCCCCTCCAGGACTTGGTACAGGCATGGAGGGTTGTGAGACAGGGGTTTACGGACAAAGGATGAAAAAAGACTGGGGACCAGCAACCACATGTCTACTGGGTCTTTCAGTCAGGGAATGGTTCTGTGTCAAGAAGCCAAGAACAGCCCAGTCCTTTGAGCATCCATGTAGGACCCAGAAGAGGGATTCCTCACTCCACTGCAAGTTCCCTGAGTGAAACTGAGCATGTAGTTTTGCTTTCCCAAAATCACATCTGCTGGAGAAGTGTTTCCTGCCCATTGATTTCAAAAAGAGGTGCCTAAAGACTTTTGAGGAGCTGTTGATCTGAGCTTCAGCTAACCCATCTGCAAAGTGGGTGATATTAAATGCCTACGCAACAGGGACGCTGTCAGAGTAAATGCATTAACGACTGTGAAATGCTCAGTTACGACCATAATAGGAGTGATAGAAGTAAGGCAATAGATCATTGGGACTGATTTTACATAGAAACATATGGTACAGAGGAGGATAAACAAGTGTATACGGAGTCTGCTGACAGGTGTGAGCCAAATGTTAGGAGCTGCTTTCCAAACTGAGCAACAGTAAGCCTCCCATCTGCCACCCCCAGCCTTTCCTGCCCAGGCCTGATGCACTATATGCAGGAAGGATGGAAAGAGCACAGGTGCAGATGAGAAGATCTTTCAGGTGAAAAACAAAGCATTTGCTTACAATTGTTCTTTTTTTAGGTCATTCCCCTACAACAATGCAAAAATATGAAGGTACCCAGGAAACAGCTTTCTTAGCAATGATAGATCAGGTTCCTTGCCCTATTTGCTAGCTAGCAGATTGAGGGATGAAACCCCAGGGCTTGGTAAAAACAGGTGACCACCCCCTGAAAATTATTAATTGTTAATTGAATCAGTTGAAAGAAAGCAAGCATGGAAGCAAGCAAGAAAGACAGAAAGACAAAGCAAGAAAGACAGAAAGACAGAAAGACAGAAAGAGAAAAAGAGAGAAAAAGAGAGAAAAAGAGAGAAAAAGAGAGAAAAAGAGAGAAAAAGAGAGAAAAAGAGGAAAAAAAATGAAAAAAACTATACATTCAGCAAAAATTAGAGCTTCTTTAGCTCCGTGAAGCATTTCTCTTAATTGCAGATCTCTCTGCCATTCAGATATGCTCTACAGTCAGCACAAGGGAATAACGAGGGAGGAGACAACCCACTCAAGCTGGAAGAGGCAGCTGCACAAGCAGTGAAAGCAAGGGCCCACAGTCACACTTGAGCTTACAAGGGTGTTTTCTGTGCTCTGAAAATGGATTCTTTCTTGTGATGACTCTTTTGGCCCATACATCCCTATAGTCCCATAGTAACTTTATTTGTTCTCCTAGCACATCTGTCTTTTGAATGTTTCTTCCATCTTTCTTCTCATTTCTGTACTTCAGTATTTTTGTACTTCTCCTCTCTTTGACTTCCACAACTTACCCCAACAATTCCCCTTGCAAAGAGGAAAAAAAAAAAAAAACAAAAAAAAAATAAACATAAAGAGGGAAAATAAGTTGCAATTAAAGATCTCCACACTACTATATACTTGTACAGCTGCTAATTCAATAGGGTCCCAGTTTTCATCTCATTTCTAAGTTCTGCAGTACGGGAGAAGGTGTATCATAAGAATACATGTGACTTTCAAAGGCCCTGACTTTAGTACAAGCACTTCAGAACTGATTTTCTAGAGACACACAATATGGTGTAGACGTTCATTCTCTTGCATCTCTAAAGTTTAGTTTTGTTAGACTCCTCATACAGCTAGACAAAGATTTTCAGTTTTAGTATTGCCACCACTGTGGCACCTTTTTAGCCAGCTTTCACGAGTAACCACACAGCTCAGAATACTTCTGCAGCCATCACTGCATTAATCCAATGCTCTGACCAGATATTTTTCTCTGTTTGTACCTTTCTACCCTTTTGTTGTTCTCTGTCACATCAGATGAACTCTATTTTTAAGGCCCTTCACTGCCTGTCCCCAGATCATACCTTACACATTGCTAAGGAATTCACTCACCCCTCCAATAAGTTTGTGATATCATTCCTTGTGTTAACGTCTGCTTGGCATTCAGACAAGTCCCTCCATACTCTTCCTTGTGGGGAACTGTCCACCCTACACTTCCACAAATTCAGTCACCGATCTTCCTTTTGATGTGAAAATTAAGACATTAATAAACTGAATCCTTCACAGTTTCACTGGTGAACCATTGTGGCCCCACTGCACCTTTGTCTAGTTCTCCTTCCATCTGTTTGCATCTATCTGTTTTCCCTTGTCCCATGTGTAAGTTATAATTATATAATTATAATGACAGTCCCTCTGTCATTAAGGGACTGTCTAATTGCTCTCATCTGTGCTGTGTCTGGGATATTCTTAGCCTCTGACTACGATTTTCAGGTATCTAAGCAATAAGAGCAGCAGAAAATAGCAATTGCTTCATTTACAGTTGTAAGAAATGGCAATGACAAGAGAGCTGAGCATCTGTGCGTTGATCTCGGTTCAGTAGTGACTCCATTGCTTGCTACCACACAGGACTTAATATTTGCATCAAAGAGAGAAAACTTTCAAGTGTTTGTTTGCACGTCTGGGTATATGCATGCACATGCACTCTGCCAAAAGCAATCCAAGTTAAGCATAAGGTCACATAGCAAATGGGGACACTTGAACTTTCAGCCACTTATTTGCATACACTCACCACTTTAGGAGGGTGCAAGAAACTCTCCTGCTCATCAGCTTCAGAGCCCCATGAAAATGCCACTAACTCTGCCTGATCAAGGCACGTTTCCCTGTGTTGTTCAGCAACACCAGCTGCCATAGACTCCTATGCAGGATGCTAAAACAATCCCCTCTGCTGCAGTGGCAGGATGGATCTGGGAGCATTAGGAAATGCCAGACTCTGGCTTATCCCAGGATCTAACAAAAAAATGTTCCTTATCACATCGAAAATCAGTAAAGTGTTAAATTGGAAAGCATGAATGGAGCAATCTGTTCAAAAGTATATTAGAAACCAAAATCTACAGATTCTAAATTTCATGCCAGGAACATCCTATTGTGGACCCTTTCAGCCCCTGTGTACTCAATATACTCAACTTCATGTCAATTCCTTCTCCCTTCATTCCTCCCCCAAAAAAATAGTTAGCATTATGTCAAAAGTGATTTTGTTGGAAAATACTTTAACAAGAGGAAATTTGATTTTCATTCTCAGGAGATGTCAAAATAAAAGCCTCTTATTTTTACTCTGTTTAAGAAACAGAACATTTTCATTTTCTCTTAAATGTCATCTCAGGTTTTGGAAACCAAAAAAAAAATGCCATGAGAAAACCCAAGTTGTTCTATTGTTTTGAAATGTTGACAGGAAACAAGAACTTTTTTTAGCTCTTAAAAACTATTTGCTTCAAGAATTTGGAACATTCAGAGTGAAATCATTCAAAAAGAATCATTAGAAATTCTTGTAAGGCAAAGCTAGGTTCCAGACTTAGTACAGGAAATAAGAAGCATTCCTTATCCGGAATTGTCCCCAGTCATTCCTTATCCTGAATTGTCTGAACACAAGCAAAGTGTGAAGCCAAGGAAGCGTTAACCCCACTTTGTATATGGAAACTTAGAGACACTGAAAAAAATGACTTAAGCAGAGCTGAGATGGAGATTGCAATAAAATGATATATCAGCTAATAATAAAACAGTGTAAAAATGGAGAAGTCATTGCATAAACACTAAGCATATGATTAATTTCCTCTCTTGACATGAGCACAGCAAGACTCTTAATTGCTTTCTGAGGTATGTTTGCAAAAAACAATGGCATAGGCTAAAAGTCATATTTTTCTGGAACTGAATGAACTATGGGATGGACAAAAAAAAAAAAAAAACTGTGTGAAAATTGTTAGACAAAGGCAGGTCAAGAGGCTGCCATTAGAAATACACCTCCTCCCACCACAGTCCTTCTGCATCTTGTCAGCTCAGGGTCTTACTGTCTGTGCCCAATGCTGTATCCTCCTAAGTGCCCCTGTAAAGGCAGTGGATGAGGTGAAGTCCCTGGCATGAAGGTGAAACATGACTGAAGTCCTTCTACTCAGAGAAAACATGAACATCATAGGTCTACTGCTATTCCCAGGGATAAACTAGTTCAGATTTTATGGGAGAAGCCCCTGGGATTTGCTCCTGACCTCGAGGTGTTCTGCACCACTTCCAGAACAGAGCTGGGATGATGGTGTTTAGCAGGACAGTCTGTAATGCTCCAAGATATCACTTTACTCCATAAAAGCTCTTGTACTCCGTAAAAGCTCTCTTTTTGTAATATAGCTTTTGATATTTGACAGCTAGGTGAAACCTTGTGGAAGCTGGTGGATGTGACACTTATCTCGTACTTAGGATACATATCCATAATTCTGATATTGCCTTTTGGAACTAAACAACTGGATTACAAAGTGCCACTGCACAAAGAAAGGAATCATGTTCACA
This sequence comes from Anser anser, assembly GCF_964211835.1. NCBI lineage: Eukaryota > Metazoa > Chordata > Aves > Anseriformes > Anatidae > Anser > Anser anser. Next base: position 203,158,310 of record NC_139720.1, on the reverse strand, counting down.
GAGCTGCAGAGATAGGTGGGGTGAGATGCTGTCACTGGGGGCTGCATGATTTCAGTGGGACAGTATGCATAAGCTGAGTGTGTGAAAAATGAATAAAGAAAGGGGAAAAAAGCTTCAGAAGGAAACAAGGGAAGTAGCAGGAAGACAAGGACAGCTGGAGAAGCACTATGTCAGCATTGTGGAACTCTATCATGATACCCAAAGAAGCTCTAATAAACCATTTTATCTGCAAGTCTGTAGGTGAGGAGCTCCGTGCAGGAGATTACCTTGGCCCTCCTACCCAGAAAGCCCTCTGGACTCGTGAGGGAGTAAGAGTGTTAGTACTGGAGCTGATACCCTGTCCACACCTAGGCATGTATAAGAGCCACAGCTGGCAGAAATACTGTTTTTTTCCCTCTATGGAAAGACACCTTCAGCACTGGCTAGGCTGTACTCTTCTTGCTCTACAATGCAGACTTCTTCTGAGCCCCTACTCATAGTCAGTAGAGACCTTAGTCAGGGAATCACTGACCAGTGACCAGCTCAGCTGTAAACATCCCTGCTGAGGCACCTTTTTGTTCTTGGATCAGATGGGTCCACTCAAAAAAGACCACTTTTTACCTCTGCCTAATATCTAGCACAGAGGGTTCCTTTAAACTTAAGTTGGGAGATACAGACACTCACAGCACATGGAGTACTTCAGGTATAAGTACTTACTCCTTGTGTACATATGACTGAGGCTGACAAAGTTATCTCCCCACTTTCAAAGCTCTCAGGAGAATTAATTGCATTTTTGGGATGCATCCTGGGTGGCAGTTGCCTATCAGACCTCTCCTACCTGCCTTGCACGAATTACATGACCCCTGCTGGGAAGAGAGCCCTGATCAGCATGCACTTTTCAGCTGAGTAACAAAATCCCTTCCTTACCACCAGCTGCTGTGCTGGAAGCCACCACTTCACAGAAGCCAGCTGTGTTTAACCAGGTGGGATGTCAGAGAAAGAAAAGTGTTTCCCAGCAGAACATCTCATTCAAGTGTGGGCCAGGAGGGACTTTGGTCTCAAGTTTTATTGGCACACACAGGCTCCTACAACAGGTATGAGATGCAGAGCAGATCAGTACTGAAAGAGTGGGAAAATCAAGCAAAGAATATTTTAGAAATTGTAACAGGGAAGGAGTTGTCTTAATTCTGCTTTCCCTTGGGGGCATCTATAAATCTGCAGGAGGACACACGCTGCCTCTGTTACCACAAGCCAAGTAGCTGCCCTGGGCTGGTGCTGAGCTAGAGCAGTTAAACCTCGCCTCCTAACCTCTCAGGGCTGGTACCATGTTAACCAGCTACTCAGCTTGTTTGATGGAGCTGACTCACTCAAAGTGGGCTCAGTATGTGGGTAGCGTGAGTTCACATCTACTGCAAAATACCATATAAATACCATGGAAAACAGAGTGTAAGTGGGAAGGTTGGGGTGTTGCTGAGAAACACAGCTCCCCAGTATCTCTCCTTTGATATTCCTGTGTCTAGGCTGAAAGGCAAATTGTACACCAAGATACTGAACCTGTGCTCTAACTTCTATTTCAATAAGGAAGTTGGGCAGTTCCTGCTACTGCAATTGCAAAACACCCAAACAGACACAGAAACATCCTTAGAGGGTCACACCACAGGCTCTTCTAACCTGTATCATGGCACCAGTTGCAGCCAGAAGCAGAAGGGAAGGAGTACAGGTTTAAGGCAACCATCCTCCAGAACACCCCCTGTGTTGCCCATTGAACAGATGAGGGCTGAGACTATATAGTGCACTTGAGTCTGCACCTTCTTCTTGAGTAACCCACTCTCAGGTCCTCTGGCAATCCACAGGTAGATCATAAATTATCAGAGGCATAAAAAAGTAGGAACAAGGAACAGGTTCTGGAGATAAATGCTCTTGGTATTGATTAAACATATATAAAACCTATAGTGCTGCTGATCTACCTTGCTTTGGGGAATGGCGAGACAAAGGTTAAACAGACACCTTCTGGATTGTATGTGAAATACAGTAGCTGGCAATCTCACCTGCTATGTCATTATTCAGGCTAGATGTTTCTAATGACCCATTCTGGTCTTAAAAATCAATAGTATAGGAGGTTCAGTTCAAATAGTCCCATTTAAAGTACATGTTTCATATCACTCTTGCTGCAAGATTTCGGCTCAGCCAACGCAGTTAAAGAATGGATCACTTTGTACATTACACATTATGCAAGCTATTAGTAGTTTTTAAAAAGAAAGGTTACTTCACCCTGAAACTTGGCGAGAGCCACATGGTTAGTCTTCACCTATTCTCTTAACGCTGGAGGAGGAGAAAGCTCTCTCTGTGACACAGTGATCAAGACAAGCTCTGATGCAGACAGCTAGCATAGCATTGAATTTCCTTCCTGCAGCACTTCTGCAATAATAGCTGCCATAATTGTTCAAATTGTAAAAAATCACAGGAAAACATGGTACTTTTCTCACCCACGTGTACCTACCTTCTATTCATCAAAAGAAATTATCACTTCGCTGCTGTAGATGTGATTTATATATTACATGCCCTTGTGAACCTCAATAATGACAATCTTTCAGTCTCCAAAGAAATGAATTACAGAGCACAGGAGTGGGTTACAGTCAGTCCAGCTATTGCCACAGCAGTCCATTTTAATCTGCCTGTTTGCTTTCTCTTCAGGGGAAACTATTTATTAAACTTTGGAGCAGCTGGCATTTGTACTATCTCTTACTTCAAGTGATGTTTTTCTGTTAGCTGCAAACAGTGGCAATGATGAACTTTCTCAAGCTAACACAGGAAACATATTACAACAAAAGTTACTTTTTTTTTTCTTTTTTTTTTCTTTTCCTTCCATTCAATGCATGATTACATTTCTATTTCCTTTTTTACAATGGACAGAGGATACACAATCATCTCTTATATCTCTTGGTTTTTACAGTGTTGAGCAACACTGGATACCTAAATGTGAATGAGAAACATATACTTTTAGCCAAAAATTACTCTGGTTCAACAGCAAGAGGTGAAACAACACAGCTACTTTAAGGAACAAAATCTTATCTCCTACAACTATTTAGAGTCATCGCTGACTTCTGTTGGTATAAACAGACTGGCTTGACTAAAAAAAAAGATAAGAGTTTAGATCACATATCTGACTGAATCTCAGCCCAGCTAAGCCTAACCTAAACTCACTGTATTTTCTAGCATAAGTGCAAAATAAGCTTCCGCAGGAGATAACTTGCTCTGTCAATAACTGAGTTATGATGAGGCACTACCTAGTCCACACTAGACAATACTCACATTCACTTTCCACTGCACAAATTCCTACATGATTTCCAACACTCATCTCCTGCCTTTAGTGTCATGAGTGATGTGTCACACTCATCTATTATCTCCTTCTCCAGTTGGAATAAATTTCTTTATGTTGTAACCCATCAGCAACCCATCAAATATAAGCTGGGCTCAGCACTTGTTGGTTCAGCCTACCTAATTTTCCAAGAAGGGAGAAAACAAGAATCTTTCAGTGAGATTTGTTGAGTGAGAAAGTGGGTTGCAGGGATACCGGCAGGTTAGGCTTTGTAGTATGGCAGCTGTGCTCTGGGCTTATACACAACAGGGTTGAAGCCCTGAGCAGCTCTCCTCTTAGAGAGGAGCAGCACTTATTTCTACACATGCAGCAGCAATCTCTGCTCAGGACTCTTTTGTCTAAATCCTCTTCAGGTCTCAGGTGCCTGAGCAGCTTTTTCTTACAATAGACTTTGGAGGATCTGAGCAGCCTTTACTTTGGAGGATCTGCTGCTTTTTGTATTCCAGAAGATAAACACTTGGGGCACTACTTGATTATTGGAACAATGACTGGAAGCTGTGCAGCCCTTTGCACCCAACCGAACGCACTAAGGAGCAGTGAACTAAGGAACAGTGTGTTCTCCAAATGGCTATGGATATTTAAATTTTTTGACATAAAGAGAAAAAAATTCAGCTGGAAAGACTGAAAACCCTTTGTCTTCCCCTACTCCTCTATAGGTGTGGAGGGCCTTTTTAAAAATAGGGGAAAACTGCTCTAAATCACAGTAGAGAGAATATTAAAATATCTCATATCCCCCGCAATTGTAGTAGCCTTGAATATTTCCAAAAAGTGGGACATGGGCAAAGTGGCATTGTTTGTCTTGTAGATGGGGTTGGTCATGTTTACTCTCTCCTTCTTTATTGTTTCCCCTGTCTGACGTTCTCCATGCACCAAGATTGTGCAGTGCCATAAATTAAAACAAAGGAGGTGGAAGGAAGCACAGGTGCTTGTGGTGGGATGGTGGAGCAGAGCAGCACCAGGATCCTCAAGCACCACTTGGCTTTCCAGCCCCGATGGTACTGTAAAACAGGTGGGAAGGTTTCAGCATGGTGCACATTATCATGGCTCATCCAGAGAATGCTCTTTTTGGAGGCAGCCTGCAATTGTTGTTACTTTGGCTGGATAAGCAAGTGTCTTGATGTCAACTGTACATTGCTCCTCAGCTTTAGAGGTGGTCTGGTCTACTGTGGTCCACAAAAAATAAAAATAAAAAAATATTCTTTGATTCAGAAGGCAGAGTAAAGGAAAACAATGAAGCAGGCCAGACCTTCACTGAAAATGAATATTCATACTTCAAAGATATATAATTGATTTACATGACAATATAAGCTCCAAGATAAAATGTAGAAGCACATCATTACATGAGGGAACATCTCCACTGGTCTAAAACATCTTTTTTCTGTTTTGTGCAAGTCTGTGTTTAAAGCATGAGGGATTGTCAAATCTGATAGACCACTAGAGGTAAGTCTACCACAGCTCCATGTTCTCAGGTCCCAACAGTGCTGAGTCTGAATATATTTTCCCAGTAGGCACACATACAGACAATGCATACAAATGTATATGTATATATACGCATATATGTATGACCAGCCACACAGATCAACACAGAAAATACAGCACTCACAAATACCAACAGTACGAACAACCTCATCCTCTTGTCCTCTCTGCTTGATGAGGCTGAAAGCCTGTGAGTCAAAAATTTAGATACATATATATACGTAGAGAGAGTCTGGATCCCTCAGTAACTGACCTTGGACACCCAGTTTACCCAGTCTCTGGATCCCCTGGTCTCCCAGTTGCCTCTCTCACAAGCAGATAGTCTCTCCACTAGGTAGTCCAGGAATTGGCAGAGAGGCAACTTGGAAGTGGTGTCACAAGGGCTGGTGGAACAGGTGTCACGCTCAAGGGTGCACATGCACACTGCAACTTGGAAGTGATGGGGGAAGCTGAAAGTTCCCCAGCAGCCAGGACTGGGACACAGAGCAAGCATTGAAACCCAGGGCAGTCCTCAGCACTGTTTCAATGCAGGGAAGACACAGCTTTGGAAATCTTGGCTGGGTTTCGTACAATAATTGAGGGCAGCAACTTAATTTTTAATCAGACTATTACATTATGACAGGTTCAATTTGTTTACAAGCAGCCTGAGAGTCCCTGTACTGTCTTTAGTCAACTTAAAAGTAAAAGAAAAAAATGACCCTGCAATATAACTGCGTATACTGGCAAATAATGCCTTGACTTTACAACCTCAGCTTTAGTAGCTCTACCAGCACTGAAGCACCGATGCTTCTCCCAAATGCTTGGGATGGGAATTACCTGAAGTGACTTTGTAATATCAGGTGACTAGTGCCAACTTTTAAAGTGATGACTACTGTATAATCAGAGTCCTTGGACTAGCATCTCAGCTTCCCTAAATTTGTTTCTTTTCCATTTTTTTACTAATGCAAATACATGTTGCTTGCCAGATTTCTTTTACAGAATGTCAGGTCTCATGATAGTGAAATAAATTGTGTAAACGAGATCTAAGTAACAATGTTCTGTCTACCTTTTACTGTAGTCAGTCTTACCTTGCCTTAGTCTCACAACAGTAAATCAGGAACGAAAGTCTCTGTGTCAAGTCTGATGCAACCAGTGATGTAGCACATATTTGAATGTGATAAAGTTATTAATGACTTGCAAAGTTGCCATGTAACAGCTAAACCCTCAGTACTGGCTGTATGCATGCTTAGCAGAGGTTCATGGATTTATCAGGCTAATGAGAAACACAGAGCGCCGTTTCACAGTTGCTTTTAATCAGCTTAATCTGGTTCATAACCACCAGAAGAAACAGTCCTGCTAACCTCTTTTGAGCACCTGGATATGCTTGTCCCTGTTCCTTTATTGTACTGGTATTGGCCGTTATGCAAAAGCATAATGAATCAGGTCTGGGATTTTATCTCACCTCAGCTATCCTGGAATAAATGAAAACAAATGAGAAGTTTGGATTTAAAATAAGTCAGTTCCTTAATCCCAGTTATAACAAGGTTGTGCGAACACTTACAAGGAAGGTGAGGACAAGGGGTAAAAAGACAAGAGTGCATCCTGGGACATAGAGTGACCATGAACCTTCATTGTCTTCCCTCTGGGGACACCTGCAGTGTTGCATGTGTTCCTGGTCACCCGGCAGAAGAACTTGCATAAAGGTACCGAACCCCCTTTCCCTCTCTCCAGCTGTTCTTAATTGCTAGGTAAAATACACCAGCTTAAACATCTCCTAGAAAAGATTCCCGAATGGCCAGTTAGGTTTACGCTGTCTGTCAGTGTCTCTGCAGTGGTTCAATACAAGGAAATCTTTAATAACAGATATTGGTCTGGTTTCTCCTCCTACGCTGCAATTGGTCAAATGTAGCTCTGTGCCTGGCTGTGGAGGCACAGTGTTTAAAAATGGCTCCTAGGGGAGACTCTTCGAAATCATAAAGAAAATACCTACTCTCATTGTCTTGTTTCACTTTTTTCCAGGTTTTATGATTTTGTTCTTGCAAGCAGCATCTCTTTTTTTCAGATCACACAACGTTAGCTAGAATAGTATGAAGTTATACAGCTTACCTATAGCAGTGCTGCTTATACTCTGCTTGATATTTCCCACTGGCAACATAAACCCATTTATTTCTTGACTCATCCTTTCATTAGCTATAATCCCATTGCATACATTATTCATAAAATAATATGAATCCAGAAATATATATATTGGTGGCCTTTTTTTAATCATCTTCAAATCAATCTTATTCCCCCCACCCCTTTTAAACCAAGGTGTTTTTTTTGTTGGTTTTTCTTTTTTTTTTTTTTCCCCCATATTAATTTTCTGCTATGGTTCATTTCATTTCACTTTGTATAATCTGGTATGTATGAAGCAGAACAAGGAAAATACTCAGGTCTATTTATATGCAATCAAATGAAGTGATATATCCATATCTTTTACAGATGGCTTTAATTTTCTCTGTAAAAGCACTTTACTGTACTAAAATTCATTGTGAAAGCAAAGTATATTTCCCCAGAATGAAAATTTAAACTACCGAAGCATCAACATACCTGGTGGGAGTCTTTATTACTTTTTACAATATACCAGCTCTTTACAATAACAGTACTGGGACCAAAAAAAAAAAAAAAAAAAGTTCTAACTGAACTGGAGTTTAAGTGATAGTGAATTTATCATGTTGTTCCAAGGTTTAAATAAAAACACAGAGCCTTATTTTAGCCTAAATATGTCTAAATCTAATGTATTCTATGATATTAAAATACTGTTTCTTATCATAAAAATAATTTTTGCATAAGCTGTTGATCATCATAATCTAACAGTTCTAAAACTTTCAATATTTACTCTAATAAAATCCCACTTTAAAATAATTTCTACTCTGGAAGTGCAATACAGAGAAACTGAGCCTCATTGGGCTTTAAATATAAGACAGGGCCTCTTTCAAAATTCAAATTATTTTCCTATTCCTTTTGGTTCCTTAACCTCTTATTTGGATATGCAATTCGGGCACTTTGATTTCCTCAAGAGAAGGGAGCAGCCTTCCAGACAGAAGGAGTCTTTACTCTAATCTAGATACACTTATTTGTTAAGGCCTTTGAAGAAAACCTTTTCCATGTTACTTTTGCTTGCCACTGAATAAAGATGAAGGGTGTTAGGGCTATCATGAGACTGATTTCCATTTCAGTTAGTCCATTTCCATATTTTAATTTTCTATTTCTTAAGTCCTGATTGTCCGTGACCTTTCTAGTCAAGAGCTGTCACCTTGGCTCCCTGGGTAAGATACCTTCTTACCCATTGCTTGTGCAAAGTACCTCTCACTAAGCCACCAAGATGTAGAAAGCCAAAGGAATTTGCTTGGGCCATGAGCCACAATTGTTTGAGGGGGTTGGAGAATTTGTTTTTTGGGGAGGATGAAGCTATGATTTAAACTTATGATTTCTAAATGTGATTTTTTTCAATGTCTAATCCTTGTATCAAAGAGAGTCCCCTGATAATCAGGGTTTGTTTTCTGCAGCCCAAGTAGGGGAGCCCATTCTGCTCACTCCTCCAAAAGATTTGTGATAGCCAAGCTCAAGTTCTGAGTTCTTTAATCCTACGAAGAAGATAAGGAGGGAACTGGCTTAGACAAAAGGATTTTTCTCTGCACAGTGCCTAGGCGAGTGACCATGCATTTGTTTCTTCTTTCATTTCCTGTAGCCAAATTGATGGTAACCCTTGTGTTTCACACAGACACACTTCTTCCTTTCCCTCTTCCTTTCCGTCTCCTACTTAATGAGGATTTACTCTCTCTTTTACCCTCTTAGATTCCAGGTTAGGTTCTCCCCATTCACACACCCTGAATAAAATTCCCAATGGATTTCGACTAGTTCTTCTCTCCTTTCCCGTATCCCACTTTATATATCCCACCACCCTCACATCCCATCTGCTCTTTTCAGCATTGCCAGCATCTCCCAAATGACGCCAGTCTAGCTAGGAGTGCATTGCTAAAAATATCTCCATGTCTGGAAAATATTACTGCTACCTGTGCAAGTAGCTAATTAGCTGTTTGCCCTCTTTGTCTATGTGGTGAGGAAGAAAGAAGCCAACCATACTGCTGTAGGATTTAGACAGATATTTCCTTCATTGAGCTTCTGCCCAGTACCTTTTGGGGGCAGAAGAAATATGGAGATTGGATATCACAGAACCTTTGTTCATTAGATGTCTTTTTGTTACTTTCAGTCTCATCACGTCAAAAAAAAAAAAAGGAAGACAAAGTGTAATAAAACGGCCTTTCAGTTGTCATTTTATTTATAGCCCTGCTTTGTTAGACTCTGTGGGGCAGGGGAGGATGCAGAGGTTCATATAAAGAAAACAAAAAAGCAGTTTTGCCAAGGTAACCAAGAAATCCAAGGAGTTTGAGTCTGCCATTCCGCTACAAACTTGGCTTTTCTACCAGCAACACTGTCACTCCACAAAGGGACCAGCTAATCAGTGCATCAGCACTTTGCCTCTCTGTGTGAGTTTTTAGTTCTGCAGCTCTAAGCTCTTCTTCCAAGTTTGCAGCTACTGCAAGCATATAAACATGGAATATAAGAATATATTTTCAAGGTATAAAGAAATAACTTACAACATGGCTGCGTTTAAAGGAAGAAAACAAAACCTTCTATCCACAGTGAGTGGAACATCTGATGACCAAAATACTGATTTCTCTCTGCCACAGAAACCACACGCCCACTATCTGATAGAGCAACCATTTCTGTAGACCAGGACACATGGATGAACATTCAGATGACAAGGAGCTGACAGAGATCTTATGGGTCAGGATTAAAGGGAAGACAAGGACAGGTGACATTATAGTGGAAGTGTGCCACCTGCTCAGGAAGATCAAGCAGATGAGGCTCTCTATAGACATACAGAAGCAGCCTCACGTTCACATGCCCTGGTCTTCATGGGGGACTTCAACCACCCCAATATCTGTTGGAGGGACAGCACAGCAGGGCATAGGCAACCCAGCAGTTTCCCTGAATGCATTGATGACAAATTCCGTCTTCAAGTGATGGAGGAGACAATGAGGAGAGGTGCTATGCTGGACCTCATTCTCACCAACAAGGAGGGGCAGGTGGGGAATGTGAGGCTCAAGGGCAGCCTTGGCTGCAGTGACCATGAAATGGTGAAGTTTAGGATCCAGAGAGCAGTGACGAGGCAGCACAGCAGGCTCGCTACCATGGACTTTGGGAGAGCAGACTGGCTTCTTCAGGGATCTACTTGAGACAAAGCCCTGAAGGGCAGAGGGGCCAAGAAAGCTGGCTAATATTCAAGGATTAGCTTCTCCAAGCTTGGGAGCAATGTATCCCAACAAAGAGGATGTTGGGCAAAAACACCAGGAGGCCTGCACAGATGAATAAGGAGCTCCTGGCCAAACTCAAGCAGAAAAAGGAGGCCTACAGAGAGTAGAAGCAAGGACAGATAGCCTGAGAGGAATACAGAGACATTGTCTGAGCAGCCAGGGATCAGGTTAGGAAACCCAAAGCCCTTTTAGAGTTAAATTTGGCCAGGGACATCAAGGGGAACAAGACAAACTTCTATAGGTACATCCGTGATGAAAGGAAGACTAGAGAAATTGTGGGACCTCTCTGAAAGGAAATGAGAGACCTGGTCACTGAGGATACGGAGAAGGCTGAGGTACTCAATGACTTTTTTGCCTCACTCTTCACCAGTAAGAACTGCAGCCACATGGCCCAGGCCCAGAAGGCAAAGTCAGGGACTGCAAGAATGATGAACCTCCCACTCTACGAGAAGACCAAATCTGAGACTATCTAAGGAACCTGAAGGTGCACAGATCCACGGGACCTGATGAGATGCATCCGTGGGTCCAGAGGGAAGTGGCAAATGTAATTGTTAAGCCATTGTTAATCATATTTGAGAAGTAGTGGCAGTCTGATGAAGTTTGCACTGACTGGTAGAGGGAAACATAACCCTCATTTTTAAAAAGGGAAAAAAGGAAACCCAGGAAACTACAGGCCAGTCAGTCTCACCTCTGTGCCTGGCAATATCATGGAACAGATTCTCCTGGAAACTCTGCTAAGGTACATGGAAAATAAACTGGTGGCTGGTGAATGTATGAAGAGAGTTAACAACATTGGTCATGGATGGTCATCATGGGAGTCATAAAATGTAACTCTCTGATACAAAATTGCCTATGATGCCCAACAAGAGCTATTTGGATTTTACAACAAATATATATCCTGTTTCACTCTCTCCATGGATTTTCTCCCCAGCTGAATGAACTGGGAGACTTACTTTTCCACCCAGCTGGAAAACCTTTCTTAAAAAGCAAGTGTAAGATTCCTTCTTTCATAACTTTTCTTACAAAATATGGCTAAACCAGGAAATGGCAGTGCACCCTTTTAAACTGAAAGATACAAACATATGAGATAATTAAAAAAAAAAAAAAGATAATGTATTAAAGAAATGTATTAAAGATGTCAGATTTTTCAGGCAAAAGAATAAAAACATGAAGATGAAGATCCTCACAAAAAATACAGAGCATCATGCATTATCTTGCCAAGGAAAAATGAGTATTGTGAGCCCATCTTACTGAACAAGCTGGGAACAAGCCTTTAAATGGAAAGCATGAATGCAACTTCTTTGAATTGCTTTATTAGCAAGCAGAATATGATCCTAATATTTCAAAGTGTCAAAAAAAAAAAAAAAAAAGCCAAGATAAAGCCAAGATAAATGCACAGGGCCAGCTATTCTAGAGGGAGTAATGGAAAGTGTGACTCTTAAAACCCAAAGGGGTATTTTTGAGATTTTTATAGTGACATACAGATATGTTAGAAGAAACATATTTCTGTAAAGATTATATGGTTTTATGTTGGCTAAAGGAGAGAACTGTTCATAAACAACTCAATTAATTGTGCAACATAACTTATGCATTAGCACAAATCATCTTATCATTAATTAGAGACATATGATTGCATCTAAATCTAAGAATCAGCTGCAAGAGCTGGCAATTCAATGCTCCTGCTATGGCTAAGAACAGCTTGGTATCTTACGTGGGAACCACACTGCAAATGAAGGAATCCAAAGCACATATATTCATTTCCATGGAAATGCTTTACATTTACATTCTATTTAAAAGATTACTGGCCTAAGAATTCTTGAAACTGCTTATGAAACTGCAACGTTTAAGTCATCCAGGGAGAATGTTGCATTTCAGGGCATGTCATGCAAAGCTATTTCAGGTGAATGACAACTCCTAGCTCTGAATTGTGTGTTCATCAACCCTTCAGATTTTTAGAATGTGGCTGCTGAATGTGGCTTCAGCATTTTCTGAAAAACAGACCCCAAGAAGTACCTCAGACTGAGCATTCAAATGTTAGGGTGTGGATCACCATCAGACCTTGAAAATCTGATCTAAGTCCTTTCTCTGCCTTCTTCTTAAATTATAATCACGTCCTTATAACTTAAGTGCCTCTGTACCTCTAACAGTCCGATGCTGCAGAGAAGAGCTATCTCAGTTCTCATCTACAACTGCTGGGAAAAAAAAATAATAAAAAAATAAAAAGCACTGACAGTAAGGGTGCCTTGCCCAAAACACAAGTAAGAGGCGAGCAGCGTAAGGACTGGAGGCCAACACCCTCCCTCCCTCCCACCCCCAAGCTAAACTAGCAGCCTGATTTCCCATACATTTTATGCCTTTTTAAATGATTACTGAATTTCTCTATGCCATTCTCCAAAGATGTAATCTGATTACAGACTTTCTGTTCAAACTTTCTCATGATAACTGCAGCTGAAGCCTTGATATCATTGTTTAAATTTATCCATTTGAAAGCTTCAGCTGAGCATTATTATTCTGACAAGAGTTTTTCTAGACAGGGCTGATTAAATTAACTGAAGATGAGAGCCACAAATGAAAATCTTAATCAAGATTAATACCTGCATTTTTAAGGGTTGACAAGGTGGATGAACATAGTGATGCTTTCATCTAATAAATCTTTTGATCCTAAAAAAGAACCAAGGTTCTGGCCCAAGCTCTGTTTTGATGAGGGAGAGAGGGCTTTAATTTTGGTGGGATAAATGAAGTGTTTCTCAACATTTCTGCCGAATGACAGGAGATAAAATTCTACCAGCAGAATTCCTGCATGTTCCACTGAGATCCAGATGCTGCATAGCACTTGCACTTAGGCTCTGTGTTTTTGAGATAACTTGAGTCCCTGAACAGCTGGTTATTAATTACAGGGGTATGGGGAGCCTGTGTCCTCCAGCTGGTAGCTGGTGTTAGGGAGCAGCCCTTGCATGAAGCACCTCCAACCCTGAGCAACTGTTGAGCCAAGGTCTCAAATAAAGTGTAATCTACAAGTCTCTTTAGATCCTTGTATCTTTAAATCCCTCATAACTGATGAATTCAGTGATCCCTCCCTAAGCTTGATGTCGATAATGCCCTCCTACCAAGTTCTTTTGATGAAGTATAGACTCCCCTATCTTTACATGTAAGATATCTGCATCTGCTCCCCTGGCAGCACCTTGCCACCTCCCCTGTTCTAACCTGGCATATCCAGGTGTTTGCTGACAAGCCAAGGTGTAAACACAGTGTAAACAGTAGGGAATTTGGGAAAGGATCTGAGGATTGAATCAAGGTGAAGAATTGAGCAGACAAAGCTCAGGCACAAAGGGAGGAGAACTGAGAATGCTTTGGAGGGTTGTTGATTTTGTTTTCCAAACACATCCAAGAGTTGACTTGAAAATATCAATACAAACTCTTCTGTTCCCATACTGCAGCACTTAAGCTTTCTCTCTCCACATTAAAGAACAGACTTACAAACCTGTGCTAGGAGACAGCTAAAGGAATGAAAATGGAAAAGACCAGCTCAGGTCAGAAGTGTAGATCACATCTATGGCTACAGAAAGCATCTTTCCTGACAGCTGAACTGCTTTATCAAGTTTTTGGCCTCATGTAGTGCATCCCTTCTTCCTCAGATATTTCCTTGGTGGTGTCAAATCAGCCATGGTGTAACCACAGTTTAATGCAGGACTGAAAACCTCTAGTTACAGTGGAAAAAAATGGGGGAAGGAGAGTGAGCAACTGGGGACAAGACCATCCAGAAACAGCCATAAAGTTTCTGAGAGTGACAAGCAAGGACTGAGGTCTTTAAACCTTTCCTCTGTATCCCTCACAACCATGTGAATTACTGAGCAGAAATTACAGTCAGGTCATAGTGACACAATGAATTGCATTTAGGGAATTTAAAAGCATATTCAGCCTCTCTAAAGCACTGCAGTCCTTTGCTTTTCAGAGGCTTGAACAGGAACTCAGGACCAAAGTAGCTAAACCCAAACTACTTTTAAAGTATTATACACATAAACAGCAGTCATTGAATGCCTCCTTGTCTCCAGAGGTCAAGAAAAATGCATCAACTTTTTTTTTTTTTTTATCTTCAGGTACAAAATTTCTGCTAATCACCACCATTAATAGACATGTTTTTTCTTCTACAGCATTTTTGAGCAGTGGTTAAGAAGACACAGGCCCATGCTAGAAGTTTACCCAGCAGCCAATGCACCCATCGGCCACAATCGAGAAAATTACATGGTCCCCTTTATTCCTCTTTACAGAAATGGAGAATTTTTTATACCATCAAGAGAGCTGGGGTATGACTATGAGTATCTGCAAGAACCAGGTAACGCTACAATTTTAAGTTAATGTCAAATTTGTTGCTTATAACGTGGACTGTGTCTGCAGAATGACTATATATATATAAATATATGTATATAAATCCTTCTATTCCAGTTTTTTCCATAATGTAGTCCCAAGTTGTACCTGCTTGTTTTCATATTTCTCATCTGGTGATATGCAGAGTCAACATAACACCATTAGAAAAAGTCCCAGTCAAAAATAATCACTGACATCAATCCTATCTAGCCTAGCTTCAATAAGAGCTGAATATGACCCAAAGGGTCAACTCGTGATTAGAACAGGGGAGAAAAAGTGCTGGATTTTGAGTCTGCTGTTTACCCAGCTCAGCCGATAACATGTAACATAAATGGCAAAAAGTGGGATTTTCAGATTCTAGATGGTTTAAGGGACAGCAAATCCAAAGCTCTCTTTTTTGTTTACAAATGTAATAAAGCTGATCTCTTATAACCCCAAAGTAAAATTCATCTCCATACTGAAGACCAAAACAATGTCTGCACAGCACTTAAAACGGTGACCTGTTGACCTTGTGCTTGTCCTGTGGTTATTTATATGGCACGCGACTGAATCATTCATAATGTTAATTTAATGTAATCGAATGAGTTTTGCTCTGTTTGGTAACGGTTTTGACTTGCATTGCTGTTCAGAGATGGTTTTGATTTAGGTGTCTTGGCCATTCTCAGACACTGAAATGAGAGGCCCTCGGGGCTGTAGCTGCTGAAAAACCTCAGGTAGATCAGATCTTGGGCTTAGGGTAGGGGACTTCATCAGTTTTGCTTGAGTCTCTTTATCGTCTAAGGTAAGGGCTAAATTCTGCTAAAGTTATCAAGTTGCCCAGAACTGAGGATTGCTCAGATACTTTGGCCTAAATCCTTTATAAAATTAGGCCATTGGAATGATCAGACGTCTCACTGGAATGATCAGACACGTCTGATGTTCACCATCACCAAAAGCTACCAGGGGCGTGGGATGCAGTTACCTTTGCAAAATATTGGCCACTGAAGGAATAGATTACTATGCATGTTTGCTTTTCCTGTTTTAGGCAGAAAACTTTCTGTTAATGTGTCTCTTCGGTTAAAAGGCAATTAAGAGCTAGAAGTGCAATAATTATAAAGCAAAAGCACTAGGGACATTTTAGCAACACTTAACATTCTCGTTGCTTTTTTTTTTTTTCCTTTATCAAAATTATATCAGTTCTCAGGACACCCCTGCTTTTCTTATGGATTTTGCT
Organism: Anser anser; assembly: GCF_964211835.1. Taxonomy (NCBI): domain Eukaryota; kingdom Metazoa; phylum Chordata; class Aves; order Anseriformes; family Anatidae; genus Anser; species Anser anser. The sequence goes on along the minus strand of NC_139720.1, from coordinate 203,142,559 downwards.
TACTAATGGAGTACTGTGCTTTCTGTGCACTTGATAAACTGTCAAATCATGAATTTAGCTTGTTCATTCAATTCTCAAGTAAAATCTAGCTTGCAATTTACAGTCATGCAGAAAATGCATTTTTTAAAACTATTTTATGTGTGAGGAAAGAAATCTTCAGCTCTCATGGATGATTGTTAAGACTTTATTTTTACAATAACACTGAGAAAGAAGTCAATATTTCACCTAACATGCCATAAAATATTTGGTCAACTCCATTTATTCACAGGGAAAACAATCTAATAAATATTTAAAATATAATCTCAAAATTATTATTTTTTTTCTTATTAGATGCATTTTTGCCTTTTTGCTCATGTCACCATAATTTAGTTCCTAATCAAGACTACAAATATACATATTTTTAATGAGATTCACCAGTTTCTGAAAAAACACATTATTCCTAGAATTGTGCCACTAAAAAAAATTGTAAAGTACCATGAGAGTCAGAAATGTTGAGTCCTGAATTGGTACTGCAAAAGAAAGCAAATGGTAAATTATTTACCATGTAGCAATTCAATTCTATTGCCTCCTGATCTCTTGCCTTTCCCTAGAGGAGTACACAGTCCATGGAAAATGAAATTCTTATTAAATTCTGCCCATGTTTTTAACACAGAGGTAAGGAAAGCAATTTCTTAATTATTTTGTGAAAAGATAATTCACAAAGAGTGAAATTCAACCTCATTTAGAAAGCCCAGATAATCCTCAGACGTTGTTCAGCCCTTTGTTAATCTCACCAAGAAGAAGAGAGTTTAAGCTATTTCTTATCTGAAGGGAAGAACTGGTTAGAAGTGGAAAATGGCCTGGAACCACGAAATGCAGATATGGATTTTCTCAGTACTTCAGTGTTTAAACCCATACTGTTCTCTAGAGAGGAACGATGGGTTCCTGTTAAGAGGAGCACGAGAGTAAACAGGAATTTCTTGATACAGGAGCTGAAGCAGGGAAGCTTGCCAACCCCCCCTTGAAACCTCCCTTGTACTCAGGGATGCACAGAAACTGTATGGCTTGGCAGCCAGGGGTTACTAGACAGATAGGAAAAAAAAAAAATAGGGGGAAAAAAAAACCACATACTAACTATAAAAATCTGGGTGGTCAAGAAGAGGTGACATCTCTGGATGCAGATCATTCAAATGAGGCGGAAGAGGAAAAGCAGAGGAACAGGACAGGACAGAGAGAGGAACGAGCACACCAACCAGGTCTTTTAAAGAAAGCAGCTGGAGGAAAGCAGCAACAGCAGCAGTTCTGAGATGCGGCACCAGCAGCTTGGTAGAGAACGAGTAGGACTATACAGAACATGCTGGGGCTGGTTACAAGGAAAAGAACTGGGAAAGAATCCAATGACAAAATGGTATTTTAACACTAAATTATATTGTTGATCTTCTTATGAGGAAAAGCTGGTGCCTGGAGCCCTGCTTTCCACTGAAAAGCAAATCAATGTGTGACAGTATGTGGCTATTTTAATTGCAGCTTCATTTATTTTTATAAGTATGACAGCCCTGAAGCAGAAGTGGTCACAAATAGTGTAGATGGAAATCCATCCCTCGGGAATCAAAAACACATGTCAGAGTCTGTTTTCTGGGGAGATGATTTGAGCAGAAACTGAAGCAGACACCCAACTTTGCTTGACATGAGAACCGTGAACTGTAAAACTGCCACAATTGGCATGGCTTACTGAAAATGAACATTTGTTAGCATCAATAAAAGAGATTTGGAAGACTAACGGCACCACCTAGCAACAGCTGTCAAAACAATTTGCTGTGACAAGAACTATTCCAAGCACTTATCTACTTATCTTTGAAGGTCTAGACTAAGTATTTTCTTTATTATTATTGTTTTTGTTGTTGCTGGTTGTTTTTGTTTCTTTTGTTTGTTTGTTTCAGAAATAGGAATGGATAAATCCATAGACAAAGCCCTGACTTTTACCCAGAAAATCTCTCTCTTTCAGTGAGAACAATTTGATGAGCACTCTAAGTGTTGCTGGGTGACTCACTTTTTTTTTTTTTTTTGGGGGGGGGGGGAGGGGGGGATATTTTAACTAAGGGGCCTTGACACTCAGGGCAAAGCAAGGGATAAAAGCATTGTGATTACAATGCAGAAGGCCAGGTTGCTCATGGATGTGTTGCAAGAGAGAGCTCAGATCCAGATTCTGCCTGCAGCTCATTTCTATTTCTGGCTCTTCAGCAGTTTTGTTGCACAATCACAGCCAAGCAACTAGAAAATGTGGCAACTGGCAAATATGTCACCACCACAGAGGGTCTGGGCTGGGTCCCCTTTCTCAGGAGCACACACTGTCGGCCAGAATGTGAAACAGTGACGTTGTGCATGGAAAAGCTTACGATAAAACTGTGGTATGTGCAACAAAATGTGGATCCTGGGACAAGAGAATGCAATTAAAGGTGACAGTACTGGGGAAATGCTGTCTTGGGAAGTGGTTTACATTTCCGAAATAAATAAAAGATGAGAAGAGATTGATTGGGTCCCACCATTTTCTTCAGGCAGAGATAACGAAGTGTAGAATAAGTTTACTTAAAACAGGGGAAACAACCAAAGAAAGCAGGAAGTAAAAAATATTCTTTGGAAAGAAGAGTATGAGCAGATTTTTGACAGTTATGTAATAGTGCTTAATGGAGGAGCATAAATATGCATTTTAAAATCTGCTTTTTTTTTTTTTTTTTTTTTTTTTTCCCCTTGGAGCCATTTAGATGTAGGAAAATGTTTTTTGGTGGGTTAGTAACAACTTAATAGGAGATAGTGTTCTCATATCATGTAACCTATAGACATATCTCACCTTTTTTTGAGAAATACATATAAGCAAACTGTGAAAGAAAGGTCCAAGTGTTAACTGAGGATGTCAACCAAAAAAAAATAAACAGTATTGCTCTATAAATACACCTAGGAAATGTTTATTTATCTTCTTTCAATACATCAAAGTAATCTGTTTTACCAGTAATCCACTCTGTGGGTGTGTCATCGTTGCCAGTGAGTGGGCAGGAATGCACAGCAATGTTACTATGCAGAAGTAACAGGCAGAGACAACTCTAAACGACTTCAGCATGGGAAAGGGAAAAAAAAAAAAGGAAAGAAAAAAAAAAAGAACTATAAGGCTTTTACCAGTCATACAGAAATGTTCTGGTTCTCACTGTTTCTACAGCCAGCCACATGATGTAAGATGGGATGGGTCATAGTTTCCAAATTTACCTACCTTAGACTCAAAGTAGAACAGAAAGGAACAGCTTGAATTTACATCATTAGATACTGTGGTTCTACTGTAAACAACCCACTAACACCCATTGCACAGCATCTCTTTCTTCCAAGATAGTGGACGATGTCTGAATCTTTAGACTTTCTCTTGTTGTCAGAACACATTATGAAAGACTTTCCAAACTAAGAATAAGAAAAATCTAATGAAGTTGTGAGAGCTGTGAACTTTCCATCACTGCAGGCTCAACTGATCCTACATTGAGGCTGAGGGAGTCTATAACTTGAAATCCCAACCAGTTCATCTTCCTTGTTGTTGGTTGTAGAAGTCTCACTAGCATTTCCTTTGATCACCCAAAAAGATAGAATCAGTGAAACCATCCACACCATATCAAGGAAATGGCAGCAACCAAATGGAAATAACTTACTCAACAAGATGAGAAAAAATTGCAAGCTTGGGCTGATGTTTGCACTGTCTCAAAGTTTGCATTAAAATCTGGTGCTCCTTAAACTGCCCACGTTAGGGGTAGAAAAGCATGACAAACGGAAGAGAAAGACTGCCAACATATCAGTGGGACATATGGTGATAGAAAAATGTTAGAAAATTTTTTTTGTTTATTTCTTGGCTGGACATAGTTTTTATTTCTAATTTGTGGAATTAACCCTTGACTTTACCATCCTCTAGTTTACATAGAAGGAATATCTAAAATATATAAATATTATTTCAATAACATTTAAATATTAACTTATTTTTTTCCATCCTTGGGATCCATTATATCAATAATGTAGTTTGAGATCACCACAAAAGGACGAATCAATAA